>NC_134208.1:11222500-12422500 GCF_965140235.1 Caretta caretta
GGGTGAAATTTAGAAAAATTCACCTGCAACCGTAGAGTTGAGCAGATTGGTTGAAAGCATTTTTACAAAAATTGACATCTTTGGGACTTGTGTTCCTAAGTTACTTCAGTGCTGTAAAAATACCCCCAGGCAATTCAATATGGGCTTAGGAGCATAACTGTAGGTATCCGTTTTTGAGAATTTTGGCCCCTGTGTCTTCTGGTGCATTCATTTCTTTCACCTTTGCCTACTCTTCCAATACATGGGGAGTTCAAACCAATGGAAATTTTTCCTGTGGAAATTTTTTTTGACAAAAACCAAGATATATAATTTCATTGAAATTTTACATGGAAAAATCCTCCAAAATAAATATTTGCAGTCAGCCCCCCGCCAATTTTCATTTTTTTAGCAGAAAAGTTTTCAGTTTTTATGTGTTTTTGGTTTTTCAATGAAAAATTGAAACTTGTCATGGAAAGCAGAAAGCTATTGTGAACATTTTGTATTCATGGAAACCCCAATTTTCCATCAGAAAATAATAAGAGAAAATAATAAGAGAACATTTCTGACCACCCCTAGTGGAGCAAGCTGATGTGTTGACTAATTAACCCCAATCATTTTCTCTTGGGCTGTGGTTTATATCACAGTTATGCTTGGGATATGCTTTCCTGATGGAATGGACCATTCAAGAATGGAAGAAATGGGACACTGAATGAAACACAGCATGCCTCTCCACAATTGAAGCTCACGCAGTTTTACAGTGTGGCCTAGTGGAAAGTGCAGTGAAGTGAGACTTAGAAGCTGTGGGTTCTAGGCCCAGTTCTACTTGGGCAAGTTGCATCACCTCCTTGTGCCTCAGTTTACCTATCTATAAAATGGGGTAGTGATGCTGACCTCCTTTGTAAAGTGCTTTGAGAGTCACTAATGAAAAGTTCTATATAAGAGCGGGGTATTATTAGGAGGTCTCCACAGAGAAGAATGAAAGAGCTGTCCAATCTCATGCCCATATGCACTCATCACAGGAGACAATTCGTGTCTTTATTGAAAGAAGGTGAATAAACATGTCTCTTGTTACTTGTGCTCAGTGAACAACGTAATTCCTGGGAACACCATCATCTAGACAAGGTATTATCCACTTAGCAATGACATCAAAATTCTCTGTTGCCGTGATACCTACAAAAAGCTTGACAATGGTTAGACTGCTAGGGGGCAGAGATCACTGCCTATCATGCTGATCAAATTTGTCTCACTGTTCCCTTGGACTCAACTGTCTGTATCTGTTGTCTCTTGTCTTGTACTTAGGGTGTAAGCTCCTTGGGGCAGAGACCATCTTTGTGTTATGTTTTGTACAGCACTTAGCAAAATGGGGTCCTGGTCCATGACTAGGGCTCCTAGGGGCAACAGTAATAGAAATAGGAGTACTTGTGGAACTTTAGAGACTAACAGATTTATTAGAGCATAAGCTTTCGTGGGCCAGAGCCCACTTCATCAGATGCATAGAATGGAACATACAGTAAGAAGATACATATATGCATACAGAGAAGGTGGAAGTTGCCATACAAACTGTAAGAGGCTAATTAATTAAGATGAGCTATTATCAGCAGGAGAAAAAAACTTTTGTAGTGATAAATTGGCCATCTTTTCCTATAGAAACACTTATTGAAAGGTCAATCCCTGCCCCCCAAAATTTACAATTAAGGATTTTTAGATTGTAAACTCTCCAGGACAGGACCCTGCACTGTGAATCGCTAACATAATAAACAAATAGGGCCTAGCCTTGCCCTAACTTGCAACTCCCATTGACATCAATGAATTTTGCCTTTGTATAAGCATGCCTTGGTGTGGACAGAGCCTACCTGGTCAGGAGTTAACCTCAAACATTTTCACTTGGACTCTGAGCAGCGACTCAAATCTCAGTTTGAGAGCTAACTTTCCTAAGCGACTGAAATATTCAAGGGTGTAAGAAGCTGGCCCCATTCCCTTCCCACACTTCAATCACACACGAGTCTCCATAGAGAAGAACGAAAGGAACATTCTTCCTTTAGAACTTTCTCACATACACTTACTCTCCCTCCGCACACTTGGAGGATTCATATTCTTATTAGCAAATATATGGTTTAACAGCTTGTCTTTCGTTAAAGAGGCAGAAAAAACCTGCTCTTCCAGTGATCCAAGGCTCCCATGCCAGGATTTCTGCTGGTCACCTAGTTCTCTGGATCTTGCAGCATCTCTGTCTGACAAGGAGAGGTGCAATAAGTCGTTATTGACCTGATGGAGAGCTCTCATGAGGCCCTTGTAGTTCTATCTCTTCAAATTACTTAAAGGGATTCTTGCCCCTTTGGCCAGACCCTGCATAAATACAAAAAAGATTCCAAAATGTTTGGTTCAGACCAATAAATTAACAGTGACAATACTGAGTTAGATATGGGCTGTGATTTTAAGACATAATAGGTCTTTCCTGTGTGAACAGATACACCCGTCCAGGAGCAGAATCAGTGAAAGCACGCTCAGCCAATGAAACACAGTGCAGAAGTGTGGCTTACATCACTGGAAAAACTCTCAGGGAATGATCAGGGATAGAGGCCAGGACTCTGTGACCTAGCAACGTCTGAGAACTGCCGAACCCTTTTGTGGATGTCCCATAGCCTGCATGTGCCAGAAGATGAATTCTACAATGAAGGGCCTGTGCATCGTGGCAGTAGCTATGTTCTGTCTCTTGCTGCATATCTTTGTTGATAAATGGGGAACAAGTATCTGGTGTGGGTAGCATGTGACAGCCATGAGGGGTTGGTATTTTAAGGAGCCCATTAAGAATCCAGCCCATTTTTAGTAACTCCCTACAATTCTCAGAGCCCTGTGTGGATCAACATTATGCCCCAGAGGCTCATCATATGCTCTCTGGTGGCCCTCAAAGCCACTGTAACTCCTCCTCCTTCCCTAGCCTTCCTAAATATAATGGCTATGAAGCATCACTGCCCCTGTGCTGAGTGTGTCTAATTAATACAGGGTTTTGCAGCAACATCTGATAATTCCACTTCAAGCGACATATGGAGAGTGACGTTAACAACTGAGGGACACATGCTGTGACCCTTGCTGTCACTGAGCAGCACTTAGCGATGCGAATAGTCCCAGCAACCCACTGAAATGCTTTGGGAGCAATATTCGGGAGAGCAAAGGTGAGCGGTTAAACAGAATGCAGAGTCCTCAGCCCTTCCTGCCGACTCTGCCCAGCCAGTTAGAAAAGCAGTGCCGTTTGGCATCATAACTGTTGCCAGCAGCAAGCACGCAACCGTAATCATAGCTATGTGTTGCACTCCTTCGGCTACTGCAGAGAGATGTGAGGGGCTGGAGGAAGAGGAGGTTACTCTGAAAGCTCACTGCAATCTACAGAGGCTCCCTTCAGTTTTCAGAGTGCTGCTGGTGGTCATGGATCTGCCTGGCAGCTAGAGCTGGGTGAAAAACGGATTTTCGGGTTCACTGGCAGTTTTGAGATACTGGGGGAAAAATTGTGTCTGGCTAGGACCCAAACTGAAAATGTTCAACATTTCTGATGAACTGAAAAATAAAAATCATCTTGGGATGAATGAAGTGCCTGGGTGTGACAGAAATCAAACCAGTCCCCCTTTCTTCTGAGCTTTTTCAAAAGAATTTTTGAAAAATAAAATTAAAGGCCATCTTAAAATGAAATGTCATTTCAAAGTGGCAAATAGCAACATTTAGCTTCGAAAAAAATTGAAAGTGGCGGTCCTGATTCTTTTGGAATTTTAGATTTTTCCCCCCAAATGTACAATTTGGCAAAACTGACACAAATTTGCAAAATGTTTCAGTGTTGCTAATTCTACATTTTTTCACTGAGAAAGAGTTTTGTGTGAAAATTTTGTATCCCTCTCTACCTGAGGCCTCCTCCCATGCTCCACTGTGGCCCTCCAACCCTTCCCTATTCTCAGTGGGCAGCCTGAACAACTGACTCGGAGTAGCTGCATTGCTGGTGAAAACGTGGCCCCACTCCTGCCCGAAGGGACCAGCCTTGCCCCTTCTTCCGAGGTGAAGAAAAGCCCCAGACAGTGCAGTTAAGCTGCTTGATGGGAGAGGAGGAGGGATCTGAGGAGTGAGTGTGAAGGTCCATGGACATGGGCTGGACACCAGTTCCATAGAGGCATGGCTCTACACAGAGGGCTTTGGGGGCTGCAGGAGAAGGGAGGGCAGGGGAACCATGAGTTCTGAACCTCCAGTCCTATCCCTGTGAAAAGGGGGGGCCTTAGGGCCATGGACACAAATGAATGGAAGCCGCCCACCCCTCCCCATGGGGTTGCTTCACTGTTGCTCTGCAGCCTGAGGGGCTAATTTCCTCACATCATCTCCCCCAACAAACATGAACCTCCAGCTGGGATAGTGGGGTGGGTTGGGCCCGGGGGACACGGGTGCAAGCCTACTGACTGCACTGGGGTTGTACCGGTGTCAGGGACAGCAGATTTGGCCCCGTGCCACTAGACAACAAAAATCTTTTTCACGGAGTCCCGACCCAAACTGTGGGCCGCACATTCCCGGGGGGGGGGGGTCTCTGGAGCCCCACCATCACGTTCTACCTGGCATCAGACAGGTGATAGGTACACCCTGCATGGAACCGTGTTTTACTTGCTCTATTTTATGACGCTGGGTCAGCCCTGGGGCTTGTGTTGTGACAGCCTGGGGTGGTTCACATGACACTGTTCTTGTTGGGAATTCCCCATTTCATCTGTTTCCTGGTTGCTGATCTCACCATCTGTGGATGGTTTTGACACTTTTAGAGAGGCTTTGTTCTATCTGCCTTGATCAGCCCGGATTAGACAGGTCTGGGATTTTCCATGCCGGCCCTGGGGAGTGAGAGCCAGCGCCTCCTGAGTTTCAGTCTGGGCCCTGACACTGACCTTTTGGGCATCACTTTTTGGCCTCAGTTTCCCCTTAAAAAGAAATAGTTAGGGATTAAAGCTGATGCTTTATTTTTGTGGCCAAAACATTTCACTGTTATGGTGCCGCTGCCAACATACATGCTCAGACCCTGATTTCTTTGCCTGTGCCCACTTTTTTTGAAGGCGAAACCGCCGTTTCTCTCTGGCTGCGTGGCTGCCCCTGCTCCTCCTGAGTCCTCCGCCCATGTTCACAGGGCCACATTCCGAAAGGGGCTTTAGAGGGGGGGTTGGATGGGGGTGGGGTCCCGGGGGACCTGTTAGGGGGTGGGGGTGTGGATAGGAGTCGGGGCAGTCAGGGAGCAGGGGGGGTTGGATAGAGTGTGGGGTTCCAGGGGGCTGGGGGGGGTCCCAGGAGGGGGCAGTCAGGGGACAAGGAGTGGGGGGGGGTTGCATAGGGGTGGGGTCCCAGGGGGCCTGTCAGGGGATGGGGATGTGGATAGGGGTCGGGGTCCCAGAGGGCCTGTTAGGGGGTGGGGGTGTGGATAGGGGTCGGGGCAGTCAGGGAGCAGGGGGGGTTGGATAGGGGTTGGGGTCCTGGAGGGGCGGTTAGGGGCAGGGGGGTCCCAGGAGGGGGCAGTCAGGGGAGAAGGAATAGGGGGGGTTGGATGGATCAAGAGTTCTGAGGGGGGCAGCCAGGGGGTAAGAAGTGGGAGGGGGCAGTTAGGGTTTGGGGAGTCACAGTCTTCCCTACCCGGTCCTCCATACAGTTTTGGAACCCCGATGTGGCCCTCCGGCCAAAAAGTTTGCCCACCCCTGCCTTTAGGGTAGTAGGGCCTAAGACTCATCCCACCCTGTCCTGTGGTGTGGCCCCTTTAAGGTTTGGGACCCAATGGTCTGCGAAAATGACCAAGGCAGATATGGCAAGAGAGGAAGCTGTCCCAAGGGAATAGTCTGTGTTTGTGGGAAACCTGGCTTGCTATTCCTTTACGGGCCTGGGACCAGGAGCCTTGTGGAGAGGCTGAGGCACGGTTCCCTTCTCCCCCAAAGCCAGCCCTGGGAAACAGGGCTGTATATATGCTGCCTCTTCCCTTGAACCAGAGTGAGACTCCAGGAGGAGGCTGTCTGCTGAACCCTTGGAGCAGGGGGACTCATTGGAGACAGGGACCTGCTGAAGGAGACAGCACAGAGGGCCTGAAGTAATGAACACAGCCCAGCCAGGGGAGCTGTAGGCACAGAAGGCACACGGAAGGCACACAGTCTGACACACGACCCCAGCCCCAAGCAGGAAGGCTGGGACGATTCCCAAACCTGAGGGGAGAATCGAGGCCAGGAAGGCCAGGACTAAAATCCTCCCCAGCCCCAAGCAGGAGGGTTGGGAGGACCCGTCAACCTAAAGGGGAGCCCTTCTCGGGGGAAGCTGTGCAAACTAAATACATTAGATCCCAGGAGAAGGGAGTTGTTGTGTAAGGATTATGGAGGTGACTGGTTTATTTCTGAACCCGAGTAGAGGCCAGAGTGCCTGGACCACAAGGGGGTGCTCAGAGATGGTGCCTGCAACAATGTCCCTGTGTGGGCCATCCTCAACGCAACTGAGATTTGCAGGGACTCAGCAGCTCACAGGCCCAGATCGTTATATAGTTCCGTAAGAAATGCACGTGGTTCTGTAGGGTGGAAGAACAGAGGGCTTGTTTAAACGAACACTTAGTTTGTGGCAAGCTTGCGTGTAAATCTAACCTGCTGCGCTCTGTGTCTGTGTGGACCCTTCTGCTGTGCACTAAAAGCTCTCTAGTGTGCTTTAATCTCCCTGCTTTGAAATGGGACTAGATTAACGTGCACCAGGGAATGTTTAGTGAGTGTCAGTGGGGACACTTAGTGCATGGTGGGTAGTGTTACACCTTAGCTTCCCACGAACTAAGTGTTCGTGTAGACAAGCCCAGAGCTACACAGATACAATGTCCCTGCCACTGAAGAGTTGACCAGCTAAAAAAGGCAGGGACTGAGGCAAACACAACAAGACAGTGTGCAAAGTGAGGGGTGACCATTTAAGGGTAAGTCTACCCTGCAATCTGGAGATGCTAGCTAGATCAATGGTAGCTTGGGTATGTCTACTTGTGCTAGTCATGACTGATTGCAGTGTGGACACACCCTAAGTGTGAATGCTTCTGAAGCATGGAGGATTTGGAGTAGCTTCTTAAAGGTGGAGAGATGGAGGGAAGTTGAGGTTATTTAGGCATGTAGAAAAAAGTATAAATGCATGCAAGCCGAGGTCTGAAATGTACATATGTAACCCACGCCTACTTGGTATGGCACTCTGTCCCCCTCTAGTGGTGGCTAGACCGGGCAGTAGAGGCTCATGCATTAAGCTCCAGAGGTTCCCAATTTTGATCCCAGGTGCTTGGGGCCTGTAGGCATTACACATGGGTCACAGAAAGGCTTTAATCCTTATTGAAGAAACATAGTTTAACAGCTTGGGACTGATTCTCCATCACCTTGTGCCTTTTCAAACCATTTACACCCGTGCACAGTGGGTGTAAAAAGCCACCCTTCCGGCAGGGTGTCATTCTGCACCCACTTTGCACAGATGTAAAGGACTCCACAGAGTGTATCTAGTGGAGAATCAGGCCTGTTGCTTTCATCTCAATTCTATGACCTGTCTAGTGAGTCCATCACCATAGCATCTAGGCACCAGTGCAAGACAACGCACATTTATTATTTGATTATTTTATATACTGTTTGAGTGCCCAGAGTGGGCGTGGTACAGTGCCCAGAGGTCCCTGCCACCTGGATCTTACAATCTATGTTGCTATTGATGTTACTAGTCTCCATTCTTGGGATGTTCAACTCAGCACAGCGGGTTCTTTAGTGCTTTGGGTGGCAGCAGGTCATTAACCCAGCCAAGCATGTTCCAGTCCTTTTCTCACCACATTTGCATCCCCACAGTCGGCACCGGCCACCCATATGATACCAGTTGCTTTTACATTTCCGAGTGTCTTTAAATGAAAAGCTTCCTGTAAAATAAACACGGAAAGTCACTGTGGTTTCAAGAAAGAAGACACTGCCAGCTATCCAGTGCTGGAGAGTGAGACGTCTAGTTCAGAGCCTGGTACATCTACATTCCAGTGAATTCATTTCCCACGAGGGCAAAATATTGTTGCAAGAAAAGTGTTCAGTCTAAAGAAAATGTTAACGATCACGCACACTGTCAACTACAAATGGCACACAGTAGAGTTATTGCCTTCAAGACATTGACAGACATGGATGATACAATTTGAAGCACAAGAATTCAACAATCCCACCTTGTGATCTCCTGATATCTACTGAACTGTGTGATCCAGCAGGAGCTGAACGGCCAACTTTCCTTAGGAACAGCACCAGAACAGAGACACTGAGAGGCAACATGATGATCATAGGGGTGGGGTTCTAGATCTCCCAAGATGCAGTCTGGACTCTGGCTTTAAGCAAGCTACTACTGTGACACAGTTTCCCCGTAAAATAGAGAAAATGTTAAGATATAGCACTCGTTATCTGCAGACCTCAAGGGCAGCTCATATTCATGATCATTTTTATAGATGGGGAAACAGGCTGAGGGAATGTAAATGAATTTCCAAAGGTCACACAGAAGATCAGTAGCAAAGCTGAGACTGGAACCCAGGATTCTAGACTGCAACTTCTTGCTGTGACCACTGGACCACGTGACCCTAAAGGCATGTTTTGAGGATTAACAGGTTAAGGTTTGAAGATGCTAAGTGGGTATCAGGTTTCACCATCCCATCCCTGTGTGCGCCTTACCTTGAGCTGCCTGGAGGCCCAGGAAGAGAACAAGAAGCAGAAGGTAAAGGATCCTCATGGCTGGAGGTGGGCTGGGGTCTCAGTTGTCTGAAGAGGAAAGCAGAGAAGCAGATCAGGACTGAAGCTTCTTAATAGATGGAGTGGGAGGCTCCCTGGGCCAGATTGTGTGTTACATCTCTCAGGGAGCACAGCCCAAGGTGGGAGGGAGGGCAGGAATCATAGAAGATCAGGGAGTACAGCTATATGCCAGTGTTGTGCCTCTCTAACACTGGGCTGCTCCCCCCTGTTGCATGGCAGCCCAGAACTGCCAGAGCGTAAAGCACTCTGGCCATTCCCTCTTCCACCCCAGCTTGCTCCTGCCAGGACCTAGCCAGGGTCTCCACAGGAGGGCAATGTAGGGCTCCTATGCCAGCCCTGTGCTTCCTCTGTGCAGGGGTGTGTGTGTAGGAATAACTGGGCCCCAGCAGGCCAGCTCTGCTTGTGACCTTAACTGGTGGAAAGTGCACAGAGGTTCCTGAATTGTCACACTGGCTTGTGATGCACAATTGTGTAAGAAGGATGGAAAAAGGAGAGAGGGAAGCTGCATTAATGTAAACAAAGAGGTATAATAATACCACCCCACAACTATGTTAAAGCCGCGTCTGGCAAACAAGAGGAGTTGTGAGACCAGAAATTAAGTCTCATTGGTGGACAAAATAATGAAGGGATGCACTTATTCCATTCATCAGCCCCTTTAAGAAGCCTTTGGGGAAGGAAAGAGGGCAGAGGAAGGATTTTCATTGTGACACACCGGTGGGGATGCCAGGCCATCACCACTGCACCAGCAAGGACCCTTGCTTGATATATGTGAGATCCTGCTCTGTTTTATCTTCCCTTGTGTGTCCCTTTCCGTCCCGCACTATTTTCAGCCTGTCTTAGCTCTCTCTTTCAGCTTTTCACCTGAAACTGAAATCAACTGCACTGCACAGCACCAGCTCAATGAGATGAGATGGCTCACCCAGCGGCGCCTGGCCTGAGAAGGAGCAGTGATGGAAAGCGACCTGACCAAACCAACCAGATGATGTCCCTAACCAGGGAGGTGAGCCAGGGTCTAAAGTAACAGCTGCCGCGGCCGACCTACCAGCCCAAAGCATCCACCTGTGACTGATCAGCTGCCCTGTATCCTGAGAACATCAACAAAAGACTTATTCCCCCAAATTTTACTGTCCTGTCGCGTCTTCACTTTTTCCGTATGTCTGTTTTATTGAAAGAAGGGAAGTGACTATCATTCCCAACGCAGAATTGAACAAGAAAACTAACCCTTTCTTCCCCACCAAGAACTGCTTCGTGGGCTAAGAGACTCTAACCGAGACCTCTCCTGCTCAAAAAGGTCTGATATAGGTTTTAATTAAATGTGTTTTGGATAATCAGGCAGTTTCAGTTTCAATGCTTTTTGCCTTGTTTTGGTTCTTTTCCTTTCGTGGGTCTCAGTCGATATGTTTCTAACCTTGGCCATGAATTTCCTAGTGTGTTTGCCATGGTACTAAGCATGCTAAGGTCTCTGTACTTGGAACCCCAGACCTTGTTTAAGCATTCTTACAACTACAATACCCACCTGCTGAAGTGAAGAAACAGATTGACAGAGCCAGAAGAGTACCCAGAAGTCACCTACTACAGGACAGGCCCAACAAAGAAAATAACAGAACGCCACTAGCCATCACCTTCAGCCCCGAACTAAAACCTCTCCAATGCATCATCAAGGATCTTCAACCTGTCCTGAAGGACGACCCATCACTCTCATAGATCTTGGGAGACAGGCCAGTCCTTGCTTACAGACAGCCCCCCAACCTGAAGCAAATACTCACCAGCAACCACACACCACACAACAGAACCACTAACCCAGGAGCCTATCCTTGCAACAAAGCCCGTTGCCAGCTGGGTCCACATATCTATTCAGGGGACACCACCATAGGGCCTAATAACATCAGCCACACTATCAGAGGCTTGCTCATCTGCACATCTACCAATGTGATATATACCATCATGTGCCAGCAATGCCCCTCTGCCATGTACATTGGCCAAACTGGACAGTCTCTACGTAAAAGAATAAATGGACACAAATCAGACGTCAAGAATTATAACATTCAAAAACCAGTTGGAGAACACTTCAATCTCTTTGGTCACTTGATTACAGACCTAAAAGTGGCAATTCTTCAACAAAAAAACTTCAAAAACAGACTCCAACCAGAGACTGCTGAATTGGAATTAATTTGCAAACTGGATACAATTAATTTAGGCTTGAATAGAGACTCGGAGTGGATGGGTCATTACACAAAGTAAAACTATTTCCCCATGTTTATTCCCCCCCCCCCCCCCCGCCCACTGTTCCTCAGATGTTTTTGTCAACTGCTGCAAATGGCCCACCTTAATTATCACTACAAAAGGTTTTCTACTGCCCCACCCCCCTCCTGCTGGTAATAGCTCATCTTAAGTGATCACTCTCCTTACAGTGTGTGTGATAACACCCGTTGTTTCATGTTCTCTGTGTATATAAATCTCCCCAGTGTATTTTCCACTGAATGCATCCGATGAAGTGAACTGTAGCTCACGAAAGCTTATGCTCAGATAAATTGCAAAAAGAAAAGGAGTACTTGTGGCACCTTAGAGACTAACCAATTTATTTGAGCATGAGCTTTCGTGAGCTACAGCTCACTTCACGAAAGCTCATGCTCAAATAAATTGGTTAGTCTCTAAGGTGCCACAAGTACTCCTTTTCTTTTTGTGAATACAGACTAACACGGCTGCTACTCTGAAAATATTAATGTTGTACAGTGACAGGTCATGTGAACATCTTTGACTCTTTGCGCCCTTATGTTCCATCAGAACCAGTATAACAGGAGGAATTCTCCACGGGGGCTGTTCCAGACTCTTTATGACCCACATCGACTGCTGGTAAAGGTCCTGCCTTCCATCAGCCAGAAAACCTCTCTCTACCCAGCACAGTGCTCCCCCCAGCTCCCTCTGCACCACTGAGAACTGACAATTCCAAGGTGCTGAAGACGGGAAATTCACTAATCTTGGGGACAAGCTATTGTCACAGTGTCATTTATGCAGAAAAACTCAACTAATGAAACCTTTAAGGGTTAGAAATGACTGTACCTTCCCCTGAGGATATCAGCTCCTCACACGGGGGACCCCAGGGGCCCTAGCACAGTGTTACTCATTTGGCAATGGCAGAATCAAGCCCCATGAGTTTAAAATGAGCAAAAGAACAAGTTCCAAACCACGTACCTTCCCACAGATGCTCTCCTAGTTCAGTTGGAGGCAGGCAGTTCTCTAGGAGGCTTGCCTTGTGCTACAGAACAGCTCTCACGCCAAAGCAGCTAAGATCCATTCCCCTCTCCAGTCCATAAGAGCAGTTCCAGCTCTCACTCTTCTAGGGATTTGAAATCCCTCCTGGAGGGAGGTTGTTTCTGCTCTAAGATTGTGGATACTTTACCTTTTTCTGAAGTCTGGTGCAGACAAGACAGGCTGAGGCACAAAGGAAAATGGGGCTTCCCGTTCGCTGTCTCCTAAATGTGGCAATGGCAGCACAAGCTGCTTCATAAAATAGGCCTTAAATGTGCAGGATCAGCATTTATCTGCATTGCAGAATGGAAGCTCATTGGCTGGACACCAGGCAGAGCAGAGAGTAAATGAAAAGATGTTCTTTTCCCATGGAAACCCCCTTCTTTCCCCAGAAGTGTCAAACTTAGGACTGTGCTCTTCACTTAAATGCAAAACACCCAACTGTAACACTGGAAAAAACCCATGGCTACCTGAAACTGTAGAACTGTTTTAATAGTATTCGGGGTGGTTTCCTGACACCAGGTGGGACTTTCAAAACTGCCAAAGTGATGTAGGAGCCAGAGGGGCAGACGGACAACTGGCTACGTGGTCAGTTGAAGTCAATAAAGCTATTCCAGTTTACATTAGCTGAAGGGCAGTCCCTAAGTCTTTCAAAGAAAACTAGGCTCCTAAATCACTTAGGAGTATTGTCACCCCAACCATTCAAATATCGTGAGACAGGCCCCAAAATATCATGAGATTGGCTTAAACAACATGAGATTTTTTAAAATATTAGGCTGGTTTCTTTTTATTTGTCTTCTGTTGTCCTAGCTTTTGGGGTTCGTGTTTTCAAGTTTTTCTCTGCGAACAGGAGGGCTAAAACACACTTTAAACAAAAAGAGAGAGCTGAAATTTCCAGGTGATCAACTGACTCCAGGAGCTGGGGCTTTACGAGAAGCACCAAATATCACAAAACTTACAATTAAACTGTGCGAATTGGCAACGCTGTACGTGTTTTGAAAATCCTCCTGCATTTCCTATTAACATTATTAACCCAACTATTAACCCAATGCACAGCTACAGACTAGGGACCGAATGGCTAGGCAGCAGTTCTGCGGAAAAGGACCTAGGGGTGACAGTGGACGAGAAGCTGGATATGAGCCAGCAGTGTGCCCTTGTTGCCAAGAAGGCCAATGGCATTTTGGGATGTATAAGTAGGGGCATAGCGAGCAGATCGAGGGACGTGATCGTTCCCCTCTATTCGACATTGGTGAGGCCTCATCTGGAGTACTGTGTCCAGTTTTGGGCCCCACACTTCAAGAAGGATGTGGATAAATTGGAGAGAGTCCAGCGAAGGGCAACAAAAATGATTAGGGGTCTGGAACACATGAGTTATGAGGAGAGGCTGAGGGAGCTGGGATTGTTTAGCCTGCAGAAGAGAAGAATGAGGGGGGATTTGATAGCTGTTTTCAACTACCTGAAAGGGGGTTCCAAAGAGGATGGCTCTAGACTGTTCTCAATGGTATCAGATGACAGAACGAGGAGTAATGGTCTCAAGCTGCAGTGGGGGAGGTTTAGATTGGATATTAGGAAAAACTTTTTCACTATGAGGGTGGTGAAACACTGGAATGCGTTACCTAGGGAGGTGGTAGAATCTCCTTCCTTAGAGGTTTTTAAGGTCAGGCTTGACAAAGCCCTGGCTGGGATGATTTAACTGGGAATTGGTCCTGCTTTGAGCAGGGGGTTGGACTAGATGACCTTCTGGGGTCCCTTCCAACCCTTATATTCTATGATTCTATGATTCTATGATTTCAGACTCCAGAAATAAAGTCCTGAGATTAATGATGGATGCTAAAGAGAAGTCCCATGTGAGGAGGAGTCCACCACTTCTTCAGAGATTGGTCCATGGGATAATAATGCATCTCACCCTGTAATCTGGGAAATTGGGATTTCCAAACAAATTTTGATTCATTCAGCTTCTGTTCATAGCCACAGAGGCAGACTCTAACTGGTGGAAATTGACATTGCTCCATTGAAGTAAATGAGCTCTGGCGATTTACACCAGCTGAGCTTCTGGCCCAGGCATGTTCATTTTGAGAGCACTTGCCATTTCAGCCATTCAAGGGCAGGCCATAAAACAGGATTCTCCACTGAGTTACTTCATTGTTATGCAGGGATAACGTCACTGAAGCCAAAGGAAATACTCTGGGGTAAAACTAGAATAACACAGTGGGGAGCAGATCCATAGCCTGGAATTCTACTCTGGAGTAACACAAATACATGATGATCGTGCAATGTTTTATTCAGATGCACATTTTCATGCCTTTTACTGATAGTAGATTTACTTACATCTGGTATCTCTGGTGCTAAGTCAGGGGTAAGTAGAACTGGACAAAGAAATATCCAGCAATAGTTACAGTGGGTCTGATTCTGATCTCACTTACACTGGTGTAAATCAGGAGTAACTCCACTGCAGTTGGTGTAAAGCAGTGTAAATGAGATCAGAATCTGGCCCAGGAAGTGCAGCCTATCCTGTACAACATGTCCTCTTAAGGGTAAATTTGTGGCTGTCCCCTTCCAGGAACCTGACCCAAAGCTCATGAAAAGACTCCTATTGACTTCAAAGACCTTTGGATCAAGCCTCAAGTGGGGATGCGTCATCGGCCCTGGGAATGTGGTGAAGAAAGAAGTTACGTTAATAGCAGAGAGGCAGAGAAGTTCAGCTCATGATCTTTATCAGTGCAATGAGGCAGCTGCAGTGCTTAGAAGAGGGCAAAGGTTGTGAGCAGTGACTGGCTCATGGGGCTGTCTGCTGGAAGCACTGAGCCTAGGTGAAACTGACAGTGTCTAGTACTTGCTGTTTGCAGTCACCGAGTCCCTGCTTCCGCATGCCCTGTACCCTCATATGGAAAAAGAAATAGGCCAGAGCAAATGCAAACTCACCCTAAGACCACATTTGATCCCACTGAAGTCAAAGGGAGTTTCCCATTGAACAGAGTGGGAGCAGGGCTATAAACCAGCTCCTTAAATACAAAGAAGATGTAAATTGCAGGTCAAATGCCTTTCTCAGATACATCAGAGGAAGGGACAGGTTCTCCAAAGAGTCACTCACTCCAGGCTTGGTAGCCTAACTCTCCGCCCATCCAACATGGCCGCCGCAGCAACCAGCACTGAACCCAGCCTATCCTGCCATATTCCTTAGAACGTGGAAGCTGGAAGTTGCTTCCGCTTATGCAGAAAAGGAACATAGTCAGGTAGAAATAATGGGATGAATTATTGCAGCATCTGAACATTCCTGAAGCCTTCACACCACATCATCATTTTCCTGACCTGCCCTACCCTGGGATTTCACACTGTTGTTCCCGATCACGGGTTCAAAGCTTAGTCCTTGTCTAGATTAGGATTGAAAGGTGCAGTTTTAGATCAAGCGTCTCCATTTTTTTTTAGCGTGTTTTGAGACAGAACTTCAGACTGGGCATTTTTCAGGCCCATGTCCCTCTCCAAGGCAAAAAAGGACATTTAATAGATAACCTTTAAGGGTATAGCTTCCTCACAGACCAGACAGGTTTTTAAATTTGGAGACCTAGCATCTGCCATCAGGATGATGCCTCAGTATGAGGTAAAATCTCTAAAAGATTTTTTTATTATTATTTTTATTGACAATAGATTAAATAGCTACTAAATAACTATTACTCTTAGAAATTACGAAGCAACAACAAGAAAAGTTACAGCTCTGGCATCATAGAGGACTAGGAGGTTCCATCTCACTGCCACTGCTGGTAAGGAGGAATTGAGTGGCAGTTTTGGCTGTTCCACAATTTACGATCTTGCGTGGGGGGTATAAGTAGGGCTCTACCAAATTCACATCACAGACCACAAAATCTGGTCTCCCCCATGAAATCTGGCTGTTGTAGGGGATCATGGTATTGCTACCTTCACTTCTGCTCTGCCTTCAGAGCTGGGCACCTGGCCAGCAGCTGCTGCTCTCTGGCTGCCCAGCTCTGAAGGCAGCGCCATGCAGCACAGAAGTAAGGGTTGCATGGGATAGGTGGGTTGTCACTTTTTTGTGGGGGAGGCAGGGCCAGTCTTACAGGTGGGCAACATGGGAAACTGTTTAGGGTGTCGGGGTTGAGGGGGACACTATGGTCACCCCCCCCCCCCCAACACAGCCAAGGCCCTTTTCACCCCTGAGCACTGGGCCCGGAGCCGAGGAGAAGCAGGGCAGGGCTGGGGGCACCCTGGCCGGGGCTCCTACTATGCACTGGGCTCCATCTGCTGGTCCTGGCCAGGCTGGGGAGATACAGGACTTTCTCTTCCCCTGCACAGGCTGTTCCTGGGGCCAAGTCAGATCCACCTCTGGGAACTTCCCCCAGCTGCAGGAAGCTCTCCAGCTGCTGACTGGGAGCCTAGCTCTGAAGGCAGCATCGCCAGCAGCAGCAGTGCGGAAGTAAGGGTGGCAATACCATGGCCCTCGAAAATAGCCTTGAATCCCCCCCCCACAGAAAAAAAACACTTTTGGGTCGGGATCTCCCATGGTTACAAATTTCAGTTTTAAATATCTGAAACCACGAAATTTAAGATTTTTAAAAACCTATCTACTAAAATGGACCATGAATTTGGTAGAGCCCTAGATATAAGGGCCTGCAGGTTGCAGGCCTGGCCCCAATACGCACTGTTGCCCAAATGTTGGCAGAGTACCTTTCCCAGATCTGAATAATCCTAGAGTCATTGAACCATAGGGTTAGAATGGACTGCAAGGATCAAAGAACAGCTCTGTGTAGCTCGAAAGCTTGACTCTCTTACCATCAGAAGTTGGTCCAATAAAATATATTAATTCATCCACCTTGTCTCACATCTAGAGTGGGATCCGGATGGATAAATGCTCAAAGGAGACCCCAAAGTTTTAAAATATCATGAATCAGATTCCCCTGGTCTGATTGGTTTAAAATAATGAGACTTTTTTTTTTTTAAAAGGTTTATTTTTATTTGCTTTCTGGTTTGCGTGTCTTTAGGCTGTAATTTTCAAGTTTTTCTCCACAATCATGAAGGCAAGAAACTCAACCCACTTTATTTTCTTTCTTTCTTTCTTTCTTTTAATGGAAGCTGGGATTCCCATCTAATCACATTTCACCCAGAACCAGGGCTTTAAAAAATGCACCATTTTTTTGCCAGAATAAAATCACAAGCATTTGTAACAGTGTAAATCCACCATCCATTGTGCTTTTCCAGATTGACATGAGGGCAGAATTTGGGCCTATAACTTTATAGAGGAAGTTTCCCAGCATGGAAAAGATGTGATTTTCCACGGGTCTCTGCGTTCTGCTAACAGCAACAAAGCACTCAGTCAGCCCGGAACGATCATATTGTGGTTTATCGTCTTATTTCACTGGTTTGTGTGGTTTTCGACTCCTGCAAGCTCTGGTTAGTTCATATCTTCATCTTCTCCAATAAGAAACTGATTTTATATTAACACATGAAACAATGATCTCCCTGGTTTTTATGGATGTTTTCCAACCAGCTTGAGTTAGTCCCATTTTCTGTTGGACAGGCGTAGTTACTAGTATTCCCTAGCACTGCAGATCACACAGAAAGCAGAAGCAGCTCACCGTGGTTAGAAAGGCCATAGGAATTTTCCTGCTATCACACTGAATTACATCCTCCCCACTTGTCCTTAGTAAAAGGAAGGGAACAAATCTCTGGGTTCTCTCAGGTTCCCGCTCTGGATTTCTGAGTCTCAGCAGCTTCTCTATTGCAGCTCTCTTCCCAGCATCACAAATTACACCATGGATCACCCTGAGGGGCAGTTCTCCCTTGCTAGCTCCCTGACTACTGATTTTGGGTACCCAGCCATAAAGGCGTTTGATTTTCAGGAAGTGTGTTAGGGTCTTCCCCTTGTCCTCCTTTGGTGCTTATCAGAAAGCAGAAGGCCAGAGCCTAAAGTGCAGGCAATGCAATATTTATTGGGGTTACCAAGCAAGCATCACCCACAGCTCTGTACACCAGTACAGCTTTTCCCTTCCCTGTCCCCCTCCTCTTTCTGAGCAGGCTTAATTATACCGGTAGTGCATGCCCCTGGCCCCACTCCTTACAATTTAGGGTCATGTTCTGTTTTGGAGGGTCGTGAGTCTGGAGGCTTCGGTACCACCTCTTGTGTACCCCATGGGAGGGGTAGGGAGTGACGTTGTGTTTCAGCCAGGGTCATCATTTTGGGGGGGTTTAGTGTTTCGTATACCTCTCCCCCCCATCCCCCTCGCCCCTCCCGACTGGTTGCTTGACCTTGGCTTGGGAGAGCAGCCTTCAAGTGTACACTCATCTATTTAAACTCCCACCATATCCAGCAACACTTGAAGTCTATTCCTTCTCTTTCCTCACTGTGCTATAAGCTCCCTCTGGCTGTGGGTAGATGCAACACACAGTGTCTTTGTTCTTTGTTTACACATGGTAGTAAGGATATAAGAATATCATAAATCAAATGGACAAACAACCCCCCCAAATTCTATCTCAGGCTAATAAACAAGCCAACATACTATATTACCATCACTAAGAACCGGCCCTCTGGAAATCAGACCTCCTTAAGGTGTCTCCAGCAGGGAACCCCAAAATGGATGCAACCAAAGTCACCAGTCACTTGTTAAAATTTTAGCCTGTATTTCTTCAACTGTAAACTCCATGTCAGATTTGATCAAGTTCTAACACTGGGGGCTCGTCTAATACTGGTGTACAGCCGGCTAGTGCACTGCAGATTTATGGCCCAACTTACCATGCACTAACTGTCTGTGTAGACAAGCCCATATTTAACCATGCAACCTTTGTGAGGTGCAATCCGTACAGGGTGCAGTGAAAGGTTGCTGACAGGCATGTTGTCTTGTACCGACTGCCCCTGATGAGAACTTTCCCCTGTGATTTTATTGTCACCAGCTGTATTTCCACTTTTCAGACGGGTGGTGATCTTTGCCTTCCTTCCTCATTTGAAGGTGACAATGGGTCTTTCTGATGTGGCATCTGCAGAATTTCATGTAAATAGCAATACAGATGGGCACCTGGATAGATTAGAGTCAGCAAGTCTAAACTAGATGCAGTAGGAAAAAACATGCTGCAGACAGATCAGAGCAACATCAAATGGCATTTGAGACAATTTCCTATCACCAGTCTCAGCTCTAAAATATCCTGCACTATCTTGCATTCTCCCAGATGGCTGAGAAAAAGCGTCACTGATGCAGAGTTCAGGTTGTCCAGTGGTGTCTTGTGCCCTGTCAGAACATGGGGTTCAGTGACACTCAAACCTAGGAAAAACTTTTCCACTAGGAGGGTGGTGAAGCACTGGAATGGGTTACCTAGGGAGGTGGTGGAATCTCCTTCCTTAGAGGTTTTTAAGGTCAGGCTTGACAAAGCCCTGGCTGGGATGATTTAGTTGGGGATTGGTCCTGCTTTGAGCAGGGGGTTGGACTAGATGACCTCCTGAGGTCCCTTCCAACCCTGATATTCTATGATTCTATGAAACCTCTGAAAACCAGGAAATGAAGGGCTAAAATACACACCAATGCCACCTTCGCATGGCCCTCTTTATGTGATGCCCTATACACCCATATGCCCACTCTGCCTTTGCAGATAGTGCACACCACTCAGGGAACAGTACATAGGACACCTGTAGAACAGTCAAGTCCCTTCTCTTTGCTCAGGCAACACTTGTGTTTAGGTGAACTGCACTCAACAGGAGCTACACCTGCTCTGCACTCCAAGCCTACAGCCTACAAACAGCCTCACACTTGCTAACTTTCACAACCTAACCTCTTCGCTCTAACCCACAGGGTTCCATCGAACACTATGCTTCTACTCACCAACATTACCCTTATAGGCCACTCTCATAGCTGACTTCCCTGTGAACAAGCCTATGGAAAGAAGACCCCTGTGCCTTGCTAGTGACACACCGTACACAGCTCAGTGCAGAAATAATGCGCACAGGAACGGTGTACATGCCTCTCTTGCCTTTGATCACACACATGAAGGGTGGGGAGGGCTCAGACTTAACCAGAAGGGCAGGGCTCCCTCCACACCTCATATCACAGTCACAGCTCAGCGACACTCCTCAGACTAATCCCTGCACCACTGAATACAGCTACGCCTGACAGAGTGAGTGCAGCAGATAATTTCCAGTGGCCATTGCCAGCTCCAGGGTGCAGAATTAAGGTTGCATTGGTGTGTTCCTTAACTCTTCATTTCCTGTTTTTTTTCCAGAGATTTGAGTGTCTGGAAGGGCACGAGATACCTCTCGGCAATCTTAACTCCCTGTTAACTATGTTTTTTGTCAGTGAAGAAATACAGTGACATATCAGTCACAATGTTTAATGTGCTTCAGTGTTGATCAGTTTCTGGTGCCTCTTATATCCAGGAAGACAGAGATTCCAGGACAGCCTCAGCCTCAGGAAAGCCCTAACCCTACTGAACAGGAGTGTGCACCTTGCACATTTCACAATTCAAGTGAACCAACAGGACAAAACCCATGTCAAGGCCAGAAGATGAGCAAATCTAGCTGAGAGGTGAAGCTAGCGGTGAAGCTATTCAAGGTGCTGCGTTGTGGTGGCCCGGAATGGCCCCAGCCAGAAATCAGGGCTCCATTGTCCCAGGCATGGCATACACATCATAAAAGATGATCCCTGGCCAAAAGAGCTCACAATCTAAACGTATGAGGAGAATCAACGGTGTTAGGAGCATTCGTGATGATAATTTAGGATTCAGGTCTGTGTATTTTCCTGAGATAGAATTTTGGGTCTTGGTTGCCCATTTGATTTTTGCTATTTTTATATTTGTAAGCAGTGTCAGGATGAGCTCCACCCTGACATCTGGTGGTGAGGTGTGGCAAGTTGTGGAAAAGAACTTCAGGGGCCGATCTCATTTGCATAGGCACACCCACCCCGCCTAGAATGAGGCCATAGCTGCCCAAATGGTCACTTTGGCTGCTGTGGGATCCCCAGTGTCTCTGTTATTGGGGCAGAAAGAATAAATTGTTATTACCCTGATTATGGGAACTGTGCTTGGAACTGTACTTGGCCTTTTGTTATGATGGAGGGACTCACCATCAACTAAGTAGCACTCGCTAGGCAAGGGTCATGGGTTTTAAAACTCTGTGAATTGAGAAAGGCTGGGAGCAAGTATTAATACTTGGTGGTATGGGCCCCTTGGTGAGGGCCTTACATGCTAATTGCACTTCCTCCTCTCTCCACTGTGGAATATCAGAACTAATTTTGATTCTGTTAGGAGTCTAGTTACAGGCTGCTGAGCTCACTTTGGGCTAATGGTGCACCAGCACTGAGGCTCCCCTACTGCAAGCTGAATTTACCTAAGAGCTGAAATCACTGAGTGTTGTGTTAAGTAGTGGGGGAGCCTGAAGATATCTTGTGGAGCCGTTTGTGGGACGGCTGGAGTGCCTTGTGGACCGGCTGGTGGAGCAGTTTGTGGGATGGCGGGAGCTGCTTGTGGGCCGTGGAGCTGAGCCAAGGAGTTTGTGGGGTGGCTGGCGGAGCGAAGTGAAGGCCTGTGGGGCGGTCAGCTTCAGATCATGTAAGGTGCCTCTTACCCCCATCCCATCTCCACCCAGGTTGGGAGGTAAAGCTCCGCAGATAAACTTTCGAACTCTGGGGCTGCCCTGACCAGGGACAGAGACTTTTGGGGCATTGGACTTTTGGGACTTTGGGTGATTTGGGGTTGCTGGACTCAAGAACCAAAGGGAAAAGGGCATGCCCCAATTTGCTTGGGGTGGGTTTTTTTTTGCTCATGGGTTGTGTTATGAATCCTGTTGGTGGTATTTCCCCAACATAATGCCACATTGTTTCTCTCTGTTATTAAAAGGCTTTTCCTACACTCAGACTATGTGCTTGCGAGAGGGGAAGTATTGCCTCTTGGAGGCGCCCAGCGGGGGTGGTATATATTTGTCCCAGGTCACTGGGTGGGGGCTCGAGCCGCTTTGCATTGTGTTATTGGAATGGATCCCCTAGATATTGAACCCGGCCCTTGTTGCTGCCAACTCTGATGGGCAGAAGGGTTACATATTCTTACTAATATGTGTGAACAAGGAACAAGACACTGGGTGTTACACCCGCTCACAAGCAGATAAGGGGAAAAGAGATAAGAAATAGAGCGAAGGCGTTGCTGGGTAGAGTGGGAGTTTAATAGGCGAGTGTAACTTGAAGGACAGTCCTGCCTCAACTTCTCTCTCAAGATAAGGTCAAGCAACCAGTCGGGAGGGGTGAGGGGGATGGAGCGGGAAAGGTGTAAGGAACACTAAAAGCCAAAGAAAGGCCTGGCCCTGACTGAAGCACAACCCCACTCCTTACCCCTCCCATGGGTTACAAAGGAGGTGGTACTGAAGCCCGCAGACCCAAGACCCTCCACAACGGAACATGACCATAAATTGTAAGGGGTAGAACCGAGGGCGTGCACTACAGGGTATAATTATGCCTGCTAAGAGAAAGGAGGGGGAACAGGGACACTGGGAAGGCTCTTCAGCATACAGAGACATGGATATGCTTGATTGATTAACCCCAGTAAACACTGCATTGCCTGCACCTTGGACTTCTGGTCTTCTGCTTTCCGTCTGCGAGACAAGAACCAGGGGAGCAGTGAAGGGAAAGCCCTTAACAAACCGGTGCACACAACGAACAGATCGGGGAGCATAAGGGAACAGCAAGATGATAAAAAAGGATATTTGTGTATCTGAGGGTCCAGTGGCTTGAGAACAAGCCTGAAAGGCCAGATGGTGACTTACTAGGTGATCTCAGTGCACCTAAGTGCACACGAGCTGATTTCCTGACCAGCTGGACACACCCAGCTTCCACTATTTCCAGTGTGGGCTTCGTGGTCCCATCCTGAAGCTAGCCACCGACATCCATTGTTAGGAATTTAAAAGGGGAACTTAAAAGATGTGCTGAGCACCCAAAAGTGGAGTCAGAGGGAGTGGCAGACACCTGACCCCTCTGAAAGCCAGGCCACCTCTGTTTAGGTTCCTAAGCCAGTGTTTAGAAGCTTAACTTTAGGCCCCATCTGTTTGAAAGCTTTGGCCACTGCTCATACTTTCTGTGCAGCTATGGCTATGAGCAAATCATTCCTTTTCCTCTTTGCACAAGATCTGGCCTAAGTGTATCAGCAGTTCCCTGTACTGCCAAGGGTGCCCAGTGCACTTGGTCTTTAAATTTGTGCGTCTCTGGTTTACTGCTGCCTGCCCTTTGCCCTCCTCCGCATATGTTCTCAAGAACATACCGAGCTGCAGAGATGCAGAAGGGGAAACCTGGTAGCATCAAATGAGAGCTTTGTACCTCCTTCTTTTAATGAAGGCAATTTGTTAAAGCACATTGTTTAAATGTGCTGAATTTTGCTTTGGGGGTGGTGCGCGAAGGGAAGGTTGGGAGTTCCTTTCATTCTGCTCTGTTCAGACCCACCTAGTTATTAAGAGGCAAATAAAATCAAAAGCTCAAAGAGTAGGATTCTGTCCCCTGTTAGATAATCATTGCACTCAGGATCAGTTTCTGATACCTGTGCTCTGGTTCAGAAATACCGTACTCCCGGAGTAGTCCCACTGATGTCATGGATACTGGATTATTCAAGTTGAGTGAGGTTATCAGAAATCTGCCCTAAGGGAGCAATGCACCTGTTTGCTCAGGTATAAACTCCCAATGAGATAAGTCCTGTCCAGCATCCATTGCTTTTGAAAATAAATGTCCTGGCTTTCAGAAGTGCTGGGCACCCACAATTCCACCTGACATCCATGGGAGGTATTAGTGCTCAACACCTTTGGAAATCATGCCCAACATTGGCATTGATGGGTATATCTACACAGCAGCTGGGAGCTCTGTGTAAGCTAACACAATAAAAATAGGAGCTAGCTACCCGAGTCCATTCCCACCTGACTTCTGAGTCCATAGTTGGATGGCTAGCCCATGCTCCAGCGTCCACGCTGCTATCTTAAGCAAAGCTAGTGCATGCCTGGAAGAGGCCCTCAGCTACAGTGCAGACGTGCCCTATGAGTCAATTGCTGGCAGCAGCTACCTTGCTAAAAGAGAAAAAAAGAAAGAAGCCACCATTTCTGGTCCTGCTGTCATGAGGTAGCAATGTCAGAGCCTGCAGAGTAGCTTCTAACCATGCACAGAACTTTACTGTTAAAAAATAAAAGTCCTGATTGTCTTCTCCCTTACATGGGGTGAATCAGGAGTTGTACTATATTCCGCTGCTCCCACATTGCTGCCAGAGTTCAGCTTGGGCAGCTTTGGGCTGGGCACCTACCGAGCAACGGGGTTGCTTTGCGGTGCTGAGCACTTGGCATTTTCAGCACAAACTAAGCTAAAAACGACCCCATGGCACAGCTCTGTGTGACTCTGCCCTTACCGTCCTCATTTCAGTGTCCAAGGGATTCATTTAAATATGCTAATTAGTGATTTGCATACACCGATGCACAGCTGGAAAAGTCTAAGTTTTCTGCTATCTGCTCAGCATTATATCCAAGGAAGGATGGTGGCTGCTGCTGCTGATGGGGGCTCTGGTCAAAAGGATAGATCTGCCGGTTGGTGCGGGGAATGCAGAGTCCAGGTCAGGGAAACTCTCTGCAAAGCTATTGTCACTGGCACTTTTTTGTGAACACGTTTTTTTCTCCTCCGTGGTCCTCCAGGACCCTCGTTTATAACAGCTGTGAGCAGCATGTGACCCATCTCCCTGAGTCACCCTTCCACCGCCCAGTGGAAGTACCAGACAACTCGCTCCCCTCGGCAAAGGCAACAGGATAGGACACCTGAGCGCCTCTGAGCATGGAATGACAAGAGCCTGTAGAAAAAGCCGGCACGGCTCCCGTGCGATGGGTGAGCTGTTGGGACTCCCTGGCTGCCCCATAGCAGCACAGCCTCTCTCCGTGCACTCCTGGATCACCCAAAGCTGTAGCAGTCAGACTCGAGTGGAGACGGTGGAGGGCTGGTTAGGACTGAGGAGAGGTTCAGGGGGAGGGAAGGTTTTCATCAGGGAAGAAGGAGCTAGTTTGTTTGGGAGAAGGCAGTATCATTATTTATTATTTCTCCTGTGAGAGTGTCTTCGAGCCCCAGTCACGCACCAGGACCCCTCTGCGCTAGGTGCTGTACAAACACGGAACAAAAAGACAGTCCCTGCCCCACAGAGCCGACAATCAAAATAAGCAGGTAGGGAAAAAGATGTGAAATGGAAAGTGAAATTGTGAGGAGAAGGGCAGGCTCAAAAAGATCCCATGACGTTTGTCCAGACCTGAACTCTGATTTTATGTATGTGTCTGTTTATTTATTTATTTTGAGGCTCACCCTCAGCTCGTACTGCAACATTTCCAGCGGCAGCGCTTAACACAGTGCTGCACTGGAGGGACGTGGCGCCGGCACGTGGTAGAACTGGCACATCATTTGCTGCCCCTTGTATTCCCCCCCCAACCACCAGGGGGCAGCAGTGACATGTACGGTCCCGAACCTGAGACTCAAAGTCTGTCGGCCAACGGCATCAGAGCCTGAGAAATACTGGTGGGCTGGCTCTGTGACAGCGTTTCCAGAAGCTTTGCGTTTTATTATAGAAACAGTTATATGGGAATCTTGTTTCCTTTGGGGGACGGGAGCAGGGTGCAGAGACCCTGGAGGGAGAGGGGTGGTGAAGCAGGAGTGGGTATTTTTATGGTTATGTAGGTCACTGATTTAAAGTATCCTATTATAAGTATCCTCAGACATGTAAACGCTGTTCATCTTCTTGAGGAGTTGCTGAAAGAAAGTGGGTGTGGGGGAAAACTCACAGGACCAGGAGGAGGGTCAAGTTGCTTACAGGGTGTTATCTCATTTCCTCAGTGATTTTAAGTTCGGTGGGGTTTGATATGACTACCCATGTATAGACAGATAGACAGACTTTCAGAGAGAGGAGCCTAAAGTCAGGCTTCTAAAGCCGGTATTTAGGCAACAGAAATTAATGGGCTGAATCTACACAGACACTTACTGTGCAGCCGGTTAATGAGTGGTATATTTACCCCCCAGATTTCCATGAACTAAGTGTTCATGTAATACAAACATTTAGGGTATGTCTACAATACGAAATTAGGTCGATTTTATAGAAGTCGATTTTTAGAATTCAATTTTATACAGTCGATTGCGTACGTCCGCACTAAGCGCATTAAGTCAGCGGAGTGCGTCCTCACTAAGCCCTTTAGGTCAACAGAACGGGGTTGGTGTGTGGACGCAGTCATTTGTAAATCGACCTATTGGAGCTAAATTTGACCTAACCCCGTAGTGTAGACCAGGGCTTAGTTCGCAGCCTTTGAGAAGCCCAATGTGTCAATCAGGAGACAAGACCAGTGGCTGGAAACTTGATGTAATTCTGGATTGACTCCACTGACTACAGCCAGGAGAAAACAGGAGAGTGGGACAGTGGAAAGGAACTGGCTTGGGGAGAAGAACCAGAGGCAGTAGAGTTTCTTGCTGCACAGGAATGATAAAACAGCCGTGAGTTTCACTGTTTCCTTCTCTATACACAAGGATGTTATACGCCACTTTGGTTAAACCCAGCTGAATATCCATCATTTATTTGGGTTTACTTGAAACCCCAAACACTCAGGCTTATAAATTGGTGATCGTAGGAAAGAATTAAATAAATACACTCAGAGTCGTACCCATAGAAGGATTTTTTTTTCATTAAAGAAGCAGGATTTGAGAACAGTTTAATCTTATTGTACATGCAGGTGCGACAGAAAAATGCAGAATTTTCACAACAAATTTTCAAAAATTTTACAAAAAATGTTCATTAAATTTTCAAAAAAACCTCTCACCCAGTCTGTAAGCTGGTCACATTAAAAAAAAAGACAACAATTTTTGAAGAAAAATTCAAGACATCTTTGCATAAATGTTTATGAAAAATTTCAGCCAGCTCTAATTACATGGCTCAGCAAATATTTTCTCTGGACACTGAACATCCTTTTCTGGAGCTCTTCAGTTTCAGCCCAGCAACTCTTTCCACGACCTCTTTACACAGCAAGCGTTCTGCTGAGTGCAGGTTCCAATTTTCTTTTCCCATCGCTTGCATTTCTTGGACCGGCACATGCCACCTTCGAAGCTACACACCATGTAGCTTTGCTGCTTGTCAGGACCTGCAGAAAGAAAAAGAGTTTCTATGACACTTTACATTAATAAATTCCAGAGAGTAGAGATTGTGGTTGCAAGTTAAGAGGGATGGAAGAAATTCTCTAATGATTCGATGATTAATATAATATTGAACGATGAACATAATAAATAAGCTACAGTCTAATGCAAAAACTCTTTGCAGTCCTATATGGGTTCAGATACTGCTGCCAGCAAATTCATTATCCCTACAACAGAGCAACAATCTTAAACTCTGGAACATTTGTAATTATAAGCAAGTAAAGTTGCTAGCTGTAATTAAGGGGCTGCCCACGTGGTAGCTTCTAAAGGCGAGTTGACTGCACATACCAGGGGCTCCTTGCATGCCTCCGTTCCCCTCATAAACACCTTGTGCTGCCCTCCCATCCCCATCTATTTCAGGGACCCCCTCTGCAACTCCCCACACTCTTCCTCATACCAGCAGTTCTGTGTCTTCCCCATTCCCCACTTTCCCCTGATGTCAGGGTCTCTCTGCGTCCCTCCCCCCCCTTTGCCCACCACAAATTTTATTTCTTTTCTTTCTGTCTGGACATAAGTCATTCAGGGTGTCAACATGTTAAACTCTGTTGGGAGGATGGGCAGAGCTGAGGTGGTGGTGGGGACTGTTTTTGCTGGAAGGTGTTAACAGCAGCCATAAACCAGTTCTTTGGTCTAGAGAAAATTACAGAGCTGGCTGAAGCTGCTGGCTCTGCTAACTGCGTGATAGGGGTGCATGTGCCCCCCATTTTCCCTTTCCTGTTTGCTGATTTCCTCCAAAATCTATACGGTTCTGTCCATTGATGCCTAGATTGATCGGATGCAGCATTCAAAAGTTTTCATGTTAAATGCAAACAGAGAAATCCCATCAAGCTGAGCACCAGACCTCACTTTGCTCAGCTAATTAAAGGCTCCGTTACATGACACTCATTTTGATGAGTAGCTCATAGCATAAGTATCACCACTGAAATCAACATGAGTAAGGGCAGTAGAATCAAGCCCCAAACAGAGGTAGCCCAACCATTGTGGATCAAACTAACATGAAACAAGGTCCTGATAAATTCCACCTCTCTTCAGTGAACCTTCCCCTGTATACTAGAGGGAGGAAGAATGATCCAGCAGTTAGGCTGCTATCCTGAGACACCAATTCCCAGCTGTGTCACAATTCGACCGGTGTGTCCTTGGGCAAGTCACTTATTCTCTCCATGCCTCAGTTCCCCATCTTTAAAATGGGGACAATAGCATCTCCCTACCTCACAGGGCTGTTGGGAGGATAAGTGCATTGAAGATGGTGAGCTGCTCAGATACTATGGTGATGTTGGCCATAGAAGTACCACAAGCTTTCTACTGTTGCATCCTGATAGCAAATTCATACAGAATTTAATACGGATGTAGGCCTCGATTCAGCACAGCACGCAAACCTGTGCTTAACTTTAAGTGCCTGACTAACACAATCCCTATTCAGCAGTGAACTTAAGCACATGCTTAATTTTAGGTGTACAAGTTCTTCCCACTGAAGTCAGTGGGACTAGTCACATGCTTACAGAAGGAATCTGTAATACTAAGGGAAATATTTTAAGATAGTTTCTTAACAAACTCCTACTGTGTTTTTCTTTTAAAACAAGATGCCCTTTAGCAATCTGAGTAGCTGTGTTTTCCCTGCCCAGATTCTCTTTATCGGTTGGATGTGGTATACATCTTAACTGCCTTCCCTAACTTGTCATGTTGTTTTGCTGTTTGCTGTTTAGGTGGCTTCATTTCAGCAAGGGGTGAAGTGATTTCTAGGAAGAGTTTGTACAATGAGTTGAAAGGGACTGTATAAGAGTGGGGAGACAGACAGACAGATAGATAGATAGATAGATAGATAGATGATGGCCTAGCATTGGCCACAACCTAGCAGCAGTCTCTCCATAGATGTTTGATAATGTTCTCACACATACACATTGATACACCTATGGATTTTCACATCTTACCTGGGGCCACCTCTGCCTCTGCCTCTTCCTCAGCATCATCCGGGGCTTCATTCCAAGCTTGGGGATCATCCTGGGGCTCTTGCTGATGCTGGCCCTGGACATGGAGCACCAAGAAGACAACAGCAAAGAGAAGGCAAAGGATCTTCATGGCCGAAGATGAGCTGGGATATGAGTGATAGAGGTTCTTCTCAAGAATGAGGATGCTGAGTTCCTTTGTTTATTTAAGCCTATCAAGCAGAGGTGTGAGCAACAGAGGGCGTAGTTCTAGAGGGCGTGAAATTGCTGCAAACTCCCTCTGGTGTTGCCATGATCTGGCCGCTCTGCCCTCAACAACTCGTCCTGTCTATTTACTCTGGACTTGCTACAGATAATCCCCTCTGCTCCCCAGCTGTGTGGCTGTTCACCAGCTGTTGCTGCCTATTGTGCAGATGCCACGTTTGCAGTAGATGGGGTATAACCGGGGATAGTGGGTTCCCTGTGTACTTAGTATTTACTTCACTATGGTATCCGAGCACCTAAAGGCAGTGAAAATTTAGACCAATTACCAATAAAAACATCTTGACATAAGAACGATTTAACTGTGACAGGACATGTCTACATTGTAATTAAAAACCAAGGCCCGGCTGTCTCGGACTTGCGGGGCTCAGGCTAAGGGGCTGTTTCATTGTGGTAGCCCTTCTCTGCACATGTTCCAGTGAGACTACTAAGAACAAGCTTGCACTGGCCTCAGGGGGCCTGACTAGATGACCTAATTGTTCTTCTCTGTGTATAATTTCCTTGATTTTATGCAATTGTGAACATGCCTGCAAAGCACAGGGACCATCCTGGAATACCCAAATACTCTCTTCTGGCCCAACACCATCAGTATTGGCGGGGGATTAGAGGCATGCATCAGCTCCAGTCTTCCTTTGATGTTGCTCTTATCTGCTGGCTCTGCCAGAGAGCTGTAGACTTTCAGTTTATTCTGGAGTTGCTGAGGATCATTCCTCCTGCTCACCACCTGTTTCACTGTTTACTCATCTGGGCAGATACTGTATAGCATCAGAGGGAGCCTTCACCTTCAGATCAGGAAAAAAGACAATTATCCCTTCCCATCCAGGAGTAGATAATACAAAAGAACATCACACAAGAGGCCTTTCATTGGGTTGTTTTTCTTCCAAGTTACTCCTGATGATGTGCTCACTCCCCAAGTCTCTCAGCTTGCTCCTCACACACCTGTTTTCCTATGGGCCTCTGTCTCTCCCTTTCCCTTGAGCCTCCAGGTCTCCATCTTCCTACACCCACTTTAAAAGTTCTTCATGGAGTCCAGCTCCTTCTGCTGGGCCCCAAAGCCTCCAGATTCCATCTTCATGAATGGGTGGATTTGCTTAGATGTCAGCCGCTGGCTGCTGGCACTTCTCTGCATGCCTCTTGTGGGGGACGGGGACAGCGGGTCTCCATGTGCTGCCTGCGCCCGCAAGCACAGCTCCTGCAGCTCCCATTGGCTGCTTCCTGGGCCATGGGTGCTGTGTGGACGGTGCTGGTGGCAGGGGCATCGGATGGAGCCCCCTCCCCCCGACAGGGGCACGCAGAGACGTGCCAGCAGCCAGCCACTTCCGGGAGTGGCGTGGGGCCATGGCAGGTAGGAGAGCCTGCAAAGAGCCGCAAGGGGGTAGCTAAAGAGCTGCATGCGGCTCCGGAGGCGCAGGTTGGCAACCCCGGGTATAAAGAGTAAAGATAGAAAGGGTCACAAGCAAACAAAAGTAAAAATACTCTTCTGAGACTAAAGATTTATTATAGCAAGTTACAATCTTTGCATCAGCAGGTTTCTCACCTACACTCACTTCCCAGAGACTTCAACCCCCTTGGCTGAAGAATCAAACATTCTGTGATTTCAAAAGCTCTGGCCCCTCAAATCCCTCAAGCGACAGGTGCCAAAATGGCTGTCTGTCCCTGCTTATGTCTCCCAAAGTTCACTGACCCTGTTACAAGAGGCAGGAAGGCTTCCTGCCGTGCTGTCTCTGTCCCCTGTGTGGATTGGCAAGTGGTCATCTTCCCCCATTTCTTCTCCTGATAGCTTTGTTTACCTTGGATGTAAATGTACCTTCATTGTCTCTTCCTGACGATCATAGAATCATAGAATCATAGAATATCAGGGTTGGAAGGGACCTCAGGAGGTCATCTAGTCCAACCCCCGGCTCAAAAGCAGGACCAATCCCCAATTAAATCATCCCAGCCAGGGCTTTGTCAAGCCTGACCTTAAAAACTTCTAAGGAAGGAGATTCCACCACCTCCCTAGGCAACGCATTCCAGAGTTTCACCACCCTCCTAGTGAAAAAGTTTTTCCTAATATCCAACCTAAACCTCCCCACTGCAACTTGAGACCATTACTCCTTGTCCTGTCCTCTTCTACCACTGAGAATAGTCTAGAACCATCCTCTCTGGAACCACCTCTCAGGTAGTTGAAAGCAGCTATCAAATCCCCCCTCATTCTTCTCTTCTGCAGACTAAACAATCCCAGTTCCCTCAGCCTCTCCTCATAAGTCATGTGTTCCAGACCCCTAATCATTTTTGTTGCCCTTCGCTGGACTCTCTCCAATTTATCCACATCCTTCTTGTAGTGTGGGGCCCAAAACTGGACACAGTACTCCAGATGAGGCCTCACCAATGTCGAATAGAGGGGGACGATCACGTACCTCGATCTGCTCGCTATGCCCCTACTTATACATCCCAAAATGCCATTGGCCTTCTTGGCAACAAGAGCACACTGCTGACTCATATCCAGCTTCTCGTCCACTGTCACCCCTAGGTCCTTTTCCGCAGAACTGCTGCCTAGCCATTCGGTCCCTAGTCTGTAGCTGTGCATTGGGTTCTTCCGTCCTAAGTCCAGGACCCTGCACTTATCCTTATTGAACCTCATCAGATTTCTTTTGGCCCAATCCTCCAATTTGTCTAGGTCCTTCTGTATCCTATCCCTCCCCTCCAGCATATCTACCACTCCTCCCAGTTTAGTATCATCCGCAAATTTGATGAGAGTGCAATCCACACCATCCTCCAGATCATTTATGAAGATATTGAACAAAACCGGCCCCAGGACCGACCCCTGGGGCACTCCACTTGACACCGGCTGCCAACTAGACATGATCACTACCCGTTGAGCCCGACAATCTAGCCAACTTTCTACCCACCTTATAGTGCATTCATCCAGCCCGTACTTCTTTAACTTGCTGACAAGAATACTGTGGGAGACCATGTCAAAAGCTTTGCTAAAGTGAAGAAACAATACATCCACTGCTTTCCCTTCATCCACAGAACCAGTAATCTCATCATAGAAGGCGATTAGATTAGTCAGGCATGACCTTCCCTTGGTAAATCCATGCTGACTGTTCCTGATCACTTTCCTCTCCTCTAAGTGCTTCAGGATTGATTCTTTGAGGACCTGCTCCATGATTTTTCTGGGGACTGAAGTGAGGCTGACTGGCCTGTAGTTCCCAGGATCCTCCTTCTTCCCTTTTTTAAAGATTGGCACTACATTAGCCTTTTTCCAGTCATCCGGGACTTCCCCCGTTCGCCACGAATTTTCAAAGATAATGGCCAATGGCTCTGCAATCACAGTCGCCAGTTCCTTTAGCACTCTCGGATGCAACTCGTCCGGCCCCATGGACTTGTGCACGTCCAGCTTTTCTAAATAGTCCCTAACCACCTCTTTCTCCACAGAGGGCTGGCCATCTATTCCCCATGTTGTGATGCCCAGCGCAGCAGTCTGGGAGCTGACCTTGTTAGTGAAGACAGAGGCAAAAAAAGCATTGACTACATTAGCTTTTTCCACATCCTCTGTCACTAGGTTGCCTCCCTCATTCATTAAGGGGCCCACAAGCTGGTCAGACAAGCAAATACACATTCCTTTTTCTGGGGCAGACAGGGTTTATGCATTGCTTGCCAAACACATTTTAAGAACATAATTCTAGCAGATATTTGTAACAGAGATGCAAGATTTCCTGACTAAGCTGGGTGTTCTAAACCTAACTTATCTAGATCTTCCCTGAGGAGAAGCTAAGTTTTTCAGACTGTTTGTTTTGCTTTACTACTATTTCCTCTCTGTTTTTAATAACTCTGGCCTTTAACACAATTATTTGTCTGCATGGGTTAATGTCCCAGAAAGGCAAGTATCCCTTATCCTTGAAGGAGAGGTAGTGAAAGGTAAAGAGTTTCCGGAACTCAGCTTCCACTTGGAACAAAGGCTCCTGGGCATGGACAAAGAGGTCCTTCCTCAGAGAGTCTATCGCTTAGGGCTGTGGTCAGAGACACCCACGGGAAGAAGCCTGAAGAGCAAGAAGGAGACAAGAACTGCTGTGGAGTGCAAGTGACCACTGCAGCAAGGAATTTTCACAAGTAACACAAGCAGTACACCCAGGGATGAGCTGCCAAAATCAGAAGAACCGGTTCCTTCACTCGCTCCGGGTCTTCAGCGGCACTGAGGGACCAGCCATTGAAGTGCCGCCGAAGACCCGGAGCACCACCCGGTGAGTAAAAAGGGATTCTCAGCCAGAGGAGCCTCCCCAGCCGGGAGTTCAGGTGGGCTGGACAGGACGGTAGTTTGCCCAACTCTTTAACAACTGGTTCTAAACCAGCTTCAAAATTTAACAACCGGTTTCTGTGAACCGATGCAAACTGGCTCCAGCTCACCACTGAGTACACCATATAATTGGAAATAGGTAGGGAAGAGCCAACCACCTGGGAAAAAATAAACATCTGTGCAAAACCTGGGATTCGAGTGGAGATGGTGGAGGACTGGTTAGACTGAGGAGAGGTTCGGGGAAGGGAAGGTTTTCATCAGGGAAGAAGGAGCTAGTTTGTTTGGGAGAAGGCAGTATCATTATTCACTCTTTGTCCTGTGAGAGTGTCTACAAGCCCAGTCACGAACCAGGACCCTACTGCACTAGGTGCTGTACAAACAAAGAACAAAAAGAGAGTCCCTGCCCCAAAGAGCTGACAATCAAAATAAGAAGGTAGGGAAGAAGATGTAAAATGGAAAGTGAAATTGTGAGGAGAAGGGCAGGCTCAAAAGATCCTATGAAATGTTGGGTGTTTGTCCAAACCTGAACTCCGATTTTAATTAATTAATTAATTAATTGATTGATTGATTTTGAGGCTCGCCCTCTGCTAATATTGCTGCATTTCCAACTGCAGCACTTAACATAATGCTGCATTGTGGGGAGGTGGCGCTGGCATGTGGTAGAACTAGCATGTAATTTGCTGTCCCTTGTATTCCCCCCCAAACCACCAGAAGGCAGCAGTGTCATATACGCTCCCTAATGCTGAGATGCAAAGCCTGTCAGCCAACGGCATTAGAGCCTGAGAAATACTGGTGGGCTGGCTCTGTGACAGCGTTTCCAGAAGCTTTGCATTTTATTATAGAAACAGTTATATGGGAATCTTGTTTCCTTTCGGGGATGGGAGCAGGGTACAGAGATCCTGGGGGGAGGGGGTGGTGAAGCAGGAGTGGGTATTTTTTTGGTTATGTAGGTCACTGCTTTACTGTATCTCTCCCTTATACCAAGGTTTCTGTGTGTTCCCCATCACCTGTTTCCCCCTCTGTTAGGGTCTCTCTGTGCCCCCCTTTTCTCCCACATATTTTCTTTCATTTCTTTCTTCTTGAGGAGTCGCTGAAAGAAACTGGGTGTTGGGAAGAGTACAAGAGAAGGGTCAGTTGCTTACAGGGTGTTACTTCATTTCCACAGTGACTTTGAGATCAGTGGGGTTTGACATTACTACCTAAAGATAGATAAATAGACAGGTAGACAGATAGATGGGCCTAAAGTCAGGCTCCTAAAGCCATATTTAGGCACCATAAATACATGGGCTGAGTCCCCATGGACACTTCGTGCGCAGCAGGTTAGTGAGGGATGTATTTACACCCCAGCTTGCCACAGACTAAGGGTATGTCTACACTGGCGAGTTTCTGCACCACAATTTACACCACTTCTATTAAAACGCTGGAATTAAACCACTGCTGCGTGTCTACACTGTGCCCCTTGTGACGCTGGAGTGCATCCACATTAGCAGCTCTTGCAACTGCAAAGACAGCAGTGTGTAAGGGGACTGTTGCCCCCTTACTAACATTCAGTGGGGGTGTTTTCGTTGCTAGCTCCCAGTACTAAGAAGGGGGAAGGGTCGATGGGGAATCAGGACCCTGAGACTGACAGCCCCCAGGAACAATGGGGAGAGCCCAATGCTCCAGGTCAGCCTGAATGACAGGGCGGGCGGGCTAATCAGGGTGTCAGGAGGCCTGGGAGGTCCCGTAACCCCGTGTGAGCTGGATTTGCCTGGGTCAGACGGAGTGGGGCTGAGCTAAGGAGAAAGCAGGGGCCCAAGCTAAGCTGGGGAGCAGAGCTGGGCCAGATCCAGAGGGACCTGAAAAGCAGCCCAGAGAGAGCAGACCCGGTCCTGGGAGCAGAGCTGCAGCCCCAAAGCCAGAGGCACAGCCCAGAGAGAGCAGACTTGCCCTGGGAGCAGAGCTGCAGCAACCAGAGCCAGAGAGGCCAAAGAAGCAGCCCAGGGAGCTGGAGGCAGAGCAGCAGCAGTGCAGAGACCGAGTGGTGGAGCTGGGGCTGGAGCAGTCCGGAGCTGGGTGCGGTGAGCAGCTGGGGGCACCGAGGGGGACCCTGGGCAGCGGGCCCAGCACAGGGAGATGCCTCAGCCAAGGGGCTCTGCAGGCCAGGCTTGGATCGTAACCCCGACAGGGCAGGGGTGACACTGGGAAGAAGGGTCCTACCACTTAGAGCCTGAGAGCGTGTGGCCACCACCAGAGCGAGTGTCCAACCCACAGCATCCCTGCAGCACAGCCAGGGCCTGAGCAGGGGGCCTGGGACTCACAAGGAACAGACTGTGAACTGCCCTGACGTTTCAGAGACACTGTTTGTGATGTTCCCTGCCACAGAGCGGGTTGACCTTTCCCATTTTTCCTTATTCTTTTTAAAATTAATTGTTGATTAAATAACTTGCATTTGCTTTAACTTGTATGTAATGGTCAGTGGGTCAGAGAAGTGCCCAGTGCAGAGAGAGTACCCCAGAGTGGGGACACCCTAGCCCCTGTCCTAGGTGACCGCAGCAGGGTTGGGGGGTCGAGCCCCCCAGGAATCCTGGGCCCAGCCTTGTCGGGGTTATGAGGACTCTGCCAGACAGGAAAGTGGAAGGGGAGTCCTCGAGGGCAGGGAGGCCACTGGGTAAAGGAAGTGGAAGCGAGGACTCAGATCCTTTCGCTAGCTCACTTCACCGGGGTAGTGCAGAAGCCAGGAAAGTTCTCCACAATAATAGCGGGACTATTCCCCACTTCCAAGTGCACTGTGGTCTCTATCCCACTGTGCAACTGGCCGCAGGCACCGTATCAGCATCACATGATGCAGGTTTCCCAATTCCATTGTTCCATGGGCATCCTACGACACTGCCAGCTGCTTTTCAGCTGAAGCGTGTGTGTATGTGGGGGGAGAGTGTGTGACAGGGTGTGTGTGTGTGTGTATGGAGGGGGGGGCAGAGAGACAGTGTGTTTCGGGGGAGAGAGAATGTGTTCAGCATGCTGTCTTGTAAGTTCAGACAGCGGCAGGACGCAACCAGTCCTGAGGCAGGGGGAGGGGGAAGTCAGACATCAGCCCCTCCCTGGGCTCTCTGCACAGCAATCTCTCTCTCTCCCACACACATACACAGACACCTGCCTCTGTGTTCAACAGCCCCAGCATTCCACATTAATGGTTTGCTGTGTGTCCCAGAGCAGATCAGCACAGCATGCAAAGGTGTTCAGAAACAGTGCTTTGAAAGGGGAGGGGCGCATGTCTCCAGGGCAGCCGAATTCAAAACAATGAGTGGAGCGGTCACTTGAGGCATTATGGGACAGCTCCGGGGGCCAATTACAGCACAGAAAGCAATCAAGTGTCTACACTGGCAAAAAAGCGCTGGAGCCTCTGTGCAAATTGCCTTATAACTCCCGTCGAGGTGGTGTTTCTGCAGGGCTATAACTGAGGAGTTTCTGTGCACAAAGTGGCTTGGCCGTGTGCACACTTCTGCAGTTTGAACGCAAAAAGCAGTTTTACTGTGCAGAAACTAGCCAGTGAAGACAAGCCCTAAGTGTTCATATAATGCAAACACGTAGTTCAAAGCCTATAGAGAAGCCCAATGTGTCAGTCAGGAGACAAGAGCGGTGGCTGGAATCTAATCTCCATTAAAGTGGTGCTGGACCAACTCCATTGACCTGAGAGAAAACAGGACAGTTGGACAGTGAAAAGGAATTGGCTTGGGGAGAAGAAACAGCGGCAGTAGAGTTTCTTGCTGTACAGGATTGGTAAAGCAGGAATGAGTTCCACTGTTTTCTCCTCTATACATGAGGATGTCATGTTTCTGCCTTGATTAAACCCAACTGGATACCTGCCATTTATCTGGGTTTCCTTGAAACCCCAACCACCCAGGCTTATAAATTAGTGACCTTAGGGAAGAATTAAATAAATACACTCAGAGTCATATCCATACAAAGATTTTTTTTTAATTAAAGAAGCAGGATTTGAGAACAGCTTAATCTTAATGCACATGCAGGTCTGATTGAAAAACTCACCCAGTCTGTAAGCTTGTCACACACACACGCAAAAAGAACAATTGTAGCAGAAAATTTCAAAACATCTTTGCATAAATGTTTATGACAAATTTCAGGCAGATCGATTTACATGGCTCAGCAAATATGTTCTCTGGACACCGAACATCCTCTTTCTGGAGCTCTCCAGTCTCAGCCAAGCACCTCTCTTCAATTTCTCTTTACGCAGCAAGCCTTCCGGTAAGCGCAGTTTCCAATTTTCCTTTCCAGCGACTTGCTGCAGCGCTTGGACCGGCATACACCACCTCTGAAGCTACACAGAATGTGGCTTTGCTGTTTGTCAGGACCTGCAGAAAGGAAAAAAAGTTTCTAAGACCCTTTATATTAATAAAATGAAGAGAGTAGATATTATGGTTGCAAGTTAAGAGAGACGGAAGAAATTCTCTAATGATTCAGTGATTAATATAATATTCAATGATGAACATAATAAATAAGCTACAATCTAATGCAAACACTCTGTTCAATGCTATATGTGTTCTTACACCGCTGCCAGCGAATTCATTATCCCTACAACAGCAGAACAATTTTAAACTCTGGAACATTTGTCATTATAAACCTGGACAGTTGCTAGAAGTAACTAAGGGGCTGCACTCGTAGCTTCTCAAGGCCAAGCCCACTGCACACAGCACACACCTTGCATGCTTCCATTCCCCTCATAAATTCCCTGTGTGCCACCCTCCCATCCCCATCTATTTCAGGGACCCACTGCAACTCCCCACACTCTCCCTCATACCAGAGGTTCTGTGTGTTCCCCATTCCCCACTTGCCCACAATGTCAGGGTCTTTCAGCAATGGGTGAAGTGATTTCTAGGAAGAGTTTGTACAATGAGTTGAAAGGGACCGTATAACAGTGGAAAGACAGACAGACAGATAGATAGATGATGGCCCAGAATTGGCCAAGACCTAGCAGCAGTCTCTCCATAGATATTTGATAATGTTCTCACACATACACATTGACACACCTATGGATTTTCACATCTTACCTGGGGCCACCTCTGCCTCTGCCTCTTCCTCAGCATCATCCGGGGCTTCATTCCAAGCTTGGGGATCATCCTGGGGCTCTTGCTGATGCTGGCCCTGGACATGGAGCACCAAGAAGACAACAGCAAAGAGAAGGCAAAGGATCTTCATGGCCGAAGATGAGCTGGGATTTCAATGTCAATGCAGGACAAATGACACCAAGGCAGAGCAGGGACAATCCGTGCCTGCCAATAGTGGTGGGGAGGGGCAGAGTGAAGGCAGCTGGCTTCAGCAGGATTACTAAGCCTACGCAGTTCGTGTGAGCATGCTCAATACAAGCCAAGCTGCAAACCTGGGGCAGGAGACACGTGACCCTACGTGTGTCGCGTCTTCCCCCACACGTTGCCTCTGAGGCAGAGTGATAGAGGTTCTTCTCAAGAATGAGGATGCTGAGTTCTTTTATTTATTTAAGCCTATCAAGCAGAGGTGTGAGCAACAGAGGGCGTAGTTCTAGAGGGCGTGAAATTGCTGCAAACTCCCTCTGGTGTTGCCATGATCTGGCCGCTCTGCCCTCAACAACTCGTCCTGTCTATTTACTCTGGACTTGCTACAGATAATCCCCTCTGCTCCCCAGCTGTGTGACTGTTCATCGGCTGTTGCTGCCTATTGTGCAGATGCCACGTTTGCAGTAGATGGGGTATAACCGGGGATAGTGGGTTCCCTGTGTCCTTAGTATTTACTTCACTATAGTATCCGAGCACCTAAAGGCAGTGAAAATTTAGACCAATTACCAATAAAAACATCTTGACATAAGAACGATTTGACTGTGATAGGGCATGTCTACATTGTAATTAAAAACCAAGGCCCGGCTGTCTCGGACTTGCGGGGCTCAGGCTAAGGGGCTGTTTCATTGTGGTACTGATGTTCGGGCTCAGGCTGCAGCCTGAGCTCTGAGACCCTCCCACCTCACAGGTCTTAGATCTCCTGGGTTATCAAGTCCAGGCCATATTCATAAACTTCACAAGTTCCATCTAAAAACCAGTAAGGTGGTTTGCCCCACTTTTCCTATTGGGAGGCTGTACCAGAACCTCACCTCTATGATCGTTAGAAACCTCTTTCTAATTTCCAGCCTAAATGGCCAGTTTATCCCCATTCATGGCCAGTTTATCCCCACTGGGTTGTGTGAAAACATTGTCCCTTATTTTCACTAGTTCTACTCCTGGTGTTTATCCCCTTGACGTATTCATAGAGTGAAATCCAGTCCCTTCTTAGCTTTCATGTTCCTAGCCTAAACAAGCCAATCACTTTTAGCCTCCTCTTGTAAGACTGGCCTTCCATGCCTCTGACCATCTAGTAGCCCTTCTCTGCACATGTTCCAGTGAGACTGCTAAGAACAAGCTTGCATTGGCCTCAGGGGGCCTGACTAGATGACCTAATTGTTCTTCTCTGTGTATAATTTCCTTGATTTTATGCAATTGTGAACATGCCTGCAAAGCACAGGGATACCTAAATAGTCTCTTCTGGCCCAACACCATCAGTACTGGTGGGGAATTAGAGGCTTGTAATAGCTTCAGTCTCCCTTTGATGTTGCTCTTGTCTGCTGGCTCTGCCAGAGAGTTGTAGCCTTTCAGTTTATTCTGGAGTTGCTGTGGATCATTCCTCCTGCTCACCACCTGTTTCAGTGTTTACTCATCTAGGCAGACACTGTAAAGCATAAGAGGGAGCCTTCACCTTCAGATCAGGAAAAAAGACAATTATCCCTTCCCATTCAGGAATAGTTAACACACAAGAACATCACTCAAGAGGCCTTTCATCGGGTTGTTTTCCTTCCAAGTTACTCCTGATGATGTCCATGAGATCATAAGAATGGCCATACTGGGTTAGACCAAAGGTCCATCTAGCCCAGTATCCTGTCTTCTGACAGTGGCCAATGCCAGGTGCCCCAGAGTGAATTAACAGAACAGGTAATCATCAAGTGATCCATTCCCTGTCACCCATTCCCAGCTCTGACAAACAGAGGCAAGGGACAGCACCCCTGTCCATCCTGGCTAAAAACCATTGATGGACCTATCCTCCATGAACGTATCTAGTTCTTTTTTGTCCTCTCTCCCAAGTCTCTCAGCTTGCTCCTTGTCCACCTGTTTTCCTATGGGCCTCTGTCTCTCCCCTTCCCATGAGCCTCTAGGTTTCCATCTTCCTACACCCACTTTAAAAATTCCTGATGGAGTCCAGCTGCTTCTGCTTGACCCCAAAGCCTCCAGGTTCCATCCTCATGCATGGCTGGGTTTGCTTAGATGCAGGCGGCATCGTTCAGCAGAACACATAAAGAGTGACACTCTATGCCACAGACTTCTCCTCTGACCATGGACAAGTCAGAGGTGTGAGGATTAGCTGGTTAATGTTTACAGCTGTTAGCAAGTGTTAGGTATTATTATACTAGTCCAAGTTCTATAACTTGACTCCAAGCCTACTTAGATGGGATTATTATTATTATCTCTTATTTGTGTTACCATAGCGCTTAGAGACCAGAGGCAATTTCAAAGCCCCATTGTGCTAGGCACTGTGCAAACACACAGTAAGAGGCAGTTGCCACTCCAAAGGGCAGAAAAAGTGTGGGAGGGGAAACAGGCACAGGGAGATGGAGTGACTTGTACAAGGTCACGCAGCAGGTCAGAGGGGGAACCAGGCATGGAACCCAGGATTGCTAGCTAGAGCTGGGCGAGATTGTTCTGATGAATACTTTATTCTGTGCAAGATACAGTGTTGGTCAACATGAAACTATTCTCTAATTCTCTAATGAGTAGCTTGGGCCATTCACAAAACTGTCAGAGGAGGGGGAGGGGGATCTTCTTGCACTATCCCCCCTTATAACCATTTTCCCAGTAGTTACAGCACTCACTAGAGACGTGGGAGAGCCAGGCTCAAATCCCTGCTCTGGAACATACCCAAAATGGACTTCTTTGATTCAATGAAAATTCCAAAGCTATTCAGATTTGGTTCGACCTCAACCAAATTTTTTTTCCTGATTTTTTTGTATGTACCACTGAACCAACAAATTAATTATTAGCCCAGATCTGTTCCTGACTCTCAGCACGGTCCAATGGGATCATGGTGCCTCTCCAAGGCATATTGCATATTTCATAGAGCAATGCATCATGGGAGATGCAGTCTGTCCAGGGAGCAGGACCCATAGGGGAAAATGGGAGTATGTGGGAACCCAGAACTACAACTATTATAACTCATTGTAGAGACTCAGGCAGACACAGAGAGTCACGTCCACACAAAAGGAGCTGTTTTTTGTTTTTAATTTTCCCCATGGAACAATCACCATTTCCCTAGTGAAATCAATCTTTTTCTGAGGAAAATACAAAAGCTGACAAAACCCAGTTTTTGACAGGAAAAGGTTTTGACTGAAATCTTTCAACAGCCCTAATATTTCCTTCCATTGTCCACAATATTTCACTGGCTTTGAATACGGTAATTCCGTAGGGAACTGAATTCTTTCACATACACTTAGAGATCAGTTTTTTACCACCCTATCCACATCTCATTATGAGTTGTGTAGAAGCCCAAGAAGAGAACATCAAACCAAACATAAAAGGCCCCTGATGTCTGAGGTCAGCCAGCATTTAGCCTAGACGAGGCCATGGATTCTCCCTAAAGCGTTCAGCCTGCTGTTGACAATGGTGCAAGCTGTGAACCTGATTCTGTCCCCCTGTTTCAGCCCCTTACTCTGCTCCAGTGAGTTAAAGGGGTCCAATATCCCCTTAAGGAATTCACCTAGCACAGGAAGAGTCCCTTGGTGGCACATTGGAAGTACAGGTGGCCTTATATCGCACTCCTTCACAGCCCCAATCTTAGGGACATGACTGAAGGGTAGGAAGGTGCATATTGAATTAGGGCAGAGAGGCATGGCCGTTTGGCTCTGTGTTCCCTTTTCTCTGGACTGCAGAGTGGCCATAGACAGCCATGCAAGACTTATGTAACTTAGAGGAACCACTGAAGCTGCTCTGAGTTTCTCTGGTGCCCAAGCAGGCTCTCAGCAGAGCCAGAATTCACAAAGGTCTGAGTTGTCACAAAGACACTTTTGCCATCCCCAGCCCAGGCTGTGCATGCTGTATTGTACCTTTTGAGAAGCAAAGCTCAGAATCTGGGTCTATATTTTCTATTTGCAGAAGAGGAGGAAATGGAAAATAGTTTTCTTTCTCCTGAAAATGAAGGGCGTGACGGATCCCTCAGATATGACATTTGCACAGCTGCAATTATAATGAAACAGATGGGGAGCTGTGAGGGTGACTGGCTACATCCAGAGTCAATAGAAAAGAAGTGCTGCTCAGGGGGCAGCCATCAGATCAAAGCAACTTCAAAGGGAGCTTGGAGCAGCTTAATTGCCACAAAATCCTAACCAAAAGAGTCCAAAATCCCATGCACTCTACTTCCCTCTTATTGGTGACTCATAAGAACATAAGAACGGCCATACTGGGTCAGACCAATGGTCCATCTAGCCCAGTATCCTGTCTTCCAACAGTGGCCAATGCCAGGTGCTTCAGAAGGAATGAACAGAACAGGCAGTCATCGGGTGATCCATCCACTGCCATCCATTCACAGCTTCTGGCAAACAGAGGCTAGGGACACTCATGGCATGGGGTTGTATCCCTGACTACTGTGACAAATAGGCACTGATGGATCCTCCATGAACTTATCTAATTCTTTGAGCCCAGTTATAGTTTGGGTCTTCACAACATCCTCTGGCAATGAGTTCCACAGGTTGACTACGTATTTTATGAAGAAGTACTTCCTTTTGTTTTAAACCTGCTTCCTATTAATTTCATTTGGTGATCCCTAGCTACTGAGTTATGTGAAGCAGTAAATGACACTTTCTTATTTACTTTCGCCACACCAATCAAGAATGTATAGACCTCTATCATATCCCCTCTTTTTCAAGCTGATCAATCCCAGTCCTTTTAATGTCTTCTCATATGGAAGTTATTCCATACCCCTAATCATTTTTGTTGCCCTTCTTTTCCAATTCCCATATATCTTTTGTGAGATGGGTTGACCAAACTGCACATAGTATTCAGGATGTGGGGATACTATGGATTAATATAGAGACATTATGAGATTTTCTGTTTTGTTATCTGTCCCTTTCCTATTGATTCCTAACATTCTGTTAGGATTTTTGACTGCCACTGCACATTGAGTGGATGTTTTCAGAGAACTAGCCATGCTGACTCGAAGTCTCTTTCTTGAGTGGTCACAGCTAATTTAGACCCCATCATTTTGAATGTAAATTCATTCATGGCCAGTATATAATACCCATTTGTTCTTGTGCTGACACTGTGCTTTATTTTAAATGGCTCTTCTCTGTCCCTGGTGCTTACCCCCCTGATGTATTTACAGAGAGTAATCCTATCCCCTCTCAGCCTTTGTTTTGCTAAGGTAAACAAGCCGAGCTCATTCAGTCTCCTCTCCAAAGATCCGCTTGCTCTCCATTCTCCTGACCATCCTAGTAGCCCTTCCCAGCTCTTGTTCCAGTCTGAAGTCAAGACATTCGTGGTTTGTCTGTTTGTCAGGCCTGCAGAAAATGTCTTTTATTTTATGTCTCTACCTGTGGTTAGTACAGTGGGGTCTCAATCCTGATTGGGGCCTCCATGTGCCAGATCTTCCTCATTGTGAAGTATTTTAATCTTAATGCAACAAAACAATATGAAGAAATCACACAGGCTGAGTGGGTCCTAAATACCCAACCCTAAATACCTAGGTAGCGGTGTTCGGGGGCTTATTCCTTCACCCACTTACTTCCCTGGTCCTTCTCGCATGAACAGAGAGCAACAATACCCGAAGTCCAAAGGTGCAAACAATTCGATGTTTATTGGGGTGAACTTCCAGCAAGCATGATTCCAGTTTCCTTCCTTAGTATCCTCCTTCCCAGCTCTGACACCACAGAGCCTTACACCTGTGTCCTTGTTCCCATTCCTACCCTTAGCCAAACATGATTCCAACTTCCTTACTCCCATTCCCTGTTCCCATTTCCCCCTTTAGCAAAACATGATTCCAATTTTCTTACCCCCATTCCCTGTTCCCATCTCACACACCCACATGCCCACCCACCCCCACCCCCCCATTCCCTGTTCCCATCTCACACACCCACATGCCCACCCCCACCCCCACCCACCCCCAGTCACTTCCTCATTGACTACAGATTATATAGTAAAACTTGAGTTCTGCTTAGCTATACCTTAACCAATCATTTTCCTGAAATTTAACGAACCAATCCTAACATATTGTAACATGATTATGTAACCAATTATATCCCACCACCTCAATTAGTTTACACCCAGCAAAATTAATTATACAGCAGACAGGAACAATCACAGAACCAGACAGAGATTATACAGACAAACAACAGCAAAGTGGGAACTATAATGACAAAACAATACAGAAGTGAGGATTTCACATCCCAGCTATTGATAAGTGAGTTCTTGCCAGACAGGATGCTATCAAACTAAGTTTCCTTTTACATTTTCTAGGCACTTCCCTTTCTCTGGAGGTGATAGGAATACAATCCTGTCCTGATAGTGCCTAACAGCCCAATAGCACCTTATTTCAATGTGACTAGTTTGGAATGTGAGGATGTGACCGGTCGCTTCCCAGCTTATGGCTGCCTCTGCTGCTTAGCCAAAGGCCTGAGCCTAAGCACAGGGCCACAGACTGGCACAGTAAGAGAAGGCCCTTACACTGGCAGACAGTGGTTTTGATTCTTTCTTTTATACCTCTATCACTAGCCAAGTGATAAGAATACACCTAAATTCTTAGAGTATAGGCCTTTACAGACAGGCCTGAATATCTATATCCTAACAAGCGGTGTTGCTAAATACCCACAAACCTGCGAGGCCTAGTTACATACACGCTGCTGCTCTGGTTGCTGGCAGACTCAAAAGCATAGAACACAGGAGCACCACCCAAGAGTTCACAAACAATTTGAAAACGTTACTTCACTGAAATCATTGGGGGTACTCCAGGGTTATACTGATGCAACTGAGAGCAGAATTCGTCCCACTCAATCGATGCATTTAGATAACCATGCTCTTAACTAAGTAGCTGGGGCAACTTACATCAAGACTATTTACATGCAATAAGACTTTGTCTGTCTTTGCCGATTTTTTTAAATGTAAGTAAATGAGCGCTCATCATCTTTCCTTTGTGCAGACTGCAGAGGATGGGGAGTATCAAGATGCTGTGAAGTGATGCAGGGTGTTTGCCAAGGACGCTGCTCTTGGAATGAATATCGAAATGGGTGGTGTCTCACTGGGATTCCTTGCTGCCGTCAAAGTTTTTTTAAAGAAGTCACAGTCTGAGAGTTGAAGCAATCCAGAATCTGGAAAGCAGTTTGTAATAGCCAAAGAGTTGTAATTCCTAGTTTAAATGCAAATCCTTGGTATTGATATTAGTGTGTGTTGTTGTTGTTCTCCTTCTTCTTATTATTATTATTTGTATGACCGTAACACCTAGACACCCCAGTAACGTGCTAGGGTCCCATTCTGCTATGTGCTGTCCACACCCAGAACAAAAAGGACAAGGTAGCTCACGAAAGCTCATGCTCAAATAAATTGGTTAGTCTCTAAGGTGCCACAAGTCCTCCTTTTCTTTTTGCAAAGACAGACTAACACGGCTGTTACTCTGAAAGGTATTTATGTAATTTTTCCCGTTTGTGATCAGTTGCTGGATGTCTGAGTGTGTATCTACACTGCAGCTGCAGGTGTGATTTCTAGCTCAGATACATGTAGGTAGGCCAGCTTTGACTGGCCTAGAATACTAAAGTGATGCAGCCCAGGCTAGCTGCCTGAGTACAATCCCATCCAAGGCTCTAGGTACGGATTTGATCGGATGACCCATTCCACCACCCATGCTGCTGCCGCCACAAGGCTATTCTTAGCAAGTGCATGTCCGTCTACCTGAGCTGGAAATTACACCGCCAGCTGCAGCATAGCCATAGCTTACGAGTATGGCAAGGGCTATTGTACAGACCCATTACTACAAAGTGATTTACTCTGGTAGTTAGAGCAAACTGGTTTGAAGCAAATCTTAATTGGCAGGAACAGCAGTATCCTACCAACTTCTGACTGATTCCATGTTTCTTATGAAGGTTGCATCGGTTCAGATCAGTATTTATTTTAATGTTGGGTTGGTCAGTTTGCTCCATCATATGGGCTACTAGGCATGTATGTATGTACAGTGAAATGTAATTAGATTTGTGGATGATAGTCAGAAGTAAAGCTGGTCAAATTACTTCTTTATTAGTTCTGAAAAATTAAAAAAAATCAGTTTGGATGGAATTAAATCGGAAAATGCTAAACATTTTGGTAAACTGAAAGAGGAAAGAAAATGGCCATTTCAGATCAAACAAAACATTTTGATTCTAGGCATTTTTAAAGGGCTTATATCACAAGTGGTGTTTCCCCCTCCCCCTTATACATTAAGAACATAAGAACGGCCATACTAGGTCAGACCCAGGGCCCATCTAGCTCAGTATCCTGTCTTCCAACAGTGGCCAATGCCAGGTGCCCCAGAGGGAATGAACAAAAGAGGTAATCATCAAGTGATCCATTTCCTGTCACCCATTCCCAGCTTCTGGCAAACGGAGGTGAGGGACACCATCCCTGCCCATTCTCCATGGATTTATCCAGTTCTTTTTTGAACGCTGTTATAATCTTGGCCTTCAAAATATCCTCTGGCAAAGAGTTCCACAGGTTGACTGTGCGTTGTGTGAAGAAATACTTCCTTTTGTTTGTTTTAAACCTGCTGCCTATTAATTTCACTTGGTGACCCCTAGTTCTTGTGTTATGAGAAGGAGTAGGAGTAAATAACACTTCCTTATTTACTTTCTCCACACCCGTCATGATTTTATAGTCCTCTATCATATCTCCCCTTAGTCATCTCTTTTTCAGGCTGAAAAGTTCCAGTCTTATTATTTTCTCCTTATACTGAAGCTGTTACACACCCCTAATCATTTTTGTTGTCCTTTTCTGAACCTTTTCCACTTCCAATATATCTTTTTTTGAGATGGGGCAACCACATCTGAATGCAGTATTCAAGATGTGGGTGTACCATGGATTTATATAGAGGCAATATGATATTTTCTGATATTATTATTGATCCCTTTCCTAATGATTCCCAACATTCTGTTTGCTTTTTTGACTTCCGCTGCACATTGAGTGGATATTTTCAGAGAACTAGCCACAATGACTCCAAGATCTCTCTCTTGAGTGGTAACAGCTAATTTTGACCCCATCATTTTATATGTAGAGTTGGGATTATGTTTTCCAATGTGCATTACTTTGCAGTTATCAACACTGAATTTCATCTGCCATTTTGTTGCCTAGTCACCCAGTTTTGAGAGATTCTTTTGTAGCTCTTCGCAGTCTGCCTAGGACTTGAGTAGTTTTGTAATGTGCAAATTTTGCCACCTCACAGTTTATCCCCTTTTCCAGATCATTTATGAATATGTTGAATAGGACTGGGCCCAATAGAGATCCCTAGGGGACACCTCTATTTCCCTCTCTGCATTCTGAAAACTAACCATTTATTCCTACCCTTTGTTTCCTATCTTTTAACCAGTTACCAATCCATTAGAGGACTTCCCTCTTATTCCATTACAGCTTACTTTGCTCAAGAGTTTTTGGTGAGGTACCTTGTCAAAGGCTTTCTGAAAATCTAAGTACACTATATCCACGGGATCACCCTTTTCCACATGCTAGTTGACCCCTCAAAGAATTCTAGTAGATTGATGAGGTATGATTTCCCTTTACAAAAACCATGTTGACTCTTCCCCCAACAAATTGTGTTCTTCTCTATGTCTATGATTACTGGCCTGTAATTGTTGGGGTCGCCTCTGTAGTCTTTTTTAAAATTTGGCATCACATTAGCTCTCCTCCAGTCATTTGTACAGACATTGGTACAGAAGTTGATTTAAATGATAGGTTACAGACAACAGTTAGTAGTTCTGCAATTTCACATTTGAGTTCCTTCGGAACTGTTAGGTGAATACCATCTGGTCCTGGGGATTTATTACTGTTTAATTTGTCAATTTGTTCCAAAACCTCCTCTAATGACACCTAAATCTGGGACAGTTCCTCAGATTTGTAACTTAAAAAGAATGACTCAGGTGTGGGAATTTCCCTCACATCCTTTGCTGTGAAGACTGATGCAAAACATTCATTTAGTTTCTCTGCAATGGCCTTATCATCCTTGAGTGCTCCTTTAGCATCTCGATCGTCCAGTGGCCCCACTGGTTGTTTAGCAGCCTTCCTGCTTCAAATGCATTTAATTTTTTTTCTGTTATTTTTTGAGTCTTTAGCTGGCTGTTCTTCAAATTCTTTTTTGTCCTTCCTAATTATATTTTTACACTTCACATGTCAGAGCTTATGTTCCTTTCTATTTTCCACTTATTAAAGGATGCATTTTTGCCTCTAACTGCTTCTTTTACTTTCTTTTTTAGCCATGGTGGCACTTTTGGGGTCCTCTTACTTTTGGCACTGTACCCATTAATTTGTTTAACTAACTTCCTCATTTTTGCGTCGTCCCCCTTTCTGAAATTAAATGCTACCCAGGTGGGCTGCTGTGGTGTTCCCCCACCCCCAAGGATGTTAAATTTTATTATGTTATGGTCACTATTAACAAGTGATTCAGCTATATTCACCTCTTGGACCAGATTCTGTGCTCCACTTAGGACTAAATCAAGAATTGCCTCTCCTCTTGTGGGTTCCAGGACTAGCTGCTCCAAAAAGCGGTCATTTAAGCTGTCAAGAAACTTTATCTCTGCATCCCGTCCTGAGTTGACATGTACCCAGTCCATATGGGGATAGTTGAAATCCCCCATTATTATTGAGTTTTTATTTTTGTAGCCTGTCTAATCTCCCTGAGCATTTCACAGTCACTATGACCATCCTGGTCAGGTGGTTGGTATTATATCCTACTACTTATTCTTATTATTCAAGCATGGAATTACTATCCATAAATATTGTATGGTACAGTTTGGTTCATTTAAGATTATTACTTCATTTGATTCTATCTTTCACATACAGTGCCATTCCCCCACCAACATGACCTGTTCTGTCCTTCCGATATATTTTGTACCCTGGTATTACTGTATCCCATTGATTATCCTCGTTCCTCCAAGTTTCTGTGATGCCTATTATATCAATATCCTCATTTAATACGAGGCACTTAAGTTCAACTATCTTATTATTTAGACTTCTAACATTTGTATATAAGTACTTAAAATTGTCACTTTTTAGATATCTGCCAATATGAGATTTAATTGAATGGGACTCTTTTTCATTTGACTCCTTCACATTGGATCCTACCCATATTTTATCATCTTTCATCCTCTCCGCCTTACTAGGATATAGAGAATCTCCATGAATAGATCACCCCTAAGGAATGTCTCTGTCCAAGCCACCTGCTTCTCCGCACCTGTCAGCTTTCCCCCAGCCCTTAGTTTAAAAACTGTTCTACGACCTTTTTTATTTTATGTGCCAACAATCTGTTTTAACCCAGTGTTTAGGTCACTCATGTGGGATGTGGAAGACTGAAGTCTGAATCCTTGCTTGGGAACAGTATCCTACTGACCCTCCTATACAGACTATATTGGGGTAGGTGTCTCTTCTGTTGAAGCTGTTCCACTTCGTATAAAATCCTTGAATATCTTTGGGCCTGGAGAGAATGAGAAATCAAATGGCTTTATAGCCTGGTGCTTAGGGCACTCACCCGGGAGCTCCAGATGCTTCCTCCAATAAATATTGAATGAGTTTTCATCCTGGTTCAAACTACATAACAGTATTCAAAGAAGGTGGCCTTGGCTGGTACAAAACCTCACTCCTTCCCCTTCCCCTGGAGTACAAAAGATCTGGTACCAAAGCCCTCAGACTCAAGATCCTTTATAATGGAACTTGACCATAAATGGCCAGGGGTGGTGCCAAGGGTGGGCATGATAGGTATATTAAGCCTACTAAGAAGGAGAGGGTAGGAAGGGGAAGGAAAAGCTGTACTGGTGTACAGAGCTGCAGATGATGCTTCCTTTTTAACCCCAGTAAACATCACATTGCCTGCACTTTGGACTCTGGCCTTCTGCTTCCTGTCTGCGTGACAAGAACCAAGGGAGGGCTAACACCCCCAACTAAGGTACACACTGCCTCTCAGTTTTGTACAATTACAAGCTATATACAAGTTGTAACTTCATCTCCCAAATAATATAGCAAAAGCCATTCAGAAAGTATCTACCTCCCCTCAATATTATAGGGATGAGTTAAACCTATACCCATTTATCCAACCCCCAACCCACTGCGTGGTACCATGATGTGAGCCACATCTAGTTTGGGTTTTGCAAAACCTCAATGTGACTGGGAAATTTTGCACCACTCATGCACGGTCACCTGTAGATTGACCCATTTCTGATGCAGCAGATCAAAATTAAAACTGGTGGGGGAGGAAAGCGGGCTGGGACTGAGAGGGGAATGAGCCATGCTGGCTGTTCCCTACCTGCTCCCCTGGTGGACAACTAGGGTCTGATAATCATCAGCCCCCACAGCACCATTTCCCCAGCATTGCAGCATGAAGGAACCAGAACTAGGGTTGCCAGCTGTGGTGGGACATATTCCTGGAGGTTTCAACACATGACATCAATTTTTAATTAAAGATGAATCTTTAATCCCTGGAGACTCCAGGCCAATGCTGGAAGGCTTGCAACCCTAACCAGAACACAATTATGGATGCACCCTACCAATGAGTTTTGCTGGTGTGGTGTGAGTCTCTGCCAGGAATAGAATCAGCACTGCCAGCTCTATGCCACTCCCTGCAGAAGCCCTGGGTGCAGGAGACATACAGCGGAGGGTGGAAGGGCAATTCCCTGGAGAAGGGAGGCATGGTCAGGACATTCCTATGCCCTTGCTGTTACTGGCTGCTGGAATGACCCATGGGGCAGTGGGCACATGTTGGCTCAACTGCTTGGGCTGCTCTAAACTGTCCTATAGGCCAAACTGGCTCATTGCTGGCTCGGCATAAAGGAAGTGCAAAGCTGACTGAAAGCCACCTGCCCTCTCCTCTCCCCATCCCTGTCCCTGCCCCCAGGGATGGATTGGGCCCTGAATGCCTAGGGGGCTGCAGAATTGACTCTGGGCCCATCTAGAGTGGGGTGTGCTGAGCACAGGATGGCTCCCATCCAGCAAGTGGGTGTTGCCACCAGGGTGGCGAAAGAAGGGAGTTCCTGGGTTATCACAGACTCACACATAGCCCAGCTGCAGATAAGTTTTGGGGGATGTAGGAACACAAGGTCAATTTGTTGAGGGAGGGAGGCAGCACATGATTGATTTGCTGAGGGCAGGAAGGTACAAAGGTAGAAGATCAGTTTGGTGGGAGGGAGGCATGGCAGGCAAGGAATGAATTTGCAGGAGGTGGTGGGGGGGAATGGAGGAAGAAGCTGGAGGATTGAAAGATGTGAATGGAGGCCTAGGTTCAGTTTAGACGTGGGGGGAATGTGACCCAAGAATCCTTTAATGCCAACTGGCAAGGGGGTTACAGGACTGTGGTGATTCTGGTGTATATATTCTAGTTCACCAAATAACGTCATATTGGGTCTTAAATGAAAGCTGGTGTCACACTGGTTCTTGATGTCATTGTGAAATCTAATCCTTCAAAGCCTACTTATATGATATTATTATTAGTCGATTAACATCAGCTGAAGAATTGGCCCAAAGAGCTTCACCAACGCAGAAATGGTGCAATGCAGTGGGGCATCAGGCCCAGTATATTTTTCTCCATAGTTAGCTATCTCTTCTGTTCTGTGTAAGCAATGAAATTTGGTTACCTTAATTTAATTAAACCAATTATGGCTTGTGTGATTATGATTATGGTTGGAACAAATTATTGGTCATCTAATTAAGCCAAGGCCAAGAGGCCCTGTGGAATGCAGAAGAGCACATCTCATACTGTTCTGAATGACTGCACAATCTGGTAGGAGGCTTTTTCTTTAACTATTCGACCCTGAAGCCTGGCGTGAGACCAGTTTACAAGATAATGGCTAAAAATGTGTTAACAGATCATGGGCCCTAAATTCAATATTAGTATAAGCAAAAAAGTTCTTGTCTGTACTGTTTGCTTTATAGCTTATTAATTATAATGACACCTGCTTATTACATCTACCACTTCTCATTCATAGATCTCAAAGAACTGTACAAAGGAAGCCAGTATCATTATACCCTGTTTACAGATGGGGAAACTGAGGCACAGAGTGGTGCTATGGCTTCTCTCCACCTGTTCCAACCAGACTGCTAAGAACAAGCATGCATTGGCCTCAGGGAGATGGACTAGATGACCTGATTGTTGTTTTTCATGTATAATTTCCATGATTCGATGATGTTCTGAACAACACCTGTGAAGCACAGGAGCCAGCCTGGATTGTCCATGTAGTCTTTTCTGCCCCAACACCATCGTATTGGCGGGGGATTAGAAGTATGAAACGGCTCCAGTCTCCCTTTGATGTTACTGTGATCTGCTGGCCCTGCCCCGAGAGCTGTAGCCTTTCAGTTCATTCGGGATTTGCTGAGGAATATCCCTCCTGCTCACCACCTGTTTCAGTGTTTACTCAGCGGGGCAGATGCTGTACAGCATCATCTGAGGAAGCCTTCACTTTCAGAGCAGGAACAAAGACAATTATCTCTTCTCATCCAGGAGTAGATAACCCACTATAACAGCATTATACAAAGGCCTTTCCTTGGGCTGTTTTCCTTCCAAGTTACTCCTGATGACGTCCTCACTTCCCAAGTCTCTCAGGTTGATAACAAGTGATATCAAGTGCTAGGTATTATTATACCAGTCCAAGTCCCATAGCTTGAGTCATTTATATGTAGGCTTGGCTGAATTTCTATTTTTGTTTATACTTTCAATGAATAATATCAATTTTTATTGTTAATCTTTTTTTTTCAATTTTTATCAATTTCCATTTTCACAGTTGAGCAAAATGATGGGTTTTAAACCTCTCTAACAGTTTTTATCTATTTAAATTTTCACAGTTGCAGGAAATAAAGTGTGTGGGGGGGGGAGGGAGTGTCAGACAATATTTTAAGAACAGCACACACTTTTTGAATCTCAAATCAAACTAAGAAGTTTTCAGGAAACATTTTTCTTACTTTCCCTCTGTGTAATTTTTGATGGAAATATTGGAAATATTGATTGTAATTTTGTAATATTGTTATTTTTGATGGAAATGATGGAAATATTGTTTCGTCGGTTCGTACGTGGACAGGAAAAGCAACATTTACCAATAAAAATCTAATCTTTCCAAGCCTAATTATTCTTAATGGAAATACTTTTTGGTGAATTTAACTATGAACACTGAAATCCACTTTTACCCATAAACAGGGAAAATAATCTAATCTTTCCAAGCGTATTATTATCGATTAACATATGTTTCATGGGTTTGTGTGTGTACGGCAGAATTGTGGTTTACTCAGATTTACTGAGAAAAATCAGATCCTTCCAAGACGATTGATATCATATTATTATTAATTATTATTATTATTATTTGTATGACTGTAGTGCTTAGAGGCCACAGCCAATAGCAGTACCCCATTGTACTAGGCACTGTGAAAAGACATAGCAGGAGACTGTCCCCACTGCAAAGGGTTCACAGGCTAAACAGATAAAGTGTGGGATTGAAAACAGAGGCACAGGGAGGTGAAGTGACTTCTCCAAGGTAATATGCCAGGTCAGTGGGAGAACTTAGAACAGAACCCAGGATTACTGACAAGCGCCAAGCAAAACTCCACATGTGGTTTGTCCTGAACCATTTTTTTTTCTTGATTTATTGGACCAGTCACTGAACCAAAAAATGAATGATTTGCCAAGCTCTACTCCTGTCTCTGAGTGCAAGTCAATGGGATCATTCTACCTCTCCAAGGCATGTTGGATATTCTATATAGCAATCCACTCAGGGAGCAGGGCCCATAGGGAGGAATGGGAGCAGGAAGGAACCCAGAAATACAACTCCCATGATGCACTGTGAAGTCACAGGCAGACACAAACAGTCACATTCAACCAAAAAGAACCTGTTATTATTTTATATTTGGCAATGGAACTTTCCACAGAAATCAATCAATTTTTGAGGAAAATTTGAATTTAGCCAAACTCCAGTGTCTGATAGGAAAAGGTTTTGTTTGAAAGTTTTCAACCATCCCGAATAATTCCTTCTATTGTCCACAATAGTTCACTGAATATAGCAGTTCCCTAGGGCACTGAATTCTTTCACACACACTCAGATATCAGTTTTTTAGCACCCTATCCCTGTGTACATCTCACTGTGAGCTGCCAGGGGGTCCAAGAAGAGAATAACAAGCAGAAAGTTAAAGGCCCCTGATGTCTGAAGGCGGCCAGGATTTCAGCCCAGACAAGGCCACAGATTGTCCCTAAAGCGCTCAGCCTGCTTGTGAAGATGGCGCACGCTGTGAGCCCGATTCTGTCCCCCTGTTTCAGCCCCTTACACTGCTCCAGTGGGTTAAAGGGGTGCCGTGTCCCCCTAAGGAATTCCACTGGCACAGAAAGAGTCCCTTGGTGACAATTTGGAATTGCAGCTGGACCTACGTTGACTCCTTCACAGTCCCTATCTTCGTGCCACAACAGAGGGGCAGGAATGTGCATACTGACTTAGGGAAGAGGCATAGTCTGTTGGCTCTGCGTTCTAGTTATTCTGGGAGGCAGAGTGGCCATAGACAGCCATGCAAGGGTCATGTAACTTAGTAGAGCCCAGGGAGCTTCACTGAGTTTCTCCAGGGTCCAAGCAAGTCCTCAGCCAAGCCAGAATTCACAATGCCCTCCCTGCATGTCACTTTTGCCATTCCCAGCCCAGGCTATGCCAGCTGTCCTGGACTTGCTGCGACGCAAATCTCAGAATCTGGGCCTGTGTTTTCCATTTTCAGAAGAGAAGGAAATGAAAAATATTTTTCTTTCTCCTGAAACTGAAGGAGAGGATGGCTCCCTCAGATGTGACATCTGTACACCTGCAATTTAATAATGAAACAGATGGGGAGCTGTGAGGGCTATTGACAGGGCTAAATCCAGAGTCAAAAGAAAGGACGTGCTGCTCAGGGGACAGCCATCAGATCAAACGACATCAAAGGGAGCTTGGAGCAGTTTAATAGCCCCAGAGCCCAACCCGAAAGGACTATCTCCTGGACTATCTTTCCCTCAGATTGGTGACTCATTATAAATACAGGGACTCTCCATCTCCTTTCAACTAAAGAACCTCACTCTGTCCTTGCTTTGCTCATCTCTGCAGGTACATTGAGATTCTTGCCAAAGTTTGGCCATGAAGATCCTTTTCCTTCTCTTTGCTGTTGTCTTCTTGGTCTTCCAGACCCAGAGTGAGGCCGTGGCTGTGAAAAAGAATGAGGCCGAGGCCCAAGCTCCAGACGCAGTAGAAGCAGAAGGCCAGGATGACGCTGCTGAAATCTCATCTCCAGGTAAGAGATGAATACAAGAATAGATATGAATGGTATTAATGGAAGAGAGATTCTCACCCCGGGGCAATACCCAGAGCCAATACAATACTAAACATGATAATACAAGACAAGGTTATACTTGATGCCCAGACAACTCCCATTTTGTTTGTAGGACAACAAGGAAGGCATGCAGTTATTTTGGGGATAGGCAGCAATCTAAAGTGCTTAAAATGCCATTGACACTAGCTATGTTAAAACAGATATAGAGACTTAACAGGAAGAACAGCTGGAGAAACTGTGTCAAAAGCAAAGGCTTCATGCATATATGGGGGACATGTCCAATTATTAAAGCATCTCAGATGTGACTTGTAACCAAACATTACCAGTTGTGGAATTTTTATTGCTGAATGGTCCTTTGGCAAAGCCTCCTGTGCCTTCCTCATGGAAATGGTCACATGCAAAGACATGAAGAATTAATCTCTCACTGCTAGCTAGACTCCTGGGAGTCTCTCACTGGAAGAGCAGCTCAAAATTAAAAATAAAAGGCTGTTATAGCTACTGAAACATTATTGTATGAGGTATGTGGCTAGCAAACTAGGTAGAAGACAAAGAGACTTGGTTATTTGGTTATCACTGATTCAACACTGAGACAGAGTGCACTCACCCACAAAAAACATCCTATCTGAACGTATTTTTGACTATTAATGAGCTTGATAGACAGGCTTGAGTAGATAGATAACTCTTTCAGTTTAAGAAAATCCCCAGAGGCTCCATGTTCTGGGTGGGGCAAGGAGCTATGCCCTGTAACCAACATGGTGATTCCGTGGCAAATAGAAAAACGTGCCAGGTCATCAAGTCTAGTTCCCCGCTATTGCAAGCAACCCCATCATATAATCCTGTTAATACATTTACCAAGTTACTTAAGTGGTTTGCCCCCATGACTCCTATGGGAAGGCTGTTCCAGAAACTCCTTTCTGTAATGGTGAGAAAGCTTCTTTTAATTTCCAGACTAATTTATTCATGGCCATTTATTCATACCCATTGGTTCTTGTGCCAGCATTGTCCCTTCTTTTAAATAGCTCTTCTCCCTCCCTGGCGTTTACTCCCTGAGTTGTTTATTGAGGGTAATCATATTCCCCCCTCAGCCTTCATCTTGCCAGGCTAAACAAGCCATGTTCCTCCAGTCTCCACTCCTAAGATAGATCCTCCATTCCCCTGACCATCCTAGTAGCTGTTCTCTGCATCTATTCCAGTTTGAATTCAGGATACTTGTGTCTTGTCTGTTTAGACTCTAAGCTCTGCAGGAAATATCTCTTATTCTGTTTGTACCTGTGTCTACTGCAATGGGGTCTCAGTTCTGATTGGGACCTCCGGCTGCCACATCATCATTATTTGTAAGTCTTGTGCTCTTCACACAAGAAAACAATATGAAGAAACCACAGGGCACAATGGGGTCCCATCTAGTCATGTTTTCTAGGTACACACAAACATGTGAGGCCTAGCTACATATGTACTGGTGCTCAGGCTGACTGCTGGCAGCTTCTAAAGCATAGATGACAATGAGCTCCACTAGAAGGTTCACAAACTATTTAAAGGGATACTTCACTGATATCACTGGGGGTCCTCCTGGCACAACTGATAGAAAAAAATGGCCACTATATTTACATGTTCCCATATCCATGCTATTAACTGAATAGCTGGGGCAATTTACATCATGACTGTTTACCTGAAATCAGACTTCCTGTCTGTGTGCCAATTTTTTTTCATTCTGAGTAAATTAGTGTTGATAATCTTTCCTTTTTTCAGATCTGATGCCTCAAGAAGCACCAATACATTGTGAAAGGCAACTGGGTGTTTGCCGAATGAAATGCTACCGGAGGGAGAGAACAATTGGCTGGTGTTTCAGAGGGATGTCTTGCTGCAGGAAAAGGTTTTAAAGATGCCACAGCATGAGACCTGAAGAAATCCAGAATCCGGAAAGTAGTTTGTAGTAGTCAAAGAGTTGTAATTCCTAGTTCGAATGTAAATCATTTGCAGTGATATCAGTGTGTGTGCTGGTTTTATTATTATATTATTATCCTTCAGTGTTACATCACAGGGATTTTTTTTTAAACAGCCTTCACAACATACAAGGTCTTTAAGCTTAAAAAGGGGAAAGCTACTGTCTCAAATTCCCACAAGTCACCAATAAATCCTGACCATGATCTGACTCCGTAGGTTTGGACAGTCAGGAGTTTTGTTAAAACCGCTGCAGAATTCCTGAGTCTTAGGTCCACCGCTGAACTCATTCTCCTTTGACCGTCCTTAAAATTCTTTCAGTGCCTAAGAGAGCTGGTGACCGGAGGTCACTGATTGTGATGTCTTGCACTCCTCAGGTGTTCCTGAGTTGCTCATTCCTACACTTAAGGATATTATTATTATTACTATGATGATCAGAGTACCTAGGAGCCCCAGGGCCCCCTTGTGCTGGGTGCTGTGCAAAGGCAGAACAAAAAGACAGTCCATGCCTCAAAGAGTTGACAATCTAAGTATAAGACAAGAGCATTGTATATCATTTGCCCCTTTTATGTTTAGTTGTTGGATGTCTGCGGGTACGTCCACACAACAGCTGGAGATGTAATTTCCAGCTGTCCGTACACATATAGTTTTGATTGATCTCATGCACGAAAAAAAGCAGTGTAGCCACTGTTGTCGGTTGTTAGCTGCAAGGTACCTCTCTGTGTGCTGCACTGACTTGGGCCCGATAGCCCGAACAGCAGACTTCAGTCAGACTGCCCAATGCGACCACAGACTCCGTTCAGTAGCGAAGGCACTCGGCCAGGTTCATTGCTGACCTATCACGGAAGTAGCATTCCATCGACTCTGCAGGGATACTGAGACAGGCATGCCTGTGGCAGTGGACCGGCGTAGAGAACAGCGGGACTTTCTGTTCCCACCTTGGCCGGACAAAGACACCCGCTCTGCGACCCCTCTTTTATACACTGACACAAACAAACAGATTATGTATCGCCCCTGTGACGTGATTAGTTACTGCCCTTTACCTTGTACATGTTAGTTTGATCAAAACATCTCTATCCATCACCCTGTCATCCTGGCATTATCTTGTTCGAGGCATAGGCGCAGACTCTGTGGGTGCTTTGGGGCTCCAGCACCCACCCAAAAAGGATTGCACAAAGATTATTATGGTAGTCTGCAGGGTGGGAATGCAGGGGTGCATTCTGTCATAGAGTTGCATCATTCCAGCTAAGTATTTATGTTAATATTGGCCTGGTCCATTTGCTCTACCATACAGGCCATTAGGCATGGATGATCGTCAGATGTAAATCTGGACGAATAACTGATTGATTAGTTCTGAGAAATAAAAATAAAATATCATTTTGGGTGGAACTGAATCTGAAAATGCTGAACATTTTGGCTACTAGAAAGAAGCAAGAAAAAGGCCATTTCAGATCAAAGAAAACATTTTTTTCCTGGGCATTTTTCAAGGGCTAGTATCACAAAACACTGGGGAAGGTCTTGATGCCCCTTCCCTTATACATGCTAGACCAGTGGTTAGATCACCTGTGTGGGATGTGGAAGCCAAGTTTGAATCCTTACCAAGGAACAATATCCTCCCCACCTGCCTATATAGGATATTTCTTGGGAGATATCTCTTCTCTTGAAGCCTTTCTACTTTGTATAAAATCCTTGAAAGTCATTAGGCCTGAGAGAGAATGAGAAAACAAACGGCTTTCTAGTCTGGTGCTTAGGGTGCTCACCTGGGAGCTTCAGGTTCCAGTCTCCTTCCTCCAATGAATATTTCTGATATGGCGTGAGTCCCTGCCAAGCATAGAGTCGGCCCAGCCAGCTTTGGGTCATCCTCTGCAGAAGCCCTGAGTGCAGATAGGGTGACCAGACAGCACAATAAAATCAGGACTGTCCTGACATTTAATTCTTTGTCCCGTGTTCCAACCGATGTATGATCGGGATGCCATTTGTCCCGATATTGTAGGGTTGCCAGGTGTCCGGTTGGTGCGGGGCTGGCAGGCTCCCTACCTGGCTCTGTGCCGCTCCCCAGAAGTGGAAACATCTCCCTCTGGCTCCTAGGTGAAGGGATGGCCGGGGGGCTCTGCATGCTGCACCTGCCATGAGCTCCTGCTCCGCAGCTCCCATTGGCTGGGAACCCCCGCCAATAGGAGCTGCGGGGACAGTGCCTGTGGGAGAGGCAGCATGCAGAGCTGCCTTGCCACGCCTCTGCCTAGGACCAGAGGGAGATGTCACCACTTCTGGGGAACCACCTGAGGTAAGTGCTGCCCGGAGTCTGCACCCCAAGTCTCAGGCCTGAGCCCCCTCCTGCACCCAAACTCCCTCCCGGAGTCAGCACCCCGAACCTGCTCCCACACCCCAACCCGCTGCCGCAGCCCTGAGACTCCCCCTTGCAGCAGGGGCCGGAGCCAGGGCCATGCGCCCCCAACCAAACCACGGCTTGTGCACCCACGACTAACCGGTGGCTTGCAGCAGCGGCCGGAGCCGGGGCAGTGTGACCCCAACCCACGGTTTCTGGCCAGGACCATGTGCCCCAAACCGCAGCTTCCGAGGGCTGTGCATACCCCTCCCCCAAGGCTCCAGTGAGGGCTGTGATCCTGTGGCTCCCCCCATGTGTCCTGATATTTTATTCTTGATATGTGCTCACCCTAGGTGCAGATGAGATATCACGTGGGAGAAGGAGGGGGTGTTCCCTGGAGAGGGGAGGTGTCAAGGCTGATTCCCCACTTTGGCACTCCGAGTGCAGGAGGTGGGGGCCCGCAAGGATTTTAAAAATTCATACTGGCCACTCCAGGCTTGTATTAAACTCCCAAGGTTACAGCTTCTCTCTGACCTTGGATGGGTAGATGCGACCACCACCCAAATGCACCTCCCCGCACTTTGGAACCCAGGAAGGCGCACTTGGGAATTCCTTCCTGTGGGGTACCTTCAAGCCCTGTCACCCCCACTCCAGGGAAGAGCTGAAAAAGGAAAACAAAGAAATCAGCTCTTGCCACCAGCTAATTAAAAAACATGCACAACCCTCTTAGGGACACAAAAAATCCAATCCCATTCTTAAAAAAGATAATTTTATTAAAAACAAAAAGAAATAAAATACATCTGGAACTTAGACTTTTGCTAGATTTAAAAAAACTACTTACAAAAATTAAACATCAAGATAGCTCTCTTGAGGTTCAACTTAAAGGTTACATGCAAAACAAAAGCATCTGGGGTTAGCACAGTGGAGTCCACAAGCCAGTAAGAAATAAAAGAAATAACCCTAATCGCCTCTTCCTAGACATTCCCTGATTTACTTACATATTTGGGGTTTCAGATAAGTAGGTTTGAGGTATGAATTGATGCTTTTTCACACTTGGTCTTAAAGCTGCTTATAGCATTGCTGCTCTGTGTCTCCGCTCTCTGGAGAACAACAACAGACATACCCAAAGGGGAAGTTTTGTCCCCATTTTAAAAAGTTCTAGCCTTCCCATTGGCTCTTTTGGTCAGGTGCCCACTCCCTTTCCCTTACCTGGGGGATTTTTTAATCCTTTACAGGTAAAGCAAGCAGACAACAGCCACCAAGAGGGACTTAATAGCTAGCTAACTGGCTGGCTGAGTGTCCATCAAAGGGAGCTACCCCTCACCCCTTCATTTATCACAGGAGGTATGGTTGGGACATTCCCATGCCTTCGCTGTTACTGGCCGCTGGAATGACCCATGGGGGAGTGGGAACATGTTGACTAAGCTCCTTGGGCTGCTCTAAACTGCCCTATGGGCCAAACTGGCTACTTATGAGCTCAGAATAAGGGAAGTGCAAAGGTGACTGAAAGCTGCCTGTCCTCCCCTCTCCCCTCTCTGTCCCTGTCCCAAGGGCTGGATTTGGCCCTGACAGCCTCACAGAGGCTGCAGGATTGACTCTAGGCACATCTAGAGGGGGGCGTGCCTAGCACATGATGGATCCCATCCTGCATCTGGCTTCTGCCAGGAGGGTGGGGAAGGAAGGGTATTTCTGGGATATCATACACTCACCCGTATACCAAAAAGAGCCTGCAGATAAGCTGCAGTGTGATGTAGGAGCAAATGTAGGAGCATCGATTTGCTGAATGAGGGAAGCAGCAAGTGATTGATGTGCCAAGAGCAGGAAGGTGCAAAGCTACAAGTTCAGTTTGCTGGGAGAGAGGCGCGGGGGGCAGGGAATGAATTTGCGGGCAGGGGCAGTGGGGGGATGGAAGAAGAGCCGGGGGGATGGGGGGGACGGAGGAAGAAGCTAGAGGATGGAAAGACGTGAGTGGAGGCCTGGGTTCAGTTTAGAGGTGGGGTGAGTGTGACCCAAGAATCCCTTAATGCCAGCTAGCATGGGGGTTACAGGAATATCCTGATTCTGGTGCTGACTCCCCACTGGGTAAAGCAACTCCCATCTTTTCATGTGCTGTAATATATATACCTGCCTCGTGTATTTTTCACTCCATGCATCTGATGAAGTGGGTTTTAGCCCACGAAAGCTTATGCCCAAATACATTTGTTAGTCTCTCAGGTGCCACAAGGACTCCTCGCTGTTTTTGCTGAAACAGACAAACACGGCTACCACTCTGAAACCTATGATGGAATTAGTCACCAGCAGAGGTGACAAACAGGTTTCCTCTCAGCGAAGAGATGTTTATTCATCTCACTCTGTTGGGTGGTAAATCAAGCTTCCGAAGTTAACACAATCGGTGCCCATTTACATAAAAAGTCAGATGTTGATAAAGACATGTAAAATTGGCAGGTAGGGAGCACAAAGGGTAAAAAAAATATGAAAACAAGCCACAGCCCATGAACTTTGCGGGGTGTACCTATAAGGCAAAGAAGAGACCCCTTCATGATGCACATCAGCAGGTGATTTGTCTGCTCTTAAGCTGTACAGTCCTGTTTTTGGACAGGTGGCTGTCTGCTACTGGACGTGGTTTTGTCCTGAATCATCCTCGCATCGCACAGAGGACGCCAGTTTTCAAAATGTGCTGACCCACCTCTGCTGGTGTGACCTGAAGCAATAGCTGTGAGAGGGGTGAACTGGCCTGTTCATCTCTATGAGGTTAAGTCTGATGCCCAGTGGAGGTCTGTACAGATCTGAAACCCTAAGTCAGGGTCTCTTTGTTTCCCCAATAAATGAAGATAACATCTGGTGCAGACTTAATGATTGTTTCTCTGATATCGCAGTTGGTATTGCTCAAAACAGAAATAATAAGCGAGGTCTTATATACTTTGAATCCCTTTCCAAGAGAAAATGGACCTGATTGTCTCCCATGTTGCTTCAGTTTTAGCTTGGCGTAACTCCACTGAAATCAAGGAGCCAGCTTCTCAGCCAGTGTGAATCCGCATAGTTCTGTAGATGTTAATGGAGCTAAATCGATTAACCCCAGCTGAGTAATTGGTCCAAAGAAGATCCACCAGTACAGAACTAGTGTCTTGCAGCGGGGAAACAGGGCCAGTCTATTTTTTTCCAGAATTAGTTATCTAGTCTGTTATGTGTAAGCAATTATGTAAAGTTGCCTCAATCTAACTAGCCCAATTATGGCTCCTGTGATTGTGATTATGATGATGGTTCAACCAATTATTGTTCATCTAATTAAACCAAGCCCACGGGGTCCAGTGGAGCCCAAAAGAGCACACACCATGCTATTCTGAATGACGGCACAATCAGTTCGGAGCGAAACTCGGTTTCTGGATGAGGCTGGGGTAAGTGCTTCAGGTTTTTTTAACAATTCCATCTTGCAGGCCTGGAGGGAGACCAGCGCACATAGGGGAGCGGGGACTACAGTGCAAAAATGCATTGTGTTATAATCTGTGTTAACCAGCACTTTGTACTGCATGAAGACAAGGGCTGTCATTATTGAAAATGTATGAACAGATCAAGGTTCCCTAGGGTGAATATGAGTTTAAGCACAAAAGTCCTTTTCTGTACCCTTTGCTTTATAGCTTGTTAATTGTAATGACACCTGGTTGTTACATCTACAACTTCTCATCCATAGATCTCAAAGGACTTTACAAAGGAAGTTAATAGCATTTTGCCCATTTCACAGATGGGGAACCTAGGCACTGACCGGTGACATGTCTTCTCTGCACCTGTTCCAAGAAGACTGCTAAAAACAGGCTTGCATTGGCCTCAGGGACATGGATTAGATAACCTAATTTCCATAATTCGATGATGTTGTGAACACACTTGTGAAGCACAGGGGCCAGCCTGGATAATTCAAGTAGTTTTTTCTGGCCCATTGTAATGGCAGGTGAATTAAAGCATGAAATGGCTCCAGTCTTCCTTTGATGTAACTGTGATCTGCTGGCCCTGCCCCGAGAGCTGTAGCCTTTCAGTTCATTCGGGATTTGCTGGGGAATATCCCTCCTGCTCACCACCTGTTTCAGTGTTTACTCAGCGGGGCAGATGCTGTACAGCATCATCTGAGGGAGCCTTCACTTTCAGAGCAGGAACAAAGACAATTAAATCTTCTCATCCAGGAGTAGATAACCCACAATAACAGCATTATACAAAGGCCTTTCCTTGGGCTGTTTTCCTTCCAAGTTACTCCTGATGACGTCCTCACTTCCCAAGTCTCTCAGGTTGATAACAAGTGTTATCAAGTGCTAGGTATTATTATACCAGTCCAAGTCCCAAAGCTTGAGTCATTTATATGTAGGCTTGGCTGAATTTCTATTTTTAATTGTTTATACTTTCAATGAATAATATCAATTTTTATTGTTAATCTCTTTTTTCAATTTTTATCAACTTACATTTTCACAGTTGAGCAAAATGATGGGTTTTAAACCTCTCTAACAGTTTTTAACTATTTAAATTTTCACAATTGCAGGAAATAAGGTGTGTGTGTGTGTGGGTAGGGGTTGTCAGACAATATTTTAAGAACAGCGCACACTTTTTGAATCTCAAATCAAACTAAGGAGTTTTCAGGAAACATTTTTCTTACTTTGCCTCTGTGTAATTTTTGATGGAAATATTGGAAATATTGATTGTAATTTTGTAATATTGTTATTTTTGATGGAAATGATGGAAATATTGTTTCGTCGGTTCGTACGTGGACAGGGAAAGCAACATTTACCGACATTTACCAATAAAAATCTAATCTTTCCAAGCCTAATTATTCTTAATGGAAATACTTTTTGGTGAATTTAACTATGAACACTGAAATCCACTTTTACCCATAAACAGGGAAAATAATCTAATCTTTCCAAGCCTTATTTTTATCGATTAACATATGTTTCATGGGTTTGTGTGTGTATGGCAGAATTGTGGTTTACTTGGATTTACTGAGAAAAATCAGATCCTTCCAAGACGACTGATATCATATTATTATTAATTATTATTATTATTATTTGTATGACCATAGTGCTTAGAGGCCACAGCCAATAGCAGTACCCCATTGTACTAGGCACTGTGAAAAGACATAGCAGGAGACTGTCCCCACTGCGAAGGGTTCACAGGCTAAACAGAGAAGGTGTGGGATTGAAAACAGAGGCACAGGGAGGTGAAGTGACTTCTCCAAGGTAACATGCCAGGTCAGTGGGAGAACTTAGAACAGAACCCAGGATTACTGACAAGCGCCAAGCAAAACTCCACATGTGGTTTGTCCTGAACCATTTTTTTTCTTGATTTATTGGACGAGTCACTGAACCAAAAAATGAATGATTTGCCAAGCTCTACTCCTGTCTCTGAGTGCAAGTCAATGGGATCATTCTACCTCTCCAAGGCATGTTGGATATTCTATATAGCAATCCACTCAGGGAGCAGGGCCCATAGGGAGGAATGGGAGCAGGAAGGAACCCAGAAATACAACTCCCATGATGCACTGTGAAGTCACAGGCAGACACAAACAGTCACATTCAACCAAAAAGAACCTGTTATTATTTTATATTTGGCAATGGAACTTTCCACAGAAATCAATCAATTTTTGAGGAAAATTTGAATTTAGCCAAACTCCAGTGTCTGATAGGAAAAGGTTTTGTTTGAAAGTTTTCAACCATCCCGAATAATTCCTTCTATTGTCCACAATAGTTCACTGAATATGGCAGTTCCCTAGGGCACTGAATTCTTTCACACACACTCAGATATCAGTTTTTTAGCACCCTATCCCTGTGTACATCTCACTGTGAGCTGCCAGGGGGTCCAAGAAGAGAATAACAAGCAGAAAGTTAAAGGCCCCTGATGTCTGAAGGCGGCCAGGATTTCAGCCCAGACAAGGCCACAGATTGTCCCTAAAGCGCTCAGCCTGCTTGTGAAGATGGCGCACGCTGTGAGCCCGATTCTGTCCCCCTGTTTCAGCCCCTTACACTGCTCCAGTGGGTTAAAGGGGTGCCGTGTCCCCCTAAGGAATTCCACTGGCACAGAAAGAGTCCCTTGGTGACAATTTGGAATTGCAGCTGGACCTACGTTGACTCCTTCACAGTCCCTATCTTCGTGCCACAACAGAGGGGCAGGAATGTGCATACTGACTTAGGGAAGAGGCATAGTCTGTTGGCTCTGCGTTCTAGTTATTCTGGGAGGCAGAGTGGCCATAGACAGCCATGCAAGGGTCATGTAACTTAGTAGAGCCCAGGGAGCTTCACTGAGTTTCTCCAGGGTCCAAGCAAGTCCTCAGCCAAGCCAGAATTCACAATGCCCTCCCTGCATGTCACTTTTGCCATTCCCAGCCCAGGCTATGCCAGCTGTCCTGGACTTGCTGCGACGCAAATCTCAGAATCTGGGCCTGTGTTTTCCATTTTCAGAAGAGAAGGAAATGAAAAATATTTTTCTTTCTCCTGAAACTGAAGGAGAGGACGGCTCCCTCAGATGTGACATCTGTAAACCTGCAATTTAATAATGAAACAGATGGGGAGCTGTGAGGGCTATTGACAGGGCTAAATCCAGAGTCAAAAGAAAGGACGTGCTACTCAGGGGACAGCCATCAGATCAAACGACATCAAAGGGAGCTTGGAGCAGTTTAATAGCCCCAGAGCCCAACCCGAAAGGACTATCTCCTGGACTATCTTTCCCTCAGATTGGTGACTCATTATAAATACAGGGACTCTCCTTTCAACTAAAGAACCTCACTCTGTCCTTGCTTTGCTCATCTCTGCAGGTACATTGAGATTCTTGCCAAAGTTTGGCCATGAAGATCCTTTTCCTTCTCTTTGCTGTTGTCTTCTTGGTCTTCCAGACCCAGAGTGAGGCCGTGGCTGTGAAAAAGAATGAGGCCGAGGCCCAAGCTCCAGACGCAGTAGAAGCAGAAGGCCAGGATGACGCTGCTGAAATCTCATCTCCAGGTAAGAGATGAATACAAGAATAGATATGAATGGTATTAATGGAAGAGAGATTCTCACCCCGGGGCAATACCCAGAGCCAATACAATACTAAACATGATAATACAAGACAAGGTTATACTTGATGCCCAGACAACTCCCATTTTGTTTGTAGGACAACAAGGAAGGCATGCAGTTATTTTGGGGATAGGCAGCAATCTAAAGTGCTTAAAATGCCATTGACACTAGCTATGTTAAAACAGATATAGAGACTTAACAGGAAGAACAGCTGGAGAAACTGTGTCAAAAGCAAAGGCTTCATGCATATATGGGGGACATGTCCAATTATTAAAGCATCTCAGATGTGACTTGTAACCAAACATTACCAGTTGTGGAATTTTTATTGCTGAATGGTCCTTTGGCAAAGCCTCCTGTGCCTTCCTCATGGAAATGGTCACATGCAAAGACATGAAGAATTAATCTCTCACTGCTAGCTAGACTCCTGGGAGTCTCTCACTGGAAGAGCAGCTCAAAATTAAAAATAAAAGGCTGTTATAGCTACTGAAACATTATTGTATGAGGTATGTGGCTAGCAAACTAGGTAGAAGACAAAGAGACTTGGTTATTTGGTTATCACTGATTCAACACTGAGACAGAGTGCACTCACCCACAAAAAACATCCTATCTGAACGTATTTTTGACTATTAATGAGCTTGATAGACAGGCTTGAGTAGATAGATAACTCTTTCAGTTTAAGAAAATCCCCAGAGGCTCCATGTTCTGGGTGGGGCAAGGAGCTATGCCCTGTAACCAACATGGTGATTCCGTGGCAAATAGAAAAACGTGCCAGGTCATCAAGTCTAGTTCCCCGCTATTGCAAGCAACCCCATCATATAATCCTGTTAATACATTTACCAAGTTACTTAAGTGGTTTGCCCCCATGACTCCTATGGGAAGGCTGTTCCAGAAACTCCTTTCTGTAATGGTGAGAAAGCTTCTTTTAATTTCCAGACTAATTTATTCATGGCCATTTATTCATACCCATTGGTTCTTGTGCCAGCATTGTCCCTTCTTTTAAATAGCTCTTCTCCCTCCCTGGCGTTTACTCCCTGAGTTGTTTATTGAGGGTAATCATATTCCCCCCTCAGCCTTCATCTTGCCAGGCTAAACAAGCCATGTTCCTCCAGTCTCCACTCCTAAGATAGATCCTCCATTCCCCTGACCATCCTAGTAGCTGTTCTCTGCATCTATTCCAGTTTGAATTCAGGATACTTGTGTCTTGTCTGTTTAGACTCTAAGCTCTGCAGGAAATATCTCTTATTCTGTTTGTACCTGTGTCTACTGCAATGGGGTCTCAGTTCTGATTGGGACCTCCGGCTGCCACATCATCATTATTTGTAAGTCTTGTGCTCTTCACACAAGAAAACAATATGAAGAAACCACAGGGCACAATGGGGTCCCATCTAGTCATGTTTTCTAGGTACACACAAACATGTGAGGCCTAGCTACATATGTACTGGTGCTCAGGCTGACTGCTGGCAGCTTCTAAAGCATAGACGACAATGAGCTCCACTAGAAGGTTCACAAACTATTTAAAGGGATACTTCACTGATATCACTGGGGATCCTCCTGGCACAACTGATAGAAAAAAATGGCCACTATATTTACATGTTCCCATATCCATGCTATTAACTGAATAGCTGGGGCAATTTACATCATGACTGTTTACCTGAAATCAGACTTCCTGTCTGTGTGCCAATTTTTTTTCATTCTGAGTAAATTAGTGTTGATAATCTTTCCTTTTTTCAGATCTGATGCCTCAAGAAGCACCAATACATTGTGGACAGCAACTGGGTGTTTGCCGAATGAAATGCTCCTGGAGGGAGAGAACAATTGGCTGGTGTTTCAGAGGGGTGTCTTGCTGCAGGAAAAGGTTTTAAAGATGCCACAGCATGAGACCTGAAGAAATCCAGAATCCGGAAAGTAGTTTGTAGTAGTCAAAGAGTTGTAATTCCTAGTTCGAATGTAAATCATTTGCAGTGATATCAGTGTGTGTGCTGGTTTTATTATTATATTATTATCCTTCAGTGTTACATCACAGGGATTTTTTTTTAAACAGCCTTCACAACATACAAGGTCTTTAAGCTTAAAAAGGGGAAAGCTACTGTCTCAAATTCCCACAAGTCACCAATAAATCCTGACCATGATCTGACTCCGTAGGTTTGGACAGTCAGGAGTTTTGTTAAAACCGCTGCAGAATTCCTGAGTCTTAGGTCCACCGCTGAACTCATTCTCCTTTGACCTTCCTTAAAATTCTCTCAGTGCCTAAGAGAGCTGGTGACCGGAGGTCACTGATTGTGATGCCTTGCACTCCTCAGGTGTTCCTGAGTTGCTCATTCCTACACTTAAGCATATTATTATTATTACTATGATGATCAGAGTACCTAAGAGCCCCAGGGCCCCCTTGTGCTGGGTGCTGTGCAAAGGCCGAACAAAAACACAGTCCATGCCTCAAAGAGTTGACAATCAAGACAAGAGCATTGTATATCATTTGCCCCTTTTATGTTTAGTTGTTGGATGTCTGCGGGTACGTCCACACAACAGCTGGAGATGTAATTTCCAGCTGTCCGTACACATATAGTTTTGATTGATCTCATGCACGAAAAAAAGCAGTGTAGCCACTGTTGTCGGTTGTTAGCTGCAAGGTACCTCTCTGTGTGCTGCACTGACTTGGGCCTGATAGCCCGAACAGCAGACTTCAGTCAAACTGCCCAATGCGACCACAGACTCCGTTCAGTAGCGAAGGCACTCGGCCAGGTTCATTGCTGACCTATCACGGAAGTAGCATTCCATCGACTCTGCAGGGATACTGAGACAGGCATGCCTGTGGCAATGGACCGGCGTAGAGAACAGCGGGACTTTCTGTTCCCACCTTGGCCGGACAAAGACACCCGCTCTGCGACCCCTCTTTTATACACTGACACAAACAAACAGGTTATGTATCGCCCCTGTGACGTGATTAGTTACTGCCCTTTACCTTGTACATGTTAGTTTGATCAAAACATCTCTATCCATCACCCTGTCATCCTGGCATTATCTTGTTCGAGGCATAGGCGCAGACTCTGTGGGTGCTTTGGGGCTCCAGCACCCACCCAAAAAGGATTGCACAAAGATTATTATGGTAGTCTGCAGGGTGGGAATGCAGGGGTGCATTCTGTCATAGAGTTGCATCATTCCAGCTAAGTATTTATGTTAATATTGGCCTGGTCCATTTGCTCTACCATACAGGCCATTAGGCATGGATGATCATCAGATGTAAATCTGGACGAATAACTGATTGATTAGTTCTGAGAAATAAAAATAAAATATCATTTTGGGTGGAACTGAATCTGAAAATGCTGAACATTTTGGCTACTAGAAAGAAGCAAGAAAAAGGCCATTTCAGATTGAAGAAAACATTTTTTTCCTGGGCATTTTTCAAGGGCTAGTATCACAAAACACTGGGGAAGGTCTTGATGCCCCTTCCCTTATACATGCTAGACCAGTGGTTAGATCACCTGTGTGGGATGTGGAAGCCAAGTTTGAATCCTTACCAAGGAACAATATCCTCCCCACCTGCCTATATAGGATATTTCTTGGGAGATATCTCTTCTCTTGAAGCCTTTCTACTTTGTATAAAATCCTTGAAAGTCATTAGGCCTGAGAGAGAATGAGAAAACAAACGGCTTTCTAGTCTGGTGCTTAGGGTGCTCACCTGGGAGCTTCAGGTTCCAGTCTCCTTCCTCCAATGAATATTTCTGATATGGCGTGAGTCCCTGCCAAGCATAGAGTCAGCCCAGCCAGCTTTGGGTCATCCTCTGCAGAAGCCCTGAGTGCAGATAGGGTGACCAGACAGCACAATAAAATCAGGACTGTCCTGACATTTAATTCTTTGTCCCGTGTTCCAACCGATGTATGATCGGGATGCCATTTGTCCCGATATTGTAGGGTTGCCAGGTGTCCGGTTGGTGCGGGGCTGGCAGGCTCCCTACCTGGCTCTGTGCCGCTCCCCAGAAGTGGCAACATCTCCCTCTGGCTCCTAGGTGAAGGGATGGCCGGGGGGCTCTGCATGCTGCACCTGCCATGAGCTCCTGCTCCGCAGCTCCCATTGGCTGGGAACCCCCGCCAATAGGAGCTGCGGGGACAGTGCCTGTGGGAGAGGCAGCGTGCAGAGCTGCCTTGCCACGCCTCTGCCTAGGACCAGAGGGAGATGTCGCCACTTCTGGGGAACCACCTGAGGTAAGTGCTGCCCGGAGTCTGCACCCCAAGTCTCAGGCCTGAGCCCCCTCCTGCACCCAAACTCCCTCCCGGAGTCAGCACCCCGAACCTGCTCCCACACCCCAACCCGCTGCCGCAGCCCTGAGACTCCCCCTTGCAGCAGGGGCCGGAGCCAGGGCCATGCGCCCCCAACCAAACCACGGCTTGTGCACCCACGACTAACCGGTGGCTTGCAGCAGCGGCCGGAGCCGGGGCAGTGTGACCCCAACCCACGGTTTCTGGCCAGGACCATGTGCCCCAAACCGCAGCTTCCGAGGGCTGTGCATACCCCTCCCCCAAGGCTCCAGTGAGGGCTGTGATCCTGTGGCTCCCCCCATGTGTCCTGATATTTTATTCTTGATATGTGCTCACCCTAGGTGCAGATGAGATATCACGTGGGAGAAGGAGGGGGTGTTCCCTGGAGAGGGGAGGTGTCAAGGCTGATTCCCCACTTTGGCACTCCGAGTGCAGGAGGTGGGGGCCCGCAAGGATTTTAAAAATTCATACTGGCCACTCCAGGCTTGTATTAAACTCCCAAGGTTACAGCTTCTCTCTGACCTTGGATGGGTAGATGCGACCACCACCCAAATGCACCTCCCCGCACTTTGGAACCCAGGAAGGCGCACTTGGGAATTCCTTCCTGTGGGGTACCTTCAAGCCCTGTCACCCCCACTCCAGGGAAGAGCTGAAAAAGGAAAACAAAGAAATCAGCTCTTGCCACCAGCTAATTAAAAAACATGCACAACCCTCTTAGGGACACAAAAAATCCAATCCCATTCTTAAAAAAGATAATTTTATTAAAAACAAAAAGAAATAAAATACATCTGGAACTTAGACTTTTGCTAGATTTAAAAAAACTACTTACAAAAATTAAACATCAAGATAGCTCTCTTGAGGTTCAACTTAAAGGTTACATGCAAAACAAAAGCATCTGGGGTTAGCACAGTGGAGTCCACAAGCCAGTAAGAAATAAAAGAAATAACCCTAATCGCCTCTTCCTAGACATTCCCTGATTTACTTACATATTTGGGGTTTCAGATAAGTAGGTTTGAGGTATGAATTGATGCTTTTTCACACTTGGTCTTAAAGCTGCTTATAGCATTGCTGCTCTGTGTCTCCGCTCTCTGGAGAACAACAACAGACATACCCAAAGGGGAAGTTTTGTCCCCATTTTAAAAAGTTCTAGCCTTCCCATTGGCTCTTTTGGTCAGGTGCCCACTCCCTTTCCCTTACCTGGGGGATTTTTTAATCCTTTACAGGTAAAGCAAGCAGACAACAGCCACCAAGAGGGACTTAATAGCTAGCTAACTGGCTGGCTGAGTGTCCATCAAAGGGAGCTACCCCTCACCCCTTCATTTATCACAGGAGGTATGGTTGGGACATTCCCATGCCTTCGCTGTTACTGGCCGCTGGAATGACCCATGGGGGAGTGGGAACATGTTGACTAAGCTCCTTGGGCTGCTCTAAACTGCCCTATGGGCCAAACTGGCTACTTATGAGCTCAGAATAAGGGAAGTGCAAAGGTGACTGAAAGCTGCCTGTCCTCCCCTCTCCCCTCTCTGTCCCTGTCCCAAGGGCTGGATTTGGCCCTGACAGCCTCACAGAGGCTGCAGGATTGACTCTAGGCACATCTAGAGGGGGGCGTGCCTAGCACATGATGGATCCCATCCTGCATCTGGCTTCTGCCAGGAGGGTGGGGAAGGAAGGGTATTTCTGGGATATCATACACTCACCCGTATACCAAAAAGAGCCTGCAGATAAGCTGCAGTGTGATGTAGGAGCAAATGTAGGAGCATCGATTTGCTGAATGAGGGAAGCAGCAAGTGATTGATGTGCCAAGAGCAGGAAGGTGCAAAGCTACAAGTTCAGTTTGCTGGGAGAGAGGCGCGGGGGGCAGGGAATGAATTTGCGGGCAGGGGCAGTGGGGGGATGGAAGAAGAGCCGGGGGGATGGGGGGGACGGAGGAAGAAGCTAGAGGATGGAAAGACGTGAGTGGAGGCCTGGGTTCAGTTTAGAGGTGGGGTGAGTGTGACCCAAGAATCCCTTAATGCCAGCTAGCATGGGGGTTACAGGAATATCCTGATTCTGGTGCTGACTCCCCACTGGGTAAAGCAACTCCCATCTTTTCATGTGCTGTAATATATATACCTGCCTCGTGTATTTTTCACTCCATGCATCTGATGAAGTGGGTTTTAGCCCACGAAAGCTTATGCCCAAATACATTTGTTAGTCTCTCAGGTGCCACAAGGACTCCTCGCTGTTTTTGCTGAAACAGACAAACACGGCTACCACTCTGAAACCTATGATGGAATTAGTCACCAGCAGAGGTGACAAACAGGTTTCCTCTCAGCGAAGAGATGTTTATTCATCTCACTCTGTTGGGTGGTAAATCAAGCTTCCGAAGTTAACACAATCGGTGCCCATTTACATAAAAAGTCAGATGTTGATAAAGACATGTAAAATTGGCAGGTAGGGAGCACAAAGGGTAAAAAAAATATGAAAACAAGCCACAGCCCATGAACTTTGCGGGGTGTACCTATAAGGCAAAGAAGAGACCCCTTCATGATGCACATCAGCAGGTGATTTGTCTGCTCTTAAGCTGTACAGTCCTGTTTTTGGACAGGTGGCTGTCTGCTACTGGACGTGGTTTTGTCCTGAATCATCCTCGCATCGCACAGAGGACGCCAGTTTTCAAAATGTGCTGACCCACCTCTGCTGGTGTGACCTGAAGCAATAGCTGTGAGAGGGGTGAACTGGCCTGTTCATCTCTATGAGGTTAAGTCTGATGCCCAGTGGAGGTCTGTACAGATCTGAAACCCTAAGTCAGGGTCTCTTTGTTTCCCCAATAAATGAAGATAACATCTGGTGCAGACTTAATGATTGTTTCTCTGATATCGCAGTTGGTATTGCTCAAAACAGAAATAATAAGCGAGGTCTTATATACTTTGAATCCCTTTCCAAGAGAAAATGGACCTGATTGTCTCCCATGTTGCTTCAGTTTTAGCTTGGCGTAACTCCACTGAAATCAAGGAGCCAGCTTCTCAGCCAGTGTGAATCCGCATAGTTCTGTAGATGTTAATGGAGCTAAATCGATTAACCCCAGCTGAGTAATTGGTCCAAAGAAGATCCACCAGTACAGAACTAGTGTCTTGCAGCGGGGAAACAGGGCCAGTCTATTTTTTTCCAGAATTAGTTATCTAGTCTGTTATGTGTAAGCAATTATGTAAAGTTGCCTCAATCTAACTAGCCCAATTATGGCTCCTGTGATTGTGATTATGATGATGGTTCAACCAATTATTGTTCATCTAATTAAACCAAGCCCACGGGGTCCAGTGGAGCCCAAAAGAGCACACACCATGCTATTCTGAATGACGGCACAATCAGTTCGGAGCGAAACTCGGTTTCTGGATGAGGCTGGGGTAAGTGCTTCAGGTTTTTTTAACAATTCCATCTTGCAGGCCTGGAGGGAGACCAGCGCACATAGGGGAGCGGGGACTACAGTGCAAAAATGCATTGTGTTATAATCTGTGTTAACCAGCACTTTGTACTGCATGAAGACAAGGGCTGTCATTATTGAAAATGTATGAACAGATCAAGGTTCCCTAGGGTGAATATGAGTTTAAGCACAAAAGTCCTTTTCTGTACCCTTTGCTTTATAGCTTGTTAATTGTAATGACACCTGGTTGTTACATCTACAACTTCTCATCCATAGATCTCAAAGGACTTTACAAAGGAAGTTAATAGCATTTTGCCCATTTCACAGATGGGGAACCTAGGCACTGACCGGTGACATGTCTTCTCTGCACCTGTTCCAAGAAGACTGCTAAAAACAGGCTTGCATTGGCCTCAGGGACATGGATTAGATAACCTAATTTCCATAATTCGATGATGTTGTGAACACACTTGTGAAGCACAGGGGCCAGCCTGGATAATTCAAGTAGTTTTTTCTGGCCCATTGTAATGGCAGGTGAATTAAAGCATGAAATGGCTCCAGTCTTCCTTTGATGTAACTGTGATCTGCTGGCCCTGCCCCGAGAGCTGTAGCCTTTCAGTTCATTCGGGATTTGCTGGGGAATATCCCTCCTGCTCACCACCTGTTTCAGTGTTTACTCAGCGGGGCAGATGCTGTACAGCATCATCTGAGGGAGCCTTCACTTTCAGAGCAGGAACAAAGACAATTAAATCTTCTCATCCAGGAGTAGATAACCCACAATAACAGCATTATACAAAGGCCTTTCCTTGGGCTGTTTTCCTTCCAAGTTACTCCTGATGACGTCCTCACTTCCCAAGTCTCTCAGGTTGATAACAAGTGTTATCAAGTGCTAGGTATTATTATACCAGTCCAAGTCCCAAAGCTTGAGTCATTTATATGTAGGCTTGGCTGAATTTCTATTTTTAATTGTTTATACTTTCAATGAATAATATCAATTTTTATTGTTAATCTCTTTTTTCAATTTTTATCAACTTACATTTTCACAGTTGAGCAAAATGATGGGTTTTAAACCTCTCTAACAGTTTTTAACTATTTAAATTTTCACAATTGCAGGAAATAAGGTGTGTGTGTGTGTGGGTAGGGGTTGTCAGACAATATTTTAAGAACAGCGCACACTTTTTGAATCTCAAATCAAACTAAGGAGTTTTCAGGAAACATTTTTCTTACTTTGCCTCTGTGTAATTTTTGATGGAAATATTGGAAATATTGATTGTAATTTTGTAATATTGTTATTTTTGATGGAAATGATGGAAATATTGTTTCGTCGGTTCGTACGTGGACAGGGAAAGCAACATTTACCGACATTTACCAATAAAAATCTAATCTTTCCAAGCCTAATTATTCTTAATGGAAATACTTTTTGGTGAATTTAACTATGAACACTGAAATCCACTTTTACCCATAAACAGGGAAAATAATCTAATCTTTCCAAGCCTTATTTTTATCGATTAACATATGTTTCATGGGTTTGTGTGTGTATGGCAGAATTGTGGTTTACTTGGATTTACTGAGAAAAATCAGATCCTTCCAAGACGACTGATATCATATTATTATTAATTATTATTATTATTATTTGTATGACCATAGTGCTTAGAGGCCACAGCCAATAGCAGTACCCCATTGTACTAGGCACTGTGAAAAGACATAGCAGGAGACTGTCCCCACTGCGAAGGGTTCACAGGCTAAACAGAGAAGGTGTGGGATTGAAAACAGAGGCACAGGGAGGTGAAGTGACTTCTCCAAGGTAACATGCCAGGTCAGTGGGAGAACTTAGAACAGAACCCAGGATTACTGACAAGCGCCAAGCAAAACTCCACATGTGGTTTGTCCTGAACCATTTTTTTTCTTGATTTATTGGACGAGTCACTGAACCAAAAAATGAATGATTTGCCAAGCTCTACTCCTGTCTCTGAGTGCAAGTCAATGGGATCATTCTACCTCTCCAAGGCATGTTGGATATTCTATATAGCAATCCACTCAGGGAGCAGGGCCCATAGGGAGGAATGGGAGCAGGAAGGAACCCAGAAATACAACTCCCATGATGCACTGTGAAGTCACAGGCAGACACAAACAGTCACATTCAACCAAAAAGAACCTGTTATTATTTTATATTTGGCAATGGAACTTTCCACAGAAATCAATCAATTTTTGAGGAAAATTTGAATTTAGCCAAACTCCAGTGTCTGATAGGAAAAGGTTTTGTTTGAAAGTTTTCAACCATCCCGAATAATTCCTTCTATTGTCCACAATAGTTCACTGAATATGGCAGTTCCCTAGGGCACTGAATTCTTTCACACACACTCAGATATCAGTTTTTTAGCACCCTATCCCTGTGTACATCTCACTGTGAGCTGCCAGGGGGTCCAAGAAGAGAATAACAAGCAGAAAGTTAAAGGCCCCTGATGTCTGAAGGCGGCCAGGATTTCAGCCCAGACAAGGCCACAGATTGTCCCTAAAGCGCTCAGCCTGCTTGTGAAGATGGCGCACGCTGTGAGCCCGATTCTGTCCCCCTGTTTCAGCCCCTTACACTGCTCCAGTGGGTTAAAGGGGTGCCGTGTCCCCCTAAGGAATTCCACTGGCACAGAAAGAGTCCCTTGGTGACAATTTGGAATTGCAGCTGGACCTACGTTGACTCCTTCACAGTCCCTATCTTCGTGCCACAACAGAGGGGCAGGAATGTGCATACTGACTTAGGGAAGAGGCATAGTCTGTTGGCTCTGCGTTCTAGTTATTCTGGGAGGCAGAGTGGCCATAGACAGCCATGCAAGGGTCATGTAACTTAGTAGAGCCCAGGGAGCTTCACTGAGTTTCTCCAGGGTCCAAGCAAGTCCTCAGCCAAGCCAGAATTCACAATGCCCTCCCTGCATGTCACTTTTGCCATTCCCAGCCCAGGCTATGCCAGCTGTCCTGGACTTGCTGCGACGCAAATCTCAGAATCTGGGCCTGTGTTTTCCATTTTCAGAAGAGAAGGAAATGAAAAATATTTTTCTTTCTCCTGAAACTGAAGGAGAGGACGGCTCCCTCAGATGTGACATCTGTAAACCTGCAATTTAATAATGAAACAGATGGGGAGCTGTGAGGGCTATTGACAGGGCTAAATCCAGAGTCAAAAGAAAGGACGTGCTACTCAGGGGACAGCCATCAGATCAAACGACATCAAAGGGAGCTTGGAGCAGTTTAATAGCCCCAGAGCCCAACCCGAAAGGACTATCTCCTGGACTATCTTTCCCTCAGATTGGTGACTCATTATAAATACAGGGACTCTCCTTTCAACTAAAGAACCTCACTCTGTCCTTGCTTTGCTCATCTCTGCAGGTACATTGAGATTCTTGCCAAAGTTTGGCCATGAAGATCCTTTTCCTTCTCTTTGCTGTTGTCTTCTTGGTCTTCCAGACCCAGAGTGAGGCCGTGGCTGTGAAAAAGAATGAGGCCGAGGCCCAAGCTCCAGACGCAGTAGAAGCAGAAGGCCAGGATGACGCTGCTGAAATCTCATCTCCAGGTAAGAGATGAATACAAGAATAGATATGAATGGTATTAATGGAAGAGAGATTCTCACCCCGGGGCAATACCCAGAGCCAATACAATACTAAACATGATAATACAAGACAAGGTTATACTTGATGCCCAGACAACTCCCATTTTGTTTGTAGGACAACAAGGAAGGCATGCAGTTATTTTGGGGATAGGCAGCAATCTAAAGTGCTTAAAATGCCATTGACACTAGCTATGTTAAAACAGATATAGAGACTTAACAGGAAGAACAGCTGGAGAAACTGTGTCAAAAGCAAAGGCTTCATGCATATATGGGGGACATGTCCAATTATTAAAGCATCTCAGATGTGACTTGTAACCAAACATTACCAGTTGTGGAATTTTTATTGCTGAATGGTCCTTTGGCAAAGCCTCCTGTGCCTTCCTCATGGAAATGGTCACATGCAAAGACATGAAGAATTAATCTCTCACTGCTAGCTAGACTCCTGGGAGTCTCTCACTGGAAGAGCAGCTCAAAATTAAAAATAAAAGGCTGTTATAGCTACTGAAACATTATTGTATGAGGTATGTGGCTAGCAAACTAGGTAGAAGACAAAGAGACTTGGTTATTTGGTTATCACTGATTCAACACTGAGACAGAGTGCACTCACCCACAAAAAACATCCTATCTGAATGTATTTTTGACTATTAATGAGCTTGATAGACAGGCTTGAGTAGATAGATAACTCTTTCAGTTTAAGAAAATCCCCAGAGGCTCCATGTTCTGGGTGGGGCAAGGAGCTATGCCCTGTAACCAACATGGTGATTCCGTGGCAAATAGAAAAACGTGCCAGGTCATCAAGTCTAGTTCCCCGCTATTGCAAGCAACCCCATCATATAATCCTGTTAATACATTTACCAAGTTACTTAAGTGGTTTGCCCCCATGACTCCTATGGGAAGGCTGTTCCAGAAACTCCTTTCTGTAATGGTGAGAAAGCTTCTTTTAATTTCCAGACTAATTTATTCATGGCCATTTATTCATACCCATTGGTTCTTGTGCCAGCATTGTCCCTTCTTTTAAATAGCTCTTCTCCCTCCCTGGCGTTTACTCCCTGAGTTGTTTATTGAGGGTAATCATATTCCCCCCTCAGCCTTCATCTTGCCAGGCTAAACAAGCCATGTTCCTCCAGTCTCCACTCCTAAGATAGATCCTCCATTCCCCTGACCATCCTAGTAGCTGTTCTCTGCATCTATTCCAGTTTGAATTCAGGATACTTGTGTCTTGTCTGTTTAGACTCTAAGCTCTGCAGGAAATATCTCTTATTCTGTTTGTACCTGTGTCTACTGCAATGGGGTCTCAGTTCTGATTGGGACCTCCGGCTGCCACATCATCATTATTTGTAAGTCTTGTGCTCTTCACACAAGAAAACAATATGAAGAAACCACAGGGCACAATGGGGTCCCATCTAGTCATGTTTTCTAGGTACACACAAACATGTGAGGCCTAGCTACATATGTACTGGTGCTCAGGCTGACTGCTGGCAGCTTCTAAAGCATAGACGACAATGAGCTCCACTAGAAGGTTCACAAACTATTTAAAGGGATACTTCACTGATATCACTGGGGATCCTCCTGGCACAACTGATAGAAAAAAATGGCCACTATATTTACATGTTCCCATATCCATGCTATTAACTGAATAGCTGGGGCAATTTACATCATGACTGTTTACCTGAAATCAGACTTCCTGTCTGTGTGCCAATTTTTTTTCATTCTGAGTAAATTAGTGTTGATAATCTTTCCTTTTTTCAGATCTGATGCCTCAAGAAGCACCAATACATTGTGAAAGGCAACTGGGTGTTTGCCGAATGAAATGCTACCGGAGGGAGAGAAAAATTGGCTGGTGTTTCAGAGGGGTGTCTTGCTGCAGGAAAAGGTTTTAAAGATGCCACAGCATGAGACCTGAAGAAATCCAGAATCCGGAAAGTAGTTTGTAGTAGTCAAAGAGTTGTAATTCCTAGTTCGAATGTAAATCATTTGCAGTGATATCAGTGTGTGTGCTGGTTTTATTATTATATTATTATCCTTCAGTGTTACATCACAGGGATTTTTTTTTAAACAGCCTTCACAACATACAAGGTCTTTAAGCTTAAAAAGGGGAAAGCAACTGTCTAAAATTCCCACAAGTCACCAATAAATCCTGACCATGATCTGACTCCGTAGGTTTGGACAGTCAGGAGTTTTGTTAAAACCGCTGCAGAATTCCTGAGTCTTAGGTCCACCGCTGAACTCATTCTCCTTTGACCTTCCTTAAAATTCTCTCAGTGCCTAAGAGAGCTGGTGACCGGAGGTCACTGATTGTGATGTCTTGCACTCCTCAGGTGTTCCTGAGTTGCTCATTCCTACACTTAAGGATATTATTATTATTACTATGATGATCAGAGTACCTAGGAGCCCCAGAGCCCCCTTGTGCTGGGTGCTGTGCAAAGGCAGAACAAAAAGACAGTCCATGCCTCAAAGAGTTGACAATCTAAGTATAAGACAAGAGCATTGTATATCATTTGCCCCTTTTATGTTTAGTTGTTGGATGTCTGCGGGTACGTCCACACAACAGCTGGAGATGTAATTTCCAGCTGTCCGTACACATATAGTTTTGATTTATCTCATGCACGAAAAAAAGCAGTGTAGCCACTGTTGTCGGTTGTTAGCTGCAAGGTACCTCTCTGTGTGCTGCACTGACTTGGGCCTGATAGCCCGAACAGCAGACTTCAGTCAAACTGCCCAATGCGACCACAGACTCCGTTCAGTAGCGAAGGCACTCGGCCAGGTTCATTGCTGACCTATCACGGAAGTAGCATTCCATCGACTCTACAGGGATACTGAGACAGGCATGCCTGTGGCAATGGACCGGCGCAGAGAACAGCGGGACTTTCTTTTCCCACCTTGGCTGGACAAAGACACCCGCTCTGCGACCCCTCTTTTATACACTGACACAAACAAACAGATTATGTATCGCCCCTGTGACGTGATTAGTTACTGCCCTTTACCTTGTACATGTTAGTTTGATCAAAACATCTCTATCCATCATCCTGTCATCCTGGCATTATCTTGTTCGAGGCATACGCTGTGGGTGCTTTGGGGCTCCAGCACCCACCCAAAAAGGATTGCACAAAGATTATTATGGTAGTCCGCAGGGTGGGAATGCAGGGGTGCATTCTGTCACAGAGTTGCATCATTCCAGCTGAGCATTTATGTTAATATTGGCCTGGTCCATTTGCTCTACCATACAGGCCATTAGGCATGGACGATCGTTAGATGTAAATCTGGACGAATAACTGATTGATTAGTTCTGAGAAATAAAAATAAAATATCATTTTGGGTGGAACTGAATCTGAAAATGCTGAACATTTTGGCAACTTGAAAGAAGCAAGAAAAAGGCCATTTCAGATTGGAGAAAACATTTTTTTCCTGGGCATTTTTCAAGGGCTAGTATCACAAAACACCGGGGAAGGTCTTGATGCCCCTTCCCTTATACATGCTAGACCAGCGGTTAGATCACCTGTGTGGGATGTGGAAGCCAAGTTTGATATCTTGCAGTCTTTCTTTGATGTTACTGTGATCTGCTGGCCCTGCCCCGAGAGCTGTAGCCTTTCAGTTTATTCGGGATTTGCTGAGGAATATCCCTCCTGCTCACCACCTGTTTCAGTGTTTACTCAGCGGGGCAGATGCTGTACAACATCATCTGAGGGAGCCTTCACCTTCAGAGCAGGAACAAAGACAATTATCTCTTCTCATCCAGAAGTAGATAACCCACAATAACGTCATTATACGAAGGCCTTTCCTTGGGCTGTTTTCCTTCCAAGTTGCTCTTGATGATAGCCAATACCAGTTCTCCATTGTGCTAGGCACTGTGCAAAGACATACCAAGAGAGTGTCCCCACTCTGAACATAGGTTTTGCTGACTGGAGACAGTCAAAACGTTTTAGAGGAATAATTTATTTGATGGAAAATGCAGTTTTGGTCACTTATTTGACATGAACAGTTTGGGGCATTCACAAAACAGCCAGAGTGGGAGGAAGTTGTGCTTCTGATACTTCTCTCTCCCCTTATAACCGTTTGCCCAGTGGTTACGGCACTCACCTGGTATTTGAGAGAGCCAGGCTTAACTTCATGTTCTGGAATAAATCCAAAGAGGATTTCTTTCATGCACCATAAATTCCCAAAATATCCAGTTTCAGTTTGACCTGAACCATTTTTTTTTCTTGATTTACTGCAACTGCCACAGAGCCAGAAAATGAGTTATTTGCCAAACTCCACTCCTGTCCCTGAGTTCAGTTCAATGGAATCATTCTACCTCTCCAAGGCGCACCACATCATTCATAGAGCAATGCATCCTGGGAAACACAATCCGTCCAGGGAGCAGGGTCCATATTGGAGAATGGGAACATGAGGGAACCCAGAAATACAACTCCCACGATGCACTGCGAAGACACAGGGAGACACAAAGAGTCACAACCAACCAAAAAAGAACCTATTTTTATTTTATTTTCCCCAATGGAACATTCCACAGAAATCAATCTTTTTGTGAGGAAAATTGAAATTGTGACAACCCCCGCGTGCCTGACAGGAAAAGGTTTTGTTTGAAATTTGTCAACCAGCCCTCATCTTTCATTCTATTGTCCACAATATTTCACTGAATATGGCAATTCCCTAAGGCACTGAATTCTTTCACTCACACTCAGAAATCAGATTTTTATCACCCTGTCCCTATGAGCATCTCACTATAGGAATCCAAGAAGAGAATAACAAGCAGAAGATAAAAGGCCCCTGATACCTGAAGGCAGGCCAGGATTTCAGCCCAAACAAGGCCACAGACTGTCCTTAAAGCCTGCTGGTGAAGATGGTGCCTGTTCACCTGTTTCAGCCCTTTACACTGCTCCAGTAGGTTAAAGGGCTGTAATGTCCCCCTAAGGAATTCTCCTGGCACAGGAAGACTCCCTTGATTGTACATTGGAAGTGCAGGTGGCCCTTAAGTTACAGTCCTTCACAGACCCTGTCAAGGTTCCTCCCCCACTCTGAACTCTAAGGTACAGATGTGGGGACCTGCATGAAAACCTCCTAAGCTTACTTTTACCAGCTTAGGTTAAAACTTCCCCAAGGTACAAATTAATTGTATCCTTTGTCCTTGGACTTTTTCACTGCCACCACCAAACTTTAACTGGGTTTACTGGGAAACGTAGTTTGGACACGTCTTTCCCCCCAAAATCCTCCCAACCCTTCCACCCCACTTCCTAGGAAAGGTTTGGTAAAAATCCTCACCAATTTGCATAGGTGACCACAGACCCAAACCCTTGGATCTGAGAACAATGAAAAAGCATTCAGTTTTCTTACAAGAAGACTTTTAATAGAAATAGAAGTAAATAGAAGTAAAGAAATCCCCTCTGTAAAATCAGGATGGTAGATACCTTACAGGGTAATTAGATTCAAAACATAGAGAATCCCTCTAGGCAAAACCTTAAGTTACAAAAAAGACACACAGACAGAAATAGTCATTCTATTCAGCACAATTCTTTTCTCAGCCATTTAAAGAAATCATAATCTAACACATACCTAGCTAGATTACTTACTAAAAGTTCTAAGACTCCATTCCTGTTCTATCCCTGACAAAAGCAGCATACAGACAGACACAGACCCTTTGTTTCTCTCCCTCCTCCAGCTTTTGAAAGTATCTTGTCTCCTCATTGGTCATTTTGGTCAGGTGCCAGCGAGGTTACCTTTAGCTTCTTAACCCTTTACAGGTGAGAGGATTTTTCCTCTGGCCAGGAGGGATTTTAAAGGGGTTTACCCTTCCCTTTATATTTATGACAGACCCCATCTTAGGGACATGACTGAGAGACAGGAAGGGGCATATTGGCTTACATTGGAGGCATAGCCTGTTGACTCTGGGCTACAGAGGGCCTTAGACAGCCACGCAAGTAAATTAGAGGAGCAGATCAGGGGCTGATATGAGTTTCTGCTGGGCCCAGGCAGGCTCTCAGCCAAGCCAGAATTCACAAAGCTTTAAGTTGTCACAGAGCCACTTTTGTCATCCCCAGCCCTGGGCTCTGCCTGCTGTACTGCACCTCCTGGGAGGTAAAGCTCAGAATCTGGGTATGAGTTTTATTTTCAGAGGAAGAGGAAATGCAAAAATATTCTTCTTTCTCCCAAAACAGAAGGGGACGACAGCTCAAACAGATATGACATCTGCACAGCTGCTATTTAATACTGAAATAGATCAAGAGTTGGATGGATGATTGACAGAATAAATAGAAAAGACGTGCTCCTCAGGGGACAGCCATCAGATCGAAGCAACATCAAAGGGAACATGGAGCAGCTTAATTGCCCCAGAACTATATCTGAAACAGTCCAAAATCCCCTGCACAATCCTTCCCTCTGATTGGTAACTCATAAATATACGGAATCTCCATCCCCTTAAAAATCTTTACTCTGCTGTTGGCTCTCTTGTCTCTGCAGGTTCACTGGGATGCCACCCAAAGTTTGGCCATGATGAGCCTTTGCTTTCTGTTAGCTTTTGTCTTCTTCGGTCTTCCAGACTCAGAATGAGGCCATGGCCATGGCGAAGATGAGTCCCCGGCACAAGCTCTAGACTAGGTAGAAGGAGGAGCCCAAGATGAGGTCACAGCAGAGGATGCTGCTGGTGCTAATGTGTCATCTCCAGGTAAGATGCACACTAGATATGAACATAATGTATTAGTGGAAAAGATATTCCTTGCTCCTGGGCAATAGAAAGAATACAATATTAGATCTGATAATACGATACAAAATTATGCCTGATGCCCAGACAACTCTGGTGTGATTTTCAGCACAACAAAGAAGGCACTCAGATACTATGGTGATGGGCAGCAGTGTAAAACCGCAAGGGAGGTAGACAGAAGAAAAGAAAATTCCTTTAAGATAGCATTTACACTAGCCAGATTAAAAACAATATAGAAACAGAATAGGGAGAACTGCTGGAGAACTTGTGGTGAAAGAGGTGACTTCTTTCATATACAGGGGACACGTCTGGTTTTTAAAGAGTATCGGGCTGTGATTTGTAACCATATATTACCAATTGTTAAATGTTTATTGCTGAATGGTCATTTAGCAAGTTGTCCCAGTGGAAATGGTCTCGTGCAAAGACCTGAAGAATTAATTTCTCATTTGCTAGTAGCTGCTTGTGAGACTATTGGAAGTGTCTCACTGGAAAAGCAGCCCGAAATTGGAGGAATTGTTAAAAAATGAGAGACGATAGCTTTGGAAAAATTATTGTAGCAGGTGCGTAGTTAGCAAAATAGCTAGAGGACAAAGAGGTACCTGGTTATTGGTTACACTGATTCAATAGTCAGACAGATCACACTCGCTCACAAAAAACATTGCATCTGAACATATTTTTTACTATTAATAAACTTGACAGAAAGCTCTGAGTAAACAGAATTTTTTTTTTCAGCAACATTTTCAGAAAATCCCCAGAGGCAATGTTTCCTGGGTGGTGCAAGGGGTTTTTTCCTGTAACAAACATGGCTATTCCCTGGCAAATAGAAAACTATGCTGAATATAGCACTGCATGATGGTTTTCTGAACAGAGTCTATAATAATGACCTGTACACTTCCTAAAACGTCCTGCACAAACAACAGCGAGCTTTGATTATCAAATCCAATAGAAATTGCCAGAGGTTTATTTTTTAAAGGTTATAATTTAGTGTGGAGCATTGCTAGTCATGTGCTCTTCACACAAGAAAACAATATTAAGAAACCACAGGGCACAGTAGGGTCCCATCTAACCATCTTTGCTAAATATACACAAACATGTGAGGCCTCACTACATAATTACTGCTGCTCTGGGTGGTTGCTGGCAGCTTCTAAAGCACAGAAGACAGTGAGCGCCTCTAGAAGATTCACAAACTATTTAAAGGCATACTTCACTGACATCATTGGGGATCCTCCAGGTTTACATTGGCACAACTGATAGAAGCATTTGGCCATTATATTTACGTGTTCACATAGCCATGCTATTAACTGAATAGCTGGGGCAATTTGCATCATGACTGTTTACCTAAAATAAGACTTGGTCTCTTTGCCACTTTTTTCTTTTTTTTCTATTGTTAAGTAAATGAGAGTTCATAATCTGTCCTTTGTGCAGATCTGATACCACTAGGAGAACCAAGACTTTGTAGAAGGGCACTGGCTGTTTGCCGAATCTGTGGTTGCTCCTGGAAGGAGACCACAATGGGGTGGTGTTCCAGAGGGGTGTCTTGCTGCAGGAAAAGGTCTTAAAGATGCCACAGCATGAGACCTGAAGAAATCCAGAATCCAGAAAGTAGTTTGTAGTATTCAAAGAGTTGTAATTCATAGTTCAAATGTAAATCATTTGCAGTGATATCGGTGTGTGTGGTCTTTTTATTAGTATATTATTATCCCCCAGTGTTACATCACAAGGATTTTTTTTTAGATAGCCTTCACAACATGCAAGATCTTAAGCATAAAAAGGGGAAAGCTACTGTCTAAAATTCCCACAAGTCACCAATAAATTCTGGCCATGAACTGACTCCGTAGCTTTGGATAGTCAGGAGTTTTATTAAAACCTCTTTAGAATTCCTGAGTCCTAGGTGCTCCACTGAAATCATTCTCCTTTGACTTTCCTTAAAATTCTCTCAGTGCCTAAAAGTGCTGTCTTCTGGAGGTCACTGATTGTGATGTCTTGCAGTCCTCACAGGTTCTTAGGTTGCTCATTCATTACCTTAGGGATATTGTTATTATTATTATTATTATTATTATTATCATAGCACCTAGGAGCCCAACTCAAGGCCCAAGGCCCCATTGTACTAGGTGCTGTACAAACACAGAACAAATAACAGACCTAAAAGTGGCAATTCTTCAACAAAAAGACTTCAAAAACAGACTCCAAATAGAAACTGCAGAACGGGAATTAATTTGCAAACTGGACACCATCAGATTAGGCCTGAATAAAGACTGGGAGTGGTTGGGTCATTACAAAACCTAAACCTAATTTTCCCAATACTAATTTTCCCCTATTGTTACTCACACCTTCTTGTCAACTGTCTGAAATGGGCCACCCTCATTACCACTTCAAAAGTTATTTTTCCTCCCTTGGTATCCTGTTGTCAATTGAATTGTCTAGTTAGACTGACTTCACACTTGGTAAGGCAACTCACATCTTTTCATGAATTTATACCTGCTTCTGTATTTTCCACTCCATGCATCCAATGAAGTGGGTTGTAGCCCATGAAGACTTATGCCCAAATAAATTTGTTAGTCTCTAAGGTGCCACAAAGACTCCCCGTTTTTTTTACAGAGCAAAAAGACAGTCCATGTCTCAAAGAGTCGACAATCTAAGTGTAAGACAAGATAATTGTATGTAGTTTGTCACTTTTATGATTAGTTGTTGGATGTCTGCGGATACATCCACAGAACATCTGGAGGTGTATTTCCCAGCTGTATATACAGATAGTAGCTGTGATTGATCTAATACATTAAAAATAGCAGTGTAGCTAATATTGTCAGTCATTGGCTGCAAGTATGTTCTCTCTCCATGCTGCACTGACTCTGGCCAGGTAACCTGTACAGCAGACTTTGACTGAACTGCCCAAGAAGACCATCGACTCAGTTCAGTAGCGATGGAGCTTGGCCAGGTTTATTGCCGACAAAGCACAATAATAGTACCCCATAGACTCTACATGGATACTAAGACATGTATGCCCATGACAATGGACCAGCTCAGTGAATAGTGGGATTTTACATTCCCCCCTTGGCCATACAAAGACATCCCCTCTGTGACCCCTCTTTTATACACCGATACGAGCAAGTTATGTATTGCCCCTCTGATGTGGTTAGTTGCCAGCCTTTACCTTGTACATGTTGGTTTGATCAAAACATCTCTATCCATCACCCTGTCATCCTGACCTTATCTGAATGAGGAAGGCAGCACAGGATCAATTTGCTGAGGGCAAGAAGGTTCAAGAATGAAAGATCAATTTCCTGGGAGGAAGGCTTGGGTGTCAGGGAATGAATTTTCAGGAAGTGGGGATGAAGTAAGAAGACAGAGGACAGAAAGACCAGCATGGAGGCCAAGGTTCTGTTTGCTCATGGGGGGGATGCAGAAGACTGGCCAGGCAGCAGTGGCAAAAGGGGTGGACTATGGGGACAGAGAATGGATTGAGTCATGTAAGCCTGAGGGTGGTCACCAGAATGTAGTGGGGCGCTCATAGGTGGGAATGGAGATTGTGGTGGGTAGAGTCAGGTGCCAGGGTGGGAAAGGAAGCAGAGGAGTGATAAAGGGATCAGGTGGAGGATGCCAGAGTTTCAGAGCACTGTCTGAGAGGACAGACAGAAAAGGAATTGGGGAGTCACTGGGCATGGATAGGGGGACTCAGGGACAGAGTTGGATTGAGTGGGCAGCAGAGTATGAACTGAGGGACCAGATGCTAGACTGTGATTCAGAGAATGAATGGGGAGAAGGGAAGGCAAAAGACAGGTGGGGACAAAGATCTGATTCAGAGCTGGAGAAGCAGGTAGGGTAGAGAATTAGTGTGTTGCAGAGCCTGGGGGATGGGGACAGAAAATTGATTGGAGACAGAGGTTGTACTGATGGACCTGGGGGAGAATGAGGTGAAATTGGGGCCCAGAAGGAAAGCTGACAGGTGGTGGTGGGTCACAGGATGGGCTGATGGGGCAGGGGATGTAATGAAGGTTGAGCAGATGGCAGAGGATGGAGTGGGGAATGGAGTGGGTGCCTGGACTGTTAGAATATTTATTCCAGAGCCTGGAGAGGCAGAAGATGGATCTGGGCAGGGGCCATGGGACGGTTGTGGGAAGGGTCAGAAGATGAACGGTTGGCAGATAACTGATTGTAGTGGGGAGTGTGAAGCATGAAATGGGCCAGAGGATATCTGGATGGCTGTGGCTGGAGGGTGCCAAGAATGGACTGGGGACACGGGATGGAATGATGGGGTTGGGGAAGAATGGCAAAGAAACAGAGGGAGAAGGGAAGAGTTAGAAGGGAGCTCCAAGGGCAGAAGGTTTCTGGGGATTTTTTTGGAGAGAGAATAGAATATGTGGCCTGGGTGAGAGCAGGAAGAGAGAGTATGGGATGATCAGAACGTTGGAGAGGAACAAAGCAGAAGAGGGAGAGCAAAGGGGAAGATGCAACACGTCGTGGAAAGGGGGAGAAAAGGGAGCTGGGAGAGAGGACCAGTTGTAAGAGCTGAGTGGGGTGAGGACAGGAGTGAAGAAGATTTCAATGGGAATAGGCAGGTAAAGAGAAAACTGGGAAGGCAGAGCCTGAAGGAAGAGATTTTACTGTCATAACCGACACGGGAAGCCCAGAGGTGCTGGGGCTATGAACTGCCAAGCCCACTGGTGCCAGGGCTCAGCCTTGGCGATCCCTGACACAAATTAAGCACTGTATTTACTCCATGATTAAATATCTCTTCTGTTTAAGCAATGGAGTATAGTTGGTTACATTTAATTAGCCCAACTGTGGTTCATGTGATTAGGATTAGAACCAACTATGAGGAACCAATTATTGCTCATCTAATTAGTCCAAGACTAAGATGCCCAGAAGAGCACACAACAACCTATTCTGAATGACTGCAGAATCTTTGGTTTTTGGATGAAGCTTGGAGAAGAATGTCCCCTTTTTTGTTGTCTTTAGCAATAGGACCCCTGGAGTCCTAGAGGGAAACCAGTCCATAGGGGGAGGGATGTCCTACATTGGGAAAGTAAGAAACCACTTTTACTGACACTTAGCACTCCATGAAGACAAATGTTGTCATGATTAAAAATGTGACAGGTCAAGCACCACAGGCTAAATCTGAACACAAACGTTCCTGTCTATACTTGTCCGTTCAAACAACACCTAGCTGTTACAGCTACAAGTTTTTATCAGTAGACCCCAAGCACTTTTCAAAGGAGGTCAGTAGCATTATCCCCATTTTACAGATGGGGAAACCGAGGCACATACAGGTGGTGTGACTTACTTAAGATCACCTAACAGGCTAGAGACAGACATAGACCCCAGGTCTCCTATGTCCCAGTCCTGTGCTCTTCCCACTAGGCTGCACTGACTTCCCTGCTCATACATTAACCTCTTTCCTCACACAATGCCTTTTCCCTGTAAAGACCAGTCCCTCTAGAGATGGTTCTTGCAGAGGTCATGGTAAAGGGCTGTGAGGGAGAGGTGGGAGCAAGGCAGGAGTATATGGGTCAAAAAAAGCAGCTAGTTTGTGGAGAAAAGCTGGAGATAACAATATTTTGCTGTTGTACAGAAATGGGAAAGCATCTGTGAGCGCCATTGTTTCTCCCCCTCCATGGGAGGACCCCATGTGTCTGCCTCAGTTAAACCCAGAGATGCAAATGTATTCAGGTTTCCATATATCCCAAATGCCCAGGCTGTTAAGTTAGTCACCCTTGGGGAAATAAACACACAAACACAGAGTGATACTGATGCAAGAATTGTTTATAATTATAGACCATGATTTCAGAATTGCTTGATGTTAATTTATATAGACAGATTTTGTCTGGATGCTCTGAATCCCCTGTCTGAAGTTCCTCCATCTCCACTCAGTATGGTCTTTACTTTTATTTTGAACAACAAGGTACCCTATAAAAACACCTTCCTATGGTCCCTTCATTCCTATGGCATCGAAGCGGTCGGCAAACACCACGAGCACGCAGGCACTGAAAGGGGCTGACCTGAACATCAGGATCTGCTGAAAGAAAAAGAACCTCTGTGATTTTTGAATTCATAAATTCGAGATCTGAGAATTTCAGAACAAGAGAGATAATCTATTTAGCAGGTGTTGAGCACAGGTAAGTCAGCTACAAATGGTCTGAAACCATTGTTCTTACAGCCAGACTATCAGTCATAATTATAAAACCATATAGCTGCTACCAGTAACACCATGGAGACAGACAAACCATTCTGGATTAAACAATCAAGCCAAATAACTTCCTGTGTTAACATGTGTAAGCAGAGTCAGGATGAGCTCCACCCTGACATCTGGTGGTGAGGTGTGGCAAGTTGTGGAAAAGAACTTCAGGGGCTGATCTCATTTGCATAGGCACACCCACCCCACCTAGAATGAGCCCATAGCTGCCCAAATGGTCACTTGGCTGCTGTGGGATCCCCAGTGTCTCTGTTATTGAGGCAGGAAGAATAAATTGTTATTACCCTGATTATGGGAATCAAGGACAGTGGAACTGTACTTGGCCTTTTGCATGATGAAGGGACTCACCATCAACTAAGTAGAACTCGCTAGGCAAGGGACATGGGTTCCAAAACTCTGTGAATTGAGAGAAGCTTGAGATAGGTATTAGTACTTGGTGGTGGGGGTCCCTTTGTGAGGGCCTGAAATACTAATTGCACCTCTGTCTCTCTCCACTGTGGAATGCCAGAGCTAATTTTGGGTCTATTAAGAGTCTAGCTACAGGTGCTGAGATGAATTCACTTTGGCCTTATGGTGTACCAGCACTAAGGCTCCCCCTACTACAAGCTGAAATCACTGAGCACTGTGTCAAGTTGTGGGGAGCCTGAAGATCTAGAGCACAGTGGTGTTGTTCATGGCTGGGCTGGTAGAGCAGTTCATGGGAGGGTGGCAGCTGCTTGTGAGATGCAGAGTGGAGCTGTTCGTGAGACAGGGAGCAGTTGGAGCGGAGCCGTTCATGAGACAGCGAGAGGAGCGGAGCGGCTTGTGGAGTGGATCAGAGTGTGGAGCTGTGGGGCAGTCAGCTTCAGGTCACGTAAGGTACCTCTTTCCCCCCACACATGCACATTTTTACCCAGACTGGGGAGTAACACTCTGCAGATGAACTTTTGAACTCTGGGGCTGGACTTTTTGGACTTTGGGTGAATTTTGGATTGCTGGACTCAAGAGACGTCAGGAACCCGAGGGAAAGGACGTGGCCCAATTTGCTGGGGTGGGTCTTTGCTCATGGTTTGGTTAATGAACACTAGTTGTGGTGTTTTCCCAATTTAATGCTGATGTCGTTTACCTCATGTTATTAAAGATTCTCTGCTACACCGAGTGCTTGCGAGAGGGGAAGTATTGCCTCTTTGAGGCGCCCAGGGGTGTGTGTAAGATTTTTCCAGGTCACTGGGTGGGGGCTCGAGCCAGTTTTGCATTTGCTTTGATGAGAGGGAACCTCTGTGTACTGAACCCGGCCCTTGCTGCTATCAACTCAGCCTGGCAGAAGGGTTACACATACGAAATAACTACAGCCTCTTTTCAATGAAACCCTTCCCCTACTCCCATGCCCTTCCCCCACACAGGGGTTTTCTACCTTGGCTACCTTATGGATAAGCCAAAATATGGTTCCATAGGGTTCTCTAGATATTTTATACCCCCTCTAAACAGTGGGTCAAAACAAAATCCTAGATATTATGAGACCGAGTGTAAAGAGAGCGGCCACTTACAAAATCGGGATGAAGGTTTGGGATCAGATTTGGAAAACCCTCAGTGTTCACATGGGTTCACATTGTAGGAGCGGGAGTAGGTGAGGCCCACCCTTAGTTCTTCTTTTTCCTCGCATGTTTAAAACAATCTAGTGTGTCATCAATGACTTTAAAATCATCCCCTGTGTAACTGTGTAAGCCAGCTGGGCTCTGTCTTGACAAAACCACCCAAAATGGGGAGCAGAAAGGCAGGCAACAGTAGAGGTGAAGAATGATAGCATAGCAATTGCCGAGCAGTGACAGAACCACTTTAAATATAACACAGCCATAGTTTTATGGGCCTGGATTCTCTGAGGAGCTCAGGGCTAAACTGTCAATGCTCAGCATCCTCAATTCAGGCTGTTTAGCCAAGTGGCTCAGCAGCCAGCAGGTCCCCAGGGTGAATTTCAAAAGAGCCCACGCTCCACACTGAATTCTTTTGAAATATCTGGTCACTTCATATCCCGCAACACACCAGACGTGTGTAGATGAGGCACACTTTGTTGTGTGTTCTGACTTACATACATGCACGCACTCACACAAAGGTATCTACAACAATCTCTCCACAGAACATGGATGTTGTTCTCTCACGTAATCAGATACTTCACTGGCAAACATATATTTCTCCATCTTACCTTTGGCAATGTCACCATCTTCCATTCCAATCCCATCATCCTCCGCAGCATCCAGGTTTTCGGGCACATCCTCGGGAAGGGGCTTGGGACTGGCCTGGACATGGAAAACCAAGCAAGCAACAGCAAAGAGAAGGTAAAGGGTCTTCATGGCTGAAGATTGGCTGGATCCCAGAGTCACTGCAGAGAAGAGGCACGGAGAGACAGTGAGACTGGTGCTCCTCTGCAGAAGGAGAAAGGAGAGTCCCTGCATTTATACAGTTCCCTAAGGAGGAAAGAAGATTAATTTACCATGTGGGGGGATTTTTAGGGTGCAGCTCCAGAGGCCATAAAATTGCTCCAAACCCCCTTTGATATTGCCCTTATCTGGCCACTCTGCCCTCAGTCTGTCATCCTTCCTATTGACAATGCCTCATGGGAGATAAGCCCTCCTGCTCCCCAGCTGTGTGAGTATCTGTTGGCTTTTGTGCAGCTGGCACATCTTAAGGAGCCATTGTCTCCCCCTTACAGATATCATCATGATTAATTCAATCCTTTCACCATAAACAAACATACGGAGCTGCTCCTAACTCAGTCTCTGGGCACCTTTGGCCATCGGTTACAAACCATCACAAGAGAACAGCAGAATCCTCCCAACACACAACATCCCCCCAGGATCCTCAACGAATGCACATCACCCCCAGCCATCTCCAGCCTCCCGATATTCTTCAAAGAAACCCCAGCCCCAGCTATCTGCTCTTTCCCCAAGTGCCTGCTGAGGAAATCGGGCTTTTCAGCATGCCCAGACAGCCCGCAGAGCCAGGCTATTGCAGATGGAGGTGGGTAGTGCATTCCAAAGCTGAGGGGGGCTCGCTGAGAAAGCCTTGGCAAGACCTCACTCCCTACTATACCAAGGGAGCAGCAACTCAAGTGGACATGTTGACTATAGCAGCAATGGCACAGGGAGCGTGGTCTTCATCCACGTAGGATCATCCAGGCAGTGTTGGGATTTATAGACCAGAATAACCCCTTCTGCTCCACCTAAATGCCAGATAGAATGGTATTTCATACAGTTTGGAAGCTCTTTGGCTCAGGGACTCCTCCATTTTTTGTGTTTGTACAGCATGTCATACAATGGAGGCCTGGTCCATGACTGGGGCTCTGAGGTGCTGCCAAAATACAATAAGAATAACATATTTGTATCACATTCATTCCAGAAACGAAAAACACGGGGCTAGGCCAGGCCATGTTCTTGTATGCGTGAAGATGCAAGAACCATCCTCTCCTTGGGCCCTGACACAACGTCTAGAGATAATCAGTCTCTGCACCCTCGAGAACATAAGAACATAAGAATGACCATACTGGGTCAGACCAAAGGTCCATCTAGCCCAGTATCCTGTCTTCCGATAGTGGCCAGTGCCAGGTGCCCCAGAGGGAATGAACGGAACAGGTCATCATCAAGTAGTCCATCCCCTGTCACCCATTCCCAATTTCTGGCAAACAGAGGCTAGGGACACCATCCCCGCCCATCCTGGCTAATAGCCATTGATGGACCTATCCTCCGTGAACTTATCTAGTTCTTTTTCGAATCTTGTTATGGTCTTAGCCTTCACAGCAGTCTCTAGCAAAGAGTTCCACAGGTTGACTGTGTGTTGTGTGAAGAAATACTTCTCTTTGTTTTAAACCTGCTGCCTAATAATTTCATTTGGCAACCCCTAGTTCTTGTGTTATGAGAAGGAGTAAATAACACTTCCTTATTTACTTTCTCCACACCAGTCATGATTGCATAGACCTCAATCATATCACCCCTTAGTCGTCTTTTCACCAAGCTGAAAAGTCCCAGTCTTAGTAATCTCTCCTCATATGCAGATGCTCCATACCCCTAATAATTTTTGTTGCCCTTTTCTGAACCGTTTCCAATTCCAATATATCTTTTTTGAGATGGGGTGACCACATCTGCACGCAGTATTCAAGATGTGGGTGTACCATAGATTTATATAGAGGCAATATGATATTTTCTGTTTCATTGTCTATCCCTTTCTTAATGATTCCCAAGATTCTGTTTGCTTTTTTGACTGCCACTGCACATTGAGTGGATGTTTTCAGAGAACTATCCACAATGACTCCAAGATCTCTTTCTCGAATGGTAACAGATGATTTAGACCCCATCATTTCATATGTATAGTCGGGATTATGTTTTCCAATGTGCATTACTTTGCATTTATCAACATTGAATTTCATCTTCCATTTTGTTGCCAGCTCACCCTGTTTTGTGAGATCCTTTTGTAGTTCTTTGAAGTCTGCCTTGGACTTAAGTATCTTAGTAGTTTTACCCTATTCTCCCTAGCTCTTTGTTATCTACAAATTTAATCAGTATGCTCTCTATTCCTACATCCAGGTCATTAATCACAATGTTAAACAACATTGGACCTAGAACAAATCCCTGTGGATCCCCACTAGAGCCCTCCTTCCAATCTGACCTCATTCCATTTATAGTTACTCTTTCTTTGTGGTTGTTTAACCAATTAAGTATCCACTTAATGGTAGTTCCACTGAACCCATATATCTCCAGCTTACTTATCAGAAAGTCATATGGGACTGTGTCAAAAGCCCTGCTGAAGTCCAGTTATGTTGTGTCCAACACATTCCGCCTATCCACAAAAGCAGTTACCCTGTCAAAAAAGGAAATGAAGCTGGTTTGGCATGATTTGTTCTTAGTAAATCCATGCTGGCTGCTAGTGATCAGCCCTTCATCCTCCAGGTATTCACAAATTGAATGTTTTATAACAGTGGTCTCCAATCTTTTTACGCACAAGATCAGTTTTTGAATTTAAGATTGACCCAGGTACTACCCCGTCCCTTCTTCGAGGTCATGCCCCTTCCCCAAGGCCCCGCCCCGCTCACTCCATTTCCTCCTCCCTCCATCGCTTACTGTCTCCCACCCTCACTCACTTTCACCAGCCTGGGGCACAGGGGTGGGGCAGGCTCTGGGCTGGGGCTGAGAGGTTCGGCGTGTGGGAGGAGACTCCAGGCTGAGTCTGGGGCAGGGACTGGGGTGTTGGAGTGAGGGGTGCAAGCTCTGGGAGGGAGTTTGGGTACAGGGGTCATATGGTCACATTGCAACTAATCTCTTAGAATCCACTGGACATTTCATGAGTTTTACTTTTTATTAGGGTCATTTGTGGTTTATAGATCCAAAATCCTTCAGGGATTGTAAAAAACTGTAACGTTCTCAACTGTGAGGTGTGCATTGGCTGAGCCTGGGGCAGAGGGTTGGGGTACAGGAATGAGGAGTGCAAGCTCTGGGAGAGGGCGTAGGTACAGGAGGGGACTCCAGGCTGGGGCAGAGTGTTGGAGTGCAGGAGGGGGCTCTGGGGTGGGGTGCAGGAGGGGGTGCAAGGTGTAGGCTCCAGCTGGGAGGTTCTTACCACAGGCGGCTCCCAGTCGGCAGAGCAGTGAGGCTCAGGCAGGCTACCTGCCTGCCCTGGCTCCATGCCACTTCTGGAAGTGGCTTTCTGCTGACATGTCTCTATGGCCCCTGGGAGAGGCAGGAGGCAGTGGGTCTCCATGCTCTGCCCATGCCCACAAGCACCACCCCCGCAGCTCCCATTGGCCATGAACTGGCCAGTGGGAGCTGCGGGGACAATGCTGGGGCCAGGGACAGCATGCGGAGCCGCCTCCCACCAGGGGCCGCAGAGACGTGCCAGCAGCCAGCTTCTTCTGGGAGCGGCTTGGGGCCAGGGCAGGCAGGCAGCCTGCCTGAGCCCTGCTGTGCCACCGGACTTTTAGTGACCGGAGATCGCGATTGGCTGGCAGAGGCTCCAGGATTGACCAGTCGATCGCGATCGACCAGTTGGTGACCGCTGTTTTATAAATTGCTCTAGTAGCTTCCCAGGTATCAAGGTCAGGCTGACTGACCTATAGTTCCCTGGTCCCTCCTTTTTAAAGAGGGGCACTACATTAGCCCTTCTCTGGTCTTCTGGGACCTCTCCTGTCCTCCACAAGTTTGGGAGATACTTACTTCCAACACAATGCTGTTGGATGTGTGTTAACAGAACGCTGACTAGACCCAAGACTTGCCGTGTGATGTCTTATATTCTTATATTCTTTGAATCACTAAAATCATGCCAGTCTAAGAGAACATGGGCCTGATTCTCCACCATGTTGTACAGTTTTTACCTCAGTATACAGCTCAGTTGATGAGAATGACAGTAGCTCGGTTGACTTCAATGGAGCTAAGCTGATTAACACCAGCTGAGGAATTGGCTTCGTGACGCTCGACCAGCACAGAGGTGGTGTAACACACTGGGTAATGTAGCCCAGTATATTATCTCCACAATTTCTGGAACCAATTATTGTTCTCCTAATTAGCCCAAGCCTAAAATGAATGACTGCATAATCTACTGGGAGTGAAATTTGGTTTTGGGGTGAAGCATGGCTAAGTAGGCCCACTTTTGTGTTTTCTTAAACAATATGATCCCTGGAGTCCTGGAGGGAAATGAGCCCATATGGGGCAAGGGTGTTCTACTCTGGGAAGTAAAGGAACATTCTTTACCACCACTTAGCACTCTGTGAAGACAAGTGCTGTCGTGATTAAAACATGTGTTAGGAGGTTAAGGACCCAGGCTGAAAATGAGTCTAGACTAGTGGTTCCCAAAATTGGTTCATGGCTTGTTCAGGGTGAGCCTCTGGCGGGCTGCGAGATGCTTTGTTTACCTCAGTGTCTGCAGGTACGGCCACTCGCAGCTCCCAGTGGCTGCGATTTGCAAACCACTGGTCTAGACACAAAAGTTCCTGTTTATACTTCATGTCTTGTTAGTTCTTATGAGACAGTGTTACTTCTAGCAGTTTTCATCAGTAGACCCTAAGCACTTTTCAAAGGAGGTCAATATAATTATCCCCATTTTATAGATGGAGAAAACTGAGTCACAGAGAGGTGATGTTGTGAAACACTGTACCTCAAAGTAGCACCCTGTAACTCCCATATTCATCATTTATATGTGGTTGTGATATTTCACTCAAAGCATGCCATGTAAGATATCGTAGGAACGGTCATGATCTGCTGAAACCCATTATTATGTCAAAATATGTATATCATTAGTGTGTATGAAGTTATGAGATTTTGCTGCATGGTGGTTATTGAAATATGTTGTGAGTTTGGGAGTAGCCCAAGCTAGCTCTTCAGTGACAACAACAAAGGAGGTGACCAACCCTCCCGGGTGGGCACTGACCAGCAGGGAAATAATAAACAAGGGATTTACAAAAAGAAAAGGAGTACTTGTGGCACCTTAGAGACTAACCAATTTATTTGAGCGTAAGCTTTCGTGAGCTACAGCTCACTTCATCGGATGCATTCAGTGGAAAATACAGTGGGGAGATTTATATACATAGAGAACATGAACCAATGGGTGTTACCATACACACTGTAACGAGAGTGATCACTTAAGGTGAGCTATTACCAGCAGAAGAGTCCGGGGGGACCTTTTGTAATGATAATCAAGGTGGGCCATTTCCAGCAGTTGACAAGAACGTCTGAGGAACAGTGGGGGGTGGGGGGGAATAAACATGGGGAAATAGTTTTACTTTGTGTAATGACCCATCCACTCCCAGTCTCTATTCAAGCCTAAGTTAATTGTATCCAGTTTGCAAATTAATTCCAATTCAGCAATCTCTGGTTGGAGTCTGTTTTTGAAGTTTTTTTGTTGAAGAATTGCCACTTTTAGGTCTGTAATCGAGTGACCAGAGAGATTGAAGTGTTCTCCAACTGGTTTTTGAATGTTATAATTCTTGATGTCTGATTTGTGTCCATTGATTCTTTTTTCTTAGAGACTGTCCATTTTGCCCAATGGACATGGCAGAGGGGCATTGCTGGCACATGATGGCATATATCACATTGGTAGATGTGCAGGTGAACGAGCCTCTGATAGTGTGATGTGATTAGGCCCTATGATGGCGTCCCGTGAATAGATATGTGGACACAGTTGGCAACGGGTTTTGTTGCAAGGATAGGTTCCTGGGTTAGTGGTTCTGTTGTGTGGTATGTGGTTGCTGGTGAGTATTTGTTTCAGGTTGCGGGGCTGTCTGTAAGCAAGGACTGGCCTGTCTCTCAAGATCTGTGAGAGTGATGGGTCGTCCTTCAGGATAGGTTGTAGATTCTTGATGATGCGTTGGAGAGGTTTTAGTTGGGGGCTGAAGGTGATGGCTAATGGCATTCTGTTATTTTCTTTGTTGGGCCTGTCGTGTAGTAGGTGACTTCTGGGTAGTCTTCTGGCTCTGTCAATCTGTTTCTTCACTTCATCAGGTGGGTATTGTAGTTGTAAGAATGCTTGATAGAGATCTTGTAGGTATTTGTCTCTGTCTGAGGGGTTGGAGCAAATGCGGTTGTATCGTAGAGCTTGGCTATAGACAATGGATCATGTGATGTGGTCTGGATGAAAGCTGGAGGCAAGTAGTTGGGAATAGCAGTCAGTAGGTTTCCGGTATAGGGTGGTGTTTATGTGACCATCGCTTATTAGCACCGTAGTGTCCAGGAAGTGGATCTCTTGTGTGGACTGGTCCAGGCTGAGGTTGATGGTGGGATGGAAATTGTTGAAATCATGGTGGAATTCCTCAAGGGCTTCTTTTCCATGGGTCCAGACGATGAAGATGTCATCAATGTAGCGCAAGTAGAGCAGGGGCATTAGGGGACGAGAGCTGAGGAAGCGTTGTTCTAAGTCAGCCATAAAAATGTTGGCTGGGGTGGCGGAGAAGCAGAGCGGGGCGGCGCGTTCAGGGGAGGAGGCGGAACGGAGGTGAGCTGGGGCCAGACGCAGGGCGGGGTGGGGAGCTGCTGGTGGGTGCTCTGCACCCATCAAATTTTCCCCGTGGGTGCTCCAGCCTCGGAGCACCCATGGAGTCGGAGCCTAAGGTGCCACTTTGGGCTGGTTGTTAAATTTAGAAGCCTTTGAGAACCATTTGTCCCTCACGGGACAATCGGTTCTAAAAGTGCTTCTAAATCTAACAACCAGTTCTAGCGAACCGGTGCCAACCGCCTCCAGCTCACCACTGAGTAGGACTGCTAGCCATCCTCGTCCATGGTGTACGGCTCCACCGCTTCCACTGCAACTCTGCTCTTCTGCGAGCTGGAGGCTTCTGCCTCAGGCTGCTCTCCCAGCCAGCAGCACTGCACGGTCGCACCTACCCCAGCCTACCCCTTGCTTCCATGGCTCATGAACCCTGGACAGTAGTAAGGAGCAGTTCAACTATAGGCTGAGCAAGTGCAGAATGGTGGTAGAATGCGCCTTTGGACGTTTAAAAGCTCGCTGGTGCTGTTGGTCAGACCTCAGCGCAACCAACATTCCCATTGTTATTGCTGCTTGCTGTGTGCTCCATAATATCTATGAGAGTAAGGGGGAGACATTTATGGTGGGGTGGGAGGTTGAGGCAAATTGCCTGGCATCTAATTTTGAGCAGCCAGACACCAGGGCAATTAGAAGAGCACAGCAGGGTGCGCTGCTCATCAGAGAGTCTTTGAAAACCAGTTTCATGACTGGCCAGGCTTCGGTGTGACAGCTGTGTGTGTTTCTCCTTGATGCAAACCCACCCCCTTTGTTGATTTTAATACCCTGTAAGCCAACCACCCTCCCCCCTTTGAAATAAAGTAACTATTGTTTTGATACCATGCATTCTTTCTTTATTAATTAAAAAAAAATAGACAACGGACAAGGTAGCCAGGGTGGGGTGGGGTGGGGGAGGTGGGAAGGACAAGGCCACATGGCTTGTTGTAGCCACACAAAAATTAAACTGTCTGAATGACAGCCTTCTGTTGCTTGGGCCATCCTCTGGAGTGGAGTGGCTGGGTGTCTGGATCCTTCCCCCATCCCCCGCGTTCTTGGGTGTCTGAGTGAGGAGGCTATGGAACATGGGGAGGAGGGTAGGCGGTTATACAGTGGATGCAGCAGGGGGCTGTGCTCTTGGCTTTCCTGCAGCTCCAACAGATGCTTCATCATGTCCGTTTGCTCCCACATTAGCCTCAGCATCGTGTCCTGCCTCCTCTCTTCATTCTGACTTAATTCTTTCCTGGCCTCTGCCACTGAATGCCTCCATGCATTAAGCTGTGCCCTATCAGAGCGGGAGGACTGCATGAGCTCAGAAAACATGTCATTGCGAGTGCGTTTTTTTCACCTTCTAATCTGCTATAACCTCAGGGATGGAGATGATAGGGGGAGAGTAGAAACATTCTGCACTCTACGATTCTGGGGGGACTGCATGGTCACCTGTGCTGCTGAGTTCGCCACGCTGAACAAACAGGAAATGAAATACAAAAGTTCCCTGTGTACCTGGCTAGTGCATCGGAGTTCAAAGTGCTGACCAGAGCGGTCACAATGGAGCATTCTGGGATAGTTCCCGGAGGCCAATACCATCAATTTGTGTCCGCACTGCCCCAAATTTGACCCAGCAAGGTTGATTTTAGCACTAGTCCCCTTGTCGGGGAGGAGTACAGAAGTCGATTTTAAGAGCTGTTTAGGTCGACAGAACGGGGTTGGTTATGTGGATGCAGTCATTTTTAAATCGACCTAATGCGGCTAAATTCGACCTAACCCCATAGTGTAGACCAGGCCTTAGATGCTTCCTTGGCATGGTGGGTCACCCCTCTCATAGAGTTTGAGTACTTGAGCCCTTCTTCTATGTCCAAATTTAGTTTCCTCACCCACAAAATGTTAGGATACACTTACTCCATGGACTAGTATGTTTGTACTTAGTGATGACATATACATACATATTAAAGACAATAGATCATTCTCACATTTGTTATTTCTGTCCTACCTGGTTATTTCAGTTCTTTCCTTGTGGTGTACCTGTTAAGTTTACATAGGGTATAAACTTAGGAAGCCCCATTTGCCAACCTGCTTCAATGCATCCTTTATTATGCACCTATGTTAAAGGTCGCAGCCATATATGGACTTTATGTTTTAGTTCATCACACCCTATCTAGGTGAAAGGTCCCAACTATATGTATGCTAACTTTGCCTAAGCACAATATACAGAATGTGGCCTGTAGGTCCCTTGAGTTACAGCCAAAATACTTTACTATAAACCTATAAATCTATTAAAATAAAACAAATAATCCCACCCATAAGAAAATAAGAAATCCATAAGACACGCTATATAGGCATGCAAGCAGGCTAGCCCTATAGGCTACATCTCTCTCCATGGGAGGACCCCATGTGGCTGCCTCCGATAAACCCAGACTTGCAAATGTAGTTAGCCTTCTAAAGAGCCCAAATATCCAGACTTATAAATTAGCCTGTCTTGGGGAAATAAACACACACACACAGAGTGATACTAATGCAAGGATTGCTTTTAATTATAGGAACATGATTTCAGAACAGCTTGATATATGGACACATTTGGTCTGGATGCTCTGAATTCTGTGTCTGGAGTTCTGACGTCTCCACTCACGGTCTTATACAGCACACTACGCCTGGGTAACACATTCCGCTTGTCACTTCTTTACCAACGCATCGATCATTTCTGCAAGTACCGCTAGAAAATGAGCACACCATAGGGCTGGACTGACCACCAGGAGCTGCACACACAAAAAAATCACTGTGATTTTTATATTCACAAATTCAAGCTATGTGGATTTCCGAACAAGAGAGATAGTCCATTCAGTCAGTGAAGAGCACAGGTAAGTGAGCTACCAACAGGCGGAATCTATTATCCTAACAGCAAGACTATCATTCATCATTACAAACCCATCCAACTCTTAGTAATAACACAGCACAGATGGATACACCATTCTGGATTAAAAGATCAAAGCACGTGTTTTCCTGTGTTAACATATTTGAGATAAGTACAGCATCCTTTCTGTGAAACCTGTCCCACAATCCTGTGCCCCTCTTCCCGCACAGAGGCTTTCTACCTTTGCTTTCTTACACAAAAGCCCAAATATGATTTCATTGGGTTCTGTAGATAGTGAGTACCCTCTTGTTCCAGTGGATTAAAAAACAAAACCCAAGATATTATGATGCCCTCGTGTAAAGAGCAGGGATGCAGATTTGGAGTAATCATCAGCGTTCACGTGGGTTCACATTTTGGGGGTAGGTGGGTCCCACCCTTAATTCTTCTTCTCATGCTGTAAAACACTCTAGATGCTGTTAGTGATTTTAAATTGCTCCCTTTTCCCTGTTTAAGCCAATCAGGCTTTATCTCCCCAAAAGAGGGAGCAGAAAGGCAGGCAACAACGGTGGAGGGGAAGTTGGAGACCACTGGTGTAGGAGCTGCTGAGCAGTGACAGAGCCACTTTAAATATAACACAGCCGTAGTTTCATGGGCCTGGATTCGCTGAGGAGCTCAGGGCTAGACTGTCAATGCTCAGCACCCTCAATTCAGGCTGTTTAGCCAAGTGGCTCAGCAGCCAGCAGGTCCCCAGGGTGAATTTCAAAAGAGCCCACGCTCCACACTGAATTCTTTTGAAATATCTGGTCAGTTCGTATCCCACAACACACCAGACCTGTGTGTGTGTCAGGCACACTTTGCTGTGTGTTATTGCTTACACACACACACACACACACTCACAGACATACATCCACATGCACACTCACACACAGGTATCTACAACTGTCTCTCCACAGACCATGGATATCGTTCTCTCACGTAATCAGATATTCCACTGGCAAACATATATTTCTCCAAATTACCTTCGACAACATCAACATCTTCCATTCCTATCCCATCATCCAGGTTTTGGGGCTCCCCTTGTGGCACATCCTCAGGAACAGGCATGGGATTGGCCTGGACATGGAAAACTAAGCAGAAAACAGCAAAGAGAAGGTAAAGGGTCTTCATGGCTGAAGATTGGCTGGATCCCAGAGTCACTGCAGAGAAGAGGCACGGAGAGACAGTGAGACTGGTGCTCCTCTGCAGAAAGAGGAAGGAGAGTCTCTGCATTTATGCAGTTCCCTAAGGAGGAAAGAAGATTAATTTACCATGTGGGGGGATTTTTAGGGTGCGGCTCCAGAGGCCATGAAATTGCTCCAAACCCGCTTTGATCTTGTTCTTATCTGGCCACTCTGCTCTCAGTCTGTCATCCTTTCTATTGACAATCCCTCGTGGGAGATAAGCCCTCTTGCTCCCCAGCTGTATGAGCATCTGTTGTCTGTTGTGCAGCTGCCACATCTGAAGGATCCATCGTCTCCCTCTTCCCAGAATCATCATGTTTAATTCATTCATTTCCATCATAAACAAACACACGGAGCTGCTCCTAACTCAGTCTCTGGGCACCTTTGGCCATCGGTTACAAACCATCACAAAAGAACAGAAGAGTCCTCCCAACACACAACATCCACCCAGGATCCTCAATGAATCCCCATCACCCCCAGCCATCTCCAGCCTCCCAATATTCCTCAGATAAACCTCAGCCTTCACAACATCCTCTAGCAAAAAATTCCACAGGTTGACTGTGTGTTGTGTGAAGAAATACTTCTCTTTGTTTCTTTTAAACCTGCTGCCTATTAATTTCATTTGGCGACCCCTCGTTCGTGCGTTATGAGGAGTAAATAACACTTCCTTGTTTACTTTCTCAGCACCAGTCATGATTTTATAGACTTCTATCATATCCCCCCTTAGTTCTCTTTTTTCCAAGCTGAAAAGTCCCAGTCTTATTAATGTCTCCTCATACGGCAGATGTTCCATACCCATAATCATTTTTGTTGCCCTTATCTGAACCGTTTCCAATTCCAATATATCTTTTTTGAGATGGGGTGACCACATCTGCACGCAGTATTCAAGATGTGGGAGTATCATGGATTTATATAGAGGCAATATGATATTTTCTGTCTCATTATCCATCCCTTTCTTAATGATTCCCAAGATTCTGTTTGCTTTTTTACTGCCTCTGCACACTGAGTGGATGTTTTCAGAAAAGTATCTAGAATGACTCCAAGATCTCTTTCTTGAGTGGTAACAGCTAATTTAGTCCCCCATTAGTCCATATGTGTAGTTGGGATAATGTTTTCCAATGTGCGTTACTTTGCATTTATCAACATTGAATTTCATCTGCCATTTTGTTGCCAGGTCACCCAGTTTGGTGAGATCCTTTCGTAGTTTTTTTGAAATCTGCTAGGGACTTAACTATCTTGAGTAGTTTTGTATCATCTGCAAATGTTGCCACCTCACTGTTTACCCCTTTTTCCAGATCATTTATGAATATGTTGAAAAGGTCTGGTCCCAGTACGGACCCCTGGGGGATATCACTATTAACCTCTCTGCATTCTGAAAACTGACCATTTAGTCCGACCCTTTGTTTCCTATCTTTTAACCAGTTATTGATCCATGAGAGGACCTTCCCTCTTATCTTGATAATTTGGGAAAAGAAGAGACACAAAGTTAAGGTTTCAGATCTGCATAGACCTCCATAGGGCATCACAACTGACATTTCACAGAGATGAATGGGGCACTTCATCCCTCTCAGAACTATTATTTTAGCTTCCCTGCATTCTCAGGCAGACATCTCTATATTGATTATACTTGATTTGCCTTGCCAAGCTTTTTTTGTCGCCATAATATCTAGAATCAGCATTAAAAATAAAAAGAAAGCTTAGATTACCCTATTCTCTCTTGCTTTTTGTTATCTGCAAATTGGATCGGTACGCTCTCTATTCCTACATCCAGGTCATTAATAAAGATGTTAAACAACATTGGACCTAGAACAAATCCCTGTGGATCCCCCACTCCTTCCAATCTGACATCATTCCATTAATAGTTACTAATTGTTTGTGGTTGTTTAACCAATTAAGTATCTACCAAACCAGTTACCCTGTCAAAGAAGGAAATGAAGCTGGTTTGGCATGATTTGTGCTTGGTAAAACCATGCTGGCTGCTAGCGATCACGCCTTTATCCTCCAGGTATTCACAAGTCTAATATTTTATAACAGTGGTCTCCAACCTTTTTACGCATAAGATCACTTTTTGAATTTAAGATCGACCCAGGATCTACTGCGCCCTGTTCCCAAGGCCCAGCCCTTTCCCGAGGCCCCGTCCTGCTCCCTCCATTCCTTCCTCCTTCCGTCACTCGCTCTCCCACACCCTCACTCACTTTCACTGGACTCGAGCAGGGGGTTGGGGAGCGGGAGGGGGTGCGGGCTCTGGGCTGGGGCTGAGGGGTTTGGAGTGTGGGAGGGGGCTCTGGGCTGAGCCTGGGTCAGGGGGTTGGGGTGTAGGAGTGAGAGGTGCAAGCTCTGGGAGGGAGTTTGGTGCAGGAGGGGGCTCTGGGCTGGGGCAGAGGGGTTGGGGTGTGAGGTGTAGTCTCTGGATGGGAGGCGACTACCACAGGCTCCCAGTTGGCAGCGCAGCGGGGATCAGGCAGGCTGCCTGCCTGCCCTGACCCCATGCTGCTCCCCAAAGCGGCTGTCTGCTGGCATGTCTCTTCGGCTCCTGAGGGGTGCGGGGGCATCGGGTCTCCCTGTGCTATCCGCACCTACAAGCACTGCTCCCACATGCTGCGGGGACAGTGCTGGGGCCAGGGGCAGCGTGCAGAACCGCCTCCCCCCAGGGGCTGCAGAGACATGCCAGCAGCCAGCTGCTTCTGGGAGTGGTGCGGGGCAAGGGCAGGCAGGCAGCCTGCTTGAGCTCCACTGTGCCACCGGACTTTTAGCGGCCGGAGATCACGATTGGCTGGCAGAGGCTCCAGGATCGACAAGTCGATCGCGATTGACCAGTTGGTGACCGCTGTTTTATAAATTGCTCTAGTAGCTTCCTAAGTATCAAGGTCAGGCTGACTGACCTATAGTCCCCTGGTCCCTCCTTTTTAAAGATGGCCCTTCTCCAGTCTTCTGGGACCTCTCCTGTCATCCACAAGTTTGCAAATATTATTGTCAGTGACTCTGAGATTTCTTTAGCTGATTCCTTCAACACCCTTGGGTGAATAGCATCAGGCCCTGCTGAGGTGAATTCATTAAAATTAGTAAGAAGGTCTGACATGTTCTTTACTTATCCCAATCTGCATCCCTTCCCCTTTATTGTCTATGGTAGCTTTCCTAGTCACCCAGTCATATGTTATTTTTTGTGAGGAGACAGAAGCAAAGTAGGCATTGAGTGCTTGAGCACTTTTCCTCACTATAATCTTCTGTTACCAGCTCACCTTCAATGAGCAGCACACACACACAATCCTTGACCTATCTTATTTGTCTGACGTATTTGAAGAACCCCTTCTTCTCGTCTCTATCATTCCTTCCCAGCCGTAACTCATTCTTTGCCTTGGCTTTCCTGCTTTTGTCCCTACATGCTCGCGCTAATCAGAGGACGCCATTTTGTAGAACAGTTGTTCTGGGAAGGCAGATGCATTCAGGGGCGAAATGGAATTGTCCTGTGGGCTGGATGTCACCTGTGGGCCACCAACCGGAGCACCATAAGTGAGGTGTATCGGGTCATCTGCTTAGGCATTGAAGCCCCTCTCTTCTCCCCATTCCTCTCCTCAGCATTTCACTGATAGCTGGTGTAGACAGCTCCCCACTCAGCTGACCAGCTTCTGAAAATCCTTCTGTAGGCACCTAAATCTCACCACACATTGCAGGGGAGCCTGGGTGCCTCGCTCAGGGTTGAAAATCCCACCAAATTGCAGGGCTCTGAAGGTTAGCCATTGCAAAAGCTAGTGACACAATGCCTAAGTACCTGTAAGGATCTGGATTTCAACTCTCTGTGCCTCCATTCCCCATTCTTAAAACAGGGGTAACAGCACTGACCTCCCTCACCAAGGTGTTGTGAGGGTAAATACATTAACGATTGTCAGCTGTTCAGACACTTCGGTAACGGAGGCCAGATGAGTATCTTAGCTAGAATACCAGAGGATCTGATTTCTGAGTTTGAAAATGGTGCAGGCAACAGATGAGTCCTAGGAAACAAAGTGAGGAGGCAACGCACGGTGCATTGTAAAAATTGCCCAGAATGCTATATGGCTGGAAACAGTGCAAAGAAACCTGGGAGATACTTACTTACAACAGGTTTCAGAGTAGCAGCCGTCTTAGTCTGTATTCGCAAAAACAAAAGGAGTACTTGTGGCACCTTAGAGACTAACCAATTTATTTGAGCATAAGCTTTCGTGAGCTACAGCTCACTTCATCGGATGTATGCTCAAATAAATTTGTTAGTCTCTAAGGTGCCACAATTACTCCTTTTCTTTTTACTTACAACACAATGCTGTTGGATGTATGTTAACAGAATGCTGGTAGACCCAAGACTTGCAATGTGATGTCTTATATTCTTATATTCTTTGGATCATTAAAATCATGCCAGTCTAAGAGAACATAGGCCTGATTCTCCACCATTTTAATCAGTTTTTACCTCAGTATATAGCTCAGCTGGTGAGAATGACAGTAGCTCGCTTGACTTCAATGGAGCTAAGCTGATTAACACCAGCTGAGGAATTGGCTCAGTGAAGCTCGACCAGCACAGAAGTGGTGTAACACACTGGGTAATGTGGCCCAGTATATTATCTCCACAATTACTATTATGGCTGGAACCAATTATGGGGAACCAATTATTGTTCTCCTAATTAGCCCAAGCCTAAAATGAATGACTGCATAATCTACTGAGAGTGAAATTTGTTTTTTGGTCGAAGTGCTTGGGAAATCTCAGTTCAGTTTCAAAATCTTGTGTGTGTCCTCTCCACACTGAGGGAGGGGTGGACTGGGTAATAAGCTTCCACTGGTCAGACTTCTGACCAGGGAAGATGGTATAGTTCTGGGGTGCAAGGCTGGTGGGTTGGGAGATTTGCTGTTGCCTTTCTCTGTGTAATTCATGAATGGCTCAGGGAGCATTCATGCAATCTAGCTGGGTGTTGGGTTCCACATACTGTTGTGCTGAGTGATCACAGTGCCTGGAGGGGCTTCCCGCTTGTCGCTAGCAAAGCATTGTGAGAGACAGCCCAGGCTGGAGGGTTAAGAGGGCACAGCGGTACCCCAGTTCTAGATCGTACCCTGGGGATCCCATCAAAGATGTCACTTCCCTAAAGTCACACAAAGGCCAGAGCCAGGAATAGACTCCAGGTCTCCTATGTCCCACACCAGGGCTCTCATCACGAGGCTACACTGCCTTCCCAGTTAATACATTAACAACTTTTGTAACACTATGCCTTTTCCCAGTAAAGAAAAGTCCCTCCAGGGCTGGTCCCTGCAGAGACCAAGGTAAGGGCTGTGAGGGAGAGCTGGGCACGGGGCAGGGGGATAGGGCACTGGGAAAAGGAGCTGATTTGTGGAGAAAAGCTGGAGGTAACAATATTTTGCCGCTGCACAGAAATGACAAAGCCGCTGTGAGTTCCATTGTTTCTCACTGTTGCCTTATTTTAGGAGGTTAATATTACTCATTTGGATAATATGGGTTATAGGCTCACCAATTAATCTAATCAGAAGATAATGAGGTTCTTGTCCCAGAATCAGGCTACACAGAGTTTGCAAGGACTCTCGAGGGTATGACAAGGATGTTCACACTGAGACAAATATAGTCTTAAAGAATTTTATTGAGATAAATGGAATTCTGATCAAATAGTAATCTAATGCTAACATAATCAGAGTTACAAATGCAATACTATTATTCTAAAGATACATGTGGTATTACATACTATAAAGCTTTTCATAGAATCATAGAATATCAGGGTTGGAAGGGACCCCAGAAGGTCATCTAGTCCAACCCCCTGCTCGAAGCAGGACCAATTCCCAGTTAAATCATCCCAGCCAGGGCTTTGTCAAGCCTGACCTTAAAATCCTCTAAGGAAGGAAATTCTACCACCTCCCTAGGTAACGCATTCCAGTGTTTCACCACCCTCATAGTGAAAAAGTTTTTCCTAATATCCAACCTAAACCTCCCCCACTGCAGCTTGAGACCATTACTCCTCGTTCTGTCATCTGCTACCATTGAGAACAGTCTAGATCCATCCTCTTTGGAACCCCCTTTCAGGTAGTTGAAAGCAGCTATCAAATCTCCCCTCACTCTTCTCTTCTGCAGGCTAAACAATCCCAGCTCCCTTAGCCTCTCCTCATAAGTCATGTGTTCTAGGCCCCTAATCATTTTTGTTGCCCTTCGTTGGACTCTCTCCAATTTATCCACATCCTTCTTGTAGTGTGGGGCCCAAAACTGGACACAGTACTCCAGATGAGGCCTCACCAATGTCGAATAGAGGGGAACGATCACGTCCCTCGATCTGCTCGCTATGCCCCTACTTATACATCCCAAAATGCCATTGGCCTTCTTGGCAACAAGGGCACACTGCTGACTCATATCCAGCTTCTCATCCACTGTCACCCCTAGGTCCTATTCCGCAGAACTGCTGCCTAGCCATTCGGCCCCTAGTCTGTAGCGGTGCATTGGATTCTTCCGTCCTAAGTGTAGGACCCTGCACTTATCCTTATTGAACCTCATCAGATTTCTTTTGGCCCAATCCTCCAATTTGTCTAGGTCCTTCTGTATCCTATCCCTCCCCTCCAGCGTATCTACCACTCCTCCCAGTTTAGTATCATCCGCAAATTTGCTGAGAGTGCAATCCACACCATCCTCCAGATCATTTATGAAGATATTGAACAAAACCGGCTCCAGGACCGACCCCCTGGGGCACTCCACTTGACACCGGCTGCCAACTAGACATGGAGCCATTGATAACTACCCGTTGAGCCCAACAATCTAGCCAACTTTCTACCCACCTTATAGTGCATTCATCCAGCCCATACTTCCTTAACTTGCTGACAAAAATACTGTGGGAGACCGTGTCAAAAGCTTTGCTAAAGTCAAGAAACAATACATCCACTGCTTTCCCTTCATCCACTGAACCAGTAATCTCATCATAGAAGGCGATTAGATTAGTCAGGCATGACCTTCCCTTGGTGAATCCATGCTGGCTGTTCCTGATCACTTTCCTCTCATGCAAGTGCTTCAGGATTGATTCTTTGAGGACCTGCTCCATGATTTTTCCAGGGACTGAGGTGAGGCTGACTGGCCTGTAGTTCCCAGGATCCTCCTTCTTCCCTTTTTTAAAGATTGGCACTACATTAGCCTTTTTCCAGTCATCCGGGACTTCCCCCGTTCGCCACGAGTTTTCAAAGATAATGGCCAATGGCTCTGCAATCACAGCCGCCAATTCCTTCAGCACTCTCGGATGCAACTCGTCCGGCCCCATGGACTTGTGCATGTCCAGCTTTTCTAAATAGTCCCTAACCACCTCTATCTCCACAGAGGGCTGGCCATCTCTTCCCCATTTTGTGATGCCCAGCGCAGCAGTCTGGGAGCTGACCTTGTTAGTGCAGACAGAGGCAAAAAAAGCATTGAGTACATTAGCTTTTTCCACATCCTCTGTCACTAGGTTGCCTCCCTCATTCAGTAAGGGGCCCACACTTTCCTTGGCTTTCTTCTTGTTGCCAACATACCTGTAGAAACCCTTCTTGTTACTCTTGACATCTCTCGCTAGCTGCAGCTCCAGGTGCGATTTGGCCCTCCTGATATCATTCCTACATGCCCGAGCAATATTTTTATACTCATCCCTGGTCATATGTCCAACCTTCCACTTCTTGTAAGCTTCTTTTTTATGTTTAAGATCCGCTAGGATTTCACCATTAAGCCAAGCTGATCGCCTGCCATATTTACTATTCTTTCGACTCATCGGGATGGTTTGTCCCTGTAACCTCAACAGGGATTCCTTGAAATACAGCCAGCTCTCCTGGACTCCTTTCCCCTTCATGTTAGTCCCCCAGGGGATCCTGGCCATCCGTTTTGATTAATATACTCACACCCTTACTTGATAACCTTGTGGTAAGAGACAAAGGACCAGCCTCACCTCTGGCATGCCAAGAGAGTTTCAGTCCAGGTTCCTCAATTCTTGAGTGCGAGGTGCAGAACTTAGGAGAAGCTAAAGAGATCTCAAAGTTAACTTAGAGTTTTACTTAACTTACTGACTTAAAACTTACATTTAAGAACTAATAGACTAATAAACAAAGAAGCCTGGAAACGTGAAGCTCGAAGCTCAGAACCCCTGAAGCTTAGAAACTTAGACACTTCCTTGGCATGGTGGGTCACCCCTCTCATAGAGCTTGAGTACTTGAGCCCTTCTTCTATGTCCAAATTTAGTTTCCTCACCCAAAAATGTTAGGATACACCTACTCCATGGACTACTATGTTTGTACATAGTGATGACATATACATACATATTAAAGACAATAGAACATTCTCACATTTGTTATTTCTGTCCTACCTGGTTATTTTAGTTCTTTCCTTGTGGTGTACCTGTTAAGTTCACAGGGGATATAAACTTAGGAAGCCCCTGATGCCAACCTGCTTCAATGCATCCTTTATTATGCATCCTATGTTAAAGGTCGCAGCCATATATGGACTTTATGCTTTAGTTCATCACGCCCTATCTAGGTGAAAGGTCCCAACCATATGTATGCTAACTTTGCCTTAGCACAATATACAGAATGTGGCCTGTAGGTCCCTTGAGTTACAGCCAAAATACTTTACTATAAACCTATAAATCTATTTTGTTCAATATCTTCATAAATGATCTGGAGGATGGTGTGGATTGCACTCTCAGCAAATTTGCGGATGATACTAAACTGGGAGGAGTGGTAGATACGCTGGAGGGGAGGGATAGGATACAGAAGGACCTAGACAAATTGGAGGATTGGGCCAAAAGAAATCTGATGAGGTTCAATAAGGATAAGTGCAGGGTCCTGCACTTAGGACGGAAGAACCCAATGCACAGCTACAGACTAGGGACCGAATGGCTAGGCAGCAGTTCTGCGGAAAAGGACCTAGGGGTGACAGTGGACGAGAAGCTGGATATGAGTCAGCAGTGTGCCCTTGTTGCCAAGAAGGCCAATGGCATTTTGGGATGTATAAGTAGGGGCATAGCGAGCAGATCGAGGGACGTGATCGTTCCCCTCTATTCGACATTAGTGAGGCCTAATCTGGAGTACTGTGTCCAGTTTTGGGCCCCACACTTCAAGAAGGATGTGGATAAATTGGAGAGAGTCCAGCGAAGGGCAACAAAAATGATTAGGGGTCTGGAACACATGAGTTATGAGGAGAGGCTGAGGGAGCTGGGATTGTTTAGCCTGCAGAAGAGAAGAATGAGGGGGGATTTGATAGCTGCTTTCAACTACCTGAAAGGGGGTTCCAAAGAGGATGGCTCTAGACTGTTCTCAATGGTATCAGATGACAGAACGAGGAGTAATGGTCTCAAGCTGCAGTGGGGGAGGTTTAGATTGGATATTAGGAAAAACTTTTTCACTAAGAAGGTGGTGAAACACTGGAATGCGTTACCTAGGGAGGTGGTAGAATCTCCTTCCTTAGAGGTTTTTAAGGTCAGGCTTGACAAAGCCCTGGCTGGGATGATTTAACTGGGAATTGGTCCTGCTTCGAGCAGGGGGTTGGACTAGATGACCTTCTGGGGTCCCTTCCAACCCTTATATTCTATGATTCTATGATTCTATTAAAATAAAACAAATAATCCAACCCATAAGAAAATAAGAAACCCATAAGACATGCTATATAGGCATGCAAGCAGGCTAGCCCTATAGGCTACATCTCTCTCCATGGTAGGACCCCATGTGGCTTCCTCCGATAAACCCAGACTTGCAAATGTAGTTAGGCTTCTAAAGAGCCCAAATATCCAGACTTATAAATTAGCCTGTCTTGGGGAAATAAACACACACACACACACACAGAGTGATACTAATGCAAGGATTGCTTTTAATTACAGGAACATGATTTCAGAACAGCTTGATATATATATATATATATGTGGATGGACACATTTGGTCTGGATGCTCTGAATTCTGTGTCTGGAGTTCTGACGTCTCCACTCACGGTCTTATACAGCACACTACGCCTGGGTAACACATTCCACTTGTCATTTCTTTACCAACGCATCCATCATTTCTGCAAGTACCGCCAGAAAACGAGCACACCATAGGGTTGGCCTGACCACCAGGAGCTGCACACACAAAAAAATCTCTGTGATTTTTATATTCACAAATTCAAGCTATGTGGATTTCCGAACAAGAGAGATAGTCCATTCAGTCAGTGAAGAGCACAGGTAAGTCAGCTACCGACAGGCGGAATCTATTATCCTAACAGCAAGACTATCATTCATCATTACAAACCCATCCAACTCTTAGTAATAACACAGCACAGATGGATACACCATTCTGGATTAAAAGATCAAAGCACGTGTTTTCCTGTGTTAACATATTTGAGATAAGTACAGCATCCTTTCTGTGAAACCCGTCCCACAGTCCTGTGCCCCTCTTCCCCCACAGAGGCTTTCTCTTGTTTCTCTTGGTACCCTCTTGTTCCAGTGGATTAAAAAACAAAACCTGAGATATTATGATGCCCTCGTGTAAAGAGCAGGGATGCAGATTTGGAGTAATCATCAGCGTTCACATGGGTTCACATTTTGGGGGTAGGTGGGTCCCACCCTTAATTCTTCTTCTCATGCTGTAAAACACTCTAGATGCCGTTAGTGATTTTAAATTGCTCCCTTTCCCCTGTTTAAGCCAATAGGGCTTTGTCTCCCCAAAAGAGGGAGCAGAAAGGCAGGCAACAACGGTGGAGGGGAAGTTGGAGACCACTGGCGTAGGAGCTGCTGAGCAGTGACAGAGCCACTTTAAATATAACACAGCCGTAGTTTCATGGGCCTGGATTCTCTGAGGAGCTCAGGCTAGACTGTCAATGCTCAGCACCCTCAATTCAGGCTGTTCAGCCAAGTGGCTCAGCAGCCAGCAGGTCCCCAGGGTGAATTTCAAAAGAGCCCACGCTCCACACTGAATTCTTTTGAAATATGTGGTCACTTCGTACCCCACAACACACCAGACCTGTGTGTGTGTCAGGCACACTTTGCTGTGTGTTATTGCTTACACACACACATGCTCACAGACATACATCCACATGCACACTCACACACAGGTATCTACAACTGTCTCTCCACAGACCATGGATATCGTTCTCTCACGTAATCAGATATTCCACTGGCAAACATATATTTCTCCAAATTACCTTCGACAACATCAACATCTTCCATTCCTATCCCATCATCCAGGTTTTGGGGCTCCCCTTGTGGCACATCCTCAGGAACAGGCATGGGATTGGCCTGGACATGGAAAACTAAGCAGAAAACAGCAAAGAGAAGGTAAAGGGTCTTCATGGCTGAAAATTGGCTGGATCCCAGAGTCACTGCAGAGAAGAGGCACGGAGAGACAGTGAGACTGGTGCTCCTCTGCAGAAAGAGGAAGGAGAGTCTCTGCATTTATGCAGTTCCCTAAGGAGGAAAGAAGATTAATTTACCATGTGGGGGGATTTTTAGGGTGCGGCTCCAGAGGCCATGAAATTGCTCCAAACCCGCTTTGATGTTGTTCTTATCTGGCCACTCTGCTCTCAGTCTGTCATCGTTTCTACTGACAATCCCTCGTGGGAGATAAGCCCTCCTGCTCCCCAGCTGTGTGAGTATCTGTTGTCTGTTGTGCAGCTGCCACATCTGAAGGATCCATCGTCTCCCTCTTCCCAGAATCATCATGTTTAATTCAATCATTTCCGTCATAAACAAACACACGGAGCTGCTCCTAACTCAGTCTCTGGACACCTTTGGCCATCGGTTACAAACCATCACAAGAGAACAGCAGAATCCTCCCAACACTTAACATCCCCCCAGAATCCTCAACGAGTCCCCATCACTCCTAGCCATCTGCAGCCTCATAATATTCCTCAAAGAAACCCCAGCCTCAGCTATCTGCTCCTTCCCCGAGTGCCTGCTGAGGAAACCAGGCTTTTCAGCATGCCCTGACAGCCTGTAAATTCAGGCTGTTGCAGATGGAAGTGGATAGTGGATTCCAAAGCTGAGGGGGGCTCGCTGAGAAAGCCTTGGCAACACTTCACTCCCTAGTGTATTAAGGGAGCAGCAGCTCCAGTGGCCTTGCTGACTGGCGCAGCAAAGTCATGGGGAGCGTGGTGGTCTTCCACATAGGGTCATCCAGGCAGTGTTAGGATTTATAGGCCAGAACCTACCCCCTTCTGCTCCACCTGGATGCCAGCTGGAATGGTATTTTATATAGGTTGGACGCTCTTTGGCTTAAAGATTCCACCTTTTTGTTCTGTTTCCACAGCATGTAGCACAATGGAGCATGACTGGTGCTCTGGGATGCCATTGCAATACAATAATAACACCACATATTTCTATTGCTTTGCTTCCAGAAACGGAGAGCCCAGGGATAGACCAGGCCACATTCTTGCATGTGTGAAGGTGCAAGAACCGTCCCCTCCTTGGGCCCCTCACACAATGACTAGAGATAATCAGTCTCCTCACCCTGGAGAGTGTATGTGTAACTTACTGTTCAGTGTACTGAATGCATCCAATGAAGTGCGCTCTAGCTCACGAAAGCTTATGCTCAAATAAATTTGTTAGTCTTTAAGGTGCCACAAGTCCTCCTTTTCTTTTTGTTCAGTGTATGTTACAGGAACCCCTCAGTGCCCAACTTGCAAAGGAAGTGAGCTGTTACAGCCTCAACTGGGGAGTCTTGGCTGTTTAACTCAAGCCATAACAGCTCCTGCCGTTAGCTCTGAAGCTCTTCGGTTAAATCACGGGCGTATCAGCCAAGATGGCAGCTGTCACACATTTATTGCTGTCTCCTAGCACTCCAGGGGTGCAAACCACCTCAAAGTGGGAGGGATGAGAAGAAGTTAGGGTAATATCTCCTCTCCTCATTGACCAGCAGAGCTGTCTGGGCCCAGAATGTCCCTCGGGATGGTCCTGAGCAATGTGCAGGCCTCCCCTGCACAAAGGGGGACACAGTGATAACCCCCACTGTGCAATTTCACTTATCTCTGTTAATGAGGCAAAACTACCTGCAGAAGCACATTCAGGCCACCAGGGTGTGTCCTGCGGAGCAGCTTCAATGGGATAAGCCTGGCTCATGTCAGGGGAGGGGCTTTGTGGAAGGACCAGCTTGGCCATCCTCTCTCCACATTGCTTCCCCTCCCGAAAACCCTGTCTCTGTCATGGCCAATGCCTCTATGAACTTTGCTGATACTGGCACAGGTGAGGAGAAACTTGCGACTATCTTACATAGAACCACAGAACCCATGAGCCACTGTCAGCAAAGTTCATACAGGCCTTGTCCAGGTGTAACGATGCTGGTTCTGGCGGGACCCTACTGAGAGTGCCAATTCAGGACAAATTGCGTACAGCAGGGCAGTTACAGCCCAAGGCTGGAGTTTCTATGCACACCAAGGCAAACCAAACCAGCCAAACAGAGAAGACTTTGGTTTTACCCCATTGGCTAACCACAAGTCACACAAGCAATTCCCTTTGACACTCCAGTTTCCCAGTATCACCACCAGTGCCCCTCGTTATGGGGACAAATGGTTATGAAAACCAATACCCCAGTAAAAGAAAAAAGGTTCTCTCGATCCCAAAGGACCAAGCCCCAGACCCAGGTCAATATACAAATCAGATCTTACCCACAAATCACGCTGTTGCCAATCCTTTAGGATATAAAATCTAAAGGTTTATTCATAAAAGGAAATAGATATAGATGAGAGCTAGAATTGGGTAAATGGAATCAATTACATACAGTAATGGCAAAGTTCTTGGTTCAGGCTTGCAGCAGTGATAGAATAAACTGCAGGTTCAAATCAAGTCTCTGGAGAACATCCACAGCTGAGATGGGTCATCAGTCCTTTGTTCAAAGCTTCAGTGTAGCAAAGTTCCTCCAGAGGTAAGAAGCAGGATTGAAGACCAGATGGAGGAGCTGCAGCAGCTTTTTATATTCTCTTGCCATGTGGTTTTTCTTTCTTTGTCCAAAAGACAAGCTGTCCATCACATGGCCTGGAAAAACCTCAGAGTTCTGTCCATAGGCAGGTCCCTGCATACCTTGCTGAGTCGCAAGGCGTGTCTGCCTACTCTCAATGGGTCAGTTGTATAGCTGATGGTCCTTAATGGGCCATCCAGCAGGCTAGGCAGAGCTGACCCCAACTTGTCTGGGGTGTCACCCAGAAGCATAGCATAAGTTTGAAACATAGACAGTATAGAGCCAATACTTATATCTTTAAATACAAAAATGATACATGAAAACAGATAGCATAATCATACCCAACAAACCATAACCTCATCTTAGACACCTTATTTGACCCCCTTTATACAAGATTTGGTGCCACTACAGGACCTTGGTTGCAACAATGTTCTATACGGTCCTAGTGCAAGTCAATAACGTCACACCAGGATAGAGACGAGATCTTCAGGAGGGGATGCAATGCAGGGAGCAGAGGGCCAGGCAGGTCCTTCCACAAAGCCATTCTCCTTCCTATATTCATTCACATGTGTCAACAAATCGTCAGAAGGGTAACTCTGCACTGCAAGCCTAGGCAGTCACAAATCTGGATTCAGGCCCAACAAAAATCATGAGATTGTCTTTGAGATTGTGTTTTAAAAAAATAATTATGGCTATTTTTCCTTGGCCTTCTGGGTTCTGAGGCTTTATGGAACATTACAGTCGCATTCTCATACTTCCCCACAAAGAGGAGGGCTAGAAACTGGGAAACATATTTTTTGGTTTTTAAATGAAAGCTGAGAATCAAAGGACAGAGGAACCATTTTGGGGATGGTCTAGGTATACTTAATCTTGCCTCAGTGCAGGGGGATGGACTAGATGACATCTTGAGGCCCCTTTCAGCACTACATTTCTATGATTCCATGATTATGATAATCTAGTCTGGCCTCCAGCATAATATAAGCCAAAGAACCTCACCCACTAATTTTTGCATCATGCCCATAACTTTGGTTTCAGCTATACCATATCTTTTAGAAAGTTAGCCCAGTCTTGATATAGAGACGGCAAGTGATGAAGAATCCACCACAACCCTTGCTAACTTGTTCCAATGGTCAATTGCCTTAGCTGTTAAAAACATTTCTAGCCTGGATTCTTCTAGCTTTAGGCACCATCTATCAGATCTCATTATGCCTTTCTTCTGCAATTGCTTGATTCCAGCAGCTGGGGCTTAAACAAAAGCGCCAAATATTGCAAGACTCACAATGAAATCATGAGAGTTGGCAACACAGGTTGATGTTCCACTTCGCCTGACTCTCAATTTACTTGTCTCTCTTTGGCTGTGAGCTCCTCAAAGAAGGGATCACACTTTCGTCTACGGTCTGGAAAGAGCCTAATGTGGCTAATGTAATAATGATGCCGATGACAATGATTATGATGAAGAAACTGTCCTAGAATGTGAACCAGGTACCTCAGCGGAAATGTAGCCTAATGGACAGTGGAATGGTTGGCAGATGCTTCACAAGAGAAATAATAAGTGACATGGATAACTGTGTATGTTACCTGAATAAGGAGGAGATGAGAAACAGATATTGGAGTTATCTACATGTATGAAAACAAAGGAAAGAGAGCAGTTAGATTATATGGTATGAAGGTGATTGCCACACAGTGTGGGACACTCTCATGCTGCAGGGCCAGACACTCTCATGCTGCAGGGTTAGCTCAGCACTGAGCTCCTAGTAAGATGTCATCCACACCCTGAACTTCTCAATCCACTTTGCTCATCCCAGGCTTCCATACCAAGATGATTCCACCACTGGTTGGCCAGACCCAAAGAATTATCTCCAAAGACTCAAGTACCAGGTCCCCATCTAGCAATTACCACCATCTGTGGAATCTCCCGGCAACCACCACAGACCCCTTATTGTGCTTCTCCAATATAAGGACAGGAAGGATGGTCCCGGGGCTAGGGACCAGCCTGGGACTTGAGGACCTGGCTTCAATTCCAGGCTTCACCACAGACTTCTTGTGTGAAGTTGGTCAAGTCACTTAGGCTCAGTTTCTTAGGCATCTAAGACCATCGTTTAGGTCCCACTTTCATTTTCAAAGCTGCCGCTCAGCTGCCCTAACTCCACAGGCACCTAAATCCCCTTGGCTGACCCCACAGCTAATGGCTTTTTTGCAGCCCTCACTCAAGCCCAAACTCTGGAGCTATGAAGTGGGATTTTTCAACTAGACAGGAGAATGCCTATTTTTGATAGGGAGTTAATCTTATAGGCGGTCTCTGAGCATGCCTAAGACCTGTTACCTGCCAGCCCCAACATCAGGAAGGCCAGATACAGGCTATGGATGGGGGGGAGGGGACAGAAGACTATCATCAGAAAGGACAGCCCAGAGCTCAGGGAAACATAGGGTGAGCATGAGAAAGATATTGAGCAGCAGCCTGAAAGAGGGTGAGTCTTGGCTTCTATGGCATGGGCTACCTAAGCGACTGACCTTGCTTAGAAGCCTAACTCCAGGAGAGAGTTTGTGACTGAAGATCCCAAGCAGAAGGAGGGCCTATCCCTGGCCCATCATTGTCCTTCATGCAGCATGACATTGTAAGTATGGTGAGTGAGTGGTTACGCTGTGCAGAGGACACCATTTGTAGCGTATTTCCCCTGGGATGGTGAACAAATTCAGGGACCAGACGAAATCATCCCCATGGGCTGGTTTTCCCCCTGTAGGCCACCAGTTGAAGCACCATGAGCCAGGTGCACCAGGTCACCTGCTTAGGTGCCTAAGCCCCTCCCTTCTCCCCACCCCTCTTCTCAGCATTTCAGTCCTGGCTAGCTTAGGCAGCTCTCCACTCAGCTGACCAGCTTGTGAAAATCCCTTCGACAGACACCTAACTCTCCCCATACATTGTAAGGGAAACTTGGGCACCTTGCTCAGGCTTGAAAATCCCACTGGGCAGCATGGTTAGGCATTGCATGAGTCAGTAACACAATGCTTAAGTGCCTTTAAGAATCTGGATTTAAACTCTCTGTGCCTCCGTTCCCCATTCTTAAAACAGAGGTAACAGCACTGACCTCCCTCACCAAGGCGTTGTGAGGGTAAATACATTCACGATTGTCAGGTGCTCAGATGCTATTGTAATGAGGCCAGATAAGTACCTTAGCTAACACACCACAGGATCTGCTTTACTCTCATTCCATACACAGGATTGCAAGTACTCTTCAGTCATGATGGCACCACGTAGTTTGAAAATGGCACTGGAATCAGATGAGTTCTGAGAAAAAGAGGAAATAAGGAGGTCACCCACTGTCCATTGTGAAAACTGCCCAGAAGGCTTTGAGGCTGGAAACAGTGCCAAGGACCCTGGGAGATACTTACCCACAATGCAATGCCATTCAATCTATGTGAGCAGAATGCTGTGTAGACACAAGCCTCGTAATGCGATATGAGTTGTGACAGTGTGAATGCACAAAACCAGTGTAATGCAATGGTTTAGCAACATTAATAGAAGACAAAATAGTGCAATATTTGTGTGTAGACAAGCAATAGGAGTAATGGGGTCTCTCTATTGACCTTATAGAGACCCTCGTGCCCTAGTAGCTGAGCACCTAACCCAGTGTAAATTTAGACTGGCAATCAGTAGATAATCCCCACCATAAGCACCATTAGACAGTGTTAGCACATTGCAAGGGAAGAGGTGGAAGCTGCATTGCTTGGTACATTTTCCACTAGACTGCACAGGACACAAGGAAATGGACTGATAAAATCAATCTGGCACTGGTCCCAAAGAACAGACTAGATGACCTACCTGTTCTTTCCTAACATCTGATTTTCATGAGTCAATGATTTCTATGTTGTGAAGGCTGCTGTGAAGCACAGGGGCCTGCCTGGATAACAAAGTCATCTTTTCTGGCCCTACATCATCTGTATGCATGGGGGATTAGAGGAATGAAAAGACCTGTTGCTCTGATCTGGTGACTCTACCCTAAGAGCCGTAACCTTTAAGTTTATCCTGGAGTTGCTGAGGATCATCCCTCCTGCTCACCACCTGTTTCACTGTTTATTCAGTTGGGCAGACACTGTATAGCATCAAGGGGACCTTTGACTTTTACAGCAGGTACAAAGACAATTATCCTTTCAAGTCCGGGAGTAGATAACACATAAAAACATTAATGAGGAATCCTTTCAGTTGGGCTTTTTTTTCCCCCAAGTTACTCCTGATGACATCCTCACTCCTCAAGTCTTTCAGCTTGCTCTTCATGCACACGCTTTCCCATGGGCCTCTAGCTCTCTTCTGACCATGAGCTGGCAGGTTTCCATGTTCCTATACCCACCTTTAATGATTCCTGGTGGAGTCCTGGTGCTGCTTTTGGGTTCTATTCTCATGGGCAGCAGGAATTGTTCAGATGCGGGTTGCATCGCTCACCAGCACACAGGAGAATTTAAACCAAACAACCAGTTAACCAGCGAATCCTGAATCCCTACTTATAAAGAAATAATACAGCTGGATTTTTAGATACCTATCTGTGTCACTTTTCTGAGCATAAATGTATATTAAAATACTGTGACCAAGATTTTCCAAGCAGCTAGTGATTTTTAAGGGCCTCACTTTGGGGGTACTCAAACTGGCATACCTTCAAGGGGCCTGTTTTTCCCAAAAGAACTGAGCACCTGTCCTCTGACACTCAAGACCTTTCGAAGGTTTCTGAAGTTGAGCACCCAAAAATCACTGATCACTTTTGAAAACCTTGGCCTAAGGCTATTGCTTTGTTTATTTTCTATTTGTAATTCATGCTGTATGATTTGTAGGGCTAGTTTTAAAAAAAAGGGGGGAATTCTCTTCTAGGAAAAGTTTTTGACAAAATGAATTTTGTTTTATTTTGTTGGAAATTTTTCACTGAATGTTCTGATTTTTCAACAAAACAGTTCAGTACAAAAATTTCATTATGATTTGAATCCAATGGGGTTGAAATGTTGTGGGGTTTGAGGTCTGACCCCCCACCAACAGATAAAAAGGGGGAATGAGTGAGGGAATGAAGGATTTACCAGGGTAGGGACTGTGTTTGTCCAGCACCTAGCACAATGGGGTCCTAGGCCAAGACTGGGGCTCCTAGATACGACCACAAAACAAATAACAATAATTAATAATAATTCTTTCTTTCCAATGAGATAGAATTGGGAAAATGTTGAAACCATTCAAAGATTTTTGATTTTTTGATGAAATGTTTTGAAATGAACAATTTTTGTTTTGATTTGAATCAAATGGAACAAATGAAAAATGGTTCAGTTTTCATTTTTTATGGGTGTTTCCCCTTTTTTCCCTCTCTCTTTTCCTCTTAGAAAGAGAAAAAAAGTGAAACTGCTCCCCCACCTCCCAAAATGAAAAAGTTTGGATTTGTTTCCATGTGATTCAAATCAAAACAAAAATTGTTCATTTCAAAACATTTCATCAGAAAATAAAAGCATTTTTAATAGTATCAAGATATATTTTTTAATTTTTACCTCAGCTGCAGGAAAGAATGCATCCCCCAGGAGAATAGTCAAACAGCTGGAAAGCAGGAGAGATTATCAACTCCAAATCTAGAATAAATAGAAAGAACTGCAGGTGGAGAGCAGAGACAGCAGATCAGAGCAACTTGGAATGACGTGGGAGGTAATTTTGCAATAACCTATCTGTATGATGAATGACTTCACTGATCCCATTTTTAGGGAAACCTGCCAGCTGATTTCCATGCAAATTATTAGTTGCAGTCTTCTTTCAGATAGGCTAACTCACAGTTACTTAGTAAGTGGAGATTTTCTAATTTACCCCACAGGGAGTCCCTTGTAGTCAGCAAGCACGTCTCTCAATCATAGGGTCAGTTTATCCATTGCTATTATGTGGGCCAGGCCTTCTGTAGATGGACTGGATAATTTCCAGCTTCTAGCTATTCCACTTTGTGCAACCAAGGAGAGAAGAGGACAGACATCTCATTGGTAGAGACTGGGGAGGAAGCTCTGTGTAAAACCCTGGGATCTACGGCCCATTGAACTGTAGCAGTGTCCAAAATGCACTGGCTGACCATTTGCCAAAAGTCAATGGTGTGAGGAAACTCCCATCATATGTTCAGAAAGGAGCAACCTATGCCAAAGTAGAGGAGAACCAACGGTGATGTGTTGAACTTTACTGCTCATTTGTAGCTGAGTTTCCCTTGCTAAGTGATACAGACATTTTACCAGTTTTTGTTGCCAATTTTTGTCAAATGGGCATTGAATAAGTGTAGTGTCTAGGTTTCTCTGCCAGACAGGTGTTTGTCCGTCTGCAGCCCTGATAATTGCATCCCCTAGGTGTAGTACCCTGACTATTTTACATTTTATGTGGAGACTGAGTCTCATGTACATTAAGGTTCCTGTAGTATGGCATTGTGCAAGGGACTCATTCCTACTTTAAGGCTTCACACTGTCTTTACTGTGCCCAAGCAGCTTCAGCATCATGCATTCATACACCTATCTTTAATAGGGGAACAAAGAGGACTGGCGGAATTTAAGACCAGTCAGCTTAACTTCGATACTTGGCGAGATACTGGGACAAATTATTAAACAATCAATTTGTAAGCACCTGGAGAATAACAGGAATATAAGGAATAGCCAGCATGGATTTGTGAAGAAAAAAATCATGCCAAATCAATCTAATTTCCTTCTTTGACAGGATTATTGGTCTAATGGATAGGAGGAAGCTGTAGACAAAATATACCTTGAGTTTAGCAAGGCTTTTGACAAACTCCCACATGACGTTTCCATAAGCAAACTAGGGAGATGTAGTCTACAGCAGTGAGACTCAGACTTCAGTGGTTCAGGAGCCAAATTAGTGATCGACATTACTTAAAAGAGCCACAGTCATGAGAATTCATTGTTTCATTTACAGTAGTACTGTTCATATTTAAACAGTATGGCAGTGGAAATATCTATCTATCTATCTATCTATCTATCTATCTATCTATCTATCTATCTATCTATCTATCTAATTCTTACAGCAAATAAGTTAATAATTTAGTGCAAGTAGATAAGCTAATTGGTTAATCACATACTAAAAGCATCCTGACTGGTTAATAACTTAGATTGGTTAATAATTAAATCACACAGTGTTTTAATATCATGTGCTGCAAAGAGCCACAGGAGACACATTAAAGAACCACTTGCGAGCTGCAATCTGAATATCACTGGTCAAGGGGAAAGTCATAGAATCATAGAATCTCAGGGTTGGAAGAGACCTCAGGAGGTCATCTAGTCCAACCCCCTGCTCAAAGCAGGACCAACACCCACTAAATCATCCCAGCCAGGGCTTTATCAAGCCGGGCCTTAAAAACCTCTACTACCTCCCTAGGTAACCCCTTCCAGTGCTTCACCACCCTCCTAGTGAAATAGTGTTTCCTAATATCCAACATAGACCTCCCTCACTGCAACTTGAGACCATTGCTCCTTGTTCTGTCATCTGCCACCACTGAGAACAGCCAAGCTCCATCCTCTTTGGAACCCCCTTTCAGGTAGTTGAAGGCTGCTATCAAATCCCCCCTCACTCTTCTCTTCTGCAGACTAAACAAGCCCAGTTCCCTCAGCCTCTCCTTGTAAGTCATGTGCCCCAGCCCCCGATCATTTTTGTTGCCCTCCGCTGGACTCTCTCCAATTTGTCCACATCCTTTCTGTAGTGAGGGGCCCAAAACGGGATGCAATACACCATATGTGGCCTCACAATGTGCCGAATAGAGGGGAATAATCAATTCCTTCGATCTGTTGGCAATGCTCCTACTAATGCAGCCCAATATGCCATTAGCCTTCTTGGCAACAAGGGCACACTGCTGACTGATAACCTGCTTCTTGGCCATGTAATCCCCAGGTCCTTTTCTGCAAAACTGCTGCTTAGCTTGTCGGTCCCCAGCCTGTAGCGGTGCATGGGATTCTTCCTTCCTAAGTGCAGGACTCTCCACTTGTCCTTGTTGAACCTCATCAAATTTTTTTAGCCCAATCCTCCAATTTGTCTAGGTCACTCTGAACCCTATCCCTACCCTCCAGCATATCTATCTCTCCCCCAAGCTTAGTGTCATCTGTGAACTTGCTGAGGTTGCAATCCATCCTATCATTCAGAGCATTAATAAAGATGTTGAACAAAGCCGGCCCCAGGACTGACCCTTGGGGCACTCCACTTGATACCGGCTGCCAACTAGACATCGAGCCATTGATCGCTACCCGTTGAGCCCCACAATCTAGCCAGCTTTCTATCCACCTTATAGTCCATTTATCCAATTCATACTTTTTTAACTTCCTGGCAAGACTACTGTGGAAGACTGTATCAAAAGCTTTGCTAAAGTCAAGACATATCATGTCCGCTGCTTTCCCCATATCCACAGAGCCAGTTATCGCATCATAGAAAGCAATCAGGTAGGTCAGGCATGACTTGCCCTTGGTGAATCCCTGTTGACTGTTCCTGATCACCTTCCTCTCCTCCAAGTGCTTCAAAATGGTTTCCTTGAGGACCTGCTCCAAGATTTTTCCAGGGACTGAGGTGAGGCTGACCAGTCTGTAGTTCCCTGGATTCTCCTTCTTCCCTTTTTTAAAGATGGGCACTATATTTGCATTTTTCCAGTCATCCAGGACCTCCCCCGATTGACATGAGTTTTCAGAGATAATGGCCAAAGGCTCTGCAATCACATCAGCCGATTTCCTCAGCACCTTTGGATGCATTAGATCTGGACCCATGGACTTGTGCATGTCCAGCTTTTCTAAATAGTTCTTAACCTCTTCTTTCACCACTGAGGGCTGCTCACCTCCTCCCCATACTGTGTTGCCCAGGACAGCAGTCTGGGGGCTGCCCTTGTCTGTGAAGACCGAGGCAAAAAAAGCATTGAGTACTTCAGCTTTTTCCACATCATCTATCACTAGGTTGCCTCCCCCATTCGTTAAGGGTCCCACACTTTCCTTGACCTTTTTCTTGTTGCTAACAAACCTGGAGAAACACTCCTTGTTGCCCTTCACATCCCTTGCTAGCTGCAAATCCAGTTGTGTTTTGGCCTTCCTGATTACACCCCTGCAGGATTAAACAATATTTTTATACTCCTCCCTCGTCATCTGTCCAAGTTTCCACTTCTTGTAAGCTTCCTTTTTGTGTTTAAGCTCACCAAAGATTTCACTGTTAAGCCAAGCTGGTTGTCTGCCATATTTGCTATTCTTTCTGCACATTGGGATGGTTTGTTCCTGTGCCTTCAATAAGGCTTCTTTAAAATACAGTCCTATGAGGTAATCACATAACTGGTTGAAAGACAATACTCAAAGAGTTTTTATCAATGGTTTGCTATCATACTGGGAGGACATGTCTAGTGGGGTCCTGCAGAGGTCTGTCCTTGGTCTGTAACTGGTCAATATTTTCATTAATGACTTGAATAATGGACTTGAGAGTCTACTTCTGAAATTTGCAGATGACACCAGCTGGTAGGGGTTGCAAGAACTTTGGAGGACAGGATTAGAGTTCAAAAAGACCTGCACAAATTGGAGAATGGGTCTGAAATCAACAAAATGGAATTCAATAAAGACAAGTGCAAAGTTCTACACTTAGGAAGGAAAAATCAAATGTACAACTACACAATAGGGAATAACTGGCTAGGTGGCTGTACTGCTGAAAAGGATCTGGGGGGGTATAGTGGATCACAAATTGAATATGAGTCAACAATGTGATGCAGTTTCAAAAAAGACTAATCATTCTGGGGCCTATTAACAGGAGTGTCACATGTAAGGCATGAGAAGTAATTGTCCTGTTCTACTCAGCACTGGTGAGGCCTCAGCTAGAATACTGTGGCCCACTCTGATCACCATATTAAAGAAAGATGTGGACAGATTGGGGAGAATCCAGAGGAGATCAACCAAAATGATAAAAGGTTGAGAAAACCTGACCCGTGAAGAGAAGTTAAAAGGACTGGGTATGTTTAATCTTGAGAAAAGGAGACTCAGGGGGACCCTGATAACAGTCTGCAAGGGGCTATTCTAAAGAGGATGGTGATCAACCTTTTTCCATGTCCTCTGAAATAATAGGTTCAATCTGCAGCCAGGGAGATTTGGGTTAGATATTAGGGAAATCTTTCTAACGATAAGGGTAGTTAAGATCTGGAACAGGCTTCCAAGTGAGAGAGTGGAATCCCCATCATTGGAGGTTTTTAAGCAGAACTTGGACAAACACCTGTCAGTGATGGTCTAGGCTTGGTCCTGTCTCAATGTAGGGGGTTGGATTAGATGATCTCTGGCGGTCCCTTCCCAGTCTAAGATTGAACTCTAGGTGAGAGGAAGGATGGTCCACTGCTCTGGGTACTAACTGAGGATTTGAAGACCGGGTTCAATTCTATGTTCTGCTACAAACTTCTTGTGTGGACTTGGACAAGGTTGTGTGCCTCAGTTTCCCCTCTTTACATGGAAGATAGCACTGCTCTGCCTCAGAGGAAGGTTCAGAGGATAAATATGTTAACCCTTATGACATGCTCAGATACTGTAGGGATGGGGGCTGGCTAAGTACCTTAGATAGGTGATTCCAAAAGACAACAGTGTTTTCCTAGTGAAGACCAGGCCTGTGAGGGGAGAGGTCAAGCATAATCTTGGCATGTGATCTCAAATAATTCTCACTGTCTTTTCTGCTTTTGGCAGGGAGCTGGTATTTATCTTTCTCTTGGATCAGAAGGAGATGACAGGTCCCTCAGGTGCTTCATTTGCACATCTTCAAACAGATAGGGAGCAGGAGAGATTATCATCAGCAAGCCTAAAGTAAATAGATTGGATGTGCAGCTGAGGGCAGAGCCCTAATCAGAGTAACATCAAAGGGAATTTGCAGGAATTTCCACACACACAATGTCCTGTCCTCTGCTTATAACCCACATTAAAACTGGGACTCTAGCCTCTTTTATCTTTTAAAGCAGCATAGCCTCAACCTGTCTCTGAGTCTCTTCTCCGCAGGGACACTAAGATCCCAGCCGAGCATCATCAGCCATGCGGGCTCTTTACCTTCTCTTTGCTCTTCTCTTCTTGGTTTTCCAGGAACAGGCCCAGTCTGAGGACCAAGATGAACCCCAGGAACTGCCTTGCTGGATGACATAGAAGGAGCCATGGGAGCCCCAGGTAAAATGCCAATTTGTGTAGGCTTGTAAATGGGATGTCTCTATCAATGCGAGGGAAACACACCAATATCAGCTGATTGCAGGTCTCCAGGCTAGATTACTGTTGAGATATATTTAAGATGTCCACTCGTTACTATTAATTACTTTTCAAGCATCCTCCAGTCAGCACGGGGGTCTGAAGCTCTGGAGCTTCAGGTGAGGACGGATCTCAAAGGGAAGCTCGGCCCAAACCTCAGGGCTCCAGCTGGCTTTGGGCTGGAACTGTGTGAGCTTGTGGATTTTGTATAATTCCAAGTCACAAATCAAGCCAGGTTTGTCTGAGACTGGGACAGGCTCCAGAGGGAGACCTTTTGAACCTAAGCAAATGTGTCTCACAAAACCTAAATCTCACAAATACTGCCTTTGCCCTTAAAGGCTTATAGTGTAAATAGCTGTTGCAGTCTATCTATACTCAGAGCCAGGGAAATACAGATCTGCTCCAACTTCCTGAGAAGATACTGGGGGGGGGGGGGGGGGAGGGGAGGGCAGGGCATGTAATAGCATAGACCAGTAGGATACTGGAGTGAGATTTGGGGCTCCTGGGTTCTGTTCCTAACTCTGTCTAAATTAGGTACTTTGATGGTTCCCATTACCATAGTAGCTCACAGTCTTTAACACTTTCCCTCCAGCCCTAGGAGGTAGGGAAGTGCCATTATCCCTCTTGAACGGGCAGGGAACTGAGTCCTAGAAAGTCTAAGTGACTGGGACAGGCACTCAGGGACTGTCTCTAGCTATGTGCTCGTACAGTGGGGCCCCAATTTCAATGGAGACTGCTTGATTCCACTGTAAATAATGAATAGTAATAAAGAGATTATTTTGCTGTGCAGATGGCCAGCACTCTGACAGTTGCCCTAGGCTGTAGCTGTTGTACGAGTGCACTTCATTAACTTAACTGGCAATTTCCATGGTTTCTATCAATCTAAACTCACAGTCTCTGTTTTTCTGTCTTTTGTGAACGACACTTTGTCTGATCCGTCTTTCCTCTTTGTACAAATACGTAGCTCCTGTATTGCCAGCAGGGGTCAGTGCCGAAATGGGTTCTGTCCCTGGAAGGAAACAAAAATTGCATCCTGCGGTTTTGGTAGGCCCTGCTGTAAAAAAGTCATATAAAAAATCTGCTGGAATCTGAAGAAATCCACACAGGGGATTCTTAGCGGCCAGAGAGGGGGAAAGCAATGTTAATTCTGCTTTTCTGAACAACTGTCTGATTTCAAATCATGTTCCTTTAATAAAAATGATTCTTGCATTGCTATCGCAGCAGAGGGCAGGTGTCTTTTCTACTTCATCCTTTTGAAGTGACTGCAGAAGAGAAGAGTGAGGGGGGATTTAATAGCAGCCTTCTACTACCTGAAAGGGGGTTCCAAAGAGGATGGAGCTCGGCTGTTCTCAGTTGTGGCAGATGACAGAACAAGGAGCAATGGTCTCAAGTTGCAGTGGGGGAGGTCTAGGTTGGATATTAGGAAATACTATGGTGAAGCACTGGAATGGGTTACCTAGGGAGGTGGTGGAATCTCCATCCTTAATGGTTTTTAAAGCCCGGCTTGACAAAGTCCTGGCTGGGATGATTTAGTTGGTGTTGGTCCTGCTTTGAGCAGGGGATTGGACTAGATGACTTCCTGAGGTCTCTTCGAACCCTAATCTTCTATGATTCTATGACTGTTACTAAAGGGGGGTAGAATAATCAATGGCCCTGATTGGCTAATAGGATACACCCAGCACAGATTCAAACTTGTTACTAGAGAGGGTTGGAGCATTTTTGATTAATTGAAACTTTGTCCAAACCAAAACTTTTCAAGAAAGATTAGGGTGTGTGTGGAAAGGGAGCTCTGGACCCCCAAAACCTTCCCAAGTTGAAGGGATTTGTTTTCTTTCCAAAGCAGAATGAACACAGCACTTTCCTGGGGCAGCCAGTCTAGTACTACAGCATTGCAGGATCTGCAGTTCTGTCTACACTGCAATTAGAAACCTGTCACTGGCCTGTGCCAGCTGACTTGGGCTAAAGGGCTGTTTAACTGCAGGGCAGACGTCTGCGCTCGGCCTGAGCTGTGGGATCTTCCCACCTTGCAGGGTCCTAGAGCCTGGGCTCCAGCCCAAGCCAGAGCATCTTATACCACAATTAAACAGCCCCTTAGCCTGAGCCCCATGTGCCTGAGTCAGCTGGCCCGGGCCAGCCGCGGGGGTCTAAGTGCAGTGCAGATATTCCCTAAGCGCTCAGGGGAGGTGAAGGGCTCCCATTGTGCGCAGCTGTGCAGTGTAGGAGAGGCTTCTTGCAGCTATACAGGAACACACACAATCAGATAAACTGCGCCCACCAGATCTGCCCCCATGGCCCTTTGGACAGGTGAGACCTGCTTTGACAACTCCATGCAAACATGGGGGTGTGAAATTTGTACACGGGCCACTCGTCAAACGCAGCTGTGAGTGCTCCAGGCAAATCCTACTTTTCTAAAGGTCAGTAGCTGTTCCTGTTGATGTCATTTGGGATGTGGTTCGTTAAATCCAAGGAATCCCTGCCTGTGGTCTTACATTAGGCCACGGCCCCTGTTATTAACCATACAGAAGTCAGGGATTCTCAAGGATACTGTGCAATGAGCCGTAGGCCCTACATGCGACTCACAAGGTTCTGCGTAGACCTTTGGGCTGGCCATGCGTGAGCTCTCGGTTGCCATGGTAACAGGGCTTGGATCCAAAGGGGCTTCAGTTGGGAGCGTTGAGATTTTAGTTAACTTCAGTTTCTCAGCAGCTGAAAGTCAGATAGAGCATAAAATGCACCAGCACCTCTCTGTACCAGAGTCTCCGGCCCTCCCCAGAAATCATGGAATCATAGAATACCAGGTTGGAAGGGACCTCAGGAGGTCATCTAGTCCAACCCCCAATCAACAGCTCAGTGGCTTCCCTCTCATTTGAACCAGTGTTTTGGGCTTTTCTGTACCACCGATGCGGCTGTGCCAGGGGAGCTGGTAATAACACAGCTGCCCCCCCAAGCCATGATTAGAACACAGCTCCACCTTGCAGTGTAGACAAGACGTAACTGTGTTCTCCAGTGCGACAGCCTTAGCCAGAGCAGAGCTGCAAAGTTGATGGGAAGGAGGAGCTGAGAGGGGAGCAACTGGATAAGGAAGCTTGGGAGGGAGGCGAAGAGCAGTCTCACACTATGGTGGCCACGGATATCTTGTAGATGCTTATACCCCTCCCGCCCCAACAAGCTATAAAGGAGGAAAGAATAATGACTGGAACATGAGCAACTGTACAATAGGGACCATCCTGTTCCGTCGGTGGGGCAGATGACCTTGTAGGTCTTTCCCGTCTCTATCATCTAGGAGATAGCAGGGTCAGCTGATTAGCACATAATACAAAGGTTCTGTCTCCAGTGCCAAAGGAGGTGTGTTTTCCCAGTAAGATAGTTAACATGAGTTAGCTATTGTGCTATAAGGGCCTAGTGGAGACAAGCCTCTGCCGTTTTTACCTCATTGTAGCTAGTCCAAGGTAAACACCAGGTGTGTGGATACAGTGTTGTCTTGATTGGCTACAGTGAGGTAAAAGCTACCTGTGCCTTGTCACTACTAGGATTTCATAGTGAGCGAGCTCTTCTGAGTTACTGATCTCGGTGTCGAAACACATCCTGTTTGGCAGGGAAGATATAGCCAAAGAATCTCTGACCCCAACTTAGCCACTGCCTTTCTATGGATACACAGCATCAGGCTGTATCAGACACAAACACGCCCAGTGGGTTGGCCCCAGTTCAGGTTCTGTAATCTATAGAACCACTCACTGGCAATTCATCCTGTGGATAGCAACATACAGCCTTGTAGCCATGATGTTGACAACAGCAGGGGTTAACATAACCCTCCTGCTTCCCAAAGGTCTAGAAATGCTTCTTTACCAAGAAATATACCAAACCTCAGCATTGTCCGACCATCCCAGAGCTCTGTAAATATAGAGAGCGTCTGATTTCAACAGCAAAAAATCTGTGTTGATGCCTACTATCTCCAGTGATGCTAGGTCAGGTTCCCTTTGTTTGATCCTTTGACCGCACTCCTGTCCCTGTTATTTCATTTGTTGTCCCCCGGAATCACTTGGCTTCCAGGTCCTGTGGATCCTCCCCTTAGGCTGGGGGGGTGGGGGTCCTTTAGCAGTGGACGGGCTTCCGCCTGCCCACTTCCTGGATCCCAATAGGATCCCCAGTGATGCTAGGCTCAGCAGACCTGCAGTACGGAAGAGCCTTTATTGTCTCTTGGCTGTTCTCACCTTCTTTGTCCAGGCTGCTCCAGCTGATGGGGCACTGCTTCAGCGTGCAGTTAATCTGGGTATGGAGACCAGCATTTTGCATGTGTGCAAATTTCTACCTATTTGTACCTATGAGACTACAAAAAGAAGGGCTCAAATTCTTAGTACTTAAAACAGGTCATTAGCTCCCTTCCACTGCCCAGATTCCCCCAGCACCTTGCTCCTTCTCCAAATAATCCCCTACCCCTTACCATTGCCCAGAAAGCTCCCCCAGGGTATGAATGATTTGGAATTAAGGGGAGCGCCAGTCCCTATTTACACATGGAGCTGTATCCTCCCTCCACAACTCAGGATTTACTTTTAGTGGTAGGTTTTTGTGTCCATCCATGCCTGGACCGCATAGAGCCAGGAGTTCACACGTAGATTTTTAGAAGCAAGCGTGACAATCCCAGATTCCAGATCAAATCCTGCAACCCTTGCTCGGGCCCCACCTTAGATTCAAATCTCTTCACTATAAATGGGCAGGATGCCTAAGTAAGGACTGCAGGGTGTGGCCCTTCTTCATCAACAATAAACCAAAGGGCACAAGCTCCCTGTGGAGAAGATTTTTTTAAAAAAGCAAAATCCAGCTGTTTCTTGGTACCATGCACAAACAGCTTGTTTTATAGGGCAGCGAAGGGATGCTAAGAACACATCCCCAGACAACCGGCATCCCTATGCCCTGCTAACCAGCCGGGATAGAACAGCAGGGGTTCTTGGCCAACATTACTGGGAAGACCCATGGGGCCAAACACATCCCTGGTGAAACTCCAGTGAAGTCAGTGCAGCTACACCAGGGCCACTGGCAATAGGCAGGGGATTCTATGAGGGGCAGGGCATACAACCCCCAGGGAAGGCATCATTCCTATACCATGTCCCCTTGAGATGGGGCTGAAGTAGGTCACAGTGTAGCTTGGAGTGGCTGGTGGGTGCTGAACACCCCCTATTTTTTTCTCTGTGGGTGCTTGAGCCCTGGGCACCCATGCAGTTGGTGCATATGCTTCGTATTACCATGTCCCATTGACAGGTTTCAGAGTAGCAGCCGTGTTCGTCTGTATTCGCAAAAAGAACAGGAGGACTTGTGGCACCTTAGAGACTAACCAATTTATTTGAGCATAAGCTTTCGTGAGCTACAGCTCACTTCATCGGATGTCCCATTGGTTATCATAGTTCCACCAACTTTCTGTGGTGCCTGCCTATTATGTCAATACCTTTTAACCCAGATTCATATTTAAACTTCTAGCATTTGTGTACAAGCACCTGTAAAATTTGTCAATATTTAGTTGTCTGCCTTCACGTGATGTAATTGAATGAGGCTTTTTTTTCCGTTGAGTGTTTCTCTTCAGTTCTTACCTGTACTTTATCAAATTCTATCCTCTCTTCTTTATTAGGATATAGAGAATCCCCTTGAATAAATCCTCCTGTAAGGGATGTGATTTTCTGAACTGGATGCTTCTCTGGCTTTCCCCGAGCCCTTAGTTTAAAAACTCCTTTATGTCCTCTTTAACTTTACATCATCATCAGTCTGGTTCCATTTTGGTTTAGGTGGAGCCCATCCTTTCTGTACAGGATCCTGCTTTCACAAAAGGTTTCCCAGTTCATAATAAGCCTCAATCCCTTATCTCAACACCATTGTCTCATCCACACATTGATACCTTGCAGTTCTGCCTGGCTGAGTGGTCCTGCACTTGGAACTGGAAGCATTTCAGAGAATGCTACGATGGAGGTCCTGGGCTTTAATCTCTTATTTAGCAGCTAAAATTTGGCCTCCAGGACCTCTCTCCTATCTTTCCCTACGCCATTGGTACAGCAAGTACCACAACCACCGGCTCCTGCCCAGCACTGCACATAAGCCTATCTAGATGTCTCATGAGTGGATTGTTCCAAACAGGATCTATTTAATTATAGAGATCATAAGCACTGACTCTGGAGCACCCATGGGAAAAAATAGTGGGTGCTCAGTACCCACTGGTAGACCGGCTGATCAGCTCCTCCCCCTCCCTCCCAGCGCCTCCCGCCTGCCAGTCAGCTGTTCAGCAGCATGCAGGAGGCTCTGGGGGCAGAGGGAGGAGCGGGGGCAGGAAGAGGCAGGGGCAGGGGGCAGGGTGGGGTGGGAAGAAGCGGGGATGGTGGTTTGAGGGAAGGAGTGGAGTGGGAGCGGGGCCTTGGGCAGAGCGAGGGTCAAGAATGCCCTGGGAACTGAGGAAGTCCGCGCCTATGGCGAGATGACATGGATTGGAACACTCTTGTTTATGGTGAATGTAAAACAGCATTGTTTCCAGACTATATAGCAAGGACTAGAGGTTCAAGGTGGGTGAGATAATATCTTTTATTCGATCAACTTCTCTTGGTGAGAGAGACAATCTTTTGAGCTACACAGAGCTCTTCTTCAGGTCTGGGAAAGGCTCTTCTTCAGGTCTGGGAAAGGCTCTTCTGGCTCTTCTTCAGGTCTTCTGGCTCTTCTGGCTCTTCTTCAGGTCTTCAGGTTCTTCAGGTCTTCTTCAGGTCTTCTGGCTCTTCTGGCTCTTCTTCAGGTCTTCTGGCTCTTCTTCAGGTCTGGGAAAGGCGTTTCAGCTAAATGCAAGTTTGACTAGCTACTTTAGCATAAGCAGTTAGCACATATTCTAAGAGACCATTCAAGTTGAAGAAGCCAATTAACACCCCTGTAACACAGGACGAAAAGGGGGATTAGTGAGTTACAGGTTGTTGTTATAAACCATAAATCCAGTGTCTGTGTTAAGACCATGATTTTTAGTGTCTAGCAAAGCTATGAATATAAGCTCCCAGGCTTGGCTTTTTTTGTGTAGGTTTCTTTTGAGGATGAGGACTGATAGATCAGATATAGAGTGCTCAGAGATAGGTGATGTGATGTTTTTGTCTTTTATCATTGTCCTGTGTGAGTTCATTTGAGAGCGTAGTGATTGTCTGGTTTCACCCACATAGGTATTGGGGCAGTTAGTACACTGGGATGAAGTACTAGAGGTGAGATATGAGGACTAGAGGTGAAATATTAGTGGTTCCCAATGCTTGTGAGTGAGCTTGAGTCCGGTTGCTGGACCATAGATGTTGGGTGCATTGCAGAGATGAATACGTGGTATATAAGGTGCAGGCATAGGTGCAGGAATGGTAGCTTGGTGTGTGGCAGGATAGGCAGAGATGGGAATTCTCTTCTTGGTCTTTACTTTGGGTCATGACCTCTAGAGTGGTATGTTTGTTGATGAGCATTGTGTATACTGATGGGCGTTGTGTATATTTATTGAAGGGCATTTGATATAGGTGAGTGGCTTGTAGAACCTTTACTATGAATTTGTAGACCTTTGGATGTTGGTTTTATTTAAACAGTCTTGCCAAATCCATCATATCTTTAGACTGCCCCATTAGTTAATTTTCAAATGTTGGAAGGGATGATTATATTTTCTAACTCCGATATTCACATTCAGCAGTTTGCTGTTGATATTATATCATGTATAAGTGCAGTTAATGGTATTTTTGCTCTGGTAATTATTAATACAATTAAACTGTTTATGTGTTTAATTTTTAGTTGATTCCATTTGCAATATGGGAAGCTTGAGCAGCTGGGAAAGTAGCAGAAAGGTGAGTTATCTCAGTGCTTACGGAGGAGATCACAGTATGGTAAACATTAATTTCTTCCGCCCACCTTGCCCAGGCTCCCGGTCCCTCCTAATCTTCACCCTTTGCCCCAGTTTATAGCCTCCTTCACTGGAATGTTCCACACTCTTGCAACCACCTTCCCACCTCTTGTGGCTCTATCAGAGGGCTTGCTGTTTTGTTGTGCCAGGCCCTTCCTCTTTCAAAAGGCTGAGGAATGATGTCTCCAGGATGTTCTCAGCCATTATTGGCAGCAGACAGAACCAGATTCACAGAAGACACCTGGCCTGGGATGTGAACATGAAGAAACCAGGAAGAAAAAACACTTTTGGCTTTTCTACAGAGGAAAATCCATTAAAAATTTCCCTAATTAAACAGCTTGTGTTTTTTCCTTCCAATCTCTTCCCATTATAACAATCTTAGATGTAGCAGTTCAGCAGGGGAAACATTTTTGGACAGAAGGGTGATGGGTTTTTTTTTAAGTGTGCAGTGTCCCTTTAAGAAACTTCTACGTGGGAGAAGCTAATCAGAGGCACAAACAAAATAGAGATTGACCCATTGGGAGGCTAGCAGCTGCCCTCTGCACTTGTCGGTAGAAGTTCAACAAGACCTATTGTATATCTGGGTCTGTGTTCTCTCTTCCACGCATGGCAGACCATTGAAGTCAATGGGTCAGACCCTCCACTCGTGTAAACTGGTATAGATCTGGCCCCCAAAGGCCCTTGTTTCTTGCAGAGGAAGACAAAAACTTCGAGGCACATTCCGATATGAACTCTGGAGTGGGAGCAGCATTTCAATTTGCATAAGCAATTGTATATTGAAAAGTTGCTTTTAGAGCAATAGGAAAATTCCACGACTCTGGTTCTTAAAAAAACCCAAAGACCATAGAAAACTGGTTGTTTAAAACTGGGCCAAACCCGTACAAACCATATGAAAAGTAAAACCATTTACACAGCAGTGTCCTGAGAGGGGACATGTAATGGGGCTGTGCACAGAAAAATTCCCGCTTGCAATTCAGACTCATGAATGCTGGTGACCTGCAGCTCTCTCTTTAAGGAGTAGATTCTGATCTCTGATTCAAATTAGGAGGAACTTCCTTGAAGGGAATTACATTTATGAGTTCTGAGCACCTCAGTAAATCCAATCACTTGCTTAGTTTCCTAAATGTGGATTTAGGTCTGGTCTACATGTAAAATTTAGATTGCCATGGCTACGTCGCTCAGGGGTGTGGAAAAATTCACATCCATGGGCACCATATCTATGTCGACCAAACCTGCTTTGTAATGCAGCCAGGTCAAGGGAAGAATGCATCCATTGACTGAGGTACCATTGCTCAGGGAGTTGGTTACCTATGGCAATGGAAACACCCTTCCATCACTGTAGGAACTGTCTACACTACAGCAGCATACCTGTAGCACCATAGCTGTGCCGTTGTAGCACCAGTAGAGGTAGACAAGCCCTTAAATGCCTAACTTTAGGCTCCTCAGTTTGAAAACTTTGGCCCAAATCCTCAAAGGTATTTAGACTCCTAGCTCTGATGGCCTAGTGACAGCATCTGTATCATAGCAACCATTTCACAACTCATTATCTCTTTGCTCACTTACCTATTCTCTGTGGCCCAGATCCACAAAGGTGTTGAGGCTCCTCATTTCCATTGTGTGGCTCGAGGCCTATACCCCTATGTGGCCTTGTGTACCCTGTATTCTGCCGTCCTGCAGCTGCTGAATGTGCCACAGAATCCATACCTTGCTTCAGAATCATGATCCAGCATCTAAGCTTTCCTTTAAAATCAATATTTCTAGGTCCTCAGAGTTTTGACTGATGGAGTCTTGTTTGCCTGTGTCAGTTTTAACCAGCCTGAACCCAGAGCTCTAAGAGGGGTCAGTTGCATGAATGAGGTGGTGACTCAGGAACCCACAGATGACAAATTATTTGCCAAGATTGCTAACTATTTCACTGCCAATTATTTTAGTATAAACATCTACCTACGGTGTTTATCCCACAGTCCCTAACTGTCCCCGAAGACTCCTCAGAGCCCAGAAGATCCAGCTACCAAAAAAATCAGTTTCTCTCTGACAACTTCTATTCTGAGATCGCATGTTGTCAATATAAAAATCTATGGCACATCAATGGCTAATGAACTGTTAAATTGAACTTTGCCTTACTCTTTGTGGGGCTCCAAATCCTGATACAGAAACCCATGTCCCTAGATTTCTGATTCCTGACTGACACATTCATTCCCTCAAGGGTATCTAAGAACTATCACTTTTTAGAGTTCCTCTTTGCAATCTGAGGCTCTGTTCCAGGACAGGTCCCCAACTGCCTTGTGTCCTTCCAGCAATATGTGACAGCAACCATTTTGGCTGACATGCGGGGGACCACCAAAGCTAACATACAACTTGAGCTAAGGGTTCTTAGCTGAGGTGGTAACAGACTTATATCCTCTGTGGATCAGACATAGAAGGAACATACAAACACCAATGGGTTACAAATTAATTTGGTGTTTTAATGTCTATTCCCCATGAGAAGCCATTTTTCCAGGTTAGAATATAAGAATGGCCATACCAGGTCAGACCAATGGTCCATCTAGCTCAGTGTCCTGTCTTCTGACAGTGGTCAGTACCAGATGTTTCAGAGGGAATGAACAGAACAGGGCAATTTATCAAGTGATCCATCCTCTGTTGTCCAGTGCCAGCTTCTGGGAATCACAGATTTAGGGATAACCAGAGAATGGAGTTGTGTCTCTGACCATCTTGGTTAATAGCCATTGATAGGCCTATCCATTGTCAAAGTCAGATTCAGGACTCACATAATTTGTCAGACCACTCTGTTTATTAGCAAAGCGCCTTGCTAATGCACCCAGATGTGAGCCCTTCTCTGAGGTTCAAGATAACTTATTTATACAGCTAAGCCAAAGCCAATTTAGCATAAGAGACAAAAGAAAGCAGAAACTGACAAATATACATACATATCTTATTTGCATACTAACATTTACTAATCTCCTAGCTCAGTAGGAGCTCTAAGTTAATTAGTTTGAGGACCCCTTGTCTCACACTCCTTAATGTTTCTCTTCCTGACAACTGTATTTCAACAAACCCTTCAAGTAGCATTTCTTTAATGAATTATAATTTCAATATAATTCATTCTTAATTCATTCTACTTTCACACCATGAACTTATCCAGCTCTTTTTTTAACCTAGTTGCACTTTTGGCCTTCACAACGTCCCCTGGCAACACAAGTGTGTGCTGTGTGAAGAAGTACCTCCTTATGTTTGTTTCAAAGCTGCTGCCTATTAATTTCATTGGATGAAATGAATGTTCTTCTGTTACATGAAGGAATAAATAACACTTCCTTATACACTTTCTCCACCCTAGACCTCTATCATAGACCCCTCAGCCTTCTCTTTTCTAAGCTAAAAAGTCCCAGTCTTTCTGATCTCTCCTCATATGGAAGCTGTTTCATACCCTTAATAATTTTTTGTTTACTCTGTACTTCTTCCAATTCTAATATATTGTTTTTGAGATGGGGCAACCAGAACTGCATGCAGTATTGAAGGTTGAAGGCATACTATGGATTTATATAGTGGTATTATATTTTCTGTCTTATTATCTATCCCTTTACTAATAGTTCCTAATATTCTGTTACCTTTTTTGACTGCTGCTGCACACTGAGCACATGTTTTCAGAGAAATATCCATGATGACTCCAAGATCTCTTTGCATTTTTCAACATTGAATTTCATCTACCATTTTCTTGTCCTGTCACCCAGTTTAGTGAGATCCTTTTATAACTCTTCACAGTCCGCTTGGGACTTAACTATCTTATGTAATTTGTATCATCTGCAAACTTTGCCACCTCACCCTTTTTCCAGATCATTTTGAATATGTTGAATAGCACTGGTCCAGCTACAGATTCTCGTGGGGACCCCTCTATTTACCTCTCTCCACTGTGAAAACTGACCATTTCTTTCTACTCTTTGTTTCCTGTCTTTTAACCAGTTACTGATCCATGAGAGAGAGGTTTGTCAGTTGTATATGGCTAGAGCCTCTTCGCCCCAAATCATCAGCAGGTTTTTTCCCCCTAAGATTTCCCAGGAGAAATGGGAAGAGAAAGAACTGGGGAAGGGACTGCAACCTTTCTATATCCTCTAAAAAACACAACTCTCTGTTTTGGACCCTGCTGATTCAAATAGCTTATTATTATTATTTGTAAAAAGAAAAGGAGTACTTGTGGCACGGTTGTTACTCTGAAACCTATTATTATTTGTATTACTCTAATGCCTAAGGGTATGTGTAAATTGCAAAGAAAAACACAGCACTGAGCTGACTTGCGCTCATGGGGCTCAGGTTGTGGGTCTAGAAAATAGCAGTATATGTTCCCAGTCAAGCTGGAGCCTGGGTCCAAGACCCTACCCCGTTGCTGGATTTCAGAGCCTGGGCTCCAGCCAGAGCAGGAATGTCTTCACTGCTCTTTTTAGCACCACAGCCAGAGTCCCACAAGTCAGAGTCAATTGACGCAAGTCTGAGACTTGGCAAGATGAGTTTTTCTTTGCAGTGTAGACATACCCTTTTAGCTGGACAGGCAATGTGTTTTGACAGCCAGGCCAAAGTAGCTGCTATTACATCACCTGGGATTCTTCCACAGGACATGAGCCAGAACTTCAGCTGGGGTACATCAGCTCCCTTTGATGCATGGAATGTAAAGGGGCAGCAGGAGGATCTTTTACTCTCGTCACTCTAGGACTGCAGCAGTCCAGAATCCAGATTCACATGCTCCCTAGGCAGAGCAGGTTGTGATAATGCTTCCTGCTCTGCCCCACTGGAGGGCACCTCATGTAAGTAGGGCATCTGTCCTACCATAGTAGGAGAAGTTCTCTATGTACACAATACCACAGATGACCCAAGTGACAAAAGGATCTGAGTCCTCCTCCACACACACCCCAATTCACTTCACCCCGGTATCTGCCTGCCTTTACTTTCCCTCCCAGGCTTTGTGAACAGGACTCGCATCACACAGGGAGGACTGAGTCCAGAGGTTCCTGGGTGTTTACCCCAGTCTCTCTAACTCTGGGCAGCAACAAGGATGCCCATAGTCCTGGATATGCCTAATTTACTTGCAACCCTCTTAACCCATACTCACTGCAATTCACTTAAACATATGTATAATTGATTTACACTAGAACTATTTCTTGGGGATTCAAGAACACTTTGCAGTGTAAACACTGTGAGGGAATGGACTACATAAGGTTCAATGCAGCAGTCAGTAAAGTGCAATAAATTTTATAGTAAGAACTAATGTATGAGTCCAATTTCTTGTTTCTGGACCTGGATATGCTGCTGTGACACGGCTGGTGTTGCACTCTCCCAGGGGTGGGTTAAAACTCTGTGGATGGAATCCTCTCTGCACCTGTGGTTATGGCCCTCCTGTCAGGTCACGTCCCCCTCTGGGTCTGACACTGGATTCCCTCGTGATCAGCCACGTCCCCTACTGGGTCTAGCACTTGATGACCTCTCCATCAGCCACATTCCCTCTGTGTCTGACACTTGATGCCCCCTCAGCCAGCTACATCCCCCTCTGTGTCTGACACTTGATGCCCCCTCAGCCAGCTACATCCCCCTCTGTGTCTGTCACTTGATGCCCTCTCAACCAGCTACATCCCCCTCTGGGTCTGTCACTTGATGCCCTCTCAACCAGCTACATCCCCCTCTGTGTCTGACACTTGATGCCCTGTCTGGGCTTCCAACGCTTCTCCGGCCCCAGCTGTTGTACCGCTGCCTCTCACCCAGGCCTCCCGTCCTCTGATCAGTGCTCGGCAGCCCCGTTCCCCATATGGTTTCTTCCCAACCTCCCCCTGTACTGCTTCACTCCCTGGGGCAGATAGGCTGTCCACTGGGGGAAGTGCTGGGCTGTACCACTCACCTGGGGGGCCGTGGCAGCTGGATGGGCCACTGGGACTGTGACACTGGCAGATCAGGTGCCAGCTGATGCCAAGGCTCCTAGGCCACAGCTGAACACTGACAAATGCATTGTGTGAAACCAGTCTGGCTCACCTGTGTGTTGGCATTGTTAAAAGAGATATTAGATTCAGACACATGTGGTCAGCGTTTAGACTTTATGAAATGCTTGTAGGATGTTGCATGTATTAATCTTACTTAACCTCTGTGCCCCATGTCATATTAAGGGTTTACATTGTAAACTTCTCTAACTGTGTAACTCCCCAAGCAGGAAAGAAACATTCATTAATGGAAAGGCTGGCATCCTGCCGAAGGGGTTAGGTTCTGCACACGAGAAGGCCCATTGAAACCAAATGAGCCCCTGTGAGACATCAAAGACTTTGTTAATTGCTCCCCAACTTTTGTTGGTGAGAGGGACAAGCAGGGGCCCTGTATCTGGTATCATGAGAGCAGTAAAGCTGGGTTCAGTATAGCTCTATGTATATGAAATGCTGCACCGGCTTTGAATGGCTCTGTCGATGTTTCTGGCACACAATCACATCTGGTTATGGGGAATACTTGAGAGACTGGCCTCATCAAAGGGAGGAGCACTACTTTCTGTACACCTTCTGGGGATCTGAGCCCCAGTGGTTTGGTTTGGTGTGAGCTTTTTTACTCCTCCTTTCTATGTGGTACAGTTTTTTATGCAAAGTGTAATGGGATTCCCCTCCCAGGTAGTTCAGCTGGGGGTGTGGTGCCATCTGTAGCCAGCTCTAGGGCCTACTGGGACCTCCGTGGGAGGTTCACTAATGGACAGTTGGGTTTCAATTGCCGCATGCAGCACAGCTGTAGCTGTGTCAGTCCCAAGATACTAGAGAGACAAGGAGAGCGAGGTAAAGATCTTTTATTGGACCAACTTCGGTGGATGAGAGAGACGAGCTCAGAAATTTGTCTCTCTCACCCACAGAAGTTGGTCCAATAAAAGATATTACCTCGCCCACCTTGTTGGATTTCAGGGCCGATGCATTCCAATTACCCTGGTGCTGCAGTTTCTTTGTAAGTTGGAGTCATTATATTGGTGGGGGTTGGGTGTTTTTTAATTACACAGCAAGCACCAGTTTCTGGAGAGGTTATTGCGACCCCACGGCTGTGACACTTTTGGTAGCTGATACTTCCGCCTTCACAAACACATTCTTCCTCCCACTCCTCTTCCCCCGCTCGCAGCCTCACACCCCACATGTGTAAAATGAATTCTCACAAACCGCAGTTGGATTTCACAACAGCTTATTTTTATTGAAGGGAGACATTTCCTCTTGAGGCTGCTGCTCACTCATGCCTTGTGGATTTCTGCAGCTCAGGGGGCTGTTGGCCGTTTGCAGCAGTTGATCTTTCCGTTGATGCAGGTTCCAACGAGTGTGGTGGAGACGGGGCAGTCCCCCGAGTGGCAGAAGCCAAAGTTACTTCTACAGTTGATATTATCCAGGAAATCAGCATTCCCTGAGCAAAGAGTGAGAATCGTTTAGAGTCTGAACTTTTATTCATAAATAGAGGGAAACCATGAGCAGAAATTATTATATATAGATACCTAAATTGTGAGGCCAGAAGTGACCATTATGATCATCTCGTCCACTGTTTCTTGACCTTTTTGATACCAGGGAGTGGCTTGCTAGCTTCCTAAACTGTTTCAGGGAGATCTTATGGTCTGGTGCTGGTCCACGGACCGTTCATTGAGAAACATTGATCTAGTCTGACTTCCTGTATAACACAGGCCAGAGAATTTCACCCAGGGATTCCTGCATCAAGCCCATATCTTCTAGTTGAGCTAGGGCACATCTTTTAGAAAATCCTTAAATAAGCCCCCCCAAAACAGGATTAGATGTATCATTATCAGAGGTTGACCCCAAGGTTTCCAGCCCGAGTGTGATCTTCCATAGCTTAAGCTAACAGACAAAACCTCTTAGCTCCACGGGCCCTGAAGGTTCCTATATCATTATTTTCAGTGCATCTGTTGCCTGTTGTAAAAGTCCAGTCACAGAATGTGACTATTGAAGAAAGCATTATAACTATGTGCAAGTTCAGATGCAGCCTCCACAGTCAGGAGAGAGAAAAGGATTCCAACAGCTGTGCAGGTTACCTGGTTGAAGAGTCAGGTGCTGCACCTTTGAACCTTCCTTTCTAGCCCTAGAACACCCCCCCCCCCTTTAGACTGTGAGCTCTTTGGGGCAGAGACTATCAGCTCCTGGAAAAATGGGGCCCCAGTTTTGGTTGGTCCTTCAGCATTACCAGTAATCAGCATAATTGCACTCCCCTTTTACACTAGTGCAATTTAAATGATTTCAGCAGAGTTACTCTTGATTGACGCCAGTGTGAGAAGAGAATCAGACCCACCACATCTATGCCTGGGAATGTGGAGATGAAGATGAGCTAAGGCCTGATTCTCCACTACACTTTGCACTGCTTTGCACGGGTGCAAATGATAACACACAGTGCAGGGTAATGGCGAATCCAGCTCAATGGTTGATTTTGATCTGTGGAAGCCTTTTGTAGGTTAGCTCGGGATGGTCAGTGTAACTGCTCATTCATCATCCTGATAGCTGGAATACTCTTGCTAGGGTCTTGTCTAGCTTAGGGAAATTTGCACTGTTGGAACTACACTACTGCAAGCCCCTAATGAAGATATGCTGCCCCGGGTAAAGAGTTGCACTCGTGTTACTTAGAGAGTGATTTATATGAATAGAGTTTGACACCCACTTTGGATGGGGTGACTGCCCAAGTTTCAAGGCAGAGGAAAAACAGGACAATTATCCTATCTATTGCACCAGCCCTGACTGCAGATTGAGGATCAGGAAATGATCCTGCATTAGCTCATTATTTTAGCATCCTCATCCTCTCATATAAATATCTCATTTTATTTATCCTCCCTATAATTACTTGGTTCCATCTCACCTGGAGCACCCTGGAAGAGGAAGAAGAGAACAGCAAAGAGCAAATAAAGGATCCTCATGGCTGAAGGTCTGCGGGGGTCTGTCCGTCACTGCCGAGGCAAGACTCTGTGGGAGATGGAGGTGAAGGTCCCTTTGGGATGGAGAGCCCCTGTATTTATAAGGGTTTGGGATTGTGGAATGCAGAGGTTTTGGAATCTGGTCAATAATTAAGCCTCTTATAGTGTAGTTACCTTTGCTATGGCTGATCGGTTACCTCAGTTATTGGTGAACTTAGTCAAGTGTGTCCCTTATCCTGCAATCTGCAGCGTGAACTAACAGCAAACAGCTGTGTACATTACATATCCTAAATCACAGTTTAATCATTTATTGGACCTAAGATTTCTTCAAACTGATGGCTGTTCCCATGGACAAGTGTGACAGAGAGCAATGTTGTCTAGTGTTCTGAGCAGAAAACTGGGAGACTGTGTCCGGTGTCTAACATTGACTCCCTCTCTGGCCCCAGGCTAGTCAGTCTCCCCGTATATAAAATGGGGCTAATAACAATGAATTGCAGTATCTTCCTCATAGGGACTGAGGATTTATGTGTCAACAGTCCTTTCTGCAATAAGACAAAGGCTATCATGCTCAGAATTCAGAGGGGTAGCTGTGTTAGTCTGTATCAGCAAAAACAACAAGGAGTCCTTGTGGCATCTTAGAGACTAACAAATTTATCTGGGCATAAGCTTTCATGGGCTAAAACCCACTTCATCAGATGCATGGAGTGGAAAATACAGAGGCAGATATAAATACACAGCACTTGAAAAGATGGGAGTTGCCTTACTGAGTGGGGGGGTCAGTGCTAACAAGCCAATTCAATTAAGGTGGAAGTGGGCTATTCTCAACAGTTGACAAGAAGGGGTGAATACCAAGGGAGGAAAAATTACTTTTGTGTTGCTAATGAGGCCAATGTAATCAAGGTGGCCCATTTCAAACAGGTAACAAGAAGGCTCAGGATGGCAATTTCTATCTTTCTACCAGTGAGATTTCTATCAAATCCAGCACCTTCAACACCAAATAGCCTCTACAAGTGGTGTCAGTTTAGCTGCAGTGAAGCAGGAGGCTGTTTAAATTACAGCCTTTAGAAATATGACCACACACACTATTATGTCCCCATTCTTGTTGCCTTGCTAATAAAGAGCCTGATCCCGTAGTCCTCACTCTGGCAAAGCTACTGGTGACTCCGAAGCAAGTTTTGCCTGAGTCAGGACTGCAGACTTGCACCCAACGTACACACTAGCGTATTTAATATTCTCAGTCTGAGGATCTGCACCAAAATATATGAAATCAAATTCATCCCTGGGATAAATATGGTGACTCAAGTTGAGTTACGCTGGGGTTAACTTGGGCCTCTGGGTCAAATTCAGAGCCTGTGTAAGCAGGTAAAACTCCACTGACGCCCTCTTCCTTCCATTATACAACCCCATTGGGAATTCCAACCTCCTTTCCTTTTAACCACTCAGGGGCTGCTGTGGTGTGAATGTTTGGTGCAGAAGCTTCCTTTATTCATAGGAATAGATCCTGTTTTTCTGACAACAGTTTGGTTTCTTCTCTCTTTCCCATATGAAGCCCCAAAAGCATTTATTAACATCAGAACAGCACTTGACAGGGACTTTTATTAGCAGAGCATTTAGCTTATAAAGGGTCTGGGGAAGCACAATCATATTGGTAAGACTCGTGAATGTCCAGACAGAGCAGTGATTGCTCAGGGAAAAGATTCCTCCTACGTAGGTTGAGGGTAAATATTTGTGTGGTGCACTTTGTTGCCAAAAAAAAAAAAAATAAAATAATCGCCCATAGCTTGCCCCTTTAAGACCTCACATATAAATACTACAGACAGGGCTTCCCTCAACCATAGTTCAACCTAATTTGACCGGGCCACCAATCAGCTGTTTGGCAGCTGGTGGGACATGTTTGAGGGAGGGTGGACAGCAGCAAGCAGCAGGCAGGTGGAGGCTTCAGAGGAGAGGCAGAGCAGGAGTGGGAAGAGGCGGAGCAAGGGTGGGGCCTCAGGGGAAGTGACAGAGTGGGGGGTGGGGCCTCAGGGTGAAATGTGGGTGAAGGACTGATGAGTAAAAATAAAAGTCAGCTCCTATGATACTAGGGTACAAAATATATAAGGATGGGATAGTAGGTCGCGCTGGGGAGGGAGTGACACTATATGTGAAAGAAAGAATAGAGTCAAATATAGCAAAAATCTTAAATGAATCAAACTGTACCATAAAAAGAAAAGGAGGACTTGTGGCACCTTAGAGACTAACAAATTTATTTGAGCATAAGCTTTTGTGAGCTAGAGCTCACTTCATCGGATACATCCAGTGGACATTTTTTTCTCTAAGGTGCCACAAGTACTCCTTTTCTTTTTGAGGATACAGACTAACATGACTGCTACTCTGAAAACTGTACCATAGAATCTCTATGGGTAGAATTTTCTGTGCTTGAATAAGAAGACTACAGCACTACGAATATAATACTGACCACCTGACCAGGATGGTGATGGTGATTTTGAAATGCTCAGGGAGATCAGAGAGGCTTCAAAGGCAGAAAACACAGTAATAATGGTAGAATTCAACTATTCTCATATTTACTGGGTACATATCACCTCAGGAAGGAATGCTGAAATGAAATTCCTAGACACCAAGAAGCAATCATTAATGGAGTAGCTTGTCCTGGAACTCTCACGGGAAGACACAATTCTTGATTTAGTACTAAGTGGAACAGAGGATTTGGGCTAAGAGGTGAATATAGATGAACTGCTCAGTAATAGCATCCACAATGTAATTAAATTTAACATCCTTGTGGGAAAATAGAAAGGAGCATAAACTCTGGCAAGTCAAATGTAAAAGTATAATTAGTCAGACTGTGACAGGTTTCCCCCCTTTAAGGTGCCACCTGATGTACTGGGATACAACTGAGCCCACCTGTTCTGCCAGCCTGGGCCCCCTTTTGCCCAGTGTTGCTGAGCCAGGCTCTTAAGCCTCCACTAGCACACAGACAGGTAGGGCCACACCCAGGTGCAGAAAGACACAGACACTGAGATCAGCTCTGGGAAGAGTCATCTTAAGGGACTTGCCCCAGTACTCAGGTGCCCACCTCCCTTGAAGAGCAGACCCAAAAGTATATTGTGAAATCCGCCCCCTCCCTCAGTGTGGAGCCTCTAACCCCCAACCCCCCATGAATGGCACAAACTGGGTTTTAGAATAAACAAAAACAAGTTTATTCTAAACAACTAGAACGAGTAGATTTTAAGTGATTATAAGAGATAGCAAACAGAACAAAGCATATTACCAAGGAAACAAAACAAAATAAAACATGCAGAATAAACTTAATACATTAAAGAAATTGGCTACAAATAGTAATTTCTCACCCTAAATGTTGTCTCAGGCAGATTACAGAGATTCGTGAAAGCCAGCTGCACTGGCCTGCAGCTTGAAACTTCAGGCATTTTTGCTCACAGGCTGGACACCCTTCTCCAGCCTGGGCTCAGATCTTCTCCCTCCAGTTCAGTTCTTGTTTACAGGTCTTTCCCAGTGTCTCTTTGGGTGGGGAGGCAGAGGAGAACCACAATGATGTCACTTCCCTGCCTTTTTTTTTGCATTTGTGTATGGTGGGAATCCTTTGTCTTCCAGCAGAAAAACACTGGCATTCCAAGGTGGGGTCCAGTACCAGGTGACTCAGTCACATGTCTCTGCAGGGTTGTACTAGATATTACTCTCAGGCTGTTTGGAGCATCCACAGGAAGACTAAGCTCTTTCACAGTCTATTGTCTTTGCTGATGGGCCATCAGCCCTGTCTGGCTTTTTCATTGTTGTACCTGAAGAGCTAGTTGTGGGTGTCACCCAAAGCAGCACATTTGAAATTCAGACACATGGTCAATATTCCTAGCTTGAGATACAAAAATGATACATGCATACAAATTGGATAAACACATTCCACAGATCATAACCTTTTCAATGATACCTCATATGACCCCTCTTGCATAAAACATATCTTAGTCGTACCATATTCATATCATAACAATATTTCTATGAAGAATATGGGGTGTAACGTCACACAGGCCAAAAAAGAATTTGGAGAGCAACTAAAAAAAGACATAAAAACAAATAGTATTTTTTTTAAGTGCACCAGAAGCAGGAAACCTGCCAGTTAGTGGTGCCACTAGTCAATCACAGTCCTAAAACTTCACTCAAGTAATACAAGGTCATTGCAGAGAACCTAAATGAATTGTTTGTATCAGTCCTCACTGCAGAGGATGTGAGAGAGATTTCCACACCCGAGGCACTCTTTTTAGATGTCAGATCTGAGGAACTCCCCAATAGAGGAGGTTTTGAACAAATTGATAAATTAAACAGTAATTAATCACCAGGTCCAGATGGTATTCACCCAAGAGTTCTGAAGGGACTCAGATATGAAATTGCAGAACTACTAATTGTGGTATGTAACATATTGCTTAAATCAGACTCTTTACTTGATGATTGGAGGATAGCTAATGTAATGCCAATTTTTAAAGAGGGCTCCAGAGGCGATCCTGACAATTACAGGTTGGTAAACCTAACTTCAGTACCAGGCAAATTGGTTGAACCTATAGTGAAAAACAGAATTATCAGACACATAAATAAACATACTATACTGAGGAAGAGTTTACACAACTTTTATAAAGGGATTTCATGCCTCACCAATCTATTAGACTTCTTTGAGGGTGTCAATAATCATGTGGACAAAAGTGACCCAGTGACTATAATGTACTTGGACTTCCAGAACGCATTTGACAAGGTCCCACACCAGAGGCTCTTAAGCAAAATAAGTGGTCATGGGATAGGAGGGAAGGTTCTCTCATGGATCAGTAATTGGTTAAAAGACAGGAAACAAAGAGTAGGAATAAATGGGCAGTTTTCTCAGTGGAGAGAGGTAAATAGCCGGGTCCCCCAAAGATTGGTACTGGAACCTTTGTTGTTTGACATATTCATAAATGATCTGTGTGATAGGGGGCTCAAAGGGCTGGGCAGCCTAGTGGTTAGAGCACCTCACTTCTGGCCGCTTGCCTTTCTGTCAGGATGGTAGAGGTGCCTGTTCCTGACCTTAAGCTTGGAGTCTTCAGCTTTCCACCTGCATCTGGGCCTCGGCCCTTAAGTGGATGTGGTAGTGGGACCTAGGCCCTCCCTCTACATTGGGTCTTTCCCAGAATGCTGTGGGAAGCAACACGGCCAAGATTGTCACTGCAACTAGTCTAAATTCACTTCCCTGGGCTACCCCCTACCAATAGGTTCCTACAATTTGGGGCATGGCCCCTATAGTCCAAAAAGTCTGTGGCTCAACTGAATAAAGAGTCCAAAGGAGCAGGACCATGCAGGAATTGCTGGGTTTCAGAGAGGGTGGTGGCAAGTGAAGGCACTACCTGTGGGTCTTACCCATTCTGTGGTCACCTCTTAGGCTCAACCTTCTGCCTACCTTCCCGGAGAAGGATTCTGCTCTCCTGGAGTCTGACTACCCCTCTTTGCCTGGGCTACTGATCTCTATTTATCCTGCTCCTTCAGTTGAAACATGCTCAGCAGGCCCAGGGGAGTAGGGCTGCCTGGCTCCAGTATTGCCTTCTAACTCCTTTGGGCTCAGTGTGTGGTTTGTTTACCCCAAAACAATCTGAAAATGGGGGTAAACAGTGAGGTGGTGAAGTTTGTAGAAGATACTAAATTACTCAAAATAGTTAGAGCCAAAGCTGACTGCAAAGAGTTACAAAGGGATCTTACAAAAATGGGTGACTGGGCAAGATAACGGCAGATGAAATTCAATGTTGATAAGAAAAAATAATGCATACTGGAAAATATAATGATGGGGTTCAAATTAGCTGTTCCCACTCAAGAAAGAGACCTAGGAGTCATTGTGGATAGTTCTCTGAAAACATCCACTCAACATGCAGCATCAGTTAAAAAAAACTAACAGAATGTTAGAAACTATTAGGAAAAGGATAGGTAATAAGACAGAAGATATCATAGTGCCACTAAATAAATCGATGGTACACCCATACCTTGAATACTGTGTGCTGTTCTGGTCATCACATCTCAAAAAAGATATATTAGAACCGGAAAAGGTACAGAAAAGGACAACAAAAATTATTAGGGCTATGGAACAGATTCCATACCAAGAGAAATTAAACAGATTGGGACTGCTCATTTTAGAAAAGAGATCACTAAAGGGAGACGTGATAGACTAAAATCAAGAATGGTGTGGAGAAAGTGAATTAAGTAGTGTCATTTACCCCTTCATGTAGCACAAGAACCAGACATCACCCAATGAAATTAATAGGCAGCAGGTTTAAAACAAACACAGAAAGTACTTCTTCACATAATGCACAGTCAACCTGTGGAACTTGTTGCCAGAGGATGCTGTGAAGGCCAAAAGTATAACTGGGTTCAAAATGGAATTAGGTAATTTCATTGAGGATGGGTCTATCAATGGCCATTAGCCAAGATGGTCAGGGAAGCAACCCCATGCTCTGGGTGTTCCTAAAACTCTGACTGCCAGAATCTGGAACTGGACAACAGGGAATGGGCCACTCGATAATTACCCCATTCTGTTCCTTCCCTCTGAAGCTTCTAGCATTGCCCACTATTAGGAGACAGGATACTGGGCTAGATGGACTATTGGTCTGACCCAGTATGGCCATTCTTATGCTTCCACCCGTATTCATCCTCTTGATATAGGTGTTGAAATCCTGGTCCCATGGAAGTGAATGGGAGCTTTAGATCTCACCCAAGATCACTATTAATGAGTTTTCAAAAAGGGTGACATTTACCCCAAGGCACAGAGCTAGTTCAAGGCCTAGGCACCACTTAAGTCCATGTAAAGCCTTCAAAATAGGACTAGAGAGGGAATTAAATGGGGCACATTCCTTTGTGCTGACCCTCTGCACAGGAGTGAATTTCTCCCAAAGCATGATCAAAAGAGTTGCAAATGACGTGAATTTGCAGCTTTAATTCAAATAAATATTTTTTCTGCAGAATCCACCAAGCTCTTTTGGAAAGTACTATCCCCAGCTACAGAGATGGTGAGAATGAGGCAAAGGTTAAATGACTCGCTAATGCTACACAGAGAATCAGTGTCAGAGCTGGGATAAGAATCCATTTGTTCCTGAGTCCTAAAACCCCCTGCTCTGACCATGACTCAGGGCAAATCTACGTTACTGAGGCTACATGGGTGCAGCTCCATCTGGTGAAGATGCTCTGTGCTGACGGGAGATGCTCTTCCACTGACATTGTGGCTGTGTAGACAGCATGAAACTTGCATCACTCAGGGTGGAGGAGGGACTTTTTCACACCCCTGAGTGACATAACTTAAATTAATTTAGGCTGTGGTGTAGACCTGCCCTCAGTATTTAACTGATCCCATGGCATCAGTAGTGTTGTCTGAATAACTGACCATCTGGAGATGCAGGTCAAAAAAATAAAGAAAAAAACAGTTTTGAGTAGCCCCCCCAAAAATGTTTACAAATTTTCAGTGAACTGAAATTAAAAAAAAAGACTTGTTTCAATGTTGAGGTTTTTAAATGTTTTTAAATAAAATGGAAGGAAATTCCAAAACAGAAATGTCTTTCCAAAATGAAAAGTTAAAAGGTTTAATTTTGGAGATGCTGAAATGACCATCTTAACATTTCCAACTTTTTTTTTCTATTTCTGATAAAAAAAAAATTGCTGAAATTGTTTCAAATTGATCAATTGACCTGTATCTGCATTTTTTGAGGAAAAATGATTTTGCACAAAAATTTTGCCCAGCTTGCGTGTTTAATGGGATTAGACCCACAGAAGCCATGAGAACACAAAGAACTCAGTGTGACTTGGACATTGTTCAAGTTATATAACATATAGACACTGCTAATGGAAATTCACACTGCAGATTGCAACATTTTGGTCACATACTTCAGTGAAATCTGCAATAACAGAGGTAATCAACCTGCTCTGCAAAAGGTTAGGCATGGTTATTTATTGACAAAGCACCCATGCATCAACATTTCCTAATCCCCAGAGCCTTATAAAGACGGGGACTCCATTATCTTCTTCTAATGAAATTTAGTCTCAATTGGTCTTTGAGTCTCTTCTCTCCAGTGAAACTAAGATCCCAGCCAATCTTCAGACATGAAGATCCTTTACCTGCTCTTTGCTGTTCTGGTCTTCCTTTTCCAGGCTACTCCAGGTGAGATGTACAATACATGATAAGGAGGATGAAAAGGGATGTCAATGTGAATGGGAAAGATAAAGTAAGGAGCTAATGATAGACTAAATCCTGATCCTCACATCGAGTTCAGGGTTAGTGCAATATTGAGGACAGATTTATTTAATAGCTTTTGATTTCATTAAAAGACATCTGCACCCAGTTTACTGAAAGGTTCTTTGGAAAGAAGCCCAACTCAGCAGAGATAAACTCAGACTATAATTTACAATAGATATTTTAATTACATTTGTCAGCCTAAAACAGACAGTGATTGTCTTTTTTGAGGTACTCCATGAATCCCTAGAGTAACTACATGAGGAGCAGATATACCCTGTAGTCTAGCAAGCAAAGACAAACACAAGATCCAAAGGCCGGAAGTTGAATCTTGACCATTTCAGACTGGAAATAAGGCACACATTTTAATATGAGGGTAACTAACTACTGGGACAGATTGCCAGTGGATGTGGTGGATTTTCCATCACTTGAAATTTTTAAAGAAGGTATCAGTTAAAGTCAGTCAAGAAATTTTCAACATAACTTTTTTCTTTTAGAAAATGCTAATTCATCAAAATCAAATCTATTTGCAGGGAAACATTTTGAACAACATTTGACAAATTTCCCACTTAGACAAAAAACGGGGGGCGGGGCGGGAAGCGGTTTGAAATAGTCAAAATGGGAATTTTGACAGTTTATAACGCAAAAAGTTCATTTTGGCGGTCTAAATGAATTTTGGTTTCAAAATTTATGCTAATTTATAGTTTAAAAAAATAGGAAAAGGTCAAAATTGCAATAAAATGTTCCAAAATGATCAAAATAAGATGTTTCAATTGACCTGATCTGACTTTTTGTTTTAGCTTTTCAATTCAGGGAAAGTTTTAAGATTTTGACTTTTCATCCTGATTTGGAACAGGAAGTTTATTTCAAAATCTTGAAAATTCTCACAGGATGGGAAAACTGTTCCCTGACCAGCTGTAACATTAATTAGATTGAGGTAACTTGATCTAATATCACATCTTTAAATCTTAGTCTACACAAGGCTTTCATGGTATATAGCAAAGGAAATCCGTGAAAGGGCATGAGCACCATCCTTAAACTTCTTATTCTGTAGTATTTATAGCTAGTGGTATATTTGCAGCCAAAACTAACCTGGTACCCATGGGTAGAACTCCTGACTCACTCTATTGACTTGCCATTCAGGATATACTGTACAGCAATTGTTATAGTACGGGACAATCAGTATTCAGGCTGATGCCAGTAATGCCATGTTTGGAAGCTGGTACTTGGGGGAGAGAATATGAAATCACAGCAGCCTTCATGGCAGCAAGTCAGTTTCCCCCGATCCCCTTTCCTTGTGCATAGGTAATGTTGGCAGTATGGACTGAACGTGGTGTCTCTGGATTTTAACAGCTGAGATTCTGCTGCCAGAGCAAAAAGAGCATCATTTGTTAGCCAAGGGTGTAGCAACCTCTATCTAAGACTCGGCCACCACAAAAGGTGGACAGAACACTACACTGAGTGGGTCACGCTGGAACAAAGGACCCGTCCATATTTGCAACTACAGTCAACAGCTCATTAGCCTGCAGGTTTTTGTCTGGTCCAATCCTGGGGCATCAGGCAGACTATGCACACCACTCCCATGGTTCCTTAAAAAACAGAACGCCGCAGGGCAGTTTTGTAGTGGACAAAATAAATTCAGTGGAAACACTGGATTTGTCCAGGAGTACCTGTGCTAATCCCTCCGTGAATGGGCTCTACTGCTGAAATAGCTCCCTATATTTTCCCTATGTTTATGACTGAAAACTGAGAAGCTAACAGACTCTTCTTCACTCAGGTGTTGCTGATATGGGTCCTCCTCCTGCTGACACTCTGGCCTGTAGAGCCCAAGGAGGTTTCTGCCATTTAATAAACTGTCCCCCAGTCTTTTCTATCTCAGGAACTTGCCACGGTGGACAACTGAAATGCTGTACAAGGTAAAAGGCTGAATGAGCTGTGGAAAGCCACTAGAGGGCAAAGCAGCCATATAGAAATAGTTAAAAGAAAAGGAGTACTTGTGGCACCTTAGAGACTAACCAATTTATTTGAGCATAAGCTTTCATGAGCTACAGCTCACTTCATCTGATGCATACTGTGGAAAGTGTAGAAGATCTTTATACACACAAAGCATGAAAAAATACCTCCCTCCACCCCACTCTCCTGCTGGCAATAGCTTATCTAAAGTGATCACTCTCCTTACAATGTGAATGATAATCAAGTTGGGCCATTTCCAGCCCAAATCCAGGTTTTCTCACCACCTCCCCCCCCTCCCCCCCCACACAAACCCACTCTCCTGCTGGTAATAGCTTATCTAAAGTGACCACTCTCCTTACAATGTGTATGATAATCAAGATGGGCCATTTCCAGCACAAATCCAGGGTTTAACAAGAACGTCTGGGGGGGGGGTAGAAAAAAACAAGGGGAAATAGGTTACCTTGCATAATAACTTAGCCACTCCCAGTCTCTATTCAAGACTAAGTTAATTGTATCCAATTTGCAAATGAATTCCAATTCAACAGTTTCTCGCTGGAGTCTGGATTTGAAGTTTTTTTGTTGTAATATAGCAACTTTCATGTCTGTAATCGCGTGACCAGAGAGATTGAAGTGTTCTCCGACTGGTTTATGAATGTTATAATTCTGGACATCTGATTTGTGTCCATTTATTCTTTTACGTAGAGACTGTCCAGTTTGACCAATGTACATGGCAGAGGGGCATTGCTGGCACATGATGGCATATATCACATTGGTGAATGTGCAGGTGAACGAGCCTCTGATAGTGTGGCTGATGTTATTAGGCCCTGTGATGGTGTTCCCTGAATAGATATGTGGGCACAGTTGGCAACGGGCTTTGTTGCAAGGATAGGTTCCTGGGTTAGTGGTTCTGTTGTGTGGTATGTGGTTGCTGGTGAGTATTTGCTTCAGGTTGGGGGGCTGTCTGTAGGCAAGGACTGGCCTGTCTCCCAGGATTTGTGAGAGTGTTGGGTCATCCTTCAGGATAGGTTGTAGATCCTTAATAATGCATTGGAGGGGTTTTAGTTGGGGGCTGAAGGTGACGGCTAGTGGCATTCTGTTATTTTCTTTGTTAGGCCTGTCCTGTAGTAGGTGACTTCTGGGAACTCTTCTGGCTCTATCAATCTGTTTCTTCACTTCCGCAGGTGGGTATTGTAGTTGTAAGAATGCTTGATAGAGATCTTGTAGGTGTTTGTCTCTGTCTGAGGGGTTGGAGCAAATGCGGTTGTATCGCAGAGCTTGGCTGTAGACGATGGATCATGTGGTGTGGTCAGGGTGAAAGCTGGAGGCATGTAGGTAGGAATAGCGGTCAGTAGGTTTCCGGTATAGGGTGGTGTTTATGTGACCATCGTTTATTAGCACTGTAGTGTCCAGGAAGTGGATCTCTTGTGTGGACTGGACCAGGCTGAGGTTGATGATGGGATGGAAATTGTTGAAATCATGGTGGAATTCCTCAAGGGCTTCTTTTCCATGGGTCCAGATGATGAAGATGTCATCAATATAGTGCAAGTAGAGTAGGGGCATTAGGGGACGAGAGCTGAGGAAGCGTTGTTCTAAGTCAGCCATAAAAATGTTGGCATACTGTGGGGCCATGCGGGTACCCATAGCAGTGCCGCTGATCTGAAGGTATACATTGAGTGGTCACTTTAGATAAGCTATTTCCAGCAGGAGAGTGGGTTTGTGTGTGTGCGGGGGGGGGGGGGGGGGGGGAGAAAACCTGGATTTGGGCTGGAAATGGCCCAACTTGATTATCATACACATTGTAAGGAGAGTGATCACTTTAGATAAGCTATTGCCAGCAGGAGAGTGGGGTGGGGGGATGTATTTTTTCATGCTTTGTGTGTATAAAAGATCTTCTACACTTTCCACAGTATGCATCAGATGAAGTGAGCTGTAGCTCACGAAAGCTTATGCTCAAATAAATTGGTTAGTCTCTAAGGTGCCACAAGTCCTCCTTTTCTTTTTGCGAATACAGACTAACATGGCTGTTACTCTGAAACCTGTCATAAAAATAGTTGTCACTCTGCCATCATAATAACACAGGCTCCTATTTCCATAATTAGGAGGTGAATCTGGTGTGCAGGGAGGCTGTGCGTAGAGGGAGGATGACTGTGTGTGTAGGGTGGGTTTGTATTTAAGGAGTGAGTGTGTAATTGGGTTTGATCACTGGATGAAATTTTTCATTCATAATTTGAATTCTGGTAAGAAAAGAGGTTGACATGTTCGACAATGGTTGTGTACATTTCTCTGGTTTTTTTTCACATGCCGTTCAAAACGTTTTCCAAAAAAAAAAGAAAAAGAAAAAAGGGAACAATGTCCACAAAACATTTGCATTCCTCCCCACCCCACCCCCTGTTTTTTGTTTGTTTGCTTTGACCTGGTCTATTAAGGAATATGTGTTTGGGTTTTTTGGCAGGTGGGAGTCTGGAGATGTGTGTATTTGTGTGGCTAGGGAAGTGTGTGTGTGTGTGAACATGGTGGCTGAATGAATGTCTGAGTGAATTTGGAAATGGGTGGAGGCAGCAGGATATTTATTTCACGCTTCTCTTTGAAGATGAATTTCTTACAGTACTGGGAATTTCCCTGGTGAGCAAAACATTCCTTTCCCCTGTGGTTTTAAGTTGTTTCCTGTACACCTTTAGGGATCAGCTTTAATTTGATAAGATAAAAGTTTATCCACCTTGCAGTTTGCTTCCTAGTAGTTTTGTTTAATTATTTGACACTCAGGGCCATGATTGTCCATTAGAAGTTCAGATAGGGCCTGCTGAATTCAATGGCAAAACTCCCACTGGCTTCAGTGGAAGCAGGATAGGGCCCTACATCTTCCCACTGTAGCAGACATATATTTACATGTTTCATCAGAGCAAGAGATACTGAGGCAGATCCTCAGGAGTAAAAGGTGTAGCTCCTTTCCAGTCAATGGAGTGACTGATTTATATCAGCTGAGCAGCTGGTGCTTTATGGGTTTTTCCAGCAACCATATATCATGATGTTAATTTACTGTAAGGCATCTGGCAGGCAAAAAAAATATGGTCAGATCGTCCCCGAGAACGGGATTAAAGGCATCCCATGTAGTGCTGTGGGAAACTACAGCGACACCATTTAAGACAAGGCACTACCTTGGTCCTTGACATAGTCCATAACCCTCATCCTCTCATATGAATAAACAGGGATAAATCAGCATAATTCCATTAATAGAATGGTGATAGCACAACATATCAAAGACCAAGATGGCAGCTATGGTGCTATTATGATTTATTCCAGCTCAGGATCTGGCCCATAATGGTGGCAGGGTGAAATGCAGAAATCTGACCAAAGTATTAAAAAAAAAAAGGTGACAGATGGGTGTTAAGAAGAAGGGTGGATCCGAACCTTCGAGATTACACTTCCATGAAATAACACATCGCTTTTTATCCTCATAGGATTCCAAGAGCAAAAGAAGATCATTTTGGGGGCCAATAAAAGCAGTAACAGTCTTACTGCCAGGAGGAAATGTTTTTGATCAACTCATCCTTGTTCTAAGCTCTCCTGCAAATGATCATTAAAATGTTGCCTAAAAAATATCCTGTTTATACCCACTGTCTAGACATCAATCAAAGCTTTGGGGCTACTCCTGCTTGCATGCATCGTCCAACCTACCTCACAGGGAGGTTTTGAATATTAATCAGCTTGTGTAGCACTTTGGAGATGTGCAGTATAACATACACACTCACTATTATTTTATTTGCAAAAAATAAAGGATTTATTAACCCACTATCAGTGATCTCTCTTTTTTATTTATACCAGTGATGAGGTTGTTTTATAATATGGATGCAAAAGTTCACTGACTCAAGCATGCCTCATAGACAATTGACTCTAAATCCAAGATGAAAGAGTTTAGGATTTCCCCAGAGAAGAACCTAAGTGACAGTCCATCCTGATGTTCTTATTCCACCAAAACTCCCATTGATATTGATGAGAGCAATACTGTTGCCACCTCTGAGGTCCAAAAAACCCAGGACAACTGGGATGATCCTGAGCCCATAACACTGGCCAGCTGTTGGTGTGACAGCTACCTCAGAAAAGGGGTGATCCTGGGCAAACCTAGACATGTGGCAACCCTAGAGAGCAAATTCTTGGGGACTTTTGCCTAAATAAGACTGCAAGCTTGGGCCCAAGTGAGGTCATGGTGCTGTAGTGTCCAAAATGTGTGCTCCATCCCTTGCTAGTGATTGATCCAGCTTACTTGTGCTTTCAGCTAACAGGTTTACCTTTATCACAAGCAATAGGAATCTGTGCTTTGGAGCTAAAGACCCTAGATTCAAGCAATGGGCGGGGATTGGTACAGCAGCATGGAAACCTTAACAAATGGTAAGACCCAGACCCAAGTCTTTTTAAAACAAATAAAGTTAACATCAAAAGAACATGGTGCGTGCAGCCTACTGGTCTGTCTCTCCAGCCCAGGAAGCACAGATGGCATGATCAAAGTCTGGACCAGGGCTTCCTTTATTATTCAAACACAAAACAAAGCATTTCCCTTAACCAAAGCAGGCCTTTCCCCACACTGAGGCCTGCTACAAGAGCCAAGCTCCTTCTTGCAGCCCTTTCCCCCAGTTGAGCCTCTTGCTGGCTTTAGAATACATAAGAACATAGAACATATGAACACAAGAATGGCCACACTGGGTCAGACCAATGGTCCATCTAGCCCAGTACCCTGTCTTCCAGCAGTGGTCAATGCCAGGTGCTTCACAGGGAATGAACAGAACTGGCAATCATCAGGTGATAAATCCCCCGTTGTCCATTCCCAGCTTCTGGCAAACAGAGGCTCGGGACACAATCCCTGCCCATACTGGCTAATAGCCATTGATGGACCTATCCTCCATTAACTTATCTAGTTCTTTTAAAAACCATGTTATAGTCCTGGCATTCACAATATTCTCTGACAAAGAGTGCCACGGGTTGACTGTGCATTGTATGAAGAAATACTGCCTTTTGTTTATTTTAAACCTGCTGCCTATTCATTTCATTTGGTGACCCCTAGTTCTTGTGTTACGAGAAGGAGTAAATAACACTTCCTTATTTACTTTCTCCACACCCATCATGATTTTATAGACCTCTATCATATCCCCATCATATACACAGTCATGGCTGAATGAAAGTGATCACAACACATTCGTACGTCGCTGACAGCTGCAATAACGGGGAATGAAATCATTATCCAAAGACACGTTTTTTTTTTAAAGACAAGGCCCTCAAACCTCAACATTTCACGATCCCAGAGCATCATAAAGACATTGACTCTCCGTCTTCATCAGTTCAAACACCTCAGCCTGCATCCGTTGTTGGATCCCTTCTCCAGCAAAGCTAGAACTCAACCAGCTATCAGCCATGAGGCTCCTTTTCCAGTTCTTTGCTGTTCTCTTCCAGGCTGATCCAGGTAAGGTGTAAAACAAAGGATCAGGAGATTAAAAAGGCATCTTGTGTATGTCAATGAGGAAGATAAAATAATTATGTATTGAGGGACCAAATCCTGATCCTCAAGCTTTGTTCAGGACTGCGGTAATCAGAGTAGTTTACCAAAGACAAGGCTTTGTCACAATCTGTAAGTACTTTCACAGGGAAAAGACACCTAATACTACATGGCTTTTTAATCTAGCAGACAAAGGAATAGTAAGATCCAATGTCTGGAAGCTGAAGTCAACACAAATCAAACTAGAAATAAGATTTTTTTTTAACAGTGAAGGTCGTTAACCCCTAGAACTGATTGCCAAGGGAGGTGGTAAATTCTCCGGCCATTGAAGTCTTTAAATCAAGTCTAGATGTCTCACTAAAGTATATGGTCTAGTTCAACCATAAGCTATTGGGCTGGATGGAAGAACCAGTGGGTAAAATTTAATTGTTTGGGTTAAGCAAAAGGTCAGACTACTTGATCACAGTGACCCCTTCGGGGTTTAAAATCTATGAATATATAGTACTGTGGGCAATATAGGCAAGAGATTTGTACTGCATTAAAAGAAAACTAGGACACCTTCAGTCGGAAAGTTCTGATAAGGAGAAACTTCTTGGCACAAAGAGATACTGAGTTTATGTAGAGTCCACTATAAGACCTGCACACCATTTAATTCCCACTTAATTCTGTAAGTCCTCAAAATAGGGCATTAGTGGTCCATAGGCCTCATGCGACCCTGCACAGGGTTGAAAATCACCCTTGAAGAACAAGTTATGATGTGAGTAAGAACAACAGCCTCTCATTTGGCTAATGCACCGAGGAGTGAACTGAGGACCTCCTGAGCTAAAAGCATGAATAACCACCTCTGTAGCGTGGGCCTGTAACAGCTCATAGCCTCTGCGGAATGGCACCAAGGGGACTTCCACTCACCAGTGGGTTACATAAGACTTGTCAGTCAGGTGTTAGACATTGACAAAGGTGCATTAGACGGAATTACTGCATGGGGCCAGGGGGCAGCATTACTTTACAGAGTGGGCCATGTGTAAACTGACACCAAACGAACTGTACCAGGTTCCATCATGAGACGTTCTGGCCCCCAGATTTCTTCTTCACTTGCTATTTTATGTTTAATTTATTGTGGTTCTTGCAAAACTTGAGCCTGAAAGACTGAGAGAAAGAGAGAGAGAGAGAGCAAGAGCGCTTGCCTTCCTTATCTGAGGGTTAGGGTAAGGAGAGCAGCCACTTTCAGAAGGGTGGTACTTTTTGCCAGGTAGCTGGGTCACCTGTTTAAATTCAGGTGGGAATTCTCTGTCCTCAAATGTTGCAGTTGGATAACTGTGCTGAATTTGACCAGGAATATCTGCATCCATCATTCAGTTGCTGGGTACTTATTGCACCTGTAGCTCTGAAACTGAACGTCATAATTTACCTGGCTTTATGGATATAAGCAAAAAATCAGAGTTTCTTTTGTCTCTGCAAGAGACCACCTGCCTGAGGGCAATGCTTCCTGTCCACACTGCATCTCTGGGAGATGTCCCTTAACTTCTAAAGCCATTGGCTCCTGCTTCAATGGAAGCCTAAAATGCTTTTCTCTTGTGCTGGGAAGAATCTTGTGAGCTGGAGAAAATCCAAAAGGGAAAGGATCAGTCGGTGATAACAAGATTTGTTATTATCCTTTTAATAAAAGGAAGAGTAGCTGTGAAATTTGCTTGTATGCATGGGGATGGCTGTTTCCAGCCTTCTCTGTAGAAATCCTTTTATTTAATTAAATGACAGTGGGAAGAAATTAAATACACAAATTGCTGTTGCATGTTAAATCCATGCACGGGGATTGAGATCACTGAGACCTGTGCACTTCTATGTGTCACACACTGTCATAAATATAAAGGGAAGGGTAAACCCCTTTGAAATCCCTCCTGGCCAGGGGAAAGCTCCTCTCACCTGTAAAGGGTTAAGAAGCTAAAGGTAACCTCGCTGGCACCTGACCAAAATGACCAATGAGGAGACAAGATACTTTCAAAAGCTGGGAGGAGGGAGAGAAACAAAGGGTTGTGTCTGTCTGTATGCTGGGTCTTTGCCGGGGATAGACCAGGAATGGAGTCTTAGAACTTTTAGTAAGTAATCTAGCTAGGTATGTGTTAGATTATGATTTCTTTAAATGGCTGAGAAAAGAATTGTGCTGAATAGAATAACTATTTCTGTCTGTGTATCTTTTTTGTAACTTAAGGTTTTGCCTAGAGGGGTTCTCTATGTTTTTGAATCTAATTACCCTGTAAGATATCTACCATCCTGATTTTACAGGGGGGATTTCTTTATTTCTATTTACTTCTATTTTTTATTAAAAGTCTTCTTGTAAAAAACTGAATGCTTTTTCATTGTTCTCAGATCCAAGGGTTTGGGTCTGTGGTCACCTATGCAAATTGGTGAGGCTTTTTATCCAACATTTCCCAGGAAAGGGGGGGTGCAAGTGTTGGGAGGATTGTTCATTGTTCTTAAGATCCAAGGGTCTGGGTCTGTAGTCACCTAGGCAAATTGGTGAGGCTTTTTACCAAACATTGTCCAGGAAGTGGGGTGCAAGGTTTTGGGAAGTATTTTGGGGGAAGGACGCGTCCAAACAGCTCTTCCCCAGTAACCAGTATTAGTTTGGTGGTGGTAGCGGCCAATCCAAGGACAACGGGTGGAATATTTTGTACCTTGGGGAAGTTTTGACCTAAGCTGGTAAAGATAAGCTTAGGAGGTTTTTCATGCAGGTCCCCACATCTGTACCCTAGAGTTCAGAGTGGGGGAGGAACCTTGACACACACAAAGCACACCTGGATGTATCTTTGTCTGTTTCACGCATGTTTCTTATCCTCTCTGGCTGTATTATTCTCAGATGAGTTTGTTCAGTCACAATTTGGCGGTCCATGCGGCCAAATATGGAATAAAGTTATCACTCTGACTTTCAATTCTCCTTTGGCTCTGCTCTTGAAATGTATATAGGACCTTCCCAACACTAGCACTCCTGTTATTGGAAACATTCGCCAAAGGCCCGACTTGAGGCTCTTCAAAGTTGCTGTTTCCAGTCTTTCGTGACTGCACTTTCGCAGCTATGGTTGGTCATCTTTGGTCTCACGTATATTGTGCAACATGCAGTATGCACTGGTAACGTAAAGCAGGTATCGCTATTAGCCTCAAGCAGTGTCAAAAGGCACAACCCTTTCCAACTTTGACAGGCATATTCCTCAGGCAGCCTAGAGGTACTCAGGGCAAAATTCAAAAGCTCCCTTCTCTGTCCTGGTTTTCAGTAGATGGTTCTATAAGCAGGGCTGGTAGAGATTTTTGGATGGAAAAAAATGTTCCCACTGGAAAATGCGGTTTCACCAGAATTGAAATTTTCTGTGGGAACATGTTGATTTCGATTAAAATCTTTGATTTTTCACAGGGAAAAATTAGACTCAGAATGAAAATTCAAAGCAAAGCAAAATATTTCATTAAATTTCAATCTGAATGTTTCATTTTAAAAAAATTAAAACCGAAAGGTAAATTTTTGGTAAAGATTCCATTCCAGAGGGGAGAGGGAGGAGACTGGGGACCCAGATGGCTATTGGGGCCAAACGCAAGGAGCACTTGGACAGCAGCTCTGAGACATGGCCCTCCCTGCCCCCAGCATGTCTGGGTGCCTCCTGAGAAGATGGCTTCACAGAGCACCCATTCCCTCCCCCTGCTGATGCAGCTTCCTTCCTCACAGTGGGGGCAGGAAGCCATATTTGGTGTCCTACAAGCAATGCCAAGTTTCCCCAGAACTAGAGCACTGATGCCTGGAATGGCAAGGGAGTACAGCTGCTACTCCTACAACTCTCATCTCCTGCTCTTCCCCCCTCACTGCCCCCTGTTCCCCCTCATCTCTCATCCTAACCTGTCCACCAGGTAAATAGAGTTCCTTTGTTTGTGTGTCTATGGGTAACTTCAGGAGACCACCAAGCACCCACAATACCCCAATCTCATCTGAAAAAGTAACTCAAAATGACCGCTCCAGCACTTCCTGTTCTGAGCTGACATGTCAAATCGTTTGGTTTCTGCTTTAAAAGTGGAAGGTTTTCACTGGGACGTTTCTGATTTGAAACTCTTCAGAATTTTTCATCATGCAAAATTTTTGCAATCTCAACTTTCTGTTCCAATTTAGAACAGGAACAAAGTTCAAAATGTGGAAATTCCCCATGGAAAAAAAAATCCATTCCTTGACCAGGTCTGCTAGGTAACATATTTGAACAAAAGTCAGAGGGCAGTAACAAGTGGTGCATTTAAGTGATACAGACAGACAGATAGGGAATAAAGCAATCATTCCTTATTGCCAATTTCCCTTTGACCTGTTCTCAAAATGTGTGGGTGGGATCTTCCTAAACCAGGCACTCGTGTTACTCGAAACTGGCTAAAGGCTTTGCTTCAGGCTGTTCAAAATTAGGTGAAAATCTCCTTATTCCTGTTCCCAGCACTTAGTAATGGCCTCACCTTTCCCACATATGGTCACCTTTGGCCAGTGATAAGCTGCCAAAATCTTAACAACCGGTTCCCTCCTCACCCCACGAGGGGGTCGTGACCTGCCCCCACCCCCCGGGACTCCTGCCCCGCCCCCGGGACTCCTATCCCATCCAACACCCCGCATTCCTTGACGCCCCCCCCCGGGTCCCCTGCCCCATCCACCCCCTCCCCGTCCCCTGACTGCCTCCAGAACCGGGCAGGAGGGTCTCATGGGCCACTGTAGTGGGTGCCCACCCCGTCCTGCCCCTAAGAGCCAGAGGGACTTTCCGGGGGGTGAGGTGGGGAGTCCCGGCGGTGCTTACCTGGGGCAGCTCCCAGGAAGCATCCGGCAGGTCCCTCTGGCTCCTAGGGGCGGGGTAGCGTAGCTGGGGGGGAGCATAGAATCATAGAATATCAGGGTTGGAAGGGACCCCAGAAGGTCATCTAGTCCAACCCCCTGCTCGAAGCAGGACCAATTCCCAGTTAAATCATCCCAGCCAGGGCTTTGTCAAGCCTGACCTTAAAAACCTCTAAGGAAGGAGATTCTACCACCTCCCTAGGTAACGCATTCCAGTGTTTCACCACCCTCTTAGTGAAAAAGTTTTTCCTAATATCCAATCTAAACCTCCCCCACTGCAACTTGAGACCATTACTCCTCGTTCTGTCATCTGCTACCATTGAGAACAGTCTAGAGCCATCCTCTTTGGAACCCCCTTTCAGGTAGTTGAAAACAGCTATCAAATCCCCCCTCATTCTTCTCTTCTGCAGGCTAAACAATCCCAGCTCCCTCAGCCTCTCCTCATAAGTCATGTGTTCTAGACCCCTAATCATTTTTGTTGCCCTTCGCTGGACTCTCTCCAATTTATCCACATCCTTCTTGAAGTGTGGGGCCCAAAACTGGACACAGTACTCCAGATGAGGCCTCACCAATGTCGAATAGAGGGGAACGATCACGTCCCTCGATCTGCTCGCTATGCCCCTACTTATACATCCCAAAATGCCATTGGCCTTCTTGGCAACAAGGGCACACTGCTGACTCATATCCAGCTTCTCATCCACTGTCACCCCTAGGTCCTTTTCCGCAGAACTGCTGCCTAGCAATTCGGTCCCTACTCTGTAGCGGTGCATTGGGTTCTTCCGTCCTAAGTGCAGGACCCTGCACTTATCCTTATTGAACCTCATCAGATTTCTTTTGGCCCAATCCTCCAATTTGTCTAGGTCCTTCTGTATCCTATCCCTCCCCTCCAGCGTATCTACCACTCCTCCCAGTTTAGTATCATCCGCAAATTTGCTGAGAGTGCAATCCACACCATCCTCCAGATCATTTATGAAGATATTGAACAAAACCGGCCCCAGGACCGACCCTTGGGGCACTCCACTTGATACCGGCTGCCAACTAGACATGGAGCCATTGATCACTACCCGTTGAGCCCGACAATCTAGCCAGCTTTCTACCCACCTTATAGTGCATTCATCCAGCCCATACTTCCTTAACTTGCTGACAAGAATACTGTGGGAGACCGTGTCAAAAGCTTTGGTAAAGTCAAGAAACAATACATCCACTGCTTTCCCTTCATCCACTGAACCAGTAATCTCATCATAGAAGGTGATTAGATTAGTCAGGCATGACCTTCCCTTGGTGAATCCATGCTGGCTGTTCCTGATCACTTTCCTCTCATGCAAGTGCTTCAGGATTGATTCTTTGAGGACCTGCTCCATGATTTTTCCAGGGACTGAGGTGAGGCTGACTGGCCTGTAGTTCCCAGGATCCTCCTTTTTCCCTTTTTTAAAGATTGGCACTACATTAGCCTTTTTCCAGTCATCCAGGACTTCCCCCGTTCGCCACGAGTTTTCAAAGATAATGGCCAATGGCTCTGCAATCACAGCTGCCAATTCCTTCAGCACTCTCGGATGCAACTCGTCCGGCCCCATGGACTTGTGCACGTCCAGCTTTTCTAAATAGTCCCTAACCACCTCTATCTCCACAGAGGGCTGGTCATCTCCTCCCCATGCTGTGATGCCCAGCGCAGCAGTCCGGGAGCTGACCTTGTTTGTAAGACAGAGGCAAAAAAAGCAATGAGTACATTAGCTTTTTCCACATCCTCTGTCACTAGGTTGCCTCCCTCATTCAGTAAGGGGCCCACACTTTCCTTGACTTCCTTCTTGTTGCTAACATACCTGAAGAAATCCTTCTTGTTACTTTTAACATTTCTTGCTAGCTGCAACTCCAGGTGTGATTTGGCCTTCTTGATTTCACTCCTGCATGCCCGAACAATATTTTGTTCATGGTCATTTGTCCAATCATCCACTTCTTGTAAGCTTCTTTTTTGTGTTTAAGATCAGCAAGGATTTCACTGTTAAGCCAAGCTGGTCGCCTGCCATATTTACTATTCTTTCTACACATCAGGGTGGTTTGTCCCTGTAACCTCAATAAGGATTCTTTAAAATACAGCCAGCTCTCCTGGACTCCTTTCCCCCTCATGTTATTCTTCCAGGGGATCCTGCCCATGAGTTCCCTGAGGGAGTCAAAGTCTTATTTTCTGAAGTCCAGGATCCGTATTCTGCTGCTCTCCTTTCTTCCCTGTGTCAGGATCCTGAACTTGACCATTTCATGATCACTGCCTCCCAGGTTCCCATCCACTTTTGCTTCCCTTACTAATTCTTCCCGGTTTGTGAGCAGTAGGTCAAGAAGAGCTCTGCCCCTAGTTGGTTCCTCCAGCACTTGCACCAGGAAATTGTCCCCTACACTTTCCAAAAACTTCCTGGATTGTCTGTGCACCGCTGTATTGCTCTCCCAGCAGATATCAGGGTGATTGAAGTCTCCCATGAGAACCAGGGCCTGCGATTTAGTAACTTCCGTGAGTTGCCGGAAGAAAGCCTCGTCCACCTCATCCCCCTGGTTCGGTGGTCTATATCAGACTCCCACCACGACATCACCCTTGTTGCTCACACTTCTAAACTTACTCCAGAGACACTCAGGTTCTTCTGCAGTTTCAGACTTGAGCTTTGAGCAGTCATACTGCTCCCTTACATACAGTGCAACTCCCCCACCTTTTCTGCCCTGCCTGTCCTTCCTTTATGTTCCACTTTATGTCCATCCATGACAGTACTCCAGTCATGTGAGTTATCCCACCAAGTCTCTGTTATTCCAATCACATCATAATTCCTTGACTGTGCCAGGACTTCCAGTTCTCCCTGCTTGTTTCCCAGGCTTCTTGCATTTGTGTGTAGGCACTTGAGATAACTCGCTGATTGTCCCTCTTTCTCAGTATGAGGCAGGAGCCCTCCCCTCACGCGCGCTCCTGCTCGTGCTTCCTCCCGGTATCCCACTTCCCCACTTACCTCAGGGCTTTGGTCTCCTTCCCCTGGTGAACCTAGTTTAAAGCCCTCCTCACTCAGTTAGCCAGCCTGCTTGTGAAGATGCTCTTCCCTCTTTTCGTTAGGTGGAGCCCGTCTTTGCCTAGCACTCCTCCTTCTTAGAACATCATCCCATGGTCAAAGAATCCAAAGCCTTCTCTCCGACACCACCTGCGTAGCTATTCGTTGACTTCCACGATTCGATGGTCTCTACCCAGGCCTTTTCCTTCCATGGGGAGGATAGATGAGAACACCACTTGCGCCTCAAACTCCTTTATCCTTCTTCCCAGAGCCACGTAGTCTGCAGTGATCTGCTCCAGGTCATTCTTGGCAGTATCATTGGTGCCCACGTGGAGAAGCAGGAACAAGGACTTGATGAGTCTCGGCAGTCTCTCCGTCACATCGTGAATCCTAACTCCTGGCAAGCAGCAGACTTCTCGGTTTTCCCGGTCGGGGCGGCAGATAGATGACTCAGTCCCCCTGAGGAGAGAGTCCCTGACCACCACCACCTGACTCCTTCTCTTGGGAATGGTGGTCGTGGAACCCTCAACCCTAGGACAGGGCATCTTATGCCTTCCAATCGGCGGAGTCTCCTTCTGTTCCCTTCCCTCAGATGTGTCATCTAGTCCACTCTCCGCATTAGCACCTGTGGAGAGAACATGAAAACAGTTGCTTACCTGTATCTGCATTGCTGGTACATGGACGCTCCCCTTTCTTCTTCTGGAGGTCACATGTTGCCAAATTTCTTCACCGTCCTCCTGTCCCCGCTGCGCAACCTGCTCTGAATCTTCAGAACGTTGTGTCTGTAGAAGCATATCCTGACATCTGTCCAGGAAATCTTCAGTTTCTCTTATGCAACGCAGGGTTGACACCTGTTGCTCCAGACCTTGAACCTTCTCTTCCAATATGGAGACCAGCTTGCACTTTGTACAGACAAAGTCACTTCTGCCCTCTGGAAGAAAGACAAACATGGCAGGAGCCAATGTCTGTGTTCTATTGAAAGACTTCTCTCCCTGCTTGGTCAAGGAGTCTATTACCATATTTCCTACTCTTTTTGTTTCAGGAGATACCTATGGGGAAGCGCTGTTTTCCTTCCCCCTAATCCAATTAGTCCAGTTTCCTGGGATGCATGTCCCCGGAGTTCTGGCAATCAACCATCAATGACTCAAAATGGCCTCTTCCACTGAAGGAGTGGATGGACCATTTGTCCTGTAATGACTCCTATCCTCCACAGACTCAAAAACCAAAACCAAAACCAAACCAACCAAACAAAAAAAATCTTGACACACAGGGCACCAATTTTAGTTATTCATCCAAACAAGAATTAATAGGGATCTTAGATCATCACATACCTTAAACACATATCTCCTAATTTATCACAGCCCTTCACAAATGTTGCTAAGGCAGGTCTCATGTCCTATGAGGAGGTTACACAAACTGCAAATATAACCCAGATCTCTACCAGAGCAGAGTCTCATCTCACAGCCTTAGCAACACTGTTTTTCAGAAGGAACCTGCCCCACCTATGTGCTTGGCTTCATTCCTGGAAATGCCATCATCGGGGCGGGACAGTGTATGCGGCAATGAAAACAGTTTAAGCTCTGGGCTTATGTCTCTGGGTTGTGGATAGTTTTATGAAAGCAGAGCTACCTCCAGTAAAAAATATTCTACCCTAAGTTTCCTATTGCATGAGGTGCTAGACATGAAAGCTACATAAACTAGTAAAGTTGTTCACTGGAAGATAAATGGGCTGATCTGGCTGGGTCTCAGTGAATGAGAAATGCCTGTCATGTGGAAATCACAACTCTTATTTCCTCTGCTCTGCACATGGAAACTAAGATTCCTTTTCTTTGCAGGATTCACCCAGGTTCAGAACATCATTCAGTGTAGATGCCTCGGGGGTTCCTGCTGGCGTGGGTCATGTCCCAGCGGCTTTGCTCGTATTGGCACCTGCATTGGATCAGACAGCTGCTGTCTATAGTAAGTTCAGAATATTGGCGAGGCAACATAGAAGGGCTGGCAAGAATGTTTGTCGCTCTCTGTTTTATATACACATGGCCACTTAATCACATTAGTTTAGGAAGAAAACCACTGTTTCCTAGGCATGCAGTTTGCGGCAGTCATGTGCTGTTGCCATAAAGAGAAAGGTAACATGTGCGAGCTCAGGGAGAGGGTCTGTGCTACCCCTCATAAATGTCCTGCACCAATGGCAGAATCTAGGGGGAAAGGAGGCTTGAAGCCAGATTCTGGATTGGCTGGGAGTTGCAGTGGCTCGGCATATATTAGATCAATCCTGAGGGCTGCTCTAATTTATGGAAGCTTTACCGAGACTTTGTGGAGCTACCCAGACTCTCTATAGCCTCACAGCCCTGGCATCTCCCAGTGCCATCCCCTTCATCACCCCCTGTGCCAGAGCTTGGGAAGAGGGTGTAGCGCAGGGCCTATTCTATCAGCACCACGCTCCTCATGGACTGGGCCTTGAGGTGTATATACACCTGATATACGCAGCCAGACTGCCGCACAGGGCCACAGGCCAGAATCAGCCTTGGAAATCTAAACTAATTTAGGAATAGTGAAGACAAGATAGGACAAAGTAAATCTCCAGGAGAGAGCGCAGGGGCTGCATCTCCTCTGTATCTGTCTGCAGCAATTCTGAGACCCATGCTGTGGACAGGCAGCATATTTAGTCATTTAGACAAGCAATGCACAGAAAGGAAGAGTCTAAAGGCCTTGTTTACATTACAGGTTGCACCAGTTTAACTTTTAGTCAGTTAAAAATCTAAAGTAGTTAAACTAGCGCCAAACAGCGTGGACTTTGTTATTTCTATTTAGTCCAGTTTAAACCGGTCTGTTATCTGTTTAGTAGAAATCAATTTTTTCCTGAGTAAGCTAAACCTATATTCACATGCCAAACCCTGCCCGCCCTGGCACAAAACAAAACTTTGTTTAAACTGAAATAAGAGTGTCCGCTGTGTGTTTTGCAAAGAGTTAATTCAATTGGTTTAAAATCACACTTTTAGTTATAGCCGTGCTACTTGTACTATAGGTTATCGCTACACTTACAGGAGTGTGTAGAGCACAGGCACTGCACAGGTAGCCGCATGCCATAGTAAAAGACGGACTGTGTCCACACTTGTCATTACAGTGAACATAAGAACGGCCAGACTGGGTCAGACCAAAGGTCCATCTAGCCCAGTAGCCTGCCTTCCAACAGTGACCAGTGCCAGGTGCCCCAGAAGGAATGAACAGAACAGGGCAATTATCAAGTGATCCAGCCCCTGTTGTCCAGTCCCAGCTTCTGACAGTCAGAGATTTAGGGACACCCAGAGCATGGGGTTGCATCCCTAACTCTCTTGTCTAATAGCCATTAAAGGACCTATCCTCCAGGAACTTATCTAGCTCTTTTTTGAACCCGGTTATAGTTTTGGCCTTCACAACATCCCCTGGCAACAAGTTCCATAGGTGGACTGTGCGTTGTGTGAAGAAATATTTCCTTTGGTGTGTTTGAAGTGTATAGCTACCTGTCGTAGTGAAAGGATCCGACGGTGGGGAGGCAGCCGGGAAAGGCTCTGGCTGCTCCCCACTGCGGGAGCCTTCCACTGTGGTAAGGAAAGGGTGTGGTGGCGGGGAGTGGGGGCTGGCAGTGAAGAAAGGCTCTGGCAGCGGGACAGTATGCTGCTAAAAATAGCAGTGTAAATGGAGGAACCACTGCTTGGGCATGTAGTCAGCTGTATAGGGTATATACCCTGGGGGTTCAGGTGTGTAGGGCACTCTATTCTACTCACCTAAGCCATGCCTTAGCATGTACACGGCTATTTACACCCATGCTGGCTGGGTGTGCAATGTCTGTACTCTATCTGCTGATGTAAGTGTAGATGGACCCATAGGCAGACCCTGAGAGTGCTGAGTTTACTTTGAGCCCTGGGTGAATGTTAATGTGTGTGTGGATGGGGGAGGTGTTTCTAGGAGTGTGTTTATGAGTCTGAAGTGACGGAGACTGAGTACATTTGAATGTGTGTGAGACAAATGAATAAGCAAAGTCCCGGCATGATTTTGTGCACGGAGCACAGGGAGAAGCTTCTCTTCTTCTTCTCTAGAGAGGCCCATTCCTAATGTCTTTGAAGATTTCAGCATTTTTCATGCCATTTTGGCAAACCGTTGTGCCCCACGTCCCGAAATAAGGCGACTGAAGCTTCCTGCTTCTCCCAGTTGAAACGCAGGCGGGGGGATAGTCACAGCATCTTTTGAAAACTGTTTTCATTTCAAAGTTGAAAAAGGAAACGATTTTTTGCTTTACAAAAATAAAAAAAATTATTATCCAAAATATGTGGGGTGGGTATTCCCCTTCCCTGCTAGTTCAGATGTCTGGTATATACCCGGTAAGCCAGATAGCCAGCCAATTCATCTGTTTAGATATATCTGACTATCCCCATTAAAACTCTGTAGTAGACTGTTGCAGTGGGAAAATGAACTCCCTGCACTAGAGTAAACTATGGACATCTGTACTCACCAGTCAGTGACTGCACATTCCTATTGTGCCAGTTGATTGAAATCAGTCACATTTCCCGTGTTTTTATGGGAATAAACAAAGAATCTGAGAGTCTTTTTCCTTTGTGCAGGTGGTGGTGTCTCTGATGGCTCTGCTGATTGCCTAAGCAGGACCTCTGGGAATTTGGGAGACGTCCCCTCATTTCTAAAATCACTGAATCCTGCTGCAATGGAAGCACCATTCACTGGGGCTGTAAAGAACCCCATGAGCTGGAGAATTTCCAGAAGGGAGCCCTTGTATCACCTGTAAAGACATTCCCTCTTAATTAAATCAAGTTGCTTTGAAAACACAATGCCAAAATGTGTTTTTGTGTCAGAGTGGGAGGGGGAGGGGGGCTTTTCTGCCATTCTTCTCCATAGAATTTCATTTCTTTTTTTCAGTTGTAAATAAAATACAAAGCATGTTAAATCCACATGTGCATGTTTATTGACCGTGGTCTACACATCTCTGTGTGTGTCAACGAGCTCAGGTGGATGGATCTATTTCTTACACAAGTTACAAATCCTTTTGGTTTGTGTTGTGTCAGAGGAGCTGGTACAGTTGCAGCTTGATGTACAGTGCGTAACCCCCACCGCAGTGCTCCATGGCACCCGGATCTCCTGTCCTGTTATTATTATGAAAATCTATGGGCAAATGCCACAGGGTCTGTACTGGGACTTCTCTGATGCGTGCAAGCAGGGCCGGCCCACAACATTTTGGCACCTGAGGCGGGGAGCTCAAATGACACCTCCATGCCCCCTTGCTTGGGCCAAAACTTTGAAAGGTCTCAATTCTGCCTTCTTCCCGTTCTACTCCTCTCATAGTACTGCTCTGCTACTACCCCAATAAAGGAGAATGAACAACTTAAAATGCCTTGTTCAAAAATTTTAAGTAACATTTAACTTTCAAACGCCTGAACAGCAAATGTAACTTTTCTTGTCTGCATAGTAAACACTGGAATTTTTATCTCTTTGAATAATCAAAGTGGTGCTTTCCATGCCTTCTTCATTGTAAAGATTTGAACTGCTTCCTGCTGAAGGTCCACCGTCTGGGCCAGCTCATGCTCTATTGAAATGGTTGCAAGGCCAACCAGCCTCTCCTGTGTCATTGTGGAGCATAGATGCGTTTTTATTAACGTCAGCTTGGAGAAGCTGTGTTCTCCACTGGGAACTGTTACAGGAAGTGTTAGAAGCATGCGCAGAGCAACAAAAACATTTGGAAAGAGGGTGGCATCTTATTTGTGCACATATATTCCAGAACAGCCTTTAGAGTTGATCCTGCTGAAATGTATCTTGAAAGGGCTTTCAGTTCATCACCTAAATAACTCGCATCAATATTGTGCATGTCATCATGTGTCAACACTGTCTCTAGTGCCCTGCATTGCTGGTTTAGGTCTTCTTCAGGTATAGTGAGGAGTTTTGGAATATCATACAACATCCCAAATATACTGCTGTGTTCCTTGAGCTGCATGAAACGTTCTTCAACTGACTGTATTGCACAATCGAGCACCTGGTTAAAGAATTCAACTTTGAATTGTTGTTTGAGGGTCTCTTATGGGATTATCCCGTGCCTCGTAACCAAAATGTCTTCTTCTTCAGTGACTCTCGTATTCTTGAATGGGTGGGAAAATAGCTTCAGTGTGAAGTTCCTCTGCCAACTTCTTTGCACTCTTCAGAACATTTTGAAATCCCTCATCTGACTGGTAAGACTGTAGGTATGACTTTGCTTTGTCCAGTTCTTCCATTGCTCCAGATATATCAAGGTCAACACCTTGGAGTCTCTTGCTTACAAATTTTATTTCAAACAGTATGTCATGCCACAACACTAAGCCACAGAGAAATTTGAAGTTATGTATGTTTCTGGTGATTCCATTTCCCTCTGCCACTGTTCTCCCACAAACAGTTCCTCTCATAGCATTATCCTCCATAATGGCAACTATGGCATCATCTATCTTCCCAATTTGGTGTTTGATAGGCTTTATCGCCTCCACTCGACTTTCCCATCATGTGGCACTCAATGGTTTCAGTGTCAGAGAGGATGTTCCCAGATGTTGCTTCAAAATTTGCCATCGATGAGTTGATGCATAGAAAAATACATAGATGCTTTGAATTACATTAAAAAATTCAGCAGTCTCACTGGAAGCTGATGCTGCATCACTGACCACCAAGTTCAATGAATGAGAACTGCATGGGACAAAAAAAGCTCGAGGGTTTAACTCTCGGATCCATGTCTGCACTCCTCTGTTCTTTCCTCTCATGTTGGCATCATTATTGTAGCCCTGACCTCTCATGTCAGCTATCACAATTCCCATATCTTCCAGCTTTTTAAGAAGCACATTTGTCATACCAGCTCCTGTAGTAGCATTAATGTCAATAAATTCTAGAAAATGCTCTCTGACAGTCACCATTGCAGGGACATTTTCACTAGGTTCTGTTGTTGTTACAAAACGCACCATTAAAGTAATTTGTTCCATATGGCTGATGTCAGGTGTGCAGTCCAGAATAACAGAGGAATATCTTGCTGACCTCAGATCTGCCACAATCTTCTGTTTGACTTTTGTTGCCAGTAATTGTATGTTCTCATTTTGAATTGTTTTTCCAAGGTAGTGGTTGTTAGGATATAGATATTCAGGCCTGCCTGTAAAGGCCTATACTCTAAGAATGTAGGTATATGTTTATCATTTAGCTAGTAATAGAGGTATACAAGAAAGAATCTGTGTAAGGGCCTTCTCTCGCTGTGACAGTCTGAGGCCCTGTTCTTAGGGCAAGGCCTTTGGCTAAGCAGCAGAGGCAGCCATAAGCTGGGAAGTGACCGGTCACATCCTCACATTCCAAACTAGTCAATCTGGGGCTGTTAGGAAGGTAATCCGATCTATCACCTCCAGAGAAAGGGAAGTGCCTAGAAGATGTAAAAGGAAATTTAGGTTGATAGTTTTCTGTCAGGTAAGAACTCACTTATCAATAGACACAGCTGGGAAATTTTGCTGGGTGTAAACTAACTAAGGTGGAGGGATATAATTGGTTAGCTAATCATGTTACATAATGTTAGGATTGGTTAGGTAAATTTCAGGAGAATGATTGGGTAAGGTATAGCTAAGAATATTACTATATAAATTAGGGGCAAACAGGAAGTAAGTTGGGATTCTAAAATAAGGAAAAAGGAACTTGGATTTAAGCTTGCTGGAAGTTCACCCCAATAAACATCGAATAGTTTGCACCTTCGGACTTCGGGTATTGTTGCTCTCTGTTCATGGGAGAAGGACCAGGTAAGTGGGAGAGTGAAGGAATAAGCTCTCTAACAGTGGTGTGTGTACATTTCTTGGGTGGTGACTCTTCTTAGTTGCTCCTGGAGTACAGCATCAAACTCAGCCATCAGCTCCACAATTTGAAAGAAGTTTCCATTGTTTGGCACATACAGCTGATCTGAAGTGCCACGCAGTGCTAGGTTTTGGATAGCAAGCATTCTCACAATGGCAATGAGCCTTTTCAGAACATTTTTCCAGTAAAGAGACTCTGATGAAATCTTCTCTTGATGCTGATCGTCTATGGTGGCCTTTAACCTTAGTCTCATCTCAAGCTTTTTCCGCCTATGGAATGCTCTCTGGTGATTTGCTGCCTTCTCATGGCATGCCAGATTTCTAGCCAGGTTTTTCCAGTCTTTTGTTCCTGTAGAATCCAATGTGGCTGGAACATTAGACTGGCAGAGTTTGCAACAAAAACAGTATGCAGCATTCTGGGTTTTTGAGAACATAAGCCATGGCCTCTCCACTTTGTCACCACTGGGGATTTCATGCCAGTAATGTGTTGGATGGAAACTTCTATTTTCATTGTCTTTGAGGTACATGAAGTTTGCCACTTGCTGTGGCCCATGCAGTACAAGGAAGTCCCTCAGGCTATTGCTCAAGTGGTTCCACAGTCCTGGATCATCTAGACTTAAAAAACTAAACTCAGCAGCAGCTGTTTCTTGTGCCTCCACCATGCTTTTCTCTGATCTAAACTTTTCTTCAGGAATGTGCATGGTTACATCCATTTGCGATGCAGATATGGATGCTGCAATAGCTGCCAGGTCACCTGCACTCTGACTAACTGGAAGATCAGGCATCTCCTCGCCACTCACATCCTCACTGCGGCCGGAAGGCTCACCGTGAACATTTGTGTCTGTGTATCTCAGGAGAGCTCCTTCCAGCTTAGATAGAAAAGCTTCCTTTGCTTTCTTTCTTTTTCTGAATGCTGCCCCAGAGGGATGTTTTCTTCTTTCACTCATGACTGCTGTTCTGTGCCAGCTATAGTGGCTCTCAACACTCAATTGAAGGGGACAAATAAGGCTGGTAGCAGGCCCGAGGGAGGGAAGATATCAGCGTCTTAAGGGACTAACTGGCTCCTACTACTTCAGTTGACTGCCTGTTCTCCTCAAGTAGGTTCAGGGAACCAGTAGGAAACAGGAAGCTCCCTGAGAAGCTGGTGTCAACCAGTCCAGGCTCCTGGGGGTGCTAAAGAGGTACATAAGAAGCTCCTCCTCCTCTCTCTCCCTGCAGCTCCTGCTGCTTTCTGTTATTCCCTCTCACCTTTTCTCCTGCCCACCTGTTATGTCTCTTGTGCCCTCCTTCCTCCAGCACAACACTCCACCATCTCTGTGCATCTAGAGCAGAGAGAATACAGATACACCAGCAGCAGACACAATCTTCTACACTCTGGGTCCTAGTGGTGCCCCACCCCCCCGACAGTCTGGCACCTGAGGCAGCTGCCTCAGTTTGCCTCATGGTAAGGCCAGTCCTGGTAAATGCTGCCACCACCCAAATGCAAAAAAAAACCCCTTGGACCCAGGTATTTTCAGAGTGTAACAACCACAGACACCAAGGGAAAGCTTCCTTCCCAATTTTAAAAAGTTCCAGCCTTGCCATTGGCTCTTTTCTTTAACTGGGGGACTTTTTAAATCCTTTACAGGTAAAGCAAGCAGAGAACAGCTACCAAGAGGGATTTTACAGCGAACTGGCTGTCTGGGTGTCCATAAAAGGGAGCTACTCCCTCCCCCCCGCAACACACACACACTTCATTTATCACAATACTGTTCAACAGAAGTTTTTTCTTGAAAAAAACAGGTTGCTATGTAGACGACCCAGCAGCTGTATCTTCCTGTTCTGGGTAGTCAGGTTTGCCTGTCTCGTAAACACTTGATTCTCACCATCCAGCTCCACTGCTTCACCTTGTCCAGGAATATCTTTGTATAACAGGCCAGCAGAAAACAGTGTGGTAAGTGTGTCATCATTGTAATTTAGCACTGATTTTATAAAGACCCTGTAAGGGTACTAGTTATTGCTTTGGCTTATGAGGTGGTCTCCCAACTTGACATCCAGCTGACTGCAAAGAGAGGCCACAGGGTAATTCAACCAGAGGCCAGAGTCCCCCCCGTTGAGAGTGGTTCCATCTTCTTTTACAATATCCGAACAAAGGTACAGTCGCATGTTGTTTAAATGCATATAATCTACGCCATTCCCTGCTATATGAAAATCAAGGGGAGCAGCATTCATAATGGCTGTAGATGCTTTTCTTGATGCTGGTCTCTGTAGGGGCTATTTAGAACAAGTCTAGTTTGATTTTGGTACAGTCTTCAGACCCGCAGTGAACTAAAGCCAGGGTGACTAAAATATCTCTCTTTTAACGTGTGGAAAGTGCCTCACAGGGGCTCTGTGATATCCAGAAAGGGCACATCCAGCCTCTCATTGTAATAGTTTCTGTAGTTGAGGAATCTCCCTAATAGTTTAGGATTACCATCGTGTTTTGCTTTTTCAAAGCCCTGCTGTCTCCGGGAGCGCAGGTGCAACTTGATGGCCACCTTCTCAAAGTGAAATGAGACGTGTCTCTTCTGGTCTGTCTGTATTTCAGTGCTGATGGTGTCAATGTGGGGTTTACTGACAGGGACATAACGAGCTTTATCATACGCGATTGTGACAAACTTGTTGTTTGTTCCTTGAATGGGGACGCAAACAAACAGGGGTAAGGAAAAGTCCCCCATAAACAATTGTTCTACAATGTCTGTGTATAGGCAAAAGAATTTGAACTCCCGCCCCCACCACATAATGTTTGCTGAGAAGGTCATTTTTTGACACCACAATTGGGGACCAAACCCAAAATATTAGTTAGCTCCTTTCTTGAGCAACATCAGAGGATTTAAATCTATATATTCTTCCTTTGTCATTTGACCTGGTTTCACTTTTGGTGTGAGTCTGTTTTGAATTTCAAGTCATTGGAGATCTCCTGGTTAAGCTAGGGTGGTCTCTTACCATACTTCTGTCTTTCCTGTATATTGCGGTATTTGCTCTTGAATCCTTGATAATGTCAAACCAATTGTGGTCAGAAATAAACCTCTGTCACTGGATCACACAGACAAAATTTAGAAATGGAGGCTGTAAACAGAATGTCTCATCACAGACTTAACTAAGTAGAGCCTGCCTCTTTCCATGATTGTGCTGGTTCCTACTCCCCAGCTAATATTCCATATGGAGAAACAACTGTCTTTGGTCACCTTGGTCCAATGGTTAGCACACAGCACTCACAGTCAGGGGGTAAGTAAAGGGCACATTAGAAATGTAGATAGATTCCACCTGCCCCACACTTCCCTTAATGAGGAGACCGTAATCTCTCCCTTCCCCAGATGTACAGAACTTCTCAACCCCCACACTGAACAGGGCAAATTGGCATTTGGAGGAAATGGAGGTTGGGGATAGGACAGGCTGGGCAGTGGGACCTGCTTGAGTCCTGTCTTAAGATGCAGGGAGGGCTTGATAGTTGAGGAGGTGGGAGTCTGGGGCTCGTCTCGTCCATGTGAGGAGGGAGGAGTCAGGTGGGTTTTGAGGCTGTGGGTGTGTCAGCTGGAAATCAGGTAACCGACGTTTTGTCTTCACTGCTGAACAGGGTGACCAGAAAGCAAGTGTGAAAAATCGGGATGAGGTAGGGGGTAATAGGCGCCTGTATAAGAAAAAGCCCCAAATAGCAGGACTGTCCTTATAAAATCGGTGTGTCGATGCAATTACAGTCTTCCACTGAGATCTTTTCCCCGAGTTCATCACTACATGCCAAGGGAGAGTTCATTCACACCCTCCTTATGGTCGGTTCAACTCATAAATTAAGCTGTTTCTGTGCAATTGCCAACAAGCAGCTGATCAGGCCTTTTGGTTGTTTAGACTTTATAACATTTGTTGGATTCATTTTTAGAGAATTTCACTTCTCATGATATCAACTGAATGTATCACCTTCTACAATATAAAACAAAGTCCTTTTTCCCTTTATGAACAATCAGTTAGACATAAATATATATTACATTATCACAATTGTATTTAAAATAGATAACATCGTAGGACATATTTGCAATACTCTTTGAGGTCAGATCTCCTTGGTAATAAAACTTCCTCAAATAGTCAATACTGGCAATGAATTGATCTTTGACTATTAGCAGTAAATATGCCTAATGGCCTGTGATGGGATATTAGATGGGGTGGGATCTGAGTTACTACAGAGAATTATTTTATGGGTGTCTGGCTGGTGAGTCTTGCCCACATGCTCAGGGCTTAGCTGATTGCCATATTTGGGGTCGGGAAGGAATTTTCCTCCAGGGAAGATTGGCAGAGGCCCTGGGGTTTTTTTTGCCTTCCGTTGCAGCGTGTGGCACGGGTCACTTGCTGGAGGATTCTCTGCACCTTGAAGTCTTTAAACCATGATTTGAGGACTTCAGTAGCTCAGACATAGGTTAGGAGTTTGTTACAGAAGTGGGTGGGTGAGATTCTGTGGCCTGTGTTGTGCAGGAGGTCAGACTAGATAATCATAATGGGCTCTTCTGACCTTAAAGTCTATGAGTCTATGCACACCCTGGTTACAGAATCCTCATTAGAGCTTTCAAATGTCTATATAGATTCTTAAACTTTTACTGACAACATTTACTTCTCTCTTTTCCCATTAAACCATTTGTACATGATATTGCCATAACAAGTAAGACCTGGATCTACTGTGTCTCTATTATGGATTTCTTGGCATAAAGTATACAATCTGGAGGAAAAAAAGATAAAGGAGGAAGCCATTTCCCATTTTAACAAGAGTGTGTGGTCAGATTAGCTAGCAACTGTTCCTGTTTCTTAGTCTAACTCTTCTGTGAAAATCAGAAGGAGCCTCTGTAATTCGACGTGTTTTAAAGGTTTAGGTCTAAATTATGCCAAGTATTCTGGCCTATTCATGGATACGTATGACATCATTATTAATAGTAAATTCCATGTTTTCTTACTAATAATGACATCTGACAAATGTCTGTTTTACACAAGTTACACTCTGGAAATACCTAGTAAATACCTACAGACTAGTTCAAAGCCCGTTGAAGTCACTGGACAATGTCCCTTTGACTGGACTAAATTCTCTGGAGAAATTCAAACACATCATATTTATCACGTGCAGCTCAGCAACTAAGTATATAATTCGATCAAAAAAAAATAGAAAGAAAGAAAGTCTGGCCTGCCTGGCACGGCTAGTTCTCTCCAAACCAATGGGGGGAAAGATCTCAGGAGAAGACTGTATTTCAATAGACACATATATTCTGCCTATGTAATCAGCAGACAGCCCTACTTTGTCAAAGTGATCAATTTTGGCCATGTAACCCTTCTGCCATGTGGTGTAGGTAGCAACAAAGGCTGGGTTCAATATCAAGGGCTTCCTCTTAACAACACAAAAGAGAACCGGCTTGAGACCCCACCCGCTAATCTAAGGAAAATAAACACTACTCCTGGGTGCCACTAAGAGGCAATACTTCCCCTCTCGCAAGAACTGAGTGTCTATAACAAAAGAAAACTTTTATTAAAGAAGAAAACACAGCATTGATTTAGGAAGACACTGCAACAAGGATTTGAAAGTACACAACTAATCAGTAAAACACTCACCCTACAGTATCTTGAGCAGTGTCCATTTTCTCAGTTTCCCACCTTGCTGTGTGAAACCCATGGAACGAATGTCTCTTTAACATTCCAATCCCTTTTTCCTTCCACTGTCCCCTACTCACAGTTTGTTGTCTCAGATCAGCAATGTCCCCAGAGTCTAGCTGTGTGTTTGGGTGGGTTTGTCTTCTGCCCCTGAGGAGAAAGGGTGGTTGAATGATGCCTCCACCTCTGCTCATCAGTGTCTCTGCAGTCACCGTCACTCCCACCTCTCTGCACAACATCATATTCTGAGGTTCCACCATTTAGCCCAAGTCTCTGTGTTTTCACGGGCTAGTAGACAACGTCTCTGCAGCTGTCTTTTCTGCACAGCTTTTAACCAAAATGCTGTCTCCTTATCACTTCTAACATCCAGAAGTAATAAAATGCAGGACTATAAGTGAAGCTCAAGAGATCAGGGAAGACTCCATGGTGGCAGGGCCAAGGAGAACAAGGAGATTTTATATAAGTATTTCAGGAACAAAAGATATTCTAACACTGATACAGGCCCATTACTCCATGGAGATGGTAAAATAATAATAATGATACAGAAAGGGCAGAAGTGTTCAATAAATATTGCTGCTTTGTATCTGGAGAGAAGCACAATGTTGTACAAATATCACCTCTAAGAGTGTCCTGGATGGAAGTGCCAACACTTCTCCTTTCAGTCTTCATCTTAACCCCTTCTTTTTTTCTTACCTATTCGCTCTCTTCCATGTCCCATCTTTTCTCTCCTCTCCTAGCTTCTCCCTCATTTCCCCACCCCTTTTCTTGCTGTCCTCATCCCTAATTCCAGAAATCCTCCCAAATCGAAGTTCCTGCAGCCATAATGTTAGTTAATTAGCAGGTGATTAACTAACAGCCTACAGAGGACACACACTGTTCATGTGGATAACTAGTGTGTCTGGATAAAGGGAATTTGGATTACTGGAATTATCCAGTAAATTGATTTTAACTCAGGTAGTTTTAAAATTACCACGTTTTCATTTGGATAAATAAATCACATGAATTACTGCTACTTATCCATTAAAATTGGCAGGAAGGCGTGTTCTCCAGCATAGCTTCACTGGAGCCTTGAGTGGTTTCTGAAGATAGTTAGAAAGATCATTCAGTTAGTTCATTGATTTAAGGGGTTATGACAGCTGTGTTCTTCTCTTTCTGGATCTCACAGGCATCTCCCTAGATAGTACTTTAAAGGAAAAGTTATTAGTGGGATTATCTCACTTTATGATGTCACTTTAGCAATTGACAGACTGAGGGGGCCGGGGGGGGGGGATCTCAGTAGCCAGATGATAACAGCCCAACTTGCTGTCTCTCTCAGCCAGATATTTTTGCTTCAGCGACTGACACTTTGACCAAAGCAGCCTGTTTTATACAGATTCTGAAGGCTTGGTTTCTACTTGGTAAAACTGCGGGTCGCCAATCAGAAAGTGACCCATGATTCTAGTGAAGATTTGAAATGTGCAACTTCAATCTGAACTTGTTGCAACTTTGTCTCGGGAAAATTCCATCATCTTTGTGCCAAACATCTTGTGGCATCCCAGTTTGCATAGGACACATTAGGACACAGGGGTTTGTGCAAAACTTCTTGGGACATATAACAAACATGTATTGGTTTAGCTCTGGTCAGCAACTTATTTCTGCAGGCCACTTCTCATTGCTCTCCCTGTGTTGTGTTCCTTGGCCAACTTGATAAGACTCTGTGTCCTTCCCCATGTGTCAGTTTCTACCATAGAGAGGTCAATTTTGAAATCAGGAGGGATTCTTTATTTAAAGTCTTTTAGAATCATGGAAATGTAAGGCTGAAAGGGACCTCAATCAGAAAATGACCCATGGTTCTAGTGAAGATTTGAAATGTCCAACCTCAATTTGAACGTTGGAATTGTTGCAACTTTGTCTCTGGGAAATTCCAGCATCTTTGTGCAAAACATCTTGTGCCATCCCAGTTTGCATAGGACACGTTAGGCCACAGTGGTTTGTGCAAAATGTCTTGGGACATATAACGGACATTTATTTGTTTAGGTCAGGTCAGCAACTTATTTCTGCAGGCCACTTCTCGTTTTCCTCCCCGTGTTGTGTTCCTTGACCGACTTGATATGACTCTGTGTCCCCCTCTCCATGTGGCAGTTTTTCTGTCAGCCCTTTGATCTGCTCCATAAAGGTCAATTTTGAAGTCAGGAGAAATTCTTTATGTAAAGTCTTTTAGAACTGTAGAAATGTAAGGCTGACAGGAACCTCAAAGGGTGATCAAGTCCAGCCCCCTGCACTGTGGCAGGGACAAGAAATCCTGGATCATATCTGAGAGGTGTTCGCCCCACCTGGTCTTAAAAACCTCTAATGAGGTTCCACAACCTTCCTTGGGAGCCTATTCCAGAGTTTAATTTAGTAAGAAAGTTTTCCTAATATCTAACCTAAATCCCCCTTGCTGAAATTAAGCCCATTACTTCTTGTCCTGATTTCAGTGGACCTAGAAAACAGTTGATCACCATCCTCTTTATCACAGCCCTTTACATATTACTAGGTCCCACCCCCGTAGTCTTCTTTCCAAAAGACTAAATATGCCCAGGTATCTTCACCTTTCCTCCCAGGTCAGGTTTTCTGAACATTAGATCATGTTTGTTGCTCTCCTGTGGACTCTCTCCAATTTGGCCACATCTTTCCTTAAGTGTGGCACCCAGAATTGAACACAGCACTCCAGCTGTGGCCTCATTAGTGCTTGGCAGAGCAGGACAATTACCTCCCATGTCTTATGTACGATACTTGTGTTAATACACCACAGAGTTATATTAACCTTTTTTACAACTGCATCACATTGTTGACTCATATTCAATTTTTAATCCACTATAGCCCCTAGATCCTTCTCAGTACTACAACCACCAAGCCAGTTATTCCCCATTTTACAATTGTGCATTTAATTTTGCCTTCCTAAGTGAAGTACTTTGCACTAGTCTTTATTGAATTCCATTATATTTTATTAAGAGCAATTCTTTGTTTTAGCAAGGTCCATTTATATTCAAATCCTATCCTCCAAAGAACTTGCTAACCCTTTCAGCTAGGTGTCATCTGCAAATTATATAAGCATACTCTCCGCTCAATTATACAGGTCATTAAAGGAATTATTGAATAGTACCTCGTCCAGGACTCACCCCTGAGGACCCAACTAATATGCCCTCCCAGTTTGACAGCAAATGTATTCTTTGAGTATGGTCTTTCAACCACCTGTGCCCCCACCGTATTGTAATTTCATCTAGACCACATTTCCCTAGTTTGCCCATGAGAATCTTTTTCCAGATTGAAACCTCTCTGTAATGGGATGGATGCATAAAAATAGGAAAAATTAAAAAAAAAAATACACTAAGAATATTAATCAATACTGTATGAAAAAGGTGCACAAGTAATACACACATACACACACATAGAGTTTGGTCCCAAGTTACTATTATTTTTAATAGTGTCATAAATGTCCAGGAATGAGCAAGAATCCTTTGCAGAACTTAGGGCTAAGCCCTTAAAACACATCTAATAACAGAGGCTGCATCTGTGGCTCACAGTGGAGTTAGACTGAGTGACAGCAACAGTCGCTAGCAGATCTAACCACAAACTCTCACTCACTTGTGAAGTAACTTCATCTTTTATCAATTTCTTCTTTATTATTTGCTTTATACCTAGAAGTCCAGAGCAGATAGACAAGATGAAGCTGGGACTTGATGTGGCAGCATAATGTCCATTTTAGAAACAATATAGAAAATTAAAGTCTATCTGGAGGTTTCTACAACAGAGCCCTGAAGTTTGAGAAAGTTTCATTACCCAGGTGGTCTCACTAGAAAGAGTACTGAGAGCATTTTGGAGAAAGTTGTGTGTTTTAAAGGAGTTGGCTGAGAAGCTGGCTGGACCATTAAAGTTGGTTTTCAATAAGTCTTGAACACGGGGGAAGTTGCAGAAGGCTGGTAGAAAGCTATTGTTGTGCCAGTACTTAAAAAGGGTGAACTGGAAGCCCTGGGTTATTATAGGCTTGTCAGTCTGACATCAACCGCAGGAAAGATAATGGAGTAGTTGATACAGACAGGATTAATACAGAATTGAAGGCAGGGAACAGAATTAATGCCAATCAGCTTGGGTTTATGGAAAAGAGATCCTGTCAAACTAAATATATTTTTTATGAGAATACAAGTTTGGGTCATGAAGATAATGTTGTTGATACAATATACTTAGTGTTCTGTAAGATATTTAACTTGGTACCACATGACATTTGGATTTAAAAAAAATTGAATGATATAAAACTAACATGGCGTGCACTGAATGGATTAAAAGCTGGCTAACTGTAATTGTAAACAAGGCATCATCATTGATGGGGTATACGTCGAGTGGGGTCTGGTGGGATTGGTGAATTTTAAAGGGAAAACGTGTATATATATATATACATATGTACGTATATATATGTATAGATCATAGCTCATCATGCTGCAACATAAACTCATTTCACTCAGGTTGCTCAGTTTCCCACTAATAATACTGATTACATTAATGGCACAGTAAAAGAAAACAGCTCTCTTCTCTGTACCTTTACCTGGTTATTCTCTACTCTTCATCTGCTACTAAGAAGGATGGCTACCAATGTTATGAGATCTCTTCAGAAATGCCAGTCCAATGAATCATCAGGCGAAATGGCCAAATAGCACTGATGAGATTTCAGTGGGCTTCACTTTACAGGTGTTCACCTTTCATTGGTTTCACAACATATCAACAGAGTGTATCAGCTCCCTTATTACAAACAAATGTCGTGGTATACTAGGTGAGTAATCACTGATAAAGAGAACGAGAAGTGGCTGGGCTATAGCTGTAGCCAGGGAAACTGAAGGAAATTTCGAAGGCTTCTGTAACAGAGTCAGTGCTCACTGGGGGCCCAAGTAGAATCAATGAGGGAGAACAATTGTACCCCTAATAACGGTTAGTTTTTCACCCAGTGAAGCAGATCTGGGAGTTTTTAAGAGCTAGGCGCTGCCATACTTAGAGTATGTCTACACTTCAAGAGCTATAGCAGCACAGCTGATCTCTTAGGCTGAAATTTGACCCCTAATCCAAATTTGACCTCACAGGGAATGTCTGCACAGCGACAAGACCCCCGTGGCGGGCCTCAGGCCTCAGGCTTCAGGCTGTGGGGTGGTTTCGCTGCTGTGTAGATGTCTGGGCTGTGGCTGCAGCCTGGGCTCCAGGACTCTGTGAGGTGGGACGGTCCCAAAGCTTGGGCTGCAGCCTGCGGCCAGGCGTCTACACAGCAATGAAACCATCTCAGCCAAACCCCGCGAGCCTGAGTCAGCTGGCCTGGGCCAGCTGCAGTTTTCCTTTTTTTTACGGTGTAGACGTACTCAGAGAACATCTGCAATATTATTTTAATATTAAAAACTCTTAGCACTGGGGCCACTCTGCTCCCACCATCTGAGCAGGTAAAACACAGCACCCCTGGAGCAGAGCTAAGGGCCTTTTGTTTTAAGTCTTTACGATAAGGGGACCAGCTGCCTGAATCATGAAACTTTATCCCTAAATAAGTCAAAGCAGAGATTTGTTCTACAGGGTGGCCTTCTCTCTTCCACTCAACTTGCGGGGGGTTCTTTCCAGAAATCATGACTTGGTCTCATTATAAATGAGAACCAGGTCTTGAGAGTTAAAATAAGAGGAAAAAGTCATTTCAGAAGAGGCCTCTTGGAGTTTGCAATAAAACAACCATGCCATCAGCATATAGTATCACCGAGATAAGGCTACCTTTAAGGTGTGGTGGAGAAAATTTATTTTCCTTTAAACATCCACCGCATCATGAATATATACATTAATAACAAGAGGTGCTAGAAGGCATCCCTGGTGTTCTCCCCAGGCCACTGGGAAAACATTCTCCCTTGCCTTTACCCGACCCACATCGCTCTGGTGGAGAGCCTCCAAAATGCTCAGAAGTCTTAGATCAATACCCATCCTTCTTAATTTTGCCCAAAGATTGTCTAGATCAACAGAATCAAATACCATCTATAAAACTCTAATTGTAGCATAGAGTTTGTACCCTTAACCACAGTATATTTATAAATCACAGAGGAGAAAATAAAGCAATTATCAATTGTGGCTCTACCTGTTTTTATCTAACTTCTCTGTGCATAGGGCAAGAACATTGCAGGGAAATTAATAAGTGTGAGGTGGCAGTCAGGGTGACATGCCCACTCCTTGTGTCCCCCCTTGGCAGAGAAACATCCAGTGCCCCTTGACCTTTCTCTGTGGAGAAAGTGGCAGGTGAGAAGACCAGCACCTTCCAACAACACAGAGCCAGTTGAAATAGAGGGCACTGATTGGGAGATGAGAGGGACACCTCACTGCCCTGTCACAGCTCCTCATTGCCCTGTGGATGTCCTCCTCCCCATGGATTCTCATTCCTCATTCACTCCCCTCAACTTTTCTATTAGGTGCTTCCAAATGGGGGGAAATTGGGGGAAAGAGGAAGAAGGTGAATCAGAAGGGGTCTGTGAAGCTTTGCAGGGGGTTGTATTTTGTAGGCTCTGAATCCTGGTTAGATTGAATCCCCCAGGGAACTTGGAGGTGTTGTACAGCTCTATAGAACCCTTAGAAATGTTCTTACATTTCCCTGGCTGCAGTTTAAGCCCAGTCACTTCTTCTCTCTGTCCTGAAAGAATGAGACAAATCCTGAGAGGTGCTTGGCACCTGCAAATGCCACTGGTTTCCCCATGTTTGATGCATCAACATTTTATGTCTCTACTTTAGATAGTTATTGTTATGAGGGGAAAAGAAAGGGAAAACTCATGGTTTTCTCCCATCACTAACTGTAAAATTCTGCAATTTAGATATACAGAAAAAAACCCATGGATTCCTGGCACACAGTATTTATAATGTAATTCAGTTTATTTATCATAAATCTCTCTTTAAAAGGATTTTTAACCTTTTTGGAATGGGTTTTGATGCATGAAATTAGGAAATTTCCTTAAATACAAGTAAAATATTGATTAAATATTGTACAAAACAAATATACAAATGCACATGCCCTGCTGCCAGTGCTTCCAAGATACAGCTGTATTCTGAAATTCTTCTCTGCAAAAGGACTCTCATTTCAATTTAATGGGAGGCTTTCCATTTTTTCAGAGAGATTTTGATCAGGCAGCAGATGTTTGCTAGTTGTGAAGATTCATATTGTAACTTCCTCAAGGCAGAAACTTGGCTACAGTGTTTCCCTGAAATTCTATGGGAATGTTTATGATGCTCAAATTATAATTATGATGATAATTATAAACAGATTGCAGCACAAACTTCGTAAATGTGATATGCTTCAAAAAAGATTTCAAAAGATCAGCATTTCACAATCCCTGGTAGCCCATAAATAGAGACTCTCCATCTCCTGTCTATTTTGCAGTCTTTTCTCTCCAGCAACATTGAGTTCCCAGGCAAACTTTAGCCATGAAGATTGTCTACCTCCTCTTTGCTGTCTTTTTCCTGGTGCTGCAAAGCTCTCCAGGTAAGATCTTAATGAGATGAAGGGAGAATATAGAAGGACATTTGTGAGTCTGTACTAAGATTTCTAAACATTTTTATCATAATTTTTCCAGCTTTTTTTTTTTTGAAAGAGTTGTATGGTTTTCAGCAGATGCTTGACATTTAACAGGAGAATAGTCCTGGAGTGAAAAAGGTGCCTTTAATGTTCCTATTAAGATCCGGTCAGATTTGGCTGAACTATGACCTGTCATACTATCACCAACATTCTACCTAGTGGAGTCCTACAAGGATTGGTTCTTGCCCCCACATGAGTCAATCTTTTTATAAAGGACCTGAAAAAAAACCCCATAAAAAACACTTATAAAGTTAGCAGTTGAGAAGAATTAAAGGACAGGTCACTCATACAGAGGGATTTGGATCACTTGGTAAGCGGGGAACAAGTTAACAATCATACAGCTAAATCTAAATGTATGGATCTAGGAACAAAGAAGGATGGCCACAGTTATAGGATGAGGGACTCCATCTTGGAAAGCAGTGACTCTGAAAAAAGTTTTGGGGGTTGTGGATGGATAATCAGCGGAAAATTGCTAAAAGGGTTAATACATAACTCGTATGCAGAAAGAGGGAAATCCTGAGTAAGAGTAGAGAGATTATTTTACCTCTGTATTTCACACCTCCAGATGTGATCATTTCTTGAATACTGTGTCCAGATCTGGTGTCCACACTTCAGGAAGAACGTTGATCAGCTGGAGAGGGTTCGGAGAAGAACCACAGGAATGATTAAAGGATTAGAAAACGTGCCTTATAGTGATAGACTCAGAAAATTCAATTTCTTTAGCTTAACAAAGAGAAGGTTAAGGGGTGACTTGATTACAAATTCAGACCGGAAACGAGATATAAATTGTTAACAGTGAAAGTAATTAACCATTGGAACAATTTACCAATATATTCTTCATCCCTGACAGTTTTTAAATCAAGAAATATTTGGGGGGGGGGGTTCTAAAAGATACCCACTAAGAAATATTTTGGGGAAGTCCCTTCAGACTAGATGATCACAAAAGTACTTCAGTATGAGGAGGAGTCAACATGGTTTTGCAACGGGAAATCATGCCTCACCGATCTCCTAGAATTCTTTGAGGGGTTTAACAAACATGTGGACAAGGGTGATCCAGTGGATATAGTGTAATTAGACTTTCAGAAAGACTTTGACAAGGTCTCTCACCAAAGGCTTTGAAGCAAAATAAGCATTCATGGGATAAGAGGGAACATCCTCTCACGGATCAGTAACCAGCTAAAAGATAGGGAACAAAGGGAGGAATAAATGGTCAGTTTTCAGAATGGAAACAGGTAAGTAGTGGTGTCCCCCAGGGGTCTGTAATGGGACCAGTACTGTTCAAAATATTCATAAGTGATCAGGAAAAAGGGGTAAAGAGTGAGGGTGCAAATTTTGTAGATGATACAAAATTACTCAAAGATAGTGAAGTCCAAAGCAGAGTGCGAAGAGTTACAAAGAAATCTCAAAAAACAGGGTGACTGGGCAACAAAATGGCAGATGAAATTCAATGTTGATAAATGCAAAATAATGCACTTTGGAAAACATAATCCCAACTATACATATAAAAAGATGGGTCTAAATTAGCTGTTACCACTCAAGAAAGAGTTCTTGGAGTCATTGTGGATAGTTCTTGGAAAACATCTGCTCAGCGCACAGCGGCACTCAAAAAAGTTAACGGAATGCTAGGAACCATGAGGAAAGGGGTAAATAATAAGACAGAAAATATCATGATGCCTCTATATAAATCCATGGTATTCCCAGATCTTGAATACTGTGGCAGATCTGGTCACCCCAACTCAAACAAGATAAATTAGTATTGGAAAAGTTACAGAGAACAGCAACTAAAATGATTTGGGGTATGGAACAGCTTCCATATGAGTAGAGATTAAAAAGACTGGAAATGTTCAGCTTGTGTCCTCGTCCTCTGGCCTAACTCAATGAAAATACCCTTTGGTCAAGGGGATTCAAATCTTTGGATTGAAGTGTTTGGCAACCTTCACTTGAGATAACAGGCTCTGTGCATATCCTTTGCCTTTGATGAAATGACAGACTTTCTAGGAGCTTGTGTTGTCCAGGATGGTACTGAACAGTACGAGATGCATATTTCTGGGGGACGAGGCTGGGACTGGGAGTTTGCTGGTGTCGCTCTGCACGATAATTCAGGAGAGTCTTGCTGGAAGTTTTCCTATAATTCTGATGGGAGTGACTTTACATGCTAGGGGCTGTGCATGAGCAGGACCAGAAGTGGTTGCTGTCACAGCAGAACAGTGTAGGAGGCATCACAGGTTGGAGAACTGAGGGAATACGGCTGCTCGGTGGTCCAGATTGTACCCTGGGGAATGTCACGGTGGATACTTTAAGGAAAGCACAGCTAAAATCTAGTTTAAAATAGTCTAATATTAATATTCTAAAAGACATATGGACCACATTCTCATAAGGACCAGCCTGTCTGGAATGTCTAACTTGGCAATTGGTCATTGAGTAAGTATTCCCAAGTGCTGAATCTTCACAAGAATATCTGTGCTGAGTCTCACAGACAATCAGGCATTCAGACTGCAAGGGACTGGTTTAAACCCTTCTCTTTCTAAAAGTTCCAGCCACCCAATCCAGTGCTGAGCTGGTTCAACCCTGCTCAGCCAATCAGTATGTAGATACTGCTTAGTACATCAGTGTTTGGAATCAGAAAGAGTCCAAACCATTGCAGCAAAACCACTGCCCCACTATTAGAAGTTGGTGATGCAGGCAGCTACCTGCTTTCCATCCTGTACAGCTGTGGGGCTGTGAAGGACTCCCATGCTCTGTGCTACAGTTCTAAAGCCTGCAGCCAGAAGGCCAGCAGATCTGCTGAATTAATTCACTCTGCTCAATTCTTAGTGGCAGCCTTTGAACGGGCACAGAACTACAGACATTTATATCTTATCAAAGATTGCGTGCAAGGGGGCACAGGAAGATCTCTGGGCTGACGTGGCCTTGTCTCAGTGAACTGGAAATTCAGCTAATGGGAAATGCCTGTCATGCTGCAGTCACAGCTCCTGTTTACACTTATGTGTGAATGAAAATCAAGACTCTTCTTCTCTGTGCAGGATTCACTCAGTTTATCAATAGCCCCGCTCTTTGTAAACGTGCTCGAGGCTCCTGCCGCCGTATATGTTATGGCAAATACAAACTGATTGGAAGCTGCGGTTCTGGGCAGAATTGCTGTAAAAGGAGAGCGGTAAGTTCAGGATGCCACAAGGGAGACATTACTGTCTAAACAGAATATGTGTGTCTCTCCTTTCTATAGCTGCTGTTTAATGACCTTGCAGGCTCAGAGCACACGGCACAACCCTGGGACATGGGACAAAGAAATCTTTTGTGCTGTCCGGATACTGGACTATCTGAGGTTTAAATGTTAGAGTTAGAGGAATCTTATAGCTGCTTTACTCAGGCTGCCTATGGTCTGTCCACAACCCAGAGCAGCCCAGAGTCTCCATCGTGCTCAGTGCTACAGAGCTTGCCCCTGTGAGACCCAGTAACACCCAGCACCTCCCCAGGATAGTGCTTGCAAGGAGGGCAGAATAGGGGCAATTCTATGAGCCAGGTATTGCTCCTGTATTGCAGTTTCTCTCCCCAACCTGTTTTGAAGCCCCTCTGGCTTGCCAACATGGCATCACACAGACAGGGTCTGTGGCCAGTCTGTGGTGAACGTCTACATTGGTGTTTCATTTAAGAATACGGAAGACAATGGGGAAGGACTAAAGTATATTTCCCAGGAGAGAGTATGGGGGATGTATCATTGTGCAGCACCTATGAGATCAAAATGGCTGCTCTTTCGAACATTAATGCTTAATTTACAAAAAAGAAACGTGTACAAGTGTGGAGCTATGTTTGGGGGGGGGGTCGTATCCCAGTATAAAATGATCAAATCTATCACAGAAAAATTAGAATAACTAGCAACACGGTTTCTGACTGACGCTTAGACTTTTAAGCCTTTCAAAAATGTTATGTCACTCTTCCAGTCACTGACGGAAGGATCCTATTTTCAATATCTACCCAAGGACACAGTCAAGAATGGTATTTTCCTGGGAGCACTCACCATAATGACAGCTGCCAATCTGATTCCATTATAACCCCTTCTTCTCACATACTTGTCCTTTTCTGGAAAGGTCTCCTTTCTGGATATCATTTCTGAATTTGAAAGGCCTGCACTCCTCAGACTGAAGGGAGTTGGTAGGACCAGTTATGAGTCTCTCTGGCAAGAAGAAAAAGTGGCACCTTAAAGACTAACAAATTTATTTGAGCATAAACTTTCGTGAGCTACAGCTCACTTCATCGGATGCATGCAGTGGAAAATACAGTGGGAAGATTTTATATACACAGAGTACATGAACAATGGGTGTTACCATACACACTGTAACAAGAGTGATCAGGTAAGGTGAGCTGGAGAGAAAAAATTACCAGCAGGAGAGAAAAAAAACCTTTTGTAGTGATAATCAAGGTGGGCCATTTCCAGCAGTTGACAAGAATGTGTGAGGAACAGAAAGAGAGCAGGGAGGCTGATCTGACAAAAAGAAACGGCTTTAAAATGAAGCCTGTAAAAACAAACTGAGAGGAGCTTAGAGAATAACTGAGCAGAGGAGAATTTGGGAGCCCTACGTGAAAGCATCTGAGGGGAAGAAATGGTTACTCAGCCCCTGAGGAAGCATCTCTATCCCAGAGAGTATTTGTGTTTTTCTTTTTAATGTTATTTTGCCCCAGATGGGGGAGGTTTTGGTTCATCAGGGGAACTAAACCACTGACCCAAAAGGAAAAATGGAGGCACTGGCCAAGTCTGATGATGAGAAGGTAAGCTGCACTCACACAGTATGGATATAACCATGATTTTCCCATAGAAAAAAAGGTATTTTCAAATCATTCCACTCAAAAATGGAAGAACAATTAAACTCAATTTGTGGCATGGACCTCCCTGCAGAGTCCCTCCAGAATGACACAGTGTGAAAAACTGGAAATGAACACAGTGATGAACATGTGAGGATTTCAGATAACCAGGTGCTTTGCGGTATTCTTGGAGCTGTGTTAAAGAACATCTGAGTCCAGATGCTGCAAACATGAGGAGCCATGTTGAGCATAATGTTGCCCCTGTGTGTTTTTGTGGGACAGAGGCGATTTTGAGCACACGTGTGAAGGCTGCCATGCCTTCTGGGACCAGGACTCTGTGGTTTGAACCAGAGACCTCCGGAGCTAAAGGCGCAAGTATCTTCAGCTTGAACAAAAGAGCCAGTCTCTAGATGGAGCCTGTAACAGACTCACAGCCTCCACCTAGGGGAATCTGTAACACACACTGACCAGTGGGTCACACACGTATATTATCAGATGTGCTCACTCTGCAATACAATTCAATAAGCACTAGTGCACTTTAAGGACTGATGCTACGTTCAGTCTTTAAGGTAGCTCAGCACATACTTGGAGCCTTTGCATTTCTCCTTTTAGAATTCTAGAGCAATTACAAACCTTGGTGACTTCAGTGCTCGCGTTGCTCCGAATTTCCTTTTACTGGTTTAAACATCATGTTTCTTCCAGTTAAGTTAACTTGGTCTCATTGCTTCTCTGTAGCCAATTCTATTCGTGTTCTTCTTGTTACCTGCTGGATCTCCCCATAACCTGTACAAGGTGTCCAGCATGCTCACATTAGTGTCGCAGCAGGGACAGGACTCAGAGAGAAAGTGGGGAGGGGTGAGAGGCTTTCCCAGGCAGCATGGGCTTGTTCTCTACATCTAAACTGCTACAGTGACCCAGCAACACCGCTGCAGCTGAGCCAAAGCACTGCAGTGGAGACGTTACCTGCAGCGAGGGGAGGGGTTCTCCCATCTGTGTAGGCACGGCCCCTCCCCCGGAGGTGCATCAATGGGAGAATGCTCCCATCAACCCAGTGCTGTCTGAAGTGTGCATAAAGTACCAGAGAGGCCGTTTGGGGTAGGAGATGTGAAGATAGGAGCTCCATGGTAGCACCTGCGCTGCTACTCACCTGGCTGCTTCACTGAGCACCTACAGAGATCATCATCAGGTAGGGAACTGCCATGCGAACAGGGTCAGGCTTCAGGCTTACATGAGCTGGCAGACAGAATAGTCCATGCATTCTTTAAGAATAACTTATTTATCCTCTAATTAAATATTTATGCTTTTAGTTTTAGCTATGGACAATAGTATGTTTGAGAGGAAAACTGAACATGGACATGAGTCGCGGTGTTCTATGTCTTACATGATTTTGGTTTTATTTTTCTATCTATCATAGAGATCATCGATATTTTTAAAATTCACAATTTTGATTAATTTCCCTCAATGGAATTTCAAATTTCAACTTTTTTAAGAAGTTTGATGAACATTTCGATGATATTGTACAGGATATTTCCAGCCGTTTTTATATTTATTTTGCCGGGGTTCTTATTTTCATCACCCAGCGACTTAATTGTTTGTGGTTGTCACTTTAACTGTGTAGACTGTTAATAGGAAGGACTTTTGTAAGAAAATGAGAATCTGCCTCCTTTACTGGAGAGTTGGGGCAAAGGGAAGGGAGATCCATATTCAGAAGTCCGGCATATTGACTTCAGAAGCCAAGTGGACAGCCAGTACACGTTTAGATATAATAGATAGATTGAGTCTGCTCCGCAGCCTTAGCTAAGGGGCACTTGGCTTTTAGCTCATGCGGTAAGAGGCTCATGCACTAAGCTCCAGAGACCCCAGGTTCAGTCCTGCCAGACAGCGACCAAGGTCTGTTAGTGTTTCATATACACACACTATTCAATGATGGGGAAATTCCTGCTCTACCTTGCATTTGAAATGGAATGTTATATTGTCCTTGTTTTAATGGTTATAAACATAGAATGTGAGAGTTTCTTCCCTTTTTGCAGTGAGTGAGCGATGGCAGCAGAAATTGTCAATGCAGGATCGCTGAGAATCTGGCAGGCGGCGCCTTGCTTCTAAAATCCTTGGATGCTTTTCATCTGGGCTGCAAAGAATCTCACAAGCTGGAAAAAACCCACAAGGGAGCCCTTGTGTCACCCCTAAGAGCTTGTTCTTCTCTCTTTAATAAAAGTAGCTAGTTGCTGTGATGCATTGCAAACAGGCCTGTGAGCGTTTTGTTTGGCACACGGGGGCTGTTTTGGTATGTCTTTCCCACAAATATCCCTTCCCTCTTTTATTTTAATGAAATATAAATAAAATAAATGGTCCCTGCCATATGTTAAGTCCACCCAGGGGTGTTCCTAGACCAGGCGACATACATATTTATCCATTTCAGGGACCTCCCCTGGATAAATCTTTTCCCTTCCCTTGGTCCTTTGACAAAGCCGTTTGGTTGGTGGGGTTGTCCGAGGAGCTGGGTTCCGTCCCAGCTTGGCTGTACAGTGTGCAACGCCCACAGCAGTGCTCCACGGCATGTCGACCCTCCCTCTGCTCCTCTCGCCTCCCAAACCTCCCCATCATGAGCAGGGCCGGCTCTAGGTTTTTTGCCGCCCCAAGCTCAGGTGGGGCTGGGGCTCACAGACGGCGCGGGAAGCGGAGGGAGTGATGTCACCGTCTCCCAGCGCCTGCAGGGGCGTGTGTCGTCCCGTCCCCCCCCCGGCCGCACAGAGACGCTCCGAGATAAGGGGTGGCACAAGGCAGCGCAGCCCCCGCTCCCTGGCAGGATTCGCCCTCTCCTCCCCAGGGAGTGATTGGGCCCTGGCACTTCAGCATCCCGGGGCCGGGGCTTTACCTTCCCGCTGCGGCCGGGGGCACGGCGCCCTTGCCCCGTCTAAGGCCCCGCCCTTGCCCCGTCTTGCTCCCAGAGCGCAACTGTCCTCCCACCCCCCCAAAAAAAAGGGTGGCCGGAAGGCTGCCCCTGGAAACGTGTCGCCCCAAGCACGTGCTTGCTTTGCCGGTGCCTAGAGCCGGTCCTGATCACCAGGTCCCCTTCTCTTGTGTCTGAGCTTCCAGACCGTGCCCTGTGCAGCAGGCTCCCCTGCGGGAGCCAGAACGGCAGCGCAAACCCCAAAGACCCAGGATTAGAAACCTGACTAAACTTTCAAGTGAGGGTTTAACTGAGGCAGCCACATGGGGTCCTCCCATGGAGAGGGAGAAACAATGGAGCTCCCAGCTGCTTTGCCATTTCTGTGCAGCAACAAAGTGTTGTTACCCCGGGGGCACCATTTAGGGAAGGCCTCCCCCGCTCCCAGCTTCGTACCAGATTTGGGTGAAGTGTGCAGCGGAAGGGAAGATGCTGCCCTTCCTGCCCCCAGCCCCGCTGCCCTGCCCCGCTGTTGTTTGGAGCCATGCTTCCCTGCCCCCCACCATGGGGCCACCACTGGCATCGCTCCTCGCCTGCTGATATGCCGTGTAGAACGGGGTGGGGGCTGATGTTGGGGTGTTCCCTTCCGCCCGCCCATTGCGGAAGTGGGTGGCCAGCGCATGCCCCTCACCCTAGCCACTGACCCGCAGAGCTTCCCCCACTGTGCCAACTAGGGACTGAGCATATGGCTGGCCCCTCAGCAGCAGCACCCTCTTGGACACAGCCCCTCCCTGCACCCTGAGCTACACCCCTCTCCCCCCCTACGTATCCCCTGCCTGCACCCTAAGCTACACCCTCCCAGCAAACATTCCCTAGCTACCCCCTCACTGCACCCAGAGCTATATCCCTCCCTGCCTCTGGAACTACGCCCTCTCTGCACACAGTCCATAGCTATCCCCTACCCGCACCCTGAAAACTATGCCTCTGCCTGTATACAGGCCCTAGTTACCCCCTGCCTGCACCCTGAGCTACCTCCCTCCAGGAACACAGCCCCTAGCTACCTCCTGCCTGGCCTCTCAAGTTCACCCCCTCCTAGCACCTGAGTACCTCCATGCCTGCACACAGCCGCTAGATACCCCCTGCCTGCACCCTCAGCAGTTTTCAAACTATTTGAGTTGACCCACCACCTTATATGCAAAATCTAGAGTTTTCAGGTACCTAAGTAGCCCCAGGAATCATGATTAATGTTCAGCACACCAAGATCTGAAATGGTGCCCCTGAAGTTACCCCCAGCTTTTCTCCACAAACCAGCTCCTTCTCTAGGTGCTCTTTTCTCCTGCCCTGCGCCCATGTCTTCCTCACAGCCCTTACGGTGAACGTTTCAGGGATCAGCCCTAGAGGGACTTGTCTTTATTGGGAAAAGGCATTGTGTGAGAAAAGGGGTTAATGTATGAACAGGGAAGACTGTGCAGCCAGGCTAGAGCAGAGGACTGGGACATAGGAGACCTCAATTCTGTGCCTATCTTTGGCCTGTTGGGTGACCCATAGCCCTGCCCCAAGAGGATTTTGACCAATTAGGGCAAGTCCTGGGGCAAAGAGTGACATGTAACATGAAGTAAGAGGTGGCATGTGACCCCCTTTAAAAACTCATCCCACTCATCCCTTAATAAATATTATTTCTGTTTTCGAAGAATTACTGCTTGTGTGCCTATTCTTGATCACAGGGCTGTATCCATGGCCTTTCAAGGAACAGCAAGGCTAACGTGCTCTGGGGAGCCCTCTGTATATCAGAGACAAGCACCCTGGTAATATCTTGGAAATTCCTAGTGGGCGGATCATAATCTTTGTTACGGATTCAAATAAATTCTAAATTACGGTTTAAAATTAAAAGCTTTATTTTTAGGTAATATAATTGGCTTGATATAATTAGATCCAAACCTTCCGGTAACACCATAGGACCACCCCACGAACAGGTTTGAGATATGAGGGAAATCTTTTGGGTGGACTGACCCATCCAGAAGAACTACGGGATGCGTTTGGGCTTTCATGTGTTCTTCTACTAAATGTTGTTCCCTCCACTCGACAGTCAAGTTGCAGGATGAAATTTTCTAATTGGGGGAAAATAGGTATTGAAAGAGTTTGTCAGGATCCCCCATGATGCTGGTATTCGGTAGGTTTGTTCTTCAGCCAAATTAATCCCACAGGGAATTTTATAGCAATTTATACATTTGGCGCTTTCATCACCATCCGGTCATCTTGCACTAAGTCATTAGAATACAGTTTTAAAATCTGGTCAACAGCATTGTTACTATGATGGAAGGAAAACACACAGTGATAGCTACAGGTAGGAGTATGGGGCTTTTGTAATTGTCAAGCATGGAACATAATGTCCGCAGCATTTTCATTTAAAAAAATTCATGCTGCTTCTAGGAAACAACGAGCTGTTTGGGCAGTGTCCGTATGACACAAATAACTCTCTGTGGTAACTCTCCCCCAGCTACGAGGTGAGGCAGTGTTCACCCAGCTGGTTGTGTGGTCCACATGATACGGACAGTGCCAGGGCCACCTGTACTTTCTTTTAAAAATGAGTTACTGATATAATCCGCAGTTTATAACCTTTGGTTTCATCACCCATTAAGCAGAAGGCGACATTACTGTTTGACAGTTTTATTTTCACATCCATACTTGTCAAGGCCGATTTCCCACTCTGGCACTCCGAGTGCAGGAGGTGGGGGCCCGCAAGGATTCTAAAAATTAATACTGGCCACTCCAGGCTTGTTTTAAACTCCCAGGTTACAGCTTCTCTCTGACCTTGGCTTGGTAAACAGAGTGCAAGCACCTCTGTAGGGCTGCCCAGACTGCCCCATTTCATGCTGCCATTAGCTCCTCTATCTGTACCTCCACAATACATCTCTCTCCTTCAGTTTTGCATTGACAGCTGTACAGATCTGGGGAAAGCATTATCCATAGAGCATCTTTGTACTGCCTCCTTCCACTCGGGGCTCATCCCTGCCTCAAGAGCCCCTGTGTAATCCCCACCAGCTCCATAGCACCCTAATCTCTAGTCTATGCCAGATCCTCCGTCTCCTTCCCTCCACTCCAGCCTTCACACCCCCAGGTCCCCTTATCTTGTGCAAGAGCTTCCAGCTGTGGTCGTATCCGTCAGGTTGCACTGGCAGATATTTAACAATGGTATCAGACCTTTCAGCATACACACGGGGCCTCAGATGTTTTATTGTCTGAGGCCTGATTTCAGGAAGATTGATAAGACTGAAAAGAGAAAGATTCACCTCTTTGTGGAGCATCAGCCTTCAAGTAGGAACCTGCTGTTTCATAGCGCAGCCTGCTGGATTTTAGAGACAATGCAATGTAAACAATCGCGGAAATATTACTGTCTCTGCTTTGTTAAGGATGTCATTAGCTTTCTAATTCAGACCTCCCCTCCACACCTCTAAATAGCGCAAAGGGAAACCAATCTGTCGGAAACTGCTGATATGTGGCCTAATTCCAGGGTATCATTGTGGGAAGTCTGGGATGGATTTGGATCGGCCATTTGTGGGATGTGACAGACTGAAATATTGTCAATTTGTTCTAACCTTTATGGAACGTCACAGGTCTGATTCTGATTTCCCTTACGACAATTTTACACTAGTATCGCTAGACTCACTTTAGTGGAGAGACTCTTGATTTACACTGGGAGCAGTACCACCTTTCAGACCTTAAAACAGTGTGCCCTGATGTCTTTTGTTCTCAATCTGGCTTTGTTCTGGGGAATCTCTCAGAGCTCCCTGTGGTCCCATGAAAACTTTGTGATGTTTGATATAAACACCCACACACAATGTTTACATTAATCCTGAGGTGAAAGTAAACTCAAAGTGCTTGTCTCTGTTACAAATTGCAGTGGAGGGGAGAGATAGCTCAGTGGTTTGAGCATTGGCCTGCTAGACCCAGGATTTTGAGTTCAATCCTTGAGGGGGCCATTTAGGGATCAGACGCAAAAATTGCTTATTAGTCCTGCTTTGAGCAAGGGGTTGGACTAGATGACCTCCTGAGGTCCCTTCCAACTGTGTGATTCTGTGATTGGTATGACTGAAAACCAATTAATTTAAATCTTTGCAAAACACTCTGTGGGCACCCTTATTTTTGTTCAAAGAAAGGTCTATGCACGTAAACATAGATTACATGAGTAAGGAACTGACTTCAGTTAAATCAACACATATCTGTTTAGAATTGGATCATAAAGAAATATGAGTGTCCACACTGCGTTTTGCACCAGTTAACTACATAAGATTTTAACCAATTTAAAGTTGACCTGTTCAACTTGTTAGATGGACAAGCCCTTAAATGAAAAAAAAAAAAACTGAAACAGGCTTGAATGTGTGATTCTGGGTGTATGTGTCTCTCTAATTACATCTAGGGATGTATAGTTACCACAGTGGGATGGGGGAGTTACCTCAATGCATGGGTAGCATAGTGCTGAGGTAATTGGCCCTTCGCTGAAGGACTGGCACAGGAGATGGTGCCGGGGGTTATCAGAGCTGGAAGGCAGCAGAGATTTGGGGCAGCCCCATGCAGCCTGGATAAGGCTACTGTAAATTACAACAGCCACCAGGGATGTTCTAATATATGTTGGGGCTGCAATGACCCTCAGCTAGCCCAGAATCTGGGTCAGCATAAAGACAACTTTGCCCACCTCGTGGTGGAAAGTGCCCTCATGGCTAAGCCTCCAGGAGGGACAATAGAGACCTTCGCCCTGAGAGCTCACGGTACATGTTTGTCTATGGAAACAGAATGAGCCTTCCCTCAAACACACTCACGCACACCTTCATCCTCTCCCCAGCCATACAGTAAATTAACCAGCTCAACCCACATAGCAAGCCTTTTGAGGTTTGCAAACCCCTCCCAGCAACCTGCCCTGTGACTGTCCAAAGATACTCATTGCCTTTCTGTAGCAAAAGTATTTAATTACTAAGCAGCCATCCCACAGACCTGAGTTTGCATTCACTGCCCATAGCACCTCCTAGCATCAGATTGGGGTGTTTCCAGGATCTTCACTACTAGCACAGCTTGCTGGTAACCTCTTTGGCCTGGTGATGGCCTGATTCTGCCAGGACTCAGTCCCTGGATAAGTCGTGTCTAGTCAGGACCCTTTCCTGGGTGACAAGTCCCAGCACAAAAGTTCCTACCACTCCCTTATGAGATATTCCAGCCTCTCCTTTAATCTTAGGGTTCAGCCCCATCCTGGGCTCAACAGTCCTAACAGGGGGCTTGTGCACCCAGGGGAACCGAGGTCTACCCACTGCTCTGAGTTCCAGCCCAGGGACCTGGCATTAAGCAACTAGGTCTGCGCCTTCAAATGCGCTGCTGTTTTCCTGGCCACCCCCCTTCCTACCTCACCTCGGGCTTGTGCTTAACACAGCCTATCCCCTGCTTTTCAGGCCCCTGGCTTCTCCTTGCTTCTCCTCCTCTGCTGGAACACCGACCCCTCAGGAATGGCTCTCTGCCTTTTCCCATTTCCAGAAGCCACCAGATGGATTAATTCCATCCTTGTGGTCTCGGCCAGCCGGCCGGCCTGCCTTCCCCAGGCCCTACCTGACAGGGAATCTACCTACTCCCTTCTTGCTTCCTCCTGAGCTGTTCTTCCACCCTTATGTAGTCTTTTCCTGACCCTTTCACAGCTGGGATCACTAATCATAATTAAATTCCCATATCAGGACCAGATGAGCTGCTAGGTCACAGGCAAGATCACTGACTCTAATATAAAACAAATGGATTGTTTATATCTTTTTAATTATTAGTTATGATAACATTTGTGTTTAAAATATGCAGCTTTGTATGTGTGTGTGTGTTTGTGCATTTTTGAATAAAAAGCTAAAAGAAATGCCTTTACAATTTAACAAGTATTTGCAGTTAGCATAGCCAGCTTGCTGTTGCTACTACTCAGTTTAAGTCCTAGGTGAAACACAGAAGCCTCATCTGCTATTTGACACGTTTTCAAGGCTTAGGACTAAGTTAGGGATGTCTATGACATTACTGTAGACGACGAGACCTGTTGTGATTTTCCATGCTGCTCCTCACGCTTCGGAAGAGGTCCCCCTAAACATCCACAGAGCACTTCATTATCTTCCTCCAAATGGCGCCACAAAACTCTCCTAAGCTGTGAAGCCTGCAACAAACTTGACAATGGTTAGGCTGCTGTGCCGAAACCATTGCCTATCATGCTGGCCAAGACTGTTTCGTTGTACGCCCGCATGAGTCTGTACCCATCTGCTGTCTCTTCCTTACACTTAGTTTGTGCAAGACCCGTCTTTTCCTCTGTGTGTGTACAGCGCCAAACATAATGGGGTTCTGGTCCATGCACTGGGCTCCCGAATAAATAATAATAATAATAAGATCTAAGTTTCAACGTCATCAGAATTGTTTCAGTTTTTTTAAAACGAGATTTCATTAAAACTGAGTGTTCCCCCAGAAAGTTTCCCTGTTGATGAAACAGCAGTCTCAAAAGGAAAAAAAAATGTTCCATACACAAATTTTGGATAAGCTGCTTTATTAATAAATTCCATATTTTCTGTGTCACCATTATTACTGACAAGGACCTGTCTGGAGGAAATATCCTTCCAAGGGTTAAATGAGATTTTTTACATTGATATCAATGGGGCCAGGATTTCATCCCAGGTAAGCTTCTACAGCTGACTGAAGTCAATGGAAAGAGTCCCTTTGACTTCAGTGGGCTTTGGACAATGCCACATAGTGCAAAGCCAAATTCAGAGAACAGCTCTAGCTGGGATGTGCCTTGGCAGCAGGGCCTGTGTTTAAGTATCTGTTTTACACACTTGTTCCCAATGTTGTGTGTAAATTGGTATTGGTAAATCAGTATTGTCCTTGTCATAAATATAAAGGGAAGGGTAAACCCCTTTGAAATCCCTCCTGGCCAGGGGAAAGCTCCTCTCACCTGTAAAGGGTTAAGAAGCTAAAGGTAACCTCACTGGCACCTGACCAAAATGACCAATGAGGAGACAAGATACTTTCAAAAGCTGGGAGGAGGGAGAGAAACAAAGGGTCTGTGTGTCTGTCTATAGTCTGTCTATATGCTGGTCTTTACCGGGGATAGACCAGGAATGGAGTCTTCGAACTTTTAGTAAGTAATCTAGCTAGGTATGTGTTAGATTATGATTTCTTTAAATGGCCGAGAAAAGAATTGTGCTGAATAGAATAACTATTTCTGTCTGTGTATCTTTTTTGTAACTTAAGGTTTTGCCTAGAGGGGTTCTCTATGTTTTTGAATCTAATTACCCTGTAAGATATCTACCATCCTGATTTTACAGGGGGGATTTCTTCATTTCTATTTACTTCTATTTTTATTAAAAGTCTTCTTGTAAGGAACTGAATGCTTTTTCATTGTTCTCAGATCCAAGGGTTTGGGTCTGTGGTCACCTATGCAAATTGGTGAGGCTTTTTATCCAACATTTCCCAGGAAAGGGGGGGTGCAAGTGTTGGGAGGATTGTTCATTGTTCTTAAGATCCAAGGGTCTGGGTCTGTAGTCACCTAGGCAAATTGGTGAGGCTTTTTACCAAACCTTGTCCAGGAAGTGGGGTGCAAGGTTTTGGGAAGTATTTTTGGGGGAAGGACACGTCCAAACAGCTCTTCCCCAGTAACCAGTATTAGTTTGGTGGTGGTAGCGGCCAATCCAAGGACAACGGGTGGAATATTTTGTACCTTGGGGAAGTTTTGACCTAAGCTGGTAAAGATAAGCTTAGGAGGTTTTTCATGCAGGTCCCCACATCTGTACCCTAGAGTTCAGAGTGGGGGAGGAACCTTGACAGTCCTACTTTTAGGTATCCTGCCCATTACAGAGTGGTACAAAGAGTTTAACATTGAAATATGACCTTAATCATATTGAGGATACTGTGAGCGTGAAAGGGAAGAGGACAGAGCTCCCCGGCCTCACTCTGTGGGGAGATGGCTGCCTCCATCTCCCCACATGGATGGGAATGTGGAGGAGGGGCAGGGGCAGGAGACAATGACGGCAGGGTGCAATGACTGGAGGATAAGGGGAACAGGTGCCACAAACTCCTTACTGCCCCATGTATGTGCCTTTCTATGTGACTGCAGGACAAATGGATTCTCACTGTGGGTCCCATCCTCCCAACTTTTTCTTCTTTTTGATGACTCACTTCTTGGTGTCTCAGGTAAGATATAACTAACATCAAGTGATAATATAGAGGAATATGTTGGTGCCTATATTAGGATTGCCTAACACCCCCACACACACACCCCTGCTCCCAACAGAACACACACACTCATGTTTCAGCCCTGTGATGTGACAACAACTTGCTTTTATTAAAAGGGGAGTTGCAATCTTTTATCAGTGACAGAAGCTCTCCTGTTTGGATTTCTCCAGCACACACTACTCTGTCCAGCCCAAATGTACAGTGCTTCCGGCTTCCATTGTAGCAGGATCTAATCATTCTAGAGGTGAGAGGTTGTCACCAGATTCCCAGAGATTCTACCGTAACCAGGGGCAGAGCTGTCAGCGACGCCTTCTGAACAGAGGAAAGAGATGGTCAGATTCTTTGCTTATACCCATAAAAATGAAAAATTATATTTAATTTCAGATCAAAAAGCACAGGAAAAATTGTCGCATCAGTGCGGATATTCCCGGGTAATAGTCATTTTCCCTGCTGCAATGTGCTGTTAAAGAGTTGCAATTGTCATGTGAACTACCTGGCATACCAGGTAAATGTAGACTTCTGAACAGGGAAGTCTGCTCACTTGCCCCTAATTCTCTAGGAAGAGAGGAGTGTTCTCTCATTTTTGTAAAATGCACTTCGCATTTTGCAAAGTTAAAATGTTGACCAGAACATAACAAATGCAGCAGTGACATGATGCACTAAGGAATGGACACAAAGTATGTATCACACCCTTTTGAAACAGATTGGAAAACATGTATGACATTTTTTTGGTGTACATTGAAACTATAAAGGAAACATTTAGTCAAAATTGAAAATTTTCAGCTCCCTCTATTATATGTAGAAAAAAGCAAAGCATAAAAAACTAGACTGTAGAACTGTGCAACTCACGTCCATGTACTGTTCTGTCAAACACATCTTTGTCCACAGCTGAAACTAAACCAACAGATACTTAGGTGATGACTAATTCTTAAAGAATGCCTGGAAATTCCAGCCCTGCCTCCCAGCTCACATAGGCCTAAACTGACTCTCTTCTGGTGGCAGATCCTTGCTAACTGCCTTGCCTGGTGAGACCGTGGATATCTAGGCATGCTCAATGAGCCAGTCGGGCCACTCCAGACTAGTTTGCTGGCTCCCAGTCTGCTTGCCTGTGGGAAAACTTGGCGGCCCACATCCCACGTGTCTCAGGAAGTTTGAGAAGCCCACCAGCACTTCCTGCAGAGCCATCGTTTTGGTCCTCCTGGCACCCCAAGCCAGCAATGTGCAGGAGGCGCCATTTGAAGAACTTGCGCCTTCACTCCTGCTGAAGGAAATGGGCAGCACTTCCGGGAGACTCGGGTGGACATTCCAGTGGAGTTTCCTGACCCATTGAAGGCACCGGACAAAGATAATGGAGGAGGAGGAGAAGGAGGACACAGATATGACAGATTTGAACTGGCTGATGTTGCTTACGATGGAGCCACCTGGTGGAGCCACTGACTCCCCATACATAGACCAGCATTTCTGCAGCAGGGCCACAAACCATGGCTGGTGGGACCACATTGCCATGCAGACCTGGGGTGAGCAGCAGTGGCTCTAGAGCTTTTGCACGGAGAAAGCTACATTTCTGGAGCTTTGTGAGCAGCTGGCCCCCCTCCGCCAGTATTTCCAATGCTGCCAGCTTCTTCGCTCGTTACGTAGGCACAGTCAGTCCTGGTACTCTGACTAAAATCAAATACTTTGCTAATCTCACCCCAGAGATTTACCAGAAACCGGCTGTGGTCCTGCAACTAGGAAGCAGTGAGCTTGGCAAATGCAAGAGACGGCCATTGCAAATGCAGGAGACAGCCATTGCAAAGGCAGTAGAGGATTCACTGTGTTTGCAGTGCAGCAGTCAGAATAAAATGGAAGGGTTAAATGCTGAGCTTCACCGGAACAAAGGGGATTGCCTCTGTTTCCTGCGAGTCAATTGGCAACTTGTGGGACAGAAAGGATAAAGAGCGCCAGGCCCTGGGGTTGTGGGATAGCATTGGTGGACTCCCTGTGGCCCAAGCCCAGAGAGGCTGTGTCCACATGGCAAAACCACAGGGCTTGAACCCTGAATGCTGGCTCGACTCGAGCTCAGACCCTCTGTTCCTGGTGGGGGGTCCAAGGACCTGGGGCCAAGTCTGAAAGATGCATGTAGTCAGAAAAGGAGTTAGGGCTTGAGCCTGAGCCCAGGCTTACAATTCCTGCATGTCCATATAGACATACCCTTTGCATACATTCTTTGTAAATAAATACGATCACACCAAATAAATACCTGACCCATATAATCAATTTCTTCTCTTAATGGAGACAGCCCACAAGACCCTTAATGTTGGCTAGCTGCTCAGGCCAAGTGGCAATGGCATTGAATAACTTTGAATCATTTTACATCAGGATGTATCTTGCAAGTCTCACACCCCCCTCCCCCTCAGGTGTAACTAAAATCAAAACTCTGAGGCTTCTCTTCTCTGCGTACTACAGCTGTAAAGTTCTAAGATGGTGCCTGTTTGCAGAGAGCAGCCATTTTGGTCTCTGAGTTGCTGTAGACTGACACAGAGCCGTAGACTGATATACTGCTCTCTCTCTCCTGGGGACTTTGCGTTGGTTCTTCCTCGGCCTTCCATTTCAGAATAGGGAACACAAACCATTTATACACTGAGACTGTTTCAGGCCCCACTCTGTGTTTGTACATGCTGCTCCACCAGTGTGTAGGGGTGTGAAAAAAACACACCAGGCTGCGGGAGAGTTACGTCCATGCATGAGCAGCACAGAGTTGTGTAACTGTCTCTGTGCTGCCCGTCTGGCAAGCGCTGGTGCACAGAAAGTGCTAGAAATGGCCCTGGGAGGTGTCAGGTCTCAGAGGTGCAATCCCTATACCCTTGAACACTATGGAGGTTCTGGACTCTTCCATGCTGTGGAGCTGGCCATAAGTAGACTGGGTAAAGCAGGAGTAAGAGCAGCCAGCAGGGTTGTTCCAATATATGCAGAGGACACTCCAACCCCAATGCATCCCAGGTTCTGGGTACCCGAGGCATATCCTTTGCTTGCTGCCTCTGGGCTGAGCCATGTGTGCTGCACCCCCAAGAGCATTAAACAACAGTTTGGATATAGAAAGGAGAGGAACACATGTTTATATTAATGCAGTAATGTCTCTGCCATGGAATTGTAAACTTACCGTAAGCAGCAAAAGCCCCATGTAACACACCTTCCAAAGCGTCTAGTACCATGGGGACAGGGTGCATGGCAGTCACCCCCAAAGCAACCACATTGCGATGGGGTCCAAATATTCTGTGCCAGTCCTACACCAAAAAAAGGAGCCTTAATTATAAGTCAGCAGAGCAGGATGAATAAGGGGCTGTTATTTTAACATGGCAGGCATTCCCCCTTGACTGGATTTCACATTCACCGAAGGCGGACCACATCAGCACCATTAATATCAGCCAGGGCACAATTTTACCACAGCTTTAATGCTACAGACATGGCTGTAGTCCTGGGTACATCCAGAAGTAGGCTGTTAACAGAGGGACGAGCACATTCATTAAATGGGGCTCTGGCTCGCTGGATACATTTAGAAATTACCTAAGAGCACAGGTGTCCTTCTCTGCCTCACATATTTAAGGTATGAAATTCTGATAGCTGCCTGTACCAGACTTTCAATACGAGCTGTTGCTCAGGTTCTGATTCTTCATGGCTCCTAAGAGCAATGCACCAGGAAAATTATGGTAAATGCTAAGTGACTGAGTAGGACTGAACCAGCTCAGCACTAGGATGGATGGCTGCAACTTTTAGAAACAGAAGGGTTTGATCAAGTTCTTTCTGTCTCACATGCCTGTCTGAGAGACTCTGCGCAGACATGTTTGTGAAAACTCAGCACTCGGGAATAGTTTCTTCACGACCAATTGCCAGCTTTACATTTACCACATGGGGCAGTCCTGTTGAAAAAGTAGACACAATTTCTATAGCCTCAGCCTTTACGATACCTGGGTTAAAATATTTAACTGGCGGAGCTGGGCTTTCTCAAAACTATTTACAACCAACAGATATAAATGCAAGACCTACACTGATGCATTGACATTTCTGCACGTTCGGTCTCACCCCGAAATGATGTCATTTCCAGGAATCAAGCCAAGCACATGGATGTGGCAGATTGTTTCTGAGTGGCAGTGTGGGTAAGACAAAGGTCTGCCATATTAGAGATCTGGGCTGTTTTCTCACGTTGTACAATCTCTCTATGGGGCATGAGGCCTTCCTTAATAATGGGAGCTGTGAAGGCACTGAATGATTAGTACTCATCAGCAGAACTTCAGACAATGATCTCCAGCCCAGAGCACCAGCTCCTTCACCAAAAAAGGGCCTTTCCATCACAGTAGGTCAGAGGAAGAGGGTTCGTTTTCTCTTTCTCCCATCTGGATGTTGAGTTCTGTGCATCATGCAGTAGCAAGAGCATGTTCAAGGCAGATACAGTACTGGGGATATTTAGCAGCAAGCCTCTAGCAACATCTGCTGAGGAAAATCAGAGACAGGAACTGTGGATTTTTCAACAGAATTCAGCCAGAACTAAATGGACTTTTATGATCACAACAAAGATAACTCCTTGACTCCAGTACAGTTCCCCTGCCACATTTCCAGTGGCATCCATTAGAGCTCTTCAGAAAAAGAGTTGCAAAAAAATTGCAATGCAAAGTTCTAGGCAACCTTAGAATAGACTTGCCAATACCCCTCTATATTATCCTTGATTTCACTGAGCTCTTACCAGGAGCAACTTGGAGCACCAACAGAACAGCAAAGAGAAGGTAAAGGATCTTCATGGCTGAACTTTGGCTGGGAACTCAGTGTCACTAGAAAGAAGAGACAGACAGGAGATGGAAAGTTCCTGTATTTATTTGGTGCTGAAGATTGTGAAATGCTGAGCTATAGAAATATTGTCTATAACTAAATGACATAATATCTGTGCTGCTATTTGTTAGTAATAATATTTATTATCTGTATAGCATCAGACGTGGTGCAGAAACATTTCTGGGAAATAGAGTTGTGTGAGGAAAGATACATTTTAAAACACCAGTTGGGTGAGCAATCTTAATTAGCCTGTTACTCACATCAGATTTCTCACAGTTGTGTGAATCACTATTCTTTACCCAAAATACAGACTGAAATATTTCATATTTCTTAGTTTTATTAGCCAAAAGAGAATTGAAAGCAATTAGATTACAGAAAGCAAAATAAAGATGGTTAAATAATCATGTTTATAAAATCTGCTAGAATTAATTCAACATGATATGTGACATTATATCAAGAAAGCAGGTAATGAATCAAATCAATTCATGCAATTCTTCTCACAGTCTCCTTACACAGCAAACTTTATCTTAGTTTTACAATATATTTGGTAGGTGACTTTAGTCTGAACATGGAACTATAAATCCATAAATGTAGATTTTTTATCCATAAACATGTTTGCCAGTGAAATTATGGAACTGCCTGTGGCATTCAACTACATAGCTCCAACATTAGATTTAGAAATTTGGACAAGTTACTTAATGATTAAGTTGGTCAATACAATTAATTATTAGACTTTGAACCTGAAATATAATACTCAGGTAACGATTTAAGCTATTCTAATTTGTCTGGAATTTTACCAGTATTGCAGGCTCTTTTCCCACTTTAAATATTCACATAATGCTAAAAATCTTTAGCTTAAAAGATAAGTCAAAGCTTCTTCCTCTTTTTGAGTAGGAGGCTGTCAATTTCTGCTGACCACAAACTGTCAATTTCCAGGATAAACCCTGAAACACTTAGGGTTCCTTTCAGCAATCTTTTGCACAGTTTCCTGTTACAAATAGTATTAGGCTTTGAACAGAAAGTTTAACCAGCCTCAATAGTCTTAAGCATGCGTTGACTTACCATCATTTCTAGAGAACTAAGATTAAACTTGTTAGTGAAATGCAAGTTTAAATTATGCATTTAAGTCATTTACAGGGTTTTAATTCAGCAGAGTTGCCAATCCTTATGATTTTATTCTAAACTCCCAGCTGCTGGAATGAAGAAGAACTGCATGAGAACCCTAGCTTTCATTTTAAACAAAAGTTGCATCCTTGCCCTCCTGATTGCAAAGAGAAGCTAGAAAACATGAAACAAGTGTCGTTTACAGGCTCAGAAACCAGAAGGCAAATAAAATGTACCCCAAAGTTGTCATTTTTAACAGTCTCATGATTTAAGCCCATCTCATGTTTTTTTAATGTTTGGAGTTGACAACACTGACTCTGGCAAGTTCTTTCTTAGAAGCGGTTACATTTAAGAAAACCAAGCATGCTTTCCTAATGGATAGAATACTAGGCGCAGTTAACTTAATGAGTTGACTAACCCTCAGAACTCTTACTCACTATTGATTGACCGTAATTTCTCGCCAGCTAAGTTTAAAGTTGTTAGTGAACTGCTATAATAATAGGCAGCTTTACACATTTCAATCATTTATGGGATTTTAACTTAGGTACCTACTTTCTGAGAAGCATTTCGCTTTAAAATTACCCTGTTTTCATCTGGGTAAAAAAATAGATGTATTTTTGGTACATAACAATGGAAACTCATGTGAAGGTGTGTTCTCCAGCCCAGCTTCACAGGAGCAATGACTGGTTTCTCCAGACAGACAGAAAGTTCATTGAGGCAGTCCACTCAGGCAGGGTATTATGACAACTGTGTCCTTGTTTTTTGTTCACAGCTGTCTCCCTAGTGAGGACTTTAAAGGACATTATTATGAGGTGATTGTCATTGAAGAGACTTAGTTCTGACCAGGTCTGTGGAGCTCTCACTGGCCAGGCAATGAAAGTCTCCTTTGTCGTCTCTTGGATCCAGATGTTTCAGCTTCAGGGAATGACGGTTTGATCAAAACAGGCTGCTTTATACAGTTGCTGAAGGGCGTCATGGTTTGGTTAGTCTTCTGGGGAAAGTTGATCAGGGCCAATCAGAAAGTGGCCCATGCTTCTGTCAAAGATTAGAAACATCCAGCTAGAATATGAGTTGTCCCTTCTCATCATTTAAGGACAAAAAGAGGTATGTTTATTGAATTTTTGCAAGTTTGTCTCTGGAAAATTCTGTGGCCTTCCTGCAACACATCTTGTGCCATCCCAGTTTGTGTAAGACAGATTAGGTTGTGCAAAATGTCTTGGTCCACGCAATGAACACCTGCTGGTTTGGCATCGATCAGCAACCTACTTCCACCGGGCTCTTCCTGTAGGCCTCCCTGTGGTGTGGTTCTTGGCGAACTTGACACAACGCTGTGTCCTTCCTCAAGTGGCGATTTCTCTGTCAGCACTTTGAGTTGTCTTCAGAAATGCCCTTTGAGAAGTCAGGAGTGAAACTTTGTGAAGCCTTTTCATATTCCCTGACAATTGTGTCCTTGTTTCATAGCTCACCAGGCAGCAATATAGTCATTAGACTCATTTTCATGGTTCACTGCCAATAATGTGGGTAACGATTAATGGAGCAGTAAGACAAGAGAGCTGTATCTTCCTCTCAGCTGGCACCTGGTTTTTCCCTACATTTCAGGACCGCAGGCAGTCTGCATGGTGCATCAGTCAGTTACCAAGTTGTGGTCAGGAGACAAGCAGCAGAGTCGGGGTCAAGCAGGTCAGGACACTAGGAAGTCAGGGTCAGGCAGCAGGTTAAAGATAGCAGAGCTGGAGTTGAACTGGGTCAGATACCAGGGAGTCAGGGTCAGGCACCAGGTTATAAATACTGGGCAAGTTGCAGGGTCAGATGCTGGAGTCTAGGGTCCACAGCAAGGCAAAATCTGGAGCAGTCTGCATCATAGCTTACACAGCTCCCCATGGTGGCTTCCTGGTTTATACACCAGCATGAGCCAATCAGAGGGTCATGGGGGGCTGCCACTCAGGCCTGGCAGGGCAGTAACTTCCTATAGCGTCTAGCTTCTTAGGATCCTCCAGTGAAAACCTACCTGAAGCTTCTAGTAGTGATGCAGCTGCATCAACAGTCCAGCACCCTTGTGGTCCCATGTTCTAGCCCTACAGGTTCTTACACTACGTCTTGTTAGCAGCTTCAGCTGTCTTTGTGCAATTGGCTACAAACAACTGAGCCGATCTTGCGATTACGTAGAACTTATAACGTTTCAGTTGGATTCACCTTACAGATTTTCATTGGCCTCTCAACATATCAACTGAGCGTATCACCATCCCCAATATAAAACAAAGCCTTTGTTATCTGTTTAGTAAATAGCGGCTATACATAAGTATATATTATTTTTATCACAATAGTATTTAAACTAGACATCATTGTCCTTAGCGTTTGCAGTATTTTGTGAAGTCAAGTCTCCTTGGTAATGAAACCTTCTCAAACTGCAAGAATACTCAGCATAGCTTTCAAATTTCTAGAGTTTCTTAAATTTTAATTGACAACTTTTATCTCTCTTTTCTCCCATACATACAATTATACATTATACCACCATCTCAGGTAAGAGTTTGATGTACTGTATCAGTATCATTAACTTCTAGGCATAAAGCATATAATATGGGAGAAAAAAAGAGAAAGGAGGAAGTTTTTTTCCCATCTTAGCAAGAATTTGTGGTCAATTTAGATAGGAAATGTTGCTGTTTCTCAGTGTAAGTCTTCTGTGAAATTCAGAAGCAGCCTCTATAATTTGATGTATGTTGAAGGTTTAGGTCTAAATTATGTCAAGGTTTCTTGTCAGATGAATATGACATTATTTGTATTACCAAAGCCCGTATTTTCTTATGAATAATTACATCTCACAAGTCTCTGCCTTAAGCAAATTGCATTCTGAATACACCTAGAACCTGCTTCAAAGCCCATAGAAGTCAATGGACAACCTCTACCACATGAAACTAAAAACCAACTAGCTGTTAGCTAGGGCTGTAGAGCAGACTCATAATCTCTCTCTAAGTGGTCTCGGTGCCACTAGATGGGAAAGAGCACCACACCCAGGAGGTGTGTGGGTTACATACGCTCACACCCACGGCCTCAAGACTCTCGTGAGGTCTTCACCATAGGTTATGAGCCCCTGACTCCCACCTCCTCAGCTATCAAACCCTCCTGAACCACTAAAGGTACCTCTGCACAGCAAAACAGAAATCCCGCTGCAGCTGGTCTCCGTTCCAGGGCTTGTGGGGCTCACACTACGGGGCTAAAAGTAGCAGTGTAGATGTTCCTGCTCAGGATAGGGCTTTTGCTTTGAGACCAACCCCCTCCCCAAATTTCAGAGCCCAAGCAGGACTGTCTACAAGGCTGCCTTTAGCCCCGTAATGCGAGGCTAGGTCGGTTGACTGGGGCTCTGAGACTTGGTGCCATGGAGGGTTTTTTTGCATTGTCACCCCCCAATTCCTCCTATTGCCACATGTGCCCAGTTAGATGTGAGGGTTGAGAAGCTCTGTGCATCTGGGGAAGGGAGAGATCACGGTCACATGAGGGAAGGATGGGGGAGGGGGAATCTATCTACTTTTCGAACGTGTCTTTTATTTAACTCCTGGCTGTCAGTCCCTTGTCCCGAGAGTGAGACGGAGGTGGCTGAAGACAGTGGCTCCTCCATATGAAACATCGGCTTTGGAGTCGGAACCAGCACAGCGCACCCTGCTGGACTTTAGTGGCAGTGCAACCAAGACAATCATGGAAATAAGCAGGCTCTGCCTAGTTAAATCTGTGATGAGATTTTCCATTTAGCGCCCCTACCTCCAAATTTCTTGTGTGTGAGCCAGTGGCAGAGGTTAATTTCTGAGCACCACAGGGGCACCAGCAGATAAGGCTTGGCGGAGGTGAGATTGATTGAAACAACAGAGACATTTCCCTTTTGTAAACTTGTTGCAACCCCTTTGTGGAACATTCTGGGCCCAATTCTGATCTCTCTTATGCCAGTTTTCAGCACACTAACAAAGCTGTAAGTGAAACAGGCCTCAGACCTTAAATTTCTTCTATTCTCCTCAATATGTACTTGTTTGGGGGAATCTCTCAGAGTTCACTGGGGTCCCACATGCACAATGAAATAATTTGGGCTGCCATTCTGATTCTTGAACGGGAGCCTGCTGCATATGGCCATGTCTGGAAGCTCTGGCAGAAGAGAAGGGGACCAGGTGGTGGGGAGGTCTTAGAGGACAGGAGAACAGAGGGAGGACTGATGTGCCCTGATGCACCATGGTGGGTGTTACACATCGTACAGCAAACTGTGATTCAATCCAACTCATCTGACAACAACACAAGCCAAATGGATTTGTGACAAGTGTAAGGAACAGGTAAAGATTTATCCATGTGATCTCACTGCAACAGAGAAATTTGTATGGCCCCAGGTCTAGGAACGCACCTGGGTGGATTTAACATACAATAGGGACCTTGTATTTTATTTATTTCTAATTTAAAGAAGGAAAAATAAATGGAGTTTAATGGAAAAGAAATAGCAAAACAGCCTGAATTGCCAGTAAAAACACTCGCGTGCACATTTCAGCAACACACCACCACAACCAGTTACTTTTATTAATAGGAAAATAACACAACATCATGGATGATACTGGGGTCCCTTGTGAATTTTCTGCAGCTCACAAGATTCTTGGGAGACCAATGAAAAAGATCCAATGATTTCAGAAGCAAGACATCGTCTCCCAGAGTTCCTGCATGGACAAGTGATGCCATCGCACACTTTTAATACTGCAAAAAGGAAAGAAAGCCTCAGGTTCTGTGTTTGTACCCATTAAAACAAAGAAAATATGAGAGTAGATTTCAAATGAAAGGCAGAGCAAGGAACTTCCCCAGCACTGAATGGTGAGTACAGGTATTCCTGGTTAACTCCAGAGTAGTGGATTCATTTTCCCTATGACAACATACTGCTACAGAGTTTTAGTGAACATAGTTGTAGCTAAATATGTGAACAGGCTGCCCACCTGGCTTACCAGATAAATACCAACCTTCAGCACATGAATCTCCCCTCCTTTTACCCCTAACTCTCTTCTAAACTAGGAAGAGTCCCTTTTTTAATATTAATCCTTCCTGGTAACATACTACAAAGTTAAAGCAACAACCACAAAAAATAAATTGAGCACGGACATAAAAACAAACAAACCCTGGCAAATTAAATATTAGAATTGCTGGAAGTAGTAGGCAAATTAATTTTTCATTTAAATGTTCATCATAATTAAAACAAATCTTTAAATTTGAAGTTCCATTGAGGAATTTTATCAAAATTGTGAACTTTAAAATTTTTGACTAACTCTCTTACACAGAAAAAAATAAAATCAAAACTACAGAGAATCATAGGACTGGAAGGGACCTTGAGAGGTCATCTAGTCCAAGGCCCCTGCCCTCGTGGCAGGACTAAGTATTATCTAGACCATCCCTGAAAGGTGTTTGTCCAACCTGCTCTTAAAAATCGCCAATGATGGAGATTCCACAACCTCCTTAGGCAATTTATTCCAGTGGTTTACCACCCTGACAGTTAGGAAGTTTTTCCTACTGTCCAACTTAAACTTCCCTTGCTGCAACATAAAGTGTACAATAATGTGACTCACATCCATGTGCAGTTTTTCTATCAAACACACTTTTGTCCACAGCTAAAATTAAAACAACAAATACTTAATTACATGATCAATATCTTATTCTGAAAGAATGCCTGAACATTTGAATTCTACCTCCCAGCTCACATAAGCCTAAAGCCTGATCCTATTCTGGTGGCAGTTCCATGCTAGCAGCCCTGTCTCCTGATAGCAGGGATCTCTGTCCAAGCTCATTGAATCAGCCAGGAGAACAGCACTGCAGTTGCTAGCATGGAGCTCCCACCTTCACATCCCCTGCCCTCAAGCTGCCTCTCTGGTATTTTAGTGACTGGGAAAGTCTGTTCCTACTGCTCCTCTGCAACCTGTCTTTGTTGCAACATTAATTTGAGTACGCTGGGCATCCTGTATAGTTTACGTTCCAACGAGCAGGTAACAAAAAAGAACAGAGATAGAAAGGGCTGCAGATTTGTAATGTTCTTAAGTTCACTTTACTGTAGGAACCTTCATGTTTAAACCATTAAAAAGAAATTCTGAGCAATGTTAACATTGAGGTCACCAAGGTTTGTTATTGCTCTGGAATTCTAAAAGGAGAAATGCAAAGGCTCAGAGTATGTACTGAGCTGCCTTATGGACTGAAAGTAGCATAAATAAAGTGAACTGGTGCTTATTGAATTGCTTTGGAAAGTGAGCACATCTGATAATGGGCACGTCACCCACTGATCAGTGTGTGTTACGCATAGAATCAGAGAAGATTAGGGTTGGAAGAGACCTCAGGAGGTCTTCTACTTCAACCCCCTTTTCAAAGCAGGACCAACACCAACTAAATCATCCCAGCCAGGGCTTTGTCAAGTTGGGCCTTAAAAATCTCTAAGGATGGAGATTCCACCACCTCCCTAGGTAACCCATTCCAGTGCTTCACCACCCTCCTAATGAAATAGTTTTTCCTAATATCCAACCTAGACCTCCACCACTGAAACTTGAGACCATTGCTCCTTGTTCTGTCATCTGCTACCACTGAGAACAGCTGAGCTCCAACCTCTTTGGAATCCCCCTTCAGGTAGTTGAAGTCTGCTATCAAATCCCCCCTCACCCTTCTCTTCTGCAGACTAAACAAGCCCAGTTCCCTCAGACTCTCCTTGTAAGTCATGTGCCCGAGCCCCCTAATCATTTCCTCCTCCCCTCTGTGGAGTTGTGAGTCTGTTACATTCTCCAGCTAGAGGTTGGCTTTAGTGCAAGCACATGGAGATGTGTGTTTTTAGCTCTGGAGGGCTCTAGTTCAAACCACAGAGTGCTGGCAAAGACGGCATGGCAGCCATCACACATGCACACTTGACATCGCTTCCATCTTGGAAAAACACATGAACAACTTTACACTCCGGTTTGCAGGTTCGGGACCCAGATGTTCTATACCACAGCTCCAAGAATGCTGCCCATCACCTGCTGTAACTGCAGTTTTCACACATTCACCATTTTGTTCATTTCCAGTTTTTCACACTGAGTCCATCTCCCTGAACTCTGTAGCAAGGACTCAGCCAGACATTGAGTTTCAATGTTCTGGCATTTTTGAGTCAACTAGTTTGAAAATACCTGTACATTTTTTTATTCTGAGAAAATCGTGGTTATTTCCAGACCGTGTGGTTGCAGCTAATCCTCCCATCATCAGACTTGGCCACTGCCCCAGTTTCCCCTGTTGAGCAGGTGGTTTACCCACAGCTAAACCAAACCTCCCCCAGCTGGGTCACATAAAATAGTCAAAAAGAGAAAACAAAACTCTCTGGGTTAGAGGCACTTCCTCTGGAGCTAAGTGAATATTTTTTCCCCTTCATCTGTTTTTGTGCAGTATGTGTCCCAAATCATCCTCTTCTCAGATCCTCTCTGAGATCATAGATTTATAGGTTCTTAGATGCCAAGGCCAGAAGGCTCCAGTGAGATCATCTAAGCCAGGGGTTCTCAAACTTATTGCACCATGACCCCTTTCCAACAACAAAAATTACTACATGACCCCAGGAGTGGGGACCAAAGCCTGAGCCCATCCCAGCCCCACTGCTCTGGGTGGGGGGGGCCAAAGCCCAAGGGCTTGAGCCCCAGGCAGGGGCCCTGTAACCTGAGCCCCCCTGTCCAGGGCTGAAGCCCTCGGACTTCGGCCCAGGGCAGTGGAGCTCAGGCTTTAGGCCCGGGCGGTGGGGCTCGGGCTTCGGCTCCAGCCCCGGGCCCCAGCAAGTCTAAGCCAGCCCTGGTGACCCCATTAAAATGGGGTCACAACCCACAGTTTGAGAACTGCTGTTCTATTCTGACCTCCTGTATAACACAGGCCAAAGAACATCCCCAAAATAATTCAGAGTCTATATTTAAAAAAAAATCAAAATCCAATCTTGATTAAAAAATTGACAATGAGGGAGACTCTGCCATAGTCCTTGGTAAATTTTTCCAGTGGTTAATTATCCTCATTGTTAAAAAGTTACACCTCATTCCCAGTCTGTTGTTTGGCTTCAACATCCAGCTATTGGGTCCTGTTATAACTTTGTCTGCTAGAATGATGAGCCCGTTATTATATATTAATTCCCCATTTAGGTACTTATTGTGACACAGGCATACCCTCGCATATTACCTCGCATCCAATCATCTGGCCTTATTGTGAGTGCTACCAAGAAAATGCTATGGTTGACTCTCTCTTCAGCTAGTTATTGAAAATAGGATCCTTTTGTCAGTGACAGAGAAAGTGACATATAAACATCCTGAGAGGTTTAAAAGTATAACTCTTGATCAGAAGCCAACAAGTGGTAGTTATTCTAGCTGGTCTATGATATATTCAATCATTTTATATCAGAACATGGCAGACATCCCTTGCCTCCCGCACACATACATGTTGAACAGAGGTCAAAATTTGTAGGGAATTCTTTTTGGTAAACAAAGTGTGCAAGTTCTAAGGATGCTGCCGGTCTGAGGAGAGCAGCCATTTTGGTTGCAGAGTTGCTGCAGACTGATACGAAGGAGACACATCCCCCACGCTCTCCCCATGGAGACTTTACTTTTGTTTTTCCCTGTTGTTTTCCCTATTCTAAAATAAGCCAACATGCAGACATAGGAGTGAATCTGGCCAGAGCCCCTGCCTGTATTGTGTTGCTCTGGCGACATATAGGGGCTATAAAAGGGGCTGGGGGAGAGTTACCCCAATTTATGAGTAACACGTGGCTGACATAACTGGCCCTATGTTGCCCTTCTTGCAAGCAATGTCCTGAGGGTGATGCTGGAGATGATAATGGGTGTTATCAGGTCTCAGAGGGGCAGGCTTTATATAGCACTAAGCACTATGGATTCTCCAGGCTTGGGACTGGCCATAGGCAGCCTGGGTAAGGCAGCTCTAAGTAAGAGAATTCAATAAGGTTGTTCTAACATATTCTAGGCTAACATATGCTAGTGCCAATCCAGCCTCCAGGCAGTTCAGAATCAGGACAGCCTAGGAGCCTTCTTTGCGCCCCCGTTCTAAGTCTCCGAGGGAATTAGATAACAGCTTGCATATATAAAGGAGAGAAACAACTCTTTTGGTTCACACAGTACCGTTCCCTTTGTGCAATCCTGAACTTACCCTCCTACAGCAAAGGCGCCAAGAACAGCAGCGTCCAATGTTGTAAGTATTTGCGGGACATTGCCAAGGGTAGCATCTACCCCCATTTTGTAGACATCGCATGGTGGCACCAGGACTACAGGTAAATCCTGCAGAAAGAATAAAAGAGTCTTCGTTTTCATTCACACGGCAGGGCAAAAAAAAAAAAAAGGTGGAAGCATAATGGGCATTTCCCAGTCACTGAGACTCAGACAAGTCACAATTATCTTCCTGTGCACCATTTTACTAATACTTAAATGGCTGTAATTCTGCGCCCATTCAATGGCTGCCCCTCGGAAGAGAACAGAGTGAGACAATTAAGCACGTGCTCTGGCTCCCTGGCTGCGCACTGCAGAACCCTATCACTGAGCATGGATGTCCGTCACAGCCCCACACCTTTAAAGGATAGAAAAGCAGGTAGCTGCCTGCATCCCCGACTTCCCTTAATGGCTGCTGCTGTGCTTCTTTCTGCTTCCTAACAGTGACGGACCAGGCAGTATCATAAATGCTGATTGGCCAAGCAAGGCTGAACCAGTGCAGCACTGGGCTGCATGGCTGCAAGACTTAGAAACCGGAGGGTTTGAACAAGTCCCTGCCGCTCCAAATGGACTCTGCACAGACATTCTTGTGAAGGCTCTGCACACCGGAATAGTTTCTTCTTGAACAGTTGCTCGGTTTGGACATGCCAAACCAGCAGGTCCTTGTGAGAATGTTGCCTAAATGTCCATCACTTCACCATGTATTATACTTTCAGTAGACTATTTAAAACTGGATTTTATCTGTGCTTTCCTTAAAGTATCCACTACACACGGACATAAGCTGAGACCTAAACAGTATTGTTTCATTGCTTCCCTGTGCTACACATGTCTGTATGTGATGTCTCTCTTGTCTTATACTCCGATTGTAAATCCTTTGGTAAAGGGAGTGTGTCTTTGTTGTATATTAGTTCAGAGCCTGACAATATGGGGTCCCAGTCTGTGACTGGGGCTCCTCGGTTCTAACATAATAATAATTAATAAATAATAAAGAATGCATTGTCATTTCTGTAGAAACTCTTACAACCCCTGCAAATGCATTTCCAGGAATGAAGTCAAGCACACAGAGATGGCAGACTATGCCTGGGGTCAGTGAGGTTAAGACATTGACACAGTGATCTGCCACATTAATGATGTGGCTTCTATTCCCCAATTTATGTAATCTCTAATTGGGGCGTGAGATATTGCTTAATAAAAGGGGTGTGAAAGCTCTGAATAATGAACACTAGTCAACAGATGAAGTTAGCCTGTAATTCATGCTCTCCTGGCTCGCAACTTACTTCACCATCCCCTAGTATATTTTCATCAAGTCAGGACAGAAGGAAAGGATACATCTTGTATGTTTCCTGTGCAGATGCTCAGCTCTATTTGGCATCAGGCCCACCCAGCAGGAATAGCGGGCAAAACGGGCAGTGTGCCACAGGCCTTGTATTTGAGAGGATTCCCAAAATGACAGTAGCTCGGTCAAATATGATTGAGAGGCACTGCGACTAATAAACCCTTCTAACAATGTGCACGTGCATCCTTCATGACTTGTGAATACCGGAGCTGGATGTAATACAGTATTCCACCGTGATATGTAGTAGCATTTTAGTTCTGTCACTCCCAGGATATTAGGGAGGCAAGCTGGGAGGTCCCAGGATATTAGAGAGACCTGAAGAGTTCTATGTGGCTTGAAAGCTGTTTATCTCACCAACATAAGTTGGTCCAGTAAAATGATATCACTTCACCCAACCTATCTCTATAGTATTCTATCAGCAATCAAACCAGGGCGAAATACAGGGCTAAAAAAACCTGTCCACTCCTATTTGAGATTCCCCTGTTTATTAATCCAAGGATATCATTAGCTCTTTTGGCCACAGCATTGCACTGGGGAGCTCATATTCAGCTTCTCATGCAGTATGACCCACACATCTTGTTCAGAGTCCCTGCTTCCCAGGATAGAGTCCTCCATCCTGAAAGTATGGCCTACATTCTTTGTTCTTAGATCTATATTTCTGCATTTAGCCATATTAAGATGCATATTGTTTTGCTTGTGCCAGGCTTACCAGGTGATCCAGATTGCTCTGTCTTTGTGACATGTTCTCTTCATTATTTACCACTCAGCCAGTTTTTGTGTTGTCTATGAAATTTATCAGAGATGATTTTGTTTTCTTCCAGGTCATTGATAAAAATGTTAAATAGCATAGGGCCTAGGACCAGTACTTGTACGATCCCACTACATAGAATGGTGGGGATATTTTTATAGGATATAGCTCTGCCAAATCTGAATGGATTTTCATAGGCACATCAAATGTACCTTCCTGACCCTACGACTATTCTGCAGCCAAATTTCAAACATCTACTGAAAACCAAATAAGCATTAGCGAGCTTCAGAAAACAAGCTGGAAAAATATGAAAGTTTTAGGCAGGCTTAGTACAGTTCATAGAATCATAGAATCATAGAATCATAGAATATAAGGGTTGGAAGGGACCCCAGAAGGTCATCTAGTCCAACCCCCTGCTCGAAGCAGGACCAATTCCCAGTTAAATCATCCCAGCCAGGGCTTTGTCAAGCCTGACCTTAAAAACCTCTAAGGAAGGAGATTCTACCACCTCCCTAGGTAACGCATTCCAGTGTTTCACCACCCTCTTAGTGAAAAAGTTTTTCCTAATATCCAATCTAAACCTCCCCCACTGCAGCTTGAGACCATTACTCCTCGTTCTGTCATCTGATACCATTGAGAACAGTCTAGAGCCATCCTCTTTGGAACCCCCTTTCAGGTAGTTGAAAGCAGCTATCAAATCCCCCCTCATTCTTCTCTTCTGCAGGCTAAACAATCCCAGCTCCCTCAGCCTCTCCTCATAACTCATGTGTTCCAGACCCCTAATCATTTTTGTTGCCCTTCGCTGGACTCTCTCCAATTTATCCACATCCTTCTTGAAGTGTGGGGCCCAAAACTGGACACAGTACTCCAGATGAGGCCTCACCAATGTCGAATAGAGGGGAACGATCACGTCCCTCGATCTGCTCGCTATGCCCCTACTTATACATCCCAAAATGCCATTGGCCTTCTTGGCAACAAGGGCACACTGCTGACTCATATCCAGCTTCTCGTCCACTGTCACCCCTAGGTCCTTTTCCGCAGAACTGCTGCCTAGCCATTCGGTCCCTAGTCTGTAGCTGTGCATTGGGTTCTTCCGTCCTAAGTGCAGGACCCTGCACTTATCCTTATTGAACCTCATCAGATTTCTTTTGGCCCAATCCTCCAATTTGTCTAGGTCCTTCTGTATCCTATCCCTCCCCTCCAGCATATCTACCACTCCTCCCAGTTTAGTATCATCCGCAAATTTGCTGAGAGTGCAATCCACACCATCCTCCAGATCATTTATGAAGATATTGAACAAAACCGGCCCCAGGACCGACCCTTGGGGCACTCCACTTGATACCGGCTGCCAACTAGACATGGAGCCATTGATAACTACCCGTTGAGCCCGACAATCTAGCCAGCTTTCTACCCACCTTGTAGTGCATTCATCCAGCCCATACTTCCTTAACTTGCTGACAAGAATACTGTGGGAGACCGTGTCAAAAGCTTTGCTAAAGTCAAGAAACAATACATCCACTGCTTTCCCTTCATACACAGAACCAGTAATCTCATCATAGAAGGCGATTAGATTAGTCAGGCATGACCTTCCCTTGGTGAATCCATGCTGGCTGTTCCTGATCACTTTCCTCTCATACAAGTGCTTCAGGATTGATTCTTTGAGGACCTGCTCCATGATTTTTCCAGGGACTGAAGTGAGGCTGACTGGCCTGTAGTTCCCAGGATCCTCCTTCTTCCCTTTTTTAAAGATTGGCACTACATTAGCCTTTTTCCAGTCATCCGGGACTTCCCCGGTTCGCCACGAGTTTTCAAAGATAATGGCCAATGGCTCTGCAATCACAGCCGCCAGTTCCTTCAGCACTCTCGGATGCAACTCGTCCGGCCCCATGGACTTGTGCACGTCCAGCTTTTCTAAATAGTCCCTAACCACCTCTTATCTCCACAGAGGGCTGTCCATCTCTTCCCCATTTTGTGATGCCCAGCGTAGCAGTCTGGGAGCTAACCTTGTTAGTGAAAACAGAGGCAAAAAAAGCATTGAGTACATTAGCTTTTTCCACATCCTCTGTCACTAGTTTGCCTCCCTCATTCAGTAAGGGGCCCACACATTCCTTGGCTTTCTTCTTGTTGCCAACATACCTGAAGAAACCCTTCTTGTTACTCTTGATAACAAGTTCACAAGTTCACAAACCTTCTTCCATATTCTCCTTTAATTTCACTAAGATCTTACCTGGGATACTCTGCAGCACAAAGAAGAGGACAGCAGAAAGAAGGTAAAGAATTTTCATGGCTGATGTTTGGCTGGGAACTCCACACCACTGGAGAGAAGAGACAGTAAGATAGTTAGGAGACAGAGAATCTCTCTCTTTATAGGGTGCTGGGGATTGCGATATGCTAATCTGTTGAAATCTCTTTTTTATGCCAGTGACATTTAAAAGGTGTGTGCTGCAATCTGTTAATTGTAATGATTATTTGTAAAGCACCATAAAATCCTTGGAGAATTTCAGGGAAATAAAACTGTCAAATCCCTGCCTTGAGGAAGTTACAATATGAATATTTACACCTAGCAGACATGTATTGCCTGGCCGGAAGCCATTTGAAGATAAAAGAAAAGGCCCTTTGCTCTGCTCAAGGGGTGCTGTTTTACCTACTCATATGATGGGAACAGAGTTGTCCAAGCTCTAAGAAGGTTTAACTCCAAAACTGACATAACAGATGCTCTATGGGTTTCAAAGTTTGGTTTGGAGCCAAATTTTGGCCTTAAGAAGTCACTCAAAATATATTTGTAGAAGACTTAATTCTCCCAAATTCTACCCCGGCCTTGTTTTTACATACTGCTTTTATTAAATTTTGGTCTAAATTTTACTCTTCCAGATTATAGATTGCCCCATCTTTGATTCAGGAGATGGAGGAATAACTCTTCATTTCCATGGTGTAAGATTCTTCAATTTATGATAGTTAGGTGTGGTTTCTCCATTACTCACTTACTGTGGATACTTTTTAATCAATGTAATCAACTACTCAAACAAACAGAGAGTAACTGATATTACCCAACAAGAAGATCTGGCTATGATTCATAATTCTAAATGTGCCTTTTGCCTTTCTACTCTGAAGACAGCTCATGTTTTTGATCTGTATCTGAATGAGATCAAATCCTCAGTTATGTATGACATATACTCAGCTAAGATTCCAAACCACAGAAACTGCTTTCCTTAAGGGTAAATAAGAAAAAGTCCCTTCAGATTGTCATTTTTGTCCATGTAAATCTGGAGCATTGGAAAAATCTACTTCATTATCTTTTAGACTGCAGAATCCATCTTCTGAGAGCACACTGGATTTGATATCTTTTGTATAAAAATAATTGTTCTCACCGTCTGAAATGATAATTCTTTTATTTTTTTCTTAATCCATGGTAGTAATCAAATTGGTGGCAATTTTTGCATTTTTAGCATTGTGCCAAAGAGTTTTGATTAGGTTCTAACTGACATTTTAACGTGTTACATGGTTGTTAGTGTTGGTGCAATTTTTTCTTTTTGGATTTGCAAAAGACATATGCCATGTGTGGTTTAATAAAATGGAATTGAATTGCAGGGTAGTGACAACATAACTCTCCTTTAGTTAGAATCATAGGGTTGGAAGGGACCTCAGGAGGTCATCTAGTCCAACCCCCCTACTCACAGCAGGACCAATCCCCAATTTTTGCCCCCAATCCCTGAATGGCCCCCTCAAGGATTGAACTCACAACCCTGGGTTTAGCAGGTCAATGCTCAAACCACTGAGCTATCCCTCCCCCCTTCTTAGAATTCAGAACAAGAAGACACCAAAACCCCAAAAGAGAGACAGAGAAAGGCGGTTGCTCCCTAAAAGAGAAAGGCACAACTCACCCCACCTTACTGGCGGCTGAGTGGCTGGCTGCTGACTAACAGCTAAGGCCAGATCTCACACTTCCCTGTAAAGCCCCTTCACCTTCAAGAAGGACCGGACATCTTCAGTGGCACAGGAGCCAGCAAACAGAGCTGTAAGCAGGGGAGTTTGAGTGGGAGTTCTGTTGGAGGAGAAGGACTTAGGTGGGAAGGCTATGACAGATACAAAGGCAGCAGTGGTAGTGACCCAAGCAGTGGAAGACACAATGAAGATGACTGGATGTGGAAGCTGCGGCATGTACATGATCCTGGAAGGGGTACCTGAAAAGAGTTTTGTCTGCATGAAGTGCTGCCTGGTAGAGCTGATGGAAGAAAAGGATAGGTTCCTGGGTTAGTGGTTCTGTTGTGTGGTATGTGGTTGCTGGTGAGTATTTGCTTCAGGTTGGGGGGCAACAAAGCCCTTTGCCAACTGTGCCCACATATCTATTCAGGGGACACCATCACAGGGCCTAATAACATCAGCCACACTATCAGAGGCTCGTTCACCTGCACATCCACCAATGTGATATATGCCATCATGTGCCAGCAATGCCCCTCTGCCATGTACATTGGTCAAACTGGACAGTCTCTACGTAAAAGAATAAATGGACACAAATCAGATGTCAAGAATTATAACATTCATAAACCAGTCGGAGAACACTTCAATCTCTCTGGTCACGCGATTACAGACATGAAAGTTACTATATTACAACAAAAAAACTTCAAATCCAGACTCCAGCGAGAAACTGTTGAATTGGAATTCATTTGCAAATTGGATACAATTAACTTAGGCTTGAATAGAGACTGGGAGTGGCTAAGTCATTATGCAAGGTAATCTATTTCCCCTTGTTTTCTCCTATTCCCCCCCCCCCCCCGACATTCTTGTTAAACCCTGGATTTGTGCTGGAAATGGCCCACCTTGATTATCATACACATTGTAAGGAGAGTGGTCACTTTAGATAAGCTGTTACCAGCAGGAGAGTGGGGTGGGGGGTGGTATTTTTTCATGCTTTGTGTGTATAAAAAGATCTTCTACACTTTCCACAGTATGCATCCGATGAAGTGAGCTGTAGCTCACGAAAGCTTATGCTCAGATAAATTGGTTAGTCTCTAAGGTGCCACAAGTACTCCTTTTCTTTTTGCGAATACAGACTAACACGGCTGTTACTCTGAAACTTGTAATTTTAATGTGGTTTTCAATACGCCGCTCTTTCCCCACAGGTGGCGATGTTCTAGCTGGATCCCCTCCAGCTGCAGACTGGAACACCAGGGTCTGCCCTTAATTGGTGCCTTCCTGTTGCATTGATGACCACATCTGGCTGTGGGAGAGGCTGTAGGATGTGGGTGACATAGATAGGGATGAGAAAACTTCTCCATATAAAATAAGAAACCACACTCTGCAGAAAAATTAAAAGCGCTGCCTTTCCCCCTTCTTCTGCCAATTAACCCACCTTGGCATCTTCTCAGAACCACCTGGAAGTGGGAATGAAGCCTGGCTGAAGCTTGAAGATTCACTTAACCCCTGGCACCTGCCCATCCTGCACCCAAATCTCCATCCCTCAGGAAGATTGGGGTGAGGGGTGGTGAATATTCTTCTTGTGTCCCATCAAACCTCCTCTCCATAGGCCCCTCACAACAGATCCTTCCCTCCCAACAGCCCCATGCTTCCCTCTTGTTTTGTGCTCTGATCTAGAGGGGAGACCAAGCTACCATCTGTTCTTCCTGCCCAGCACCTTGAGGAAATGGCCCATCACCCTGCTCACTTTCCAGAGAGTGGTTGGCGGCCCTCTCCCCTTCCCACTATCTTAGAGGTCTGGGTGGCCGCCCTCACAGGCTAAAGACCCTGATATATTCTCAGACATAGGAACTCTTATGCTTTAGTAGCAGGATGTGGCAATTCTTCATTTTATACTAGGTCAGGCATTTCCTAACACTTTTCATGCACTGCTGATATTTAACCAAGGTGCTGCAGATTAATTGCAAAAGAGAAACTAGCACTGGGCTTGTGTTCTTTTCTGACTCTTTACAAGCTTTCAAGAGACCTGAAGAGTGTTTTGGTTTTTAATTTGTTTTGTTTTTTCTCCTTGTTACTTACCTTAGCAGTATCAGGAAAACCAAATCTGGTCTTCTCTCTTTTGCTGGAAGGCTCTTTGGAGGCTCCACAGGTTTGAGGTTCCTCAACCCTAAATGGAAAGCGTGACAGGATTTTGACTCTTTAACAAGGAAATTTTATTTCCTAACTGCTTAAAATTATTTGAATACCATAGGTGTTAATAAACACCCCCCTCAAAAAAAGAGCTTTAAAATCTTCCTTACTAACTATTTCTGCAGGGATCATCTCCCAGTCCTCCTGGTGGTTGGTCTTTGGCCAACTTGGCACTACTCCATACCCTTCCCCCAGGAGCAGTTTCTCTGTCTGTACTTTGAGCTGTCACCAGAAATATCCAGTTTTAAGTCAGTAGACATTATTTTCATATTCCACGATGATGCTGTCTGTGTGTCATAGCTCATTCATTTGCTTGGTTCATCGCCAATAGTGTTTCTAACAATTAATGAAATAAAAATAACAGCTGTATAATCCCCTCTAAACACATATGATTATTTTCTATACTTTATTTGCATGCTAGTAGGATTGCTTCACATGTTAAATTGTCTCTTTGCTACTGGCAAGAAACAGGATATCAGGCCATGTGGTTGTTTAGGTCTTATACCATATTAATTGGGTTTACCTCACAGACTTTCAGTTGGCACTAGCCTCTCAATATAACAATTGAACAGATCACCTTCTGTAATATAAAAAATAATGGATTGTTACATCTTTGTTAATAATTAGTTAAGATAACATTTGTATTTAAAATATACAGCTGTGTGTGTGTGTACGTGCGCATTATAGAATAAAAAGATAAACAAAATTCCTTTACAATGTAACAAGTATTTTCAGCTAGCTTAGCCAGCTTGCTGTTACTCAGTTTAACTCCTAGGTGAAACACAGAAGCCTCACCTGCTATTTGACATGTTTTAAAGGCTTAGGACTAAGTTATGGTTGTTTATGACATTATTGTAGATGACAAGCCTGTGACGGGTTGGGTCACAGAGACCTGCTTGGGACTGCCTCCTGACCTGCTGAGACTACCTCCAAGCTCGTTCTCCCTGACAGCTTGGGACTTCATTACCCTGTCTTGTTGAGCCAGACATGCTAGCCTGCTGCAAACACAGACCCAGGTCTGAACCACATCCCCCAAAAGCTGCAGGCTTAACTGAAAACAGCTTAAGAAGTGCTCCTGTCTCCAGCACCTAGATACCCAGTTTCCCAATGGGGTCCAAACCCCCAAATAAATCCGTTTTACTCTGCATAAAGCTTATACAGGGTAAACTCATAAATTGTTCACCCTCTATAACACTGATAGAGAGATATGCACAGCTATTTGCTCCCCCAGGTATTAATTACTTGCTCTAGGTTAATTAATAAGCAAAAAGAGATTTTATTAAGTATAAAAAATAGGATTTAAGTAGTTCCAAGTACTAATAGGCAGAACAAAGTAAATGACCAAGCAAAATAAAACACAAATATGCAAGTCTAAGCCTAATACAGTAGGAAACTAAATGCAGGTAAATCTCATCCTCAGAGATGTTCCAATAATCTTATTTCACAGACTAGACTCCTTCCTAGTCTGGGTCCGGCAATCACTCACATCCCCCGTAGTTACTGTCCTTTGTTCTGGATTCTTTCAGGCATCTTTTTGTGGTGGAGAGGTGACCTTTTGAGCCAGATGAAGACAAAATGGAGGGGTTTCCAGCGCCTTTTATATTCTCTCTCTTGTGGATGGAAACCCCTTTGTTCTCCTGTGCAAAATCACAACAACAAGATGGAGTCTGCAGCCACCTCGGAAAGTCACATGTCTATGGATGATTCAGCTTTTTGCAGGCCAATGCCATTGTTTACATGTTAGTTTGAACATTCCCAGGAAAGCTCAGCTGTGGATTGGCATCTCCCAAAGTCCATTGTTAGTTAAGTACTCCCAATTACTTGAATAACCCCTTCACACTATGTTTACCAAATCAGCTGTATGTGCTTCCAAACACTTTAAATACAAGCATAGAGTCAACACTCATAACTTCAGATATAAAAATGATACATGCATACAAATAGGATGAATATATTCAGTAGATCATAACCTTTGCAAAGACGTGTTACATGGCATATCTATCATAAAACATATTCCAGTTATGTCATATTGACACTCATAAGCATATTTCTATAAAGCATTATGGGGGGCAATGTCACACCCTCCTCCTGAAATTACTGCCAGAGACTTGGACACTGTCCATGGCAGAGACAGTACATGTAAAATCCCTGTTTGTTTCTCGTCACACCTCCTTCCAGTACCTTTAAACCTTATGATGTCATTCATAGGTGTTTTAGCAAAGTTCTGAGTTCTTGGTCCCTGGAAACATGCTGGGGTGTAGTACCATTAACAGAATGCAGTTAGCAACATCAGTTAAAGTATAGGAGTCTTGGCATTTACACCAATGCCAGGAGGCAGTGTGCCTCAGTTTCCCCTTCCACACAGCAGCTTAGGCCTGTTATGCTTTTGCTGCTGTGACAAGCTTCCAGCCTGTTTACAGATATAAGCTGAAAAGCAACATGCTTGTGGGACTGTTTTGTCACCATCCCTGGCATGTGCAAACGTTTTTTCCACAAATCAGGTATGTCACACATCTTTAAAGCATTTACCATTAGTATTAACTCCTTCGTCTTGACCCATAGATGAAGTAGCAAAAGACACAAGATTAACAGCAAATCTATGGCGGACAGGCTTTGTCCCCACAATTTAGCTTGTTTAGTGTCTATTGCATTTCCCAGTTCCTTTGTGTACCATGGTAGGTGCTCTGATACAGATTCTTCTGCCTCTTTGGAGAAGGCTTTCAATTCAGCCATGTGTTTGAGGCTTTGGCAAGGAAAGGGTGCACTGCAACCATGCCTGTCCTTGGCCCCTCCCTCTGGAATTTCTTTGGATTGGACCCCTCCCCCTGCTTGTGAAGCTTCCCAAATGCAAAGTTTTTTAAATGCAGTTTTTTCACCCTCTTCCTGGGGAAGAACCTCCCTACAAAAGGTAGGTAGACCCGCCTGTCCCCGCTCACCTTCTGTCAGGACTTCCTTCTCTGGGCCAGACACTCCTGTGTCCCCCAGTAGGGAAGGTGGCCTGGACCCAGGTATAGGGTAACAGCTACCGGCTATGACAGACCCTTCATTGGCCAGCAAAATCCCGCCCACTTTCCCTCAGGTTGGGTTTGTTTCCAGCTACAGAGTCCTTGGGGTCCATTCCCACAGGAGCAGATCGAGGGAAGTGATTAGTCCCCTCTATTCAGCACTGGTGAGGCTCCATCTGGAGGTTTGGGCCCCCCACTACAGAAAGGATGTGGACAAATTGGAGAGAGTCCAGCGGAGGGCAGCAAAAATGATTAGGGGGCTGGGGCACATGACTTACAAGGCGAAGCTGAGGGAACTGGGCTTATTTAGTCTGCAGAAGAGAAGAGTGAGGGGGGATTTGATAGCAGCCTTCAACTTCCTGAAGTTCCAAAGAGGATGGAGCTCGGCTGTTCTCAGTGGTGGCAGATGACAGAACAAGAAGTAATGGTCTCAAGTTGCAGTGGGGGAGGTCTAGTTTGGATATTAGGAAAAACTATTTCACTATGAGGGTGGTGAAGCACTGGAATGTGTTACCTAGGGAGATGGTGGAATCTCCTTCCTTAGAGGTTTTTAAGGCCCGGCTTGACAAAGCCCTGGCTGGGATGATTTAGTTGGTGTTGGTCCTGCTTTGAGCAGGGGGTTGGACAAGATGACCTCCTGAGGTCTCTTCCAACCCTAATCTTCTATGATAGTTCCATTATCCTCGCTCTAGATTTTTTTTTCCTTTTACAATTTGATCTCCTGGGGTAGAATTTACTCCTTGGATAGTAATTGCCAGGATCACGCCATTTTCCTTTTCTGTGAAGCTCAATCAGGAAGGATGATCTCATTGTTCAGTCACCGAGCATTAGGGACTGGGATGTAGGTGGGCTGGCCTAGTGGTCAGAGTAGGAGTCAGGTCTAGTGGGTGGAGCAGGCCTCCAGGTAGAGAATGGAGTGGAGGGTCATAACCAGAGTCAACTGCTGCTTACCAGAGCCAGGGGTCGAGTTGGAGTCAGAGCCAGGAATCACAGCTGAGGGCAGAGCCGAGGTCAGATACCAAATGACAGAGCCAAGGGGTCAAGCCAGAATCAGAGCCAGAGCGGGGACGGGTAAGTGATAGTCAGAAGAGAGGCATAACAGAAAGTACCGGAGGTGAGGCAAGGATCAGGCATGGAGCCAGAGCTCAGTGGGAGCTAGGAGCAAAGGCAGGGCTGAGGCAAGAGGCAGGAGCGGAGAGGAATCAGGAACAGGGTTGGGTATGGAATGCAGGAAGCAGTCACAAGCAAGGTGTAACGCAGCAGCAACAGGGAATCATCCAGTGACTCAGACAACTTCCTGTGCCTCCTTCTGGCTTAAATAGCATGGTTGGGCCAGTCAGTGGAGCTGGGTGAACCTCCAGTGAGGGCTCCCAGGGGTGGTGCTTTGGCTGAGGCTGTCGTCCTGCTAGCTCCACAGCCTGCAAGGTTTCAGCAGATATTGGCTAGTGGCCAGAATGCAATGGCTGTCTGGGAGCTTTTAGGCCTGGGTTTCAGTCCTCGGACATCATGGTGAGAAATCTGGGTTTAGTTCCCAGTTCTGCCACAGACTCATTATGTAACCATGGGCAAGTCACTTCATCTCTCTGGGTCTTGTCCCTTCATTTGTACAATGGGGTTAATAGTACTTTCTTTTTCTGTCCTATTTCAACTTCTTTGGGAGAAGAACCGTCCTTTGCTATGTACAGTGCCTAGCACAATGGGGCTCTCATCTAGATTGAGGCCTCTAAGCGTGACCACAATAATAACAGGTGAAAATAGGGTCCGACTATAAAGGACCCCAGAGCAGCAGCCTCGCCACTGACCATGGCAGTCTGCATCGTGGCAGGGCCTTGGGCCAACATTACAAGATCACGCAAGAAAAATGCAAATGTGGTACACAGTTTTGCAGGTGAAATTCACTGATGTTGTTCCAAAGCCCTCAAGCCAAGTGCATGTTTCAGCAATATGATCCCATACCAACTTGCTTTTATTAAAAAGAAAATAACAAATACTTACAGGTGACATGAGGGCTGCCTTCTGCAATTTCTCCAGCATGTGAGGTTTTTTACAACCCACATGATGGGGCACTTCTGACCTCCACGGAAGCAGGATCTGATGATTTCATAAGCAAGGGATGTCTACCAGATTCCCAGACAGCCTGCCTATATAATCAGTCATGCCTTCACCTGTACAAAGGAAAGAGTCACTCTGATATGCAAAACAGGGATAATATAATATTTGAATTCAAATAAAAAGCACAGAAGGAATCGCCCAGTGACTGAATGGTGAGTGCAGATATTCCTGGTTAACTCCAGAGCAGGGAATTCATTTTCCCTACAGCAACATTTTGCTACAGAATGTTATGGGAGTTAGTCATATGTGTCCAAACAGGTGAACAGGCTGCCTACTTGGCTTTAACAGGTAAATACCAGCTTCTGAACATGGAATTTCCCCTCACCTCACCTCTAACTCTCTAGTAAAGAAGGCAGGGTTTCTGCCTTTTTTAAAACAGCTTCCCTATGTGCATTCTACAAAGCTCAACTGATGATCACAAAAATCAATCTTGCTGTCACATGATAGAAAAAAGGACCACAACCAATTAAACATCAGAGCTGGTCAAAAAATAATCCACAGTTTTTATGGAAATTTCATGCCTGTTTGTTGAAATTCAAAATTAAACCGAAAAATTCAGTTGAAATTTGAAATTACATCATGCCAATGATAAAAAAATGCACTGTAGAACTACAAGATTCACATTCATGCACCGCTGTTCTATCAACTACAGCTTCAGCCCCAGAAGAAATGACAAATGACAAATATGCATTTAGGTGATAAATAACTAATTCTGAGAGAACGCAGGGAAACTCCAATTCTGCCTCAAGTCGTGGCCATATTCTTGTGGCAGTTCCATGCTAGCAGCCATGGGCTGGTGATAACAGGGACGAATGGATGAATGGACTATAAGGTGTATAGAAAGCTGGCTAGATTGTCGGGCTCAATGAGTAGTGATCAACAGCTCTATGTCTAGTTGGCAGCCGGAATCAAGCCGAGTTCCCCAGGGGTTGGTTTTGTTCAACATCTTTATTAATGATCTGGATGATGGTATTAATTGCACTCTCAGCAAGTTTGCAGATGACACTAAGATGTGGGGAGAGGTAGATATACTGGAGGGTAGGGATATGGTCCAGAGTGACATAGACATATTGGAGGATTGGGCCAAAAAAAATCTGATGAGGTTCAACAAGGACAAGTACAGAGTCCTGCGTTTAGGAAGGAAGAATCCCATGCACTGCTACAGGCTGGGAACTGACTGGCTAAGCAGCAGTTCTGCAGAAAAGGACCTGAGGATTATAGTGGCCGAGAAGCTGGATATGAGTCAGCAGTGTGCCCTTGTTGCCAAGAAGGCTAATGGCATATTGGGCTGCATTAGTAGGAACATTGCCAGCAGATCGAAGGAATTGATTATTCCCCTCTATTCGGCACATTGTGAGGCCACATATGGTGTATTGCATCCCATTTTGGGCCCCTCACTACAGAAAGGATGTGGACAAAGTGGAGAGAGTCCAGTGGAGGGCAACAAAAATGATCAGGGGGCTGGGGCACATGACTTACAAGGAGAGTCTGAGGCTTGTTTAGTCTGCAGAAGAGAAGAGTGAGGGGGGATTTGATAGCAGCCTTCAACTCCCTGAAGGGGGGTTCCAAAGAGGATGAAGCTCGGCTGTTCTCAGTGGTGGCAGATGACAGAACAAGAAGCAGTGGTTTCAAGTTGCAGTGGGGGAGGTCTAGGTTGGATATTAGAAAACACTATTTCACTAGGAGGGTGGTGAAGCACTGGAATGGGTTACCTAGGGAGGTGGTGGCATCTCCATCCTTAGAGGTTTTTAAGGCCCGGCTTGACAAAGTTGGTGTTGGTCCTGCTTTGAGCAGGGTATTGGACTAGATGACCTCCTGAGGTCTCTTCCAACCCTAATATTCTGTGATTCTATGTTTCCCTTCGTTAGGGTCTATGTGTCTGAAACACACTTCAATTCATAGTGGGTAGTGGGAGGAGTTCTTAGAGGGGTCATGTGATCCTTTTTCAGATGGGTCACCCCCGCCCCCCCGAACTGATTGCTCAAATCCTCTCTAGGGGTGGTCCTACACGTCTGAAATCCTTTCCAACTGGTAGAGAGCAATGGGAGGAGTTTTCAGAGGGGTGACAGGCCACCACTTGCTTCCACTCACATGTCAGTCTCAGTCATGGAACTTGCCCTGATTGGTCAAAGTCCTTGGGGTAGTCCTACAGTCTTGAAACATACTGTGATTGTTAGAGGGCAGTGGGAATAGTTCTTAGAGGGAGGTCACATGCTACCCATTGTTTCTGGTCACATGTCAATCTCAGTCCTGGAAGTAATAATCCCCAGGGTAGTTCTTATTGTGACCTGTGGGCGTTGCCTCAGGGATCAAGGGGTGGGATAAACATCTGATTGTCATTAGACCCCTAGAGTACTAAAGGAATATCAAGTGGGGTTCCACAGGGACCTGTCCTGGGTCCAGTGCCAGTCAATAACTTCATAAATGACTTGGATTGGATAATAGCATAGAAAGTATACTTATCAAGTTTGTGAACAATACTGAGCTGGGAGAGGTTGCAAGCACTTTGCGGGACAGGATTAGAATTCAAAATTATTTTGATGAACTGGAGGAATGGTCTGATAATAATAGGATTAAATTCAATAAGGACAGCTGCAAAGTATTAAACTTAAGAAGAAATAATCAATTGTACATATACAAAATGGGAAATGACTGTAGAAAAGGATTGGAGGATAGTGGATCACAAAGAAAATACAAATGAAAAATGTAATATGGCTGTAAAAAAGCAAAAATCATTCTGGGATGTATTTGAAGGAGTGTTGTAAGCAAGACTCGAGAAGTAATTCCACCACTCTACTCAGCACGGATAAAGCCTTAGCTGGGGTACTGTGTCCAGTTCTGGGAATATATGTAAATGGTTGTTATAAAGAGGAGGGTGACAAATTGTTCTCCTTAACCACTGAGGTAATAGATTTAAATTTTAGCCAGGGAGATTTAAATTAGATTGAAGAAAAAAAACCTCTTGTCAACACTGGAACAAATTACTTAAGGAGGTTTCAGAGGGGTAGCCGTGTTAGTCTGTATCAGCAAAAACAATGAGGAGTCCTTGTGGCACCTTAGAGACCAACAAATTTATTTGGGCATAAGCTTTCATAGGCTATAACCCACTTCATCAGATGCCTGGAGTGAAAATACAGTAGGCGGGTATAAATATACAGCACATAAAAAGATGGAAGTTGCCTTACCAAAGGGGGGGGGGGTGTCAGTGCTAATGAGGCCAATTCAATCAAGGTGGATGTGGCCTATTCCCAACTGTTGACAAGAAGGCGTGAGTATCAACAGAGGAAAAATTGCTTTTTGTAGTGACCCAGCCACACCCAGATTTTATTCAGGCCTAATTTCATGGTGTCAGGTTTGCAAATTAATTCCAGTTCTGCAGTTTTTCATGGAAGTCTGTTTTTGAAGTTTTTTGTTGTTGAAGAATTGCCACTTTTAAGTCTGTTATTGAGTATCCAGGAAGATTGAAGTGCTCTCCTACTGGTTTTTGAATGTTACAATTCTTGATGTCTGATTTGTGTCCATTTATTCTTTTGCATAGAGATTGTTGGGTTTGGCTAATGTACATGGCAGAGTGGCATTGCTGGCAAATATCACATTGGTAGAGGTGCAGGGCCTACTTATCTCTCTTATGCCAGAACTGCATCAGTATAACTCAGTATAACTCAGTGGTAAATGGAACAAAGACTAGAATCAGACCTCAGAGCTTAAAGGAGCTTGGCCTGATTTCTTTTGTTCTTCTCAGTAAGGATTTGTTTTGGAGACATCTCAGCCTACCTGAGATCCCACATACATTATGCAAAGTTTCAGGGATTTGTGCTGCCATTCTTTAAAATCCCTCCTGGCCAGAGGAAAAATCCTCTCACCTGTAAAGGGTTAAGAAGCTAAAGGTAACCTCGCTGGCACCTGACCAAAATGACCAATGAGGAGACAAGATACTTTCAAAAGCTGGGAGGAGGGAGAGAAACAAAGGGTCTGTGTCTGTCGGTATGCTGCTTTTGTCAGGGATAGATCAGGAATGGAGTCTTAGAACTTTTAGTAAGTAATCTAGCTAGGTATGTGTTAGATTATGATTTCTTTAAATGGCTGAGAAAAGAACTGTGCTGAATAGAATGACTATTTCTGTCTGTGTGTCTTTTTTGTAACTTAAGGTTTTGCCTAGAGATATTCTCTATGTTTTGAATCTAATTACCCTGTAAGGTATCTACCATCCTGATTTTACAGAGGTGATTCCTTTACTTCTATTTCTATTAAAAGTCTTCTTGTAAGAAAACTGAATGCTTTTTCATTGTTCTCAGATCCAAGGGTTTGGGTCTGTGGTCACCTATGCAAATTGGTGAGGATTTTTACCAAACCTTTCCCAGGAAGTGGGGTGCAAGGGTTGGGAGGATTTTGGGGGGAAAGACGTGTCCAAACTACGTTTCCCAGTAAACCCAGTTAGAGTTTGGTGGTGGCAGTGGATATTCCAAGGACAAAGGATAAAATTAATTTGTACCTTGGGGAAGTTTTAACCTAAGCTGGTAAAAGTAAGCTTAGGAGGTTTTCATGCAGTTCCCCACATCTGTACCCTAGAGTTCAGAGTGGGGGAGGAACCTTGACATTAATTAACTTCTATAATCTCCTTTAATTTCATTAAAAACTTATCTGGAGTGCTTTGCAGCACCAAGAAGAGGACAGCAAAGAGAAGGTAGAGAATCTTCATAGTTGAAGTTTGGCTTGGAACTCACTGTCACTGGAGAGAAGAGACACAAAGATAGACAGGAGACAGAGTCTCTATTTATAGGGTGCTGGGAATGGTGATATGCTGACCAGCTGAAATCTTGTTTTGATGTAAATCACATTTATAACATGTATGCTGCAATCGCTAATTATAATTATTATTTGTACAGCACCATAAAAGTTCCTTGGGAATTTCAGGGAAATACAAAAAATAAGTCCCTGCCTTCAGGAAGTTACTAGAAACAAGTTATACCTAGCAAACAGGTACTTCTTGGTCGAAAGCCCTTTTAAATTCAGTGGGAGTCTCCCTGTTGTCTTCAATGAGGGCCCTACTACAGAGAGGAATTCCAGAACACAGTTCTACCTGGGAAGTGATTGGCAGTAGGGAGTATGTGTGTTGGTTATTTATTTTGAAAAATATAAATATTTCTGTGGATGGAGTCTGCTGTCTGAAGCCCCTCGGCCAGAGCCTGCCACCCCAGGGCTGAAGCCCAAAGCCTGAGCCCCACCGGCCCTGGGAAGGTGAGGAACTCGCTGGCTGCCTGCTCCTCCAGCGTGGTGCCCCAGGTGTCTCCAGAGCGGGGCAGGGCCCAACCCCTGCTGCTGGCCCCAGCAAGCAACACCAGGGCAGTGCATCCAGGAGCAACAAGCAGAGGGAAGGAGCTGCTACTTTGCCCCCTTCCCTCAATCACAGCCAAGGAGGCTGTGGCCACAAGAAAAGACTCTAGTGGCCACATGTAGCTACGGTGGCCGCATTTGAGAAATGATGTGCTATGTTAACTGTGTCTCTGTCCATGGAGGTTACAGGTCTTCTCACCTGCCACTTTCTCCACGGAGAAAGGACACGAGGCTCTGGATGCTTCCCTGCCCAGTGGGGACACAAGGCGTGAGCACATCACCCTGGCTGGCCACCTCACCCTTCTTTCCCTGTCATGTTCTTGCCATACACACAGAGAAGTTAGATAAAAGCAGCAATTCTCTTACAGGAAGGTGGCTGATAGAGCCACAATTGATAATGGGTTTATTTGATCCTGTATGATTTATACTGTGGTTAAGGGTAAACACTGTACACTGCTTTTATAGATTTAAAGAAGGGCATTTGATTCTATTAATCGAGAGAAATTAAGAAGGACAGGTATCAATCTAAGACTTCTGCATATTCTGGAGGCTCTTCACCAGGGTAATAGGGGTAGAGTAAGAACTAAAGCCAATGGAAAATGTACTAATGTTTTCCCTATTTCTGGGGAAGTGAACCAGGGATGCCTCCTAATAACTCTTCTTTTTAATTTATATATTAATGATGGGGTGGATGTTTTAAAGGAAGATCATTTTTTCCACCACATCTTAAGGGTGGATCTACCCCGGTATTGTTATATGCCGATGACATGGTGGTTGTATCACAAACTCCACTAGGCCTCTGAAAGCTGTTATACCATTTTTCCTCTTGTGGTAACTCTCAAGACCTGATTCTCAATTATAATAAGACCAAGGTCATGATTTTGGGGCAGAACACTCTGCAAATGTTGTGGAAGATAGAAGACCACCTGTAGAACAAGTCTCTGCTTTTATTTATTTAAGGATAAAGTTTCATCTTTCAGGCTGTTGGTCCCCTTACCATAAAGACTTAAAACAAAAGACCCTTAACTCTGCTCAAGGGGTGCTCTGGTTTACCCGCTCCTATGGTGGGAACGGAGTTGGCCCAGCACTAAGAATTTATAATACAAATACATTATCACAGATGCTCTATGGGGTGGAAGTTTATTTTGGGGGCCAAATTTCAGCCTTAAAGATCATTCAAACTAATTTTTGAGGAGACTTTTAATTCTCCCAAATGGAGGAACAACCTGTGTACTCCTTATTTCCTTGGTATAAGACACTCCAATGTACTATAGCTACATGGGCTTTCTCTATTACTCGCTTATTGTTGATACCTTTTAATCAACATAATCAGCTACTCAAACAGAGAGTGAGATATTATCCACCAAGTATATCTGGCTAGGATTGATTATGCTGAGTTTGCCTTTTGGTTTTCTTCTTTGAAGATGGCTCATGTTTTTGAATCATATTTGAATGAAATATCAAATCCTCATTTACATGTAGCACCTGTCATCCTTAGGCAGAGGAAGTGCTGGTTATTCCAAGGGGAGGAAGTGCTGGTTGTTCCAGGGGGGAGGGGAATGGAGAACAGGAGAGCGAGGGGCCAGTGTGTGTCTGTAGCTCCAGACGAGAGGGCTTATAGCAAACAGGCCTTCATGTAGCAAAGCAGCTGAGAATCATCCCAAAGCCTGTGAGGGACAGAGCACCTGACGAGGGATGCCCGAGGATGGGAGCCAGTCAGTAGCACCGTGCCATGGAAGAATCACCTGAGAGGAAAAACCGGAGCTGGATCCAGTATCACTGTCACCCAGAAAAGTGGGGCTTGTGACTTTGCATTAGGAATAAGGAGGGAGGTTGCAGATAGTTCAGTGGGGAGGTTGTCGCTCTGTGTGGGTTTGCAGAGAGGTTAGAAGACGGCACCAGAGGGGTTTGCTGAGGAAAGTTCACTGGTGCTGAAGATGACCAGGAACACCCAAAAGTCACTGCTGGACTTGAACTCTGCCCAGGATTCCTGAACTCTGAGTCTAGATGCATTGTTCGCAGTCTGTCCTTCTGGAGTCCTCGTGGTGGATGTAACCCTGCTTCCCCTATTGTTTTTCTCCATTCATCCCTCCATAAATAAATATCTCCCTTTCTTATATTCATTGTACTATTCCAGTGTGCGTGTGTTTACTCCAGGGGTTGGGAATAAGTGCCCCTGGGGTGGAAGGGAGTTTCCCTGCTGCATTCCTGCATGAGCCTTTTCTTGGCTGAAGCTGCCCTGCAGAGTGGACTCCCTTTTGTCCATGATAGCACTACAGTTACATGCATAAGGCATATACTCAGTAACAATTCAAAACCATAGAGCCTGCTGTCCTTAGAAGTAGCTGTGGAAAATTTCTTCACAACTTTATTGTTGCCCATGGAAATCTGGAGCACTGGAAGATCTACCTCATTATCTTTTGGACTGTAGAATTCCAAGCTTCAGAGTGCACACTGGATTTTGCCTCTCATACACAAAAGTATTTTGTCACTATCTCAACTGGTAATGTTTTTATTTTTTTCTGAGTCCCCGTCATAATCACATCAGTGGCAATTTTTGCTCGTTTGGCATAGTGCTGAAAAAGAGAGTTTTTATTACATTCTGAATGACATTTTAATGTATTATATGGATGTTACTGTTGTTTTAGATTGTGCATGTTTTTCTTTTTATATTGCCAAAAGACATGTCATATGCAATTTAATAAAATTGCATTGAATTTAATTGCAAGAAGGTGGCAATATAACAGTCCTTTACCTTAAAATTCAGAACAAGAACACACAAAAACTCAAAAAGAGAAGGACAAAGCAAGCTGCTCCCTAAAACAGAGTGACACAACTCACCCCAAATTTCTCGAAGATGGCTGGCTGACTTTGCTAAGCCCAGAACACATGCTTCCCTATAGAACCGTCTAGCTTGAAAGCAGGACCAAAGAAAAACCCTGAACATTTAAAGTGATAGATCTACAATTGTAATACAATTTTCAATACACCATTCTTTCCCCACAGATGACAATGATCCATCTGGGTCCCATCCAGCTGCTGACTGGAACTCAAAGATCTTCCCTTAATTGGCATATGGCTGTTACACTGATGACCACACCTGGCTTTGGGAAAGGCTGGAATATGTGGGGTTCACAGGTGGGGATGATTGAGGTAAAAGAAACACCTCCCTTCACAAAAAAATAAACAATGCCTTCTCTTCCCCTTCTGCTGCCAACAAACCATACCTTGACCTCTTTTCAGAGCCAACTGCAAGTTGGAGTGAAACTTGGCTGAAGTTTAAGGAAGATTCACTTATCCACAGGCACCCATCCATCTTACTTACCCATAGCTCTATCCCTAAGGGAGACAGGGAGTCTAAATATTCTCCTTGTGTCCCATAAAACCTCATCTCCCATAGGTTTTTGATGGTGGAACCCTCTCTCCCAACACCTCTATGTTTCCTCCTTGCTTTATGCCCTGCTCTTGAGGGAAGGCCTGCCTATCTCCTACCTCCCCAACAGCATCTTGAGGAGCTGGCCCATCGTTCTGCTGACTTTCCGAGGGTGGTTGGTGGCCTACTCCTCCTCCCACTATCTTAGAGGTCTGGCCAGACCCCCTTCACAGACTGAAGTTACCAACAGTTTCTCAGGAACAGGTGCCTTCATCCTTTAGTAGCAGGATGTGGCTATTCTTTTGCACACCAACATCAGTGATTGATTGACCAGATCAGCTATTTCCTAATACTCTAATGCACTGTCAGTATTGAACCCAGGTTATTGCAGATTAATTTGAAAGGGGAAAACAGCACTGGGCCTCTGCTCTTTTCTACCTTTTTATAAGGTATCAGGAGACGAGAAGGGATATATGTTTTATAAAGTTTTTTTTTGTTTTAATCTGTTTTGTTTTTTTCTCCTTGTTATTTACCTTAGAAGTATCAGGAAAACAAAGTCTGGTCTTCCATCTTTTGCTAGAAGGTTCTTTGGAAGCCCCACAGAAATGTCTTCTGGGTTCCTCAAACCTGAACTGAAGGGTGGGGTTCTTGAATCTTTAACAAGGAAAGTTTTTCTCTCAACTGGTTCAAAAACATTTGAATAAAATAGTTGTTATTAACAATACAAAAATATACAAAGAGTTTTAAACTCTTCTGTAGTACCTGTTGTGTCCTGACCTTACTGGTTCTCAGCAGTGTCATGTCATAGCCCCCTCCACATGGTTCTGGTGTCCCTCCATTGGGAATATTGAGTTGAGTTGAGTTCTGAATCACTCCTTACCTGACTGCTAGTCACAAACTGGAGGGAGCTCAGAGAATAATAAAAATTACCAGAGTGCTGGAGAGGGTTTAACTGGAATTGAAAACAGAGTCTGTACATGTATTGCTTGACAAGTCAGCCCCTAAAGCAGGGTGGGACAATACTAAAAGCCTACAGTTCTTTAGAGGATATAAACACCAAGCAGGGAGAGCAATTATTTTTAGCCTGATATAAGGGGGTCTTCTGAGAATAATTAAGACTGGGAACATTTAGGCTGAATCTCAGTGAGAATTCATTGAGCTCAGTGACATCTGTGAGTGGGGGAAGAGTCCCACAAAGCAGACCCTGATACTGGCTCCCTGGGAGCTGTGGCAGCCAGGCCCTGTGGTCCCTCTCTTTATGTTTGAGACTCTCCAGCTCTCAGGGTTGGGAGGCTGAAGCACTCAGCCACTGCTAGATCTTCCTCCATGTGGGCAGCATTTCCAGCAGTCCTCTGTTTCCATGTCTGGCTAGTCCATGCACGAGTATCTGGGGGGTCTCATTTCACACAGGTCCGGCCCCACTCTGATCTTCAGGCCATTGGCAGCTATTGAATATCTAGCTTTAAATGTACCCTGTGATGATTGTTCACTACCTCCTGGGGGAGGGGAGGAAAGGGGGCAGCTGGCCTGACCTCAAGAACAGAGCACAAGGTGAGGGGGAAGCATGGCCTGTTGGCAGAGAGAGCTCTGTTGGGCGTGGCCTATGGGACAAGAGGTTGGGAAGGGACAGAGAGAATGTTTAGATCCCGACCACCTCCCTGATGGGCTGGAGATGTGAGTTGAGGGGTCAGTGAGTAACTAAAACAACTTCTCAAACTTCAGCCAAGGTTGGCTCCAACCTCAATAATTGTAGATAATCCTGTAATAAACTATCTAAAGATTTATTAATTAAGACAAAGAAATAAGAGATTTATTTATACGGTTAAAGCAGGTACGCCACACACAAAGGTACACAATGAAATGGTAACAGGAGTTTCTGTAAGAAGTAAACTCTGTATATCCCTTCTGTTACCCGGGGTTCTTTCAACCCAAAGCTCCTGGTAACTTTTACTCTGTGTGAGGTGGTGTCAGGAAATAAATCAGGGGAGACGTGGCCGTCAGACCGATAAATGGCTGGCACAAACAGGACAACACAAGAGTGCTTTCACTTAAAGCTAAACTTTACTTAGTCTCAAGCACTTCATAGAATCATAGAATCATAGAATATCAGGGTTGGAAGGGACCTCTGGAGGTCATCTAGTCCAACCCCCTGCTCAAAGCAGGACCAATCCCCAATTTTTGTCCCAGATCCCTAAAAGGCCCCCTCAAGGATTGAACTCACAACCCTGGGTTTAGCAGGCCAATGCTCAAACCACTGAGCTTACACACGTCCACAACAGGTTAATAAAACACCCCCAACCCTCGATAATTACCAAAGCTGAGTGTGGCTCTTGAGTGGCACAGAGGCAGTCCATCTGCCGGTGGGGAACACAAGATGCATCCAGAGAGAGAGTCCAGTCCTGAAGAGTCCCCCTACCTCAAACTTTCCCCCCTTATTTATACATGAGTAATAGAATGACATGTCCCTTAAAGAAAACTTGTTAAGCAAGCAGTTCCAATGGGCAAGCAAGAGGCTCCTTCTGATTATTGATTAACCAGGTGTGGGTTTTTCCAGAGTTTGCAGCCTTGAGGCCCCAATAGACATTCCTGGGGCACATCCTGCTCTTCTAAAATGCATGTATCAGCAACTTCAATGCAATTCTTATCAGGAAGGATGCAGGGTCAAGCTGCCCGATCTGTGGCAACCCAAACCCCCTCCCCTCCTGCCTTGGTCAAGCTGAGGCTGTGACATGGCCAATTTACAGCCTGCTGACTTGGCTGCTTTTAGCAATAAGCCATCGTGGTTTCAGGCACTCTACTGGTTTGCCAAAATCTCCCCATACGCTTCAGGCTAATCCAGCAGCTGGAGATCCCTTGAATTTACGTAGAAATCTTGTGTCAAGTATCAGGGGGTAGCCGTGTTAGTCTGAATCCACAAAAACAACAAGGAGTCCGGTGGCATCTTAAAGACTAACAAAGAGTTATTTGAGCATAAGCTTTTCATGGGATGCATCTGAAGAAGTGAGGTTTTTATCACAAAAGCTTATGCTCAGATAAATCTGTTAGTCTTTAAGGTGCCATCGGACTCCTTGTTGTTTTCTTAGAAATCTTGCCCTTACAGAGGCCAAACAGCATAGAGATACCATTTCTTCTTGTTAGGGATTTTTATTCCCTTCCCTCAAGCTGAAGGGATGAGTCCATTTGCATGTCTTCTCTTTGGGTGGGAGGAGATAAAGCAATTATCAAACCATTTGTTCTTTGATGTTCCACAACAGCTGGTTTGGTTTCAATGGGCCTTCCTGGTGGGGAAGCACCTACCAGCTTCTGGAGAAAGCCAGCATTTTACATACATTAATGTTTCTTTCCTTTCTGGTGATATACACAGTTCCCGAGGTTTACAGTGCAAATGCTTAAATGTTACCCTACAATATGGGATACAGATGTTATAAGTGAGATCAACACATGCAGCAATTTACAAGCATTCGCACCTTTATGATCCTAATGCATATTTTAACAATACTAACACAGGTGAGCCAGAGTGGTTCTAGGTATTGTGATGGGGCAAGGCCAGATGGCTATAGAAAAGTAATGGGAGACAGATATATTAGCCACAGGCTAAACAAATCCTTGGTACCAGGATAAGTGAAATGGCAGCTGCTCCAGGTCAATTAAGACACCTGGGGCCAATTAAGAACTTTCCAGAAAGCAGGGAGACTGCTAGGTTGATTGGGACACCTGAAGCCAATCAGGGGCTGGCTGAAACTAGTTAAAAGCCTCCCAGTTAGTCAGGTAGGGGTGCATGTCAGGAGCTGTGGGAGGAAGTTGCGCTTTTGGAGAGGCTGAGTAGGACACACCATATCAGGCACAAGGAAGGAGGCCCTGAGGTAAGGGTTAAGTGGAGCTTGAGGAAGTGAGGGCTGCTGTGGGGGAAGTAGCCCAGGGAATTGTACATGTCATGTTTCTAACAGGTCAGCTACCATAGCTGATACTATTAGGGTCCCTGGGCTGGAGTCCGGAGTAGAGGGTGGGTCCAGGCTCCCCCCCACCTTTGCCCCCTGATTAATCACTGAGACTGGGAGACAACAGAGACTGTGCAAGGAAGGATAACTTCTCCTCACCTCCCTCGCTGGCTTATGATGAAAGTGGCTCAGTAGACTGTGACCCTTGTCTCTAGAGAGAGAAGGGTTACATGGAGGGTCACAGTGAGCCTCTGAGGCTAGTGAAATCCGCTAGGAAACGTGGGACCCACGGAGGCAAGGACAGAGCTTTGTCACAGTATGTATTTGTTAGCGTTCAGTTGAGACACAGGGACCTTGGCATGAGCTGACACCTGGTTTGCCAGCATCATCACAGTGTCAACAGGAAAACTTGAGTGAGTGAGGGGGGCAGAATGTGGCCCTTTCAGGGGAGGCTTTCCTGAGATGCTGCAGTAAATGCCTTGAAGAAATTGAAACATGTTACCTCTATTGCGTGCTGCTGGACCCCTAAGGTTATAACCGGTCAGGTGTGTCTGGCAAAGATTGTTCTTTCCAAACCCAAGTGGTGCTCCTGCTCATGGTTCCATTATCCACTCTCTAGAAGTGTTCTTCCCCACCCCCCGCCCCCCGGCTTTTACAATTTGATAGAATTGCTTCTCAGATAGTAATTTCCAGGATGGCTGTTTTCCTTTTCTGTAAAGCTTAGGAAGGAAGGATGGTCTCATTGTTCAGTCATGAAATGGGAACTTCTAGGGAAAACAGATCCATGACTCCTGCCAGTCACTGGGGGGGTCATAATGGATTAGCCAGGAGATGACCAGAATCAGGGGAAAATGTGGGAAGTGTTTCCCATTAAACTTCAGTATCCCTCAGTGCCCCTGGATTGTGATCTCTAAGGGGAGTGTTTCAGTGACTCAAGACCTGGAGGATAGGGGGACCCCTTAATCATTTCTATCAGATGTGAGATGGACTTGGACTGCAAGGGGACCAGTAGGATCTGGGCTGCTCTCGTCCATAAAGTTATCTGTGGTGCCAGAATCAATGAGGTCCCACTGCACAGATAGTTACTGAGGCTGGCTCAGGATCCTTGGCCTACTGGGTACTTGTAGCTGTGGCATCACCTGACAGGATCTGGTGCATGTCCTGGTCAGGACTAGGGTTTGGGACTCGGGTTATGCCTGGCTTGCATGCCCATCTTGGATCAAGACTTGTGTCAGCTTGTTCTCTGCAATCTTTAGGTCCAGGCTTCAGGCCAGGCAGGTGGAGATGGAATGGCCCAAGTGCCTGCAATTGAAGCACAGACTGGGATGTTGCTGACTGTCTTTTTCTTTGGGAGTAAGTTGCTGGTGGGCAGAATCTATCTGCCTGTGCTCAGCATGCTGAACAGGGTGTGGTGCTGGTGGTAGGCACAGGCCAGGCAACTGGAATCACCCCTTCTTTCTTCGTGCCACTCACACAACTGATTCTCTGATCATTCAGTCAGCTCAATAAAGGCATCTAGGTTTGCTGGGGTTTCCACTTCGGCCAAACTGTCCTTGAGCTCCTCAGACCCTATCAGAAGTGGGACAGCTGGGTAGCTTCATTCCACTCTGTGTCTGATACCAGTTGGCAGAAGTGGACCACACAGGCCACAGCATTACCCTGCCCCTGCCGGAGCTTCCTGAGCACAGCCTCAGTTGCATGGCCAGAGCAGGGGTTGTCGAAGATTGTTGACATTGAATGTAGGAAGCCATCCCAACTGGTTAGTACCAGGCTGTTGCCCTCTAGTAGGCAGAGGCCCAATCCAGTGCTGCCCTGACTAGCAGGCTGACTACCAGACCTACCTTGCCTGTGGGGAGAGTGCACCTGGAGGTGCAGTAGGAACTGGAGGCAACACTGATTTATAAACCAACAGAACATCTCATGGTGCCCACTGAAACGTTCTGGTAATGGAGTCCCGTGTCCCTTCTCCAGGGGCACTGCAGCAGGTGGGATCCAGAGACCAGCATGCTGTGTTGAGGAGTTGAAGAGCCTGCAGGCATAACACCTGATTCTCTGCAGTCAACTTGGTAAGATGGCCCTGCGCTGCCTGGTAGACCACCCAGAGCCAGGCTACCTACTTGGGTTTTCCAGTTCCCTTTGGGAAGGAAAGGTGAGCCCTGCTGGTTCCATTCTGCAGGACCCTCCCTCAGGGAAGTGGTCTGAGCAAGCTGTTAGGTACTGGGACATCGAAGGTCAGGCATAGAGGTCAGAGAAGTCAGGCATCCACCTTAGGGAATGAAGTGGCGGGTCATAACCAGAGACAACTGCTGATTACCAGAGCCAGGGGTCAAAGCTGAGGGTTCGAGCTGGGATCAGATACCAAATGCCTGAGCCAAGGATCAAGCCAGAGTCAGTCAGAAATCAGAGCTCGAAGTAGTAACCAATAGTTGGAACAGAGGCGTAAGGGCAGGGACTGGAGGTGAGGCAAGGATCAGGCATGGAGTGGGCGCACGGTGGGAACTAGGAATGAAAGCAGGGGTGAGGCAGGAGCTAGGAGCAGGTTGGGGTGGAGTGGGAACCAGGGATAGGGTTGGGTGTGGAATTCAGGAAGCAGGAACAAGCAGCAGTAACAGGGAATCACCTCTAAGCACAAACCATAATATTAACAGGTGAAAATAGGATTTGACTATAGAGGATCCCATAGTGGCGTAATAATCACCATTCACCATGACAAGTTAATGAAACAACAGCTGGGATAAAAAAAAGGAGTGTACTAAATATTTCTGCTCACACTGTAACGTCTCCCATCTGGAATCCTAAACTGACTTTTGCTTTGTACGGCAATAGCTCCTTCAACTGCGGCATCCAATCAATACAGTTTGATGGGGGAGGGAGGAGGGTTGACAGGCATCATGGTAACAATTACCTCCTACATGTGTACATTACAAGATGTCTCCAGCACTCTGGGTGAATCCCACAGAAAGAGAAAGGGTCTAATTTTCATACACAGAGCAGCATAAATAAGAGTTGTGATTGTGGCATCCCCGGCATTTCCCCTTCACTCAGACTCAGCCAAGTCAGCCCAACTATCTTCCCGTGCACCATTTCACTATAGCTTGAATTCGTCAGGAACGGCCGTGATTCAGTACAATTTCAACGGCCACCCCTTAGAAGAGAACAGAGTGAGTTAAACAGACAGGTGTGTTGGCTTGGTGGCTGCAGAGCTGAGAATCACAGATGTGAGCATGAGTGTCTGTCACCTCTCCATGCCTTTTAGGGATGGAAAGCAGGTAGCTGCCTGCATCACCAACTTCCCTTCCTGGATGCTGTCTTGATCCATTCTGGCTCCTAACAGTGATATACCAGGCAGCATCATAAATGCTGATTGGCCTAGCAGGGTTGAACTGGCTCAACACAGCATTGGATGGTGACAACTTTTAAAAAGAGAAAGGTTTGAACAAGGCCCTTCCGGTCACATACCTGATTGCCTGTGACTTTGTGAAGATGTTCTTGTGAAGATGCAGCTCTCAGGAATAGTTTCTTCATGGCCAATTGCCAGTTATAGAGATGCCAAAAAGGCTGGTCCTTGTGAGAATGTGGCTCGAATGTTCATCTCCTTGCCCTTTAGGGTAGGCAGGTTAGAATATTTTAAACTAGATTTGAGCTATGCTGTCATTAACATCTGAACAGTAGCCACAGCCCAGGAGTGAGCTGGACTTACACCACATAGACAATCTGCCACCCTAGGCAGAACATCAGTGTGTTGTCCCTTTGCTATGAACTCCTTACAGCAGCATGCTCCTCCATCAACAGGCTCCCCTGTAAGGCCCCCCACTGTGGTCCCCCACACCAAGGAGCCAGCTACCTTTCCCAACCCCACATTAGGGATCGAGCACCATGGACTGGGACTCGATCTGCCCCCCACCCCAGTTGGATCTGTCCCCCACCATCCAAAGCAAACACCTCTGGGTGTCCATCTGAAGGGCACCAGGCCAGGCCAGGGAGGACACAGGTGACAGCTAACATGGGGTTCAAGATGAAGTGGAGGATGGATGATCTTGCACACACACATACACACACCTCTGAGGTGTAACTAAGCTCAAAACTCTTAGACTTTTCTTTTCTGTGTTCTACAATTTAAGTTCTAAACACTAGCTAACATACATATCTATTAAACATTAAGAACACATTAAAAATATAGACTTTACATAGCCCAAATTAGCCTGTACATTTGTTCACTTATGCTAAGCATCCCATGACCTTGCATTATCTAAGGTAAGTTTTGCTTAAGTAGATAGGAAAACAGTCAGTATCAGGACATACAATAGTTTCCTTATAGTAACAGAAAGGGTGTTACCCTCACAAACATATTTATCATGGTAAAGACCTAGGAGATGTCTTCATGCACCGTGGTACCTGGAATGCATGTACCCAAAACAAAGATAAGGGTGCATCATGACCTGGAATGCATGGTTGGTTCAGAACAAAGATAAGGGGTACACATGGTACCAAAACAAATGAAATAAAAGCTAGTTGGTTGAATCTACTTTCCAAAGACTCATACATTACCTTTCACAGGTAAACAAGTAGGGTGGCTTTAGAGGCGTAACTTTGGTGGAGCACACCTGCATAAGGTGAATGTGACATCATTGCACGGGATGACTCTTTGGAGACTGGTTCATAAAGAACTGCACCTTATTAATAAACCTGACTGACATTAGTTATTTGGACTCTTAAGTATATTTCATAACAAACCAAAGTGTGGTCAAGCAATTGAATATACAATTTATCAACAACACACTGCCTATCTACAGAGAGCAGCCACTTCGGTCTCAGAATTGCTGCAGACTGGTCCTGAGGTGAAACACAACCTGCACAACGTCCTGGGGATTTTCCTTTGATTCTTCCTTATTGCTTTCTCTATTCTAAACAATGTAGACAATGGAGTTGTTTCTTGCCCAGCCTGTGTCTGTATAAGATGCTCCAGCAAAGTATTAGGGTTGAAAAAGTCCGGAAAGGGGCTGAGAGAAGAGTGGCATCAGTGCATGAGCAGGACAGAGTTGTAATTGGCCCTACATGGCCAGTCTTGCAGCCCCTGGCATACAGAAGCTGGGGTTGGCAGGTCTCAGAGGGCCTTTCTCTATAGCACTGAGCACTATGGAAATTCTGGGCTCTTCCAAGCTGTGGAGCCGGCCATAGGTAGCCTGGGTAAGGAAGCAGTAAGAATAATTGCCAGGGTTATTCCAACATGCTGGAGACACTGCATCCCCAAGGCATCCCACAACCTGGGCATAGAATCCTAGAATCCTAGAATCTCAGGGTTGGAAGGGACCCCTGAAGGTCATCTAGTCCAACCCCCTGCTCGAAGCAGGACCAATTCCCAGTTAAATCATCCCAGCCAGGGCTTTGTCAAGCCTGACCTTAAAAACCTCTAAGGAAGGAGATTCTACCACCTCCCTAGGTAACGCATTCCAGTGTTTCACCACCCTCTTAGTGAAAAAGTTTTTCCTAATATCCAATCTAAACCTCCCCCACTGCAACTTGAGACCATTACTCCTCGTTCTGTCATCTGCTACCATTGAGAACAGTCTAGAGCCATCCTCTTTGGAACCCCCTTTCAGGTAGTTGAAAGCAGCTATCAAATCCCGCCTCATTCTTCTCTTCTGCACGCTAAACAATCCCAGCTCCCTCAGCCTCTCCTCATAAGTCATGTGTTCTAGACCCCTAATCATTTTTGTTGCCCTTCGCTGGACTCTCTCCAATTTATCCACATCCTTCTTGTAGTGTGGGGCCCAAAACTGGACACAGTACTCCAGATGAGGCACTTGAGAAGTAGCTTAAAGCCTCCTTTTCCACCTCTTTCTGTGCGGAGCCACTGACAGCATTAAACAGAAAGCTTGGATGGAAATAGGAGAATAGCAAATATTGCTTGCAATGCGGTAACGTCTCCTTTGTGCCATCCTGAATGTACGTTACACAGCAAATGCCCAGTGGCGTGCAGCATCTGTAGGGTTGCCCTGCAGCATTCACCCCCAATGACATTGCAGTAGGTAGCTCTGAGCTTGGGTGAATCTTGTACAAATAATGAACCTTAGTTATACTTCAGCAAAGCAGGGCAAATAATAATTGCTATTTTAGCATACAGAGCATTTCCCATTTACTGATTTTCCCCCCATTATTGAGTCTTGGCATCCTAAACTGTATTATTCCATTGAGCCTCTAGGTGGTGCTGTGTATCACCTTATTTAAACTAACCTCCACCACACCTGGCAGAATATTAAAGGATCTTACAGTGAACACATCTGGCTTGTATATCTCTGAGAAGGAAGCTCTGTGGCCAGTCCATATCTGGTACAGAAGCCTGACCTGCTAGTAGCAGCCCTGCAACCTACTGTTTACAAGAACTACATGATCTGGTATCAGAAGTAAATTAGTGGTGCCAGAGGAGAACAGAAACAGAAGGAACAAAGCAAGAAAGGATCCGGACAGGAAAGAAAAAAGCAACAAGGGTTGCAGTATCTCATAAACATGCCATTCTTCTATGCCCCCAGAGAACTTCAGCTTTGATAAATCTTCACAATGGACAGACTGGAAACAGTATTTTGCAAGATTTCAAATGGCTACAAAATGCCATAAGGAAATTAAAGTTATATAGGTATGTTCTTTAATTTATGCTGTGGGGAACCAGGCACAGCATATCCTTAAATCTTTTGACTTTCCTGAAGACAGTCACAAAGATGACTACGAAAGCATTCTGGCTATGTTTGGTGCATACTTTATACCTCAAGAGACGAGTCTATGTATAACAAAATAACTCTTTTATTAAAAGGAGAGGGAACACAGCATTTATTTGGGAAAGCATGACAACAATTATTCAAAAGTATGCAAATAATAAATAAACACCCAACCCACAGTTTGCTGGGTAGTACCCTTTGCCTCAGTTTCCCACCTTGCAGTGTGAAAGTCTGATGGATGAATATTCCTCTAAAATTCCATTAACCTTTCCTTCCACTGTACCCACACTCACAGTGAAGTTGTGCAAAGTCAGAGGAGTCCTAGAATTCAGGGGTGAGTTCACCTGGGTCAAATAATGTCTTTGTTGTTGGCTTCTGTCTGTGCTGCTGCTTGCCACTCACTGCCGCTGTTATCTCAACCACTGTTTGCTGCTGCGTTCTAAGGGTCCACGACTTCCCTCAGATCTTCGTTATTTCAGCTGCTAGTTATCTCACTGAGGGAACCTCACTACTACTGTAGCCTCTGCCACGTCTCTCACTACAACACTATCCCTTTAGTATAGCTAAGGCTCAGTTTCTAGATCTGCTCATCAGCAATTTCATCTGTAATAATCACTAAGCAGAAATAAGGACTCTGAATTGAATCTGATCAGCTCCCTCTTTAAACACTGAGGAGAAAAGGATCAATTAATATCTAGAACTTTTTCTACAAAGTCCATACTACCACACAAAAACAGCTGTTTCTGAGACCATCTGACTTTTACTCAGCATTGGCATTGTGATGGGTTCGGTCACAGAGACCCCCTTGGAACTGTCACCTGATGTGCTGAGATTACTTCTGAGCCCGTTTTCCCTGTCAGCTTGGGACTCCAGAACCTTGCCTTGTTGAGCCAGACATGCTAGTCTGCTGCAACACAGACCCAGGTCTGGTCCACGCCCCCAAAGCTGCAGACTTTAACCAAAAACTGCTCAGCAGGTCACCTATCTCTAGCACCCAGACACCCAGCTCCTAATGGGATCCAAACCCCAAATAAATCCGTTTTACTCTGTATAAAGCTTATACAGGGTAAACTCATAAATTGTCCACCCTCTATAACACTGATAGAGAGATATACACAGCTGTTTGCTCCCCCAGGTATTAATCACTTACTCTGGGTTTATCAATAAACAAAAGTGATTTTATTAGGTATAAAAAGTAGGATTTAAGTGGTTCCAAGTACTAACAGACAGAACAGAGTAAGTTACCAGGCAAAATATAAGAAAACATGCAAGTCTAAGCCTAATATATTAAGAAACTGATTACAGGTAAATCTCACCCTCAGAGATGTTCCAATAAGCTTCTTTCACAGACTAGACTCCTTCCTAGTCTGGACTCAATCCTTTCCCGTGGTACAGTCCTTGTTAGTTCCAGCAGGCATTGTAGGTGAAAAGCAGGGGCTTTCTCATGACTGGGACCCCCCTTGTTCTGTTCCACCCCCTTTTATATCTTTGGCACAAGGTGGGAATCTTTTGTCTCTCTGGGTTCCCATCTCTCCTTCTAAATGGAAAAAACACCAGGTTTAAGATGGATTCCAGTATCAGGTGACATGTTCACATGTCCTGTGAGACCCCCTCCATTCTTCCAGGGCTGGCCCTCATGTATACAGGAAGGCTAGCAGGTAAATAAACCATTTACAACCAATTGTCCTAGTCAATGGGAGCCATCAAGATTCTAAGCCACCGTTAATGGCCCATACTTTGCATAATTACAATAGGACCTCAGCGTTACACTTCACATTCCTAGTTTCAGATAAGAATGATACTTTCATACAAATAGGAGGAACACATTCAGTAGATTATAAGCTTTGTAATGATACCTTACAAGAGACCTTTTGCATAAATCATAACCCAGTTACATCATATTCACACTTATAAACGTATTTTTATATGGAGTGCAATGTCACAGGCATCACTACCCCCTGCTTAGTGAGTGAGGTTACTTTTAGGGTGACCTCTTCAACTAGGGCATGCTAAGAACAGTTCTGCTGCCCTTTATTTATGCAATAAGGATAACAACATTTTACTACCCCTGCATTTTACACTAATGTGAGTTTTAACCTAAACCAGCTGTAAGCAGGGTCTGACTGATCTCTGCCCTGATACCTAGTGGCAAACTGGTGGAAAAGACATCAGGAGCAGACTGTATTTGGATAAACGCAACCACTCTGCCTAACGGATCAGCAGACAGATGTTTGTTTCCAAACTGATCAATTTTGGCTGTTTTGGGTTAAAATTCACTTTAGTATGCTAATAGCTAAACTGTATCATTACTTTTAAAAATCTAAATTTGGGTTATTGCTGATTATGTACTATATGTATTGTATAACTTTTAAACCAATCTTTGTACTTTTGGATAATTTAAGCACTATACCCAGATGTAGAGACATTCTTTCCTTAACCTGTGTATTATGTAATTTTAACATTAGCTTTAATAAAAAAATTTTTGAATGCAAGAGTAATGAAATGTTTTTATCCTTATTGTACGAGGAAAGGGAAGAAGCCCTAACTGAGGAGGTTACTCTAACATGAACATCACTTGCTAAGTAGTGCAGTGAGCCAAATCCAAGTAAGTGCTGGAGAGGATTAGAGAGAGGCTTTCCATCCTGGGGAATCTGGGTCATTTTAAGGAGTTTAGAAGCTATTTGACTTTCCCCCCAGTGTTTAAAGAGAGAGCTGAGTAGCCTCTTTTGAGAGCCCTGATTCTTCCTCAGTGATCACTAGACCTGAACTTGCTGATAAGCTCATCTAAGGGGATTGGATCTTAGATGTGATATGGAGAGAGCATTTTGGTGAAAAGACAAGGTGGAAGAGACAGCTGTAGGGAGGTTTTCCACTACCCCGTGAAAACACTGAGACTTGGGCTAAATGGTGGAACCTCAGAATGCAAGTTGTGGAGAGAGAAGGGAGTGATGGTGACTGCAGAGACAGAGGCAGAGATGAGCAGAGGTGGCGTCATCACTCAACCACCATCTCCCCTCAGGAGCAGGAGACAAACCCACCGAAACACACTCCTGGACTTTGGGGCCATTGCTGCTCTTTGACAACAAACTGTGAGCGTGGTGCAGTGGAGGGAAAAGGGGAGTGGCATGTTCAGGAGACATTCCTTCCATGGACTTTCATACTGCGTGGTGGGAAACTGAGGAAAGGAACACTGATCAAGATAATGCGGGATGTCTGTTTTACTTATTGGTTGGATACTTTCAAATCCTTGTTGCAATGTCTTCATAAATTACTGGCTGTGTTTTCTTTTGTAATAAAAGATTGTGGGGTTTTTTGTTATAGATGGACTTAGGAGCTGAAATTGGGGAAGTATTGCCTCTTCGAGGTACCTAGGGGTGGTTATTTTCCCTAGATTGTTGGGTGGGGGCTTGATCCGGTTCTGTTTCATATTGGTAGGAGGACCCCCTAGATATTGAACCTGGCCTTTTTTGCTGCCTACGCCATGTGGCAGAAGGGTTTCACAGCCAAAACTGATCACTTTGGCAAAGCTGGGCTGTCTGCTGATTACCCAGGCAAAATAGGTGTGTCTATGCAGATACAGTATTCTCCTGAGATCTTTTCCCCTATGGGTTTGGAGAGAACTAGCTTTGCCAGGCACACCTCACTTTATTTCTTTTTTTTAAATAGAATTATATACTTGTGGCTGAGCAGCATACGATAAATGTAATGTGTTTGCATTTCTCCAGAGAATTTAGTCCAGTCAAAGGGACATTGTCCATTGACTGCAATGGACTTTGAGCCAGGCTGTAGGTATTTACCAGGTATATTCAGAGTGTAACTTACACAAGAGAGGGACTTGTGAGATGTCATTATTAAAAAGAAAATATGGAATGTCATACTACTAATGATGTCATACGCATCCATGAATAGGCCAGAATCCTTGGCATGATTTAGCCCTAAACCTTAAAAACACGTCAGACTACAGAGGCTGTTTCTGATTTTCATGGTAGGGTTAGACTAAGAAACAGCAACAGCTGCTATCTAAGCTGACCACACACTCTTGTTAAAATGGGAAATGGCTTCCTCCTTTATCTTTTTTCTTCCAGATTGTATACTATATAACAAGAAATCCATAATAGAAATACAGTAGATCCAGCTCTTACTTGATAAGGCAGTATACTGCATCAATGTTTTAATAGGAAAAGAGAGATATAAAGGTTGTCAATAAAAGTTTAAGGAACGATATAGAAATGTGAAAGCTCTAATGAGGGTTCTGTAACCAGGGTATGCAGTTTGAGGAAGTTTTATTACCAAGGTCATGCTGGTGGGGGAGAGACAATATATGTGAAAGAAAGCGCAGAATCAAATGAAGTAAAAATCTTAAATGAACCAAACTGTATAATAGACTCTCTATTGATAGTAATTCTATGCTTGAATAAAACGAATATAGCAGTAGGGATCTATTACTGTCCACCTGACCAGGATGGTGATAGTGACTGTGAAATGCTCAGGGAGATTAGACTATTAAAATAAAAAAAAACTCAGTGACAATGCAGGTTTCGACTATCCCCATATTGATTGGGTACATGTCACCTCAGGATGGGATACAGAGATAAAGTTTCTTGACACTTTAAATGACTGCTTCTTTGAGCAGCTAGTCCTCGAACCCCCAAGAGGAGAGGCAATTCTTGTTTTAGTCCTAAGTGGAGCACAGGATCTGGTCCAAGAGGTGAATATAGCTGGACTGCTTGATAATAGTGATCATAATATAAGTAGATTTAATATCACTTGGCAGGGAAAACACCAGAGCAGCCCATCATGGTAGCATTTTATTTCAGAAAGGGGGACTACACAAAAATGAGGAGGTTAGTGAAACAGAAATTAAAAGGTACAGCGCCAAAAGTGAAATCCCTGCAAGCTGCATGGAAACTTAAAAGACACCATAATAGAGGCCCAACTTAAATGTATAACCCAAATTAAAGAACATAGTAAGAAAAGCAAAAAAGTGCCACCATGGCTAAACAACTAAGTAAAAGAAACAGTGAATGGCAAAAAAGCATCCTTTAAAAAGTGGAAGTTAAATCCCAATGAGGACAATAGAAAGGAGCATAAACTCTGGCAAATGAAGTGTAAAAACATAATTAGGAAGTCCAAAAAAGAATTTGAAGAATGGCTAGACAAAGACTCAAAAGGTAATAGCAATTTTTTTTAAGTACATCGGAAGCAGGAAGCCCACTAAATAACCGGTGGGGCCACTGGCCAATCGAGATGCTAAAGGAACACTCAAGGATGATGTGACCGGAGTCCTAGGGGAGCCAACTGAAGTCACTCAATTAGGCTGAACTGCAAAGAATGGGGCAGACAATCCCCAAATCTGATGAATATTCCAGTACTTAGATTTACCAAACCAGCACAAAACAGCTTCTTTATTACCTTACTGGTTACCCAGAAGTCAATAACACAGTTCCCTTAAAGTAACCCAGCACCAGGCCTCCACCCAGACACCCAAGTCAGATATGATGAGGATTACTGAAAATCTTATCCATCATATAAAAAAGTTCTACCAATCCCAAAAGATAGGACACATTAACTCCCAGGTTAATAAATATTCCAGATCTTACCCATATACATGCTACAGCCAATTCTTATTAACGAAACTAAAATGTATTAAAAAACAAAAGAGAGAGAGAGTATTGGTTAAAAGATCAGTGTACATACAGACATGAGTACAATCTTGAAATTCAGAGATGCTGAGCTTTGTAGCTGCAAAGAGTTTATTTAGAATTTAATCGATAGGTTATAGTCCAATGTCCAATATGGATATCAATCTTGCGACTCAAATTTCCCCTGATGAAGCTTAAGCAGATCAGAGATGACAGGATCAGGACCCAAGGGTCTTTTATAAAGTTTTCCAGCAGCCACTTGACCATACAGTCCTGGCTGAACAACTGTCTGTTTACATGGCTTATCATCTAAGATAATAGTAAACACACACAATTAGTATCACCTTTAATTCTCTAATCATACAGGTTTGCACTTCAAAGTTCTAGCCTATCTAGCAGAGAATGTCCTTAATTATCATTTCTAACATGTCTCTTTCAGCTGGGTCAATTAGCTTGCAGGATGCTTAACCCTTTCTGGCTATGTGTTACACTTTTTATAAGTGGGGGGGGATTGCTCAGTGGCTTGAGCATTTGCCTGCTAAAACCCAGGGTTGTGAGTTCAATCCTTGATGGGGCCATTTAGGGGTCTGGGGCAAAAGTTGGGTATTGGTCCTGCTTTGAGCAGGGGGTTGGACTAGATAACCTCCTGAGGTCCCTTCCAACCCTGATATTCTATGAACAGGCCAGGGAAACATGTAAATACTTTGTATAAGAGTCATTGCAATTATATAACAATGGTACTAATAATGATTTGCACAATTATATTTTAATTAGATAACATCACAGATGATAAGGACATTGCGGAGAAACTAAATGAATTCTTTGCATTGGTCTTCATGACTAAGGATGTGAGGGAGATTCCCAAACCTGAGCCATTCTTTTTAAGTGAGAAATCTGAGGAACTGTCCCAAATTGATATGTCATTAAAGAACGTATTAGAACAAATTGATGAATTAAACAGTAAAAGTCACCAGGACCAGATGGTATTCACCCAAGAGTCCTGAAGGAACTCAAATGTGAAATTGTAGAACTACTAACTGTCATCTGTAACCTATTGTTTAAATCAGTTTCTGTACCAGATGACTGGAGGATACCTAATGTGACGCCAATTTTTAGAAAGGGCTCCAGAGGTGATTCTGGCAATTACAGGCCAGTAAGCCTGACTTCAGTACCGGGCAAACTGGTTGAAACTATAATAAAGGACAGAATTATCAGTCACATAGATGAACATGATTTGTTGGGGAAGAGTCAACATGGTTTTTGTAAGGGGAAATCATGCCTCACCAACCTACTAGAATTCTTTGAGGGGGTCAACAAGCATGTGGACAAGGGTGATTCAGTGGATACAGTGTACTTAGATTTTCAGAAAGCCTTTGACAAGGTCCCTCACCAAAGGCTCTTAAGCAAAGTAAGCTGTCATGGGATAAGAGAGAAGGTCTTTTCGTGGATCAGTAACTGGTTAAAAGATACAAAACAAAGGGTCAGTTTTCAGACTGCAGAGAGGGAAATAGTGGTGTCCCCCAGAGGTCTGTACTGGGACCAGTCCTATTCAACATATTCATAAATGATCTGGAAAAAGGGGTAAACAGTGAGGTGGAAATATTTGCAGATGATACAAAACTACTCAAGATAGTTAAGTCCAAAGCAGACTACAAAGGGATCTCACAAAACTGGGTGACCTGGCAACAAAATGGCAGATGACATTCAATGTTGATAAATGCAAAGTAATGCACATTGGAAAACATAATCCCAACTATACATATAAAAATGATGGGGTCTAAATTTGCTGTTACTATTCAAAAAAGAGATCTTGGAGTCATTGTGGATAGTTCTCTGAAAACATCCACTCAATGTGCAGCAACAGTCAGAAAAGCTAGCAGAATATTGGGAATCATTAAGAAAGAGTTAGATAAGACAGAAAAAGGCAACAAAAATGATTAGGGGCATGGAACAACTTCTGTATGAGGAAAGATTAATAAGATTGGGACTTTTCAGCTCGGAACAGCGGCGACTAATGGGGGGATATGATAGAGGTCTATAAAATCATGACTGTTGTGGAGAAAGTAAACAAGGAAGTGTTATTTAGTCCTTCTCATAACACAAGAACTAGGGGCCATCAAATGAAATTAATAGGCAGCAGGTTTAAAACAAACAAAACACACAGTCAAACTGTGGAACTCCTTGCTAGAGGATGCTGTGAAGGCCAAGACTATAACAGGGTTCATAAAAGAACTAGATAAATTCATGGAGGATAGGTCCGTCAATGACAGGTTTCAGAGTAGGAGCCGTGTTAGTCTGTATTTGCAAAAAGAAAAGGAGTACTTGTGGCACCTTAGAGACTAACCAATTTATTTGAGCATAAGCTTTCGTGAGCTACAGCTCACTTCATTGGATGCTCAAATAAATTGGTTAGTCTCTGAGGTCCATCAATGGCTATTAGCCAGGATGGGCAGGGATGGTGTCCCTAGCCTCTATTTGCCAGAAGCTCTGAATGGGCGACAGGGGACGGATCACTTGCTGGTTACCCGTTCTGTTCATTCCGTCTGGTGCACCTGGCATTGGTCACCGTAGGAAGACAGGATACTGGGCTAGATGAACCTTTGGTCTGACCCAGTGTGGCCATTCTTATGTTCTTGTTTTAAGGAGATCTGACCTCAAAGAATATTGCAAACACCTCCTACAATGCTATCTTATTTAAATACAATTATGATAATTTAATATATATTTATGTCTGATAAATCAGAAAGAGAAAAGGCCTCCGTTTTATATTGTAGAAAGTGATACATTCAGTCGATATGTTGAGAAGTGAAAATCTCTAAAAATGAATCCAACTGAAATGTTATAAAGTCTAAACAACCAAAAGGCCTGATCAGCTGTGGACAATCGCAAAGGCAGAGCTGTATTTATGAGGTGAACCTACCGTACGGAGGGTCTGAATGAACCCTCCCCTCACATCGAGTGACGAACCGGGGGAAAAGATCTCAGGAGAAGACTAGTTGCACAGACTCTCCTATTTTATAGGGAGAGCCCGATATTTGGGGCTTTTTATTATATGGGCAACTATTACCACCCCATCTGGACCCCATCCCAATTTTTCATACTTGCTATCTCATCACCCTGTTCAGCAGTGAAAAGAAGGCCTTGGTTGCCTGATTTCCAGCTGACACACCCATGACCTCAAAATGCAAAAGAGTCCTCCACTCATGCATGAGACGAGCCCCTGACTACCACCTCCCCAACTATCAAGCCCTCCCTGCCTCTTCAGACAGGACTCGAGCACTTCCCACCCCCCTCCTGCCTCCACCTCTATTCCCTCCTAATGCCAATATGCCCTGTTCAGTGTGGGGGTTGAGAAGTTCTGTACATCTGGGGAAGGGAGAGATTATGGTCTCCTCATTAAGGGAAGGGTGGGGGAGGTGGAATCTATCTACATTTATAATGTGCCCTTTACTTGCCCTCTGACTGTGAGTGCTGTGTGCTAACCATTAGACCAAGGTGGCAGAAGGCAGCTGCTCCTCTATATGGAATATCAGTCTGGGAGGAAGGACCAGCACAGTGCAGCCTGCTGGACTTTAGTGGCAATGCAATGGAGACAATCATGGAAAGAGGCACCCTCTGCTAAGTTAAGTCTGTGATAAGACATTCAGTTTATAACCCATATTTCTAAATTTTGTCTGCTTGATCCAATGGCAGAGATTAATTTCTCATCACCACTGGTCTGACGTTATCAAGGGTGCAATAGCAAATATCCCAATGTACAGGAAAGACAGAAGTACGGTAAGAGACCACCCTGGCTGAACCAGGAGATCTTCAATTACTTGAAATTCAAAAAAGACTCTCACAAAAAGTGGAACCCAGGTCAAATTACAAAAGAAGAATATATAGAATCAAGCCATCTGATGTTTCTCATGCGTTTTCTACTGACAAGGAGCTAGCTAATATTTTGGGTTTGGTCCCCAATTGTGGTATCCGAAAATCACCTTCTCAGCAGACATTACAGGGGGCTTCAAATTCTTGTGTCTATACATGGACATTGTAGAACAACTGTTTGTGGGGGACTTTTCCATCCCCCTGTTTATCTGCATCCCTATCCAAGGAAGGAGCAACAAGTTTGTCACCATCATATATGATAAACCTCATTACATCCCAGTCAGTAAACACCACATTGACACCATCACCACTGTCAGAACAGACACGTCTCATTTCACTTTGAGAAGGTGGTCATCAAGCTACACCTGCGCTCCCAGAGGCAGCAGGGATTTTAAAAAGCAAAACATTACAGTGACCTACACTATTAAGAGGACACCCTGAGTACAGAAACTATTACAATGCAAGGCTGGATATGCCCTTTCTGGATATCACGGAGGCCCCATGATGTACAGGGCTGGCGTGGGTGGAATAGTCCATAGACTCTTTCAGAAAGCTGTACTTCTTCGAAGACTACTAAACCTCATTGAAAAAGAGATGCTCAAAACACAGCCATTGTCCTAAGCTGTTCTGGAGAATGTTAATAAACAGGGTACACAGGAAGGATAGGGATGTTATATATTGAAAGGAGGAAGCTTTAGAGAAAGAGAAATTCATCACAACTGCAATACAGAGGTCACCCAAAATCTTTAATAGAAGGGCATTGACACGGAGGGCCAGCCATAAGTGAAAGACTAAGAGGAAGACTGGGAGAAAGAGGAGGCACTTTCCACATGTTAAAAGAGAGATATTTTAATCAACCTGGCTTTAGTTCACTGCGGGTCTGAAGACTGTACCAAAATCAAACTAGACTTGTTCTAAATAGCCCCTACAGAGACCAGCATCAAGAAAAGCATCTACAGCCATTATGAATGCTGCCCACCTTGATTTTCTTATAGCAGGGAATGGTGTAGATTATATGCATGTAAACAACGTGCCACTGTACCTTTGTTGAGATATTTTAAAAGAAGATGGAACCACTCTCAACAGGGGGGACTCTGGCCTCTGGTTGAATTACCCTGTGGCCTTATTTGCAGTCAGTTGGATGTCACATTGGCAGACCACCTCATAAGACAAAGCAATATCTGTTACCCTAACAGGGTCTTTATCGAATCAGTGCGAAATTACAGCGACGACACACTTACCACACAATCTTCCGCTGGCCTGTTATACAAAGACATTCCTGGACAAGGTGAAGCAATGGAGCTGGATGGTGAGAATCAAGTGTTTGTGAGACAGGCAAAGCAGATGAACCAGAAGAGGAAGCTACAGTGGATTGGTCATCTACATAGCAACCTGTTTTCTCAAGGAAAACTTCTGTTGAACAGTTTGAGTGTGAAAATTAAACTGACACACAGTAAGGATGCCTTCTGATTAATGGGTGATGAAATCAAAGTTATAAACTGCAGATTATATCAGCAACCCATTTTTTGAAGAAAGTACTGGTGGCCTTGGGTACCCTCTGGATCACGTGGAGGCCTGCTTAATGCTAATGCTAAAACGATAACTGAGAATGAGGAAATGGCAGAAGTGCTAAATGACCTTTTTGTTTCGGTTTTCACCAAAAAGGTTAGTAACGATTGGACGTCTAACATAGTGCGTGTCAGTGAAAACGATGTAGAATCAGAGGCTAAAAGAGGGAAAGAACAAGTTAAAAATTTCTTAGACAAGTTAGGTGCCTTCATGTCACCAGGTCCTGAAGAAATACATCCTAGAATATACTCAAGGAGCTGACTGAGGAGATATCTGAGCCATTAGCGATAACCTTCAAAAAGTCATGGAAGACGGGAGAGATTCCAGAGGATTAGAAAGTGGCAAATATAGTGCCAATCTGTAAAAATGGAAATAAAGACAATCCACGGAATTACAGACCAGTCACCTTAACTTCTATACCCGGAAAGATAATGGAGCAAATAATTAAGCAATCAATTTACAAACACCTAGAAGACAATAAGGTGATAAGTAACAATCAGCATGTATTTGTCAAGAACAAATCATGTCAAATCAACCTAATTGCTATCTTTGATAGGGTAACAAGCCTTGTGGATGTGGGGGAAGCCATAGATATGGTATATCTTGATTTAGTAAGGCTTTTGATGCTGTCTCACATGACCTTCTCATAAACAAACTAGGGAAATACAACCTAGATGGAGCTACTATAAGGTGGGTGCATAACTGGTTGGAAAACCTTTCCCAGAGAGTAATTATCCATGGTTCACAGTCAAGCTGTAATGGCATATTGAGTGGGGTCCAATAGGGATCTGTTCTGGGTCCAGTTCAGTTCAATATCTTCATCATTAATGATTGAGAAAGTAGCCCAGAGAGTACACTCATAAAGTTTGCAGATGATACCAAGCTGGGAGGGGATGCAAGTGCTTTGGAGGATAGGATTAAAATTCGAAATGATCTCAACAAACTGGAGAAATGGTCTGAAGTAAATAGGATGAAATTCAATAAGGACAAATGAAAAGTACTCCACTTTGGAAGGAACAATCAGTTGCACACCTACAAAATGGGAAATGACTGCCTAGGCAGGAGTACTGCGGAAAGGGATCAGGGGGTCACAGTGGATCACAAGCTAAATATGAATCAACAGTGTAACACTGTTGCAAAAAAAGCAAACATCATTCTGGGATGTATTAGCAGGAGTGTTGTAAGCAAGGCACGAGAAGTTATTCTTCCGCTCTACTCTGCGCTGATTAGGCCTCAACTTAGGGTTACCAGATAGCAACTGTGAAAAAACGGGATGGGGGTGGGGGGTAATAGGCGCCTATGTAAGAAAAAATTCCCAACAAACGGGACTGTCACTTTAAAAACGGAACAGATGATCACCCTATCTCAACCGGAGCATTTTGTACAGTTCTGGAAAGATGTGGGCAAATTGGAGAAAGTCCAGAGAAGAGCAACAAAAATGATGAAAGATCTAGAAAACATGACCTATGAGGGAAGGTTGAAAAAAATTGGGGTTCTTTAGTCTGGAGAAGAGAAGACTGAGGGAGGAACATGATAACAGTTTTCAAGTACATAAAAGATTGTTACAAGGAGGAGGGAGATAAATTGTTCTCCTTAACCTCTGAAGACAGGACAAGAAGCAGTGGGCTTTGTCGGGGTTCCTTCCCCACTCTGAACTCTGGGGTACAGATGTGGGGACCTGCATGAAAGACCCCCTAAGCTTATTCTTACCAGCTTAGGTTAAAACTTCCCAAAAGCACAGATTTCTTTTTTGCCTTGGGATCGCTGCCACCACCAAGTGATTTAACAAATAATCAGGGAAAGGACCACTTGGAGTCCTATTCCCGCCAAAATATTCCCCCAGGCCCACACCCCCTTTCCTGGGGGAAGTTTGAGCATATATCCTCACCAATTGGTTACAAAGGGACTACAGACCCAAACCCCTGGGTCTTAGAGCAATGGAAAATTCAGTCAGGTTCTTAAAAAGAAGGATTTTATTTAAAGAGAAAAAGGTAAAAGAATCACTTCTGTAAACTTAGGCTGGTAGTTAGCCTTACAGAGTATCAGAAAATTCAAAGAGCACAGAGGAACCCCCTCTAGCCTTAGTTGCAAAGTTACAACAAAATAGGGATAAACCTCCCTCTAGCAAAGGGAAAATTCACAAGTTGAGAAAAAAAGATAAACTAATATGCCTTGCCTGGCTGTTACTTACAAGTTTGAAATATAAGAGACTTGTTCAAAAAGATTTGGAGAACATGGATCGATGTCCGGTCGTGCCAAGAGCGAACGGCCACAGAAACAAAGAACCCCGAACAAAACCTTCCCCGCCCCACCCCAGATTTGAAAGTATCTTTTGTCCCCATTGGTTCCTTTGGTCAGGTGCCAACCAGGTTACTTTAGCTTCTTAACCCCTTACAGGTAAGGAGGAATTTAGGCTACCCCTATGGTTATGACAGGCTTAATTTGCAGCAAGGCCAGTTTAGGTTGGACATTAGGAGGAGTGGTAGATACGCTGGAGGGGAGGGATAGGATACAGAAAGACCTAGACAAATTGGAGGATTGGGCCAAAAGAAATCTGATGAGGTTCAATAAGGATAAGTGCAGGGTCCTGCACTTAGGACGGAAGAACCCAATGCACAGCTACAGACTAGGGACCGAATGGCTAGGCAGCAGTTCTGCGGAAAAGGACCTAGGGGTGACAGTGGACGAGAAGCTGGATATGAGTCAGCAGTGTGCCCTTGTTGCCAAGAAGGCCAATGGCATTTTGGGATGTATAAGTAGGGGCATAGCGAGCAGATCGAGGGACGTGATCGTTCCCCTCTATTCAACATTGGTGAGGCCTCATCTGGAGTACTGTGTCCAGTTTTGGGCCCCACACTTCAAGAAGGATGTGGATAAATTGGAGAGAGTCCAGCGAAGGGCAACAAAAATGATTAGGGGACTGGAACACATGAGTTATGAGGAGAGGCTGAGGGAGCTGGGATTGTTTAGCCTGCAGAAGAGAAGAATGAGGGGGGATTTGATAGCTGCTTTCAACTACCTGAAAGGGGGTTCCAAAGAGGATGGCTCTAGACTGTTCTCAATGGTAGCAGATGACAGAACGAGGAGTAATGGTCTCAAGTTGCAGTGGGGGAGGTTTAGATTGGATATTAGGAAAAACTTTTTCACTAAGAGGGTGGTGAAACACTGGAATGCGTTACCTAGGGAGGTGGTAGAATCTCCTTCCTTAGAGGTTTTTAAGGTCAGGCTTGACAAAGCCCTGGCTGGGATGATTTAACTGGGAATTGGTCCTGCTTTGAGCAGGGGGTTGGACTAGATGACCTTCTGGGGTCCCTTCCAACCCTGATATTCTATGATTCTATGATTCTATGATTAGGAAACACTTCCTAACTGTCAGGGTGATTAAGCACTGGAATAAATTGCCTAGGGACGTTGTGGAATCTCCATCATTGGAGTTTTTTAAGAGCAGATTAGACAAACACCTGTCAGCAATGGTCTAGATAATACTTAGTCCTACCATGAGTGCAGGGGACTGGACTAGATGACCTCCCGAGGTCCCTTCCAGTCATACGATTCTATGATTCTAAATGCCACCTGGACACTGTGACGATGAAAGTGTTTAGTATCCCTGCAGGAAGCAGGGTCAGTAACCAGGAGAACCTGTTCTTGGGGCAGTTACCCAAATTGCTTGCCCTTGCTTTTGTGGACAATGATCCCTTCAGTGGAAATTACACTAAAAACCCCTTTCACTTTTAACATTATGATATTCGTTTTGTGGCTTTATATGTGGATGGTGAAGAGATAAGAGCTAAGCTTCTGCAACCACACTTTGTGGGTGGGAACTGTTGAGACAAATATGGTACACACAGACAGCTGGTAAACACATGAAAGATTGTTCTCTGTTCATCAACCGTGAGGAGTTTTCACAGGGTTACATCTGCTTTGCCTGTGGCCTGTCTCCCAACCAGGAATGTGCTGATCACTATTCCCTGATTAAAACTGGGAACCTGAGAGGGAAACATGTTTTGAAAAGGCTTAGACAGTCACAAACCCACCAAATACCAGCACCATGGGGGATCCTGACAAACTCTTTCAATACCTATTTTCCCCCAATTAGGAACTTTCATCCTGTGACTTGACTGTATAGTGGAGGGAACAACATTTAGTAGAAGAACACATGAAAGCTCAAACGCATCCCGTAGTTCTTTTGGATGGATCAGTCCACCCAGAAACTTTCCCTGTTGGCTCAGACCTGCTCTTGGGGTGGTCCTATTGTGCCACCTGAATGTTTGGATCTAATTATATCAAGCCAATTATATTACCTAGAAACAAAGCTTTTAATTTGAAACCTTAATTTAGAATTTATTTGAATCGGTAACAAAGGTTGTGATCTGCCCTAATGGAATTTCCAGGATATTACCAGGGTGCTTGTCTCTGTTATACAGAGGGCTCCTCAGAGCAAGTTAGCCTTGCTGTTCCTTGAAAGGTCATGGATACAGCCCTGCGATCAAGAATAGGCACACAAGCAGTAATTCTTCGAAAACAGAAATAATATTTATTTAGAAATGAGTGGGAGGAGTTTTTAGAGGGATTCACATGCCACCTCTTGATTCAAGGTACATGTCAGTCTCTGCCTCGGGACTTGCTCTAATTGTTCAAAGTCCCCTTGGGGCAGGCCTATGGGTCACTGAACAGTCCCAAGACAGACACAGAATCCAGGTCGTCTATGTCCCAGTCCTGTGCTGTAACCACTAGGCTGCACAGTCTTCCCAGTTCATACATTTAAGCCCTTTTCTCACACAATGCCTTTTCCCAGTAAAGACAAGTCCCTCCAGGGCTGGTCCCTGAAAAGGTCACTGGAAGAGCTGTGAGGGGATAGCTAGCAGCTGTGTGCAGGCATGGAGGTACTCAGGTTCCAGGAGGGGGTGTACTTCAGGGGTCAGGCAGGAGGTTGCTAGGGGCTGTGTTCCTGGAGGGGGGTAGCTCAGGGTGCAGGTGGGGGGCAACTAGGGGCTGTATGCAGGCAGGGGTGTAGTTCAGGGTGCAGGTAGGGGATAGCTATGGACTGTGTGCAGAGAGCACGTAGCTCCAGATGCAGGGAGGGGTATAGCTCTGGGTGCAGTGAGGGGGTAGCTAGGGAATGTTTGCTGGGAGGGTGTAGCTCAGGGTGCAGGCAGGGGGTATGTAGGGGCCAAGGGGGTGTAGCTCAGGGTGCAGGCAGGGGTTGTGACCAAGGAGGTGCTGTTGCTTCAGAGCCAGCCATATGCTCAGTCCCTAGTTGGCAAAGTGGGGGCAGCTCTGCGGGTCAGTGGCTGGGGTGAGGGGCGTGCGCTGGCCACCCACTTCCGCAATGGGTGGGGGGAAGGGAACACCCCAACATCAGCCCCCACCCCGTTCTACACGGCATATCAGCAGGCGAGGAGCGATGCCAGTGGTGGCCCCATGGTGGGGGGCAGGGGCAGCATGGCTGCAAACAACAGCGGAGCAGGGCAGCGGGGCTGGGGGCAGGAAGGGCAGCATCTTCCCTTCTGCTGCACATTTCCCTCAAATCTGGTACAAAACTGGGGGGTGGGAGGCCTCCCCTAAATGGGTAACAATATTTTGCTGCTGTACGAAATGGCAAAGCAGCTGGGAGCTCCATTGTTTCTCCCTCTCCAGGGCAGCACCCCATGTGGATGCCTCAGTTAAACGCTCACTGGCACATTTATTCAGGTTTCTAAGCCTGGGTCTTTGGGATTTGTGCTGCCATTCTGGCTCCCGCAGAGGAGCCTGCTGGACAGGGCACGGTCTGGATGCTCAGGCATAAGAGAAGGGACCTCGCGATGGGGAGGCAAGGGGAGCAGAGGGAGGGTCGACATGCCGTGGAGCACTGCTGTGGGCGTTGCACACTGTACAGCCAAACTGGGACGGAACCCAGCTCCTCGGACAACCCCACCAACCAAACGGCTTTGTCAAAGGACCAAGGGAAGGAAAAAGATTTATCCAGGGGAGCTCCCTGAAACAGATAAATATGTACGTTGCCTGGTCTAGGACATCCCGGGGTGGATTTAACATATGGCAGGGACCATTTATTTTATTTATATTTCATTAAAATAAAAGAGGGAAGGGATATTTGTGGGAAAGACATACCAAAACAGCCCCCGTGTGCCAAACAAAACACTCACAGGCCTGTTTGCAATGCACCACAGCAACTAGCTACTTTTATTAAAGAGAGAAGAACAAGCTCTTAGGGGTGACACAAGGGCTCCCTTGTGGCTTTTTTCCAGCTTGCGAGATTCTTTGCAGCCCAGATGAAAAGCATCCAAGGATTTTAGAAGCAAGGCGCCGCCTGCCAGATTCTCAGCGATCCTGCATTGACAATTTCTGCTGCCATCGCTCACTCTCTCTATTGCAAAAAGGGAAGAAACTCTCACATTCTATGTTTATAACCATTAAAACAAGGACAACATAACGTTCCATTTCAAATGCAAGGTAGAGCAGGAATTTCCCCATCATTGAATAGTGTGTGTATATGAAACACCAACAGACCTTGGTCACTGTCTGGCAGGATTGAATCTGGGGTCTCTGGAGCTTTGTGCATGAGCCTCCTACCACATGAGCTAAAAGTTAACTGGCCGTTAGCTAAGGCTATAGAGCAGACTCAATCTATCTATTATATCTAAACATGTACTGGCTGCTGACCTGGCTTCTGAAGTCAATATGCCGGACTTCTGAACATGGATCTCCCCTCCCTTTGCCCCAACTCTCCTGTAAAGGAGGCAGATTCTCATTTTCTTACAAAAGTCCTTCCTATTAACAGTCTACACAGTTAAAGTGATAACCACAAAAAATTAAGTCACTGGGTGATTTAAATAAGAACCCCGGCAAATTAAATATAAAAACTCCTGGAAATATGATGTACAATATCATAGAAATGTTGAAATTTGAAATTCCATTGAGGGAAATTAATCAAAATTGTGAATTTTAAAAATATTGATGATCTCTATGATAGATAGAAAAATAAAACCAAAATCATGTAAGACATAGAACACCGCGACTCATGTCCATGTTCAGTTTTCCTCTCAAACATACTATTGTCCATAGCTAAAACTAAAAGCATAAATATTTAATTAGAGGATAAATAAGTTATTCTTAAAGAATGCATGGACTATTCTGTCTGCCAGCTCATGTAAGCCTGAAGCCTGACCCTGTTCGCATGGCAGTTCCCTACCTGATGATGATCTCTGTAGGTGCTCAGTGAAGCAGCCAGGTGAGTAGCAGCGCAGGTGCTACCATGGAGCTCCTATCTTCACATCTCCTACCCCAAACGGCCTCTCTGGTACTTTATGCACACTTCAGACAGCACTGGGTTGATGGGAGCATTCTCCCATTGACGCACCTCCGGAGGAGGGGCCGTGCCTACACACATGGGAGAACCCCTCCCCTCGCTGCAGGTAACGTCTCCATTGCAGCGCTTTGGCTCAGCTGCAGCGGTGTTGCTGGGTCACTGTAGCAGTTTAGATGTAGAGAACAAGCCCACGCTGCCTGGGAAAGCCTCTCACCCCTCCCCACTTCCTCTCTGAGTCCTGTCCCTGCTGCGACACTAATGTGAGCATGCTGGGCACCTTGTACAGGTTATGGGGAGATCCAGCAGGTAACAAGAAGAACACGAATAGAATTGGCTACAGAGAAGCAATGAGACCAAGTTAACTTAACTGGAGGAAACATGATGTTTAAACCAGTAAAAGGAAATTCGGAGCAACGCGAGCACTGAAGTCACCAAGGTTTGTAATTGCTCTAGAATTCTAAAAGGAGAAATGCAAAGGCTCCAAGTATGTACTGAGCTACCTTAAAGACTGAACGTAGCATCAGTCCTTAAAGTGCACTAGTGCTTATTGAATTGTATTGCAGAGTGAGCACATCTGATAATATACGTGTGTGACCCACTGGTCAGTGTGTGTTACAGATTCCCGTAGGTGGAGGCTGTGAGTCTGTTACAGGCTCCATCTAGAGACTGGCTCTTTTGTTCAAGCTGAAGATACTTGCGCATTTAGCTCTGGAGGTCTCTGGTTCAAACCACAGAGTCCTGGTCCCAGATGGCATAGCTGCCTTCACATATGTGCTCAAAATCGCCTCTGTCCCACAAAAACACACAGGGGCAACATTCTCCTCAGCAAGGCTCCTCATGTTTGCAGCATCTGGACCCAGATGTTTTTTAATACAGCTCCAAGACTGCTGCACAGCACCTGGTTATCTGAAATCCTCACATGTTCATCACTGTGTTCATTTCCAGTTTTTTACACTGTGTCATTCTGGAGGGACCCTACAGTGAGGTCCAGGTCACAAATTGAGTTTAATTGTTCTTCCATTTTTGAGTGGAATGATTTGAAAAATACCTTTTCATCTATGGGAAAATCAGGGTTGTATCTATACTGTGTGGGTGCAGCTTACCTTCTCATCATCAGACTTGGCCAGTGCCTCCGTTTCTGCTGTTGGGTCAGTAGTTTAGCCCCCATGATGAACCAAAACCTCCCCCATCTGGGGCAAAATAACATTAAAAAGAAAAACACAAAAAGTCTCTGGGCTAGAGATGCTTCCTCAGGGGCTGAGTGACCATTTCCTCCCCTCAACTGCTTTCATGTAGGGCTCCCAAATTCTCCTCTGTTCAGCTCTTCTCTGAGCTCCTCTCAGTTTGCTTTTGGAGGCTTCATTTTAAGTCATTTATTTTTGTCAAATCACCCTCCCTGCTCTCTTTCTTGCCAGAGACTCACAACAGGTCCTACCACCTCTAGTCAATCCGAGGACAGCAGGCCTTTCAAATGCAGAAATGATATCCAGAAAGGAGACCTTTCCAGAAAAGGATGAGTGTGTGAGAAAAAGGGGTTATAATGGAATCAGATTGGCAGCTGTCATTATGGTGAGCGCTCCCAAGAAAACTCCATGCTTGAATGTGTCCTCGGGTAGTTATTGAAATTAGGATCCTTCTGCCAGTGACTGGAAGAGTGACATAACATTTCTGAACGGTTTAAAAGCCTAAGAGTCAATCTGAAGCCGTGTTGCTAGTTGTTCTAATTTTTCTGTGACAGATTTGATCATTTTACACTGGGATATGACCCCCCCCCCCCCCCGGAAACATAGCTCCACACTTGTACACGTTTCTTTTGGGTAAATGAAGTGCTAATGTTGTAAAGAGCCGCCATTTTGATCTCATAGGTGCTGCACAATGATACAAAGGAGACACAGCCCCCGCACTCAGTGGTGAAGCAGTTTTAGAACCGGTTGTTAACCCGCTTCCCTGGAGGGGGCGCTGAGGTTTTGATGGGCTCCGGCCAGGAAGTGATGTAACTCCTCCTCCGGCCGCCGGGGGCGCTGCGCTGCGGGAGCCACGTGGGCTGCCGCCTGGCCCTGGGCACGAGCCCTGGGGCTGCTGCTGCTCCCCCGACTCCTGGCCCTGGGGCTCCCGCTGCTGCCTGGTGCGTCCCCGGCTGCTCTGCTGGGCCCGGGCTGCTCCGAGCCACTCTCCCCGCGGGCACCCACCACCCTGCCCGCAGCCAGCCCCTGCCTGCTGCCACCCCCTGCCTCCAGCCAGCCCCTGCCCTGCCCACACCAGCCCCTGCCTCCAGCCACCGCCGCACCTCCTGCCAGCAGCCAGCCCCTGCCTCCAGCCACTCCCTGCCCTGCCCGCAGCCAGTCCTGCACCCCCTGCCGTGCCCGCAGCCAGGCCCTGCCGCACCTCCTGCCTGCAGCCAGCCCCTGTCTCCGGCCACCCCCTGCCCTGCCTCCAGCCACCCCCGCACCCCCTGCCTGCAGCCAGCCCTTGCCTCTAGCCACCCCCGCAACACCTGCCCTGCCTCCAGCCACCCCCGCACCCTGCCTGCAGCCAGCCCCTGCCTCCAGCCACCCCCGCACCCCCTGCCCGCAGCCAGCCCCTGCCTCCAGCCACCCCTGCACCTCCTGCCTGCAGCCAGCCCCTGCCTCCAGCCACTCCCTGCCCTGCCCGCAGCCAGTCCTGCACCCCCTGCCGTGCCCGCAGCCAGGCCCTGCCGCACATCCTGCCTGCAGCCAGCCCCTGTCTCCGGCCACTCCCTGCCCTGCCCGCAGCCAGTCCTGCACCCCCTGCCGTGCCCGCAGCCAGGCCCTGCCGCACCTCCTGCCTGCAGCCAGCCCCTGTCTCCGGCCACCCCCTGCCCTGCCTCCAGCCACCCCCGCACCCCCTGCCTGCAGCCAGCTCCTGCCTCTAGCCACCCCCGCACCACCTGCCCTGCCTCCAGGCACCCCCGCACCCTGCCTGCAGCCAGCCCCTGCCTCCAGCCACCCCCGCACCCCCTGCCTGCAGCCAGCCCCTGCTTCCAGCCACCCCTGCACCCCCTGTCCTCCCTCCAGCCACCCCCGCACTCCCTGCCTGCAGCTAGCCCCTGCCTCCGGCCACCCCCTGCCTTGCCTCCGGCCACCCCTGCACCCTCTGCCTGCAGCCAGCGCCTGCTGCACCCCCTGCCCTGCCTCCAGCCAGCCCCTGCTGCACCCCCTGCCCTGCCCGCAGCCAGCCCATGTTTCCAGCCAACCCCGCACCCTCCTGTCTCCAGACAGCTCCGCACCCCCTGCCCTGCCCTCAGCCAGCCCTGCACCCCCTGCCTCCAGCTAGCCCTGCCCCACGCCCCTGTCTGCAGCTGGCCCCACGTCCACTGATGCCCTGCAGTTCCCAGGGCAGTAACCCTGCACACCTGCTTCAATGAGGGGGGCAGGGAGCAGCTGGGACCCACACATGTGCACATCCTAGGGTGACCAGACAGCAAGTGTGAAAAATCAGGATAGGGGGTGGGGAGTAATAGGAGCCTATATAAGAAAAAGACCCCAAAATCGGGACTGTCCCTATAAAATCGGGACATCTGGTCACCCTAGCACACCCCCAGGGAGTGGCGGGGACCCACACATGTGAAACGGAGCTCATTTCTGGTTCTGGCCCGTCTTTTTAAAAAAGAACTTTAGGCAGGGTTAACACACATCCATATTTTCCCGGACAGGTCAGACTTTTTGGTTCTTAAATTGCTGTCCGGGAAAATTTAAAAATTCCTCCTGGGAAAATACGGACGTATGGTAACCCTGTTGGTACAAAAAACACATACTGGGGCACATCCCTTAAATCAGAACTTTTTATAGGGAACTGGTTGTTAAGATTTTGGCAGCTCATCACTGCCCGTACTCTCTCCTGGGAAATTTACTTTAGTCCTTCCCCGTTGTTTTCCAAATTCTTAAATGAAACACCAGTATAGACGTACGCCACAGACTGGCCACAGACCCTGTCTGTGATGCCATGTTGGGAAGCCAAAGGGGCTTCAAAATGGGTTGGGGAGAGAAACTGCAATACAGGAGCAATACCTGGCTCACAGAATTGCCCCTATTCTGCCCTCCTTGCAAGCACTATCCTGGGGAGGTGCTGGGTGTTACTGGGTCTCACAGGGGCAAGCTCTGTAGCACTGAACACGATGGAGACTCTGGGCTGCTCTGAGTTGTGGACAGAACATAGGCAGCCTGAGTAAAGCAGCTATAAGATTCCTCTAACTCTAACATTTAAACCTCAGATAGTCCAGTATCCGGACAGCACAAAAGATTTCTTTGTCCCATGTCCCAGGGTTGTGCCGTGTGCTCTGAGCCTGCAAGGTCATTAAACAGCAGTTATAGAAAGGAGAGACACACATATTCTGTTTACACAGTAATGTCTCCCTTGTGGCATCCTGAACTTACCCATCTCCTTCTACAGCATGTCTGCCCAGAACCGCAGCTTCCAAACCAACTGTACTTGGTGTAACATGTATAGGTGCAGAAGCCCCCAGCACGTACACAAGCAAAGGGGTTATTGATAAACGTGAATCCTGCATAGAGAAAAAGAGTCTTGATTTTCATGCACACATAAGTGTAAACAGGAGCTGTGACTGCAGCATGACGGGTGTTTCCCATTAGCTGAATTTCCAGTTCACTGAGACAAGGCCATGTCAGCCCAGAGATCTTCCTGTGCCCCCTTGCACTCGATCTTTGATAAGATATAAATGTCTGTAGTTCTGTGCCCGTTCAAAGGCTGCCACTAAGAATTGAGCAGAGTGAATTAATTCAGCAGATCTGCTGGCCTTCTGGCTGCAGGCTTTAGAACTGTAGCACAGAGCATGGGAGTCCTTCACAGCCCCACAGCTGTACAGGATGGAAAGCAGGTAGCTGCCTGCATCACCAACTTCTAATAGTGGGGCAGTGGTTTTGCTGCAATGGTTTGGACTCTTTCTGATTCCAAACACTGATGTACTAGGCAGTATCTGAATACTGATTGGCTGAGCAGGGTTGAACTGGCTCAGGACTGGGCTGGGTCGCTGAAACTTTTAGAAAGAGAAGGGTTTAAACCAGTCCCTTGCAGTCTGAATGCCTGATTGTCTGTGAGACTCAGCACAGATATTCTTGTGAAGATTCAACACTTGGGAATACTTACTCAATGACCAATTGCAAAATTAGACATTCTAAACAGGCTGGTCCTTATGAGAATGTGGTCCATATGTCTTTTAGAATATTAATATTAGACTATTTTAAACTAGATTTTAGCTGTGCTTTCCTTAAAGTATCCACCGTGACATTCCCCAGGGTACAATCTGGACCACCGAGCAGCCGTATTCCCTCAGTTCTCCAACCTGTGGGCCGTATTCCCTCAGGGCCTCCTACACTGTTCTGCTGTGACAGCAACCACTTCTGGTCCTGCTCATGCACAGCCCCTAGCATGTAAAGTCACTCCCAGCTGAATTATAGGAAAACTTCCAGTAAGACCTGTTAGGATATAGATATTCAGGCCTGTTTGTAAAGGCCTGTACTCTAAGAATTTAGGTGTATCTTATCACTTGGCTAGTTCTAGAGGTATAAAAGAAAGAATCAAAATCACTGTCTGCCGGTGTATGGGCCTTCTCTTATTGTGACAGTCTGAGGCCCTGTTCTTAGGCTAAGGCCTTTGGCTAAGCAGCAGAGGCAGCCGTAAGCTGGGAAGCGACCGGTCACATCCTTACATTCCAAACTAGTCACATTGAAAGAAGGTGCTATTGGGCTGTTAGGAATACAATCCTGTCCTGATAATGCCTATCGCCTCCAGAGAAAGGGAAGTGCCTAGAAAATGTAAAAGGAAACTTAGTTTGATAGCATCCTGTCTGGCAAGAACTCACTTATCAATAGCTGGGATGTGAAATCCTCACTTCTGTATTCGCAAAAGAAAAGGAGGACTTGTGGTACCTTAGAGGCTAACCAATTTATTTGAGCATAAGCTTTTGTGAGCTGCAGCTCACTTCATCGGATGCATACTGTGGAAAGTGTAGAAGATCTTTTTATATACACACAAAGCATGAAAAAATACCTCCTCCCACCCCACTCTCCTGCTGCTAATAGCTTATCTAAAGTGATCATTCTCCTTACAATGTGTATGATAATCAAGTTGGGCCATTTCCAGCACAGATCCAGGTTTTCTCACCCCCACACACACACAAACCCACTCTCCTGCTGGTAATAGCTTATCTAAAGTGACCACTCTCCTTACAATGTGTATGATAATCAAGGTGGGCCATTTCCAGCATAAATCCAGGGTTTAACAAGAACGTCTGAGGGGGGAGGGTAGGAAAAAAACAAGGGGAAATAGGTTACCTTGCATAATGACTTAGCCACTCCCAGTCTCTATTCAAGCCTAAGTTAATAGTATCCAATTTGCAAATGAATTCCAATTCAGCAGTTTCTCGCTGGAGTCTGGATTTGAAGTTTTTTTGTTGTAATATCACAATTTTCATGTCTGTAATCGCATGACCAGAGAGATTGAAGTGTTCTCTGACTGGTTTATGAATGTTATAATTCTTGACATCTGATTTGTGTCCATTTATCCACTTCATCCGATGAAGTGAGCTGTAGCTCACGAAAGCTCATGCTCAAATAAATTGGTTAGTCTCTAAGGTCCACAAGTACTCCTTTTCTTATTGTAAGGAGAGTGGTCACTTTAGATAAGATATTACCAGCAGGAGAGTGGGGTGGGAGGAGGTATTTTTTCATGCTTTGTGTGTATATAAAAAGATCTTCTACACTTTCCACAGTATGCATCCGATGACGTGAGCTGTAGCTCACGAAAGCTTATGCTCAAATAAATTGGTTAGTCTCTAAGGTGCCACAAGTCCTCCTTTTCTTTTTGCGAATACAGACTAACACGGCTGTTACTCTGAAACACTTCTGTATTGTTTTGTCATTATAGTTCCCACTTTGCTATAGTTTGTCTGTATAATCTCTGTCTGGTTCTGTGATTGTTACTGTCTGCTGTATAATTAATTTTGCTGGGTGTAAACTAATTAAGGTGGTGGGATATAATTGGTTACATAATCATGTTACAATATGCTAGGATTGGTTAGTTAAATTTCAGGAAAATGATTGGTTAAGGTATAGCTAAGCAGAATTCAAGTTTTACAATATAGTCTGTAGTCAATCAGGTAGTGAGGGAGGGGGTGGGTGTGTGGATGGGGGAGATGGGAACAGGGAATGGGGGTTAGGAAATTGGAATCATGTTTTGCTAAAGGGGGAAATGGGAACAGGGAATGAGGGTAAGGAAATTGGAATCATGTTTGGCTAAGGGCAGGAATGGGAACAGGGACACAGGTGTAAGGCTCTGTGGCTCAGAGCTGGGAAGGGGGATACTAAGGAAGGAAACTGGAATCATGCTTGCTGGAAGTTCATCCCAATAAACATCGAATTGTTTGCACCTTTGGACTTCGGGTATTGTTGCTCTCTGTTCATGCGAGAAGGACCAGGGAAGTAAGTGGGTGAAGGAATAAGCCCCCTAACAAGACCCTCCTGAATTATCGTGCAGAGCGACACCAGCAAACTCCCAGTCCCAGCCTCGTCCCCCAGAAATGTGCATCTCGTTCTGTTCAGTACCATCCTGGACAACACAAGCTCCTAGAAAGTCTGTCATTTCATCAAAGGAAAAGGATATGCACAGAGCCTGTTATCTCAAGTGAAGGTTGCCAAACACTTCAATCCAAACACTCCCCTGGACCAAAGGGAATTTTCAATAGGACGAGGACACAAGCTGAAAATGTCCAGTCTTTTTAATCTCTCCTCATATGGAAGCTGTTTCATACCCCGGATCATCTTAGTTGCCATTCTCTGTAACTTTTCCAATAAGAATATATCTTTTTTGAGATGCGGTGATCAGATCTGCACAGAGTATTTAAGATCGGGGAGTACCATTGATTTATAAAGAGGCATCATGATATTTTCTGTCCTATTATCTACCCCTTTCCTAATGGTTCCTAGCATTCTGTTAGTTTTTTCTGTTTGTGCCACTGTGCATTGAGCAGATGTTTTCAGGGAACTCTCCACAATGACTCCAAGATCTCTTTTTTGAGTGGTGACAGCTAATTTAGAACCCATCTTTTTATACGTATAGTTGGGATTATGTTTTCCAAAGTGCATTACTTTGCATTTATCAACATTGAATTTCATCTGCCATTTTGTAGCCCAGTCACCCTGTTTTTTGAGATTTCTTTGTAACTCTTCGCACTCTGCTTTGGACTTCACTATCTTTGAGTAATTTTGTATCATCTACAAAATTATCTCCATCACTTTTCCCCCTTTTTCCTGATCACTTATGAATATTTTGAACAGTACTGGTCCCAGTACAGACCCCTAGGGGACACCACTATTTACTTCTCTCCATTCTGAAAACTGACCATTTATTCATACTCTTTGTTTCCTGTCTTTTAGCCAGTTACTGATCCATGAGAGGACATTCCCTCTTATGCCATGAATGCTTATTTTGCTTCAGAGCCTTGTCAAAGTCTTTCTGAAAGTCTAATTGCACTATATCCACTGGATCACCCTTATCTACATGTTTGTTGACCCCCCCCCGTCAAAGAATTCTTCTAGATTGGTGAGGCATGATTTCCCTGTGCAAAAACCGTGTTGACTCTTCCCCAGCTCATCGTGTTCATCTATGTGTCCGATAATTGTGTTCTTAACTATAGTTTCAACCAGTTTGCCTGGAACTGAAGTACGTTTGGGATCAAGTCTGAAGGGACCATTGTGATCATCTAGTCTGAAGGTACTTCTCCAAAATATTGCTTAGAGGGTATCTTCTAGGAAAAAAGCCCCCCAATGTTTCTTGATTGAAAAAGTATCAGGGATGGAGAATACATTGGTAAATTGTTCCAATGGTTAATTACTTTCACTGTTAACAATTTACATCTCGTTTCTAGACTGAATTTGTTTAGCTTCCGCTTCCAATCACTGGATCACAAAATACCTTTAGTTACTTGATTGAAGAGCCCATTATTAAATATTTTTCATCATACACATACTTATAAATTGTGATCAAGTCACCCCTTAACCTTCTCTTTATTAAGATAAAGAGATTGAATTTTCTGAGCCTATCACTACAAGGCATGTTTTCTAATCCTTTAATCATTCCTGTGGCTTTTCTCTGAACTCTCTCCAACTGATCAACATTCTTCCTGAAGTGTGGACATCAGAACTGGATACAGTTTTCAAGATTTGGTCACATCTGGAGGTGCAAATACATAGGTAAAATAACTTCTCTACTCCTACTCAAGATTTCCCTCTTTCTGCATACGAGTTATGTATTAATCCTTTTAGCAATTTTAAGTTGATTAATCATCCACAACCCCCAACACATTTTTCAGAGTCACTGCTTCCCAGGATGGAGTCCCTCATCCTATAACTGTGGTCATTCTTCTTTGTTCCTAGATCCATACATTTAGATTTAGCTGTATGATTGTTAACTTGTTCCCAGCTTACCAAGTGATCCAAATCCCTCTGTCTGAGTGACCTGTCCTTTAATTCTTCTCAACTGCTAACTTTATAAGTGGTTTTTTATGGTTTTTTTTTTTTCAGGTCCTTTATAAAAAGATTGACTCGTGTGGGAGCAAGAACCAATCCCTGTAGGATTCCACTAGGTAGAATGTTGGTGATAGTATTACAGGTCATAGTTCAGCCAAATCTGATTGGATCTTAATAGGAACATTAAAAGCACCTTTCTCACCCCAGGACTATTCTCCTGTTAAATGTCAAGTATCTACTGAAAACCATACAACTGGAAAAATTACAATAAAAATGTTTAGAAATCTTAGTACAGACTCACAAATGTCCTTCTATATTCTCCCTTCATTTCATTAAGATCTTACCTGGAGTGCTTTGCAGCACCAGGAAAAAGACAGCAAAGAGCAGGTAGACAATCTTCATGGCTAAAGTTTGCCTGGGAACTCAACGTTGCTGGAGAGAAAAGACTGCAAAATAGACAGGAGATGGAGAGTCTCTATTTATGGGCTACCAGGGATTGTGAAATGCTGATCTGTTGAAATCTTTTTTGAAGCATGTCACATTTACTAAGTTTGTGCTGCAATTTGTTTATAATTATCATCATAATTATAATTTGTACAGCATCATAAACATTCCCGGAGAATTTCAGGGAAACATAGTAGCCAAGTTCCTGCCTTGAGGAAATTACAATATGAATATTTACAACTAGCAAACCTCTACTGCCTGATTGATAGCCTCTGAAAAAATGGAAAGCCTCCCATTAAATTGAAATGAGGGTCCTTTTGCAGAGGACAATTTCAGAATACAGCTGTACCTTGGAAGCATTGGCAGTGGGGCATGTGCCTTTGTGTATTTGTTTTGTACAATATTTAATCAATATTTTACTTGTATTTAAGGAAATTTCCTAATTTCATGCATCAAAACCCATTCCAGAGAGGTTAAAAATCCTCTTAAAAAGAGATTTATGAGAAATAAAGTGAATAACATTATAAATACTGTGTGCCAGGAATCCATGGATTTTTTTCTGTTTATCTAAATTGAGGAATTTTACATTTAATGATGGGAGAAAACCACGAGTTTACCCTTTCTTTTCCCCCTCATAACAAGCATCAGCATTAATGATAACTCTATAAAGTAGAGACAAAAAATGTTGATGCATCAAAAATTGGGAAACCAGTGGCATTTGCAGGTGCCAAGCACTTCTCAGGATTTGTCTCATTCTTTCAGGACAGAGAGAAGAAGTGACTGGGCTTAAACTGGATCCAGACACCTCCAAGTTCCCTGGGGGATTCAATCTAACCAGGATTCAGAGCCTACAAAATACAACCCCCTGCAAAGCTTCACAGACCCCTTCTGATTCACCTTCTTCCTCTTTCCCCCAATTTCCCCCCATTTGGAAGCACCTAATAGAAAAGTTGAGGGGAGTGAATGAAGAATGAGAATCCATGGGGAGGAGGACATCTACAGGGCAATGAGGAGCTGTGACAGGGCAGTGAGGTGTCCCTCTCATCTCCCAGTCAGTGCCCTCTATTTCAACTGGCTCTGTGTTGTTGGAAGGTGCTGGTCTTCTCACCTGCCACTTTCTCCACAGAGAAAGGTCAAGGGGCACTGGATGTTTCTCTGCCAAGGGGGGACACAAGGAGTGGGCATGTCACCCTGACTGCCACCTCACACTTATTAATTTCCCTGCAATGTTCTTGCCCTATGCACAGAGAAGTTAGATAAAAACAGGTAGAGCCACAATTGATAATTGCTTTATTTTCTCCTCTGTGATTTATAAATATACTGTGGTTAAGGGTACAAACTCTATGCTACAATTAGAGTTTTATAGATGGTATTTGATTCTGTTGATCTAGACAATCTTTGGGCAAAATTAAGAAGGATGGGTATTGATCTAAGACTTCTGAGCATTTTGGAGGCTCTCCACCAGAGCGATGTGGGTCGGGTAAAGGCAAGGGAGAATGTTTTCCCAGTGTCCTGGGGAGAACACCAGGGATGCCTTCTAGCACCTCTTGTTATTAATGTATATATTCATGATGCGGTGGACGTTTAAAGGAAAATAAATTTTCTCCACCACACCTTAAAGGTAGACTTATCTCGGTGATATTATATGCTGATGGCATGGTTGTTCTATTGCAAACTCCAAGAGGCCTCTTCTGAAATGACTTTTTCCTCTTATTTTAACTCTCAAGACCTGGTTCTCATTTATAATGAGACCAAGTCATGATTTCTGGGAAGAACCCTCTGCTAGTTGAGTGGAAGAGAGAAGGCCACCCTGTAGAACAAATCTCTGCTTTGACTTATTTAGGGATAAAGTTTCATGATTCAGGCAGGTGGTCCCCTTATCGTAAAGACTTAAAACAAAAGGCCCTTAGCTCTGCTCCAGGGGTGCTGTGTTTTACCTGCTCAGATGGTGGGAGCAGAGTGGCCCCAGTGCTAAGAGTTTTTAATATTAAAATAATATTGCAGATGTTCTCTGAGTACGTCTACACCGTAAAAAAAAGGAAAACTGCAGCTGGCCCAGGCCAGCTGACTCAGGCTCGCGGGGTTTGGCTGAGATGGTTTCATTGCTGTGTAGACGCCTGGCCTCAGGCTGCAGCCCAAGCTTTGGGACCGTCCCACCTCACAGAGTCCTGGAGCCCAGGCTGCAGCCACAGCCCAGACATCTACACAGCAGCGAAACCACCCCACAGCCTGAAGCCTGAGGCCTGAGGCCCGCCACGGGGGTCTTGTCGCTGTGCAGACATTCCCTGTGAGGTCAAATTTGGATTAGGGGTCAAATTTCAGCCTAAGAGATCAGCTGTGCTGCTATAGCTCTTGAAGTGTAGACATACCCTAAGTATGGCAGTGCCTAGCTCTTAAAAACTCACAGATCTGCTTCACTGGGAGAAAAACTAACCGTTATTAGGGGTACAATTGTTCTCCCTCATTGATTCTACTTGGGCCCCCAGTGAGCACTGACTCCGTTACAGAAGCCTTCGAAATTTCCTTCAGTTTCCCTGGCTACAGCTATAGCCCAGCCACTTCTTGTTCTCTTTATCAGTGATTACTTATCTAGTATACCACGACATTTGTTTGTAATAAGGGTGCTGTTACACTCTGTTGATATGTTGTGAAACCAATGAAAAGTGAACACCTGTAAAGTGAAGCCCACTGAAATCTCATCAGTGCTATTTGGCCATTTCGCCTGATGATCCATTGGACTGGCATTTCTGAAGAGATCTCATAAAGCCATCCTTCTAAGTAGCAGATGAAGTGTAGAGAATAACCAGGTAAGGGTACACAGAGGAGAACTGTTTTCTTTTACTGTGCATCTGAAGAAGTGAGGTTTTTACCCACGAAAGCTTATGCTGAAATTTATCTGTTAGTCTTTAAGGTGCCACCGGACTCCTTGTTGGTTTTGTGCCATTAATGTTACCAGTATTATTAGTGGGAAACCGAGCAACCTGAGTGAAGTGACTTTATATTGCAGCATGATGAGCTATGATCTATCTATCTATCTATCTATCTATCTATCTATCTATCTATCTATCTATCTATTTTTTCTCTTTAAAATTCACCAATCCCTACCAGACCCCACTAGACATATACCACATCAGTGATGATACCTTGTTTACAATTACATTTTGAGAACTATCAGCTAGCCAGCTTTTAATCCATTTAATGTATGCCATGTTAGTTTTGTATAATTCATTTTTTTAATCCAAATGTCATGTGGTACCAAGTTAAATATCTTAGAGAACACTAAGTATATTGTATCAACAACATTATCTTCATGACCCAAACTTGTATTCTCATAAAAAATATATTTAGTTTGACAGGATCTCTTTTCCATAAACCCATGCTGATTGGCATTAATTCTGTTACCTGCCTTCAATTCTGTATTAATCCTGTCTGTATCAACTACTCCATTATCTTTCCTGCGGTTGATGTCAGACTGACAAGCGTATAATAACCCAGGGCTTCCAGTTCACCCGTTTTAAGTATGGCACAACAATAGCTTTCTACCAGTCTTCTGCAACTTCCCCCGTGTTCAAGACTTATTGAAAACCAACTTTAATGGTCCAGCCAGCTTCTCAGCCAACTCCTTTAAAACACACAACTTTCTCCAAAATGCTCTCAGTACTCTTTCAAGTGAGATCACCTGGGTAATGAAACTTCCTCAAACTGCAGGGCTCTGTTGTAGAAACCTCCAGATAGATTTTAATTTTCTATATAGTTTCTAAAATGGACATTATGCTTCCCCATCAAGTCCCAGCTTGATCTTGTCTATCTGCTCTGGACTTCTAGATATAAAGCAAATAATATAGGAGAAACTGATAAAAGATGAAGTTACTTCACAAGTGAGTGAGAGTTTGTGGTTACCTCCGCTAACAACTGTTGCTGTTACTCAATCTAACTCCTCTGTGAGCCACAGATGCAGCATCTGCTATTCGATATGTTTTAAGGGCTTAGCCCTAAATTCTGCAAAGGATTCTTGCTCATCCCTGGACATATATGACACTTTTAAAAATAGTAATAACTTGGGACCAAACTCTGTGTGTGTGTGTGTGTGTGTGTGTGTGTGTGTGTGTTACTTGTGCAGCTTTTTCATACAGTATTGATTAATATTCTTAGTGCATGTTTTTTTTTTATTTTTCCTATTTTTATGCATCCAATCCATTTCAGAGATGTTTCAAATTCTTGAAAAATAACAGAATAACCTTCATAATATTAGGTTTCAGAATAGCAGCCGTGTTAGTCTGTATCCGCAAAATGAAAAGGAGTACTTGTGGCACCTTAGAGACTAACAAATTTATTTGAGCATAAGCTTTCGTAAGCTACAGCTCACTTCATCAGATGCATTCAGTGGAAAATACAGTGGGGAGATTTATATACACAGAGAACATGAAACAATGGGTGTTACCATACACACTGTAACAAGAGTGATCAGGTAAGGTGAGCTATTACCAGCAGGAGAGCAGGGGGGCGGGGCAGGGGGAAACATTTTGTAGTGATAATCAAGGTGGGCCATTTCCAGCAGTTGACAAGAACATCTGAGGAACAGTGAGGGGGGGATAAACATGGGGAAATAGTTTTACTTTGTGTAATGACACATCCACTCCCAGGCTTTATTCAAGCCTAAGTTAATTGTGTCCAGTTTGCAAATTAATTCCAATTCAGCAGTCTCTCATTGGAGTCTGTTTTTGAAGTTTTTTTGTTGAAGAATTGCCACTTTTAGGTCTGTAATCGAGTGACCAGAGAGATTGAAGTGTTCTCCAACTGGTTTTTGAATGTTACAATTCTTGACGTCTGATTTGTGTCCATTTATTCTTTCACGTAGAGACTGTCCAGTTTGCCCAATGTACATGGCAGAGGGGCATTGCTGGCACATGATGGCATTTATCACATTGGTAGGTGTGCAGGTGAATGAGCCTCTGATAGTGTGGCTGATGTGATTAGGCCCTATGATGGTGTCCCCTGAATAGATATGTGGACACAGTTGGCAACGGGCTTTGTTGCAAGGATAGGTTCCTGGGTTAGTGGTTTTGTTGTGTGGTGTGTGGTTGCTGGTGAGTATTTGGTTCAGGTTGGGGGGCTGTCTGTAAGCAAGGACTGGCCTGTCTCCCAAGATTTGTGAGAGTGTTGGGTCGTCCTTCAGGATAAGTTGTAGATCCTTGATGATGCGTTGGAGCCTGAAGGTGACGGCTAGTGGCGTTCTGTTATTATCTTTGTTGGGCCTGTCCTGTAGTAGGAACTTCTGGGTACTCTTCTGGCTCTGTCAATCTGTTTCTTCACTTCAGCAGGTGGGTACTGTAGTTGTAAGAATGCTTGATAGAGATCTTGTAGGTGTTTGTCTCTGTCTGAGGGGCTGGAGCAAATGAGGTTGTATCGTAGAGCTTGGCTGTAGACAATGGATCGTGTGGTGTGGTCTGGATGAAAGCTGGAGGCATGTAGGTAAGCATAGCGGTCAGTAGGTTTCCGGTATAGGGTGGTGTTTATGTGACCATCGCTTATTAGCACCGTAGTGTCCAGGAAGTAGATCTCTTGTGTGGACTGGTCCAGGCTCAGGTTGATGGTGGGATGGAAATTGTTGAAATCATGGTGGAATTCCTCAAGGGCTTCTTTTCCATGGGTCCAGATGATGAAGATGTCATCAATATAGCACAAGTAGAGTAGGGGATTAGGGGACGAGAGCTGAGGAAGCGTTGTTCTAAGTCAGCCATAAAAATGTTGGCATACTGTGGGGCCATTCGGGTACCCATAGCAGTGCCGCTGATTTGAAGGTATACATTGTCCCCAAATGTGAAATAGTTATGTGTGAGGACAAAGTCACAAAGTTCAGCCACCAGGTTTGCTGTGACATTATTGGGGATACTGTTCCTGACGGCCTGTAGTCCATCTTTGTGTGGAATGTTGGTGTAGAGGGCTTCTACATCCATAGTGGTTAGGATGGTGTTTTCAGGAAGATTACTGATGGATTGTAGTTTCCTCAGGAAGTCAGTGGTGTCTCTAAGATATCTGGGAGTGCTGGTAGCATAGGGCCTGATGAGGGAGTCTACATAGCCAGACAATCCTGCTGTCAGGGTGCCAATGCCTGAGATGATGGGGCGTCGAGGATATCCAGGTTTATGGATCTTGGGTAGCAGATAGAATACCCCTGGTTCGGGTTCCAGGGGTGTGTCTATGCGGATTTGTTCTTGTGCTTTTTCAGGGAGTTTCTTGAGCAGATGGTGTAGTTTCTTTTGGTAACCCTTAATGGGATCAGAGGGTAATGACTTTTAGCAAGTGGTGTTGAAGAGCTGCCTAGCAGCCTCTTGTTCATATTCCGACCTATTCATGATGACGACAGCACCTCCTTTGTCAGCCTTTTTTATTTTGATGTCAGAGTTGTTTCTGAGGCTGTGGATGGCATTGTGTTCTGCACGGCCGAGGTTGTGGGGCAAGTGATGCTGCTTTTCCACAATTTCAGCCCGTGCATGTTGGCAGAAGCACTCTATGTAGAAGTCCAGTCTGTTGTTTCGACCTTCAGGAGGAGTCCACCTAGAATCCTTCTTTTTGTAGTCTTGGTAGGAAGATCTCTGTGGATTAGTATGTTGTTCAGAGGTATGTTGGAAATATTCCTTGAGTCAGCGATGTCGAAAATAGGATTCTAGGTCACCACAGAACTGTATCATGTTCGTGGGGGTGGAGGGGCAGAAGGAGAGGCACCGGGATAGGACAGATTCTTCTGCTGGGCTAAGAGTATAGTTGGATAGATTAACAATATTGCTGGGTGGGTTAAGGGAACCACTGTTGTGGCCCCTTGTGGCATGTAGTAGTTTAGATAGTTTAGTGATCTTTTTCTTTTGTAGAGAAGCAAAGTGTGTGTTGTAAATGGCTTGTCTAGTTTTTGTAAAGTCCAGCCACGAGGAAGTTTGTGTGGAAGGTTTTTTTTATGAGAGTATCCAGTTTTGAGAGCTCATTCTTAATCTTTCCCTGTTTGCTGTAGAGGATGTTGATCAGGTGGTTCCGCAGTTTCTTTGAGAGTGTGTGGCACAATCTTTCAGCAAAGTCTGTGTGGTATGTAGATTGTAATGGATTTTTTACCTTGAGTCCTTTTGGTATGATGTCCATCTGTTTGTATTTGGAAAGGAATAAATAAATGGACACAAATCAGATGTCAAGAATGATAAAATTCAAAAACCAGTTGGAGAACACTTCAATCTGTTTGGTCACTCGATCACAGACCTAAAAGTGGCAATTCTTCAATAAAAATCTTCAAAAACAGACTCCAACGAGAGACTGCTGAATTGGAATTAATTTGCAAACTGGATACAATTAACGTAGGCTTGAATAAAGACTGGGAGTGAATGTGTCATTACACAAAGTAAAACTATTTCCCCATGTTTATTCCCCCCCCCCTGTTCCTCACATGTTCTTGTCAACTGCTGGAAATGGCCCACCTTGATTATCACTATGTAAGCAGAGTCAGGATGAGCTCCACTCTGACATCTGGTGGTGAGGTGTGGCAAGTTGTGGAAAAGAACTTCAGGGGCTGATCTCATTTGCATAGGCACACCCACCCCGCCTAGAATGAGCCCATAGCTGCCCAAATGGTCACTTTGGCTGCTGTGGAATCCCCAGTGTCTCTGTTATTGGGGCAGGAAGAATAAATTGTTATTATCCTGATTATGGGAATCAAGGACAGTGGAACGGTACTTGGTCTTTTGTTTATTATGGAGGGACTCGCCATCAACTAAATAGCACTCGCTAGGCAAGGGACATGGGTTCCAAAACTCTGTGAGTGGACAGAGACTAGAGGCAGGACTTAGTATTTGGTGGTGTGAGTCCACTCCTCCCTTGTGAGGGCCTGAAACATCAATTGCACTTCTGTCTCTCTCTACTGTGGAACATCAGAGCTAATTTTGGGTCTATTAGGAGTCTAGCTACAGGTGCCTGAGCTGAATTCACTTTGGCGTTATAGTGCACCAGTACTAGAGCTCCCACTACTCCAAGCTGAAATCACTGGGAGCTGTGTTAAGTAGTGGGGAGCCTGAAGATCTGTTTTGGAGCAGAGCAGTTTGTGGGATGGCGGGAGCTGCTTGCGGAGCGGTTTGTGGGACGGCTGGTGGAGCAGAGCGGTGTGAAGCGCTATGGAGCTGCGGGACAGTCAGCTTCAGATCATGTAAGGTGCCCCTTACCTCTTCCTGCCCCCCCCCCACACACACTTTCACCCAGACTGGGGAGTAACACTCTGCAGACGAACTTTTGAATTCTGGGGCTGGACTTTTGGGTTGTTGGACTTTTTGGACTTTGGGTGATTTTTGGGTTGCTGGACTCAAGAACCTGAGGGAAAGGACATGGCCCAATTTGCTGGGGTGGGTCTTTGCTCATGGTTTGGTTGATGAACCCTAGTTGTGGTGTTCTCCCAATTTAATGCTGATGTCGTTTACCTCATGTTATTAAAGATTCTCTGCTACACCGAGACTCTGTGCTTGCGAGAGGGGAAGTATTGCCTCTTTGATGTGCCCAGGGGTGTGTGTAAGATTTTCCTAGGTCACTGGGTGGGGGCTCGAGCCAGTTTTGCATTTGCTTTGATGAGAGGGAACCTCTGTGTACTGAAGCCCGCCCTTGCTGCTTCTTGCTCAACTCGGCCTGGCAGAAGGGTTACAACTACAAAAGGTTCCCGCCCCTGTCCCGCTCCGCTCTCCTGCTGGTAATAGCTCACCTTACCTGATCACTCTTGTTACAGTGTGTATGGTAACACCCATTGTTTCATGTTCTCTGTGTATATAAATCTACCCACTGTATTTTCCACTGCATGCATCCGATGAAGTGAGCTGTAGCTCACGAAAGCTTATGCTCAAATAAATTGGTTAGTCTCTAAGGTGCCACAAGTACTCCTTTTCTTCATAATATTGAGGATACTCTGCATCATGAATGTATGTGTGTGTGGGGGTGCATCATGTGGTGTATAAGAATTGAGTATTATCCTTTTAAACCGTTGGGATCCCTCCAGTTGGCCTCCATGTTTCCTACTCATGCAGCCATCAAAATTGTTTGAGCAGTAGTCTCCATGGGAAGCCAGGCCTAGTGTTTTTGTACCTAGTAATAAACACAGTTCTGTGGAATGCAGTGGGGCCTGCCTGGTTTTCCCTTAGCCTTTGTATGTCGTAGAGAGCAAGGGCACAAAGGTCCCTCTAAAATGACTTTGACAGTCTTTGCCATGACAAAGCCGGGATCTGAACATGACTATAGTTGATAGAGCTCCCCGCAAATCAGCAGAGCTGGCTCCAGCACAGCTGAGTCTTCAGGTAGGCTTGAGCCCTGTCCTTCCCCCTGAAAATCCGTCAGCCGCTCTGTGGATAAGGAGGGCAGCACCCACCCTTGGGAGCCTGCTGAAGAGTGGAGATGGGGGTTGCCTAGCAGCCTGGAGAGAGAAGGGAGGGAGAGGCCATTGGGGCCCCTCTGAAAAGACCCTGAGGTGAGAGGCAGGGGAGATTTGGGGTCTGGGGATTGGGAGTTAGAGGCAGATGGGGGGCGCTGAAGGAGAAGAAGGAGCGGTGGGATGAAGAGGAAAGGGACATGTGGTGGGATGTGGGGGGTCAGAGGCACATGGTGTGGAAATTAGAGGGGACAGAGTTACATGGGGCAATCCAGGAAACTGGGACTTATGAGGTGAGACTGGGGGGGACTCAGAGGCACACAGAAAGGATTTGGGGGCCACCAGACTGAGCTGAGCCCTTTTGGGGGGAATATATTGGGGAATCAGGGCTTTGAAGTGTGTGTGTTGGGGGGGAGGGATCTTTCTGAAGAGGGAAATAGGAGCCAGGCATTAGAATTGGGAGACCAGATACTGATGGGAGCTGTTGGCACAGACCTAGTCCTTATGCAATTTCCTGACCAGGCATAGAAGAGAGAGGTGGGATAGGAAGTGGTGAAGGGGATGTGCCTGGTGGGTTTATTGGGAGGGAGGGCACTTCCTCTGAAAACATGGAAAGCCCATATTTCCCCTGGGCTTGGTAATAGGAGAACCTGTTGCAGAGTGTCTGGCATTGGAAAGGAGATCTGGGTGCTGCAGAGTTTCCAGGTGGGGTTACATAAAGGCTTTTTTTGGAGGGAATAAGTCCCAGGTGTTGAGGGGGTGAAAGGGGCAGAGCTAGGATGTAGGCACTGTATGGAGAGTGTTGCCCTCAGAGCTCTAGAGATACCAATGTGGAAGAGAAGTGGGAGGGCTGTGTGGAGGAGGTGCTGACAGCAAAGCAATGAGCAGTATAGAGGGGGCATACAGTGCAAAGGGCCCAGCACAGACACCCCTTGGTGTTTTCCTTTATTTCTTTATTATAATGATAAGACTGGAAATCTGGCTGCCACGTGTGGTGTATGGAAAACTGTTAAAAATACAAACTAACACTTCAAGTTTGGAAGGGGTATCCTGATCCCTCTTGCAGGCTATGGGGCTCTGAGGCAACTGTGCAACCTGTGTTGTTGGCAGTCAGTCTTCAGAGGAAAAGCCTAAAGTAAGGTGGAGTGAGTTGAGCCTCTCTGTTTTAGGGAGCAGCCTGCTTTGTCTCCATCTCTTTTGGAGTTCTTTTGCATTATTGTTCTGAATTCTAACAAGTAGCGTTACATTGCAACCTTCCAGCAAGATAATTTTGTTTTATTTCTTTTCCATTTGTATGCCATGAAAACAGCACCATGGAGCAATGCGATGGGGTTATAAATCAAGCTGTGAGAGAACTCGCTTCCCTTAAAAACAACAAATGAGATGGATTAGTAGCAGTGGTACAAAATAAATACTGATCTGTCCAAGTGAGCGTTTAGAAATACAAACAGTTGCATTGACCATGGTGGCCTAATCACTCATGTGTGGATTTAACATTCAATAGGGATTAATGTTTTTATTTTTTAATGTCCTTTCCTTTAAAAAAAATGGATTTCCAATGAGAAGGACAATAGCAGGCCTGCACCCCTTCCACCATGACAAACGTGCACTTGTTAGTTTTGTGTTTTCACAACAACTAGATTTTATTGTAAGTGGGGAAATCAGTCTCGTTCTGGGTGATCAAAGGCTCCTGTTTGGATTTTCCAGATCACAAGGTTCTTTGCATCCCCAGTAATGGTGTTTCCAACCAATTTTCATCAGAAAATTTCTGACCATCTCTAATAAGCACCTTTTCCCCAGTAGAACAGTGGCCCCACTATAGGGTTACACTGCTTTACTTTATGGTAATTAGAGCAGCTTAGTTCTAGCAGTACAATGTTTCTGTGCTTATAAAATTTGCACATGACATCAAACTGAAAGGGGCTGCAAACACTTTGGGGGATGAGATTAGAATATAAAAGGACCTTGCTAAAATGAAGAATTGCTCTTAATAAAATATAATGGAATTCAATAAAGACTAGTGCAAATTACTTCACTTAGGAAGGCAAAATTAAATGCCCAACTGTAAAATGGGGAATAACTGGCTAGGTGGTTGTACTGCTGAAAAGGATCTAGGGCCTATAGTGGATTACAAATGGAACATGAGTCAACAATGTGATGCAGTTGTAAAAAAAAGTTAATATAACTCTGCGGTGTATTAGCACACGTATCGTATGTATGACATCGGAGGTAATTTTCCTGCTCTGCCCAGCACTAGCGGGGCCACAGCTGGAGTGCTGTGTCCAATTCTGGGTGCCACACTTAAGGAAAGATGTGGCCAAATTGGAGAGAGTCCACAGGAGAGCAACAAAAACGATCAAACCTTTAGAAAACCTGACTTGGGAGGAAAGGTGAAGATACTTGGGCATGTTTAGTCCTTTGGAAAGAATACTGAGGGAGAAACCTAATAACAGTCTTCAAATATGTAAAGGGGTATTTTAAAGAGGATGGTGATCAACTGTTTTCTAGGTCCACTAAGGTAGGACAAGAAGTAATGGGCTTAATTTGCAGCAAGGGGGGGTTAGGTTAGATATTAGGAAAACTCTCTAAATTAAATTCTGGAATAGGCTTCCAAGGGAGGTTGTGGAATCCCCGTCATTAGAGATTTGTAAGAACAGGTGGGGCGAACACAGAGTCATATCAAGTTGACCAAGGAACATAAGACGGGCAAGCGAACGAGAAGTAGCCTGCAGAAGTAAATTGCTGACCAGAGCTAAACCAGTAAATGTTCATTATATGTCCCAAGATGTTTTGCACAAGCCACTGTGGCTTAACGTGTACTATGCAAACTGGGATGGCACAAGATATTTTGCACAAAGATGATGGAATTTCCCAGAGACAAAGTTGCAACAATTCCAACGTTCAAATTGAGGTTGGACATTTCAAATCCTCACTAGAACCATGGGTCATTTTCTGATTGAGGTCCTTTTCAGCCCTACATTTCCATGATTCTAAAAGACTTTAAATAAAGAATCTCTCCTGACTTCAAAATTGACCTCTCTGTGGCAGAAACAGCCTCATGGGGAAGGACATAGAGTCATATCACATTGGCCAAGGAACACAACACAGGGAGGGCAATGGGAAGTGGCCTGCAGAAGTAAGTTGCTGACCAGAGCTAAACCAATACATGTTTGTTATATGTCCCAAGATGTTTTGCACAAACCCCTGTGTCCTAATGTGTCCTATGCAAACTGGGATGGCTCAAGATGTTTTGCACAAAGATGATGGAATTTCCCCAAGACAAAGTTGCAATAATTCCAACGTTCAAATTGAAGTTGGACATTTCAAATCTTCCCTAGAACCATGGGTCACTTTCTGTTTGGCCCCCCACAGTTTTCCAAGTAGAAACCAAGCCTTCAGAATCTGTATAAAACAGGCTGTTTTGGTCAAACTGTCAGACACTGAAGCAAAAATATCTGGCTGAGAGAGACAGCAAGTTGGGCTGTTATCATCTTCCTTTAAAGTACTGTCTAGGGAGTTGCCTTTGAGATCTAGAAAGAGAAGAACACAGCTGTCATAACCCCTTGAGTCAATGAACTAACTGAATGACCTTTCTAGCTATCTTCAGAAACCACTCAAGGCTCCAGTGAAGCTATGCTGGAGAACACGCCTTCCTGCCAATTTTAATGGATAAGTAGCAGTAATACATGTGATTTATTTATCCAAATGAAAATGTGGTAATTTTAAAACTACCCGAGTTAAAATAAATTTCCAGGATAATTCCAGTAATCCAAATTCCATTTAACCAGACACACTAGTTATCCAAATGAATAGTGTGTGTCCCCTGTAGTGCTGTGTTAGTTAATCACCTGCTAACTAACTAACGTTATGGCTGTGGGAACTTCAATTTGGGAGGATTTCTGGAATTAGGGATGAGGCCAGCAAGAAAAGGGGTGAGGAAATGAGGGAGAAGCTAGGGGAGGAGAGAAAAGATGGGGCATGGAAGAGAGTGAATAGGTAAGAAAAAAAGAAGGGGTTAAGATGAAGACTGAAAGGAGAAGTGTTCAGGGAGAGAAAGGACAGGGGGAGACAGGAGAGTAGGGCAGGAGGGTGGGGGAGGAAGGGAGGCAGAGAGGAACGTAAAGGAGAGAAAATTAAAGAAGGAGGGAAGAGCACAGGGAATTTGGCCAGCTCTTTTGTTAACATCCCCCTTGTGCTGACCCACAGAGCATGTGTGTCTCTCACATCCCTCTCCCCGCCAGGAGCCGACTTCGTACCTCAGTCTATGGAGACTCCTGCATGTCACTCTGGAGGTCTCTGCTTCTATTTGGTGATCAAGACAGTCACTGTCACACCTGTTCTGTGGCACTTCTGTCCAGGACACTCTTACAGGTGATATATGTACAACATTGTGCTTCTTTCCAGATACAGAGCTGCAATATTTATTGAACACTTCTGCCCTTCTGTATCATTATTATTATTTTACCATCTCCATGGGCCTGTACCAGTGTTAGAATCTCTTTTGTTCCTGAAATACTTATATAAAACCTCCTTGTTCTACTTGGCCCTGCCACCATGGAGTCTTCCCTGATCTCTTGAGCTTCACTTATATTTATTCAGTTTATTACTTCTAATTTCTGCGCATTGCTATCTACTTCCGCTGGTCCCCAATTTTTAAATTTTTTTTCTAATTGTTGTCTATACTTTCTGTGCAGACTGATACCGGGGAGACAAACACACTGCACTCTCTTCTGGGGAATCTGCTGCATGACAAGCACAGTCTGCTGCATGTTAGTGGCAATAAAACAGAGAGAATCATTGCAAGACTACAGCCTCTGCCTAGTTAAGGCTGTGATAAGATAAAAGATTGAAGGGTCCAGGCAGGAGTCATCTCAACCCAAAGGGGGAAGCCTGGGGTCCCATGCCTAATCCAGAAGGCTACCCCATTGTTGAACTCTTTGCCTATACCCTGAAAGCATGGACTTGAATGTGAGACCTGGCTGGAGGGCTGAGTCACTGAAGGGACAGATTGTTGCAGGGAAAGGGGGGCACCTGGAAAGAAAACAGCCTGTTGTGCCCCCTAACCTGAGGTGGTGCCGGGGTGAGTAGGGCAGGAGGGTGTGGGAGGAAGGGAGGAGGGTAAAGGAGAGAAAAGGAAAGAAGGAGGGAAGAGCACAGGGAATTTGGCCAGCTCTTTTGTTAACATCCCCCTTGTGCTGACCACAGAGCATGTGTGTCTCTCACATCCCTCACCCCCCCCTCCTTCACAATCCTCCACACCTAAAGGGTAGATTTAAATAATAATCCCCCAATCTGTGTGACATTTCTGAGGTGTGGTCCAATGGCCAAGGTTAATTTCAGGGAGTCTTTAGGGTGGCGCTGGATAAGGCTTTTGGTCAATCACTCAGGGTTCAGTCTTCGTCGTAGTTCTTAAGATCATCACATCCCTCCTGCCTTTCCCTGCTCTCTTTTCCAGAGAGATTCCCAGCGGGTCCTACCAACTCTGTTCGGACTGAGGAGAGCAGGCCCTTCATACCCAGCAGCCTTTTTTAGTAGCCTACACCTCCCATGATTGCTGGACTACAAGTCCCAGAATTCAAGGGGTGCAGTCACTTGGGTTCACGCTAATGAGGGGTTAAGTAATGTCTTTCTTGCTGCGGCTGTCCTTGCTGCCACTTGGAGCTCTCTGCTACTGTAATCTGAGCAAAGATTTTGCTGCTGCATCCTAAGGCTCCACCGCATGCCCCAGCTCTTAGCAATTTCACTGGGTAGCCTGGAGCCTTCCTACTACTGCAGGCTCTGCCTTCTCTCACAGCACAACACTGTCCCTGTGTTATATCTAAGGCTCCATCTCTCGATCCGCTCATAAATGATTTCATCTCTAGTAATCACTGAGAAGAAATAATTGAATTGAATCTTTTCAACTCTGTCTTTAAACACTGGGGAGAAAAGGATCCATTCGTACCTAGCACTCTTTATACAGAGTCCATACTATCCAACAGAAACAACTGTCCCAGGTCCTCCTGACTTTTCCATAGATTTGGCATCACTCCCCCTCCTTAGTGAGTGAGGTCACTGTGACCCATTCAACTAGGTCATGCTAAGAACGGTTCTGCTGCCCTTTATTTATGCAATAAGGATAACAAGATTTCATTACCCCTGCATTCTACACTAGCATGAGTTTTCACCCAAACCAACTGTAAGCAGGGTCTGAATGAACTCTCCTCTGACGCCTAGTGACAGACTGGTGGAAAAGACCCCAGGAATAGACTGTATCTGCATAAACACATGATTCTGCCTAGGGACTCAACACATAGATCTGTATTGCCAAAGTGAACAATTTTGGCTGTTTGGGGTTAAAATTAACTTTAGTGTTGAATGGAAGGGTAATGAAATGCTTTTATCTATAGTGTGTTAGTAAAGGGAAGCAGAACTGTACTTAGCAAGCTCTAAATGAGAGGGTTACCCTAACTTGAACATCACTTGCTAAGTAGTGGGCAGTGATGCCAAAGCTGAGTAAGTGCTAGAGAGGATTTAGAGACAGGTATTCCTTTCTGGGAAAGATGGGTTAGTTTAAGGAGTCCTACAAACCATGTGACTCTTTCCCTCCCCCACCCCAGCCCCCGCCTGTTTAATGACAGAGGTGAATAGCCCCTTTTAAGTGTCCTGGTTCTTCCTCAGTGGTTACTAGATCTGAATTTGCTGATAAGCTAATTTTAGGGGACTGGATGTTAGAAGAAATATGGAGATAGCATTTTGGCCACAAGTAGTGCAGGAAAGACAGTTTGTCATAAATGTAAAGGGAAGGGTAACCACTTTTCTATATACAGTGCTATAAAATTCCTTCTGGCCAGAGACAAAACCCTTTCACCTGTAAAGGGTTAAGAAGCTAAGATAACCTCGCTGGCACCTGACCCAAAATGACCAATGAGGGGACAAGATACTTTCAAATCTGGAGGGGGAGGAACAAAGGGTCTGTCTGTCTGTGTGATGCTTTTGCTGGGAACAGATCAGGAATGCAGCCTTACAACTCCTGTTAAGTTAGTAAGTAATCTAGCTAGAATTGTGTTAGATTTCCTTTTGTTTAATGGCTGGTTGTTCCACCGGTTCTGGTTCTGGGACTGGCTCTGTCTGGGTTTCTGGGACTGGATCCACTACTGCTGTTGCAGACGTTGGCATGGGCTCCGGTTCCATCACCCCTGACCGGGTCCTGGTAGAAGTTTCCGGAACAGAGCTAGGTGTGACAGCTTGCTTGGCCTGGCTACGGGTGACCATTCCCACCCTCTTGGCTAGCTTCACATGATTGGCCAAGTCTTCCAAAAGATTAGGAACACTGTACATTTTTACAGTTTTTGGTAATAGCAACACATTAGTTACAAGAATTACCATTAGCAATAACAACAAATTCATTGCAAGTGTCCATTTACAATCATTTTTGTCATGCCACACCTTTGGCTCAGTACCACTGGGGGTTTGGGCCTTTTAGGGTTAGCCTATGGCTTTCCTTTGCAAAATTAAGGTCTCTCTTTCCTTCCCGTCCTGAAGGATCAAACCCTGATTTCTCTTGCTTAACAGAATTCACTGGCTGATTGGGTGTGCTCTCTGTGCTAACAGCCATTAGCAAGTCCTTCTTCTCCCTGCCAGCCAAGTAATTTGCATCACCATAGACCTTAGCTTTTAGATTCTTAGCTGCTACCAGTTTCAAGGCTGGACACTCATTCTTCCCTTCATCAGGATGGGGTTCTTTCCGCCCACACCTTTTTCTTAGAAGGTTGAAAACTGAAACTTCCTGCTCACATGAATTCCTTTGCTTGCTAGGTGTGTTCACCAACTGCAGACCTTGAAGCACAGATTGCTCACTTAAAGAATTAGCATGGAGACATTTCTGTCCCAACACCATTGTCTTCCCAACAAGCTGGCCATACACAGCCACTTGGTCATAGGGCAGTTGCAATGGGTGAGCAAAGAGCATAGGAGGGCCTTGAAAGCCCTGAAACATTTGTGTTCAGAAAAGGAAATCTAATGCATTTCTAGCTAGATTACAACTCCTGTTAGTTAGTAAGTAAGGCTGCATTCCTGATCTGTTCCTGGCAAAAGCATCACACAGACAGACAGACCCTTTGTTCCTCCCCCTCCAGATTTGAAAGTATCTTGTCCCCTCATTGGTCATTTTGGGTCCCTTTTTAGGTGAAAGGGTTTTGCCTCTGGCCAGGAGAGATTGTTTTGCACTGTACACAGAAAGGGGGTTACCCTTCCCTTTATATTTATGACACAGCTGAAGAGGGTTCTCTGTTAGCCAGTGAAAACACAGAGACTTGAGCTAAGTGGTGGAACCTCAGAATATAATGTTGTGGAGAGAAGTGGCAGTGATGGTGACTGCAGAGACACTCATGTTCAGAGGTGGAGGCATCACTCAACCACCCTCTCTCCTCAGGGGTGGAAGATAAACACACACCTGGACTCTGGGGACATTACTGATCTCAGACAAAAAACTGAGAGTGGGGGGCAGTGGAAAGGGAAAGGGATTGGCATGTTAAAGAGACATTCGTTCCTTGGGCTTTCACACCACAAGGTGGGAAACTGAGAAAAGGGACACTGCTCAAGATACTGTAGGGTGGGTGTTTTACTTATTGGTTGTGTACATTCAAATCCTTGTTGCAGAGTCTTCCTAAATCAATGTTGTGTTTTCTTCTTTAGTAAAAGTTTTCTTTCGTTATAGACACTCAGTGCTCGCAAGTGGGGAAGTATTGCCTCTCAGAGGCACCCTGTGGGGGGGGGGGTGTCATTTTTCCTAGATTAGTCGGCGGGATCTCAAGCCGGCTCTGTTTTGTGTTGTTAAGAGGAACCCCTAGATATTGGCCCCGGCCTTTGTTCCTGCTTACATTACCTGGCAGAAGGATTACATGGCCAAAATTGATCACTTTGGCAAAGCAGGGTTGTCTGTTCATTACCTAAGCCAAATAGATGTGTCTATTGAAATAGAGTCTTCTCCTGAGATCTTTCCCCCCACGGGTTTGGTGAGAACTAGTTTTGCCAGGCACACTTCACTTTCTTTTCTTTTCTTTTCTTTTCTTTTCTTTTCTTTTCTTTTCTTTTCTTTTCTTTTCTTTTTAAATAGAATTATGTACTTAGTGGCTGAGCGGCACAAGATAAATGTGATGTGTTTCAATTTCTCTGGAGAATTGATTCCAGTCAAAGGGACATTGTCCATTGACTTCAACAGACTTTGAACCATGAGATAGGTATTTACCAGGTATATTCAGAGTGGAACTTGCGAAACACAGGTACTTGTGAGATGTGATTATTAATGAGAAAATATAGAGTTTACTACTAATAATAATGTGATATGCATCCATGAATAGGCCAGAATCCTTGGCATGATTTAGGCTTAGACATTTAAAACACATCAGATTACAGATGCTGCTTCTGATTTTCATGGGAGAGTTGAATTAAGAAACAGGAACAGTTGCTAGCTAGGCTGACCACACAGTTTTGTTAAAATGGGGAAGCAGTGTTTTTGGTGGTGGCCAGGATGTTGGACCATACTGCAGTGGTCAGGACTCTTTGTGTTGCCGTGGATTATCATAGCAGCTGGTGTATTGTTAACTATATGTGTGTTGCATTGCATATGGAAACGATCAAGGGGGGCATAACCCCCTAGAGAACAGCCACTAATTATAACCTATAAGTAATGTAGTAAGCCCCCCACCCCGTGTACTAGACAACCCGGACCCAACCTTCTCAGGCCCACTATACTGGGAAGTCTGGAGCACTAATTGGAATAGGTGTAGTATGCCTGTACGAGAGAAGGTGCAGGGCATGGTACTACACAAGGGGCAGTGGGACAGATGGAGCATCGACACCTTCCACCTTGATGCCTGGCCCTATCAGAAAGTGTGTCGCCATATGTCCTATGCTTTTCCAGGGATACCTGGGCAGGAGGATCCCAAAAGAAAAAAAGGGGGTGGAGTGTTAGGATATAGATATTCAGGCCTGTCTGTAAAGGCCTATACTCTAAGAATGTAGGTATATGTTTATAATTTAGCTAGTAATAGAGGTATACAAGAACGAATCTGTGTAAGGGCCTTCTCTCGCTGTGACAGTCTGAGGCCCTGTTCTTAGGCCAAGGCCTTTGGTTAAGCAGCAGAGGCAGCCATAAGCTGGGAAGCGACCGGTCACATCCTCACATTCCAAACTAGTCAATCTGGGGCTGTTAGGAAGGTGATCCGATCTATCACCTCCAGAGAAAGGGAAGAGCCTAGAAGATGTAAAAGGAAATTTAGGTTGATAGTTTTCTGTCTGGTAAGAACTCACTTATCAATAGACACAGGTGGGAAACCCTTATGTCTTTATAGATGTAGTTGTGAAATCCTCACTTCTGTATTGTTTTGTCATAATCTCTGTCTGGTTCTGTAATTGTTTCTGTCTGCTGTATAATTAATTTTGCTGGGTGTAAACTAATTAAGGTGGTGGGATATAATTGGTTAGCTAATCATGTTACAATATGTTAGGATTGGTTAATTAAATTTCAGTAGAATGATTGGTTGTGGTATAGCTAAGAATATTATTATATAAATTAGGGGCAAACAGGGAGTAAGTAGGGATTCGAAAATAAGGAAAAAGGAACTTGGATTTCACTTGCTGGAAGTTCACCCCAATAAACATCAAATTGTTTGCACCTTCGGACTTTGGGTATTGTTGCTCTCTGTTCATGCGAGAAGGACCAGGGAAGTGGGAGAGTGAAGGAATAAGCTCTCTAACAGTGGCCTAATCACTCATGTGTGAATTTAACATTGAATAGGGATTAATGTTTTTATTTTTAATGTCCTTTCCTTAAAAAAAATCAAATGCGTTTCCAATGAGAAGGACAATAGCAGGCCCCCACCCCTTCCACCATGAGAAACGTGCACTTGTTAGTTTTGTGTTTTCACAACAACTAGATTTTATTGTAAGTGGGGAAATCAGTCTCGTTCTGGGTGATCAAAGGCCCCTGTTTGGATTTCTCCAGATCATAAGGTTCTTTGCATCCCCAGTAATGGTGTTTCCAACCAAGTTTTATTGGAAAATTTCTGACCATCTCTAATAAGCACATTTATCCCAATTAAACTGTGGCCTCACTATGAGGTTACTCTGCTTAACTAGACCAGCAATTAGAGTAGTATAATTCTAGCAGTACTATGTTTGTGTGGAGACACAAAAATGTAAGGGGAAAAAAAACCCAACTATCATGTTTCTTGTGACTCTACATGATCACAGATGTGTTGTCTCAGGTGTATAGTTTGAGGTATATCCAAAATGTGATTTATGTGCTCTATTCTTAGTGGCTCATTTAAACACACAAGTTGCTATACTGCTATTGATATACAGGTACACCCTATCCCACAACGTCCCTGTAAGGCAGGGGAACAAAGTACTTGTGGTTCTAGTTAAGACATGATCTGTCTTGATTTTAGTAAGGCTTTTGACAGTCTGGCAAAAGATTCTCATGAGCTAACTAGGGAAATGTGGTCTAGATGACGTTACTATACGGTGGGTGCACAGGTGGTTGAAAGATCAGATGCAAAGAATACATTTGCTGTCAAACTGGGAGAGTGTATTTAGTGGGGTCCCATAGGGGTCAGTCCTGGGTCAGGTACAATTCAATAATTTCCTTAATGACTTGGATAATGGAGTGGAGAGTATGCTTATAACATTTGCAGATGACACCAAGCTGGGAGGGGTTGCAAACACTTTGGAGGATGGGATTAGAATATAAAAGGATCTCGCTAAAATGAAGAATTGCTCTGAATAAAATACAATGGAATTCAATAAAGACTAGTGCAAAGTACTTGACTTGGGAATGTAAAATCAAATATACAATTGTAAAACAGAGAATAACTGGCTAAGTGCTGGTACTGCTGAAAAGGATCTAGGGGCCTAGTGGAGTACAAACTGAATATGAGTCAAGAAGGTGATGCCGTTGTAAAAAACGGTTACTAAACTCTCTCGTGTATTAACACAAGTATTGTATGTAAGACGCGGGAGGTAATTATCCTGCTCTGCCCGGCACTAATGAAACCCCATCTGGAGTGCTGTGTCCAATTCTGGGAGCCACACTTAAGGAAAGATGTGGCCAAATTGGAGAGAGTCCAGAGGAGAGCAATAAAAATGATCAAAGGTTTAGAAAACCTGACTGTGGCAAGGTGCTGCGAGAGGCCTTAATTAGCTCCTGCTACTCCAGCCCCAATCAGGCGGTACAGCTCGCTGTCAAATACCAGCCAAATACTGTAGAGGCCACTGTCAAATTCACCGAGGAATACACAGAGGCAGATGTTCCTCGAAAGGAGGATCAGACAGTCCGGGACCTGGACTAGGGGAAGAAACCCCGAGAATCCCTCCACACCCCAGGAGAAGCCCAAAGAAAAGAAAGGAGGAGAACAAGGGAGCCCCTAGTCGCCTGGGACAGTTGGTCTGCTGGCGATGTGGGTGGCCGGGACATAAATGCAGAGATTGCCCAGAAATGGAGTGGGTGGGGAGGAAGCCCCAGAGGAGCTTAGTGGACATGGCCTTGTCTCGCTCCCTCATTCCGAGAGGGCTGGTGAAGCCCTAGTGGTTTATTCCCGGGGCGAGAAAGGTGCTCAAGTGGATCCACGGGGATTGGAGGCCCTGCCCCATATCCCAGGTGCCTCTGGAGATCAAGGGCCGGTTTACCTAGCAACAAGTGGGGGTGGTAGAGGGGTTGCTGTACCCCATTGTACTGAGGACTGATTGTGGTCCCATCCCAAAGGGGAAAGGAGGCCATGGGAGGGGACCCCCTGGCAAGAAGGGAGGGGAGCCTCGAGAACTGGAGGGGAGACCCCTATACCTGGCATCCCCAGGGAGGGAGAGGACCCAGGTCCCCAGAAGACAGGGGAGAAAGACCCTAGACGACAGAGCCAGAGTGAAGACGGGAGAGACGTAGAGGATGAGGGACCGAAGGAGTCTCCCATTATAGAACCCCAGGGGAAGGGGCCCAAGGACGAGAGAGGGGAGGGCCCCAAGGAATGCCTGAAGATGGAGCCTCCAGGCAGGGAAAGCTGGACTCCCTTGGGTTGGGTATCTGAACTTGTGGGCCCGGGCAGCCGGGACAAGGTACAGGCCCACCTGGCTCCCATGCTGACAAAAAAGTGGGAGCAGCCAAGAGGGTGACCGCGATGCAGCAACTGGTGTGAGGATCTGTGGGTAGCAGTAGACCTGTGGGGCAGTCTGCCCCTGACCCAGTGAGCCTTTTGTGGCAGGGGGATGGACCAACCCCACACAGAGGGCATCAGTGGGCCTCCCCAGAGCAGCCTCCCAGGTAGGAGGAAAAGGGGCCAGACCAGCCCCACCCCAGTGATAGTTTAAGGGGGGAGGTGTTTAGCAGGGTGCTTCTAGAGAGGCCTTAATTAGCTCCTGCCACTCCAGTCCCAATCAGGGGGATTTGATTGTGGGTGGGTAGATAGCCTGACACTTACTTGGTAACAGACCACACCTGCCAGCTCATTAGCAGGAGTTATAAGGCTGGGAGGAAGTGAGAGCAAGAGCGGGGGGCAGAGACCAGGAGGGGAAGATCAGGCTCAGACTCACATGGGAGCCGGGAGCCTCCTAATCTGTTGCTGGCCAGGCCTGTGGTAGGCCAAGCTGTTGTAAAAAGCCTGTATATAGTTGGAAACTGGTGGTGGGGGCTTGATCACAAATAAAGATCACGGGTGTTGCACCAGCCTGAAGTGTCCCTGAGTCTCGGGGGAGAGGGTCCAAACCGGAGCGGCATGGCATGTGCCTCATTACACTGACCTATGAGGAAAGGTGAAGATAACTGGGCATGTTTTGGAAGAAGACTGAAGGGGGACCTGATAACAATCTTCAAATATGTAAAGGGCTGTTATAAAGAGGATGGTGATCAACTGTTTCTTAGCTTTACTGAAGGTAGGAAAAGAAGAAATGGACATAATTTTCAGCAAGGGGGATTTAGGTTAGATATTAAGAAAACTTTCTAACTCTAAGAGTAATTTAACTCTGGAATAGGTTTCCAAAGGAGGTTGTGGAATCCCCATCATTAGAGGTTTTTAAGAACAGGTTGGGTGAACACCTGTCAGGTATGGTCTAGGTTTACTTGATTCAGCCTCAGAACAGGGGGCTGGACTTGATCTCCCTTTGAGGTCCCTGTCAGCCCTGCATTTCTATGATTCCAGAATTCTAAAAGACTTTTACATAAGTAAACTCTCCTTACTTCAAAATTGACCTTTATGCAACAGATCAAAGTGCTGACAAAGAAACTGCCATGTGGAGAAGGACACAGAGTCATATCAGGTTGGCCAAGAAACACAACACAGGGAGGCAATGGGAAGTGGCCTGCAGAAGTAAGTTTCTGGCAGGAGCTAAACCAATAAATGTTCGTTGTATGTCCCAAGAAGTTTTTCACAAACCGCTGTGGCCTAACGTATCTTACACCATCTGGGATGGCACAAGATGTTTTGCACAAAGACCATGGAATTTTCCAGAGCCAAATTTGCAATAATTCCAAAGTCCAAATTGTGGCTGGACATTACAAATCTTCACTAGAAAAAATGGTCACTTTCTGACTGGCCCCCAGCAGTTTTACCAAGTAGAAACCAAACCTTCAGAATCTGTATAAAACAGGCTGTTTTGGTTAAAGTATCAGTCCCTGAAATGAAAATATCTGGCTGAGTGAGACAGCGAGTGGGACTGTTATTATCTGGCTACTGAGAGCCCCCTCCTCCATGTCTGGCAACTGCGAAAGTCACATCTCAGATAATTCACTTAATCACTCTTACTTTAAAGTCCTATCTAGAGAGATGCCTGTGATGCTTGGCCTGTGATGCTTGCCTGTGATGCCCTACAGCCTGGTTCAGAGCCCATTTAAGTCAATGAACAATGTCCCTTTGATTGGACTAAATTCTCTGGAGAAATTCAAACACATTACATTTATCGTGTGCTGCTCAGCCACAAGTGTATAATTCTATCATAACCTGCCCATGGCTCCATTAGCCTCTCCACTGGCACTCTTCTTTTACTCTTTGATTTGGTAGGGTAGAAGTTGGACTTAATGGACTGTAATTGCCAGAAAGTAAAACACAGCCCAGGAGGATGGTCTGATGGTTTACTGACTAGACTGGAACTGAGAAAGTCACGGCTAAGTTCTGAGCTCTGCCACCCATTCTTTGTGTGACCTGGGGCAAGTCACTTCATCTCTCTGGGCCCCCGTTCCCCACCTGTAAAAAAGGATTCTGTTGTTGCATAGAAATCTGTCCTTGAGCAGAAGAAGCTGCAGGTTGGCAAGGTTGGGACAGGTCCACAGAACAAACTCACGAAAGAACAATGCAGTTATTAGGTAACTGTAACCACTGTGTTTGGCACAGGCTGGGATTCACTGATGATGCTGCATGATTCTCAAATCAGTGTGAGACACATGAGATGAAAGTAAGGGATAACCTTCACTGCTAAAAGCGTTTTTTCTCACCGTGGGGTGACTAACCGGCATGAGCTATTTCAAAGTGAAAACACATTGAAGACAGTGCTCGTTAATTCTACTGTAAGGTAAATTCATCAGGTCAACAACAGGAGGGGGTATAGGGCTGACTTTGTCAACTTTACCTTGCAGTAGAACTAAAGTACCTTGTCTTCACTGTGTTTGACCTTGGGACAGCTCTCGTGCATCAGTTACATCAGGGTAAACAAGGCAGCTTGGTTAGCAGTGAAAATAAAATCTCAATTACCTGATTTCCAGCTGACACCTACAGCCTTAAAACACACCTGAGTCATCCTCACATGGACAGCCAAGCCCCTGACTCCCACCTCCCCAACCATCAAGCCCTCCCTGCCTATTAAGACAGGACTCAACCACTTCCCGCTGCCCAACTCCTCCCACCTCCAGCCCCATTTCCTCATAGTGACAAGTGTGCCCAGTTTGATGTGGGGGTTGAGAAGTTCTGTACATCTCGGGAAGGGAGAGATCAGGGTCTCCTCAATAGAGGAGGAGTTGAGAAGGTGAAATTTATCTACCTTTCTAATGTGCCCTTTAGTTACCTCCTGGCTCTGCGTGCTGTGTGCTAATCATTAGACCAAGGTGGCTAAAGACAGCTGCTCCTCCTCATGAAATATCAGCCTTGGAGTAGGAACCAGCACAGCGCAGCCTGCTGGACTTCTATAGCAGGGCAATGAAGACAATCATGGGAAGAGGTACCCTCTACTTAGTTAAGTCTGTGATGAAATGTTCAGTTTACAGTCCTCACTTCTAAATTTTGTCAGTGTAATCCAATGGCAGACGTTATTTTCTGACCACCATTGGTCAGACATTATTAAGGGTGCAAGAGCAAATTATCCCAATGCATAGGGAAGATAGGAAGCACGGTAAGATACCACCGTGGCTTAACCAGAAGAACTTTAATGACTTGAAATTCAAAAAAAGAGTCACACAAAAAGTGTAAACTAGGTCAAATTACAAAGGAAGAATTTATATATATATCAACACAAGCACGAAGGGACAAAATTAGAAAGTCTAAGGTACAAAGCAAGATTAAACTAGTGTCATCAGAGGTTGGCTGCTGTGATAAATGAAGGGAGGAGGGTAGCTCCCTTTTATGGACACCCAGCCAGCCAGTAGCTATAAAATCTCTCTTAGTAGATGTTCTCTAATTGCTCTACCTGTAAAGGGTTAAAAAGTCTCAGTGCTATGCATAGGTAAAAGGAAGGGAGGGGCACCTGGCCAAAAAAGCCAATGGGAAGGCTAGAAGTTTTTAAAATTGAAACAAAGACTCCCCATTTGGCTGTCTGTTTTGTTCTGCCGGGGAGAAGCGAACAGGGCAACAAATATGGTGTAAGAAGCTTGGGGCCAGGTATGAAAAATCCTCGGTATCATACCTAGAAACCCCATTTGAAACCCCAGATATGTAAGTAGATCAGGGAATGTCTAGGAAGATGCAATTAGGTTTTTCTCTTTATTTCTTTATGGCTCGTGGACTCCTCTGTGCTAACCCCAGGTGCTTTTGTTTGCTTGTAACCTTTAAGCTGTACCACAAGAAAGCTATTCTTGGTGCACAATCCTTGCAATTACTCTTTTAAAATCTAGGAATAGCCTAAGTTCCCAGGTGTATTTTCTTTCTTTTTTTTATTAATAAAATGTACCTTTGTTAGGAACAGAATTGGATTTTTGTATCTTAAGAGGTTTGTGCACATGTTGTTTAATTAGCTGGTGGCAACAGCTGGTTTCCCTTTTTTTAATTTATTAGCTCTTCCCTGAAGGGTGCGGGGGGAAGGGCTTGAGGGTACCCCACAGGAAGGAATTCCCAAGTGCGCCTTCCTGGGCTCTCAAAGGGGTTCTGCACTTGGGTGATGGCAGCATCTATCCATCCAAGGTCAGAGAAAAGCTGTAACTTTGGGAGTTTAATACAAACCTGGAGTGGCCAGTATTAATTTTTAGAATACTCGCGAGCCTCCACCTTCTGCACTTGAAGTGCCAGAGTGGGAAATTAGCCTTGACAGCTGCGTATGTGTTTTCTCTGCGTGTTGCACTGGCTGTGGTCAGATAGCCCATACAGCAGGCTCCGATTGTACTGCCCAGTAACTAGAGACCCATTAATAGCACAGGCACTCAGTCAGGTTTATTGCAAACCAAGCCTAGCACTTCTCAGGAATGTGTGTGTTTTTGCAATATCAGCCCTGTTCTTGACAGGTTCTGTGATCCTGGACTCAGGCAGAGCCTGACTTCTGCTCACAGCCTGTCTCTTGCTAACTTTGCTTTATATTAGCAAGGCTTGATCACTACTTTAGTACAGGCCTCAGGCCTTACACCGGGCCTCTGATACAAGGGCTGATGTCTCAACATCCTTTTCTACTATAGCTAAGAACATAAAAGATAACAAGAAAACATTTTACAGATACATTAGAAGCAAGAGGAAAATCAAGGACATGGAAGGCCCATTACTCAGCGAGGAGGGAAAGGGAAGAAAACACCACAATAGCCAAAGTGTTAAATGCCCTTTTTGTTTCAGTTTTCACTGAAAAGGTTAGGATTTATCGACCCATTAACATAGTGAACATCAATGTTAATGGGATAGAATCTGAGACTAAAATAAGGAAAGAACGGGTTGAGAATTATTTAGACAAGTTAGACTTCAGTTCAGTAGGGCCTGGTGAAATACCCTTTAGAATACTTAAGGAACTGGCTGAAGAGATCTCTGAGCCATTAGCAATTTTGACTGATATATGCTCATCATCATATTAATAATATGTATTATGCACACACTATATATATTAATATGCATTAAGCACCAACAATACGCAAAAATATTCTAACATTTACACAGGCTAAATTGGCCGATAGCATAAATAAACAGGATTATAGTAAATATCATATAATTCTTTGCATTTGCTGAAGTAAAGAGTCGGCATAAGCAGATAGGAAACTTGTCAAAATCAAGATACATTTTCCTATGTCTTAATGCAAGCTAAGGGAGTATCTTCACAGACCGGTACCTGGAGTGGATATACCCAAAACAAGCATAAGGGTGTATCATGATCTGGAATGCCTGATGGGTTCAGAACAAAGATAAGGGGCACACCATGGTACCAGAAAAAACAAGATAACAGCTAATTAGTTGAATCTAGTTTCAAATGATGTTTACAGTACCTTTTACTGGTAAACCAGTTGGGTATGAAAAGATGGCTTTAGAGGTTTAACTGTGGGGAAAACACCTTCTGCATAAGGTGAATATAACATTGCTACATGGGACGGCTAATCGAAGATTAGTATTGTATAGAACCCTTTTCCTGTACCATATTAATAAATCTGACTAACTGGTTATTTGGCCTCTTGAATATATTTTGTAATGAACCAAGGGATGGTAAGGAATTGAGTATACAATTTAGCAACAGCGATTATCTTTGAGAACTCGTGGAGGACGGGAGATATCCCAGTGGACTGGAATAGGGCACATATTGTACTTATCTACAAAAAGGGAAATAAGGACAACCCAGGGAATTATAGACCAGTTAGTTTCACTTCAGTACCTGGAAAGATAATGAAGCAAATAATCAATCAATCAATTTGTGAGCACCTACTGTAAAGTGGGTGCACAACTGGTTGGAAAACGATGTTCAGAGAGCAATCATCAACGGTTCACGGTCAAGCTGGAAGGGCAGTAGTCTGGAAGTCTACTGTATATTGAATGTTGACCCCATCCCCATGGTACCCCGCCAAACTGCCACCATAAGCTCCACTCGCGGAGGGTATTACATGTGACCAGAAGTAAGAGGTGGCACATAACCCTGCTAAGAACTCCCACCACACTGTAACAGCTTGACTGGGTTTCAGACCATCCTAAAGGTGAGTTTGACCAATCCGGGCAAGTTCCAGGGTAGGGTGACCCAACTGGAAGAGGATCATGTGACCCCTCTAAGAACTCCTCCCACCACCCTCTCCCAACTGGTATGGGTTTCACGTCCTGGAAGGAAAATGTGTACCAATCAGAACAGGGATAGCATGAAGGTCTAGGCTGGAGCCCTGGATCTCTGGAGCTTGATGGTTTGATAGTTGACAGCACTGCCCCACATAGCTGCATGGATGAGGCTGTCTTGTTTCAAGAACGTGATTTTCAGAAATTGTGGAAATGTTGAGAGGAAACATGGCTCCTTCACTACCCCCATGAGAACTTTGGAATTCATTTGAGCTCCAAGGCTGCTTGGTCACCTGCAGAGAAAGCACTCTATCAGTCCCAGTTCTTAAGAGGAGGCCTTTGGACCAGGCCATTGATAGATGCACTGGAATCTGACCTTGAGACCCGACCACTCTTGAGGCACTCTGATGAGAGTGATGGCTATTTGTCATCTACTCCCACGAAGGAAAGTGTCCAATCCTCTTCTGAGTCACCAATGGACAAGGTGAACGGAGAAGATGTTACTCGAGTAACTAGATGATGAAAACTGGGCTCAAGGATGGGGTAGGAATCTAATTGGGAGTGAGTAAATCTAAAACCAGAGGACTTACAGCTGCTTCTTTTCTAAAAATTTCTCAACAGATCAACAATGCCTTACTTGAATCCTTTGAGAAGCTACATATGGATATTCCAGTGGGGGTAAATCAATCCTGCATCAGTTGTTTTTTCTCACTCTGAGACACAGATCTCAAGAGGAGACCCCAGAGAAGAACAAAATGGACAAATGAACTAGCTTGGAACCCATCACGGTTGGAGTCCTGGCCTCCGTTTTCCACGGGCAACTGGAAAAGGGTCTGTTAAACTATGTGAGTAATAAACTTGTTTTTGTATAAATGTGTCATTGTGAATGTGTCCCCTCTGTACTCATGTTAGTAAAAGGCATTGCAACTAACAGTCATATCTACACAGGTGACTCTGTCACAGAAACTATATTATATCCCCAGGGAAATTGGGAAGTTTGGGGAGGTGAATCCTCTTTTTCAAGTGGCTGATAAACATAATAATTCTTTGAATAGAAGACAGGGAACTCCTTGACTTTCACACCAGGATGCTTATACTTTACACTAACCAACACGAACACACTTGAAAAGAAGCAAGTGTTTTTTCAGATGTGGATGGACAATGGCAGGCAGATTTAGTGGATATGTTGCAATTCTCCAAACACAACAATGATTTTAATGATATCTTAACAGCAATAGACATTCTATTTAAATATGCCTGGGCCTTAGGCCCTAAAGATAGGAGGGTGCTAACGTATCCAAGGCCTTCAGAGCTATTTTCAAGGAAGGTTGTGTGCCTCAAAAATTACAAACCAATTGGGGAAAAGAAGATTTAAACAAATTGTTTAAGCGACATGATTACCAGTTGGTTGCCAAGAATGAAGTCAAAGCAGGGGATATTTTACATCCCACAAGACCTTTCATTACATCACTTGAGTTTCAAACAAACAAAGAGTTACAACCAAAGCTGTAACAGAGCAACACATACAAGACCCGCTGATGTTAACCCCTCAGATTCTCTGAAGGCATGGAAAATGGTTTGTGGAGACAGGTTTAAAATAAAGCAGGCTGTTGCCCCTTTTAGAAAAGGTGATCACATGAGACCAGATAAAACCAAAACAGTTATGAACAAATGTTTACCGATGAGACAGGAGAGTGGAAGGGGAGTCCTCAAGGGCAGGGAGGCCACTGGGTAAAGGAAGTGGGAGCGAGGACTCAGATCCTTTCGCTAGCCCACTTCACCGAGGTAGTGCAGAAGCCAGGAAAGTTCCCCACAATAGCGGGACTATTCCCCCGCTTACATATACATAGATATTGTGGAAAACCAGTTTGTGGGAGACTTTTCAGTAGCCCTTTGACTCTGCATCCCCATCTGAGGAAGGAACAAATTTATCACCATCACTTTTGTCTCCCCGGAGTACATTGCCAGTGGTCATCCCAGAAGCTCCTCAGCATCAGGCGTGTCTGGCAGGTCTGGCAGCTTGAGTGTATCCTCAGGGCAGTGGAAGTCTCCTGCGGGCTCTGGCTCCATCAGCAGGCTGGATGTGTCTGCCTCCCCCGGTGGCTCCAGCACAACTAAGCTACAGGGCCTGCCTGTTACATTTCCTGTTCCTGTCCGGCCCCTCTGCTTCCGGCACGTTGGGCATGGACTTCCTGGTTCTGGCCACCAGGATGTGTGAGGCCCTCCCTCCTGTTAATCTCTTTGCTACAGGCATCCTTACCGCTCAATTTTCAGCTGGTCTGTGTTATAAAGACTCTCCTGGACAACGCAAAGCAATGGCGCTCGATGGTGAGAATCAAGTGTTTGTGTGGTGGGCAAATCTGATGAGCCAGAGAAGGAAGACAGAGCTGCTGAGTCATCTACATTGGAACCTGTTTGTTCAAGGAAAACTTCTGTTGAAATGGTATGGATGTGAAAATTAAACTGAGACGCATCTGCTTCTGCTTAATGGGCAATGCAACCCCAGGCTTTAAAAAAACAGGTTATATCAGCATCCCTTTTTGTGAAAAAAGTACAGTTGGCCCTAGATTTCTGCCTGGGGCAACTAGAAGCCCTGCTTATTGCTAATGCTAAATATCCCATGGACTGTGTGGAGATGAAAGTGTTTAGCATCTCCACAGGCAGCAGCGTCAGTAACCAGGAGAACCTGTTCTTGAGGCAGCTACCTAAAATACTTGTCCTTAGTTTTGCTATGCCTTTAGTGGAAATTACAGCAGACCCTAATATGAAAGATAATTTATTAATTTCTTAGATGTCTCCCCTTGTGACTGGCTTCAAGGTGGCAGGCTATTTTAGAGACCCAAGGTTTGGTGGTCAACACACACCTACACAACCGACAGGGTGAACATTGGCTCACCTTCTGCTTGGTGGAGCTGGACTATGTGTTCTTTCCTAGAAGAATTATGAAAGATTTAGAGAAAAAAGTCACCAATACTGTGTTTCACAATTGACAATTAGAAAACCCCCTCAACCCAGCTCTGATGCCTGTGGCTATCCCTGCATGTTTTTCTTACTTCACCACAGCAAGAGTTTATCTTTTCTTGAGATTTTAAAACTGTGTTCTAATAAATTAGCGCTGCAAAATGACTGGACGGTGATGTATTTTGTAAAAAATAAAATCTCTGGTTCTGTCTCGGCTTACTCAAAATATGTTTCAACAAGCCCAATTGTGTATATCTTGCAATGACTTCCATAGCTATGTTTCTCAATAAAGTACCCCCAGGTGGGAGTTTAAAGACAATTGATGTCTGATGGGGTTTTTTGTTTATTTTTTACAATGGCAAATCAGAGAAACTACACATAGATAGTATATTTTTTTTTTAAAAAAATATAGAAATGTTTTATTTAAAGCAAAAGTTATCATTTGACAAAAATATTGTAAAAAACCATGACAAACATTACACCCTGAGCCATTTGGGTATTTAACCAAATTTTCACTTTCTAGGAGGCAAAAAAGGAGGTGGTGTTACCCAGGGTTCTTTCAACCCAAAGATCTTGGTAACTTTTACTCTGTGCCAGATGGTGTCAGGAAATAAATCCGGGGAGACTCGGCCGTCCGACCGATTGATGGCTGGCACAAACAGGACAACACAAGAGTGCTTTCACTTAAAGCTACATTTTACTTAGTCTCAAGCACTTACACATATCTGCAACAGGTTAGTAAAACACCCCCAACCCTCAATAATTACCGAAGCTGAGTGTGGCTAAGGTCATGTATTAGAGTAGCAGCTGTGTTAGTCTGTATCCGCAAAAAGAAAAGGAGGCCTTGTGGCACTTTAGAGACTAACACATTTATTTGAGCATAAGCTTTCGTGAGCTACAGCTCACTTCATCGGATGCATGCAGTGGAAAATACAGTGAGGAGATTTCCTCACTGTATTTTCCACTGAATGCATCTGATAAGGTCATGTAGTCATTTTTTGTTGTCAGAAGGGGGTCGCAGTGCAATAAAGTTTGAGAATCCCAATCTACAGCACCCCAGATACAGTTACGGAAAATCTGAGATGGTTTCAAGTGTTCAACACAGGTTTCTGGTGATCAACCATCCTTCCAGGTGCTGGGGATTAAGATGTCAGTCTCTTGGCTCTTAGAGATCCTCTCCGAACTGCTCCACATTGCATGTTCTTACTGATCTTTTGTATAGGTTATTCAAACAAAGAAAACACACAGCACATAACCAATGTTGCTAACTTCAGCAAATAACTTTTATTTTATTTGTCAGCAAAGCAACTTCTAGTCACAGCAACAGCAAGAAACTCATAACCAGAGGCACCCAGATCCAAGGTGAGTTATCCACACTCCCTCCCTTTCTTATGAATCTGTCACTTTCTTTATTCTTAGCAAAACCGCAGCTGTGCAGCTGGTTTCCTTGCTCGGCTTACACAAAGGCCAAATTATTTCCGATGATGTGGTGTTTTCGCTTCCAGGGAATAGTGGCTAACCAGCCCAAAAAACATGGCTTCAGTGATGTCCAGGCCAGTTTTCTCATAACAGGAGAGTTGCACTGGCCTGATTAGGAAAACAAAGATGTTCCAATTTAGCATCAAATAAACATTTTACAAAATTCACAAAAAATCCCTCTACAATCTCTCTTTCTCACAAAACCCACCCACACCTATGTTTAAACAACAACAAAATCAAAATATATTTACTGGGGTTCCATCATCTGCCAGCTGTTGATGCTGGAGAATTTTCCATTTCAGTGGTCTCTTTCTCTTTGATTTTGAGCTTGTTTACACTCTGGTTTAAGGGTCTCTCTTGTTTTGACTGTATTGTGGAGGGGACATTATTACAGGAACGCATGAAAGCTACAACAAATCCCTTAGTTCTTCCATGGGTAGTAAAGGCGGCCATAGTTTCTCTCGGTGTTTCAATGACTTCTTAAAATCAGGCTCTTGAAACAAGACAGCCTCTTCCATGAAACGATGGGGGATGATGCTGTGGACCAGCCTAGACCCATAGAATCAAAGGATTAGAAGGGACTGTAACGGTCATCTAGTCTATACCCCAGCCAAGATGCAGGATTTGTTGTATCTAAACCATCCAAGACAGATGGCTATCCAGCTTCCTTTTGAAAACCTCCAGTGAAGGAGATTCCATGACTTCTTAAGGTTGTTTGTTCCATTGTCCTACTGTTCTTACAGGTAGGAAGTTTCCCCTGAGATTTAATCTAAATCTGCTGTGCTGGAGTTTGAACCCATTGACTCTTGTCCTGCCCGATTAGATCCTTCCAAATGATTAGAAGGGACTGTATTTTTCTCTGTGTTTTTCATGGCAGCCTTACAAGTATTTGAAGACAGCTGTCATGTCCCCCCTCTTAATCGCCTCTTTTCCAAACTAAGCTACCCAATTCTCCAGCCTTACCTCACATAGCTTGCATTCCATCCCTTTGATACTCATTGTTACTCGCCTCTGGATCCTTTCCAGTTTTTCTATATTCTTTCTATACAGCGGTGACAAAATTGGTCACAGTTCTCCAGCTGAGGCCTAACCAGTGCTGAGCAGTGCTATCCCTTCCCCTGACTTGCATGCTATGCCTCTGTTCATGCAACTGAAAACTGCATTTGCTTTTTTTGCAACAGCATGATATTGCCAACTCAGGAGGAAGTTGTGCTCCACAACTTCTCCCAGATCCTTCTCTGCCATGCTGATGCCAAGCCAGTTATCCCCCATTCTGCATTTGTGCATTTGTTTTTTTGTCCCTAAGTGTAGCACATTACATTTGTCTTTCTTGAATTTCATTTTGCACTATAACTATTCTGATTGGTGCGTATTCCCCTTCCTCAAGGGCCTACAGGTTCAAAACCCACTCCAATTGGTAGAGGGTGGCAGGAGGAGTTATTAGAGGCATCACATGACCCTCTTCCATATGGGTCAACCCATCCCAGAACTGATTGGTCAAACCCACTCTTGGGGTAGTGTTATACACCTGAACCCTACTCATAGAATCATAGAATATCAGGGTTGGAAGGGACCTCAGGAGGTCATCTAGTCCAACCCCCTGCTCAAAGCAGGACCAATCCCCAATTAAATCATCCCAGGCAGGGCTTTGTCAAGCCTGACCTTAAAAACTTCTAAGGAAGGAGATTCTACCACCTCCCTAGGTAACACATTCCAGTGTTTCACCACCCTCCTAGTGAAAAAGTTTTTCCTAATATCCAACCTAAACCTCCCCCACTGCAACTTGAGACCATTACTCCTTGTCCTGTCCTCTTCCACCACTGAGAATAGTCTAGAACCATCCTCTCTGGAACCACCTCTCAGGTAGTTGAAAGCAGCTATCAAATCCCCCCTCATTCTTCTCTTCTGCAGACTAAACAATCCCAGTTCCCTCAGCCTTTTCTCATAAGTCATGTGTTCCAGACCCCTAATCATTTTTGTTGCCCTTTGCTGGACTCTCTCCAATTTATCCACATCCTTCTTGTAGTGTGGGGCCCAAAACTAGACACAGTACTCCAGATGAGGCCTCACCAATGTCGAATAGAGGGGGATGATCACGTCCCTCGATCTGCTCGCTATGCCCCTACTTATACATCCCAAAATGCCATTGGCCTTCTTGGCAACAAGGGCACACTGCTGACTCATATCCAGCTTCTCGTCCACTGTCACCCCTAGGTCCTTTTCCTCAGAACTGCTACCTATCCATTCGGTCCCTAGTCTGTAGCTGTGCATTGGGTCCTTCCGTCCTAAGTGCAGGACCCTGCACTTATCTTTATTGAACCTCATCAGATTTCTTTTGGCTCAATCCTCCAATTTGTCTAGGTCCCTCTGATTGGCAAAGAGTGGTGGGAGGAGTTCTTAGAGGGAGTCTAATGACACCTCCTGCTTCGGGTTACATGTCAATCTCTACCCCAGAATTTACCCTAATTGGTCAAACTAGTTTTTGGGGCAGGCTTATGGATCACCCACCAGGTTAGAGACAGGCAGAGACTGGTCTCCTATATCCTAGTCCAGTGGTCTAGTCACTAGGCTGTACTGCCTTCCCTGTTCATGTATTAACTGCTTTTATAACACAATGCCTTTTCCCAGTTAAGAAAAGTCCCCCCAGGACTGGTCCCTGCAGATGTCACAGTAAGGGCTGTGAGGGAGAGCTGGGAGCAGGGCCGGGGCATACAGCACTGAGAAAAGGAGCTGGTTTGTGGACAAAGGGTGGAGGTAACAATATTTTGCTGAGGCACAGAAATGACAAAGGGACTGGGAGTTCCATTGTTTCTCCCTCTCCATGGGAGGACCCCTTGTGGCTGCCTCAGTTAAACCCACACTTGCAAATTTAATCAGGCTTCTATAATCATGGGTATTTGGGATTTGAGCTCCCATCCTGATTCCTGGAAGGGAGCCTGCTGCACATAGCCATGTCTGGAAGCTCAGGTACAAGAGAAGGGGACCTTGTGGTGAGGAGGTTTGGGAGGTGAGAGAAGCACAGAAAGGGCCGACATGCCGTGGAGCACTGGTGTGGGCGTTACACACCATGTAGCAAAGCTGTGACTGAACCCAACTCCTCTGGTAATACCACCAGCCAAACGGCTTTGTTAAAGATGTAAGGAACCTTTAAAGATTTATACTACTGTGCTCACTGAAACATACAAATATGTAAGTCCCCTGGTCTTGAACATGCCAGCGCAGATTTAACATGTGATAATGACCTTTTATTTCATTTATATTTAATTTAAAAGAAAAGAAGAAAGGGATTTTTATGGAAAAGAAATAGCAAAACAGCCCCACGTGCCAATGAAATCACTCCCACGCATGTTTGCAATACACCACCACAGCCAGTTACTTTTATTAAAAAGAGAATAACAAGCTATTATTGGTGACACAAGGGCTCCCTTATAGTTTTCTTCCAGCTCAGGGGATTCTTGACAGTCCAGATGAAAAGGATCCAAGGATTTTAGAAGCAAGGCCTCATCTGCCAGGTTCCCAGAGATACTGCATTGACAATCTCTGCTGCCATCCCTCACTCCCAGAACTAGAAAAGAGAAGAAACTCTCACACTCTATGTTTATAGCCATTAACATAAGAAAAATGCGGCATTGCATTTCAAATCAAAAGCAGAGCAGGAATTTCCCCATCACTGAACGGTAGGTTCAGATATTCCTGGTAAACTCCAGAGCAGGGGATTCTTTTCTCTCCTGCAACATTCTTCTACAGACTTTTAATGAAGATAGTCAGATATAGCTAAACATGTGTACTGGCTGCCCACCTGGCTTACCAGGTAAATATGGCCTGGCTTCTGAACTTGGATCTCCCCTCCCTTTACCCTTAACTCTGTAGTAAAGGAAGCAGATTCTCATTTTCTTACAAAAGTCCTTCCTATTATCATTTTACACAGTTAAAGTGACAACCACAAACAATAAAGTAGCTGGGTGATTAAAAAAAGAACCCTGGCAAATATTAAAATATGATACATAACTGTCACTGAATGTTCATCAAAACTGTAAAAAAAAGTCTAAATTTGAAATTCCATTGAGGGACTTAATCAAAATTGTGACCTTTAAAAATGTTGATTATCTCTGTGCTATATAGAGAAATAAAACCAAAAATGTATAGGATCTAGAAGGATGTGACTCACGTCCATGTGCAGCTTTTCTTTCAAACACATTTTTGTCCATAGCTAAAACTAAAAGAATAAATACAGGAACTCCTCACTTAATGTTGTAGGTATGTTCCTGAAAAATGCAACTTTAAGCGAAACAATGTGAAGCGAATCCAATTTCCCCATAAGAATTAATGTAAGTGGAGGGGGGGTTAGGTTCTAGGGAAATTTTTTTCACCAGACAAAAGACTATATTATATATATACATACACACACACGCACAGTATAAATTTTAAACAAACAATTTAATACTTGTTCATAGTGATGATGATTGTGAAGCTTGTTGAGGTGGAGGAGTCAGAGATATTTCCCAGGGAATGCCTTACTGCTAAATGAACTAGCAATTGACTGAGCCCTCAAGGGTTAACTCTCACATGCTACAAGACAGCAGGAAAGGAGGGAGGGCAGACAGAGACAGAGACACACACTGCCTTGTTAATTAGATCTGCAAGCTGAGCCCGCAGTTGCTGCTGCCTCCCTCCTGAGAGCCCTGTCCTCTGTCCCCCCTGCTCTATGGAAGATGGGGAAAGTGGGGTGCAGAGGGAGGGGGACATCCTGACATTAGCCCCCCTTTTCCTCCCCTCCACAGCAAGCAGGAGTCTCGGGGAGCAGCTCCAAGGCAGAGGGCAGCAGCAACACATGGCAGTGTGGGGAGGGACAGCTGAACTTCCTGCAGTTGATAGACTGCTGGGGCAGGTGCTGCACAGGGAATTTACGGGAGCCGGGAGCTGCTGTGGGGCTGCCGGTCCACCCGGGGTCCAACCACCCATCAGCTAGCTGCAAGGGGCTGCTCTTCCTGCAAGCAATGAACAAAGCAGGTGGCTGACAAATTAGGTTAGAAGGGAGCGTTGTACAACTTTAAACGAGCATGTTCCCAAATTGATCAGCAACTTAACATCGAAACAACATTAACCGGGATGACTTTAAGTGAGGAGTTCCTCAGTCAATTATGTGATAAATAAGTGATTCTTAAAGAATGCATGAACTATTCTGTCTTCCAGCTCATGTAAGACTAAAGCTGACCCGATTCACATGGCAGTTTCCTGCTAGAAGCTCTGCCTCGTAATAATCTTGGTACGTGCTCAGTGAACCAGCCAGGAGAGCAACGCTGACATTGCTCCCACGGAGCTCCTAGCTTCACATCCCCTGCCCTGAAGCTGTCTCTCTGGTGCTTTAGTCCTGGTCTATACTAGAAAATTGGGACGGTGTACCTACATCTCCGTTGCTGTACCTGCCACCTCTCAGGGAGGTGGAGTACCTACGCTGATGGAAGAACCCCTCTCATCGGTGCAAGCAGCATCTTCACTGCAGCACTTCAGGGCCGATGCAGTGGTGTCACTGCAGGGGTTTATGTGTAGACAAGCCCACACTGTTTGGGAAAGTGTTTCAGCCCTCCCATCTTCTCTCTGAGTCCTGTCCCTGGTGCAACATTAATTGGAGCATTTGGGGGCACCTTGTACAGGTTAAGGGGAGATTCAGCAGGTGACAAGAAGAACGCGGATAGAATTGGCTACAGATAAGCAATGAGACCATGTTAACTTTACTCCAGGAACCCTCATTTTTAAACCAGTAAAAATAAATTCTGGGCAATGTTAGCATTGAAGTCACCAAGGTTTGTAATTGATCTGGCGTTCTAAAAAGAGAAATGTGAAGGTTCTGATTATGTACTGAGCTACGTTAAGGACTGAAAGTAGAATAAAGCTCTGGTTCAAACCACAGACAGCTGGCCAAGAAGGCATGGCAGCCATCACACGTGTGCTCAAATGCACCTCCATACCACAAACACACACTTGAGCAACTTTATGCTCAACGCGACTTCTCGTATTTGAAGGCTCTTTACCCAGAAATTCTGTTACACAGCTCCAATAATGCTGCCTTGCACCTGCTGGATCTGTAGCTCTCACATGTTCATCATTTCCAGTTTTTCACACTGGATCCTTCCGGACGGAGACTGTACAGAGGACCAGGCCACAAACTGAGTTCCATTGTTCAGCCATTTTTGATTGGAGTGATTTGAAATTACAATTTTACTATGGAAAAGCATGGTTATATCCATGCTGTGAGGGTCCAGCTTACCTTCTCATCATCAGACTTCGTCTGTACCTCAGTGTCCCCTGTTGGGTTTGTGGCTTAGCCCCCAGATGAACCAAAACCTCCCCCACCTGGGGCAAAACAATGTAAAAAAGAAAAACAAAACAAAACTCTCTGGGCTACAGGTGTTTCTGCCAGGGCCGAGTGAAAATTTCTCCCTCTCAGCTGTTTTCATGTATGGCTCCCACATTCTCCTCTACTCAACTCTTCTCTGAGCTCCTCCCAGTTTGCTCTTGCAGGTTTCATTTTTTAGCTTTTTGGGAGGGGGGGCGGGGTTAAGATCAGCCCTCTGGCTCTTCCCTGCTCTCTTCCTTGCCCGAGAGACTCACAACAGGTCCTACCAATTTCCCTCAGTCCGAGGACAGCAGGCCTTTCAAATCCAGAAATGCTATCCAGATAGGAATCCTTTCCAGAAACGGGGAAGCATTTGAGAAGAAGGGGTTATAATGGGATCAGACTGGCAGCTGTCATTATGGTGAGTGCTACCAAGGAAATTCCATTGTTGAATGTGTCCGCAGCTATTTATTGAAAATAGCATCCTTCTGTCAGTGACTGAAAGAGTGACATATAACATTTCTGAAAGGCTTAAAAATATAAGTGCAAATCAGAGACCGTGTTGCTAGTTATTCTAGTTTTTTTCTGTGACAGATTTGATCATTTTATACGGGGATATGTCAGAGCCTACACACACATGTATACGCACACACACCCAGAAACATAGCTAGTTATTGAAAATAGGATCCTGACTGGGAGAGTGACATATCAAAATCTTGAAAGGTTTAAAAGTATCAGCCTCAATCAGAAGCTGACACTTCTTATTCTAGTTTTTCTGTGATAGATTAAATCATTTTGTACTATGATATAACACACACTCCCCCCACACACCCCAAAACATCGCTCAATACTTGTACACTTTTCTTTTTGGTAAATTAAGCTTTAAAGTTGTAAAGAGTAGCCATTTTGATCTCATAGGTGCTTCACAATGATCCAAAGGAGACACATCCCCCATGCTCTCTCTTGGGGACTTTACTTTTGTCCTTCCCTTTTGTTTTCCACATTCTAAAATGAAACAATGTGGACGTATGCCACTGTCTAGCCATAGACCCTGTTTGTATGATGCCATGTCGGCATCACAGAGCGACTTTAAAAGGAGTTGGGGAGAGTAACTGCAATACATGAGCAATACATGGTTCACATAATTGCCCCATGCTGCCCTCCTTGCAAGTACTGTCCTGGGGTGGTGCTGGGTGTTATTGGATCTCAGAGGGGCAAGCTCTGTAGCACTGAGCACCGTGGAGATATTGGGCTCCTCCAGGCTGTGGCAGCCTGGGTAAAGCATCTCTAAGGTTACTCTAACATGTAAACCCCAGATAGTCCACAATCAGGGCAGCACAAAAGATTCCTTTGTCCCACGTTCCAGGGTTGGGCCATGTGCTTTGAGCCTGCAAGGTCGTTAAACAGCAGCTGTAGAAAATAGAGAGACAAATATTCTGTTTACACAGTAATGTCTGCCTTGTGGCATTGTGAACTTACCCTGTCTTTACAGCAAGGGCTCCCAATAGCACAGAGTCTAATCTGTCTAGAAGGTGAGCAACATCTACTGCTGCAGAATTCTCCATGACCTAAACATTGTCGGGGGTCAGTGAATCCTGCACAGAGAAAAAAGAGTCTTGATTTTCATTCACACAGCAGGGTAAACAAGAGCAGCGACTGCAGCATGACAGGCATTTCTCATTAACTGAAATTCCCATTCACTCAGACCAGGTCAAGTCTCCCCAGTTATCTTCCTGTCCCCCCTTTCACTAGATCTTTGATCATGCATAAATGTCCATAGTTCAATGGGTGTCCCTAATAATTAAACAGAGAGAGTTAATTAACCAGATGTGCTGGCTCCCCTGCTTAGGGTGATCATATTTCCCAAAGGGAAAATAGGACTCAGTGGGGGGCTGGCCTGAGGCCCCCCACCCTAGGGCTCGCCCGAGCCCCCCTCCCAGCACAGGGGGCAGGCAGGGCTTGGGTAAGCATGGACACACATCCAAAGGCTGGGGCTGGAGTCGCTGCTCACCTGAACCCTGCCTTCCCCCTGCCGGAGCCCTGCCAACCACCACCCCTATGCGGAGTGGCATCGCCGCTCACCCCAACATGTTCCCCCGCACCCACTTTTTTGACAGAAGTGGGCAGCTGGCAAGAGGAAATGGAACAAATGCCCACTTTTGCCAAGAAGTAGGGACAGGGCTTAAAAAAGGGACTGCCCTGGCCAAAACGGGACGTATGGTCACCCTACCCCTTCTACATGCTTCCAAAGCATATCAATGAACATGGGGATCCTTCATAGCCCCGCACCTGTACAGGATGGAAAGCAGGGAGTTGCCTGAATCACAAACTACTCATGGTGGCCTCTGACGTGGTTTTGACTCTTCCTGATTCCTAACAGTGAGGTACAAGGCAATATCATAAATGCTGATTTGCTGTGCAGGACTGAACTGGCTCCGCACAGGTTTGGATGGCTGGTACTTTTAGAAACAGAAAGGTTTGAGCAAGTCCCTTCCAGTCCGTATGCCTGTTTGTCTGTGAGACTCTGCATAAAGATTCCTGTGAAGACTCAGCACTTGGGAATACTTTCTCAAAAACCAGCTGCCAGGTTTAGACATGCCACACAGGCTGGTCCTTTTGAAAACACAGTCCAAATGTCCATTGGGATATTTCGATTGGATAATTTAAAATGAGATTTTAGCTGTGCTTTCCTTAAAGCAGCCACTGTTCATAGATATCAGCCCAAGACCTAAACAGTATTGTCTCATTGCTTCCTTGTGCTCCACCTATCTGTCTGTGTTTCCTCTCTTGTCTTATATTTGGATTGTAAATTCTTTGCAGCAGGGAGCATGTCTTTGCTGTACAGTAGAAGAGATCCTTACACAATGGGGTCCCAGTCCATTACTGGGGCTCTCAGGTGCTAACTGTATTATAATAAATTGTTATTATTATAAATAATAATAGTGTTAAACAACAATAACCCAGGCACATTGTCATTTCTGCAGAAACTTTTCCAACTCCACACAATGACATTTCCAGTAATGAAACCAAACACAAAAATATGGCAGATTATTTCCAGGGGACAATATGGCTAAGACATTGGGAAAATGGTCTGCCACATCATAGATCTGGTTTCTATTCCCAGACTGTGTATTCCCTCACTGGGGTGTGAGACAACACTTAACAATAAAGCACTTAAAGAGCCCTAAATAGTTCACCCTAATTGGCTGAAGATGTTACATTCCAATTCATGGTCTCCTGCTTCCCATCCCAGTTCACAATGCCCTAGCCCAAAGGGTATTTTCATTGGGTTAGGCCAGAGGAAGAGGACACATCTTGTATGTGAACCATACATACGTTCAATTCTGTTTTGCATGCTGAAGCACACCAAACAATGTTAAACATTTACACCATGTATCCAGTGTGAATTTGTCCAGCTATTGGATCACATAATACCTTTATTTACTAGATTGAAGAGCCCGTTATTACATATTCATTCCTCACATACATATAAATTGTGATAAAGTTACCCCTTAACCGTCTCTTTTTAACCTAAAGAGATTGAACTTTTTGAGTCTATTACTATAAGGCATGTTTTTTAACCCTTTAATCATCCCTGTGACTGTTCTCTGAACCCTCTCCAACTGATCAACATCCTTCTTGTCTTGTGGACACCCAAACTGGACACAGTATACTAGAAGTGGTCACAACTGGATGTGTCAAATATAGAGGGAAAATAACCACTCTACTCCAACTTGAGATTCCCTTCTTTATGCATCCAAGGATTGGATTCATCCTTTTAGCCACAGGATTGCTCTCAAAACTCATGTTCAGCGGATTATCCACCCACAACGCCAAAATCTTTTTTCAGAGTCACTGCTTCCCAGGATAGAGTTCCTCATCCTGGAAGCTTGGCCGACCTTTGTTCCTAGATCCATATATTTATATTTAGCTGTATGATTGTTTGCTTGTGCCCAACTTACCAAGTGGTCCAAATCGCTCTGTATCAGTGACCTGTCCCTTCATTTTTGTCACCTGCAAACTTTATAGGTGATGATTTTATGTTTTCTTTCAGGCCCTTGAGAAACATGTTGACTAGCGTAACAGTGAGAACTAATCCCTGTGGGACTCCACTAGGTCAAAATTAGGGATAATATTACAGGTCAGAGTTTAGCCAAATCTGAATGGATCTTAATAGGCACATTAAAGGTACTTTTCTGACCCCAGAACTATTCTCCAACTAAATGTCAAGTGTCTACTGCAAACCTTACAACTCCTTAGAAAAAAAAAGTTGGAAAATAAATTATAATTCAAAGTTAGAGGAAATCTTAGTAGAGACTTACACAACCGTCCCTCTATATTGTCCCTTCATTGCATTAGGATCTTACCTGGAGAGCTTTGCAGCACCAGGAAGAAGAGAGCAAAAAACAGATAGAGAATCTTCATGGCTGAAGTTTGGCTGAGAACTCAATGTCACTGGGGAGAAGAGACTTCAAGATGGACAGGAGATGGAGAGTCTCTATTTATGGGCTGCTGGGGATTGTGAAATGTGGATCTGTTGAAATCTTGTTTTGAAGCATGTTGCATTTATTAAGTTTGTGCTGCAATCTTAAAAGGATAGTGATTATTATTTGTGCAGCACCATAAAAATTCCTGGAGAATTTCCGGGAAACACAGTTGACAAGTCCCTGCCTTGAGAAAGTTACAGTATGAATATTTACAATTAGCAAACACCAACTGCCTGGTCAAAAGCCCTTTGAAGAGAATGGAAAGCCTTCCATTAAATGTAAATGAGGGCCCTATTCAGAGAGTAATCTCAGAATACAGCTGTACCTGGGAAGCATTGGCAGTAGGGTGTGTGCATTTGTGTATTTGTTTTGTACAATATTTATCAATATTTTACATGTATTTAGGGAAGTTTTCTAAGTTCATGCTTCCAAACCCATAAAACAGAGGTTAAAATTCTTTTAAAAATCAGAACTAAAGTGAATAACATTTCCAGTACTGTGTGTCAGGAATGTATGGGTCTGTTTTTTTTTTTTCTGTATATTTGAACTGAGGAATTTTACAGTAGTGTTAGGAGAAAACAATGAGTTTTTTCTTTCTTCCCCCTCTATAACAAGCAACAGCCTTAAAGATAATAGACTAAAGTAGAGACATAAAATATAGATGCATCAAACATGTGGAAGCCGATGTTACTTGAAGGTAGTAAGCACATCTCAGGATTTTTCTCATTCTCTCAGGAAGAAGAGAACAAGAACTGATTGGGCTTAAACTGCAGCCAGGAAATCTTAGAAAAATAAAGAATCTAAGGGTTCTACAGAGACATCTGACACCTCAGTGTTCCCTGGGAGATTCATTCTAACCAGTGCCCAGAACATGCAAAACACAACCCCCCACAAAGCTTCAGAATCTTTAGAATCTCCCTTCCAGTCATCTTCTTCTTCTTCCCCTTTCTCCCATTTTCCCCATTTTGAGGCACCAAGAGTTGAGGGGAGCGGACCAAAACTGACGTTCCATGCAGAGGGGAACATCAACTGGGCAATGAGGAGCTGTGACAGGACAGTGAGCTGCCCCTCTCATCCCCCAGTCAGTGCCCTCGATCTCAACTGATCTCTTCGCCTGCAACTTTCTCCACAGCGAAACAACAAGGGGCTCTGGATGCTTCTCTGCCCAGTAGGGACACAAGGAGCAGGCAATTACTTGAAACACTGGCATGCATTACCTAGGGAGGTGGTGGAATCTCCTTCCTTAGATATTTTTAAGGTCAGGCTTGACAAAGCCCTGGCTGGGATGATTTAGTTGGGGATTGGTCCAACTTTGAGCAGGGGCTTGGACTAGATGACTTCCTAAGGTCCCTTCCAACCCTGATATTCTATGATTCTATAATTCTACTTTGATAAAAACAGTTATGCTCTTGCAGGACAGTGACTGTTAGAGCCACAATTGATGATGGCTTTATTTTCTCCTATATGATTTATAAATATACTGCTTTTAAGGGTACAAACTGTATGCTACTTTTATAGACTGAGAGATGTTTTTTGATTCTGTTAATCTAGACAAGCTTTGGGCAAAATTAAGAAGGATGGGTATCGATCTAAAAGTGGTGAGCATTTTGGAGGCTCTCCACCACAGCAATATGGGTAGGGCAAAGTCAATGGAGAATGTACTAATATTTTTCCCAGGTGGTAGAGGATAAGTCCTTCTAGCACCTCCTCTTATTAATTTATATATTAATGATGTGGTGCATGTTTTAAAGGAAGATAAGTTTTCTCCAACACATGTTAAGGGTAGATCTATCCCAGTATTATTATATGCTGATGATATGATTGTTTTATCCCAAACGCTAAGAGGCCTCTGCTGGTTTTTATCTCAATTTTCCTCTTATTTTAACTCTCCAGACCCGGTTCTCATTTATAACAAGGCCAAGTCATGATTTTGGGAAAGAACCTTCTGCAAACTGAGTGGAAGATAGAAGGCTCCCTGTAAAACAAGACTCTGCTTTGGCTTACTGTGGGATAAAGTTTCATGATTCAGGCAGCTGGTCCCCTTATCATAAAGCCTTAAAACAAAAGGCCCTTAGCTCTGCTCAGCGGATGCTGTGTTTTACCTACTCATATGGTGGGAGCAAAGTTGTCCCAGCGCTAAGAATTTTTAATACTAAAATAATATTGAAGATGCTCTCTGGGTATGACTACACAGCAAACAAACAAAAAAACAAAAACGCTGGTCCATTCCAGCTGGCTCAGGCTTGCGGGGCTTGGGCTGTGGGGGTATTTCATTGTTGTGTAGACTTCTGGGCTCGGGCTGCAGCCCAAGCTCTGGGACCCTCCAACCTTGCAGAGTCCTAGAGCCTTGACTCACGACTCAGCCCAAGCCCAGACACCTACACCCCACAAGCCCGTATTGGCTGGCAGAGGCCAGTTGCAGGTGTCTAGTTGCTGTGTAGACAAATCCTATGAGGTAAAATTTGGATTAGGCATCGAATTTCAGCCTTAGAGATCAACTATGCTGCTGTAGCTCTTGTAGTGTAGACATACCCTAAGTATGGCAGCATCTAGCCCTTAAAAACTCACAGGTCTGCTTCACTGGGTAAAAAACTTAACTATTATCAGGAGTAGAGTTGTTCTCCCTCATTGATCCTACTTGGGCCCCCAGTGAGCCCTGACTCCATTACAGAAGCCTTGGGAATTTCCTTTACTTTTCCTGGCTGCAACTGTAGCCCAGTCACTTCCCGTTCTCTCCTCTCTAAATAGGGCGAATGGGACAAATCCTGAAAAGGTGCTTAGCATCTGCAGGGGCCATTGACTCTCCCATGTTCAATGCATCAATGTTTTGTGTGTGCACTTTTCACTGCAATTGTTAAGGCTGCTGTTTGCTCCAGCGATAAAACAAAACCACAAGAGGAAGATTTTATATCTTTCTTCCTGCAAATTATGTTGTGAATGTTAATTCCTCATTTAATTGTTATAGAAAAAAACAAACTACACTCATGACAGGATTTTCAGTGTCACTGGTTTCCATGTTTAAGGATGTGACAGCACACTGTTATGGGTTTAGTCGGGGGTGGCAGTACTGAGGAGGGAAGGATGGGGGGCTACCGCCCCCTGCAATAGAAATATAGTGGGAGCTTAAACATGCACATATATGGGGGGGTTACAGAGGTGCTAGTGGAGTCCGGAGGAGGTGAGGTGGGTGCAGCAGTGCATGGGATGAAGCTGGGGATCAGGCTGGAACTGCGGGGAGTCCAATACCCACCCTGGAGCTGGTTGGCTTTCCCCCCCACTTCCCGCTGAGTCTCAATAGCTCCCCTTGCTCCCCTCCCATCCCTCCACTCCCACATTCACAGCGAGGTTCCCCCCTCTGGGTTTGGATGCATGAAAATAGGAAAACGCCCTAAATTCACGAACGCTATTGATACAATTTGTTCACAACAAACACTCACCTTGCTGCCAAGCCTCTCCCAGGTTGACCTGTTTCCTGGAATTCCTTTCTGCAATACGGCCCTCATCCAAAGCCTAATAAAGTCAGAGGCAGTCTTACCACTTATTTCATGGGCAATGGACCATACAATAGATTTTATCAGGTTCAACTTACTCAAGGCTGGGACTTGACAATTGTATTACTGAGACGTGCCCAGAATTTTGATGGAGCTGTACAAATAATACTTATAATTAACAGATTGCAGCACACGTGTTATAAATATCACTTACACCAAACAAAAATTCTAGAATTCAGTATATTATAGTCCCCAGACTATATTGTTGGAGCAGAAGTCTCCATGGGAAATCAGACCTAGTATTTTTGTATCCAATAATAAACACTGTCCCCTATATGTTTTCTCTATAAAATTCACCAATCCCTCCCAGCGCCCACTAGAAATATACCCCATCAATGATGATGCCTTGTTTACAATTACATTTTGAGACCAATCAGTTAGCCAGCTTTTAAACAATGTAATGTTTATATAATTCAGTTTTTTAAATCAAAACATCATGAGGTACCAAGTTAAATGCCTTACAGAAGACTAACTATATTATATCAACAAAATTATCTTCATGAACCATACTGGTATTCTCATCTATCTATCTATCTAAAATTAGTTTGACAGGATCTCTTTTCCATAAATCCATGTTGATTGGCATGAATTCTATTACCCGCCTTTAATTCTGTATTAATCGTGTCTGTATCAACTGCTCCATTATCTTTGCTGGGATTGATGTCAGACTGACAAGCCTATAATAACCCAGGGCCTCCTGTTCACCCATTTTAAATACTGGCACAACAATAGCTTTCTAACAGCCTTCTGGAGCTTCCCCAGTGTTCAAGACTTATTTGAAACCAACATTAATGGGCCAGCCAGTTTCTCAGCCAGGTCTTTTAAAATACACAACTTTCTCCAAAATGCTCTTAGTACTCTTTCTAGAGAGATCACCTGGAGAGTGAAACTTCCTCAAACTGCAGGGCTCTGTTGTAGAAACCTCCAGATAGATTTTAATTTTCTACATATTTTCTAAAATGTACATTATGCTTCCCCATCAAGTCCCAGCTTGATCCTGTATCTCTGTCATGAAGTTCCAAGTATAAAGCAAATAATATAGAAGAAACTGATAAAAGATGAAGTTACTTCACAAGTGAGTGAGAGTTTGAGGTTAGCTCTGCTATCGACTGTTGCTGTTACTCAATCTGACTCCTCTGTGAGCCACAGACTCAGCATCTTCTATTAGGCGTGTTTTAAGGGCTTAGCCCTAAGTTCTGCAAAGGATTCTTGGTCATTCCTGGATAAATATGACACTATTAAAAATAAATTCCGTATTTTCTGTGTCATGATTACAGCTGACAAGCCTTGGCTGGAGGAAATTACAGTCTTGGTTGAAATACTGGCTCCCTGGAAATCAAAGGGAATTTTGTCATTGACTTTCTGGGGCCAGGCTTACAGCCTGACCATCTACATCGATTAAACATCCTCAGCCTGGGACAAAAGTGACTGAAGTGAATGGAAAGAAACTCACTGGCTGCAATGGGCTTTGGAGGAGGCCCCACGTCTCAGAAAGAAATTCAGGAAACTCTGTTTGTTTGTGCAGGTTGGAGTTCATACTACTCTAATTGCTGGTCTAGTCAAGGAGTGTAACCTCATAACGAAGCTACGGCTTTATTGGGATAAATGTGCTTATCTCTAATAATATGTATAAAACCTCTTTGTTGTCTTTGGCCCTGCCATTATGGATTCTTCTCTGATTTCTTTAGCTTTGCTTATATTTCTGCACTTCATTACTTCTAATTTCTAGGCATTGCTATTTACTTCCGCTGTTCCCCAATTTTTTTAAATTTTTTCTAATTGTTGCCTACACTTTCCGTGCAGACTGATCCCGGGGAGACAAACACACGGCACTCTCTTCTGCAGGATCTGCTGCATGACAAGCACGGCTTGCTGCACTTTAGTGGCAATAATGGAAAGAGAATCATTGTAAGACTACAGCCTCTGCCTAGTTAAGGCTGTGATAAGTTAGAAGATAAAAGATTGTAGGGTCCAGGCACGAGATAACAGCAACCCAAAGAGGGAAGCCTGGGATCCCATGCCTAAGCCAGAAGGCTTCCCCATTGTTGAACTCTTCGTCTATACCCTGAAAGGGTGGAATTGAATGTGAGACCTGGCTGGAGGGCTGAGTCACTGAAGGGACAGATTGTTGCAGGGAAAGGGGAGCACCTGGAAAGAAAACAGCCTACTGTGCCCGCTGACCTTGAGGTGGTGCCAGGGTGAGTGTTCCCCTTCACAATCCTCCACATCTAAAGGGTAGATTTAAATAATAACTCCCCAATCTGTGTGACATTTCTGAGTCATGGTCCAATGACAGAGGTTAGTTTCAGGGAGCCTTTAAGGTGGCGTTGGATAAGGCTTTCAGTAGATCACTCAGGGTTCATTCTTCATCTTAGTTCTTAAGATTATCACATCCCTCCTGCCTTTCCCTGCTCTCCTTTCCAGGGAGATTCCCAGCAGGTCCTACCAACTCTGTTCAGACTGAAGAGGGCAGGCCCTTCATACCCAGCAGGCTTTCTTAGCAGCCTACACCTCCCATGATTGCTGGACGTCCCAGAATTCAGGGGTGCATTCACCTAGGTTCACCCTAATGGGAGGGGTCAAATATTTAAACAGTAAAAGGGAACAGTATTTAAATCTGAAAGGAATTTTTGTATAATTGCCATTGAAGGTGTCATTATCTATAACACCAGTAAGGAGCTGTTAGGGTAACTGTCCCAAAAAGAGGTTTTCCTGATTACTGACATGACTGTCAGCTAACACTTTCATACCCACTCTCTTTACAGGGTACTAAGCTTTGTCAGTCACTCAAGCCTCTGTGGCCCAAAGGGACCCCCAGTGTAACTATGACCTGTTTCATAAAAAGGGACACCGACATAGTGTACATTCTATAATTCTGGTTGGGATCCCACTCCGATTGCTAGAGGGCAGCAGGAGGAGATCTTAGAGGGGTCACATGACCCTCTTCTATATGGGTCAAACCATCCCAGAACGGATTGGTCAATCCCACTCTTGGGGTGGTGCTATGCACCTGAATCCCACTCTGACTGGCAAAGTGAGAGAGGAGGAGTTCTTAGTGGTGGCCCCATGCCACCTTGTGCTTCTGGTTACATATCAGTCTCTGCCTTGGAACTTCATCAAACACCCTCATGGGGCAGGCCTATGGACCATCAAACAGGCCAGAGACAGGCAAAGAATCCAGGTCTTCTATGTCCCAGGTCAGTGCTCTTGCCATGAGAATATATTGCCTTCACTGTTCATACATTAACAGCCCCTAACACAATGCCTTTTCCCAGTAAAAACAAGTCGCTCAAGGACTGGTCCCTGCAGAGGTGATTGTAAGGGCTGTGAGAGAGAGCTGGGCACAGGGGAGGGAGATAGGGCACTGAAGAAAGGAGCTGGTTTGTGGAGACAAGCTGGAGGTAACAATCATTTGCTGCTGCACAGGGATGGCACAGGAACTGTGTAGCTCCATTGTTTCTCCCTCTCCATGGGAGGATCCCATGCGGTGGCCTCTGTTACACCCAGACTTGCAAATGTATTCCCATTTCTATGAGGCTGGGTCTTTGGGACTTTTGCTGCTTCTCTGATTCCTGCACAGGAACCTCCTGCACATGGCCATGTCTGGAAGCTCAGGCACAAGAGAAAGGGACCTCGTGGGGCAGGTTTTGGAAGTGAGTGAAGCCGAGAGACGGTTGACATGCCATGGAGCACTGAAGTGGGTCTTACACATCATGCAGCCAAACTGTGACTGAAACCAGCTCCTCTGACAACACCACCAGCCACACAGATATGTTCAAGGTGGTAGGAATCGGTAAAAGATTTACCCCAGTGAGCTCACAGAGACATACAAGGGTGTGTCCTCTTGTCTAGGAACAGCCTTGGGTGCACTTAACACATGACAGGGACCTTTTATTTTATTTATATTTAATGTAAAAGAAAAGAAGAAAGGGATTTTGATGGAAAAGAAATTGAAAAACAGCCCCCACGTGCAAATCAAAACACTCCCACACTGGTTTGCAATACATCTCCACAATCAGTTACTTTTATTAAAAAAAGAACAAGCTATTATGAGTGATACAAGGGCTGCTCTGTGGATTTTTTCCAGCTCGCAAGATTCGTTAGAGCCCAAATGTAAAGGATCCAAGGATTTAACAAGCAAGGCATCCTCTGCCAGATTCCCAGAGATCCTGCATTGACATCTGCTGCCATCACTCACTCCCAGAACTGCAAAAATGGAAGAAACTCTCACATTCTATGTTTACATCCAGTCACACAAGGAAAAATGGCACTGCATTTCAAATCAGAAGCAGAGCAGGAATTTTCCCATCATTGAATGGTGCGTACAGATATTCCTGGTTATCTCAAGAGCAGGGGATTCATTTCTCTCCTGCAACATTCTTCTACAGAGATTTAATGGAGATAGATATAGCGAAATAGGTGAGCTAGCTGCCTACCTGCCCACCTGGTAAATATATTTGACTTTGGAACATAGATATCCCATCCCTTTACGCCTTACTCTCTAGTCAAAAAGGCAGATTATTAAAAAATAAAATCCTTCCTATTAACCTTCTAAAAAGAGAAGAAACAACCAAACATAGATAAGTGAATTCAAAGGGTGAGAAGAACCACTGCATATTGAATATTGGAGCAGCTTTAAATATGATGGGGTGCCCACACAGATGGGAGAACACCTCCCATTGCTCCAGGTCAGGGTGTGCAAACTATGGCCCGTGGGCCAGATCCGGCCCGCCAGCCGTTTTAATCTAGCCCTCGAGCTCCCACTGGGGCTCAGGGTCGGGGGCTGCTCCGCGAGGCTCCAGAAAGCAGCGGTATGGCCCTCCTTCGGCAGCCAGGGGGCTCCACTCCGCACATTGTCCCCACCCCAAGTGCTGCCCCTGCAGTTGTCATTGGCTGGCAACCGTGGCCAATGGAAGCTGCAGGGGCGGTGCCTGCAGATGGGGCAGCGCGCACCAGAACCGCCTGGCCAAACCTCCTCGTAGGAGCCAGAGCAGGACATGCTGCTGCTTCTGGGAGCCACTTGAGGTAAGCGCTTCCCGGAGCCTGCACCCCTGAGCCACCCTCCCCCCCACAATGCCCCAACCCCCTGCCCCAGCCCTGATCCCCCTCCCGCCCTCTGAACCCCTTGGTCCCAGCCCGGAGCACCCTCCTGAACCCCAAACCCCTCATCTCCAGCCCCATCCCAGAGCCCACACCCCAGCTGGAGCCCTCACTCCCCATCCCTGCACCCCACTCCCCCTGCCCTAGCCCTAGCCTCTTGCACCCTGAGCTCCTCATTTCTGGCCCCACTCCGGAGCCTGCACCCCAGGGGTGAAAGTAAAATACAGCTCTTACCGGTATGGGGCCCACTCTGCCCTCCCCTGGAAGGGGCAGGGCCTCAGGTGGAAGGGGCGGGGCCAGGGGGGAAAGTAAGTTACAATTCTTACTGGTGCAGTCCAAATGCAAGCAACTGACCTCCCCTACATACGTCACGGATCCCTCCCATTGTGTGACTTAGATATAAGAAAGTAAAGCTACGACTACTACTACCAGCGCTGTCGGTAATAAAACTTTAACACTGGAATAAGTGAAAAAATAACTGAAAAAGTGAAAACTCACTGTCACATTTTTCTCCTTGTCCTCCCTCCTCCTTCCGCCCGGCTGCCGACGCAGCTGGGCTCCGTGCTTCCCCTCCCCCTAAGCTGGCACTCAGCAGGGGCTGCAGCGGCTCCCCTCTAGCTTGCAGCAGGGAGCAGGGGGACTGGCTGAAGGAGAAGCCTGCCCAAGATGCCTGCAGGCGGCATAAGAACATTTTAAACTTAGCTGTTCACTCCGCAGTTCAGCCCGTGGGTTAAGGGGCCAATTCTGACATCCTTGTTAATTTCACTCACAGTTGTTGGGGTGTTAGATTTGAACTTGGAGATGGTTCCTGATTTTGATTGTATTTTTTGTGTATTATACTATTGGCGATCGCCTCATCCAGGGGGCAGAAAAGAACTGCCCCTGCCTTGGTCACACACAAACCCACACCCCAAAAACTGTGAGTGAAATACCCTTTGGACTAAGGGATGGTGAATTGGGCTGGGAACCTGGAGGCCATGAACTGGAATCTAATTTCTACTTCTGACTAATATTAAGTACTCAGAGCCTTCACATCCCTTATTATTACACAATGTCTCATGCCCCATGGAGAGAGTTCACAGTCTGGGAATAAAACACACAATTTTGATGTGACAGATTATTGTCCCATTGTCCTAGTCACACTGTCTCCCAGATAATAATCTGTGTACTTGTCTTAATTATTTGTCTTAATTACTGGAAATGCAACTGTGTGGTGTTGGAACAGTTTCAGCAGAAAAGAAAATGTATCTGTATTTTTTATTTATTATTATTATTATTAATAATAATAATTAGTAGTATTATTAAAGACATGTATTAGGCCCTTGGAGTCCTAGTGACAGACTAGGACCTTATTATCTCAGGCTTTCTACTGAGGTGTAACTAGGACACACTCCTTGCACCAAAAAATTTATAATCCATATATATGAGGAGAGAAAAACAGAGAGAGATAGAACAAGAGGTAGAGAACAAGGAAGTAATGAAACAATACAGTTTACATCTTGGGCTCCTGTCTGTCTTGAGTGGATAGTTAATGAAAGCACAGCTAAAATCCAATTTAAAATATTCAAATTGAAATTTCCTAAAGGATGAGGTGTTGGATATTTGGGCTGCATTCCAAAAGGACCGGCCTTTCTAACATGTCTAATCCTGGCAATTGGTGATTAAGGAAGTATTCCCAACTGTGAGTCTTCACAAGAATGTTTGTGCAGAGTCCCACAGAGAATCAGGCATTTAGACTAAAATGGACTCATTCAGACGCTTCCGTTTCTAAATGTTGCTCCTACCCACCGCAGTCCTGAGGCTGTTCAACCCTGTTCAATCAATCACCACGCTATAGCATTTATCACCATATACATCTGACACATTTCCATGCCCCTTTTTCATATTTGTCCCACCCTCTGGTATCATATCTGGACATGTATACTTTTGATGTGGTCAGGCGTTTTGAATTTTTTCATTTTTTATTTTTTTTGAACGGGGAATTCTAGAGGTGATAATTTATGTGTGTGTTTACATGTTAAAGATCGGGGAATAACAGGTTTTTAGAGAAAAATACTTTTTATGGGTATTTGTAGATATCTTAGAAAATAAAACAGATTATGACAGGGAAAATGTCTGTAAAGAGAAAGTTCTCAATGTGTTTCAGAAAAAAATATTAGTTATTTAGAAAACATAAGGGTTATACATGTAGGGTATTAAATAAAGCGGGTTATGACAGGAAAGAGTTTTAAAGGTGTTTAGAGAAAAAACAGAGATTTTTTAGAAAATAAAAATGGTTATTTTCAAATAGAATAGGCATGTGTTTTTTAGAGAAAATAAAAAAAGAATGAGAACAGCTGAGAAAACCAAAAAGTTGTTATAGAAAGAGAGAAAGTTTAGAAGCAGCAAGAAAACCTGTATCACTTAGCGCATGGCAGAGAGAGGAGAGGAGAGGAGAGGAGAGGAGAGAAGAACAGTTTACCCGGGTTGGCTACCTCCCGGGAAATCCAAACAATTCTGGTGAACAAGTCAGTGAACCTTGGGGGCAAACCATGCCTGCCCGCTGGGCCAATCAGAATCTGTTCTATAATTACATCATAGAATATATTTACCGAATCAATTATGGCATGGCTTTTGACCATTGTTCCGTTTACAACAATATTGCTCTTTTGTTGAGCTAATTAGAAATTGGCTTTTGTAGAATGGGTTACTTGAAAAATTCTAGCCAATGATCATTTGATCGACTTGTATAAATCTGTGCTATTTGGAAAGTTGGGTTTCAAATTGGGAACCTATAGATTGTGAGCATGTCCTTTTACAACATGCCTACAGATGCCAAGAGGCCTAAATGTCCTTGGGATGCACCTGTGCATTTTCAGAAGAGACAACCCATTTACACTGATTTGATAAAGAGGTATAACTGATACTGAACCCCATGTTCCAACCTGAAATTGAACTGAAGAACCAGGAAGACTTTATGGAGTTTTCCCCGGTTTGTAAGTAAGGAAAAATATTAGGGCTGTCAATTAGTTGCAGTTAACTCATGCAATTAACTCAACAAATTAATTGTGATTAAAAAAATTAATCATGATTAATCACACTGTTAAACAATAGAATACTCATTGAAATTTATTAAATATTTTCAGATGTTTTTCTACATTTTCAAATATATTTATTTCAATTACAACATAGAATACAAAGTGTACAGTGCTCACTTTATATTATTATTTTTCTTACAAATATTTGCCCTGTAAAAATGAAAAATACTATTTCTTTTGTTTATCAATTCACCTCATACAAGTACTGTAGTGCAATCTCTTTATCATGAAAGTGCAACTTACAAATGTAGATTTATTTGTTACATAACTGCTCTCAAAAACAAAACAATGTAAAACTTTAGAGCCTACAAATCCATTCAGTCCTACTTCTTGTTAAGCCAATCGCTAAGACAAACAAGTTTGTTTACATTTACAGGAGATGCTGCTCCCTGCTTCTTATTTACAATGTCACCTGAAAGCGAGAACACACATTTGCATGACACTTTTGTAGCAGGCATTGCAAGGTATTTATGTGCCAGATATGCTAAACATTCGTATGTCCCTTCATGCTTCGGCCACCATTCCAGAGGACATGCTTCCATGCTGATGATGCTCGTTAAAAAATAATGCGTTAATTAAATTTGTGAGTGAACTCCTTGGGTGAGAACTATATGTCTTCGGCTCTCTTTTACCCGCATTCTGCCATATATTTCATGTTATAGCCGCCTCGGATGATGACCCAGCATATGTTGTTTATTTTAAGAACACTTTCACTGCAGATTTGACAAAACGCAAAGAAGATACCAATGTGAGATTTCTAAAAATAGCTACAGCACTCGACTGAAGGTTTAAGAATCTGAAGTGCCTTCCAAAATTTGAGAGGGATGAGGTGTGGAGCATGCTTTCAGAAGTCTTAAAAGAGCAACACTCAGATGTGGAAACTGCAGAACCCAAACCACCAAAAAAGAAAATCAACCTTCTGCTGGTGGCTTCTGATTCAGATGATGAAAATGGACATGCATCAGTCCGCTCTGTTTTGGATCGTTATTGAGCAGGACCCATCATCAGCATGTACATATGTCCTATGGAATGGTGGTTGAAGATTAAGGAACATATGAATCTTCAGTGCATCTAGCATGTAAATATCTTGCGACGCCGGCTACAACAGTGCCATGTGAACACCTGTTCTCACTTTCAGGTGACATTGTAAACAAGAAGTGGGCAGCATTATCTCCTGCAAATTGTAACCAACTTTGTTTGTCTGAGCGATTGGCTGAAGTAGGACTGAGTGGACTTGTAGGCTCTAAAGTTTTACATTGTTTTATTTTTCAATGCAGTTATTTTTTGTACATAATTCTGCATTTGTAAGTTCAACTTTCATGAATAAGAGATTGAATTGCAGTATTTGTATTAGGTGAATTGAAAAATACTATTTTGTTTTTTTACAGTGCAAATACTTGTAATAAAAAATAAATATAAAGTGAGCACTATTCACTTTGTATTCTGTGTTATAATAGTAACAACCAGTCTTAGAGTTCTGGACCCCACAATCTGTGTGTTACTGTGCAACACCGTAATGACTTTATTTAAAAAATCTACAGTGTTTAAATCTTCCCAGGGTCTCCTTAAAGAAAAGAGTGGGTGATTTCGCCCCGCGGAATCTAAGCATAGCTGTACAAAATCTTCAGGCCCCACCTGATCATTAATATAATCTAGCAAATTTTGAATAGCGGTGCCAACGGCCGCCATGGCCTCTGTGAACCCCGTTACTCTGTCCAAATTAGCAAAATGCAATTCTTGAAAATATTCATAAGCATTAAATTCTCTTAGGGGTCTTATCCAGGGTCTCACACATTGCAAATATACCTGAGGAGGTGTATTCGGAGCAGGAGAATCTGCACCTTCAGAAGCAGGAGCCCGGGGGTCTATGTTCATTTCTCTTCCTTGACTGGGGGGGTCATTTCCTTAAAAGAACTCTGGCTTTTAAAAGTTTCTTTGCCAAAAGCCTCCTCAATCTTTTAGATTTCTCCCACTTTTTTCCCCCCACCCTCTCTTTTTGTTTTTAGGTTTCATGTTTAGTCACACCCACCCTTCCCCCTTCACCATGCTTTCTACCTTTACAAACAGCACAAACCTTTCTGTTATCTTTTGGTCTAAAACCACCCTTTCTTCTGGAGAATGTTGCTTTTGAAAAGCCTCAAGACTTAACAGATAAAAAGGTTTCAAAGCTAAACGGTTAAGAGACGTACAAACACTAAACAGCTTGTTACAAACAACAACTGATGCAACAAGACCTGCAAGTAGGTTGTTATTTGTAGCAACAGGTCTGCGGTGATCAGAATCAGGGGGGCCATCCCCTTGACCCCGCTCACGCCCACCCCTGGACATTGCTGCTGCTACAGGGTTGTTTGTCTTTACCCTTTCTAAAGCTGATTACTTCTGTGCTGTGAAGGCATTGGGGTGTTCCGAACTGGGGGCTTTGACCCCTTTGTGTCGCTTACCAACATCCCTGGAAGCTGCAGCTGCTTCAGAGGTAGGTTTCTTGGCTCTGGATGTGCAGGGCTGTTCAAAAATGGGGGGGGTCCTGATCCCCTTGTTCCCACCCCTGGAAACTGTAGCTGCTTCCGAGGAAGAATTCTTGGCCCTTTTTAAAGGTGGTTTGCTCTGTTTAATGAAGAGTTTAGTTGAGCAGGCTGTTCAAAATTGGGGGGTCTGATCCTCTTGTTCCCACGCCTGGAAACTGTAGCTCATTCAGAGGGAAATTTCTTGATGCCTTTAAGCAACGTCTCCTTCAATATTTCTTCTTGTAGGATAACAGTAAGTCTGCCAATACACAGAAACAAAAAGGTTTTTAACACATAATCCTGTATGTTATTTTTACTAACAGCAACAAACAATCCCCCCCATACATCTCTTTCAAAATCTTTTACACATAACCCATCCCATGACACTGAGACACTTTTTAAAAAGAACAGGAGGACTTGTGGCACCATGGAGATGAACAAATTTATTAGAGCATAAGCTTTCCTGAGCTATTTCATCGGATGCATGCGGTGGAAAATACAGTGGGGAGATTTTATATACACAGAGAACACAAATAGTGGGTGTTATGCTCAAATAAATGTGTTAGTCTCTAAGGTGTCACAAGTCCTCCTGTTCTTTCTGCGGATACAGACTAACATGGCGGCTACTCTGAAACCTGAAACACTTTTTAGATTCATGGTGCTGAAAAACCCGTGTTCAAATACAACGTTAACAAAGTGCTATTCCCACGTACGCCAGACGGGTACAGTATAACTCCAACATTCTCAGCAACGGTCAGCAAACCCTTTTTCATGGTAAAACCTCTGGGGAAAAGGCAGCTCCTTTTTTACTAACAGCAACAAATGCAGCCCCCTCCCCCCCCCTTCCCCTCCCGCACACATGCCAATGCATAACTCCGGGGGGGGGGGGGAATGTACACTAATTTCAATAACAGTTATTTCAAGCACATATTGAAAAAAGAACAACTCATACCGTCTTCTGTAATGTCAGGAAAAACTATTTGTTGATTTTGACTTCCATCTTGGTCTAGTTAAAAAAAAAAAATAAAAGCCTTAAAAACATTTCTTTTAAAAATAGACCATATTTGTGTAACGTATTAAACATCTTATCAAAATTTCTTAAAGCTTCCAGTGTGGATTTTGGTATTTCAAATAAAAAGCTATAATCTTTTGGCTAAACAACCCAAAATGCATTTAAAACCATGGTGGCACGCACACAATAGTAATTTTTCTGACCATGTCGTTGCTCCCCATGATGACAGAAGTCTTGTGTCAGCAATATTTCTTTGAACGCAATAGCAAACTTTCTCTCTCTATTTTAAAAAAAGGGTTTGGGGCCCTCTAATAATAAAATGTAAAAAGGCATTTCTTCAGAAAAACTAGGGGGTGTGAGGGTCATTTTTTCTAGGAAAAAAAGGAGTGGACATGTTGCTACATATTTCTTCAGACTTTACTTGTAAAAAAGTTCTTATTTTATTTATAATTAGGCCATTTAAACAGTTAATAAAAATTGTAAATGGCAATGTGGCCATTAACGTTTCTGTAATCAGGAGACTTTAAAATCTACACCTCTTTCCCTGTAATTAATTTCATGGCCCTGGCTTCTGTTTAATGGTAACTAAACAGCTTTTTAAAACAAGCTTCCTGGTTCAAAAATAACCTGTGTTAAACTTATTATTAAAAACCATAAAATTTTTTTTCTTCTTATTTTATGTTGTTAAAAAGGTGTCTTTTTAGACTGCTGTGGCTTTTAAAGCCTACACATTTGTTTCCTTTAATCAAAGTAATATATAAAGCAACTATACAAGCCTTTTGTGTTTTATTGTGTATTTTTTTTAATTTCATATTATGTTCTAAGCATTTTTTTAAAAGTTACAATTGATATGGGTTGTAACCAGGGCTGGATTACCTGATAGGCAGACTAAGGCACCAGCTTAAGCAGGGGGCACCAAAAAAAATTCGATTTTTTTTTTAAATTGATATTTGATATTTTAAAAAAAGCATTGAAGTAGTCATCATGGGGAAAATCAGAACTTTGTTAGACTTCCTTACACTCCACTTCCCCCGTTTTTCTGTTCTCTTTTTATTACTTATCCCCACGTAAACCAGGGGGGCGTCCTACTAGCATAGATCGAAATAATGCGAGGAAATCAGATCCTGTCATGTATTGCAATAAATTTATGTTTTATTATTGTAAGCATAAATTTATTGTAATAGATGACAGGATCTGATTTCCTCGCATTATTTTGATCTACGCTAGTAGGGCGCCCCCTGGTTTAGGTGGGATAAGTAATAAAAGTTATATATATATATATATATAGTGTATGTTGTATAATTTGTTGACCATGTGGAATAAAATTTTACAACACTTTTACCACACAAGTCAGGCTCTCCAAGAAAAAGAATTGGATTTGAACACATGTGCAGACCTCTGTCAATCATTAGCAGACCACTTACACACTTTGAGGAAAGATTTTGAAAGATTTGAAGACATATCAAAAGATATCTTGCCTCATATTAACTACAAAGAAGCCCAGTCCCGCAAGCAAATCAGGAAAAAACAAGCAAACGATAGCAGTGCATCAGAAACAGCATTGAATTGTAGAGACAAATTTCATGTATCTACTTACTACGCTATAATTAATACACTTGAAGCTCATATGAAGAGGAAAGGTGAAGTGTACAAAGAAGTATCAAGTAGATTTTCTTTTCTAAATGATATGGACTTATCTGACTAACAATATTCACAAGGTTCCCAAAAGCTAGTTGACTCATACCTTGTTGACTTGAACATGAATCTCTGTGGAGAAGTATGGCACTTCCACTATTATATGCGTGCAAGGTTTAATGAAACAGGAAAAATTAAATTCAGTCACACTGATCTTCAGGAGACAATTCAGACACATGATCTTCCCCAGGAGGGAAAGTGGGCAGAGGAGAAAGCCCAAGATAGGGAAAAGGGGAGATTCCCCGAAGAAGGGGCTACAAACCCCCAAGCCGAAAACCCCTAGACAACAGATCCTGAGAAGAGAGAGGGAAGCTATGGGCGAGCCGTCCACCCCAGGGCCCTTGACTGGAGAGCAAGAGCTGGTGGAGGCCCTTATTAGCGGACCCCCAAAGGAAGAGACCCAAGCCCTGTGGGACGAGCGTGCGGAACAAGAAGCCCTGAGCGTCCAACCTGAGCTTATCAACCATGATAGCATAGCCAACCAAAAAATAGGACCCCACTTTAAGCTCCTCACCCTGAAAAAGCATGTTGAATTTGGATGTTCTCTGCGTTGGCTATGTACAATAGCCAATGAATGGTGGGCACAGGATCTCTCTTCTGCTGCTTATGATAATTTTGTGGGTTTTAAAAAAATAAATCAGTACATGGCCACGCAAATTGATGCTAATATAATGTACTGAAAGAGGGCTATACAGCCTCACAATACTGTCTTGGGTTTTTAACAAACTGCTTCTTTTTCATTTTCATGCTTTCTTTTCTGAACTGGTCACAAGCCTCTTCCAAAATTTTAACATTTCTGTCAATAATAGCACAGTTCTTTCTGTAGATCGAATTCATTCTGGTGCTTATGTTGGTACCAGTTCAGAAATTCCATTTTTTCCTCCCGGCATCATGTATTCTACTTCAGAGTGCTCTATCGGAGGCATAAGACCCATGTATTTCAGATTTTCAGCAGAGCAGAAAAATGCGGAAAATACCCCTTGACTCCCTCTAGCCCCATAGCCTTGGGGTAACTTGTTGTGTTTCAGGGCCAGAAAATTAAAGGATCTATACATCTGATTTCTGAGTCTGCTGCCATCACACACATTAGTTTCCTGCCTTGCGTTACAGACCTGACAGCCATTTTTTCTTTAATCAATTGTCTAAGGATGAAATAACTGTCATAATCTTTAGTGTTATAATTATATCCATTAAAATGCTTGCCTTCTAAAGACTGAACAAACTCACTGACACTTTCTTCCCTCTTAAATTCCAAGCTGCTTTCTTTATCTAAATGCAAGGGAGAAACACAATTTGTCACATGTACCCTTGTTTCTTGTATGCATCTAGAATTATAAAACACATAATCCTTCCCCTTTTTTGGAGAGCAGATATTACGCATATAACCCTCATGGCCGTGTATGCTGCTTGTCTTCTGATAACACTAGGGGCACTTCTTGCTTTTACACTGATGGTTTTTAACATTGTAGAAGCCGCACTTATCACAAAGTCTTCTAGTTTTACAGTCAACTTTACCATCTGCTGCCAGAGCGGTCTCTTGCTAAGCAGGCCTCACACCTGCAAAATAGCTTACACCTGGGACATCTCATTCTTTTCTCAGACACTTCAAGGCACTCAGTGCTAATACACTTCTGGCAGTGGTTTTTACAGGCAAGCTGGTGTTTGTGGCTATATGTAGCATGGCAGCTTTTGCACAAATATGGTGCTCCTATAAAGGCTTTAATATTTAGGATGCCATAACAATGTTTGTCTTGTAACAGAACAAAGACAATCTTAGGTGTCATTCCCCAGCTATTGTAAAAAGCACCACTTCCCACTTTCATGTGGCATTACTTTAATAGTTGTGCCTAAGTGTTCTTCAGAAAGCGCTCACATCGGTAAAGCTGATCATCTTTCGGTCTGAAAGCCCCAACTCCTGGTGGAGCCCAAAAAACTGATGGAGATGTTTGTCTCCCTCTAATATTTGGGCATCTGTGGTGGTTTTTATTTCATAAAGACCCCAGAACACTACCAGCAAAACACAGCTTCTTACCCTGGTTAAATTGATTACGTTTCCCTTTTTTTTTTCTGATTACTTTACTGTACATGATTGTCTTTAAGGGTCTAACAAGCCTTAGAGTCCCAGACTCCATGATCTCTGCCTTACTCTGCAATATGTTGATGACATTATTTAAATAATCTAGTGTTTAAATCTTCCCAGTGTATCTGAGTAGAGAGGGTGGTTTCACCCCGGAGCATCTAAGCGTAGCTGTACATCTTTGGGCCCCAACTGAAAGTAAGATAGTCTACCAAACTTTGAACAGCAATGCTAATGGCCACCATTTCCAGAGGGAAGTCTGTCAAGCTGTCTAAATTAGCGAAACAAAATTCCTGAAAATACACATAAGCATTAAATTTCTTTTCTGTGCCTCATCCACTGTCTCACACTTTCCAGATGTACCTAAGGAAACTTCTCTGATGCATTACAAATGGGAGATTCCACTCCTTCAGAAGCAGAGGTCGGCAGGGGAGGTCTATGGCCATTTCCCTTTCTTGGCTGGGGGAATTTTGTGATCATCCCTTTTTTCCCCTAAAGTGCTTTTTTAAATTTCTTTGCCAAACTCCTCAACCATTTAGATCTCTCCCACTTTTTTCTCCTCCCTCTTTTTACGTTTTTAGGTTTCATATTTAGTCACAACTGTCCTTTACCCTTCACAACTTTTTCCAAACTTACAAACATTACCTGTGTTTCTGTTATCTTTTGATTTAAGGCCTTCCTATCTTCCGGATAATCTTGTTTTTGAAACAAATAAAAAGCTATATTCTTAAGCTTTTTCCCTGTTGAATGCCTAAGAGATGAAGAAGACCTAAAGTCCTTATTTCAAACAGCCATCACTGAATCAAAAGCAGCAGAAGCATTTGACCTGGTAAACCATACAGATGACCTGGTCTTTGCCTGTTTATGTGTAGTGCAGACACTGTATGTGCTTGGTTGTTTGGAATTGGGGCTGTTGGCCCCTTTGTGTTGTGCTTGCTGTTTACCCCCACCCCTGGAAACTACAGCTACTTCAGGAGATCTTGTGGAAGCTATCTGTGACCAGGGTCCCAGGGGGTCCATGCTGAGATTGCTCAGTTAGGGCAAACTGCAAAGAACAATCCTCAAACTGGTGGTTATTCTAATACTTAGATTCACCAACTCAGCAACAAAACAGCTTCTACAATACCTTACTGGTTATCCAGAAGCCAGAAATTCAGTTCTCTTAAAGCAACCCAGCCTTGGGCTTCCTCTTAGACAGCCAAATCAAATATGATGAGGATTATTGAAAATTTTGTTTATCATATAAAAAGTTCTATGAATCCTAAAGGATCAGACGCATTACCTCCCAGGTCAATGAATATTTCAGGTCTTACCCAAAAGACACTTGCAGCCAACTCTTATTTCCTTCACTAGTCATGCCTGCTCAGAATTAGAACCACCCTCTGGAAAAATAAAGTATTTTTCAGTCATCCACAAGAGCTTTTACATTGTTGATGTCGTTTCCAGCCATCCTTTCTTTTAGGACCCGGGAAGATACACCGGCCATCAGTTTTCTGAACAAAGCACCATGTTTCTTTTTCAGGACACTGAAGAGCTGTGTCTAGCTTAATGAGGGAAGAGAATAATTCATAACAATTATCAGATAGTTCTTAAAGAGATATGCATGTACTGCATGAGATTTCAATCCTTGTTTTTCATTTAAAACCCCTAAAGCACATGCTCCTGGTTTGTTAATCTCTGTGTTCTCATTCACAGTTTTCGCAGGGCTTGGTGTGATGTTGACCAGTGAAGAACTGAGATGTGTTTGCACTGTTGCTTTTTACCAGAGATCTTTGTTTTGTCCTTTGGCTTGATGTAGCTGAGATTTGGACTGTCCTAATGCTTTGCCTGTGCTCTTCTTGGTTCTGCCATAAGTGCAGGGGACTGGACTATATGGCCTTGTAAGGTTCCTTCCACTCCTACAATTCTGTAATTCTATGATTCTGCAGTTTTGTGTTGGCGATGTTGTTAAAGGTCTCAGCAGTGTCTCTGTAGCTGACTATGATATCATCATGAGAGCTGCCCAGGCCTGATTACCAGTAGATAAACATTTTACAGTGTTCACCAAAAAAACGCTCAATAATCTCCAAAACCCACCGACACGTATGTATTTGATTTAAACCAAAATTGTGTAAACAACTAAAAAAAAATCAAAATATATTTACGGGGGTTCAAATGTCTGTCTGTTGTTGATGCTGGAGAATATTCCATTTCAGCGGTCTCTTTTTTTTAAAATTTTGAACTTGTTTAAACTGCTGTCTAAGGGTTTCTCTTTTTTTTGACCGTATTGTGGAGGGGAGAACAGTATTACAAGAATACACGAAATCTCAAACAAATCTCATAGTTCTTGTGGGTGTGTTGAAGGAGGCTGTTTCCTCTCAGTATTTCTGTGATTTCTGAAGACATGCTCTTGAGCCAAGACAGCCACTTTGATGCAGTGATATGGGATGGTTCTGTAGATCTGCCAAGACCCTTAGAATCATTGACTCACAGAACTATAGGGATAAAAGTGACCGCAAGAATCATATATTCTAACCCCCTGCCAAGATGCAGGTTTTACTGTGTCAATAGAGACATGACTATCTAGACTCTTTTTGAGAACCTCCATGAAGGAAATTCCATGACTTCTCTAGGGTGTTTGTTCCATTGTACTATTGTTCTTACAGTTAGGAAGTTTTCCCCGAGATTTAATCTAAATCTGCTATGCTATAGTGTAACATCTAAGAAGCGCCCTCTTGTGGTTGGATGTGTCCACAGTTTTCAAACAGTCCCAGCCCTGGTATCGGGCCCTACCCCCAGGGCTTCTTTAATGGAGACAATGTTTTTTTCCCTTTCGTTGCCCTTCTGGCCCCAACTCTCCAGCTGGGCCACGTAACATTTCAGTTCCCCTTCCAGGGTTTTATCACTGTCCAATTCTAGGCCACTTCCCCAATGACCTATGTTGGGCGTTGCAGGGGAGGGAGGAGGGGAACCAGACCCACCTACTACTCCAGGTCCCAGCCCAGGGAACATTATAACAGCAGCCATGAATTGCCTTGTCTCTTGAACTAAACCACTTTCAGTTCCCCGGGCCACTTCCACACAGCCCCAGACCTTCACCAAAGCTTCACCCTAAGTGCAGGGCTCCTCTGTGTTCAGGCCCAGCAACCACCCAGGAGCCTGTTCTCATATCCCAGCCAGCACTCAGTTGTCTGTGGTGCTGCAGTTCCCTTTGGACACCCAGAAACACCATTTTCACTCTTCTGGCTCTAGCTAGGAAATGACTATCTTTGGCACTGCAGCTCCTTTTTATATGACCTTCCTGGGTCCTGATTGGCTGCTCCCTGCAGCCTCTCTGATTGGCTAACCCTTTAAAGCCTCCCTAGGCCTGTCAAAGTAATTAGTTCCATTGATCCTTTCCTGGGATGGGAGTGCCAGGACCCGGAGACCTACAGCAGGGGACCTCTGCGGCTAGTCCACACCATCACCATTCTGTCTTCTTCTGCCCTCTATGGCAAGAGAGAATAATTTTTCTCCATCATTTTTATGGCAGCCTTTCAAGTAGTTGAAGTCCACAACATGTCCCCCGCTACTCTCTTTTTCTCCAAACTAAACATACCCAGTTCCTTCAGCCTTTGCTCATATGGCATGCATTCTATCCCTTTCATCATCTTTGTTACTCACCTCTGGATCCTTCCCAGTTTCTCTACATACTTCCTATACAGCTGTGCCAAAATTGGGCACAGTTCTCCAGCTGAAGCCTAACCTGTGCTGAGTAAAGTCATATTATCACCTCTTGTGATTTGCATGCTATGTCTCTGTCAATGAAATCCCAAATTGCATTTGAATTTTTGGCAACAGCATCTCATTGTTGACTCATGTCGAGGTTGTAATCCACCTCAACTCCCAAATCCTTCTCAGCACTGCTGCTGCCAATCCAGTTATACCCCATTCTCTATTTGTGTGTTTGTTTTTTCTTCCCTAAGTATAGAACCTATATTTGTCTTTGTCGAATTTCGTTTTGTGCTAAACCTGTTCTGATCGGTACGTGTTTCCCTTCCATAAAGGACCATGGTTTGAAATCCACTCCAGTTGGTAGTAGGTGGCAGGAGGAGGTCTTAGAAGGGTCACTTGCCCCTCTCCCATATGGGTTAGTTCTCACCAAAATTTGTGCTGTTTGGTTAAGCCCACTCTTGGGGAGATAATGTGGGGCTGAAGTCCACTCCAATTGTCAGAGGATGGCAGGACAAGTTCTTAGAGGGGGTCACATGATCCTGTTCCGTATGGGTCAACTAATCCCAGAACTGATTGGTCAAAACCACTATTTGGGTGGTGCTATGTGTCTGAATCCCACCCTGATAGGCAAAGAGCAGAGGGAGGAGTTCTTAGAGGGGGTCAGATACACCTCTTGCTTCCAGTTACATGCCAATACAATGCCAATATTCCAGTTACATGCCAATATTTGATGCAGAACTTGCCCTAATTGGTCAAACTCCCTCTCAGGGCAGGCCTGTGGGTCACCCAACAGGCCAGAGACAGGAATAGAATCCATGTCTCCTATGCCCTAGTCCTCTAGCCACTGGTCTGCACTGCCTTCCCTGTTCATTCATCAACACCTTTTCTAACACAATCCCTTTTCCCAGTGAAGACAAGTCCCTCCAGGGCTGGTCCCAGCAGTGGTCATGATAAGGGCTATGAGGGAAAACTGGGAGCAGGGCAGAGGGATAGCGCAATGAGAAAAGGAGCTGGTTTGTGGAGAAAAGCTGGAGGTAACAATATTCTGCTGCTGCACAGAAATACAAAGCAGCTGTGAGTTCCATTGTTTCTCCATCTCCATGGGAGGACCCAACATTGCTGCCTCAGTTAAACCCAGACTTGCAAAGTTAGTCTGGTTTCTATAAGCCTGGGTCTTTGGCACTTGTGCTGCCATTCTGATTTCTGCTCAGGAACCTGCTGCAATTAGCCCTGTCTGGAAGCTCAGGGAGAAGAGAAGCGGGGCTTGTGATGGGGAGATTTGGGAAGCAAGGGGAGCAGAGAGAGGGTTGATATTCCATGGAGCACTGATATGGACACTGCTCACTGTGCAGCCAAGCTGTGATTGAACCGAACTTCTCTGACAAAGGAGGAAGGAACAGGCAAAGATTTATCCAGGTGAGCTCCCTGAAACATACAAATATCGATGTCCCCTTGTCTAGGAACACCCCTGGGTGGATTGAGCATATGACAGTCACATTTTATTTTAATGATATTTAATTTAAAATAAATAGAAGAAAGGGATTTGTATGGAAAAGAAATAGCAAAACAGTCCTGTGCACCAATGAAAAAACTCATTCACCCATTTGCAATACACCACCACAACCAGTTACTTTTATTAAAGGGAGAAGAACGAGTTATTATGGGTGACACAAGGGCTTCCCTGTGGATTTTTTTTCCAGCTTGCAAGATTCTTTGCAGCCCAGATGAAAAGTATCCAAGGATTTTAGAAGCAAGGTGTCATCTGCCAGCTTCCCAGCGATCCTGCATTAACAATCTCTGCTGCCATCCCTCACTTTAAAAAAGGGGAAAGAAATTCTCAGATTCTGTGTTTAGATCCATTAAAACAAGGACATTGTTATAATTGGTTTCAACTCAAAGGCAGAGCAAGAATTTCCCCATCACTGAATGGTGAGTGCAGATATTCCTGGTTAGCTCCAGAATAGGGGATTCATTTCTCTACTGAAACATTCTTCTGCAGAGTTTTAATGAAGATAGTCAGATATAGCTAAATATGTGAGCTGGCCGCATACCTGGCTTATGAGGTAAATATACTCTCCCCTCCCTGGACCCCTTACTCTCTAGTAAGAGAGGCTGATTAACATTCTAAAAAAGTTAAGCAACAACTTAACATAAGTAAATAAATCAATAATTTAATTGGGGAGGGGGAAGCACCACTGCTTATTAGATATTGGATCTATTGTAAATAAGATTCAAATTCCTCATTGAATTTGCATCGAATTTTTTTTAAATGTAGACATTTAATTTAGTCAGAAATTGTGAACTATAACAAATTTGACTAACTTTATGATGTATAAAAATAAAACCCCAAATACATAAATTATAGAACAATGTGACTCACATCCATAAACAGTTTTTCTATCAAACACACTTTTGCCCATAGCAAAAACTAAAAAAACAAATACTGAATCACATGATCAATCGTCAGCAATCCCTTGAGGTCAAGGATGATCTCTTTCACAGTTTTAATTTTCGATGGGTCCTTTGGTGACTGAGGAGTCTGAGTCTTGAGCCATAGGCTCGTTGGTAAACATTGCAGGTGGTATTGGAAGACAGGGTTGTGCTGCGATTGCTGAGTGACTGTTGTCTTTCTTTTCTGGCTCTTTTCTGCAACCAGGGCAAGGTGATTTTCCTCAAAAGTGGATGTTCCCTCTTTGACAAGTCTTCGCCAGTTATCCCTATCTTGGGCTGCTGTCTCCCAGTGTGTTGTGTCGATGCCACAGCTCTTGATGTTTATGTTGAGGGTGTCTTTAAAGCGTTTCTTTTGGCCTCCCCATTTCCTTTCTCTTTTGGGGAGTTGAGCATACAGCATTTGCTTTGGTAAGCGTACATAAGGCATGCACACACAGTGTCTGCTCCACCTCAGCTGGTGCTGGATAATCACTGAAGATGTTGGCCTCTGTAAGGACACTGAGGGGTCCTTGTGGCACCTTAGAGAGTAACAAATTTATTTGGGCAGAAGCTTTTGTGGGCTAACACCCACTTCATCAGATACATGGAGTGGAAAATACAGTTACAGGTATATATATATATATATCCCGTGCAAAGATAGGAGTTGCCTTACCAAGTGTGTGTGTGTGGGGGGCAGTCTAACAAGACAATTCAATTAACAGTAAAATACCAAGGGAGGTTAAAACACATTTGTAGTGGTAATGAGGGTGGCCCATTTCAAACAGTTGACAAGAAGGTGTAAATAACAGTAGGGGGAAATTAGTATGGTAAAATTAGTTTTTGTAATGCTCCATCCACTCCCAGTTTTTATTCAGGCCTAATTTGATGGTGTCCCATTTGCAAATTAATTCCAGTTCTGCAGTTTCACATTGGAGTCTGTTTTTGAAGCTTTTTTGTTGAAGAATTGCCACTTTTAAGTCTGTTACTGAGTGACCAGGGGGATTGAAGTGTTCTCCTACTGATTTTTGAATGTTATAATTCCTGATGTCAGACTTGTGTCCATTTAATCCTTTGCGAAGAGACTGTCTGGTTTGGCCAATGTACATGGCTGGCTTTGTTTTTAAACCATTTATTTTTGTCAAGATCAGCCTTCCTGCTCTTCCCTGTACTCACAACAGGTCCCACCAACTCCCCTCTCTCTGAGGACAGCAGGCCTATCATATCCAGAAATGATATCCGGAAAGGAGAACTTTCCAGAATTGTTAAAACATGTGAGAAGAAGGGGTTATAATGGAATCAGAATGGCAGCTGTCCTTTTGGTGAGTGTTAACAAGACAATCCCATGGCTGAAGTCATTTAAAACAGGATCCTTCCATCAATGTCTAAGAGATTGACATAAAATTCCTGAAAGGCTTAAAAGTATAAGTGTCAATCAGAAGCCAAACATGTTGCTTGTTATTCTAGTTTTTTCTGTGATAGATTCAATCATTTTACATTGGGATATCACAGAGCCTCCTTGCAAGCACTGTCCTGGAGTGGTGCTCAGAGGGGCAGTCTCTGTAGCTCTGAGCACTTTGGAGTCTCTGGTTTGCTCCAGAGCATGGACGTGCCATAGGCGGCCTGGGTAGAGAAGCTGTTAGGTTATTCTAACTGTGACAAAGCTCTGTCCTTGCCTCCGTGGATCCCGCATTTCCTGGTGGATTTTGCTAGCCTCAGAGGCTCACTGTGACCCTCCACGTAACCCTTCTCTCTCTAGAGACAAGGGTCACAGTCTACTGAGCCATTTTCATCATAAGCCAGCGAGGGAGGTGAGGAGAAGTTATCCTTCCTTGCATAGTCTCCCAGTCTCAGTGATTAATCAGGGGGCAAAGGTGTGTGGGGGGGAACCCAGGCCCACCCTCTACTCCGGGCTCCAGCCCAGGGACCCTAATAGTATCAGCTATGGTAGCTGACCTGTTAGAAACATGACATGTACAATTCCCTGGGCTACTTCCCCCACAGCAGCCCTCACTTCCTCAAGCTCCACTTCACCCTTACCTCAGGGCCTCCTTCCTTGTGCCTGATATGATGTGTACTACTCAGCCTCTCCAACAGCACAACTTCCTCCCACAGCTCCTGACATGCACCCCCACCTGACTGACTGGGAGGCTTTTAACTAGTTTCAGCCAGCCCCTGATTGGCTTCAGATGTCCCAATCAACCTAGCATTCTCCCTGCCTTCTGGAAAGTTCTTAATTGGCCCCAGGTGTCTTAATTGACCTGGAGCAGCTGCCATTCCACTTATCCTGGTACCAGGGATTTGTTTAACCTGGAGCTAATATATCTAACTCCCACTACTTTTCTATAGCCATCTGGCCTTGCCCCGTCACATAACATATAATTCCCAGATAGTCCAGAATCAGGGCAGCACAAAAGTTTCCTTTGTCCCATGGTTGTGCCATGTGCTCTGAGCCTCCAGGGTCATTAAACAACAGCTATAGAAAGGAGAGACACAAGTATTCTGTTTACACAGTAATGTCTGCCATGTAGAATCCTGAACTTACTTTTCTTTTACAGCAATGGACGCCAGGGTTGCAGTGTCCAATCCGTTTACTAAAGGAACATCCAAAAGAGAAGCAGAAGCCCCCAGCCGTGAAACATTCTCTGATGTTTTGGGGATCAGACTTGGTGAATCCTGCACAGAAAGAAAACAGTCTTGACTTTCATTCACACAGCAGGGTAAACCAGAGCTGTGATTGCCGCATGATGGGCGTTTCCCATTAACTGAATTTTCCATTCACTGAAACCAGGTCAAGTCAGCCCCAGTTATCTTCCTGTGCCTTTCACTAGATCTTTCATAATACTGTATGTAAATGTCTGAAGTTCTGTGCCCATTCAACAGCTGTCCCTAAGAATTGAACAGAGTTAATTAAGCACATGTGCCGGCTTCCTGGCTGCACAGTTCTGAGCCATAGCACTGAGCGTGGGTGTCCTTTACAGCCCCACACCTGTACAGGATGGAAAGCCGGTAGCTTCCCTAGTGGCTGCAGCAGTGGATTTGACTCATTCTGATTCTTAACAGTGATGCACCAGGCAGTATCATAATTGCTGATTGGCTGAGCAAGGTTGAACTGGTTCATCATTCAGTTGAGTGGCTGGAATGTTTAGAAAGTGTTTCTAGAAGGGTTTGAACAAGTCCCTTGCAGTCAGAACGCCTGATTGTCTGTGAGATTCTGCACAAGCATTCTTGTGAAGACTCACCACTTGGGAATACTTTTTCAGTGACCAATTGCCAGGTTTAGACATGCCAGACCGACCGGTCCTTTTTAGAATGTAACCCAAATGTCCTTTAGGATATTTAGATTAGATTATTTTCAACTTAATTTTAGCTTTCCTTAATGTATCCACTACTCACAGATACCAGCCCAAGACCTAAACGGTATTGTCTCATTGTTTCCTTGTGCTCCACCTATCTGTCCATGTTTTCTCTCATGTCTTATACTTGGATTGTAAATTCTTTGGCGCATGGAGCAAAACTTGACACAATGGGGTCCCAGTTCTTGATTTGGGCTCCTACATGCTAACTCTATAATAAGAAATAACAAAAAATATTATTTATAATGTTAAATAACAGTAATACAGGTGCAATATCATTTCTGCAGTAATGAAGCCAAACACACAAATATGGCAGATTATTTCCAGGGGGACAGTGTGGTCAAGATATTGGGGAAATGGTCTGCCACATCAAAGATCTGATTTCTATTCTCAGACTGTCTATTCTCTCATGAGGGAATGAGGAAACACTTAATATTGAAATACATAAAATCCCAGCATAATTCACCCTAATTAGCAGAAGACATTAGATTCCAATCCATGGTCTCCTGCTTCCCAACCCAGTTCACAATTCCCTGGCCCAAAGGGTATTTTCATTGAGTTCAACCAGAGGAAGAAGACACACCTTGCATGTGTCCCATACAGACGTTCTGTTCTGTTTGGCACGCGGAAGCACACCAAGCAATGCCTGCTCAGTTCTGACAGATTCAGATGTTCATTGCTGATAGATTCACAGATTTCAGGGCCAGAAGGGACCATTGTGATCATCTAGTCTGTCCTCCTGTATAACTCAGTCCACAGAACTTCCCCAAAATAATTCTTAGAGAGTATCTTTAAAAAAAATCCTTTCTTGATTTAAAAATGGTCAGTGATGAAGAATCCACTATAATCCTAGGTAAATTGTTCTGGTGGTTAATAAATGTCATTGTTCAAAATGTACACCTTTTTTACAGTCTGAATTTTGTCTAGCTTCAACTTCCAGCCATTGGATAATGCAATACCTTTCTATACTAGATTGAAGAGCCCATGATTAAATATTTTTCCTAACATATGTACTTATAAATAGGTACCAAGTCACCTCTTATCTTCTCTTTATTAAGCTAAATAGATTGAAAGTAGATATTACCACATCTGAAGTAGAAGCCAAACTCAAACTGCTTAATGGGATTAAATCGGGGGGCCCAGATAATCTTCATCCAAGAATATTAAAGGAACTGGCACATGAAATTGCAAGCCCATTAGCAAACATTTTTAATGAATCTGTAAACTCAGGAGTTGTACCGTATGACTGGAGAATTGCTAACATAGTTCCAATTTTTAAGAAGGGGAAAAAATACCATGATCCAGGTAACTACAGGCCTGTTAGTTTGACATCTGTAGTTTGCAAGGTCTTGGAAAAAAATTTTGAAGGAGAAAGTAGTTAAGGACATTGAGGTTAATGGTAATTGGGAAAAATACAACATGGTTTTACAAAAGGTAGATTGTGTCAAACAAACCTGATCTCCTTCTTTGAGAAAGTAACAGATTTTTTAGCCAAAGGAAACACAGTAGATCTAATTTACCTCGATTTCAGGAAGGCATTTGATACCGTTCCACATGGGGAATTATTAGCTAAATTGGAAAAGATGGGGATCAATATGAAAATTGAAAGGTGGATAAGGAACTGGTTAAAGGGGAGACTACAAAGGGTCACACTGAAAGGTGAACTGTCAGGCTGGAATGAGGTTACTAGTGGAGTTCCTCAGGGATCGGTTTTGGGACCAATCTTATTTAACCTTTTTAATACTGACACGAAGCTGGCAGGTATTGCCAATACAGAGAAGGACCAGGATATCATACAGGAAGATCTGGATGACCTTGTAAAGTGGAGTAATAGTAATAAGATGAAATTTAATAGTGAAAAGTGCAAGGTCATGCATTCAGGGATTAATAACAAGAATTTTTGTTATAAACTGGGGACGCATCACTTGGAAGTAACAGAGGAGGAGAAGGACCTCAGAGTATTGGTTGATCACAGGATGACTATGAGCTGCCAATGTGATATGGCCTTGAAAAAAGCTAATGCGGTCTTGGGATGCATCAGGTGAGGTATTTCCAGTAGACATAAGGAGGTGTTAGTACCGTTATACAAGGCACTGGTGAGACTGCAATATTGTATGCAATATTGTATGCAATATTGCATATTGTATGTATTGTATGCAATATTGTATGCAATAACTGCAATATTGTATGCAGTTCTGGTCTCTCATATTTAAGAAGATGAATTCAAACTGGAACAGGTACAGAGAAGGGCTACTAGGATGATCCGAGGAATGGAAAACCTGTCTCAAAGAGCTTGGCTTGTTTAGCCTAACCAAAAGAAGGCTAAGGGGAGATATGATTGCTCTCTATAAATATATCAGAGGGATAAATACCACGAAGGGAGAAAAATTATTTAGCTCAGTACCAATGTGAACACAAGAACAAATGGATATAAACTGGCCATCAGGAAGTTTAGACTTGAAATTAGATGAAGTTTTCTAACCATCAGAGGAGTGAAGTTCTGGAACAGTCCTCCAAGAAAAGCAGTGAGGGCAAAAGACATATCTGACTTAATGACTAAGCTTGATAAGTTTATGGAGGGGGTGGTATGATGGGATAGCCTAATTTTGGCAACTAATTGATCTTCAAGTATTAGTGGTAGATATGCCCAATGGCCTGTGATGGGATGTTAGATGGGATGGGATTACTACAGACAATTCTTTTCTGGGTGTCTGGCTGGTGAGTCTTGCCCACATGCTCAGGGTTGAGCTGATCGCCATATTTGGGGTTGGGAAGGAATTTTCCTCCAGGGCAGATTGGCAGAGGCCCTGGGGGTTTTTCGCCTTCTTCTGCAGCATGGGACATGGGTCACTTTGCTGGAGGATTCTCTGCACCTTGAAGTCTTTAAACCACAATTTGAGGACTTCAATAGCTCAGACATAGGTCAGGGGTTTGTTACAGCAGTGGGTGGGTGGAATTCTGTGGCCTGCATTGTGCAGGAGGTCAGACTAAACAGCCATAATGGTCTCTTCTGACCTTAAAGTCTATGATTCTAGTCTATGATCATTGAACTCTGCAACAAGGGAACAAACACCTGTGTTTAATTACCTCACTTTGTTCCTTATTAGAGCCAGCCATTGAATATGCAGAAAACTACATCCTATTCCATAGTATTAAAGCTAGGCACTGGATGTGCCATGTTTGTCTTTCTTCCACAGGACAGAAGCGACTTTGTCTGTACAAAGTGCAAGCTGGTCTCCATATTGGAAGAGAAGGTTCAAGGTCTGGAGCAACAGGTGTCGACCCTGCGTTGCATAAGAGAAACTGAAGATTTCCTGGACAGATGTCAGGATATGCTTTTATAGACACAATGTTCTGAAGGTTCAGAGCAGGCTGCACTGCAGGGACAGGAGGATGGTGAAGAAATTTGGCAGCATGTGACCTCCAGAAGAAGAAAGGGGAGCGTCCATGTACCGGCAACACAGATACAGGTAAGTAACCGTTTTCATGTTCTCTCCACAGGAACTAATGTGGAGAGTGGACTAGATGATACATCTGAGGGAAGGGAACAGAAGGAGCCTCCGCCGATTGGAAGTCATGAGATGCCCTGTCCTAGGGTTGGGGGTTCCACGACCACCGCTCCCAAGAGAAGGAGGCGGGTAGTGGTGGTCGGGGACTCTCTCCTCAGGGGGAGTCATCTATCTGCCACCCTGACCGGGAAAACCGAGAAGTCTGCTGCTTGTCAGGAGCTAGGATTCACGATATGACAGAGAGACTGCCGAGACTCATCAAGCTACCCCTTCCTGCTTCTCCATGTGGGCACCAACGATACTGCCAAGAATGACCTTGAGCGGATCACTGCAGACTACGTGGCTCTGGGAAGAAGGATAAAGGAGTTTGAGGTGCAAGTGGTCTTCTCTTCCATCCTCCCCATGGAAGGAAAAGGCCTGGGTAGAGACCATCAAATCATGGAAGTCAACGAATGGCTACGCAGGTGGTGTCGGAGAGAAGGCTTTGGATTCTTTGACCATGGGATGGTGTTCCAAGAAGGAGGAGTGCTAGGCAGAGACGGGCTCCACCTAACAAAGAGAGGGAAAAGCATCTTCACAAGCGGCTGGCTAACCTAGTGAGGAGGGCTTTAAACTAGGTTCACCAGGCGGAAGGAGACCAAAGCCCTGAGGTAAGTGGGGAAGTGGGATACCGGGAGGAAGCATGAGCAGGAGCGCGCGAGAGGGCAGGGGTCATGCCTCATACTGAGAAAGAGGGACGATCAGTGGGTTATCTCAAGTGCCTACACACAAATGGAAGAAGCCTGGGAAACAAGCAGGGAGAACTGGAAGTCCTGGCACAGTCAAGGAATTATGATGTGACTGGAATAACAGAGGCTTGGTGGGATAACTCACATGACTGGAGTACTGTCATGGATGGACATAAACTGTTCAGGAAGGACAGGCAGGGCAGAAAAGGTGGGGGAGTTGCACTGTGTGTAAGGGAGCAGTATGACTGCTCAGAGCTCAAGTATGAAACTGCAGAAGAACCTGAGTGTCTCTGGATTAAGTTTAGAAGTGTGAGCAACAAGGGTGATGTCGTGGTGGGAGTCTGATATAGACCACCGGACCAGGGGGAGGAGGTGGACGAGGTTTTCTTCCGGCAACTCACGGAAGTTACTAGATCACAGGCCCTGGTTCTCATGGGAGACTTCAATCACCCTGATATCTGCTGGGAGAGCAATACAGCGGTGCACAGACAATCCAGGAAGTTTTTGGAAAGCATAGGGGACAATTTCCTGGTGCAAGTGCTGGAGGAACCAACTAGGAGCAGAGCTCTTCTTGACCTGCTGCTCACAAACCGGGAAGAATTAGTAGGGGAAGCAAAAGTGGAAGGGAACCTGGGAGGTAGTGACCATGAGATGGTCGAGTTCAGGATCCTGACACAGGGAAGAAAGGAAAGCAGCAGAATACGGACCCTGGACTTCAGAAAAGCAGACTTTGACTCCCTCAGGGAACTGATGGGCAGGATCCCCTGGGAGAATAGCGTGAGGGGGAAAGGAGTCCAGGAGAGCTGGCTGTATTTTAAAGAATCCTTATTGAGGTTACAGGGACAAACCATCCCGATATGTAGAAAGAATAGTAAATATGGCAGGCGACCAGCGTGGCTTAACAGTGAAATCCTTGCTGATCTTAAACACAAAATAGAAGCTTACAAGAAGTGGAAGATTGGACAAATGACCAGGGAGGAGTATAAAAATATTGCTTGGGCATGCAGGAGTGAAATCAGGAAGGTCAAATCACACCTGGAGTTGCAGCTAGCAAGAGATGTTAAGAGTAACAAGAAGGGTTTCTTCAGTCATATTAGCAACAAGAAGAAAGTCAAGGAACGTGCGGGCCCCTTACTGAATGAGGGAGGCAACCTAGTGACAGAGGATGTGGAAAAAGCTAATGTATTCAATGCTTTTTTACCTCTGTCTTCACGAACAAGGTCAGCTCCCAGACTACTGCACTGGGCAGCACAGCATGGGGAGGAGGTGACCAGCCCTCTGTGGAGAAAGAAGTGGTTCGGGACTATTTAGAAAAGCTGGACGAGCACAAGTCCATGGGGCCAGATGCGTTGCATCCGAGAGTGCTAAAGGAGTTGGCGGATGTGATTGCAGAGTCATTGGCCATTATCTTTGAAAACTCATGGCGATCGGGGGAGGTCCCAGGTGACTGGAAAAAGGCTAATGTAGTGCCCATCTTTAAAAAAGGGAAGAAGGAGGATCCTGGGAACTACAGGCCAGTCAGCCTCACCTCAGTCCCTGGAAAAATCATGGAGCAGGTCCTCAAGGAATCAATTCTGAAGCACTTAGAGGAGAGGAAAGTGATCAGGAACAGTCAGCATGGATTCATCAAGGGCAAGTCATGCCTGACTAATCTAATTGCCTTCTATGATGAGATAACTGGCTCTGTGGATGAGAGGAAAGCAGTGGACGTGTTGTTCCTTGACTTTAGCAAAGCTTTTGACACGGTCTCCCACAGTATTCTTGCCAGCAAGTTAAAGAAGTATGGGCTGGATGAATGGACTATAAGGTGGACAGAAAGTTGGCTAGATTGTCAGGCTCAACGCATAGTGATCAATGGCTCCATGTCTAGTTGGCAGCCGGTATCAAGGGGAGTGCCCCAAGGGTTGGTTCTGGGACCGGTTTTGTTCAATATCTTCATAAATGATCTGGAGGACGGTGTGGATTGCACCCTCAGCAAGTTTTCAGATGACACTAAACTGGGAGGAGAGGTAGATACCCTGGAGGGTAGGGATAGGATACAGAGGGCCCTAGACAAATTAGAGGATTGGGCCAAAAGAAATCTGATGAGGTTCAAAAAGGACAAGTGCAGAGTCCTGCACTTAGGACGGAAGAATCCCATGCACCGCTACAGACTAGGGACCGAATGGGTAGGCAGCAGTTCTTCAGAATAGGACCTAGACGTTACAGTGGACGAGAAGCTGGATATGAGTCAACAGTGTGCCCTTGTTGCCAAGAAGGCCAATGGCATTTTGGGATGTAAAAGTAGGGCATTGCCAGCAGATCAAGGGATGTGATCATTCCCCTCTATTCGACATTGGTGAGGCCTCATCTGGAGTACTGTGTCCAGTTTTGAGCCTCACACTACAAGAAGGATGTGGAAAAATTGGAAAGAGTCCAGCAGAGGGCAACAAAAATGATTAGGGGACTGGAACACATGACTTATGAGGAGAGGCTGAGGGAACTGGGTTATTTAGTCTGCAGAAGAGAAGAATGAGGCGGGATTTGATAGCTGTTTTCAACTACCTGAAAGGGGGATCCAAAGAGGATGGATCTAGACTGTTCTCAGTGGTAGCTGATGACAGAACAAGGAGTTTCCCAAGTTGCAGTGGGGGAGGTTTAGGTTGGATATTAGGAAAAACTTTTTCACTAGGAGGGTGGCGAAACACTGGAATGCGTTACCTAGGGAGGTGGTGGAATCTCCTTCCTGAGAAGTTTTAAAGGTCAGGCTTGACAAAGCCCTGTCTGGGATGATTTAGTTGGGGATTGACCCTGCTTTGAGCAGGGTGTTGGACTAGATGACCTCCTGAAGTTCCTTCCAACCCTGATATTCTATGATTCTATGATAATGAATTAATAATGGGAATGTGTGACACCCATTAGTACCTTCCCTTCAAGGAAGATCAAAGCTCCTTCCATAAATTAATTAACTATAATTTTCACCCTGTAATTTCCAAATGAAATGGAAAACATGTCACACATGAAAAAATGAATGCACATTGCAGACTTTCAGAGCTTTGCAAACCCTTCAGGCATCCAGTCCTGAGATGAACCACAAAGAACCTGATGCCTTTCTATAGCAAAAGTATTCACTGCTAGGCAGCCTGCTGAGAGTATTCATTTGTCATGTGTTATTTACCTGCGTTTAATAGTCATTTAAATTTGGCAAAACCAGCCTTGTCCTTAACAACCAGTCAGTGACTCATTGCACCAGCCAGTGTCACTGCAGGGTCATACCAAAATAAGCTGGGACATGGAGGATATGGATTTGGCAGCCTAAGGCCACGCATTCTGCCTGGGACAGGGCAGGATTTGCCAGGATTTATCCCAGAGCCTCAATGGCAGCGCAAGAAGCACTCAGTGCACAGTGACTAGGCACACGGCCAGATTGTCACCCCAGGGAGTAGTTCTTGCTCTATGAAGGGTGACATTGAAATCATTAGGGCTGTTGGCAGAGTAGGGCACAACGTGATGTAGGGGGGCCAGAGCCTAGCCCGTAAAAACTAGCAGGTTTCCTTCACTAAGTGGAAAGCTAACCATTATCAGGATACAACTGCTCCACCTCATGGATCCTACTCAGGCCCCCAGTGAGCACCGAGAACTCCAACTGCATTACAGAAGCCATAAATTGTTCCTCAAATGTAGCTGTAGCCTGGTCACTTCTCGTTCTCTCCTCTCTGAATAGTTTGAATGAGACAAATCCTGTAAAGATGCCTCGCATCCGCAGGGCCATTGGCTCTCACATGTCCCAGACAGCAACACTTTGACTCTGCACTTTTCTGTCTTATTGATAAGGTTGCTGGTTGTCACAGCAAGAAACGCAAACAAACCCAAGAAAAGTAAAGTGAGATTTCATGTCTTTCTCCAGGAAAAAGTGTAAAATCCCTCCATTTAGATCGACAGGAAATAAACAAACTCTACACTCTTGACAGTATTTTCAGTATCATTATTTCCCATTTTTAAGGCTCTGACACTATTCTTTCCTGAGTTTGCACATGGGTTACAGGACCTTGGGAACGAATACACCCTCAGTGGAAATCCTGTGTGTGCTCTGCCCTCAAGTAAACTCACACATGTGCAGAGGGTTGGGTGCCATGGAGGCAATAGCAGGACTTGGAGGGGTGGAGCAGCCATGGCAGTGTCTGGGATCAGGGAGTAGGTAGGGATCACCAAGAACCCATTTCCCACCCTACAGCTGGCCAGCCTTCCCCCCGTGCATGTAAACTCATACATGTGCAAATGATTCGGTGTCATGTGTTAATGCAGAATTAAGGTTGCTTTTTGCTACATCGACCCCTTGCAGAACTTTGAGATGAGACAAACTCAAACATCTGAAAAATCAGGCACGAGCCTCCCAGATCCTGGCACACACATGGCAGATAGAGAAAGGGGCTGAGACACCCCCAGTGGAGCCAGCCCCCCATACACTACCTCACATGATGGGGGTCTGACCCTCTTCCTTGCCCCTAGGGGTAGCAAGAGCCTCACAGATCTGGGCACATACACAGAAGGGGAGAACATGGGGCTGACAGGTGTCACTGTCCCTATTCTCCCCCAATTTCCCCGTCACTCACCCCCACATCCCTCTTCCTAGTGTTCTACCCCTGCACTCTGACAAACCTCCCTCATCTGAGGCCCCAAACTCTCTTTCCTCCCCTATCACCCATCCCCATGTATCCCCTGTCACACAATCTCACTCCCTTCCCTTCAATCCCAAACCCTCTGCCTCTATTACTCCATCCCTCCACCTCCCTATGTCCCGTGCTCCCAGCAGGCATTCATATCTCTCATCCCCTCCCCCCTACCGTCACCAACCATGTGGCTTGCCTTCCTCCTAAATAAAACTGTCACTCATGGCTCACAGATTGCAATAACCTCCAGCCACTCAGTCCAAAACTCCTTTTTTCTTAGATCAGGGTTTGTCATTAACCTACACTTTGTTGTGTTAATTGATGTTTGAGTGTGCAGCCATAAATTTCAATGAGCTCTGTGATTCATCCAGTCATTTGCACCTCTCAGTTTAACAACAGAAGAAAAAAAGAGTATGGGGGGAGGGGGGTCATAGCTTAGGAACCCCTCATTTAAATGACCCCAAATTTAGATGGCTAACACTGCCCTGCAAACACATGAGACAAACCCATGAGGCACTAACTCTATCCTGCACCCTCACAAGGCACACCGAATTTCAAAAGAATTTGACTAAGCAAGTCGATTTCAGAGGATGTAGAAAGGCTGATTGTAGCAAAGTGAAGACTCACTGGTGTGGCACCTCCTGCTGGTTGTCTCGGGAATTAACTCTTCCAGCCCGGAGCACCCTCTGCAGGCCAGTGTCTTGCCTGCCACTGGCCCCCTGTGTCCCTCCTGGACTCCGGTGCCCCTTTATCTTGGGGTGCTGCCCCCTGACAGTGCCCCCTTGCTCTGGGTCTCCCCTCCCAGGGGAACCCACACCCTCTATCCCCACCTTCCTCAGTGGCTACTGCTAGTCAGTATCTAGCCCTCGCTTACTGGGGCAGACTGCAGTCTGTAAACCACTCATCATCGGCAAGGAGGGCTTGGACCTGCTGCCTTTGCCTAACCTCAGGCTACCCCTCTGTAGCCTCAGTACCTGCTTTGGGCCTTATCCAAGGCCTCAGCCTGGGGAGTTTCCAGGCTGGAGCTGTGCTGCGCTCAGGCAGCCAGGACTGCCTCTCTCCACAGCTAGGCAGAGACTGACCTAGCTCCTGCCTAGTTGCCCTTTTACAGGGCCAGCTGCGGCCTGATTGGGGCGTGGCCCCAGCTGTGGCTGCTTCCCCAATCAGCCTAGCCTATTGACTCTCCGGGGCAGCCCTTTCCCAGGGACATTTTAACCCCTTCAAGGCCGGAGCAGGTGACCACCCCACTACATCCTCCCCTCCCCCTCAAATTCCCTACCGTTGGTGGTAGGGGGGGACGCTTGGCTTGGGCTCCCCAAGCTGCCCCTCCAGGGACATCCCTTCAGGGCCACCCCCCTCATCTCCAAAGCCTCCCAGCCTCGGGCCATCTTCCGGGAGTGTGCCTCTGCCTTCCGGCGGGCCAGCTCCACAGCCTCCAGCCACGCCCATGGGTCAGCATTCCCCTGACCCTTTACTTTTAGGTCTGGGTCCCTGTTGTGGTCTTCTCCCTGACCACCTGGGTCCCGGCTTCTTGCTGGGCCCACTCAGTCTCTGTTCCTTGGCTGAAGACCTCCCTCAGCCGCCCCTCAGTTCCCTTGAGGGGGCAGTGCCTCCTAATGTGGCCCACTGTATGGCATCCCCAGCAGGCTCCCTGCCTCTTTGCTGCCCTGGGTCTTTCTTGGTCCCTCTCAGGTCCCACCCGTTCATCAGGGCAGACCTGGACCCTCCGGCTTGGGCTGGGGCATGCCCACTGTGTGTGTCCCTGACGCCCACAGGCCCAACACGTCCGCAGCAGCCTGGGTTCCCTCACCCAGCGGACTGACTTAGGGCCTTGCCCCTGTCCTTGCTCGGGCTGAGGCGCCCTGACCCCACCCCAATAGGGACAATCTCTTTTCACATGTCCATTCTACCCACAGGCATAGCAAGCTCTGCGCTCTGCCACAGGCCTCCTGGCCCTGGCACTCAGCTTCTCTTGCCATTCTTCCTGTTTCCTCTGAAACTTTTGTTGGAGGAGTTTTACTAGGGCCCACTGTTCCATTGCCAGCTGCCCCAATTGTTTCTGCAAGGCCCACTGTACCTCCCACTGTCTCTCTTGGTTTCCCCAGACCACACAAAGCACGGTCTCATGCTGCTTCTGTGTTCCGTCAGTCCCCTTCTGTCGGGTCCCTGACCCCTGAGACCAGCCTGGGACGGCACAAGAGCCTTCAGCAAAGAACACCTCTGTGTATCTGGGATCCATCACCCCTTTGTCCTGATATCCTGGCAATAGTCCCACAGTCCTTGCCCTGCCGCTTGTATCGGGGCAGACCACCTATGCCCGCATTCTCCACCACCTTGTAGCGAAGCAAGGGCTCACCAGTGTGGCATCTCCTGCTGGTTGTCTCGGGAATTAGCACTTCCAGCCTGGAGCACCCTCTGCAGGCCAGTGTCCCTCCCAGACCTTGGTGCCCCTTTATCTTGGGGTGCTATCCCCTGACAGTGCCCCCTTGCTCTGGGTCTCCCCTCCCAGGGGAACCCAAACCCTCTATCCCCACCTTGCCACTGGGGCAGACTGCAGCCTGTAAATCACTCATCATCGGCAAGGAGGATTTGGACCTGCTGCCTTTGCCTAACCCCAGGCTACACCTCTGTACCCTCAGTATCTGCTTTGGGCCTTATCCAAGGCCTCAGCCTGGGGAGTTACTAGGCTGGAGCTCCCCAGCCCCTCTTGCCTTTCCTCAGCACTGCTCTACTCAGGTACTCAAGTTCTTTTTCTTTGTGCAGAATTTCAGAACGATGTCTTGAAATGTCACAATAGGGGTTCCTGCTACCCTGGGAGATGACTGGTTTTACTGAAAACACTGGAACCTGCAATAGACTGGACATTTCCCCACCACAGGGAAAAACTCTAGGGATACAGGGGAAAACACTCGTGTGGCAGTTAGCCAAACATTCTATCCCCACAGCTTCCCGTCTGTCAGAGCCTTTACTGACTGCGGTAGCTATGCACCGCTTTGTGGGTGCAGCTTGCTTTTCACTGTGATGTGTGGCTCCATGCACCCTAGATGCTGCTGCCAGTGGTGAGTAGTGTAGATGTAGCCTTACCGGCAAGCTGGGGTGGTGCTTAGTTTTTCCAAATATCTGGGTAGGGGCTTGCACCAGTTCTGTTTTCTAACTTTAAGAGGAACCCGTAGATATTGAACCCAACACTTGTTGTTGCTGTTAACCGCTGTAAGAAGGGTTATATGTATATGCAGGTAGGAGAATGACAGAATTCGTGTGAAGGAAGTGAATGTAGGAGCGAGAATGAGGGATTCTTTGCTTCTTCTCTACTGAGACACATTCCCAATACATTATGGGGATTTCCTCCTATTCCTTACAGTCAATGATGCAACAAGGAAAGGGGAATGCGGGGGGCAGAGAACCCAATGCCCCTTTGGCTTTGGTCATAGATGCTGCTACAGATTCACATGAACATTTTTGCCAAGCCACCATCTCCCCTTCCTGAGTGGGCTGAATATTGGAAGAGGTGGTGGAGACAGATTTAGGAGATGGGGACCTGAGGTTCTGGGAAGCAGGAAGCGAGGGCCTCCCAGTGCCAAGAGCCCCAGGAAGAGCCACTGCCCCTGCTCCACCAGTCAATGACAGTTTCAATTGCTACTTTGTCCCTGTCTCCAAGGCCTGGCCCCAGATAAAAGAGACTACTGTGACCTCTCCCTGCCCCCCACCAGAAAGACTGGGATCAGTGGGACTTCTCCTCCCTGCTAGGCCCTCTCACCCCACCCCTTCCACTAGACAGACTGGATTCAAAAACACAGAAAAGGTGGAGGAGGCTACTTGAGGAGACAGTGGGCTGGGATTCTGGGAAGGGGGAGCAGGGACCAAAGAGTCTTCCCAATGGGATGGAAAAGGAGAGAAGCAGGGAGAGGTCCTGTTCAGTCCTGCTCTCACTGCTGGGAGGTGTGGGGAGAGGGAAGAGTGTTTCTCACCAAGGGCCAATCCTTGGAGATGGGGAGGATGCAATGATTGAAGCTGTCAGCAGCCAGCCAGAGCAGGAGTGGCAACTCCTCCTTGGGCTCCAGCCCCTGGAACCTGCTGAGACCCCTCTTCCCAGAACCCCAGGCTGCCATCTCCTCATGCTGCGTCCTCAGCCTCTTCCACTTTCAGGACTACTCTGGAAGAAAATTGGCAAAGAAATACATGTGCTGCATTGCACAGCAATGCAAAGGGAGGAACCCCATACACACACATACATGCCTCTTGGAACATGGGCCCCCCCCTTAAGAAAACTCTCACTGCACCCCTGCTTACACTCAGAAAAATGGAATACATTTTAGGAGGGAGCCTAGGGTTACCTTGACCAGCTAACACGCATGCTTCAACTACAGCTGCCTTCTCTAGACATGGAGTTTAACATGTGTTAGTTAACATGTTAAAACACTCCTTTTTTCCTAGTGAAGACAAGGCCTTCCAAGGCAGTTTTGGAAGCTGAATTAGAAACCATGTCCCAGTATAAAATGACTATCGGCTACTATTAGAGTTGGGTTGGAAAAAAAGCAGAAAAAATATTTACAAAATATTGAAATTTTCACAAATGTTTTTCTTTAGGAGTTTTTGAAATTAACTGATTTTTTCTTTTTTAAAAAAGTTGACAATATTTTTACCAATAAGTTTCAGTTTTACATTGCCTGGGTTGAAGGTGTGAGTGTGGAGTAAAAGGTTCCTTTGCAGATTACAAGAGGCTGTAGCTGGAGAAAGAGAGAAGGGAATGGGTTAACTTGACACTCCAGCTAGGTCTGAAGAGAAGACCCTGACTCCAGCCCAAGGCCGCGGCACACAACCGACTCTTGGCCACCTGCCAAGGAAGACAGGGGCCTGGATTCCAACCCTGACCAGCCATGAAAACAAAGCAGTAAACTGAACAAGACTGCAGGGGCTTGCAAAAAGCTAGTGAGACAGCGAAGGCCAGAGAGGGGGAAAACAACCATTTCGCGTCCCTGAAGCCGGTGTGTTTTGGGAAAGCTGAGGAAGCCACAGAAGGCTAGTTTGGACTGGTACAAAAAGCACGGGGGACAGAGGTCCCTGAACAAAATGCCCCCAAATGACCCCAGGACTTAAGACCCTCCTGAGAGCTGAAGCAAAGCAGAGATCAACAGCAGAATCTGGACAGCCTGTGCACAGGACAGAACTCTCATCCATCCTTCCCCCTCTTTTTATTATGTTACACCCAGGCTTGGCCAGCCTTGGGTCGTGCGTGTGTGAGTATGAAAGTGGGTTAGGGCTCGGGCACTAACGCTTTCTTCCTTCCTTTGAGTGACTGGGGGCGGACCCAGCATTCCCCGCTGTTATTTTATTAATAAAGCTTTAACATTTAGTCACTTGGTGTGCTCCTTCATCTCCTCCCCTAACAATCCTGTGGCTTCTGCCTGACCATCTGACACCTCAGGCAGATTGGTAACATAAATCTGTCACAATTTCATTCCACTACATTTCAGAATTTGAAAATAGGGGAGAACTGCTGAAAACTAATCAAAACAGAATAGATAAAATCATGGATTTTTTTTAAATGTTAAACGTTTATTTTAAAATAATTAAATCAGATTGTTTTTGCTTAATACTAGTTTACCTTCATTTTATAGTCTTAAATTGCAGATGTGAATATTTTGTACCTGTTTCTTTAATTAGAGTTTCCTAACAATTAATAGAATTTCAGATTTTGCATAAACGGGTTTACTACTTAAAATGTTCATCTAAGTCAAATGTATTTACTGCACTGTCAGAGCTTGTAGTGCCTGGGGGCACGCCTACACTGCGGCTGGGTGTGAGCAACCCAGTTTATCTACACAGACTTGTGCTAGCTTGGCTTGAGCAAGTGCACTAGAAATAGCAGTGTGGACATTGTGTCTCCGGCAGAGACTTGGGCTAGCCTTGGGGTCAGGCAGGCCTGGGATTCTAAGTTGCTGCACAAGCCACAGTGTCCGTACTGCTAGTTTTAGCAGGGTGGCTTGAGCCCAGCAAGCACAAGTCTGTCGATGCAGACTAGGAGGCTTGCTCTCAGCTGCAGCCAGACATACATTGGCATCATTAATGACTCACCTTTAATGACAACACTGGAATCTGCAATAGGTGGGACAGTTGCTATAAACTGCAAAGGAAGTTTCCACAAGATAGACTTGGCAGCACTGCCAGAAATATTAGTAACTCTCCCTCTCATACACAAATGGTTGTTTAATCCTATTTGCTATGTAGCAAAATGAATCTTGGATGTGTGTGTGGAGGAGGAGAGAAGGTGAATGTGTGAATGAGTGTGTTTGAAGGAAGCCACTGCTTGTTTCCGTCGTCAGAAAAGTAACAAATATGCTGTCTTGGAGCGAGTCTGCGCGGTTTCTCTTGGAGGTCCAGCAGCAATGGCACAGACCCTGGGGAGAGGCGACAAAAGAGGGTCTAAACCACTTCTGTGTGGCCCAGATTCTGTGCTGGCCGGGGACAATGTGACTCCACACACGTTAGAACAACGCCAGTGTCTGCCCTAATTTACAGCAGCCCTAATCCAGGTTCCCTTTGGCGGGGGTGCCCCAGCCTGGAGCAGCCCAGAATCCATAGTGCTCAATGTTACGAGTACTCCCTCAGTCCTGACGACTCCTGGCACCATTCCCCTCACAGCATGTGCAAAGGAAGCAGTTTCCAGCCAATTACATCAGTTCTATGCTGCTCCTTGTTTCAGGGAATTGTCTCCTGGTGCTTTGCTGAGGGATAGCATCATACCAGAATCAGCTCTGTTGTCTAAAGTGAATTCTTTTTTTTCACTTTAGAATAGGGAAAACACCAGGGAAGAGCAACAGTAAAGTCTCTAGGAGAGACCATGCAGTGTGTGTCTCATCTGTATGAATCTGCTGCAACTCAAGACCAAAGTGGCTGCTGTCTACAGACAGGCAGCGTTTTTACCAATTCAGAGATGCAGCTTAGAGCTGCAAAAGTTTGGAGCTTAGTTACAGGATGAATGTGTATGTGTGCATTCTCTGCAAGTGTTTACACATGCATTTATGTGGGAGGAAGAATGACAGCATTCATAAATTTGTCTAAATCTTTCTTGAAATCAAGCAAGTTGTTTGTGACAGTAACTTCTATTGGGAGGCTGTTCTAGAACCTGACACCTCTCATGGTTAGAAATCTTCCTCTAGTTGTTCCTCTAATTTTCAGCCTAGTTTTGTTCATGAACATGTTATACCCATTTGTTCTTGTGCCAAATATCCTCTTTTAATCAGTCATTGACCAGGACAATCTACATCATGGCTGGACCTTGGGCCAACATAACAAGGTCTTTTCAAAATCCTTGATGATTGTGTCCTTGTTTCATGGCTCACGATGCAGTGACATGAAGTCATTTAACTCATTTGCTTGGCTCACCACCAGTAACATGAGTAACAGTTAATGGAGTGCCCAGACAAAAGAGCTGTATATACCTCTATGCTGGTACCAGATTATAAATTAATCAAAACGTCCTCAAATTGCAGGTCTCTGTTACAGAATCCTCAAAATAGCTTTCAAATGCCTATATAGTTTCTTACATTTTAATTGAAAACTTTTATAGCTCTAAAATCTCTCTCATAAAATTATAAATTATACTGCAATAGCAAATAAGAGCTTGATCTACTGTATCTCTGTTATGAATTTCTAGGCCTATAGAGCATATAATATGGGAGTAAAAAAGAAAAAAAATAATAAACAATCTCTGCTATTTGATGAGGTTTAAAGGCTTTGCCCAAGTTATGCAAAGGATTCTGGCCTATTCATGGATATGTCTGACATTATTAATACGAACAAATTCTACATGTTCTGAATCACCCTTACAAAACACAAGTCCTTGCCTTGTGAGTTGTAAGCAAGCTACACTCTGATTAAACCTTGTAAATACCCCAGGTCCGGTCCAAAGCCTACTGAAGTCAAGGGACAGCATCTCTTTAACTGTAGTAAGTACTTTGGTGAACTTTGGAAGGGGAATAATCTTAGGATCAGGGAGGTACCTTTGCTGCTCCCCCTGAAAATCCATTCAGATGCGACTATATTTTAATTGGTCAGAATGACCCCTATTTCCCCTCAGCTTTTCCTCAGTAGAGCTTGCTACAGGCTTGCTACTGAACTCCCAACATTCTCTTTACACTGAGCATGCTCTTGGTTCTTCATGGAACACAGAACTGAACTAGGGGCAGAGATCTTCTTGACCTGCTGCTCACAAGCCGGGAAGAATTAGTAGGGGAAGCAAAAGTGGATGGGAACCTGGGAGGCAGTGACCATGAGATGGTCGAGTTCAGGATCCTGACACAAGGAAGAAAGGAAAGCAGCAGAATACGGACCCTGGACTTCAGAAAAGCAGACTTTGACTCCCTCAGGGAACTGATGGGCAGGATCCCCTGGAAGAATAACATCAGGGGGAAAGGAGTGCAGGAGACCTGGCTGTATTTTAAAGAATCCTTATTGAGGTTACAGGGACAAACCATCCCGATGTGTAGCAAGAATAGTAAATATGACAGGCGACCAGCTTGGCTTCACAGTGAAATCCTTGCTGATCTTAAACACAAAAAAGAAACTTACAAGAAGTGGAAGATTGGACAAATGACTAGGGATGAGTATAAAAATATTGCTCGGGTATGCAGGAGTGAAATCAGGAAGGCTAAATCACACCTGGAGTTGCAGCTAGCAAGAGATGTTAAGAGTAACAAGAAGGGTTTCTTCCCAATGCTTTTTTTGCCTCTGTCTTCATGAACAAAGTCAACTCCCAGACTACTGCACTGGGCAGCCCAGCATGGGGAGGAGGTGACCAGCCCTCTGTGGAGAAAGAAGTTGTTCGGGACTATTTAGAAAAGCTGGACGAGCACAAGTCCATGGGGCCAGATGCGTTGCATCCGAGAGTGCTAAAGGAGTTGGCGGATGTGATTGCAGAGCTATTGGCCATTATCTTTGAAAACTCATGGCGATCGGGGGAAGTCCTGGATGACTGGAAAAAGGCTAATGTAGTGCCCATCTTTGAAAAAGGGAAGAAGGAGGATCCTGGCCAGTCAGCCTCACCTCAGTCTCCGGAAAAATCATGGAGCAGGTCCTCAAGGAATCAATTCTGAAGCACTTAGAGGAGAGGAAAGAGATCAGGAACAGTCAGCATGGATTCACCAAGGGCAAGTCATGCCTGACTAATCTAATTGCCTTCTATGACGAGATAACTGGTTCTGTGGATGAAGGGAAAGCAGTGGACGTGTTATTCCTTGACTTTAGCAAAGCTTTTGACACTGTCTCCCACAGTATTCTTGCCAGCAAGTTAAAGAAGTATGGGCTAGATGAATGGACTATAAGGTGGATAGAAAGCTGGCTAGATTGTCGGGCTCAAGGGGTAGTGATCAATGGCTTCATGTCTAGTTGGCAGCTGGTATCAAGTGGAGTGCCCCAAGGGTCAGTCGTGGGGCCGGTTTTGTTCAATATCTTCATAAATGATCTGGAGGATGGTGTGGATTGCACCCGCAGCAAGTTTTCAGATGACACTAAACTGGGAGGAGAGGTAGATACGCTGGAGGGTAGGGATAGGATACAGAGGGACCTAGACAAATTGGAGGATTGGGCCAAAAGAAATCTGATGAGGTTCAACAAGGACAAGTGCAGAGTCCTGCACTTAGGACGGAAGAATCCAATGCACTGCTACAGACTAGGGACCGAATGGCTCGGCAGCAGAAAAGGACCTAGGGGTGACAGTGGACGAGAAGCTGGATATGAGTCAGCAGTGTGACCTTGTTGCCAAGAAGGCCAATGGCATTTTGGGATGTAAAAGTAGGGGCATTGCCAGCAGATCGAGGGATGTGATCGTTCCCCTCTGTTCGACACTGGTGAGGCCTCATCTGGAGTACTGTGTCCAGTTTTTGGCCCCACACTACAAGAAGGATGTGGAAAAATTGGAAAGAGTCCATCGGAGGACAACAAAAATGATTAGGGGTCTGGAACACATGACTTATGAGGAGAGGTTGAGGGAACTGGGGATGTTTAGTCTACGGAAGAGAAGAATGAGGGGGGATTTGATAGCTGCTTTCAACTACCTGAAAGGGGGTTCCAAAGAGGATGGCTCTAGACTGTTCTCAGTGGTAGCAGATGACAGAACAAGGAGTAATGGTCTCAAGTTGCAGTGGGGGAGATTTAGGTTGGATATTAGGAAAAACTTTTTCACTAGGAGGGTGGTGAAACACTGGAATGCGTTACCTAGGGAGGTGGTGGAATCTCCTTCCTTAGAAGTTTTTAAGGTCAGGCTTGACAAAGCCCTGTCTGGGATGATTTAATTGGGGATTTGTCCTGCTTTGAGCAGGGCGTTGGACTAGATGACCTCCTGAGGTCCCTTCCAACCCTGATATTCTATGATTCTATGATCTTTCTGCTGCTACTGTCATCTAGTGGCTGTGAGGAGGGAGTGCCAGTGAAAGAGACTTCAGAAATATAGCTAGGTCATTGATGATACGCCCTTGACCTGTCCCTTCCCTGCTGTACATAAGTTATCAAATCTCACGTCCTTTTAGAGACACTTGGCATTAGGAGGTAGTGGGGGGATCTTAACGGGATTTGGGCAGCTGGAAGGGGTTGAGGCCCTTTTAAGTGTGTAGAGAGGGTTCGAGAGCTGGAGAAGTGGGTCCAGGGTTTGTGAATTGGGTGAGAACTTCAGAGGGTCCTTTCTGGCTGTGGGTGTGTCAGGTGGATACCTCCTCTCGGTTCTATCTCATGTATGTCATCCTGGCTTGAAGGGTTTGGAGCATCAACAATCAATTCCACCCAATGCCAAACACCGTGATGTGATTAAGTAATAAGTCTGCATTTTGCTTGCATTATTGTGTTATATTGGCCCAAAGCCCTGCCATGATGCAGACTGTCATGGTCAATGGTGATTATTGTGCCAGTACGGGGTCCATTATAATCAAAATCTATTTTCAGCTATTAGTATTATGGAGACAAGGTGGGTGAGGTAATATCTTGTGTTGGACCAACTTCTGTTGGTGAAAGAGACAAGCTTATGATCCATACAGAGCTCTTCTTCAGGTCTGGGAAAGGAATTCCCATCATCACAGCTAAATGCAAGGTGGAACAGATTGTTTAGCATAAGTAGTTAAAGCATATTGTAAGGAACCATTCTAGGCAGAGTGTGCTGTTGACATCTCTGCAGTCATAGGTCAAGAAGAGGAGGTTATCTGGTTACAGATTGCTGTAATAAGCCATACATCCAGTAGAGTTATGAATTTAAGCTCCCAGGCTGTGTACGGGGAGATATCTCAAACCAGTAAACTGCCTGAAACCACTATGGCTTACTGCTAAAAGCAGCCAAGTCAGCAGGCTGTAAATTGGCCATGTCACAGCCTCAGCTTGACTAAGGCAAGAGGGGAGGGGGGTTTTGAGTGCCACAGAAAGGGCAGCTTGACCCCACGTGCTTCCTGATAAGAATTGTGTTAAAGTTGCTGATACAGGCATCTTAGAAGAGCAGGATGTGCCCTCACGACTGTGTCTAACAGGGTCTCAAGGCTGCAAACTCTGGGAAAAACCCACACCTGGTTAATCAATAATCAGAAGAAAGCCTCTTGCTTGCCCATTGGAACTGCTTGCTTAACAAGTTTTTTTTTTAAGGGACATGTCATTCTATTACTAAATGTAATGTATAAATAAGGGGGGAAAGTTTGAGGTAGTTGGACTCTTCTGGACTTTCCCTCCGTATACATCTTGTGTTCCCCACTGGCAGACGGGCTGCCGCTGTGCCACTCGAGAGCCACACTCAGCTTTGGTAATTATCGAGAGTTGGAGTGTTTTACTAACCTGTTGTGGATGTGTGGGAGTGCTTGAAACTAAGTAAAGTGTATCTTTAAGTGAAAGCACTCTTGCGTTGTCCTGTTTGTGCCAGCCATTTATCGGTCGGACGGCCGTGTCTCCCCTGATTTATTTCCTGACACCACCTTGCACAGAGTAAAAGTTACCAAGAGCTTTGGATTGAAAGAACTCCAGGTAACAGCTGGTCTTTTGAACGTGTTTATGTCTCATCCTGAAAGGAAACCTGCACAAACATTTTCAAAAGTTGAGCCTGGGTACTTAAATCAATAACTCTGCTAGACACTAAAAAAGAAACATGGACTGAACAGAGGCACGAGATTTATGGTTTATCACAACAATCTGTAATCCAGTAACCCCTTCTTTTTGTCCTTTCAACGCAGGGATGTTAATGGGCAACTCTACCTTGAAAGATCCCTTACAATATATGGTACCTACTTATACTAAACAATGTGCTATGTCATGCATTCAACAATTTCCCTAGGCCGTTTGTTCCACTGTCCTACTGTTCTTACAGTTGGGGAGTCTTCCCTTATATTTAATCTAAATCTGATATTCGCAGTTTGAACCCCTTGCCTCTTGTCCTGCATTCTGTGGCATTAGAGAACATTTTTTTCTCAGTTTCTTTTATGGCAGCCTGTCAAGTATTTTAAGACTGCTATTATGTCCCCTCTTCATCTCCTCTTTTCCAGACTAAACATACCCAGTTCCTTCAGCCTTTGCTCGTATGGCTTGCATTCCATCCCTTTGATCCTCTTTGTCACTCGCCTCTGGGTCCTTCCCAGTTTCTCTACATCGTTTGCAGACAGTGGCGCCAAAATTGGACTCAGTGTTCCAGCTGAGACCTAACCAGTGCTAAAGAGCAAAATGACTTGCACACCGTACCTTTTTTAATGCATTGCAACCCAAACCTGCATTTGCTTTTTTTTGCAACAGCATGTCATACGGAGGTTGTGACCCCACCACAACTCCCAGATCCCTCTCAGCGGGGCTGCTGCCACACCATTTATCTCCCCCATTCTGTATTTGTTGCAAGGTGTCATAAATATAAAGGGAAGGGTAAACACCTTTAAAATCCCCCCCTGGCCAGAGGAAAAACCCTTTCACCTGTAAAGGGTTAAGAAGCTAGGATAACCTCGCTGGCACCTGACCAAAAGGACCATTGAGGAGACAAGATATTTTCAAAGCTGGAGGGGGGGAGAAACAAGGTCTCTCTTTGTCTGTGTGTGTGATGCTTTTGCCGGGGACAGAACAGGAATGGAGTCTTAGAACTTAGTAAGTAATCTAACTAGATATGTGTTAGCTTCTGTTTGTTTAAATGGCTGAGAAAATAAGTTGTGCTGAATGGAATGGATATTCCTGTTTTTGTGTCTTTTTGTAACTTAAGGTTTTGCCTAGAGGGATTCTCTATGTTTTGAATCTGATTGTAAGGTATTTACCATCCTGATTTTACAGAGGTGATTCTTTTACTTTTTCTTCTATTAAAATTCTTCTTTTAAGAACCTGATTGCTTTTTCATTGTTCTTAAGATCCAAGGGTTTGGGTCTGTGTTCACCTCTGCAAATTGGTGAGGATTTTTATCAAGCCTTCCCCAGGAAAGGGGGTGTAGGGTTTGGGGAGGATTTTGGGGGGAAAGACGTTTCCAAGCGGGCTCTTTCCCTGTTATATATCTGTTAGATGCTTGGTGGTGGTAGCAATAAAGTCCTAGGGAAAAAGGAAAATAGTATGTACCTTGGGGAAGTTTTAACCTAAGCTGGTAAAAATAAGCTTAGGAGGTTTTCATGCAGGTCCCCACATCTGTACCCTAGAGTTCAGAGTGGGGAAGGAACCTTGACAGTGCATTTGGTTTTTCTTCACGAAGTGTAGCACCTTACATTTGACTTTGTTGAATTTCATTTTGCACAATACCTGTTCTGATTGATACGTGTTTTCCTTCCAGAAGAGTCCATGGGTTTAAACCCATTCCAGTTGGTGGAGGGTGGCGGGAGGAGATCTTAGACGGGTCACATGCCCCTCTTCCTGGTGAGTCATTCCACCCCAAAATTTGCCATGATTGGTCAAATCCATTCTTGGGGTTGTCCTATGGGTTTGAAAGCCATTCTGATTAGTATAGGGTGGCAGGAGAAGTTCTTGGAAAGGTCACATGACCCTCTTCCAGATGGGTCAACCCATCCCAGAACTGATTGGTCAGACCCAGAGTTGGGGTGGTGCTATGTGCCTGAACCCCACTCTGATTGGTAAAGAGTGGTTGGAGGTGTTCATAGAGGGGGTCACATGTCAACTCTTGCTTCAATCTGTTACATGTCAATTTCTGCCCGGAACTTACCGTGATTGGTCAAACTCCCTCTTGGGGCAGGCCTATGTGTCACCCAACAGGCCAGAGACAGGAACAGAATCTGGGTCTCCAATGTCCCTGTTCAGCCACTAGTATGCACTGCCTTTCCTGTTCAGACATCAACCCCTTATTTGACACTATGCTTTTTCCCAGTAAACTCAAGTCCCTCCAAGGCTTCTCCAGCAAAGATCCTGGTAAGAGTTGTGAGGGAGAGTTGGGAGCAGGGCAGGGGGCACTGAGAAAAGGAGCTGGTTTTTGGAGAAAAGCTGGAGGTAACAATATTTTGATTCTACACAGAAATGGCAAAGCAGCTGTGAGTTCCATTGTTTCTCCCTTTCCATGGGAGGACCCCATGTGACTGCCTCAGTTACAGCCAGATGTGCAAATTCAGTCAGGTTTCTATAAGCCTGGGTCTTTGGGATTTGTGCTGCTATTCTGATTCCTGCACAGAAGCCTGCTGCACGTGGCCATGCCTGGAAGCTGAGGGAGAAGAAAAGGGGACTTCGTGGCAGAGGATTTGGAGGTGAGGGAAGCAGCGAGAGGGTCGACATTCCGTGGACTGCTGAAGTGGGCCTTACACACTGTGCAGCCAAGCTGTGACTGAATCCAACTCCTCTTAAAACACCACCGGTCAAGAGGATTTGTTAAAGGAGGAAGGAACATGTAAAGATGTATCCCAGTGAGCTCACTGAGACATACAAATATGTGTCCCCTCGTCTAGGGACAGCCCTGGTGGATTTAACATATGACAATGACAGTAAATATAAATATTTATATTTAATTTAAAAGAAAAGAAGAAAGGGATTTTTATAGACAAGAAATAGCAAAACACCCCCCTGTGCACCAATCAAAGCACTCACAGGCACGTTTGCAATACACCACCACAACCAGTTACTTTCATTAAAGGGAGAAGAACAAGCTATTAGGGGTGATACAAGAGCTCCTTGGAGATTTTTTCCATCTCACAAGATTCTTCACTGCCCAGATGAAAAGGATCCAAGGATTTTAGAAGCAAGGTGTCATCTGCCAGATTCTCAGAGATCCTGCATTGACAATCTCTGATGCTATCACTCACTCCCTGAGCTGCAAAAAAGGGAAGACACTCTCAAATTCTATGTTTATATGCATTGAAACAAGAAAAATGTGGCATTGCATTTCAAATCAATAGTAGAGCAGGAATTTCCCCATCACTATACGGTGAGTGCAGATATTCCTGGCTAGCTCCAGAGCAGGGGATTCATTTTTCCTGCTGCAACATTCTTCAAGAGTTTTCATGAAGTGTGACAAAGTTCCTCCTCTGTCTTGGTGGTTCTTGTGCTTACTGGCAGATTTGCTTGCTTCAGAGATTCATGGCAGCCCTTAGTTTGGCCATTTTTACTAGTGGATCAAACCTGCCATTCACTCAGCTAACTTCATCACTGGCCAGCATAGGGAAACGGAAGGAGAACAATCCCCACAGTCTCTGCTGATCCACCTAGTGGGTCAGGAGACAGGTCAGGGACCTTCCCATCTGGTGGGACCCACAGTCCAGGACAACTCCTCCTGTATCCAATAGGGAGTTGGGGAGAATCTGCACCCACCCTCTACTCTGGGTTCCAGCCCAGGGCCCCGTGGATCACAGCTGTGTACAGTGTTTCTTGTAACAGCCGTGTGACAGCTACAACTCCCTCGGCTACTTCCCTATGGCCTCCTCCCATCACCTTCTGTATCCTCACTACAGGACCTTCCTCCTGATGCCAGATAGCATTTGTACTCCTCAGTCCTCCAGCAGCACGCCCTCTCACTCTCAGGTCCTTGTGCGCCCCTCACTGACTGAAGTGAGGTCCTTTTTAAACCAGGTGCCCTGATTAGCTTGCCTGTCTTAATGGATTCTAGCAGCTTCCTAATTGGCTCCAGGTGTCCTTATTAACCTGCCTGCCCTAATTATTTCCAGAAAGTTCCTGATTGTTCTAGAACTGCCCGTTACCTTACCCAGGGTAAAGGGACCTGCTTAATCTGGGGCTAATATATCTGCCTTCTATCACTCTCCTGTAGCCATCCGGCCCCACCCTGTCACAGAAGATAGTCAGATATAGCTAAACATGTGAACTGACTGCCCGCCAGGCTTACCTGGTAAATACACCTGACTTCTGAACATGGATCTCTCCTCCCTTTACCCCTAACTCTCCAGTAAAGGAGGCAGATTCTCATTTTCTGTCAAAAGTCCTTCATACTAACATTCACATGGTTAAAGTAACAACCACAAAAAGAAAAAAAAATAAAGCCAGATGTGTCGTTAATAAAAAAGAACTCCAGGAAATTAAATATTAAAGCTGCTGGAAATGTTATATAAAAATGTCTCTGAAATATTCATCAAACTTTTTAAAAAATTCTTGAAATTTGAAATTCTGTTGTGGGAATTGGAGGGCTCTAGTTTAAACCACAGAGTGCTGACCAAGAAGCCATGGCAGCCAACACAGGTGTGCTCAAAAGCACCCCTATTCCACAAACACACACAGGATCAACTTTATGTTCAACATGGCTCCTCATGTTTGCAGGATCTGGACCCAGAGGTTTTGTAGCACAGCTCTGAGAATGATTCACTGCAGCTGCTGGATCTGTGATTGTCACATATTCATAATTTTCTTAATTTCCAATTTTTCACACTGGATTACTCTGGATGGACTCTGTAGTGAGGACCAGACCAAAAACAGTGTTTTATTGTTATTCCATTTTTGAGCAGAGTTATTTGACAATAGTTTTTAACTATGGGAAAATCATGGTTATATCCATACTGTGTGGGTGCAGCTTACCTTCTCATCATCAAACTTGGTCTGTGCCTCAGTTCCCCCTATTGAGTGGGTGGTCTAGCCCCCTGCTGAACCAAAACCTCCCCCATTTGAGACAAACAAAACTCAAAATGATAAAACAAAACTCTCTGGTCTAGACATGGTTCCTCAGAGGTTGAGTGAACATTTCTTTCCTTCAGCTGTTTTTATGTAGGACTCACAAATTCTCCTCTGTTCAGCTCTTCTCTGAGCTCCTCCCTGTTTTCTTTTGAGGGCTTCATTTTTAAGCTATTTCTTATTGTAAAGATCAGCCCTCCTGCTCTTCCCTGCTCTCTTTCTTGTCAGAGAGCCTCACAACAGGTTCTACCAAGTGCCCTCAGTCTGAGGACAGCAGGCTTTTCATATCCAGAAATAAGAACATAAGAACAGCCATAGTGGGTCAGACCAATGGTCCATGTAGCCCAATGTCCTGTCTTCTGACAGTGGCCAATTCCAGGTGATTCAGAGGGAATGGACAGGACAGGTAATCATCCAGTGATACATCCCCAGAAATGGACTAGCATGTGAGTCAAAGGGGTTAAAATTGAATCAGATTGGCAGCTGTCATTATGGTGAGTGCTACCAAGAAAATTCAATTGTTGAATCTGGCCTCAGCTAGTTATTGAAAATAGGATCCTTCCATCAGTGACTGGGAAAGTGACATATAAAAATCATGAAAGGTTTAAAAGTATAAGCTTCGATCAGAAGCCAACATGTGGCTTATTGTTCTAGTTTTTTCTGATAGATTCCATTTTATACTGGGATATGACAGAACCTATATACGTACCTACACAGCCTTACACATCCTGTAACATAGCTCAAAATTGTACACATTTCTTTTTGGCAAACTAAGCATTAAAGTTGTAAAGAGCAGAAATTTTGTTCTCATTGGTGCTGCACAATGATTCAAAGGAGACACATCCCCCATGCTCTCTCCTGTGGACTTTACTTTCGTCCTTCCCTGTTGTTTTCCATATTCTAAAATGAAACAACAATGTAGACATAGGGGTGAGTTTGGCCGCAGACTCTGTCTGTATGGTGCCAAGCTGGTAACAGAGAGGGGCTTTAAAAGGGGTTGTGGGAGAGTTACTGCAATACATGGCTCACATAATGGCCCCTACATTGCTCTCCTTGCAAGCACTGTCCTGGGTTGGTGCTGGGTGTTATTGGGTCTCTGAGAGGCAATCTCTGTAGCCCTGAGCACTGTGGAGATTCTGGGCTGCTCCTAGGCAGAGAGGGTAAAGCAACTGTAAGGTTATTCTAACATAGTGGTTCTCAAGCTGGGGTACACGTACTCCTGGGGGCACCCAGAGGTCTTCCAGGGCTACTCACTCATCTAGATCAGTTTTCGCAACCCTGGAGGTGTCATGGGATTTGTTTGGGGGGAGGGTCACAAGTGCAGGACCGGCATTAGGGGTGGCAAGCGGGGCAATTACCTGGGGTCGCATGCCACAGGGGGCCCCGCAAAGCTAAGTTACATGCTTGAGCAATGTCACCTGGGGCTCTGGCTTCAGACAAGACTCACAAGTGAAAAGTAGGCTCAAGTATCACACTGAAATGTAAGTACAATATATATATATATATATATTCCAATCGATTTATTTTATAATTATATGGTAAAAATGAGAAAGGAAGCAATTTTTCAGTAATAGTGTGCTGTGACGCTTTTGTATTTTTTATGTTTGATTTTGTAAGCAAGTAATTTTAAGTGAAGTGAAACGTGGGGTACACAAGACAAATCAGACTCCTGAAAGGGGTACAGTAGTCTGGAAAGGTTGAGAGCCATTTTTCTAACAGATAAGCCAGAGACAGTTCAGAAACAGGGCTGCACAAAATTTTTCCTTTATTCCACATCACAGGGCTATGCCATGTGTTCTGAGCCTCCAAGGTCATTAAACAGCTGCTATAGAAATTAAAGACACAAATATTCTGATTACACAGTAATGTCTGCCTTGGGGGATCCTGAACGTACCCTCCATTTACAGCAAGGGAACCCAGAACAGTACCATCCAATCCGTCTATAATAGGAGGGACATCTGGTACAGAAGCACAATCCCCCAGCACAAATACATTCTCTGTGGTTAGTGGGAGGATGCTGGATGTATCCTGCACAGAGAAAAAGAGTCTTGATTTTCATTCACATGGTAGGGTGTGCAAGAGTTGTAATTGCCGAATGATGGGTGTTTCCCGTTAACTGTCAGCAGGCCTGGTCTGCCCAGTTGTCTTCCTGTGCACCCTTTCATTAAATCTTTGATAATAAGTAAATGGTTGAAGTTCTGTAACCATTCACCGGCTGCCCCTAAGAACTGAACAGAGTGAGTTAATTAAGTAGATGTGCTGGCTGTGTAGCAACATGTTTCAGAACCCTAGCACTGAACATGGTTGTCCTTCACAGCCCCACACCTGTACAGGATGGAAAACAAGTAGCTTCCCTTAGTGACTGCTGCAGTGGTTTGGATTCTGTCTGAATCTTAACAGTGATGGACCAGTCAATATCATAAATGCAGGTTGGCTGAGCAGGGTTGAACTAGCTCCACACTGAGTTGGGTGTCTGGAACTTTTAGAAACAGAAGGGTTTCAACAAATCCCTTCCAGTCTGGGTACCTGATTGTCTGTAAGACTCTGAACAACCATTCTTGTGAAGACTCATCACTTGGGAATAAATAAATTTGTTAGTCTCTAAGGTGCCAGAAGTACTCCTTTTCTTTTTGCAAATACAGACTAACATGGCTGCTCCTCTGAAACCTGTCACTTGGGAATACTTTCTCAATGACCAGTTGTCAGGTTTAGACATGCCAGACAGTCCAGTCCTTTTTGAGAATGTCGTCCAAATGTCCTTTAAGATATTTAGATTACAGTATTTAAAATTAGATTTTAGCTGTGCTTTCCTTAAAGTATCCCCTACTCACAGATATCAGCACAAGACCTAAACAGTACTGTCTCATTGCTTCCTTGTGCTCCACCTATCTGGCTGTGTTTTCTCTCTTGTCTTATACTTGGATAATAAATTCTTTGGAGCAGGGAGCCTGTCTTTGCTGTACAGTAGAACAGAACCTGACACAGTGGGATTCCAATCCATGACTGATGCTCCTAGGTGCTAACAGTATAATAATAAATAATAATACTTATTATTAATAATAATGCTAAATAGCAATATTACAGATGCATTGCCATTTGTGCAGAAACTGTTCCAATGCCACACTATGGCATTTCTAGTAATGAAGCCAAACACACATTGGAAAAATGCTCTGTCATACCAAAAATCTAGTTTCTATTCCCAGACTATCCATTCTCTTATTGTAGCATGAGACAATACTTAATAATAAAGTATATAAAAGCCCTAAATATTTTACCCTAATCAGTAGAAGACATTGGATTCCAATTCATGGCCTCCTGGTTCCCAGCGCAGTTCACAATCCCATAGATCAAAGTGTATTTTCATTGGATTAGGGCAAAGGAAGGACACACCTTGTATGTGTCCCATACAGATGGTCAGTTTTCTTTGGCACGCGGAAGCACACCAAAGAATGCATGCTCAGTGCTGACAGATTTACAGCATGTACAGTCCTGAGAAATTCACAGATTCCAGGGCAAGAAGGGGCCACTGTGATCATCTAATTTGAGTTCCTGCATAGTGCAGACCATAAAACTTCCTCAAAATAATTCTTAGATTGTAGCTTTTAGAAAACACATTCTATCTTGATTTCAAAATTCGCACTGATGAATGATCCACCACAATCCATGGTAAATTGTTCCATTGATTAATTACTGTCACTGTTAAAAGTTTACACCTTATATTCAGTTTCAATTTGATTAGCTTCAATTTCCAGCCATTGGATCAAGTAATACCTTTCTCTACTAGATTGAAGAGCCCATTATTAAACATTTGCTCCTCACATATGTTCTTATAAGTTATGATTAAGTCACCCCTTAACCTTTTCTTTGTTAAGTTAAATAGATTGAGCTCCTTGAGAATATCACTGTAAGGAATGTTTTCTAATCTTTTAATCATTCTTGTGGCTGTTCTTGAACGCTCTCCAATAGATCAACATCCTTCTTGACTTGTGGACACTGGAACTATACATTGTATTCCAGAAGGGGTCACACCTAGATGTGCCAAATACAGGGGTAAAATAACCTCTCTACTCCAACTCGAGATTCCCCTCTTTATGCATCCAAGGATTGCATTAAACCCGTTGGGCACAGCATTGCTCTGGAAGCTTGCATTCAGCTGTTTATCCACCCAAAATATGCACTTTTTTTGAGAGTTACTGCTTCCAAGGATAGCATCCCTCATCCTGTAAGTGTGGCTGACGTTATTTGTTCCTATATCCATACATTTATCGTTATGAAAACACATATTGTTTGCTTACACCCAGCTAACCAAGTGATCCAAATCGCTCTGTATCCGTTACCTGCCCCTTACTTTTTGTTACCTGCAAACTTTATCCGTGATGATTTTATATTTTCTTTCAGATCCTTAATAAAAATATTGACTAGAGTAGTAGCAAATTTTGATCCATACAGGTCCACTAGGTCAAATGTCGGGGATATTATTACAGCTCATAATTCAGCCAAATCTGAGTGGATTTTCAAAGGCACATTAAAGGCACCTTTCTCACCCCAGGACTATTCTCCAACCAAATGTAAAGCATCTGGTGCAAACCAGGAAAGCACTACAGCTCTTCAGAAAAAAAAAGTAGGAAAAAAAATTATCATACAAAGTTTTAGGCAGATTCACAAATATCCTTCTGTATTCTCCCTTCATTTCATTCAAATCTCTCCTGGAGTGATTTATAGCACCAGGAAGAAGAGAGCAAAGAGAACATAAAGTATCTTCATGGCTGAAGTTTTACTAGGAACTCAACGTTGCTGGAGAGAAGAGATTCCAAGATAGACAGGAGATGAAGAGTCTCTATTTATGGGCTGCCAGCGGTTGTGAAATGAGGATCTGTTGAAACCTTGTTTTGAAATATGTCACATTTATTAAGTTGGTGCTGCCATTTGTTAATAATAATGATTATTTGTACAGCACCATAATAATTCCGGGAGAATTTCAGGGAAATACAATTGACAAGTCCCGGCCTTGAGGAAGTTACAATATGAATATTTACACCTAGCAGGCATGGCCTATTCAAAAGCTCTTTGAAGTCAATGGAAAGACGCCTACTGACTTTACATGAGGGTTCTAGTGTAGAGAGGAATTCTAGAACACACCTCTATCTAAATAGCAATTGGCAGATGGGTGCGTGTGTTTGTGTATTTCTTTTGAATAATATTTATCAGTATTTTACAGTGGGCATTTATGGAATTTTTCTAATTTCATTTATCAAAACCCATTATTATGTGGTTAAAATACTTTTTAAAATGAGAACTAAAATGAATAATATTGAAAATACTGTGTGCCAGGAATGTATTGGTCTGTTTTTTTGTTGTTGTTTTTCTGCACATCTAAACCGAGGAATTTTATAGTTAGTGATGGGAGAAATTCATGATTTTTCCCTTTCTTTTCCCCCCATAGCAAGCAGCAGCCTCAACAACAACCATCTAAAGCAGAGACATAAAATGTTGTTGCAGACAGCATGTGGACGCCAATGGCAGTCTCAGGTGCTAAGCGTCTCTTAGGATTTGTCTCATTCTCTCAGGAAGGAGAGAACAAGGACTAATTGGGACTAACTGGCAGCCAGGAAAATGTAAGAAAGTTTCTAGAGGTTCTATAGAGGAGTTTGACATCTCAGCGTTCCCTGGGGGATTTATTCTAACCTGTGCTTAGAGCAAAATACAACCCACCACAAAGCCTGATAACACCCTTGGGAATCTTCCTCCCAGTCATCTCCTCCCTTTCCCACCTCCCATTTCAGTGCACCAAAGACAAAAAGGTGAGGGGAGCGGACCAAGAATGAGAATCCATGGGGAGAAGAACGTCAACAGGGCAATAAGGAGCTGTGACAGGGCAGTGAGCTGTACCTCTCATTGCACAGTCATTGTGCTCTGATTCAACTGTCTCTCTGTGGATGGAGGGTGCTGATCTCCTGTCCTGCCACCTTCACCAAAGAGACAGAACAGGAGGCATTGGATGCTTACCTGTCCAGTGGGAACACAAGGAGCAGACATGTCAGCCTAGCTCGCCATCTCATTCCTCTTGTTTCCATGTTATGTTCTCGCCATACACACAGAGGCGTTAGATAAAAACAGCAGTACTCTTGCAGGAAGGTCACAATTGATAATTGCTTTATTTTCTCCTATTTGGTTTATAAATAGACTGTGGTTAAAGGTATACACTGTATGCTTCTTTTATAGATTTAAAGATGGCAATGGTAACAACATAACAAGAGGCACAACTCACCCCACCTTACTCTAGGCTGTCTGGCTGCTGTCTGGCTGCTAAGCCCAGCTCACTGGCTTCCCTAGCCTGCAGGCATGACCAGGAGTATTTTGACAGCTTACAAATGTAATAACATTTTCAACGCACCATGCATTCTCCACAGCTGGTGATGCTCCAGCTGGGTTGCTTCCAGCTGCTGACTGGAATCCAAGGATCTTCCTTTAATTGGCTTCTGCCTGTCAGACTGATATCTATGCCTGGTTTTATGGGTGTCAGAGGTGTGTTGGGACGGTGCTGAATTATTGTGGCTGATATGAATAAGTGTGGTAAGAATGACTTTGGTATGGCTTGGCACGTTTGAATTTGCTAGAAGATTCTGGGAGCAGGGTTCTCTTCGCATTATATAGATAGTGTGCAAGTGTATTGAAAGTGCTGAAACAGTACTTGAATGGTTAATAAAGGCTAGATTTGCGTGTGTGTTTCAACATCAAACTTTGGAATATATCAGCCTTGGGAGACCAGCTCACCAAAGTAAAGAAGAGGTAAAAATGTGCGATCATTGCGGTTAGTACAGGCTGACAAAGGGTCAAAATGACCCTTTATGGATGGCATCACGCTAAGAGCTCAAGTGAATGATTGATGAGCATGTAAACGTTGATTGATCTTTGGTCTGTGCCCATTTTGCAGTCCTTTCTAAAATATTAATTTGAGAAAACCAGTAATGATATGCCCAAAGGGCATATTTCTGGGACATGTGACTCCTTTGAGAACCAAAGGTATAAATGCTAAGCAAGTAACTAAGTTAAGTTAGTTCCCCAATTAACATCTGAAGAGGTCCTTGATGCTGTGAGACAGAAGGCGTTGGGGTAACTGAGACCCTGCTATGAGGGACTACTGTGGGACTTTTGAACCAAAGGGCCTCAGAGTAACCTAGACCCTGCTTCAGGGGACATTTGACAGAGCAAATACCTGAGAGGGGAAAGAAGAGAAGAAAAGAAGTCCCCATCTAGAATTGGTGGCTATACCTGCTTTGTTTGCCAATCAGGATACTGTGTAAAGCTAATATAGTTACTGAGGATTTATGCTTGGGGAATTGAGGCTTATTAAGAAGATGTGTATTATGTAACTTTCACTGCTTGTGTGATTCTTACTCAAATAAATTACTGTGCATTAAACATATTGCACTCAAATCTTCACTGGTACCGGTAATTATGTGCCTAGCTGTGGGCCATTAAAGATTCTTTTCAATAAGGGGTGGCAGCACCGTGGGGGATGGCCAGGGAGCTAACTCCCCCACAATGGAAATCCTGTGTAGGCTCTGCCCCCATATAAACTCACACATGTGCAGAAGGTTGGGTGCCATGGCTGGAGTTGGAGGGGTTGAGTGGCCATAGCAATGCCTGGGATCAAGCCAGGGAGTAGGTAGGAACCACCAGGACTCCATTTTCCAGCCTCGAGCTGGCTGTCTCTGCTTTTGTCTCAGTAACTCCCCTCTATCCCACCCTATACCTCCACACTCTGGATTTACATTGGTAAAAATGAAGATGTGAGTGAATATTTCCATATCTACCTTTATGGGTAGCAATCCCTATGGTCTGGAATCCTAACTAAGTATACCATAAAGGTACACCTGAGTAACTACAAATTGGGTAAACAAATTCCCTGTTAGTATGAGTCATAATTTGGGTCAGTGACACTTCACCCTAAGTGGGGCACATGTTATTCAAAACAATCTTGTTCAGTGTCTGGGTACCAATATTAAATCCTGACAGAGCAACATTTGATACATTGGTTACTGTCCATTCAGTAGGCTATCTGGAAGACAGCATCTGCAAAAGACGACTGGATCTATGTCAACTACTGACGCATCACAGAGCAATGCAACCAATGGAACAGAGGAGCTAGCTGTACCTGTTTCCTTCCCAGCAAAGTTTACCAGAGGGTGACAATCAGCAGTAAGGGTAACCTATAACATGGATGGACAGTCCTGTGTAGTAACTGATTACATAAAACATTTGTAATGTCACTACTCCAATTTTATGTTTTACTTCTCATAGACATGGCACTGTGGGACACACGGTGATAGTACCTATCCCGGTGTTTTAAGGCACTCAGCCTACTCCTAATGATGACACAGCTGGTAACTGTGCTTAATGGGAGTGTGTTGCTATCTGTGGCACCAAAGTGAGGGGCCAGACTACACCACCAGATTATAAAAGGATTGTTATGCTTAAATATAAGGTAGTGTCATATGTACACATATCTATCTATCTATCTATCTCAGAGGTGAAAGTAAGCCAGTACGCCCTGGTACAGTGTACCGGTAAGAGCCGGTGTGCCATACCGGGGTGGATCGGCTTCCCCAGGTGCAATTTAAAGGGCCTGAGGCTCCCAGCAGCGGCTGGAGCTCCCGGCCCTTTAAATTGCTGCCAGAGCCCTGCTGCCAGAGCCCTTGGGTAGCGGTGGCGGGCCTGGGGCGGCGATTTAAAGGGCCCGGGGCGATAGCAGCGGCCGAGCCCTGGGCCCTTTAAATTGTCCCCAGAGCCCCGCCGCCGCTTCCCCAGGGCTCCGGCAGGCTCCGGGGATGATTTAAAGGGCCTGGGGCGGTAGTGGCGGCCAGAGCCTTGTCCCCGGAGCCCTGGGGAAGTGGTGGTGGGGCTCCAGGTATGATTTAAAGGGGCCAGGGCTCCAGCCGCCGCTAACGCCCAGGGCCCTTTAAACCACTGCCAGAGCCCCCAGCTGCTGCTGTTACCCTGGGGAGGAGGAAGGAGGCACTTGCTGGTACAGGGTAGGCTGGGGCTGGCTTTGACCTCCCCCAGCCGTGCCCCTTTCGCCCAAGGCCCCACCCCTTACGGGGGCCAGAGCCGGCCCCAGCCCAGCCCCGTACCGGTAAGTCCCTAGACTATTTTCACCCCTGATATATACACACCATATCCATATTATTAGTATATAGTAATTATTTGGGAGTGCCTCTAAGGCTCAATCATAAAACTTCATTCCTCAATTAAAGTTCTGGGCCTAACATGTCCAGGTCCACCGTAAGGGCCTAATATTAATTGGAAAATAAAATCTGTCCATCAGTCATATGAGGGAATATGCAGACTATGCAACAGATGGAGCAGGAATGTATGGATGGTAAAGTAAGGTGACTACATAACAGTGTTTAGCCCACTGTGTCATCTTCAGTCCATGCACTATGCTTGTCTGGGAAGATGGGTAAACATCCTCCCCATAAAAAGACAAAAAGTGGGGAAATGTAGTAGGAAGAGAGCCTCAGACATATCAGAGGCCTGGTGTGAAGCCTGAGGCCTGAACTAAAGTAGTGGTCAAGCCTTGCTAATATAAAGCAAAGTTAGCAAGAGACAGGCCGTGAGCAGAAGTCAGGCTCTGCCTGCATGCAAGCTCACAGAACCTGGCAAGAACAGGGCTGGTATTACAAAAACACACACATTTCGAAGAAGTGCTAGCCACAGGACATGCACGCAAACACATTCCAGAAGGGTGGTACCAGAACACCTCGATACCAACACGTTCCAGAAAGATAACAGAAACATGCTGACCTCTCTTAAAGAAAGGTCAGGATCACAGTATGATGGATAGAAAAGTTTTGGTCAAACCAAAATGTGTGAGGTAATGGATGGTAGCTAGCCACGTCAGATGGTGACAACTAACCACCTCAGAGGGGCAATATGTAACTTGTTTGTATTGGTATATAAAATGAAGTCTCAGAGGGAGTGTCTTTGGCTGGCCTAGGTGACAGCGGAAAGTCCCGCCACTAACAGCTGTATCCATTGTCACGGGCATATATGTCTGAGTATACCCGTAGAGTCTGCTGGTGCTATTACTGAGCTTCATCATCAATAAACCTGACCTAGTGCCTTCATACCTTAACGGATCTTGTGGTCATTGGGAAGTTCAATCAAGGTCTGCTGTGCCAGTTGTCTGCGCAGAGCTGGGATGGCACACAGAGAAAACACAAGCAGCCAAACATCTGACAACAGTACTCATTTAAAATCTACCTCTTTGCAATTCAATAAAGTTGTATTATTTTTAATCTAAACCAATTCAGTGTTATGTTTAAACTCAACTGTTTGGGAATGTTTACAACGTACAAGCTCAATGAACTAGCCAGGAGAACAGCACTACAGTTGCTAGCATGGAGCTCCCAGTTTCACATCCCTTTCCCTCAAGCTGCCTCTGTGGTGTTTTAGTGGCTGTGAAAGTCTCTTGCCCCTCCCTACTGCTTCACTAGGACCTCTCCCTGCTTCAACATTAATTTGAGCATGCTTGGAATCCTGTATAGTTTATGGTACATCCAGCAGGTAACAAGAAGAACATGCATAGGAAGGGCTGCAGATTTGCAATGTGGCCAAGTTATGTTTACTATATGAACCTTCATATTTAAACCATTAAAAAGAAATTCTGAGCAATGTTAATTTTGAAGTCCCCAAGTTAATTTTGCAATTGCCCTGGAATTCCAGAAAGAGAAATGCAAAGGCTCAGAGTATGTACTAAGCAGCCTCATGGTGTGAAAATAACAGAATTCCCAAAAGCAGACAGGTACTTCTAGAATTGCATTGAAGAGTGAGTGCTTCTGACGATATACATGTGTCATTCACTGGTCACTGTGTATTATACATCCCCCTCTGTGGAGGCTGTGAGTCTGTTACAGCCTATAGGTAGAAGCTGGCTCTTTTGTTCATGTTGTAGACACTTGTACTTTAAGCTTTGAAGGGCTCTGGTTCAAACCACAGAATATTGGCCAAGAAGGCACAGTGTTCATCACACATGTATGCTTGACAACACCTCCATCCTTCAGAAACATGGGAGCAATTTTATGCTTAACACAGCGCTTCAGGAATTCTGTAACACATCTCCAAGAATGCTGCACTTTACCTGCTATCACTGCAGTTTTCACACATGCATCATTGTGTTAATTTCCAATTTTTCACACTGAGTCAGGATGGACCCTGGTGTGAGGACTAGTCCACACACTGACTGGCTTTTTGATTGAATTGATTTGAAAATACATTTTTACTCTGGGAGCAGATTACCTTCTCATCATCAGACTTGGTCAGTGCCTCAGTTTCCCCTGTTGAGTGAGTGATTTAGTCTAGGCTGAAAGAAAACCTCATGCACTTGGGGCAAACAATATAATAAAAAAGAAAAACAATAACACTTTCTGGGCTAGAGGTGCTTCCTCAGGGGCTGATTGGATATTTTTTTTCCATTCAGTTTTTCATGTGCAACAGTTTTCATAGATTCCAAGGCCAGAAAGGATCATCATGATCACGTAGTCTGACCTCTCATTTGACATGGGCCATAGAACTTCCCCAAAATAATTCATAAAGCATATATTTTAGGAAAACATACAATCTTGATTTAAAAATTGTCAGTGATGGAGAATCCAGCACAACTCTTGGTACGTTTTTCCAAGGGTTAATTACCCTCACTGTTAAAAAATTACACCTTATTTCCAATCTGAATTTGTCAAGCTTAAACTTCCAGCTATTGGATTGCATTACGCCTTTCTTTGCTAGATTGAAGAGCTCATTGTTAAAGATTTGTTCCCCATGTAATTAATTATAGATAGTAATCAGGTACCCCTTAGTCTTAAGGCCTCATCCCTTCTAAAGCAGCCTGCCTGATCTCCTTTGTTCTCCTCAATATGGACTTGTTTTGGGGAATCTGTCAGAGCTCTTGGGGTCCCACATGCACATTTAAATATTTGGAGGATTTCTGCAATCATTTCCATTCCTGCAAGAGAACCTGTTGCACATAGCCATGTCTGGAAGCTCTGGCATAAGAGAAGAGGACCGGCAGTGGTACAGTTTCAGAGAGCAGAGCGGAAAAGAAGAAGGATCGAAGTGTTGTGGGGTACAAAGGGTGAGTTGTAAATTCTGACTGGACCCAACTCGTCTGAAAATAACATAAACCAAATGGATTTGAAAAAGCTGTAAGGAACAGGAAAGAATTTATTCCCAGGCACTCACTGAAACATGTTAATATATATGTTCCCTGGTCTAGGAAAACCCCAGGGTGTATTTAATATATGATAAAGGCCTTGGGTTTTATATATTTATAATTTTTAAAAGGAAATTGAAAGGGATTTTTATGGAAAAGAAATAGCAAAACAGCCTCTGTGCGTCAATCAATACACTCACGCATGTTTGCAGTACACCACCACAACCAGTTACTTTTATTAAAAGGAGAAAAACAAGCTATTATGGGTGATACAAGGGCTCCCCCATGGATTTTTTTCCAGCTCACAAGATTCTTTACAGCCCAGATGAAAAGGATCCAAGGATTTTAGAAGCAAGGAGTCATCTGCCAGATTCCCAGAGGTCCTGCATTGACAATCTCTGATGCCATCGTTCACTTTTCATAAAGCAAAAAGAAAAGAAACACTCAGATTCTGTGTTTATACCCATTCAAACAAGGATATTGTTATATTTACTTTCAAATCAAAGGCAGAGCAGGAATTTCCCCCTCACTGAATTGTGAGTGCAGATATCCCTGGTTAACTCCAGAGCAGGGGATTCAACTGTTCAGCGGCGGGCAGGAGGCACTGGGATGGGAGGGGAAAGAGCAGGGGCAGGAAGAGGCAGAGCAAGGACAGGGCACGCTCAGGGAAGGAGGGGGGAATGAGGCAGGAAGAGGCCAGGCAAGGGCAGAGAGGGGTTCAAGTGTCCCCCATGAAATCAGAAAGTTGGCGCCTCTGGACCCAGGTGACCACCCGGGGTGCTGGACTTGGGGGGCACCAGGCTCAGCATGCTGGGGTTTTTTTTGTTAGAGACAAAAGGGAAAATAGAATGTCTGAAATAAAATGTTTTACAGTCCTAGATTGTAAATCATAGAATCATAGAAGATTAGGGTTGGAAGAAACCTCAGGAGGTCATCTAGTCCAACTCCCTGCTCAAAGCAGGACCAACACCGACTAAATCATCCCCAACTTAGACCTCCCCCAATGCAACTTGAGACCATTGCTCCTTGTTCTGTCATCTGTCACCACTGAGAACAGTCGAGCTCCATCCTCGTTGGAACCCCCCTTCAGGTAGTTGAAGGCTGCTATCAAAGCCCCCCTCACTCTTCTCTTCTGCAAAATAAATAAGCCCATTTCCCTCAGCTGCTCCTCATAAGTCATGTGCCCCAGTCCTCAAATCATTTTTGTTGCCCTCTGCTGGACTCTTCCCAATTTGTCCACATTCTTTCAGTAGAGGGGGCCCAAAACTGGACACAATACTCTAGATGTGGCCTCACCAGTACGGAATAGAGGGGAATAATCACTTCCCTCGATCAACTGGCCATGCTCCTACTAATGCAGCCCAATATGCCGATAGCCTTCTTAGCAACAAGGGCACACTGCTGAATCATATCCAGCTTCTCATCCACTAGCATCCCCAGGTCCTTTTCTGCAGAGCTGCCGCTTAGTGAGTCAGTTCCCAACCTGTTGCGATGCATGAGATTCTTCTATCCTCCGTGCAGGACTCTGCACTTGTCCTTGTCGAACCTCATCGGATTTCTTTTGGCCCAATCCTCTAATTTGTCTCGGTCACTCTGGACCCTATCCCTACCTTCCAGTGTATCTACCTCTCACCAAGGCTTAGTGTCAGCTGTGAATTGCTGAGGGTGCAATCCAATATTAACAAAAAGAAAAGGAGGACTTGTGGCACCTTAGAGACTAACAAGTACTCCTTTTCTTTTTGTGAATACAGACTAACACGGCTGCTACTCTGAAACCTGTCATAATCCAATATTAGGTATTCAAAATTTTCACAAATGCGGAGGTGGGAGGGCATCAAAGATGCTCCTTGCCTGGGGCACCATTTGGTCTAGGGCCAGCCCTGCACCCAAGTTAACTTTACAGTGGAAATCTTCATGTTTAAACTGTAACTTAAACAGCTGTTAAATGTACTAATGTAGTACACTTTAGTTTTCCAAGATTTCTATATTCCAAGGCCAGAAGGGGACTGTTAGGATATAGATATTCAGGCCTGTCTGCAAAGGCCTGTAATTTAAGAATTTAGGTGTATTCTTATCGCTTGGCTAGTTCTAGAGGTATAAAAGAAAGAAATCACTGTCTGCCGGTGTAAGGTCCTTCTCTTACTGTGACAGTTTGAGGCCCTGTTCTTAGGCTAAGGCCTTTGGCTAAGCAGCAGAGGCAGCCATAAGCTGGGAAGCGAACGGTCACATCCTCACATTCCAAACTAGTCACACTGAAAGAAGGTGCTATTGGGCTGTTAGGAATACAATCCTGTCCTGATAGTTCCTATCACCTCCAGAGAAAGGGAAGTGCCTAGAAAATGTAAAAGGAAACTTAGTTTGATAGCATCCTGTCTGGCAAGAACACACTTATCAATAGCTGGGATGTGAAATCCTCGCTTCTGTGTTGTCTTGTCATTGTAGTTCCCACTTTGCTATTGTTTGTCTGTATAATCTCTGTCTGGTTCTGTGATTGTTCCTGTCTGCTGTATAATTAATTTTGCTGGGTGTAAACTAATTAAGGTGGTGGGATATAATTGGTTACATAATCATGTTACAATATGTTAGGATTGGTTAGTTAAATTTCAGGAAAATGATTGGTTAAGGTATAGCTAAGCAGAACTCAAGTTTTACTATATAATCTGTAGTCAATGAGGAAGTGACTGGGTGGGGGTGGGGGTGGGCATGGGCATGGGCATGTGGGTGAGGGAAATGGGAGCAGGGAATGGGGGTAAGAAAATTGGAATCATGTTTTGCTAAAAGGGGAAATGGGAACAGGGAATGGGAGTAAGGAAGTTGGAATCATGTTTGGCTAAGGGGGGAAATGGGAACAGGGACACAGGTCTAAGGCTCTGTGGTGTCAGAGCTGGGAAGGAGGACACTAAGGAAGGAAACTGGAATCATGCTTGCTGGAAGTTCACCCCAATAAACATCGAATTGTTTGCACCTTTGGACTTCGGGTATTGTTGCTCTCTGTTCATGCGAGAAGGACCAGGGAAGTAAGTGGGTGAAGGAATAAGCCCCCTAACAGGGACCACTGTGATCATGTAGTCTGACCTCCTGTATAATGCAGGCCACAGAACTTCCCCAAAATAATTTCTAGAGGATTTTTTATTTTTAGTAAATCATCCAGTCTTGATTTAAAAATTGTCACTGACAGAGAATGGAACAGAATCGTTGGTAAATTTTTCAAATGGTAAATTATCATCACTGTTAATAATTTTAGCTGTATTTCCAGTCTGAATTCTCTAGCTTCACCAAGTATAAAAGCCTCAATCAGAAGCCAATGCGTGGCTAGTTATATTACTTGGTGTGTGATAGGTTCAAACATTTTATAGTAGGCTATGGCAAACCCTTGCTGCAGAATGATGCAGGCTCTTTCCTGGAGACTACTTTTATTCATCCCTGTTGTTTTCTCTCTTCTAAAATGAAACAATAATGTAGGCATATGGGGTGAGTCTATCTGCAGTCCCTGTCCATATTATGATGATCTGGTGACATACAGGGGCCACAAAAGTGGTATGAGGAGGGTTATCCCAAAGTTGGAGCAACACATGGCTGACGTAACTGGCCCTATGCATCCCACCTTGCAAACACTGTCTTGCGTGGGGGGGGAGGTGCTGGATATGGTGCAAAGGGGTTATCAGGTCTCAGGAGATCAATATCTATAGCAGTGAGCACTATGAGGTTACTACAGGCTGTGGAAGGGCCATAGGCAGCAGAGTAAGATATCTGGAAGTAAGAGAAGTCAACAAGGGTCAATCCAGCTCCCAAAGTGTCCATAATTAGGGCAACCAGAGGAGCCTCCTTTGTCCCCTGCCTCTGGGCTGTGCCTTGTGTGCAAAGCCTCCAAGAGTATTAAACAGCTCACATATATAAAGGAGAGAAACAAATAGTTCTATTCACCCACGAATGATTCCCTAGTAGAATCTGAACTTACCCTCCGTTTACAGCAAGGAAAAAACCTAGCGCAGCGTCCAATACGCCTAGACCTGCGAGGACATCGGAAAAAGTGGCATCTACCCTTACGAAATAAACATGCCGCAGTGCCAATGATACCACGGTCAGAATCTGCACAAAAATAATAAAAAAAGGAATCTTGATTTTCATTCACACAGCAGGATAAAAGAATTGTGATTGCTGTGATGAGCATTTTTCATTCAATGAATTTCTCATTTACTGAGACCTTGACACATCAGCCCAATTATCCTCCTGGACATCATTTTGCTAGATCTGTAACAGTACTTAAATGGCTGTAGTTCTCTGCACATTCAGTGGCTGCCCCTAAGAAGAGAACAGAGTGAATTCAAGAACCAGATGCACTGGCTTCTTGGCTGCATACTGCAGAGCATTAAAATGGAGCATGGGTGTCCTTCACAGTAAATTCTGTGGTGCAGGGAGTGTGTCTCTGCTGATCATTAGCATAGAGCCTTGCACAATGGGATACCAGTCCATGACTGGGGCTCCTCGGCGGTAACTCAATCATTAAATAAATAAATAATGCAGACGCAATATCATTTCTGCAGAACCTGCTTCAACTCAACATAACAGCATCTCCAGCATTGAAGCCAAGCACAAAAAATATGACACGTTATGTCTGGGGGTCAATGAAGCTAAGACATTGAGACAATGACCTGCCCCACTAAAGGTCAGGGTTTGAATCCCAGATTGTGTACTCTACCATTGGGGTCTGAGACAACAATTAATAATAAGGGATATGAAACTTCTGAATAATTAACACTCGTGAGCAGAAGAAGTTAGAATCTAATTCATGGTCTCCTGGTTCCCAACCTGGTTCCTCATCCCCTAAAACAAGGGGTATTTTCATCTGGTTTGGTAAGAGGAAGAGGACACATCTTGAATGTGTCCCACACAGATGTTCAGTTCTGCTTGGCCTCAGGGCTACCTTGATAAGGAGGGAATGAAAGGGGAAGTTTGTGAAAGGCACCCAAAATGGTGGATGCGTGGCTGGGCTAATTTTGATTGAGAGCATTGCAACCAATATACCCTTAAGATAGTGTCCACATGCATCCTTCTTTACTTTTGGACACCAGAATGAGACCCAGTTTTCCATCAGTGATCACCCCTGTGCTTAATACGGAGGTAAAATACTCTCTCTACTCCTACTTAAGATTCCCCTGTTTATGCAACCAAAGTTCGCATTTGCCCTGTTAGCCACAGCATCGAACTGGGAGCTCATGTTCAACTCATTATCCAGCATTTTCCCCCAAATCCTTTTCTGAGTCATGGCTTCCAGGGATAGAGGCCCCCATCCTGCAAGTAAAGCTTACACTCTTTGTTCTTTGATGTGGACATTTATATTAAGCCTCATTAAAATGCATATGGTTTGCTTACACCCCGTTTACCAAGCGATCCACATCACTCTGTATCAGTGCTCTGTCTTCTTCAATATTTACCACTCCCCCAATTTCTATGTCATCTGAAAACTTTAGCCGAGAGTTTATGTTTTCTTCCAGGTCATTGATACAAATGATATATACTGGAGGACCAAGAACCAAGCCCGAAGGAACCCCACTAGATAGAATGTGGGGATATTTTTCCAGGGCACAGTTCCAGCACATCTGAATGGATTTTCATGGACCCAGCAAAGGCACCTTTTTGACCGCAGCACTATTTCCAGCCAAATTTCACGTGTCTCCTGTAAGCCAGGCAAGCCCTGCATCTCTTTCGAAAACAATTTGGAAAAAAAATGACACAAAGTTTTCGGCAAACTTACTACATGCTCACAAATATCCTTCTCTAGTCTCCCTACATTTCATTAAAACCTTACCTTGTGCACTACTTTGAGCCACCAAGAAGAAGAGGGCAAATAGAAGGTAAAGTATCTTCATGGCTGTAGTTTGGCGGGGAACTGAATGTCACTTGAGAGAAGAGACTCTCAGATAGACAGGAGAGGGACACTCTGTCCATTTATAGGGTGCTGGGGATTGTGATATGCTGATCTGTTGCAACCTTGTTTTGATACAAATGACATTTACAAGGTGTGTGCTGCAATCTGTTAATTATAAAGATATCTATTTATGCAGCACCATAACAATTCCTGGAGGATTTCAGGGAAATACAGTTGACAACTCCCTGCATTCAGGAAGTTATAATATGAATATTTACACCTCGGAAACATTGCCTGCCTGGTCTAAAACCCTTTGAAGTCAGTGGAAAGCCTCCCACTGATGTCAGATGAGGGTCCTAGTGTATAACACAATTCCAGAACACAGCTCTGGCAAGCAACTGGGTAGGTTTTCGTAGCTGTTTTGTACAATTTCCGTCAATATTTTATATGTAATTTTGGAATGTTCCTAATTTAATGCATCAAATTCCATTTAAAAGAGGGTTACAATCCTCTTTTAAGTGAAAAATAAAGTGGATCACATTGAAAATACTGTGTGCCAGGAATGTGTAGTTATGGGTTTTTCCCCTGTAAATCTAAACTGAAGAATTTTAAAGTTAGTGATGTGTGAAAACCATGAGTTTTCCTTTTTGATCCCCCATAACAAGTATCAGCCTTAATGATAACAGTCTAAAGTACAGACATAAAGTGTTGATGTATCCAACCTGTGGAAGCCAAGGGTATTCACTGGTGCTAAGCACCTCTCAGGATTTGTCTAATTTTTCAGGGAAGAGAGAACAAAAAGTGATAGGGGTTAAACTGCAGTCAAAATATTTAGGATCATTGCTAAGGGTTCTATAGAGGAGTTTGACACCTCGGTGTTCTCTGGGGGATTCATTCTAACCAGTGCCCAGAACTGATAAAGTATGAACCTCCATGAAGCTTCACAACCCCCTTCAAAATCTCCCTCCCTGTCATCACCTTTTTCTTTCCACCATTTCCACCCAGCAGGAAGCACCAGAAACAAAAAGCTGGGGGGGGGGGGGCAATCTATAAGGCACTGAGGAGTTGGAAGAGACCTGAATCTTTTGTCTCCTAGTCATTGGCCTCTATTTCAGTTCTCTCTTTGTAGATGGAGAGTGCTGGCTTTCTCACCTACCACTTTCTCCACAGACACAGGACAGGGACCGTAGATGTTTCCCTGCCCAGAGGGGTCACAAGGAGCAGACGCGTCAGCTTGTCTGGCCACCTCACTCCCCTTCTTTCCCTGTTATGTCCATGCCATACACACAGAGAAGTTAGAAAGAGACAAAAATACTCTTACTGGAAAGTTGCAAAGTGACACTTCTTTATTTCTTATAATTCAGAAAAATAACACACAAAAATCCCAAAACAGAGAGAGAGAGAGAGAGAGAGAGAGAGAGAGAGAGAGAGAGGGAGAACGATCAGGCTGCTCTCTAAAACAGAGAGGCACAATTCACCTCACTTATTCTAGGCTGTCTGGTTGGTGACTGACTTTGCTAAGCCTAGCATGCATGCTTCCCTGCAAAGTCCCCTAGACTGCAACCAGGATCAGGACAAAACCTTGAGCATTTAAAGTTTTAGTTTACAATTTTAATACAGTTTTCAATACACCACACTTTCCCCGCAGGTGGAGATGCTCCAGATGGGTCTGCTCCAGCTGCTGACTGGGACCGAAGCATCTGTCATTAATTGGCACTGGCTGCCACACTGATGAACACACCTGGCTTTGGGAGAGGCTGCAAGATGTGGGTGTCAGAGGTAGGGACGGAAAAAATTGGTCTAGATAAAATAACATTCACTCCCTGCACAAAAAAGAAAAAGACCTCCTCCTCTTCCCCGTTCATCTCCAATAAACTCCACCTTGGCCTCTTTTCACAGCCAACTGGAAACCAGAGCAAAACTTTGCGGAAGTTGGAGGAAGATTCACTTTCTCAGTGGTGCCCAAAATCTCCATCCCTCAGGAGGATTTGTGGGGATCAATATTCTCTTTGTGTCCCATCAAATGTCCTCTCCTGTAGGTGCCTGACAATGGAACCTCCCTCTGAATAGCTCCACCCTTTCCCCTTACTGGTGCTCTGTTCCAGAGGGGAGGCCCATCCGTTTCTGACCTCTTCCCCTCAGCATCTTGAGAAGATGACCCATCACCCTGTTGACTTTCCAGAAGGTAGTCAGTAGCCCACTCCTCCTCTCCCATCATTTTAGGGGTCTGCCACCCCCCTCACAGATTGAAGCTACCAATATCTTCTGAGGAAGAGATGCCCTCCCTCATTCTTTAGTAGCAGGACTTGGTAATTCTTCTTCGTGCACCAGGTTAGGCATGTCCTAATACTCGAAAGCACTGATGATATTTAACCCAGGTTATTTCAAACTAAGTACAAAGAAGAAAATAGCATTGGGTCCGTGCTCTTTTTGGCCTCTTTATAAAGCATTAAGGATCTGAAGGGTAATTGTTCTTGTTTTCCCCTCTGCTTGTTATTTAGCTTAGAAATTTTTTTAAAAAAATCAAGTCTGGTCTTCCCTCTTTTGCTGGAGATATGTTCGGAGTCCTCAGGGATATGTCTGTGAGGTTCATTAACCCTGAGCTGAAGTGGTGGAGTTCTTGAATCTTTTCTCAATAAAGGTTTTCTACTAAGTGCTTAAAAAGCGTTTGAATGAAACACTTGTTGATTGTAAAAAAAAAAAATCAACAAAAAGTTTTAAACTCTTCTTTAGTCGATGTCATGTCTAGACTTTACCAGCTCTCTCTCTCTCTCTCCTGCCTGTCTTCCACCTCCCCCTCACTCCAGTATGCCTGTATCAATCTGGTCCTATTGTATGAGAATATCTGTTTACTGAAGATCTCAGAATGTATAAGAGCCCACTGGCCCATATTACTGCACCAGGCAGCGTCACTGCAGGCATATGCAATACTAAGCTGGAACACTGAGTAAATGAACACCAGCACCCACTCTGCTTGGGAGAGCCTGGGATTTGGTAGGATTGCTTCCACAGCACCAACAACAGCAGCAGGAAATGCACGGGGCACAATGACTAGATATGGAGGCAGATTCTGCCATCATCCTTCACAGGGAGTAGTTCTTGCTCTACAAGGATCTCCAGTTTTCTTGCGCTGTTTGGACAGTTGCATGATTTTGACCTGGAGTTGCCCACCTCCATACAACACACTGGGCCAGGAGCCTGCAGGCCAGCTAAGATCTTCTGAGTTCCTGTTTCTAGGATTCTTAATAATTATAGATTTACCTGTAATCTCTGTATTGGGTTGGATTGGCAGGCCATACCCTGCTAGTTGCCAAACTAGTATTTCTAAGTCTTAGATGTGTATTAATTATTATTATTATTAGATTATTTTTGAGTTTGGAACCCCAATTATGGACCAGAAACACGTTGTGCCAAGCTCTGTACAAAAACACAACGAGACAGTCCTTGCACCAAAGAATTTACAACACAAGTATAAGGGAATGGCAGACACCATTGATTTGATGAATTTAATGTACCCTGTCTATACACAAGCACATCATATGCCATCTGAAAGCTTATTAAACCTACTGCAAGAAGAGGTATGATGTGGAGCTGTCAGGTGGTGCCATTCCCAGGATAAACAGTGACACCATCAACACATTAAAATAATCCCTTTGATTATTAAATTTGTTTCTGTTAGTTTAACGACTGTGTATTAGTTCAGGACATAAAATTGGATTTGTTTGTGATCTCAAAGCACCACAACAACAATCTAAACAAAACATCTAATAATACGTTTTGCAAGTATCATTGAAATGTAATAGCAGTGGTGACATTTCTAGTCTTATTATCACTGTCTTGCTCATCATTATGATCTCTGTTGAGAGTGCGTGGGTTACCACAGTCTTCATTGCCTCTGCACAGTTCTCTGCAGAGAAGATTGTTCTTACTACAGATCCAGCTGTTTGTGCAGCTATTCCTACAGGTACAGGCACAAACAAGTCTTGACTTGTCCTTTTTGATACGTACACTGAGGTACAGGCAGTATAGGTCACTGTGGGTCTCCTTTTCTTTCCTGTTCTGATCATACAGTGCAGCTACCAAATTCCTTGCTGAAGAAATTGCGGCTTGTCTCTCACTCTCTGCCTAATTTCGCACAATCTCAGAAGTGATAAGCTCCTTTTGTTTTGACAACGTTAAACCCAGATTGTTTTTTTCCAACACAAAATAGGGGTGAGACAGAGTCACATCCTGTTCCTGCGTGTGCCGCAGGAGGTATGACACAGAAGTCAGGAATCAGGGCATCACAAATTGCATACACAGGTATGAAGCAACACTTGTCAGTTGTGGTGCCTGTTTCAATACATGTTATCTACGGGTTCCATTTTGAGAGAGTAGAGAACAGCAAGGACCAAAGCGTTTGTATCAGATGACATAGTCCTTATGCCTCCTTTGACACCAAGTAACACAAAAGCCATAATGGCACATGCAGATGCATCTTTGTGTCTGCTTCCTCTTGAATACTGTAAAAGTCTTGAGCTTGTTCAATAACACTACTGGTGATGGGCTTTTCTACTTCATCACTGGAAAAGCCTTCAGCAAGAAGGACTTTTTGTTTTGGGTGGGCTCCTACTCTCTCAGTTGTATTTTGAACCATATTTTCACAGAGGAATTTTACAAGTGATTGCTTGTTGGAGGCCACATATGGAAACTTTTTCCATGAAGGCACAGGGTATGCACCAATCACTTGGTACTTCCTGCATCCAAATTTAGATCCTCTCTGGTGCTGTCTTTCTGCAGTTTTCACAGTCATTGTTGTCATATATCTCAAAAACTTTGATTAAAGAATAAGCTTTGCCAAATCCTTTTAGGATCTCCAGAGGTACTCAATCCGTAGAATGTGTGGAATCTGTGTCCAGCCATCATTTGTCTGACAGCCAGGGCATCTCTGATGGGCACTGTGGTTTCTTTGTTGCATGCTCTTGGCTCATGGATTCTTTCAGTGTGAGCTTCCATCTGATGCCTTAATTCATCTTTGTCTGTTCTTCTCATTGTCCCATCAGCATGAAAGAGGGGCATAGGTACAGGTCCTCTTGGGTGACTAACAACAGTTTCCATTGAAATGTCATCTCTGCATCTCGCTAAGGATAGGGCTCTACAGAAAACAATTTCTGGACTGAAACCTGCAGTGATTGTTCTTCCCGTGCCAGACTGAAATTTGACCATTTTGGCCATGTCAGCAAACGGTTTGAAGCCAGATTTCTTGAATGGGCTGAAGAAGCTAAGTGTCCTATCAGAATCAAGTGCACCTCTCACAAATCTCTCCCTTTGTACTTCACCAAGATCTGCTATTTTCAGTAGAGACTCTTGTACCTTGATATTACATGCACTAGATATGTGGATAAGTACCTCTGGCTGTGGTTCAGGGTAAATGGGTTAGTCACATTGTTTATAACATATTCTTTAACATATTCTGTAACATATTCTTCAGTGTAGAGGCAAGGACTTGTTTGTGGAATTTGTCTTCATTACTTCTTGTTAGACCGCTTCTTTCTCTCATAATTTTTGTATATTTACTGAGGACATGTCTTGTGAGGGTGCATCTGACAAGAGATAGCTTCTTTTTTGTCAGTCCTGCAATCACACTGCTGTCCTTTGAGCCTTTGATGACAGTTTTCTCTGTTCCCATGTCACTCCAAATTCCCCTGAAAGAACCAGGAGTCTCTCACATAGCAAATTCCCTTGATTCAGAGGCACTGTGCACGTCTTCAGGGAGATTTAACATATCAAGAATGTAGACTGATATTCATCAAGAACTGCTGGGCCTGTTAGTCATAAAGAAGTACGGAAGCATGGCAAACTGTGTGTGTAGGTGAGGTTTCCAATGAGCCTCTCGCTCCGCATGGACATTTAGAAGTAGTATCTGCATAACGTTGAGAAAATGATCCCAGAACTTGAATGTAGAAGACTGGGCATAACCCCTGTGTCTGAAATTCCTCCAGTTGTGGTAGCATATATTAAAGTACAGCATGATCAGCTCTTTAATTACATGTTGCAAGGCTTCAGTGTTATCAGATTCAAATGCCTTTTGAAGGTCAGCCAATGTTTGCCAGGAAAGGCTGGAATTACATGAGTACTCCTCCCTGTTGACACCATTTAACAAATGAATAATATTTCAGAGCACTCAGGGCCTCAACTTCTTGAGTCAAGCCATGTAAGAGCATGGTTGAATTGCTCATCAGCAAGCATTCAATCTGCAGCTAAGCTGCATGCCCATCAGGATCTAGCAATCCTGAGCCTCCCCCAAAATTCCCAATGCATGCAATAAAACAGCACAGGCTGTGAACAAAACCCCAGGGGATCACATTGGAGCCAAGATCATTTGGGACAGTCCATTTCACTTGTAGAGCAACAGCATACAGCTGCCCATCCATGGTCTGAACGGCGTGTCGCTACCCTAGAGCTGCTGACATTTCCTTACAGTTTCAAGGCTGTAGTAGAGACTGTGGCCATGTCCGGTTTGGCACCCACAGTAGTTGCATAAGAAGCTGCTGTGTAGGTGCTCTTCTCCGTTGCAAGCTTCTGGAGGAAACCAGTCCAAACTGTGTGTGAACAATATGAACATCCTTTGGTACTGGTAGGACATCACGAGGTAGTCGTATGCTGTTAGCATTACTAGCAGTGCCGTCATTTTTCATTTTGTTTGAGGATACAGACTTGTGCTACATTAGATCTTGTCATAAATGTAAAGGGAAGGGTAAACCCCTTTGAAACCCCTCCTGGCCAGGGGAAAGCTCCTCTCACCTGTAAAGGGTTAAGAAGCTAAAGGTAACCTCGCTGGCACCTGAACAAAATGACCAATGAGGAGACAAGATACTTTCAAAAGCTGGGAGGAGGGAGAGAAACAAAGGGTCTGTGTGTCTGTCTATATGCTGGTTTCTGCCGGGGATAGACCAGGAATGGAGTCTTAGAACTTTTAGTAAGTAATCTAGCTAGGTATGTGTTAGATTATGATTTCTTTAAATGGCTGAGAAAAGAATTGTGCTGAATAGAATAACTATTTCTGTCTGTGTATCTTTTTTGTAACTTAAGGTTTTGCCTAGAGGGGTTCTCTATGTTTTTGAATCTAATTACCCTGTAAGATATTGTTAGTCGACGGCCAGGGATGTTTGGTGAGGTGCCAGCTATGCCCGTTTATACCATCCGTGAATTTAACCGCTAGGACGCACTGTCCCTTCGCGGCGGGCAGCCCGGGCTAGGCTGACGGATGCCCCAAGGTCCTAACCACCTGTGACTTTAACTGCTGGAGCTCAGAGCTCCTTTGCAGCGGGCAGTCAATACTGACTGACAGGTGCCCCAATGGCAGCACTAAGAGCCTCTCCACACCCGTGACTTTAACTGCTAGAGCTCAGAGCTCCTTCGCAGTGGGCAGCCAGGATTGACTGACAGGTGCCCCAAGAGTTTGCCCCGTGGAGGCGGCACAACTCAACGCTAGGCTCTTAGTACTCTCACCCAATGGCCAGGCTTTAGAGCCAAAACGGCTGAGGTTCTTTAATTGTGTTGGCTGCTTTACAGTAAACCAGAGAAAACAAGTCAGGCTTATGCATAAATGGTTACCAAAATTTATTAAGCTAGATTCTAATCATGTGGTTACAAAATTGCTAGTGCCTACTTATTTAAATGTAGAGATGTTACACACACAAACAAGTTACAAAACTGAAGCCACAATCCCAAAGAAAGAAAACAAAGTATAGAGCTCTATTTCAAAATATGTGTACACTAAAGATAGGAGATCAGGTGTGGGTGCTTCTTACCCTCCTTGCATCTCTTGATTCCAGCGGTGCCAAGCCAGGATCGGTCACTCAATTCCGCAGAAAGACGAATAAGGGACAAGGCTTAGGGACCCTCTTAGCTGCAGAAGCCTTGGGAGGCTGTCACTTATCTGACCAGCAGATAGATAGTGAAAAGCACTCAAAAATCATGGTGCTGTAGGTCCCCTACTTATACCTCTGTACTCCTTTATTCTCTTTCTCCTTTCTTATGCCAAATTGGGGCTGGTCTGTCTGGGTGACGCCAGCTTTCGCAAGAGTAGTTTACACTTGCAAAGAAGAGAAACAATAAGTTTCGACTACTGGACATTTCTTTTATCAGGGTAAATATTTTCCCACCTAGGATGTTGGTGTGTGTGCATCACGCTATTTAGTAGGGGCTAAGAGCCATGTCTGTCACAGGGCCTCTGCCTGCTGTGAGCTTAATCGTCGTATCTGTTTCCAGAGGCACATTGTAGCAGCACACCTGTGCTTTTCACAGCTTCAAAGGCTGTGCTGGAATATATGTTAAGTGCCCTGTTCCGGCTTCCTCCTGTGTTTCCAGCAATGCTGGTCTGGGGGGGGGGGAGGGGGGGCTGGCTGTCTGGCTACAGATATCTACCATCCTGATTTTACAGGGGGGATTTCTTTATTTCTATCTACTTCTATTTTTATTAAAAGTCTTCTTGTAAGAAAACTGAATGCTTTTTCATTGTTCTCAGATCCAAGGGTTTGGGTCTGTGGTCACCTATGCAAATTGGTGAGGCTTTTTACCAAACCTTGTCCAGGAGTGGGGTGCAAGGTTTTGGGAAGTATTTTGGGGGGAAAGATGCGTCCAAACAGCTCTTCCCCAGTAACCAGTATTAGTTTGGTGGTGGTAGCGGCCAATCCAAGGACAAACGGTGGAATATTTTGTACCTTGGGGAAGTTTTGACCTAAGCTGGTAAAGATAAGCTTAGGAGGTTTTTCATGCAGGTCCCCACATCTGTACCCTAGAGTTCAGAGTGGGGGAGGAACTTTGACAGATCTACATTATATCTATATGTTAGTAGAGTAAAAGCTGTGTTAGCTGGCACTTTACCAACCCGAAAGCTCTAGAAACCATCATTTCTGATATCCATTAAAAGTCCGGTTGGCGCGGGGCCCTATCTGTCTCCGCATGGCTCCCCAGAAGTGGAAAAATATCCTGGATGGAGGAACAGCAACGGGGACTCCATATACTACCCCTGCGCCACCCCGAGCACTGGCTCCGCGGTTCCCATTAGAGAGGAACTGCGGCCCCAACCCCCTTGCCCCGAGCCCCCTCATGCACCCAAACTGCGCTTTGCACCCTCTCATTCAACTCATCCATCAGCATTTATGATATTGACTGGTACATCACTGTTAGGAGTCAGAAAGAGTGAAAGACACCACAATAGCAATTAAGGAAAGTTGGCGATGCTGGTAGCTACCTGCTTTCCATCCCTTAAAGACGTGTGGCTGTGGAGGACACTTAGGCTCACGGCTACAGTTCTCAACTCTGCAGCCAGGGAGCCAGCGCACCTCTTTAATTATGTCGCTCCGTTCTCTCCTAAGGGGTGGTCACTGAAGGTGCACAGAAATACAGCTGTGAAAGTTGTAGTAAAATGATGCATGGGAAGATAATTGGGAAGACTTGGCAGGCTCTCAGTGAATGGGAAACACTCATCATGCTGCAATCCTAACTCTTAATTTACCCTGTCTTGTGAATGTAAACAGGACTCTTTTCCTTTGTGCAGGATCCACCCAGGGTCCCAGAGACAGCTTGAGATGTAGACAAGTAGGAGGTAGCTGTCCCCACCATCAACCTATATTCATTGGAAACCCGGTACCAGCTCTAGCATGACATTTGCCTGCAAAAAGGGCAGCGGAGGGTTAATTACTTCAGCCATGGGTTGTTCGTGCATTGGAATAACTCTCTCCCAGCCCCTGTCTGTTGCCGGAGCATTGTTAGTTCATTTCTGAATGGGGAAAAGAAGAGGAAAGAACAAATGTAAAGTGTCCAGGAGACAGCGCATACCTGTGTGTGCCTGCTCCACCTCAGTCTGCAGCCACTTGGAGACAAAATGGCTGCATCCTGCAGACAGGCAGCTATTTTACAATTCTGACACTGTAGTACACAAAAAAGAAAAGTCTTAGAGTTTTGAGCAACGTTAGACTTCAAAGAGAATGAGTGTGTGTGTGTGTGTGTGTGAAGGGTTCATGTTTAGCTATTCCACCTGGAAGCAGGCAGGGCACACCCTGACTGTTTTGTAGAAGCAATGCACACATTGCTCTATCCAAGGACAAGGGCTAGATATGAACCATGAGAACTTGATTGTTGGGACAGCAACTGTGGGAAGCTTTCTTAGCCTGGGCTCAAGGCCTGAGAACCAGGATTGTAGTAGATAAAGGATGGTAAATAAGTATATTAATCAACGTCATACATTCCTTTGTGTATCTTTTTGCGGTAGCAGTGTGTAATGCTTAGGGGGGAGAAATATAATAAAAGGAGAAGGTGGAAGGCAGGGGGGCAGAACAGCCCATCTCAGCTGACCAGCCTGCTTGCTTGCATAAAGCTGTGTTCTGTCTCATCATTGAACCGCCACATGTGTGTGTGTGTGTGTGTGTGTGTGAAACTCCAGAGAGGCAGCTTGAGGTCAGGTAATATGAAGCTGGGAGCCCCTCGGGTCTACAAATGGGAACCAGGGACCTAGCTTGGAGTGGCCATGCTAGCAGATGCAGGGCTGCCTCCTGGCTGGCTCGCTGAGCACGCACAGAGATCTGTTCTATCACCAGGTAATGCTGCTAGTTTTCAATGGCCAAGAGAACAGGGTCAGTCTTCAGGAGGAATTGAAGTTTCTCTCCATTCTTTCAGAATTAGTTATCACCTAAATACATTGTTGTCATTTTCTTTTCAGCACCGGACAAAGGTGTATTTTTTATATAACAACTGTGTGTGGATGTGAGTGCCATAATTCTACAGCATAATTTTCTTTAAAAAATTATTATATAATTTCAAATTTCAACTAAATTTTTCCATAGAGCTTTTAATTTTAGCCAACAAGAGGCATGCAATTTCAATTACAATTTTGGATTGCTTTTTTGACCAGCTCTGATATTTAATTATTTTTGGTTCTTTTTTCTATCATGTGATAGCTGGATTTATTTTTTGTGATCACCATTTTAACTTTGCAGAATGTTAACAAGAAGCATGTTAATAGAAGCAAAGGACCTATCTTCCTTACTAGAGAGTAATTGGTGAGGCCAAGGGAGATCCCATGTTCAGAAGTTTGGTATTTACCCATTAAGCCAGGTAGGTTGCCAATTCACCTGTTTAGATGCGTTTGACTATCCCAATTAAAACTCTGTAAGAAATCTTTCAAAAGGGAAAATGAATTCCCTGCTTTGGAGTTAACCACGACCATCTGAACTCATCATTCATTGACTGGGCAATACCTGCTGTGTCTTTGATTTGAAATAAAATGTTATATTACCCCTGTTGTTATACACATGAATACATCTGAGTCTATTTTCTTTGAACAGGCAATGGTGGGACCAACTGTCTAGGCAGGATCTCTGAAAATCATTTTGGCTGTAAAGAACCCAATGAGATGGAGAAACTCCAGAGTGGAGCCCTTACATCATTTATATAAGATTTGTCAATTTCCTTTCAATAAAGTCAAATTGGCGTGAGATCATATTGCTGCAACGGGCAAGTGTGTATTGTGGTGGAGGTGCGGTGGTTGGGATGGAGGCTGTTTCTATTGTTCTTCTTCTTAGAAATCCATTTCTTTTACAATAATAGTAATAATAATAATAATAATAATACCCTAAAAAGTCCCTATTATATGTTAATGCCACACATGGGTGTTTTCAGACAATAGTCTAAACATCTGTGTATGTTTCAGCAGTTAGTGAGGGTAATTTAGCATTCAGGCTTGTATATTTACTTAAGATAGAAGTTTGGGTTTTGTTTGCCCATCTAACTTTTGATATTGTTATATTCTTACTAACATGATTTTGGTAATTAATTGATCTTTAAATATTCATGGTAAATAGGCCCAATGGCCTCTGATGGGATGTTAGATGGGGTGGGATCTGAGTTACTACAGAAAATTCTTTCCTGGGTATCTGGCTGGTGAATCTTGCCCATATACTTAGGGTTTAGCTGATCGCCATATTTGGGGTCAGGAAGGAATTTTCCTCCAGGGCAGATTGGAAGAGGCCCTGGAGATATTTCGCCTTCCTCTGTAGCAAGGGGCACGGGTCACTTGCTGGAGGATTCTCTGCTCCTTGAAGTCTTTAAACCATGATTTGAGGACTTCAATAGCTCAGACATAGGTGAGAGGTTTTTCGCAGGAGTGGGTGGGTGAGATTCTGTGGCCTGCGTTGTGCAGGAGGTCAGACTAGATGATCATAATGGTCCCTTCTGACCTTAGTATCTATGAATCTATGTGTGAACAAAGAACAAAGACACTGTGTGCTGCATCTGCCCCCAACCAGATGGGGTTTAGAGCACAATGAGTGAAGATAAGGAAGAGAGTTTTAAGTGTTGCTGTTTTTAGTGGGAGATTAATATATGACTGCCTCGACTCCTATCTCAAGGCAAGGTCAAGCAACCAGTCAGGAGCGGCAAAGGGGGCACGGGATGGAGGAGGCATAAAGAACACCAAAATGCCAAAGAAACGATGACCCTGGCTGAAACACAACCTCACTCCCTACCCCTCCCATGGGGTACAAAAGAGATGGCACCAAAGCTTCTAGACTCATGACCCTCCAAAAGCCCTTAAATTGTAAGGGGTGGTGCCAGGGACATGTACTACAGATATAATTGAGCCTGCTAAGAGAGGGGATGGTGGGGGGAAGGAAAAGCTCTACTGGTGTACAAAGCTGTGGATTATGCTTGCTTGATAGCCCCAGTAAACATCACATTGCCTGCACTTTGGACTCTGGCCTTCTGCTTTCTGTCTGTGTGACAAGAACCAAGGGAGGGCAAGGGGAAGCCCTTACAGCAGAGAGTTCCTGTGGGCAGATCTGCATTTAGTCCTTACCCCTGTTACAGATCCTTTTGATTTGTGTTGTTATTGGAGCTGGATTCAGTCACAGCTTGACTGTACAGTGTGTAACCCCCATTTTGGACCTACATGGCACCTAGACTGTCCGTTTGCTCTGAAACGTACCCACATCAAGATTTTGTTCTCTTCTGACAGAGCTTCCAGATACGGCCATATCCAGCTTGTTCCCTTGCAGAAATTAAAATAACAGCATATTGTTGAGCTCATGGGACCCCACCTATGAGAAATTCCCCACACAAGTCCACGTCAAGGAGTACAGAAAAAATCAGGCCAAGCTCTGTTAAGGTCTAGGACCTGGCTCTGCACCCTGTTATCCTGATTGGTGTAAATCAGCAGTGACACCACTGAATCCATCGTAATTACACTGGCGTGAAACTGGTCCAAGGGAGATCAGAAGCAGACCCATCATTTTCCATAAAAAAACTAGAACAAGTTTGCACAAGGGAAATGTCTTGGCTATTTACATTGGCCATGTGATCTCCCAAAAGCCTTATCTGATTCCACTCCAAAGGTTCCCTGAAACTAACCTCAGTCCCTGGACCACACATCACAAATATCATGTCAATTGGCTTCTTTTTAACTCATTAGATGTGGCAGATTTGAATTTGAAAACTTTTCCTGGCCTTAACTATGCAGAGGCTATTGTCTTTCCATGATTATTTTAACTGCACTGTCGCTATAGTCTAGCAGGCTGCACTGTGAGACAGCCGGTTCCTTTTTCAACACTGATGCTCAATTAGTAAGAACATCTTTCTGCTGCTACTGTCATCTAGTGGCTGTGAGGAGGGAGTGCCAGTGAAAGACACTTTAGAAATAAAGCTAGGTCATGGATGATATGCCCTTGACCTCTCCCTTCCCCGCTCTGCACAATTTATCAAATCCTCTTAGGGGCACTTGGCATTAGTAGGAAGTGTTGTGGGCGGGGGAGAGTCTTAATGGGATTTGGGCAGCTGGAAGGGACTGAGACCCTTTTTAGTGTGTAGGGAGGATTTGAGAGCTGGGGAAATGGAGCCAGGGTTTGAGTACTGGGTGAGAACTCCAAAGGGTCCTTTCTGGCTCTGGGTGTGTCAGGTGGATATCAGGTAATTGTCATCTTCTCTCAGTTCCATCTCATGTATCTCATGCTGGCTTGAAGGGTTTGGAGCATCAGCAATCAATTCCACCCAGTGCCAAACACAGTTATTCAATTAACTAATAAGTCTGCATTTTCCTTGCATGATAATGTTATATTGGTCCAAGGCCCTGCCATTATGCAGACTGTCAAGGTCAATGGTGATTATGGTGTTAGTATGGGATCCTTTATAATCAAGCCTTATTTTCAGCTATTACTATTATTGAGACAAGGTGTGTGAGGCAATATCTTGTATTGGACCAACTTCTGTTGGTGAGAGAGACAAGCTTTCCAGCTACACAGACTCTGAGCTTTTCTTCAGATGTGAGAAAGGAACTCCCAGCGTCACAGCTAAATGCAAGGTGGAACAGATTGTTTAGTCTAAGTGGTTAGCACATACTGTAAGGGACCATTCAAGTCAGAGTGGCTGATTAACTTCACTGTAGTCATAAGACAAAAAGATGGGGTTAGCTGGTGACAGATTGTTGTAATAAGCCATAAATCTAGTGTCTCTGTTCAGTCCATGATTTTTGGTGTTTAGCAGAGTTATAAACTTAAGCTCCCAGGCTCGTCTTTGGAAAGTGTTAACAGCGATAGGTCACTGTGTGTCCGACCTCTCAGTCCTCATCCTCAAAGGAAACCTGCACAACACCTTTTTTTATGGCAGCCTTTTAACGATTTGAAGATCACTATCATGTCCCCCCTTAATCTCCTCTTTTCCAAACTTAACATACCCAGTTCCTCCAGCCTTTTTCTCATATGGCTTGCATTCCATCCCTCTGATCATCTTTGCCGCTTGCCTGTGGATCCTTCCCAGTTTCTCGACATCATTTGTATACAGCGGTGCCAAAACTGGACACAGTATCCCAGCTTCAGTTCTGTGAAATGTTTGTTTATTTGATGATCAATTGGAAATCTCTGTTTTCCTATTCAGCCCTGTGCAACTCTTCTGATGATAACATAATCAGCTACAGACACACCGCCAACAAAGAACCGGGGATCTGCTGAGACCTTTAACAACAACACCAACACAAAACAGCAGAAGAGCACAGAAAAAGCATCAGGACAGTCCCAAGCTCAGCTACATAAAGCCAAAGGACAAAACAAAACCCCCTGGTAAAAAGGAACAATGCAAACACACCTGCGTTTCTTCAGTGGTCAACACCACACGAAGCCCTGAGAAAACAGTGAGTGAAAACTCAGAGCATTCTCAAACTCAGAGCATTCGCTTTAGAGGTTGTCAATTAAAAAACAACAAGGACTGAAAGCTCATGCGATGCAGTGCCAAGATAGCTCTTTACGAAGTATCTGAAAATGGTTATGAACTATTCTCTTTCCTCAGCAAGCGAGGCGCAGCTCTTCGGTATTCTAAAAGAATTTGGAAAAAACGTAATGCTTTCTTCCGAAAACTGATGGCCAGTGTAGGCTCCAGGGTTCTAAAAGAAAGGATGACTGGAAATGACCTCTACAATGCGAAAGGTCTTGGGATGACTTTGAAAATGTCTGTATGTTGCCAAAGGGTGGTTCCAGTTCTGAGCAGACATGACTAGTCATGGGAAGGGGCATTGGTATAAGGGGCAACCTCAGTGGTACACTGCAGCTGAGGGGAAACAAACTGGGGATCAGGTTTGGGGAATAAACAGATGGCTGCCAAAAAGTTATGGGCCAGTGTCATTGTACATTTTTTCCCGTGACTTGCATTCTATGCTTCTGTTAATGCAACCTAAAGTTGCATTTCCTTTTTCTTGCAACAGAATCACATTGCTGACTCATGTTGAGGTAGTGATCCACCAAAACTCCCAGAACCTTTCCAGCATGCTGCTGCCAATCCAATTATCCCGCATTCTGTATTTGTGCATTTGGTTTGTCTTCCCAAAGTGTAGCACCTCACATTTGTCTTTGCTGAATTTCATTTTGTTGTGTTTCAGAGTAGCAGCCATGTTAGTCTGTATTCGCAAAAAGAAAAGGAGTACTTCCGACGAAGTGAGCTGTAGCTGACGAAAGCTTATGCTCACATACATTTGTTAGTCTCTAAGGTGCCACAAGTCCTCCTTTTCATTTTGTTGTGTATAGTCCACTTCTCCAATTTATCAAGATCCCTCAGAATTTTATCTCTATCCTCCAAAGTACTGGCAACTCCCACTAGCTTTGTGTCATCTGTACATTTGATCATTATGCTCTCTATTCCAACAGTTAGGTCATGAATAAAGATGTAAATCCATACTGGATGCAGAACAGATCTGTGTGAAACCCAGCTTGAGACCTCCCTCCAACCTGATATCCTTCCATTTAGTAATTACTCTTTGTTTGTGGTTGTTTAACCAATTTTGTATCCACTTAAAGATAGTTCTGCTAAGCCCACATTTCTCCAGCTTCTCCAGTGGTTTATAGATTAAGAAACAGGCTTTTCCCTCCAGACTAATCATTGATTTATACTTTGAAAAGAACAACAGCCAGGTATAAAAAGAGATGAATGATTGGCAGGCCGTTTTTAACAGACGAGGCTGCTGACCAAAAGCACGTCTTGCTGTGTGAAGATAAACCTGTCCCTTTGAAAATGGCTTGGCAAATCACCCCCACAGCAAAGGAAGGTTATGTTGTATTCGGCCTCTGATGATTTAGTGGCGGTCACCTCAGAAAATACCAATTTAGATGAATATGAAAAGGGTAAACTTTACATTGCGGTGCTTCAAAGACACCTAGAGTACACGAGTCAGAGCGATCAGGACAAAGGGAAAATAAATCTGTTTCTACCAGAAAAGGAACAAAGGGTGACTGCCATCCCCCCAGAAACCTCAAAGAATTGTGGCTTTGTTGCTCAGTAGGTGTTGAATACTGTGAATAAATGCCATAAGTAAAATACACTTGTACTGCTCAATAAACCGGGCCAGCATAAAAAACATTTCTGAATGGAATGATAGCCCTAAAACTCAGTATAATTGACAGAGGGCAGTGGGAGGACTTTGTAGAGGAATCACATGCCGTAGATGTCTTTCAGTCACATGTCACATGTAATACTCTCAGAGAGTGGAGTTTATGGTGGCTGGTAGGTGGGGCCTCATGGGTTAGGAAGTGGGATCAATGTGTGAGTGACAGTAGACCCCTTGACTACTGCCTTGAAATTCCTTGCCTTCACTAGATAAAAATGGGTGTTTTTAATATGGTAAATTACAAGTTAATATTCTTGTATAGACAAGGCAGTTGTACTTCAAGAATACTTATTAGCTGTTTGAACCACACTCTCATTGGCAAAGAGTAGTAGGAGGAGTTCTTAGATTGGGTCACATGCCAACTCTTGCTTCGAGTTACATGTCAATCTCCACCCTGGAACTTGCCCTAATTGGTCAAACTCTCTCTTGAGGCAGGCCTATCAGTCACCCAACAGACAAGGGACAGGCATAGAATCCAGTTCTCCTATGTTCCAGTCCGCTGCTATAGCCACTATACTGCACTACCTTTCCTGTTCCTTTATTAATGCCTTTTCTCACACAGTGCCTTTTCCCAGTAAGGACAAGCCCCTCCAGTGCTGGCCCCTGAAGAGGTCATGGTAAGGGCTGTGAGGGAGAGTTGGGAGCAGGGCAGGGGGCAGCCAAGGCACTTGCCTGATCCCAGTACTCTTCTCCTGCCAAAGTTCAAGTTCTGGAGTCAAGTTCAAGTTCATGCTATGGAGTCATTTCTTGAATTCTTTAAAAAAGTGAGAATAAATTATAGAATAATAGTAATAATAATAATAAATATGGAATAAAATATCGAATAATAAATATAGAATACATTATTATAACGTAACATATTAATTGTCCCTTTTAATAGAGGATGACAAATATTTCTCAATTTTACCCTTCCATTTTATATACCTCTTCCCTGGTGCAATCTGGAGCATGAAGACAAAAAGTGCAAAGAGAAGGTAAAATACCTATATGGCTTAAGTTCAGCTGGGCACTTAGTTTGACTAGAGAGAAGAGGAACTAACATAGAGCGGAGACAGAGAGTTCCTGTATTATAGAGCTGCAGCAGTTCCATTTTAGTTAAGGTTACATCATGATGTCTGTTTAAAGGTCAGCCTTTCTAAGTCCTCTGAAATCAACTTGGTTAGTCAAATTCCTTTGAAATTTGGTGTGAATCATGATGGTGCAGGGTGTTGGGACAGCGCAAAATTATTATGAATTGTTGTGATTCATATTAATGAATGTGGTAAGCATGAGTTTGGTGTGGCTTGGGATGTCTGAATTGGCTAAAGGATTCTGGGAGCAGGATTCTCTTAGCATCAGACAGCTGGTATGGAAATTTAATAAGAGTGCACTTAAATGGTTAATTGAGACTCATTTGTGTGTATGCTTCAACTTGGAAGTTTGGACTGTATCAGCCAGGGGCCAGCTCACTAAGTAAAGAAAACACAAAAACACACCATCAGTGAGCTTGGTACAGGGTGACCCGAGCCAAAGTGACCCCTCTGGATGGCATCACGCTAAGAGCTCAGCTGAATGATTGATTAGAGGGTAAACGTCAATTGATCGTTCATCTGTCTCCATTTTGCAGTCCCTTCTGAAATATTAATTAAAGAAAATCAGTAATGAAACACCTACAGGGCATATTTCTGGGACATGTGACTCCTTTGGGAACAAAAGGTATAAATGCTAAGCAGAGTAAATTAGTTAGTTAGTTCCCCAATTAACATCTGAAGAGGTCCATGATACTGTGAAACAGAAGGCCTCGGGGTAACCAGTACCCTGCTATGAGGGACTTTTGACAGACCAAGTACCTGAGAGGGGAGAAGAAGAGAAGGAAAGAAGTCTTCATCTAGGACTGGTAGCTATACCTGCTTTGTTTGCTAATCAGGATATTGTGTAAGGCCAACATAGTTACTTAGGAGGCTTGGGAATTGAGGCTTGTTAGGGAGATTATATTACCTTCACTGCTTGTGTGATTCTTTCTTAAATAAATTACTGTGCATTAAGCATACTATTTCCGAATTTTCACTGGTACCAATAACAATCTGCCCAGCTGTGGGCCATTAAAGATCTGTTTCAACATAGGGTAGGGTTAGTAACCCAAACGTGGGGTCATTTTGAGCACCCTCCAAAAATAGCTATTTTTAAAAACATTTGTAGGGATATATTTTTGTGCAGAGCTGCAGATAGAATGATGGATGTGATGAGGGTCAAAATGCTCTCACGCTCTCGGGTTTTACAGAAGAAAATTCATGGCACTCCAACATCCTTGGGAGTCCTAAATTGAGAATGGGGAGCAGTGTCTGAGCCCGTCTCGCTTTCCCCTGTGTGTGTGTGTGTGCCAATATCAAGGAGGCTCGTCCCTGATTTTCAGTCATTTGAGTTTGGCTCAACATAGTGTTCTGCAGGGGGACGACCAAGCAACATTAACTCTGCATTAACGCATGTTCTTTACCACTACATTCACAGGGCTCTGGGGATTGTAATAAACTGCTCAGCAGACATTTTTTTGATGCAAGTGATATTTACCAGACATGGGCTGCAATCTGTTAATTAAAATTATTTGTATTTGTACAGCACCATCAACATTCCTGGAACATTTCAGGGAAATACAATTGAAAAAGTCCCTGCCTGGAGGAAGCTGCACCTGTTAAAATCTAATGTGTAATCCAATGCCCACTGACATCAGCAGTAAAGCTCCTATTGACTTCATTAGGCTTTGGCAGAGAGAGGAATTGCAGGAAACAGGTCTCTGTGGGGAGAGGCTTGGCAGCAAGGTGTGTGCTTGTTGTGAAAAAATTGTATCAATTTCCTATGTGTATTTAGGGTGTTTTCTTATTTTTATGCATCCAAACCTAGAGGAGGGAGGGAGCTTGCTGCAAGCAGAGGTGTGGAGGGATAGGAGGGGGAACAAGAAGAGCTCCTGAAACTGGGATAGAGCCAGCTAGCTCCAGGGTGGGAAATGGGGTCTCAGCAGTTCCTACCTGATCCCTGGCCTGATCCCAGGCACTGCCATGGCCTATCCACCCCTCCAAGTCCTGCTATTGCTTCCATGGCACCCAACCCCGTGCACATGTGTGAGTTTTCTCAGGGGCAGAACTCCCACAGGACTTCCGTTGCGGGATGGTTAGTCTCCCCGCCAACCACATGGTACCACCACCCCCTGTGCAAACCCTTTACAGAGTGGAGTTAGAGCCTTAGAAATGGAAAATAATGATGGTGAAAATACACTCCGAAGTCCAGAGTTTGTTTGATTTCTGTAAATCTAAACTGAGGAATTTTACAATTTTTACCTGGAAAAAGAAAACAAAATCTCACTCTGCTTTTCTTGGGTTTTCTTGCTGTGACAACCAGTAGCTTTAAAATAAGAGGGAAAAGTACAGACTCAAAATGTTGAGGCGTTGGACTTGTGAGAGCCAATGGCCCCTGCAAATACAAAGCGCCTTTTCAAGATTTGTCTCATTCAAACTATTGAGAGAGGAGAGAATGTGAAGTGACCGGGCTACAGCTGCAGGCAGGGAAACTGAAGAACGTTTCTATGGCTTCTATAAAGGAGCTGGACCTCTCACTGCCCTCTGAGGGGTCTGAGTAGGATCACACCCCTGAGCACAGCTGTTGCCAGTGTAGACTAGCCCTTAGAGAGAGAGACCAGCTAGTTTTTAAGAGCTAGACTTTGGCACACACATGGCATCCTGCCGTATTCCACTGACAGCCCTAATGATTTCAATGCCACAGTTCACAAAGTAAGACCTACTCCCTAAGAGGGAGGGTGGCAGAATCTGGCCGTGTGTCTAGTCACTGTGCGCTCTGCACTTCTTGTGCTGCCCTTGGAGCTCTGGGATCAATCTTGGCAAATCTTCCCCTGTCCCAGAGAGAGTGAGTGACGTTAACCATCACATTCATATCCTCCATATCCCAGCTTATTATTGTATGAGGCTGCAGTGACACTGGCTGGCGCAATGAGCCCCTTGCTGGTTGTTAGGAATAGAACTGTAATGATCAAATGGAAATAAAAATTAAAAGCATGTAAATAACACATGATAAATAAATACTCACTGGAGGCTGCCTAGAAAGGCATCAGCTTCTTTGTGGATGGTCACAGGGCTGGATGCAAGGAAGGGTTTGCAAACCTCAGAAGGTCTGCAGTGTGCCTTCATTTCTGAAGTGTGACATGCTTTTCATTTTTATTTGGTAATTACAGGGTCAAAATTATGCTTAATTCATGTATGGAAAGAGCTTCCACCTTCCTTGAGGGAAGATGTTAATGGGTGTCAGGCATTCCTATTATTAATTGATCATAATTATATCAGTCCCTATTAGGTGAGAATGTCCAATGTAACTCTAGTGGTGCTGGCTGTCTGCCAGTCTAATTAAATCTTGGCGTGTCAGGATCCGCCTCTGTGTGGAAATGGAGTTGTGTTGAGAGCTTCTCAGAAGAGAGGTGGCTGCTAACTTGGTGTGTGTGTGGGGGGGTCCCTAAACAAACTTGCAAGTTTTCTTTACTTAAGTCAAAGTCTAGTATTTTGTTAAGGAAATCCAAATTGGTGTCCAGAGATTCTTTAAAACACAACTAGAGAAACTTACAACATTCAGGCCATTTAACCCTCCCCTCCCTCTCTTTTTCTTATAAACATATGTGCGGATACAGACACACCATAGCCTTCCTCCTCACAAGAGGACCAAGTTCCTTTCTTCCAAATTCTTCCAAATTCTTTCTGTTGTGATAGGTTCATTGGGCTTTTATGCCTTCTGATATCTCAGGTAAATGGCCATTCTCATGCCATAGGACCAGATGGATAAATACATACTATGTATGTGTGTGTGCCAAAAAGTTCTTCTGCATGTCTTTGAAAAATACTTTCTTTTTCCAGAGTGTGATTCTAGTTCTGAGCAGGCAAGTCTAGTCATGGAAAGATACATTGGTAAATGGGGACAACTTCAAGGGTACACAGCAGCTGATGAGTAAACATACTGGGGGTCAGGGTTTGGGAGATAAACAGATGGTTGCTAAAAAGTTATGGGCCAGTGTCACTGTAATTTTTTTTAAAAAAGGCTAAAGCGGTGATGAGGAAAAACAAACAAACAAAAAAGAGATGCCTGTTAGTGGAGACTCTCAAACTGTCATGTCTAAGAATGATGAGGTTGGATCTGATCCTGGGCTCCTGGGGGGTGCTAATGACTCTCACTTAGAGTCTGATTTAGAACATTCCCCAGAAGGCTCTGTAGAGGGGTTCTCATCTACTCCTGATGACCCTTGCAGTTGGCCCTGGAAGGCTGACTCTCCAGTAGTGTCTGATATAGAAGACACACCTGATGGTTCTGTGGAGGAACCGACAAATACGCCTAAAAATGCAGATCCCCACATAGAGGTGTACATGGAGAGAGTGAGAAGCTGGTGATGAGAATTACTTCAATTTACAAGCCCAATTGCAAGTCGCCCTTATTATCTTCCAGTGCACAACTTTACCATAGTTTGAACACTATAGAATTGTCTGTAGTTCTGTGCATATTCAATGGCAGGCTCTAAGAAGGAAACAGATTGAGTTAATTAAACAAGGGTGCTGGGTCCCAGCTTGCAGAGTTCAAGCCCCACAGCTCTGTGCATGTGTGTCCTTCACCCCTAGTGTCTTCCATTTAAGGGATGGAAAGCAGCTCATAAAAATGATGCAGCAGGCAGTATCATAACTGCTAATTGACTGAGTACAATTGAAGCAGTTCAGCACAGGATTGGAGAAGTACCACTTTTAGAATGAGAAAGGATTAAATAAATCCCTCCTGGTTTGAATGTGTGACAGTTTGTAAGACTGCAGATGTCCTTGCGAAGACTCAATGCTAAAGAATAGTTTCCTTTTGACCAATATCCTTCAGGACACTTAAGGTTGAATATTTTAAAAATGGAGGTAGGTTGCACTTTGACAAAAATATCCATTACCCTCAGATCTGAGCCCAATACCTAAATTGATATATTGCCATTTCTGTACATATATTTCGCCCCAGATCATGCAATTTCTAAGAACAAAGCCAACCGCATAGTGTGGCAGATTTTTCCTGTGAAACAGTGCTGCTAAAACACTGAAACACGAGTATGCCATATTTAGGGCCCTACCACATTCATGGCTATCAAAAATGCATCACGGACTATGGAATCTGGTCTCCGCCGTGAAATCTGCCTATTGTAGGGGAGTCACAGTGCTGCTACCCTTACCTCTGTGCTGCCTTTAGAGCTGGACAGCCGGAGAACGGAAGCTACTAGGCAGGCAACTAGCTTTAAAAGCAGTTCCTTGGCCATCAGCAAGGCCAAAGTGAGGGAGGCAAGGGCTGGTCTTATGGGTGAGTGATGTGAGCTACCACCCAGGGTGCTGTGGTCAGGGGGTGCCATGGTCACCCCCCCCACACACACACACATGCATACAGTTAGCCCAAGGACATTTTAACTCTGAGCACGAGGCCCAGAGCCAGGGAGGGGCAGATCTGGGGGTACCATGGCTGGGGGCTCCTACAGTCTGGCCAGGCTGAGGAGGGATGGGACTTCCTCTTACCCAGCACGGGCTGCTCCTGGGCCTGGGAAAGACCCACCTCAGCGAACTTATCCTGGCTGCGGGAAGCAGTGTGGCTGCTAGCTAGGCGCCCAGCTCCAAAGGCAGTGCTGCCACCAGCAGCTGTGTAGAAGTAAAGGTGGCAATACCCTGACCCCCACAATAGCCTTGTGACACTCCCCCTCCAACTGCCTTTTAAGGTCGGGACCCCCACAGTTACAACACCATGAAATTTCAGATTTAAATATCTGACACCATGAAATTTAAATTTTTTTTTAAATCCTATCTCTGTTAAATTTACCAAAATGCACCATACATTTGGAACAGCACTAGCCATATTAGAGGTTTGGGATTTATTTCCATCTTGAGTAAGCTCTCAGCACAGCATGAAGTGTGGCTTTACAATGCAGAGCGTGAAGGGAACAGAACTGCTAACGCTATTCAGTGGAGGAAGTTAGAATTTAATTCATGAGCTCCTGGTTCCCATCTTTCCCGAAAGAAAATATTTTTAAAGGAGCAAGGATAGCAATGGAGGATTCATTCTGTCTGTGTCCCATCCAGATGTTCATTTCCGTGTGCTAGGAAGAATCAAGAGCATGCTCAGTGTAAAGAGAATGTTGGGATTTAGCAAACCTCTAGCAAGAGGAAAAATTGAGGGGAAATGGAAACATTTTGACTAGTCAAAATTCAGTCATGTCTGAACCTTCCCAATCCCAGGACTATTCCCGCATCAAAGTTCACCAAAATGCTTACAACATTCAAACGGATGTTGTCCTTTGACTTCAATAGGCTATGGACCAGACCAGACGTATTTACAATGTATATATCATCAGAGTGTAGCTTGCTTACAACTCACAAGGCAAGGACTTGTGAGCTGTAAGGAAGATACAGAAAATGTGGAATTTGTTAGTATTATTAATGTCATACTTGTCTATGAATAGGTTGGAATAATTGGCATAAATTAGTCCAAAGCCTTTAAACCTCATCAGCTAGCAGAGACAGATTCTGATTCTATCTTTTTTTACCCATATTATATGTTTTATGCCTATATGTTCCAAGTAGAGATACAGGCTATGCCTAGACTACCGCGGTAAGTCGACCTATGCTACGCAACTCCAGCTACGTGAATAATGTAGCTAGGGTTGAGGTACCTTAAGTCGAGTTACCGTGGGGTCTACACCACTGGGGGTTGATGGGAGAAAATCCTCCATCAACTTACCTTACTCTTCTAGTCGGGAGTAGAGTACAGGAGTTGACTGGAGAGCAATCGGCAGTTGATTTGGCGGGTCTTTAGTAGACCCGCTAAATCAGCTGCTGGTGGATGGATCTCAGAGTGTCGATCCCCACTGTAGTGTAGACCTGCTCTTATTTGCTATGGCAGTATAATTTATAATTTTATGAGAGGGAGAAGAGACATATAAAAATTGGTCAAATACAATTTAAGAAACTATATAGGCATTTGAGAGCTATGCTGAGGATTCTATAACAGAGACCATGATTTATTCATTGATTTATTTTATTAAATTAGTAATCTACAAATGAAGTGTAGAGAATAATCTGTTACCAGCAGAGAGGAATACACAGCTGTTTTGTCTTACTATTCCATTACCTGTTACACACATTATTGGTGGTAAGCCAAGCAAATCAGTTAAATGACTTTATGTTGCTGTATGATGAGCTGTGAAACAAAGACCCAATCATAAGGGAACATGAAAAGACCTTGTTATGTTGACCCAAGATCCTGCAATGGTGAAGATTATCATGATCAATGGCTGATTAAAAGAAAACATTGGCACAAGAACAAAGGTGTATAATTTAGCTATGAACAAACTCAGGCTGTAAATTAGAGAAAGGTTTGTAACCATGAGAGGAGTGAGGTTCTGGAACAGCCTCCCAATAGGAGTTGTGGGTGCAAAGAACTTATTTGATTTTTAAGAGAGAGCTGGACAAATTTATGAGTGTGATATATATGTTGATGGTAGGGAGCAGGGCTCAAGAGTTCTAGGGATGACTTCTGTTTCATGGCTTACTTTTCTAAAAACTCATGCTTCAGGGTTTCAGCTGGCCACCTGCACCAGCCAAGAAGGGATTGCACCCCGTCCCCGGCAGTGTATTTTGGGAAATTTTTTTTCGGTCTCCTTCCTCTGATGCATCAGAAAGGACCACGGCTGGAGATGACACATTGGATGGTGTGGGTCAGGACTCTGAGGTGGCACTGAATGTCTTCAGTCCCAAGTGCTTGGCTGACTGGTTCTTGCTCACATGCTCAGGCTTTTACTGATCGCCAAATGTGGGGTTGGGAAGGAATTTTCCCTCAGATCAGACGGGCAGTGACTTTGGGGGCGGTGGAGTTGCCTTCCTCTGCAGTGTGTGCGTGCAGGGTATGGGATGCAGAACATTCGGGTTATTGGATTTAGTGGGCAGCTGTTGGGCAGTGTTGGTGGCCTGTGATATACAAAAGGTCAGACTGGATGATCAAGTGGTCCCATCTGGCCTTGAACTCTATGCCTCTGACTCTTTGGTTATTATGTTGCTCCAGGCTCTTAAAATCAAACACTATCTTCACCTATTATTATTATGAGAGAGACAAGAAGGGTGAGATCATATCTTTAATTGGAGCCACTTCTGTTGATGGAGGGGTCTTGTGATAATTGGGCTTAAAACTCTTAAAACTTGAACTCTAATTGTGAGTTCAACTGTAAAAAGCCAGTGTAAGTTCTTAAGTTGTCTCAATTACCTATAATAACTAATGTTGATGGGGAAAAAGTACAAAAGGGAGACAGACAGACTGAATTAGTTCCAACAAAAAGGCCTCCTGATATAACTCAAGAACTGTGTTAAGGTAAACAAGAAAAGGGTGGAACCAGAAATGTATGAACGCAAATTGCACAATGCAAGGAGGTGGAGGAACTCCATGGCTAATAAGGCTGGAGCTGGCAGAGCTCAGTTGCCTGCGGTCCTAGGCCTTGCCGGAAGGTGAAGAGTCTGCATCCCTTGCCCTACCGATCCTGGCTTTCTGTGCATTGGGGTCCCCAGAGACAGCAGATGGGGTCAGCCATGGGACAGGAGGGCAAAGGAGACCATTGGGGATTAGGATAAAAGGGAAACTAAGTCTGAGAGTTTGCTGTCCAGGGATTGGTGAAAAGGGGACATAGACACATGAGGTTTTTTTGGAGGAAGGTGGGGTGGGATGGGAGGGCAAAGGGATGTGGGAGCAGAAGCACATGAAGGAGATCAGGGTTTTGGATATCCTGGCAGTAGTCACCCTGAGGATTGAGGCCTCACTTTCTGACATGGGCCTCACTGGCAGTGAGCAGGCCCCTTCTGTGATGTGAAGCATCACCTAGCTATAATAAATTGGAGGATCTTCTACTGTGGAAATAGATCCTTCATCTCCTGAAGGCAAAGATAGGACCATCTAGAAGAGTACAAACCTCAGACCAAAATTTAAGAAAAGCAATACAATCACTACTACCAACAGAAATAAACACCTACATTGGCTCATGAAAATGAGGCAGGGTAGAATTTAGGAGAATCAAAAGTCTCCTAAAAAAATTCTTTTGAACGATCTCTAAGGCGGAAATTTGATCCCTAAACCAAAGTTGGATCTCATAAAGTATCTCTAATATTACTTCAGCATTAAAAATTCTTAGCACTAGTACAACTCTGCTCCCATCATATGAGTGGGTAAAATAGAGCACCCCTTAAGCAGAGCTAAGGGCCTTTTAAAAAAATCTTTATGATTGTCTGGGATGATGAAACTTTATCCCTAAATAAATCAAAGATGAAATTTGCTCTATAGGTTTGTCTTCAATCTTCCGCTCAATTTTTGGGGGGTTCTTCTAAAAAATCATAACTTGTTCTTTTTGAAATTGAGAACCAGGTCTTCAGAGTTAAAATAAAAAGAAAATCGAGTTAACAACCAGAAGAGGCTTCTTGGAGTTTGTGATAAAACAACCACAACATTGGCATACCATGACAGCGGGATAGATCTACTCTTAATTTCTGCTGGAGAAAAATATCTTCCTTTAAAACATTCACCACATCATTAGTATATAAATTAATAAGAAGAGGCATTAGAAGGCATCCCTGAGGTTCTCCAGTAGAAAAAGGGAAACCATCAGTACATTCTCCATTGGCTTGCAGAAGTCTTTGATTGATACCCATCCTTTTTAATTTTTCCCCAAGTTTGTCTCAATTAATAGAATCAAATACCATATTTAAATCTATAAAAGCAGCATACAAGGTATACCCTTACCCACAGTATATTTATAAATCATATAGGATAAAATAAAGCCATGTTCAAGTGTGACTCTACCAGCCACCTTCCTTCAAGAGTACTCTGTTCTTTATCTAATGTCTCTGTTTGTATGGCATGAGCATAGCAGGGAAAGAAGACGAGTGAGGTGGCTAGCCAGGGTGACATGCCCACTCCTTGTGTCCCCACTAAGCAGGGAAGCATTCAGTGCCCTTTGTCCTTTCGCTGTGGAGAAAATGGCAGGTGAAGAGAACAGCACCCTTCATGCACAGAGAGACCGTTGAAATAGAAGGCATTGACTGGGAGATGAGAAGGACAGCTCCTCATTCCCCTGTTGGTATCCTCCCCCCCGTGGATTCTCATTCTTGGTCCCCTCCCTCAACATTTTCTATTTGGTGCCTACAAGTGGGTGGAAATGGGCTAGAGGAAGGAAGAGAAGAAGATGACTTGGAGGGAGATTCCAAAGGGATCGTGAAGCTTTGTGGGGGGTTGTATTTTGTAGGCTCTGGTCCCTGTTTACGAGTCCGCCAGGAAATACTGAGGCTTCAAACTCCTGTCTAGATTCCTTAGAAATGTTCTTACATTTTTCTGACTGCAGTTTAAGCTCAATCTCTCCATATTTTCTCCTTCCTAAGAGAATTAGGCAAACCCTGAGAAGTACTAGTACCTGCGAGTTCCATTGGCTTACACATGTTTGATACATCAACATTTTATGTGTCTACTTTAGAGTGTTATCTTTAAGGTTGATGCTTGTTATTGGGGGAATATAAAGGGAAAATTCATGGTTTTCTCCCATCACTAACCGCAAACTTCAGTTTATATATACAGAAAAATACAGACCCCTTGGCACACAGTGTTTGCGATTTTATTCACATTATTTCTCATTTTAAAAAGGACATTAACCTCTTTGTAATGGGTTTTGATGCATTAAATTCAGAAATTTCCCTAAAGACATGTAAAATATTGAGAAATATTGTACGAAACAAATACAAAAATTCACACACCTTTCTACCAGTGATTCCTAGGTGTTCCATAATTCCTATCTGCAGTAGAGTCCTCATTTAAAGTTAATGGGAGGCTTTCCATTATTTTTAAAGGGATTTCGACCAGACAACACACATTTGCTAGGTGTAAATATTCATATTGAGCCTTCTTCAAAGCAGGAATTTTTCAGCTGTATTTCCCTGAAATTCTCCAGGAATTTTTATGGTGCTGTACAAATAATAATCATTATTATTAACAGGTTGCATCATAAATTTAACCTATGTGACATGTTTCAATACTAAATTTCAACAGATCTGCATTTCACAATCCCCGGCAGACCATAAATAGAATATCTCCATCTTCTGTCTATCTTGGAGTCTCTTCTCTTCAGTGACGTTGAGTTCCCAACCAAACTTCAGCCATGAAGATACTTTATGTTCTCTTTGCTGTCTTCTTCCTGGTGCTGCAAAGCTCTCCAGGTAAGATCTTAATGAAATGAAGGGAGAATATAGAAGGACATTTGTGAGTCTGTACTAAGGTTTCCTCAAACTTTGTATCATAATTTTTTTCCAACTTTTTTCTAAAGAACTGTAGTGTTTACATAGTTTGCAGCAGATACTTGACATTTGATTGGAGAATAATCCTGGGGTCAGAAGGGTGCCTTTAATGTGCCCTGTAAAATCCATTCAGATTTAGCTGAACTATGCCCTGTAATAATATCCCCCAAATTTGACCAAGTCGAGTCCCACAGGGATTGATTCTTGCCATTATTCTAATCAACATTTTTCTCAAGGACCTGAAAAAAAAACCCATAAAATCATCACCAATAAAGTTTCCCTGTGACAAAAATTAGTGGACTGATCACTGATACAGAGTGATTTGGATCATTTGGTTAGCTGCTCACAAGCAATTGAACAGCTAAATCTAGATGTATGGATCTAAGAACAAAGAAGGTTGGCCACAGTTAAAGGATGAGGAACTCTATACTGGGAAGCAGTAACCTTGAAAAGAGATTTTGGGGTTGTGGGTTGATAATCAACAGAAAATGAGCTCCCTGTGCAATCCTGTTGGTAAAATGGTTAATACAATCCCTGGATGGATTAAGATGGGAATCTCAATAGGAGTAGAGAGGTTATTTTACCTCTGTATTTTGAACCTCCAGTTGTGACTGTTTTTGGAACACTGTGTCCAGTTCCTGTGTCTACTAGTCAAGCAGGAGGTTGACCAATTGGAGAGAACTAGATAAGTGCATGGAGGATAGGTCCATCAATGGCTATTAGCCAGGATGAGCAGGGATGGTGTCCCTAGCCTCTGTTTGCCAAAAGCTGGGAATGGACAATAGGGGATGGATCACTTGATGATTACCTGTTCTGTTCATTCCCTCTGGGACACCTGGTATTGGCCACTAGTTGGGCCTTTGGTCTGACCCATTATGGTTGCCCTCATGTTCTTATGAGAGGATTCAGATAAGAGCCACAGGACAGAAGGATTAGAAAACGTGACTTTGAGTAGACTCAGAAAATTCGATCTATTTAGCTTAACAAAGAGATGGTTAAGGGTTACTTGATCCGAGCTTATAAGTACATATGTGATGAACAAATATTTAATAATGAGCTCTTCAATCTATTAGAGAAAGATATTATGTGGTCTGGAAGTTGAAGCTAGACAAATTCAGACTGTAAACAAGGTGTAAATTTTTAAATGTGAATCCATCAGCACTGAACATGCTGTGAATCTATCAGAACGGTGCGTGCATTGCTTGGTGTGCTTCTGCGTGCCAAACAGAACTGAATGTCTGTATGGGACACTGCAGTGGTAATTGTGAGAAGCTGGTGATGCAAGCAGCTACCTGCTTTCCATCGTGTACAGGCATGGGGCTTTGAAGGACACCCATGCTCAGTGCACATCTGCTTAATTAACTTACTCTGTTCAGTTCTTAGGGGCATCTATTGAATGGGCACAGAACTACTGGCATTTACGTATTATCAAAGATCTAGTGAAAGAATGCATAGGAAGATAACTGGGCATACTTGGCCTGATCTCAGTTAACTGGAAATTCAGTTAATGGGAAATGCTGCAATCACAGCTCTTGTTTACCCTGCTGTGTGAATGAAAATAAAGACACTTTTTATCTGTGCAGGATTCACCCAGCGTCCTCCCTCAGACCCCGAATCATGTAGACGTGCTGGGGGCTTCTGCCACTTTATTTGTTCCCCATTTTTCACACCATTTGGAACCTGCGGTTTTGTGGAGAGTTGCTGTAGATGAGGGTAAGTTCAGGATTCAACAATGTAGACATTACTGTATAAACAGAATGTTTTTGTCTCCAATTTCCATAGCTGCTGTTTAATGATCTTTGAAGCCAGAATACACATCACAATCCTGTGACATGGGACAAAGGAAACTTTTTTGCTGCCCTAATTCTGGACTATCTGGGGTTCGGATGGTAGAATACAATTTCAGCTGCTTTACCCAGGCTGCCCATGGCCTGTCCACAGCCTGGAGCAGCCCAGAGTCTCCACACTGCTCAGTGCTACAAAGATTGCACCTCTTAGATTCCATAACACCCAGCCCCAACGCAGGACAGTGCTTACAAGGAGAGTAGCACAAGGGCAATTCTGTGAGCCATGTATTGTGCATGTATTGTAGTTGGTCTCCCGCAACCCCTTTTAAAGCCTCTCTGTGTTGCCAGCTTGGCATCATATGAGCAGACTCACCCCTATGTCCACATTGTTGTTTCATTGAAGAATATGGAAAACAAAAAGGAAGGACAAAAGGAAACCTCCCAGGAGAGAGCATGGGGCATGCGTCTCCTTTGTATCATTGTGCAAATCCTATGAGAACAAAATGGCGGCTCTTTACAACTTTATTGCTTAGTTTTCTAAAAAGAAATGTGTACAAGTTTGGAGCTATGTTACATGGTGTGTGTGTGTGGGGTGTGTGTGTATGGTCTGTCATATCTCAGTATAAAATGTTTGCATCTATCACAGAAAAACTAGAATAACTAGCCACATGTTCTGATTGATGTTTATACTTTTAAGTCTCTTGGGATTTTTATATGTCACTCTCCCAGTCATTGATGAAAGGATCCTATTTTCAACAAGTAGCTGAGGACAGATTCAACTATAGAATTTTCTTGGTAGCACTCATCATGATGACAGCTGCTAGTCTGATTCCATTATAACCCCTTCGTCTCACATATGTGTCCATTTCTGGACAGGTCTCCTTTCTGGATATCATTTTTGGATGTGAAAGGCCTGCTGTCCTCAGACTGAGGGGAGTTGGTAGGACCTGTTGTGAGTCTCTCTGGCAAGAAAGAGAGCAGGGAAGAGCAGACAGGCTGTTCTTGACAAAAACAAACCAGGAGGAGGTTAGAGAAGAGCTGAGTAGAGGTAAATTTGGGAACCCTATGTGAAAACAGCCAAGGGATAGAAATGTTCACTCAGCCCCTGAGGCAGCGTCTCTAGTCCAGGTCGTTTTTTTTTTCTTTTTGAGTTTTGTTTGCCCCAGATGGGGGAGGTTTTGGTTCACCTGGGGGCTAAACCACTCACTGAACAGCGGAAACTGGGGCACTCACCAAGTGTGATGATAGCAAGGTAAGCAGCACCCTCACAGTAGGATATAAGCATAATTTTCTATAGTAAAAAAGTATTTTGAAATCTCTCCATGCAAAACTGGCAGAACATTGAAACTCAGTTTGTGGCCTGGCCCTCACTACAGAATCCATCCAGAGTGGCCCAGTGTGAAAAATTGGAAATGTAATAAATGATGAACATGTGAGAACTGAAAGTTCAGCAAGTGCAGACAAGCATTATTGGAGCTGTCTTACAGAACTTCTGGGTACAGAGCCTTCAAATATGATGAGCTGCATTGAGCATAAAGTTGCTCCTGTGTGTGTTTGTGGGATACAGGCACTTTTGAGCACACCTGTGATGGCTGCCATGCCTTCTTGGCCAGCTCTCTGTGGTTTGAACCAGAGCCCTCCAGAGCTAAATGCTCCAGAGCTTGAAATAAAGAGCCAGCCTCTAGCAGGAAACTGTAACTACCCCACCCCAGGAGCCAGAGGGACCTGCCGGATGCTTCCCGGGAGTCGCCCCAGGTAAACACGGTCAGGACTTCCCACCTTGCCCCCCGGCAGGTCCCTCTGGCTCTTAGGGGCAGGGCGGGGTGGGCACCCACTACGGTGGCCCATGAGACCCTCCTGCCCGGTTCTGGGGGCAGTCAGGGGACAGGGGAGGGAGGTGGATAGGGCAGAGGTCCGGGGGGGGGGGGGGCGCAGGCCATGAACCCCTCGTGGGGTGAGGAGGGAACCGGTTGTTAAGATTTTGGCAGCTCATCACTGGGTAGGACCTCTATGGTGACAATTACACTGTTACTCAGCTGGCTGCTTCACTGAGCGTGTATAGAGATTATGATCAGGTAGGGAAATGCCATGTGAACAGGGTCAGGCTTTAGGCTTACATGAGCTGGAAGACAGAATAGTCCATGCATTCTTTAAGAATAATTTATTTATCCTATAATTAAATATTTATTGTTTTAGTTTTAGCAATGGACAAAAGTGTGTTTTAAAGTAAAACTGTATATGGATGTGAGTCACGTTGTTCTACATCTTACATATGTTTGATTTTACTTTATATAACCTTGGAGATCGTCAACATTTTTAAAGCTCCCAACTTTGACTGAACCTCTAGCGGAATTTAAAATGTCAACTTTTTTAAAATGTTAATGAACATTTCAATTTCATTTTGTATCGTATTTTCAGCAGATTTAATATTTAATTTGATGAGATTCTCTTTTTTTAGTGATGTGGTGGACTTTATTTTTTGAAAGATAAGAGGAAGGACTTTTATAAGAAAATGAGAATCTGCCTCCTTTACTGGAGAGTTAGGGGTAAAAGGAAGGGAGATCCACGTTCCGCTGTCAGGCGCATTTACTTGGTAAGTCAGGTAGGCAGACAATTCATAGGTTTAGATGTAACTGATTATCTTCATTAAAACTCTGTTGAAGAATGTTGCAGCAGGGAAAATGAATCGCCTGCTCTGGAGTTAATCAGGAATATCTGCACGCACTATTCAATGATGGGGAAATTCCTGCTCTGTTTTTGATTTGAAATGCAATGCTGTATTTTCCTTGTTTTAATGGATATAAACATAGAATGTGAGAGTTTCTTCCCTATTTCCAGCCCAGCCACTGCGTAATGGTAGCAGAGATTGTCAATGCAGGATCTCTGGGAATCTGGTGGATGACACCTTGCTTCTAAAATCCTTGGATCCTTTTCATCTGGGCTGTGAAGAATCTCGTGAACTGGGGAAAAATCCACAAGGGAGCCCTTGTATGACTCATAATAACTTTTTCTTCTCCTTTTAATAAAGGTAACTGGTTGTGGTGGTGCACTGCAAATGTGCCTGTGAGTGTTATGATTAGGGGCTGTTTTGCTTTTTCTTTTCCATAAAAATCCCTTTCTTCTCTTTTTAAATTAAATATAAATAAAAGAAAACGTCAATGTGATATGTTAAATACACCCAGGGCTGGGCCTTGATGAGGGGACACACATTTGTATGTCTCAGTGAGCTCACATGGATAACTCTTTACTTGTTCCTTCCTCCTTTAACAGGAACTGGTTTGGCTGGTGTTTTTGTCAGAGGAGTTGGGTTCAGTCACAGCTTGGCTGCACAGTGTGTAAGGCCCACTTCAGTGCCCATTGGCCTGTCGACCCTCTCTCTGCTTCCCTTGTCTGTCAAACCTCCCCACCACGAGATCCCCTTCTCATCTCCCTGAGTTTCCAGACATGGCCATGTGCAGCAGGCTCCTGTGCAGGAATCAGAACGGCAACACAAATCCCAAAGACCCAGCCTTATAGATACCTTACTGAATTTGCAAGTCTGAGTTTAGCTGGGGCAGCCACATGGGGTCCTCCCATGGAGAGGGAAAAACAATGGAACTCACAGTGCCTTTCCCATTTCTGTGCAGCAGCAAAATATTGTTACATCCAGCTCTTCTCCACAAACAACTCCTTTTCTCAGTGCCCTCTGCCCTGTCCCCAGCTCTCCCTCACAGCCCTTACTGTGACCTGTGCAGGGACCCGCCTTGGAGGGACTTGTCTTTACTGGGAAAAGGAACTGTATCAGAAAACGGGTGAATGTATTAATAGGGAAGGCAGTGTAAACTAGTGGCTAGACCACTGGACTGCAACATAGGAGACCTGGCTTCTACGCCTGTCTCTGGCCTGTTAGGTGACCCACTGGTCTGTCCCAAGAGAGAGTTTGACCAGCTAGGGTAGATTCCAGGGAAGAGACTGGCATGTAACCAGAAGCAAGATGTGGCATGTCAACCATATGCTACTGCTTTATTCGGCGCCGGTTAAGCATCAGCTTGAGTACAATGTCCAATTTTGGTCACCAATGTATAGAAAGGATGTAGAGAAAGTTGCAAGGACCCAGACACAAGTAACAAGGAGGATCAAAGGGATAGAATGTTAGCCATATGAGCAAAAGTTTAAGGAACTGGGTATGTTTAGTTAGGAAAAGAGGAGATTAAGGGGACATGACAGCAGTCTTCAAATATTTTAAAGGCTGCCATAAAAAAGATGGAGAAAAATTGTTCTCTCTTGCCACAGAGGGTAGGAGAAAAGGCAATGGGTTCAAACTACAGCATGGCAGGGACATAGGTTCCAAAGCCCAATGAGCTGAGAGAGGGTGGGGACAGGTACTTGTACCTGGTGGTGTGGGCCCTGTTTAAGGGTCCTAGACACCATTTGACCCTTTCTCTCTGCACGGTATAAAAAAAGAGCTAATTTAGACTCCAATTGAGAGTCTCGTTACACGCTGCAGAGCTGCAGTCACTGACACCTAGGTCTAAGTATTAGACCTACTTTGGGACAGTGTCTCTATTGCAAGAGACTGCCCAGTGTGTGCCAGCAGTGAGGCCCCCCCACTAACAGCTGAAATCACTGAGAGCTGTGTTAAGTGTGTGTGGGGGCCTGAACACATCTTGGTGAGCAATCAGCTGGGCATCTGGCGGAGAGGCATGGCAAGTGGCCAGCAGGATTGCTGGTGGAGAGGGCCAGAGCAGAGCCCCGCAGAGTCGTGGCAATCGGCCATTGGGGTGACAAGCGAGTGCCTAAGCAGTGCAGTGTGTAAGGTGCCTTCTTACTACCCCTGTCTTCCATACAGGGTGGGAGGTGAGCTCTGCAGATGAATCTCTGAACTCTGGGGGTGCACTGGCCAAGGACAGCAACTGTGAGTGGGGTACAGAGAAGGGACGGGCACGTTAAAGGGTTTGGGTTGCTGGACTTAAGACCCTGAAGGGAAAAGGACACTGCAGACTTACTTAGGGGTGGGTCTTTTGCTCATGGTTTGTGTTTATGAACCCTAGCTGTGGTGCAGCAAAGAGTCCTGTGGCACCTTATAGACTAACGGATGTATTGGAGCATAAGCTTTTGTGGGTGAATACCCACTTCGTCGGTTGCATCCTATTCACCCACGAAAGCTTATGCTCCAATACGTCTGTTAGTCTATAAGGTGCTGTTAGGGGGCTTATTCCTTCACCCACTTACTTCCCTGGTCCTTCTCACATAAACAGAGAGCAACAATACCCGAAGTCCAAAGGTGCAAACAATTCGATGTTTATTGGGGTGAACTTCCAGCAAACATGATTCCAGTTTCCTTCCTTAGTGTCCCCCTTCCCAGCTCTGACACCACAGAGCCTTACACCTGTGTCCCTGTTCCCATTTCCCCCCTTAGCCAAACATGATTCCAATTTCCCCACCCCCATTCCCTGTTCCCATTTCCCCCTTTAGCAAAACATGATTCCAATTTCCTTACCCCCATTCCCTGTTCCCATTTCCCCCCTACACCCACAAACATACCCACCTACTTCCTGATTGCCTGCAGACTATATAGTGAAACTTGAGTTCTGCTTAGCTATACCTTAACCAATCATTTTTCTGAAACTTAACTAACCAATCCTAACATATTGTAACATGATTATGTAACCAATTATATCCCACTACCTTAATTAGTTTACACCCGGCAAAATTAATTATACAGCAGACAAGAACAATCACAGAACCAGACAGAGATTATACAGACAAAGAATAGCAAAGTGGGAACTATAATGACAAAACAATACAGAAGTGAGGATTTCACATCCCAGCTAGTGGTAAGTGAGTTCTTGCCAGACAGGATGCTATCAAACTAAGTTTCCTTTTACATCTTCTAGGCACTTCCCTTTCTCTGGAGGCGATGGGCACTATCAGGACAGGATTGTATTTCTAACAGCCCAATAGCACCTTCTTTCAATGTGACCAGTTTGCAATGTGAGGATGTGACAGGTCGCTTCCCAGCTTATGGCTGCCTCTGCTACTTAGCCAAAGGCCTTAGCCTAAGAAAAGGGCCTCAGACTGTTCCAGTAAGAGAAGGACCTTACACCGGCAGACAGTGATTTTGATTCTTTCTTTTATACCTCTATCACTAGCCAAGTGATAAGAATACACCTAAATTCTTAGAGTCTAGGCCTTTACAGACAGGCCTGAATATCTATATCCTAACAGGTGCCACAGGACTCTTTGCTGCTTTTACAGATCCAGACTAACATGGCTACCCCTCTGATACCTAGTTGTGGTGTTTTCCCAAATTAATGCTGAGTTAATTCCCTCCTTTTATTGAAAGTTTTTGCTGCACTCAGACTCTGTGCTTGCGAGAGGGGAAGTATTGCCTCTTAGAGGTACCCAGGGTGTGGTGTATAATTGTCCCAGTCCCTGGGTGGGGGCTTGAGCTGGTTTTGTGTTCTATTATTGAAAAGGAACCCCTAGATACTGAACCCAGCATTTGTTGCTGCTGGCTCCACCTGGCAGAAGGGTTACAATAAAAACAATAATATAAAGCGAGCACTGTACACTTTGTATTCTGTGTTGTAGTTGAAATCAATATATTTGAAAATGTAGAAACCCATCCTAAATATTTAATACATTTCACTTTGATGTTTTATTGCTTAACAGTGTGATTAAAACTGTGATTAATCACAATTAATTTTTTGAGTTAATGGCCTGAGTTAACTACGATTAATCGACAGCTGTAATAGTTTCACAAACCCAGAGCTTGCACTTTAGGGGTTGTCAATAAAAAACAAAACAAGGACTTAAAGCTAATGTGATACGGAGGTAACTCTTTATGAAGTATCTGAAAATTGTTATGAACTATTCTCTTCCCTCAGTAAGCTAGAGATCCAGGGTTCTGGAAAAAAGGATGTCTGGAAAAGACATCAACAATGCAAAAACTCTTGTGGATGACTTGAAAAAATACTTTATTTTTCCAGAAGGTGGCTCTAGTTCTGGGCATGCCTGACTAGTCATGGAAAGGGGCATGGGTACCATCCTCAATGGTATAAAGCAGCAGAGAGGTAAAGAACCTGGGAGGTCAGCGTTTGGTGGATAAACAGACAGCTACTCAAAAGTTATTGGCCAGTGACAGGCTCTCAAACTGTCATGTCTGAGAGTAAGGAGGCTGTATCTGACACTGGGAGCCCTGGTGACTCTCACATGGAGTCTGATTCAGAAAATTCCCCAGAAGGCTCTGTAGAGGGGTTTTCATCTACTCCTATGATTCTTGCGGTGTTCCATTAAAGGCTAACTCTCAGATAGTGTCTGATGTAGAAGACGCACCTGATGGTGTTGTAGAAGAACCACCAAACACCTCTAAAAATGCAGATCCCAAAAGAGATGTGTTTGTGTGGAGTAAGTGGGAAGAAGGCAATGGAAATTATCTAGATTTACAAGAGATGTGCATTGTGAGGAATTTTGTTTTGTCAATTTTGATTGAATAAATTCAAGCCGGCAGGTTGTAGAAGCTTTATGTGGGGTGATACAGTTAGTTCTTGATGACATTAATGGTAGGTTAGCCCAACAGGATTTTGTTCACTTTAGAGAACTGTAATTTAACCAGTCCTTTGTTTTCAATAAGAATAACTAGGGATGACCTATCTGCTGAAGATTTCTTAACTCAGACTGCTAACCTAGTACTGAATAAGATAGATATAATAATATGATGGGACATTATGCCTCATTGTGACAATTGTAAAAAGCTTGGGCGGGGGGGTATAGAGTTTTAAATACTATCCTCAATAGCTTAATCATTCATAAAAAAGAGACAGTATTTAGTAGACCTGGCTTACACTGTTCCTAACCTGTGTTATGTGGGTGGGCTCTTGGTCATCATGTCAAACGGGAAACCTACAGGTGCAGAATTGTTAGATGTTGACAGCGTGATTCCTGGGGAGAAAGCAAAATTTCTACACTGGTATAAGACATTTGACTTGCAGAAAGTGTTTGCATGTTATTGTCAGCAGCTTGTCAACATTTTGAGACAGACCTGCACCCTGATAGAGAAGAGATCATGAAAATGACAGGGATGGGAAATATTAGACAAAAAATGCCTGATAAATTCAAAGAGGTAAAATTGTCTATAGATACTTTCCAGTATATAATGCTGGCATGTGTCTGCACAGGTATGTACAGTTTTATGTTTTTACAGACCAACACCATAGCTCTTCTCCCTCCAGACAGCTATCACAGACAGAAAAAGAGACATTCGACCTCAGTTATTCTGTGGCTCTGGTTACACTGCATACAAAGAAAATATTCAGATAGGGAATGTGTTACAGGGTGGGGAATTACAGGAAAGACTCTACTTTCTAGATAGTTATGCCATCATTGAGGGGTAACACATGACCTTTGAGTTTAACAGGTGTTTTTTCCACGGCTGGGTCCACGCTATTGCAAAAAGATACAGAACCCTATGACAGGGACACATTTCAGGTTTCTTTATTACAAGACAAAGCTTAAGACTAAGACTAATTATCTGAAAAGATGGTGGTGTGTATTCAGGACCCTCTGCGACCATGAGAAAAAGGTGATGATAGAACCAGATAGGGAGCTTGACTATTTCTTAAACAAAGTCCAATTGCCTCAACCTCTGATGCCTAGGGATGCTCTTTTTGGGGGGAAGACTCATGCTATTTGCTTCTATTACAAACCTAACCCCAGTGAAGAAATCCACTATTACGATTTTACCAGCCTGTACCCTCAAAAAATATCCTATCGGGCACAACCCAATATTGTTCATGAAAAATGTGGACCCTTCACAACTTATTTTGCAATTGCAAAAGTTAAAGTGTACTCCCCATAAGGCCTCCTGTGAGTCACAGGGACTTAGCTTTTTTTTTTTTTTTTTTTTTTAATAGTTCAGAATGTATTTTGTCAGGAAAAAAAGGGTTGCATGATTAACCTAAACAACACAAAGTATATGGTACTGTTGAAAAACCCTAGGGATAAACTACAAATTTCTATCATTGCTTGGCAAATGTACTCCAGCACAGTTCTTTCTAGAAGCTTTTGAGGATGCTAGCAAAAAACCTTATGGGCACCTGGTGGTAGATATAAATAATTCTAAATCAGAGGTTTATAGATTAAGAACTGGGCTTTTCCCTCCAGACCAGCCAGTGGTTTATACTTCGAAAAGAACAACAGGCTATAGAAAGACATGAATTATTGGCAGGCCCTTTTGAAGAGCAGAGGCTACCAACCAAAACCATTTCTAGCTGTGTGAAGAGAAACCTGGTCCTTTTAAAATTGCTTAGCAAATCACCCCCACAGCAAAGTAAGGATATACTGTGTTTGGCCTCTGATGATTTAGTAGCGGCCATTTCAGAAATGGCGCTCAATATCTTAAAAAGAAATGTCCCTTTGTCACAGAATCAAGTGCATTTGCTGAAAAAGGCAAATTTATTTTTTTAAAAACCCTTTGTGTAAAGAAAGGTCTGTCTTAAAAGAAAGAAGCATCTGGTGAAGCAGTCTGGAGGGTTTATAGGACCTCTGTTAAGTTTTAGCTCTCTGAAAATGGGGATTTTGACTAATCAGTAATGGAGTATGTAGAAAAAAACACACCTGTTGCCCAGCCATCAGCTGGAGCAATTAAGGGCTCCCCCACCAGCAGAAGAAAATATCAGAACTAATGCTACTCTCTTACTGGATGCTGAAGTGAAGACTGTTCTCCAAAGGACCGATTTTGCTGAATTCAAACTTTACACCTCTGTTCTTCAAAGATACCTAATGTACAGGAGTCAGAATAACGCGGATAAAGGGAAAATAAGCTTATTTCTAACTGAATGGGAACAGAACATGACTGCTATAGCCCGATCTATAGCTTATGTATTAATTATGTGGATTACTTAAGAATTCACAGTTATCACTTTGAGGGTTGACAGATTCTTGTCCCAGAATCAAACCCAGTATTATTAAAAATTATTATATAGTTGGGAACCCCAATGTGCACAGTTGCAACACTCACACTATATATTCCTGGGGGGAATTCTGTGTCACTGCACAATGCATTAATTTTGCAGAAATTAATATTATGCTTGCAGAATTTCCTTTCCCCCTCAACAGAAATGGGCTGCAGAGCTCCTAGTCACCACTAGGGGCTGCTGGACTCGGCAGAGCCCAGCTTACAAATAGAAGACACTGCTGGGGGCGCGGGGGGGAGGGAGCTGGAGGATTCACGGCAGCATCAGTTCTCAGCACACCCTGAAAGAAGGAGGTGGCATGCAGAAAACTCCCTGCAAGCCCGGGACCCAGCATCACGCTGTTTCTGCCTCTGGATCTCTGGGTTCTAGAAGGGCAGGGTGTGAGAATGTCTGAGCTGGGGGGGCACAGATGCCCTCCGTGGGGTAGGGGTTGTGCGTGTCTTGGATGGGGGGCATGGGTGGGCTCTGGGGGGTAGGGGTTGTGACTGTCTCAGATGGGGGGCACGGGTGGGCTCTGGGGGGTAGGAGGTGTGAGTGTCTCGGATGAGGGGGCACGGGTGGGCTCTGGGGGGGATAGGATGTGAGTGTCTGGCCCCCTGGCTGGGCTCTGGTGGGGAGGAGGTAGAGAAACAGGAGCTGGGTTGTCCTTGGGGGTCCTTTAACTCTCTGCTCCTGGTGGAATTTTTGTATGTGCCCGTATTGTTACAGACATACTTGCTGAGAGGTATTTTGAAATAAATTACAAAAATAATTGAAACTGGTATGATTATATAGTGTTATTTTGACAAATAAAATTTGCAGACTTTTAAAATATTGTGTGCAGAATTTTAAACTTTTTTGGTGCAGAATTCCCCCAGGGGTAACTAGAATAACTCTTCTATAGTTATAATAATTTATTAATATATTTAGCAAAGTCTCAAATACTCCAACTCAGTAAGGTAGATAGAGATAACACAGAAAGTGCATCTGAACATCCATATACTCACACCATCTCTTGGTGAACAACCTGAAATGTTAGCCATGATCTTCCTCGTCACCATCACCTTCCCCATCATTACCAGTGGCCATCATTCTGGCACTTCCCAAGGATTTCATCTCTTTCTCCTGCTGCCCATAGGCTGGGTTGCAACTTTTATAATACATTATGCTGATGCCACTATGTCTAATGCATATTCAGTAGAGATTTCTCTCCTCTTCTTTATTTGTATTTCCTCACCTTGCTGATGTTGAGGTGCCCTTCTTCTAGGGCAAAGGTCCTCAAACTGTGGGGTGGGCCCCTCAGGGGGACACAGAATAACATTTGTGTGGGTGTGGCAGGGCCTGGGTCAGCCCCCATGGGATGGGAAGGGAGCAATACCCAGCCCTGCTCTGGCAGTGGTCCTGGCTCCTGGCCCCAGCCCAGGTCCCAGCCCAGGATCTGTTCACGCCCCCAGCTGCAGCCCCAGCCCCAGCCTCGGCTCCCCTGTCCCCACTCCCCTGAAGCCATGGCCCTACTCCTGACTCCCCCGGGGGGGGGGGGGGCACAACCCTTAAAATATGGAGACCACTGTCCTCTAAATTAGTATATCAATGATCTCAACCTATTAAAATGTATATTAATTCATTGCCATGGCACTCTTTTGGTCATCTGTGGATGTTGACTCATGTTCTTGTGGTTGTTAGGTGCCATTATGGTTAACCCTGACAAAATTTCCCCCTTGCACATTCTATTTTCAGTTCCCCACAACTTGGGAGTTTCTGTTGGGTCATTTCACTCTGCCAAAGTTCATAGTCTTCAAGCCTTAATCTAACTGCTGAAGCTAATGTCTTACAGGACACAGACCTGTAGGGTTTTTGCATTATTGTTGAATATAATAAAAGCAGAATATAATGAAGGCAAGGCAGTGAATATAAAAAAGGCAAGCTAGCCCTATGGGCTACACTACCAAGCCCCCCAAAAGACCAAGAAATACTGACTCTGTTGCTCAAGTGTTGGAGAATATGGATAGGTGTTTGTGATGCTGTATGATTGAAATATGACCATGTACATTGTTGTTGCTACCACTGTTATACAATTGCAAAGTATTTCATGTAAGGTAGAAATGGAAAAGTTATGTTTTGCTAAGTACGTTTATCCTATTTATACCAAGCATCATCACTGTATCTAAAGTAATGAATATCGGCTATATGTGTTTGTTCCTGAGGTAACACCCATCAGGTAAAATCTACATTGAAGCCAGACAGCTTTGTGCTGATTGCCCATCAAATGCCATTGACTCTCACAATGGATCAGAGAAGAAACTTGTCCTGCTCAGCAAGTTTTCCTGGGGATGCCTTAGCCTCTGAGTGGGCAATGGCTGCTCCTGTGAATCATCAAAGCCTTTTAAGGGCATGTGACTTGCTCATGTGACCCTGGACTCCATCTTGTGCCTGGAATTTTCCACAGCCTGAGACTGTGAGCTTTGTGGAAACAGGAAAGAAAGAGAGGGTTTAAGTGCAGCCATTTTAATTTGTTAAAAACAGAGCAACTGTTATGCTAAGTCTTAGCCTAATATCGCGGGACCTGTAGAAGCAGGGCTCACGTCAGAAGCGGGTGGAAAAACAGCAGCGCAGAGTCAGTGTGACCTAGCCTTAAAATAACAATGTTTTAAAAAGTAAAAGTAAAAAAATGCTGAATTAAACAGGAAATAATATAAACAAAATGTAAATGTTTTCAATTAATGCATGCCATGAAAGAGTAATAAATGCTTGTGTGATATTGCTTGTGTTTTGGAGAAACTGAGGCAGAGCTGCTCTCCGTCAGCTGTATTCTTCCCTTGCAATTGTTCAAATAAAGCTGTTCTCTGATTTTGTTGCTTCCAACTCTAAAAGTGAAGACTGAGTTTTCTTCCACAATATTTGGTGCCGTGACTCAGATGGCTCTGCCCGGCTGAGACAGCGACCGCCACTACAAACCGTTCCCCTTCGAACCCCAGGCGCCAACTCAGAGGTAAGAGACCTTTTGAAATCTCTATTTGGGGTATCAGAGAAGGACTGACTGTGGGGCTACCTGTCCCTTTGGGCTCATGCCATGCGAACTTTTGCTCATGCAACAAGATCAGATGCAGAACGGTGTTGGGGAATTGGTTGCCCCATGTAAGGTTAGTTGTATGTGTACACGGGCCTGGGAAATATGTTGTTGCCCCAGGGTAAGCCAATGTGTGGCTTAGGTCAGACCTATGAGAGCTGAGGGGTTGTGGTGATGCCCCCAGATTAGAACACAGGTGTGTTCAGTCCGGACGGAGGGGTTGTGGTGACGCCCTCAGGTTGAAAAAAAACAACCAACCAACCAACCAAACAAACAAACAAAAAAAACGATGCATCGCGGTACGAAGGAATAGAGGCTTTTGTGTGTGTGTGTGTGTTGTGTGTGTGTGTGTGCCAGTGTGAATGAGGGTCACCGAAAGATGCCCAAAGCTCCCTGCGGTGCCCACAAGCTTGTGACAGGGGATGTCTCTAATGCAAGCCTGGTGGCTGCACCTTAGTGCCCAAAGTGGGCTCTCTCTGCATGGCATGACCGGCGAGGAGCCTGCCTGGGTCTAGGATTGTGTGACCCCATCTTTCCTCCCCCTCTCCTCCCCGCCTGACTGGTCTGACCATCTCACTGGAAGCAATCAGAGTAAGCGACACCGTCCCTCTGAGACTAGCCGACGCTCTTTCCTGAGGGGAGGTGTAGGAGAGTCGTGGACATCCTCAATAAACCTTTTCTGTGAATGTGACCCGGAGAGGTGGTGTGGTTATTTTAGCTTGATAAGCCGCTGACTCAGTGGACCGGGTAACAGTGCAGTGCCCCTTGGATGCTGAGGGATCTTAAAAATCTGGTCAAGGAATTCCCTCATAGTAAAAAAAAGCCAAAAAATAAAAATTAGAGAAGAACTCCAGACAGTGATTCAGTGTTATAATCCATCATGGTCTGACATTAACCAACTTTTGTGAGCAGTTATACCATCTGAAGTACAACAGCAACTACTTGCTAAGGCCCAGTGGCCCCCTACCGATCCCAGATAGGGTGCTACTTTGACTCAAACTAGGGAAAATCTAGTGGCTGCCATTCCGGAAATTTGTCCCAAAAAAAACAAATGGAACAAAAATTAACAACTGTAAACAGAATAAGGGCAAGTCCCCTGTGGATTATTTAGACAGACTAACAAAGGTGTTGGAGCAGCATTCGGGGATCACCCAACCAGCTCATAATGCTAAGGAAGCAGTGGGGGCTGCTTTTGTTCAGGGACTTTTACCAAAGCTTCAGCAGCAGTTGAAAGTAATCTGCATTGGCTGGCAAACTAAGCCTCTTTCTGAATCGGTGACAGTTGCCAACCACTGTACTGCTTGTATAAAGCAAAAAAACAAACAAACCCAAACACTAAAACAAAACTTTTAGCTTTACAGCTGCAAACTTATCAGCCTAAAGGCCGTGGGATACTAAGGGGTGGGCGAAAACAGGGACAGGGAAGAGGGAGAGGGAAAGGTCCCTCATATCTTCCCCCACCAAAGAACACTGTATGCCACTTTTGTGGCCAGAAGGGGCATTGGAGAAATGAATGCCTGAACCGACCTCCTCGGAGCCCCCCTCCCCCTTTCCCAAACCCAGATGCGCCTACCTTTGTTCTACAAAATGATCCTTATTAGGACAGCCTAAGGGAATGTAACTGCATCATGAATCCTTTGCTTCCTATCAATCAAAAAGGCCTGTACATAAATTGCAGGACAATCTGTAGTTTGCCTTGTAAATACAGGTGCTAGCAGATCTGCTTTATGGTCTGCTGAGTTTTCCTCTGTTTCCTTGTCATCTTCTTTTGTTTAATGAGGTTGGTATTTCAAATCAGCCTGTTCCCCATCCTGTCACGAAACCCCTTTCTATTTCTGTGGGACCCATTCTGGATCAATATGCCTTTTTGCTTAGTCCATCTTCCCGTGTTAACCTGTTAGGGAAAGATCCATTATGTAAATTGGGTTGTACCATCTATTGTACACCAGATGGCGGATTCTTAAAAGTTTCAAGCGAGAATACTAATACGGTACTGGCCACTCTCTAAACACAGGAGGCAGCTCAAGCAAACGCAGCCCTCAGCAGTGACCTTGCCAACTTGCTATCGCAAGTGCCTGCTTGCCTTTGGTCTCAGCATGCAAACGAAGTGGGGCAAGTTCAAACTGCGGAACCAGTTAAAATCCTGGTTGACCCTTCTAAGCCTCTTCCAAGGGTACCACAGTACCCACTGCGTCCTAATGCAAAAAAAAAGCATAGCCCCAGTAACAGATTTTACAGCAAGGTATTGTTGTTCCTGTTATTAGTTCTTGTAATCTTCCTATTTTCCCTGTACAAAACCCGGGAAAAAACCCTTATCGCTTTGTTCAGGATCTCCGTGCGGTTAATGCTGTTAATGTGTTGCTGTCTTTCCTGTGGTTCCAAGCCCGGCAACTCTTTTGTCTTGTATTCCCTTTTCAGCCACTTATTTTACTGTTGTGGATCTTTGTTCAGCTTTCTTTTCTATTCCCATTCACCCTACAGCCAATTTATTTGCCTTTACCTACAAGAGACGCCAATATACCTGGACTCGGTTATCTCAAGGGTATACAAAATCACCCTCCCTGTTTTATCAGATCCTAAAAAAGGGTCTGAATGATGTGGTCTTTCCAGGAAAATCTATACTCATACAATACGTGAATAATCTTTTGCTTGTATCTCCTTCCTTTAATTCTTGTAAAACTGATACTGTGGTTTTTTTGACTGCTCTTGCTTTAAAGGATCACAAGGCCTCCTGGGAAAGCTTCAGTTGTGCCAACCTAAAGTGCATTACCTAGGTCATGATATTTCATCTGGCTCTCGTCATTTGTCAGATTCTCGTATTACAGCTATCCTTAAAATGCCTAGGCCTGTTACTGTCTCTCAAATGGAAACCTTTCGTGGCATAACTGAATATTGCAAACAGCGGATTTTGGGTTATGCAACAATAATCAAACCACTTCAGGATTTAACTAAAACAGACATCCCTGAGCCACTCTTGTGGTCCCAGAAGGCGGAACAAGCCTTTGTAACTATTAAACAAGCTCTTTCTAGTGCACCTGCACTAGACTCCCTAATTTGGACTCCCTAATTATGCTAAACCATTTATCCTTTTCTGTCATAAGTGCAATGGATTTGCTTTGGCTGTGTTAACACAAAAACGAGAAAATAAACACCGTCCACTTGCTTATTACAGCTCTGCGCTGAATCAAGTGGCAACTGGCTTTCCACCCTGCCTTCGCGCAGTTGCTGCAACTGCCTTAGCTGTACAATTATCTAAATCCATTGTTTTGGGCTCACCCTTAATGATCCCGGTGCCTCATGCTTTAGCAGCTCTTTTGCTCAAATCTAAGACACAGCATTTGTCTACTTCTCAACTTACCAAATATGAGCTTATTCTGCTATCTTTGTCTCATATTACCTTGGCTCGTTGCTCCATTCTGAATCCTGCTTCCCTGTTACCGGGGCTTCAGGATGAAGAGTCTCATAATTGTGTGTCTGTTACTTCTCTTCTTACCCGCCCAAGGGAAGATCTCACTAATGTGCCTTTGCAGAATCCTGACCTTATTTATTTTGTGGATGGTTCCTGTTTGCAAAATTCTGAGGGAAAATTGGTTATGCTGTCTGTTCTTTATATTCTGTTGTTGAAAGTGCCTTCCTTCCGTCTGTCTTTTCAGCTCAGGTGGCTGAGTTTATAGCCTTGACATGGGCATGTATTTGGGCACAGAATCAAACCATTACTATTTATACTAACTCTCGCTATGCTTTTGGAGTGGCTCATAATTATGGTATACTTTGGAAACACAGAGGGTTTCTCACATCCTCTGGTTCCCCTATTAAGAATAGTCAGTATGTATCTGCTCTTTTGAATGCCCTTTTGCTGCCCAAAACTGTTGCTATTGTCAAATGCCTTGCTCATCAAACCCCTCATAATAAAGTTACTTGGGGAAATGCTTTGGCTGATTCAGCGGCCAAGGATGAAGACCTTTCTGCCCGTCAGGCTGAGTGTGTTTTTGCCTTACATGAGCAACCTCCACTGGCTTCTCTTAATAACCTTGCTAGGATCCAGGAGCTGGCGCCAGAAACCAAAAAACATTCTTGGAGTGTTGCTGGGTGTACTTTACACCTTGATCATCTTTGGCGCTTCCAGGACGGCTGCCTGGTTGTGCCGAGAGTGCTTCTGCCCTATCTTGCTCGCGTGCACCACTGGGTGGTGCATGTGAGCAAAGGGGGAATGCTTGCTGCAGTTGGATGTGGTTGGTACGCACCGGGTTTTCCTTCTGTGGCCCAACACTACTACCAACAATGTACAATCTGCCAGCAACACAATGTTAGTAAAGCTGTTAAAACCACACAAGCAGCCCATTCCCCTCCGTGGGGGCCTTTTGTAAACATTCAAATTGATTTTATTCAAACGTCTAAATGTTGTAATTATAAATATGTATTAGTATTAGTTGATGTTTTGTCAAGCTGGGTTAAGGCCTTCCCCTGCAAAAGAGCAGATGCCAAGTCTGTTGTAAAAATTTTGCTCAAAGACTTTGTACCAAGGTTTGGTATACCTGTGTGTATCAACAGTGACCGTAGCACTCATTTTACTAAACAAATTCTAAAAAAATTATGTGTAGCCTTGCAAATTCAACACAACCTCCACTGCCCTCACCATCCACAATCTGCTGGGACAGTAAAACGTCACAGTGGAATTCAAAAAACCAAACTGGCTCAAATTTGTGCAAAGACAAACCTCAAATGGCCAAATGCCTTTCCGTTAGCATTAATGAGCATAAGGGCCACTCCCAACCGAAAAACTAAACTTAGTCCACATAAAATTTTGACAAGGCGCCCAATGTGACTTCCAGTCGTGCCCCGACTGGCCCTTGCTCAAATTGACATTCATTTGATGAATGATATAATGCTTACTTACTGCCAGGCACTAATGAAATGTGTTAAGTCTTTTTACTCACAGATTAAAAAAAGTATTACCCAAAAACCCTGAGCAGCCCTGCCACTCCTTAAAACCAAAAAATTAAGTCTATATAAAGATCCACCAGCGAAAGACTGCTTTGGCTCCACGCTGAAAAGGCCCTTACCAGATCCTGCTAACAACCAACACCGCTGTAAAGTGCCAAAAACTAACTGCTTGGAACCATGCTTCTCACTGCAAAAAAACCCCTCCACCTCAAAATAATTCTACACCAGTTGCTAATCAGTCTGTTTCTCCTTCTGGTACTTCTTTTCCTCCTCCTAAACGGCAAATAAATAAATAAATAAATAAATAAATAAATAAAACAAGGTGAAGTGCTAGTTAACGTCTCCCTTGTCCACTAATAAAATCATCATGTCTTCAGCATTTGCTAAAAAAACCAAAGCTCTGCTGGGTGATGTGCTGGGAACCTCTCCCCTGTATAATGCTGAACTACAGCGGCTCCAAAAAAAAAAAAAGAAGAAGAAGAAGAAACAAGAAATAAAGAAATGCTCACTCCCCTGAACCTGCCAAGGCCCCAAAGTTCCTAACTAGGACATTAAGAACTGGCCCTGGTAAAAAAGACGGAGATTATACACCAACAAGAAGAAAGTTGTGGACTCTTTGCTTAAAAATGTGGTACTACTTGGTATTTGGGGTTTCTCCCAGGGGCTGCACAGTGCGCTGTTGGACAAGTACCCTGGGAATGTACTGCTCTCCCTAATTGCCTTTCAGATGAAGAATATCAAAAGCGCCTTGTTGCTGCAACCGCTGCCCCGCCATTATCTCCATTACCATTACCACCCCTGTAACATACCCAGACACAGACAATACTATCTCTTCGGATAAACCCAATGGCCACGGCCTTCACATGTCAGTGATTTATTTAAGTATTTGAAAAAAAAAATTAAGGTTCAAAACATGTCATATAAGCAAACAATTAAATAAAAAACATATAAATTTCAATAAAAATAAAAGTATATGGCATTACCTCAAATAAGCCTAAAAAATCTAAACTTAAAATAAATGGGTTTTATAAAGGGGTGAATATAATGGCCATTCCAGGGGTTTGTAGTATATTAGGAGAAAGGGGCCCTTATTGTTATTTAGTTACCCAATTAACAAATAATCAAACTCGTACTCAAAAAGTGTGTTCTGCCCCCGAAAATTTTACTTGTACTAAAATAATCCCAATAACTAATAATCTAACCTGTACCATATTTCAGTATACCCCTTCCTATGCTATTAATGTTTATGCCTCTCAAAAGTACCTAAAAATATTTAAACAACAAATGTGGTGTAATGCTGTCCCCCCAAAAATGTACTAAAATATCAAATAACAATAATTAATGCCACATGAAGGACTGTAAAATTCACCCTGCCCCTGTCCAGCTTTCAAATTACTTCCATGTACCCTAATTGTTCCAAGGGAGCTGCTATCCAGCTAAAACAGCAAAAAAGCATAAATCTCCCCTAAAAAAAATTAGCTGGACACTTATGGAATGGTGCCAATAGTGCAGTGGCAATTTGAAATATTCTTAAGGGCCAACAAAGTAATAAAAAATTAGGGCAACTAAAAAAGGCTCCTGGTCTTACTACTTGCCTACAGACAGCCCCCCAGCCTGAAGCAAATACTCACCGGCAACCACATACCACACAACAGAACCACTAACCCAGGAACCTATCCTTGCAACAAAGCCCGTTGCCAACTGTGTCCACATATCTATTCAGGGGACACCATCATAGGGCCTAATCACATCAGCCACACTGTCAGAGGCTTGTTCACCTGCACATCTACCAATGTGATATATGCCATCATGTGCCAGCAATGCCCCTCTGCCATGTACATTGGCCAAACTGGACAGTCTCTACGTAAAAGAATCAATGGACACAAATCAGATGTCAAGAATTATAACATTCAAAAACCAGTCAGAGAACACTTCAATCTCTCTGGTCACTTGATTTCAATCTCTCTGGTCACTCGACTTCAATCTCTCTGGTCACCCTGATTCTCATGGGTGACTTTAATTTTCCTGATATCTGCTGGGAGAGCAATACAGCGGTGCATAGACAATCCAGGAAGTTTTTGGAAAGTGTAGGGGACAATTTCCTGGCGCAAGTGCTAGAGGAGCCAAGTAGGGGGGGCGCTTTTCTTGACCTGCTGCTCACAAACCGGGTAGAATTAGTGGGGGAAGCAAAAGTGGATGGGAATCTGGGAGGCAGTGACCATGAGTTGGTTGAGTTCAGGATCCTGACGCAGGGAAGAAAGGTAAGCAGCACGATACGGACCCTGGACTTCAGGAAAGCAGACTTCGACTCCCTCAGGGAACGGATGGCCAGGATCCCCTGGGGGACTAACTTGAAGGGGAAAGGAGTCCAGGAGAGCTGGCTGTATTTCAAGGAATCCCTGTTGAGGTTACAGGGACAAACCATCCCGATGAGTCGAAAGAATAGTAAATATGGCAGGCGACCAGCTTGGCTTAATGGTGAAATCTTAGCGGATCTTAAACATAAAAAAGAAGCTTACAAGAAGTGGAAGGTTGGACATATGACCAGGGAAGAGTATAAAAATATTGCTCGGGCATGTAGGAATGTTATCAGGAGGGCCAAATCGCACCTGGAGCTGCAGCTAGCCAGAGATGTCAAGAGTAACAAGAAGGGTTTCTTCAGGTATGTTGGCAACAAGAAGAAAGCCAAGGAATGTGTGGGCCCCTTACTGAATGAGGGAGGCAAACTAGTGACAGAGGATGTGGAAAAAGCTAATGTACTCAATGCTTTTTTTGCCTCTGTTTTCACGAACAAGGTCAGCTCCCAGACTGCTACGCTGGGCATCACAAAATGGGGAAGAGATGGCCAGCCCTCTGTGGAGATAGAGGTGGTTAGGGACTATTTAGAAAAGCTGGACGTGCACAAGTCCATGGGGCCGGACGAGTTGCATCCGAGAGTGCTGAAGGAACTGGCGGCTGTGATTGCAGAGCCATTGGCCATTATCTTTGAAAACTCGTGGCGAACCGGGGAAGTCCCGGATGACTGGAAAAAGGCTAATGTAGTGCCAATCTTTAAAAAAGGGAAGAAGGAGGATCCTGGGAACTACAGGCCAGTCAGCCTCACTTCAGTCCCTGGAAAAATCATGGAGCAGGTCCTCAAAGAATCAATCCTGAAGCACTTGCATGAGAGGAAAGTGATCAGGAACAGCCAGCATGGATTCACCAAGGGAAGGTCATGCCTGACTAATCTAATCGCCTTTTATGATGAGATTACTGGTTCTGTGGATGAAGGGAAAGCAGTGGATGTATTGTTTCTTGACTGTAGCAAAGCTTTTGACACGGTCTCCCACAGTCTTCTTGTCAGCAAGTTAAGGAAGTATGGGCTGGATGAATGCACTACAAGGTGGGTAGAAAGCTGGCTAGATTGTCGGGCTCAACGGGTAGTGATCAATGGCTCCATATCTAGTTGGCAGCCGGTATCAAGTGGAGTACAAGGGTCAGTCCTGGGGCCGGTTTTGTTCAATATCTTCATAAATGATCTGGAGGATGGTGTAGATTGCACTCTCAGCAAATTTGCGGATGATACTAAACTGGGAGGAGTGGTAGATACGCTGGAGGGGAGGGATAGGATACAGAAAGACCTAGACAAATTGGAGGATTGGGCCAAAAGAAATCTGATGAGGTTCAATAAGGATAAGTGCAGGGTCCTGCACTTAGGACGGAAGAACCCAATGCACAGCTACAGACTAGGGACCGAATGGCTAGGCAGCAGTTCTGCGGAAAAGGACCTAGGGGTGACAGTGGACGAGAAGCTGGATATGAGTCAGCAGTGTGCCCTTGTTGCCAAGAAGGCCAATGGCATTTTGGGATGTATAAGTAGGGGCATAGCGAGCAGATCGAGGGACGTGATCATTCCCCTCTATTCGACATTGGTGAGGCCTCATCTGGAGTACTGTGTCCAGTTTTGGGCCCCACACTTCAAGAAGGATGTGGATAAATTGGAGAGAGTCCAGCGAAGGGCAACAAAAATGATTAGGGGTCTGGAACACATGAGTTATGAGGAGAGGCTGAGGGAGCTGGGATTGTTTAGCCTGCAGAAGAGAAGAATGAGGGGGGATTTGATAGCTGCTTTCAACTACCTAAAAGGGGGTTCCAAAGAGGATGGCTCTAGACTGTTCTCAATTGTAGCAGATGACAGAACGAGGAGTAATGGTCTCAAGTTGCAGTGGGGGAGGTTTAGATTGGATATTAGGAAAAACTTTTTCACTAAGAGGGTGGTGAAACACTGGAATGCGTTACCTAGGGAGGTGGTAGAATCTCCTTCCTTAGAGGTTTTTAAGGTCAGGCTTGACAAAGCCCTGGCTGGGATGATTTAACTGGGAATTGGTCCTGCTTTGAGCAGGGGGTTGGACTAGATGACCTTCTGGGGTCCCTTCCAACCCTGATATTCTATGATTCTATGATTCTATGATTTCTGATCTAAAAGTGACTATCCTTCAACAAAAAAACTTCAAAAACAGACTCCAACCAGAGACTGCTGAATTGGAATTAATTTGCAAATTGGATACAATTAACTTAGGCTTGAATAGAGACTGGGAGTGGTTGAGTCATTATACTAAGTAAAACTATTTCCTCTTGTTTATTCCTCCCCCCCCCCCCCACTGTTCCTCAGACATTCTTGTTAACTCCTAGAAATGTGCTGGAAATGGCCCACCTTGATTATCACTTCAAAAGGTTTTCTCTCCTCCCCACCCCACTCTGCTGGTAATAGCTCATCTTAAGTGATCACTCTCCTTACAATGTGTATTTTTTCATGTTCTGTGTGTATATAAATCTCCTCACTGTATTTTCCACTTTATGCATCCGATGAAGTGAGCTGTAGCTCACTAAAGCTTATGCTCAAATAAATTGGTTAGTCTCTAAGGTGCCACAAGTACTCCTTTTCTTTTTGCGAATACAGACTAACACGGCCGCTACTCTGAAACCGGTCTTACTACTAAAGCACAGCTAACCCGGGCGCAAGCTGGAGTTGGTAAATTACATGTTATTTGCACTCTTAGTTCAATGACCCAAAAGCTGTTAACAAAAATGGTATTAAATATCACTAAAGAAAAAAAAATTGCAGTGAATCTAGCATGTTCAGAAATTCAAAATTTCCTGACTGACCAGCTAATGGCCACTCAAAATAATCTTGAGCATCAAGCTTGGCCCACTGCCCTTACTCGTGCTTCAAATTGCCATCTAACTTATGGCCATGAAGACATACTTAACAATTTTCAGAATGAATGTGCAAGTACTCGCAGTGCTCCTTCCACGCACACAGGCTGGTTGGAGGGGTGTGGGCTCCCACATACCAAATCCTGCCGGACCTGTAGGGGTAAATGCATGTGGGATTAAATAATTCACTGTGACATCTAAAAAATTAAACCACCTCGTATGCCTAGCTGATTTGTTGTTAGTGCTCCTAAAATAACACCTAATATTTAAATTAAAATAAAAAATAGTAAACATTATGGCCCTTAAAACCCTAGCAGCTTCAATATATAAAAAAAGTAAAGCAAGCGGAAGTTGTCACAGTGTTTAACAAAGTTTGTTAAAAGGTATGGGGCAAAAAACTACCCTAACAGAACAGTTACTTTTCCAAGCTAATAATAGCTGTGTATACGTTAAGGCCATCACTTTGCTAACTGTGCATTTCAATCTCACTACAATTGCAGAAAATCACGTTATTTATTGGTCTGTGAACAAAGCCCTACAATTAAACCTTAAATATCAAATTTCTTTTAATTAAACCATTTTAAAACCTGACCAATTCCAAAATTTGCACTCACTCCTACCAAAGGTTCGAAACATTTCTAACTTACAGGGTCAAATCCATATGCTTCAAAATATATATCAAATTAAACAACGTGCTTTTCATACAGCCTATAAAGTGTCTACTTTGTGTATTAATTACAATGTAATGTGCTAGGTAACAAAAGCAATAATTCAACCCCAGCATATTATTACAATGGGAACATTAATGCTTGTATTGCTTTTGTTTAGTATAGTAATATGTTATTATTATTATTATAAAACATGTAATAATGTTCATACTAATCATGCATTATCTTTATATCCAGCTAAAATGTATGGGGCTGATCCTCAGCCTTTTAATCTAAAAACAAAAATACAAGATCTAATAAAATTAAAAGTGTAAAAATAGCGGTTGTGCTACAAAAAGCACAAAAGGGGGGAGCGTGGAAACAGGAAAGAAAGAGAGGGTTTAAGTGCAGCAATTTTAATTTGTTAAAAACAGAGCAACTGTTATGCTAAGTCTTAGCCTAATATCGCAGGACCTGTAGAAGCAGGGCTCACGTCAGAAGTGGGTGGGAAAACAGCAGCGCAGAGTCAGTGTGACCTAGTCTTAAAATAACAATGTTTTAAAAAGTAAAAGTAAAAGAATGCTGAATTAATTAGGACATAATATAAACAAAATGTAGATGTTTTCAATGAATGCAAGCCCCAAAAACTATAAATGCTTGTGTAATATTGCTTGTATTTCGAAGAAACAGAGGCAAAAATGTTCTCTGTCAGCTGTACTCTTCCCTTGTAATTGCTCAGATAAAGCTGTCTCTGGTTTTGTTGTTTCCAACTCTAAAAGTAAAAACTGAGTTTTCTTCCACATACAATTGCAAAGTATTTCATAAAAAGAAAAGGAGTACTTGTGGCACCTTAGAGACTAACCAATTTATTACTCTCTAAGGTGCCACAAGTACTCCTTTTCTTTTTGCGAATACAGACTAACACGGCTATTACTCTGAAAAGTATTTCATGTAAGGTGGAAATGGAAAAGTTATGTTTTGCTAAGTATGTTTATCCTATTTATATCCACGCATCATCACTGTATCTAAAGTTATGAATATTGGCTATATAGATCTGTATCCCAAATGTGTTTGTTCCTGAGGTAACACCAACCAGGTAAAATCTACATTGAAGCCAGACAGCTTTGTGCTGATTGCCCATCAAATACCATTGACTCTCACAATGGATCAGAGAAGAAACTTGTCCAGCTCAGCAAGTTTGCCTGTGGATGCCTTAGCCTCCAAATGGGCAATGGATGCTTCTGTGAGTCATCAAAGCCCTTTACGGGCATGTGACTTGCTCATGTGACCCTGGAGTCCATCTTGTGCCTGGAATTTTCCACAACCTGAGACTGTGAGCTTTGTTTGGGACAGTAAAATTCTACTCATTTGACAGAGGGTATAAAAGACCCTGGGAACATCTCCATTTTTGTCTTAATTTCCTGCTTAATTTCTCTGGTCAGGTTTTCTAACCCAAAAGCTGTTAAAAAAATTTTACCCAAGCTGTTTGGGTAAATTCCAGAAAGTCTTTTGCAAACTAGTAGTTTATTTCCTCACTGCGACAAGCGTCATACAAGAACTTTGCAATAGTTGTATGTATATGATCTATTAACCCTTTTAACTCTCTTTTTCTTTTCTCTTAAAAAAATTAAGCCGTTAGCTTTTAATTACTGAAGGATTGGCAACAGCATGATTAGTGTGTAAGATCTGAATTATATATTGACCTGGCTCCCTGGCTGCTTTCTTGGGATCAGAAAAACTCTGTTTGATTAAACTGATTTTCAATAACTACTCATCATAAAGTCTAGTGTCTGGGTGGTGAAGCAAATGCTGGAATGCCTAAGGAGGCTGCATTTTTGACCTCTGGTGAACAGTGAGTTGAGAAAGAAGTTCACTTTTTTTACTGGCTTGGTACATCTAATGGTAAAAGAATCACTAGTTTGGGGTGAGTCTACCCTATTTCTCAACAGTTTGTCCTGCATCTGGTATTCTCAGCTGTGACCCACTGTTTCACAGTGACAGTGTCATAAGTAAAATGAAGTAGCACTGCTAAATTAGCTGGGCTAGCGTAAAAAATATTTCTTCATGGAATGATAAAAAGGCTTTGTGTACAAAGGCTCATTTGTTAATGGTTGTAACATACTCGACGTAGTCAGGACTGTTGCCCAGACACATTCTGCTCTAACGGATGCACACCTAAAGGCTGGGACATGTTTATGAATGCCGTGGTGGCGTTGAACGTACCATCTTCCATCATGGGCAAAGAGGCCAAACAAGATGTTTTGGAGCACCTGAAGCTTTTGACCACAGACACCGGGGTTGATCAAGAAACAACCCTACTGTCTCCGTTTTTGCCTCCTAAAATGCAAAAACTGGCTAAACGACCAGAATGTTTAATGTGTAAAGTTTTGCATGCTTTACAAAAGTAATTTTAAAAATGGTAATGTTTTGCTTTAAATAAAAATGTCTATACTTTTCAAAAAATTTTACTATGTGTACTTGCTCTGAGTTGGCCATTGTAAAAACACATAAAAAACCCCCACCAGACAACAACTGTCTTTAAATTCCCACCAGGGGCTGCTTTATTGAGAAATACAGTTAAGGTAAATCAGTGCAAAATACACATTTAGGCTTGTTGAAACATGTTTTGAGAGTTAGAACACAGTTCTAAAATCTAGTCAGAAGTTAAACCTTTGCCACAGTGATGTAAGAAACAAACATGCAGTGATAGCCACAGGTGACAGAGTGGAGTCTTGTAATTGTCTGGTATGAAACGTGTCAGTGGAATTTTTGTTTAAAACTTCCATAATGCTGATAGGAAAGGACACGCTCTTTGGGGGGAGGAGGGGGTGTCCGTATGAGTCAAAAAACTCATAGTGGTCATGCGTCACCAAGTATAATGCGAGCCAACATTCACTTGGTTGGTTGTGTAAGTCTCTGGGACAGCTTGCCACGTGTCTGGATCAGCTGATAAAAAATGTTTCTTCTCTGATTTAACTCTGTGACATTGTCCAAAAAAATCCCCATAAACAATAATATTGACAGTGATTGTCAATGCCTTCACAAAATACATTTCTGCTCCCAGGTTCCTGGTTTTAATCAGGGAATAGTGATTAGCACATTCCTAGTTGGGAGACAGGCCTAAGGCAAATGAGGTGTAACCCTGTGAAAACTCCTGACTGATTAACAGAGAATGATCTTTCAGGGGGTTACCAGCCATTTGTACCAAGTTCATGTACTCTCTCATTCAGTTCCCACCCTCAAAGTCTGGCTGCAGAGTCTTAGCTGGTATCTGTTCACCATCCACATGCAAGGCCATAACATTAATATCCTAGTGTTTAAAGTGATAGGGGTTTTGAATGTAATTTCCACTAAACTTGTTATTATCCACAAGACCAAGAACAAGCATTTTGGGTAACTGCCCCAAGAATTGGTTCTCCTGGTTACTGACCCTGCTGCCTGTGGCCATCCTCAAACAGTCCACAGGATATTTAGCATTAGAGGTAAGCAGGGCATCCACGTACCTCAGATGGACACTCAGATGGATATTTCCATAGAAGGTGTCTTTACTGTGTGTCAGTTTAATTTTTACATCCATAACATTCAACAAAAGTTTTTCTTGGAAAAACTGGCTGCTTTGTAGATGAGCTAGCAGCTGAATCTTCCTACTCTAAGTGATCAGGTTTGCCCACCTCACGAACCGTTGATTCTCACCATCCAGCTCGGTTGCTTTGTGTTGTCCAGGAGTGTCTTTGTAACACAGGCGAGCAGAAAATTGTGTGGTTAGGGTGTTGTTGCCTTAATAGAGCACTGAGTCTATAAAGGCCGGGTGAGGGGAACAGTTGTTGCTTTGGCTTATGAGGCCATCTACCCATGTGACATCTCCCAGGTCCCAGGAAGATACCTTGGCTTAAGTATAGTATAATAAAGTCCAAGGTGGTGTTTTGGGGGAAAATCCCACAGCTGGCATTGCTGGGTAAAGTCATGTAAAAGCTGTGTCATAAATATAAAGGGAAGGGTAAACCCCTTTAAAATCCCTCCTGGCCAGAGGAAAACTCCTCTCACCTGTAAAGGGTTAAGAAGCTAAAGGTAACCTTGCTGGCACCTGACCAAAATGACCAATGAGGAGGGAGAGAAACAAAGGGTCTCTGTCTGTCTGTATGCTGCTTTTGTCGGGGATAGACCAGGAATGGAGTCTTGGAACTTTTAGTAAGTAATCTAGCTAGGTATGGGTTAGATTATGATTTCTTTAAATGGCTGAGAAAAGAATTGTGCTGAACAGAATAACTATTTCTGTCTATCTTTTTTGTAACTTAAGGTTTTTCCTAGAGGGATTCTCTATGTTTTTGAATCTAATTACCCTGTAAGGTATCTACCATCCTGATTTTACAGAGGGGATTCCTTTACTTCTATTTACTCCTATTTCTATTAAAAGTCTTCTTGTAAGAAAACTGAATGCTTTTTCGTTGTTCTCAGATCCAAGGGTTTGGGTCTGTGGTCACCTATGCAAATTGGTGAGGCTTTTTACCAAACCTTGTCCAGGAAGTGGGGTGTAAGGTTTTGGGAAGTATTTGGGGGAAAAGACGTTTCCAAACAGCTCTTCCCCAGTAACCAGTATTTGTTTGGTGGTGGTAGCGGCCAATCCAAGGTCAAAGGGTGGAATATTTTGTACCTTGGGGAAGTTTTGACTTAAGCTGGTAAAGATAAGCTTAGGAGGTTTCCATGCAGGTCCCCACATCTGTACCCTAGCATTCAGAGTGGGGGAGGAACCTTGACAAGCTGCGATTACTCTTTTTTTTTTCTCCATGCAGGAGTAATTGTTTTCTTTCATGTCTAAATGTCACAGAGTTGAGAAGCTTCCACCCAGCTGTCAAACTTATTGTGCCACCCCAACCATTTTTTATCAGCAGCCACTTTTTTGCTCCCTTTTCCTTTCTCCACGAGAACTCTTTCAATCCCATGAATCCTGTCCTCTTTGGGGTTAACTTTTTGTAATTCTTCAGGGTAAAAAGGTTGCACCCATGTAAACTTTTAATCGGTATACAGGTCTTTCTGTCCCTTGATTAAGGCCTCATCCACTACGAATATATCATCAGTCAATATTTGTTCATAACCATTTTCAAAAGCTCCTTCGGCTTGATATAGTCTCGCGTTGCCTTTTTTAAAAGGGGCAACAATCTGGTTTATTTTGAACTGTCTCCATAAGCCATTTTCCATATCTTCGGAGAATTTGTGGGGTTAACATCAGCAGGTCTGGTACAGATAGCTGTATGAAAGCTTTGGTTATAACTCTTTAAAACCTCAGGTAACACGTTGATATAAAGAAAAGTGTTGTGGGATGTAAAATATCTGCATGTCTTTGGTATTAAAATTCTGTTAAACTGCTGTTAAACAGCTCCAGCTTTGACTTCATTCTTAATGACGGAAAGGGGAGTATCCTGTCACTTTAACAATTTGCTTAAAAATTCTTTTCTCTGATTGCTTTGTAATTTTTGAGGCATGCGACCTTCGCTGAAAATTGTTTTAAAGTCCTTGGGTCCTTGGATACTTCACCCCCCTCCCCATCTTGTCTTTTAGGCCTAAGCCTTAGCCCAGGCATATTCAGATAGAATGGCTATCACTGTTAAGATATCCTTCAAACCACTTTTGTATATGGACCACTGCTGCAAATCCACCACATATGCCTGCCATTGTATATCCACATCTGAATCAAGAGTCTAGTTTCATTTAAAATGTGTTTATACCAGTTTGAGTAAAGTGTAAGCATCCTGGTCAAAAGCCAAGCTGTTATCTGTCTTCTACGTAAAAAAAAAAATATATATATATTTTTTGTCACTGCTTGAAAAAGAATGTTCACCCCTGTGAAGCTCTCAAGTTCCCCAGTGGCGTAATTCATATAATATTATGACTAAAACAAATATGGAGGGGTTGCATTCACAATAACAAACTGTTATTTATCATACGGTTTAACACATCATTGTACAGCTGCCTGTGGAGAATGGACACATGACCCATGCCATTACAGGGTCTGAGCTGATTCATTCTTCCATTTTGTTCTTATCCTGTGTCTCCTTTTGAGATCTGTGCCTCAGATATGAGCAAAAAAACCCAGCTGATGCAAGATAGATTCACCCCCTACTGGGCTACTCTCATAAATATAAAGGGAAGGGTAACAACCTTTATGTATGTAGTAACATAAAATCCCTCCTGGCCAGAGGTACAGAATCACTTTACCTGTAAGGGGTTAAGACGCTCAAATAACATGGTTGGCACCTGACCAAAAGGACCAATAAGGAAAGAAGATACTTTCAAATCTATGGGGAGGGGTTTTGTTTGTGCTCTCTTTGGTTGTTCCCTCGCTGGACACAGAGAGAGACCAACCAGGTAAACCATCTCCTGAAAAGATACCTGAAATGATTCATCTAAAATTACAGAAATTGTAAGTAAAGGCAAGGAAATGTGTTAGATTATCTTTTGTTTTAGCTGGTGAATTTTCCCTATGGTAAGGGGGAGTTTTATTCCTGTTTTTGTAACTTTGAAGCTGAGCCTAGAGGGAAATCCTCTGTATTTTAAATCTTTTTATTTAACCTGTAAAGTTATCTTCCATTCTGATTTTGCAGGTGTGATTCTTTTACTTTTTTTAAATAAAATTCTTCTTTTAAGAACTTGATTGATTTTCAGTGTCCTAAAAACCCAGAGGTTTGGTCTGTGCTCACTTTGTAACCAATTGGTTAGTATAGTATTCTCAAGCCTCCCCAGGAAAGGGGGTGAAGGTGTTTGGGGGAATATTTTGGGGAAACAGGGACTCCAAGTGGCCCTTTTTCCTGGATTTTTGTCAAAATCACTTGGTGGTGGCAGCAATACCGTCCAAGGTCAAGGAAAGTATTTGTGCCTTGGGGAAGTTTTAGCCTAAGCTGATAGAAATAAGCTTAGCGGGTCTTTCGTGCGGGTCCCCACATCTGTACCCCAGAGTTCAAAGTGGGGACAGAACCCTGACAGCTACCATTGTCTAGATCCTTAAATACCTCTTGAAAGGTGTTGTGGATCTGTTGAAAGTAGATACAAATCATGTTTTTATATATAAAAATATTGAGTTTTTAAAAATGTAAGTCAGATTGGTTTATTTACCTGTTTCTAGTAGTATGCTTTCCTTATATTTTAATTCTAAATTGTGAATGTGTATGTGGTGCACTTGTTTCTTTAATTTTTCTTAATTATTAGTAGCATTTCAGATATTGCATACAGATTTTTTCCACTTTAATGTATTCATTTAGGCCAAATGTCTTCCAGGATCTTACTAACTTTACTAATATTACACTTACTAACACCACAAACTCAAACAGGAAATAGTTTATGCAATATTTGCATCCAATGCCACCTTCTAATATACTTAAAATCCACAGTGAAGAAGGCTGAAATGTTTCAACCAGGTTCTACTGCAACATCACTATTTGCAGTGGCTGGACGCCCCCAGAGAAGAGCTTTGTCTTCTTGAAACAAAGGCCATGTCTATATGGTTGTTATTTTTACCAGAGTTGCTCTAGAAATGTTGCTCGACTTGGGCGGCTGACGTAACAGTGGATTTTTTTAACAAATTCTTTTGGCTGGTGTTATTCTCTGCGGAGCTGTCTGCACAGCTTGACTGTATATGTGACACCAGTCTTGGTGCTCCATGGTATCTAGACCTTCCTCTCTACCCCTCTGATCTGAAACTTCCCCATCCCCTGGTTCCCTTCCTTGTGCCAAAGCTTCCAGACATGGCCAAGTCCACCAGGTTGCACACGTAGATATTTAATGACAGAACCAAAGGTCAGAAATATTTTATGATGTCAGAAATTTGGCAGTTCAGTCCACTTCTCATGAGAATATCCACAATAAGGTATCCCCCAGGAGCAGGGAAGCTACCAAAGCAGTGGGCAAGGGGTAGGGGCAAAACAGAAGGCCATTGGTCTTAATCAAGAATCCAATAAGATCAGGTCTGAACACTAAACAATTCTAGTGGTCTCTGAGGCACACGCTTACATTGCACATTCTTGACTCTAAGAAAGAGCCACCTAAGGAGACCCGAGAAGTATGCAGATTTTCAATGGGGTGTTCCAGAATGCAAACCAAATTCAGCTCAACATCATGGAAATATGGCAAGTACAAGAAGCTACCCAAGAAACCCTAATTGGAACTGATTTTTTCAACCAGTATGTGATGCCATATAAACCTCTAGACATGTCTCTGTACCATCAAGGAGAAGCAGTTTGGTGTGACACCTGATGGGGGTAAAGCAGAGGTGTGCAAGGTCACTGTAGAAAGGAATGTGACACTGCTCCCTGTAGCAGAAACAGAAAGCCCGATACATGAGGCCTGGTAATAGGGCCTGATGTACAGCCAAAGGCCCAAGCTAAAGTCAGGCCCTTCCCTGATACAATACAGTTGCCTGCTTGCAGATTCACTGTCCAATATATGAACTTGGCAAGAATAGGGCTGGTGTTGCAAAAACACAAGCACTCCTACGCACTAAGTATTCATGCAAACACATCCCGGAAGGGTAGTACCAGAATACCCTGATACAAGGTTATAAAGTAAATTCATTCCCCGAAGATGATACAAGGACACACTGACCCCCTCTTAAAGACAGGGTGATGGATAGAGATGTTTTGATTGAACCAACATGTACAAAATGAAGGGGGGTAACTAACCACATCAGAAGGGCAATATGTAACTTGTTTGTATCAATGTATAAAGAGGAGTCTCAGAGGGAGTTTCTTTGGCCAGCCGATGTGGGAATGGAAAGTCCCCCATTCACTGAACTGAAACCATTGTCTCAGTATGCCTGTAGAGTCTGTCAAGTGCTATTACCATGCTTCATTGACAAGAAACCTGGCTGAGTGCCTTCGTTACTAAACCAAATCTTGTGGTCTTAATGGGCATAGAACATCAGGGTTGGAAGGGACCTCAGGAGGTCATCTAGTCCAACCCCCTGCTCAAAGCAGGACCAATCCCCAATTTTTGCCCCGGTCCCTAAATGGCCCCCTGTCATAAATATAAAGGGAAGGGTAAACACCTTTAAAATCCCTCCTGGCCAGAGGAAAAACCCTTTCACCTGTAAAGGATAACCTCGCTGGCACCTGACCAAAAGGACCAATGAGGAGACAAGATACTTTCAAAAGCTGGAGGGAGGGAAAAACAAAGCGTCTGTCTGTGTGATGCTTTTGCCGGGGGACAGAACAGGAATGGAGTCTTAGAATTTAGTAAGTAATCTAACTAGATATGCATTAGATTATGATTTCTTCAAATGGCTGAGAAAATAAGCTGTGCTGAATAGAATGGATATTCCTGTCTGTGTGTCTTTTTGTAACTTAAGGTTTTGCCTAGAGGGATTCTCTATGTTTTGAATCTAATTACCCTGTAAGGTATTTACCATCCTGATTTTACAGAGGTGATTCTTTTTTACTGTTTCTTCCATTAAAATTCTTCTTTTCAAGAACTGAATGTTTTTTTTCATTGTTCTTAAGATCCAAGGGTTTGGGTCTGTGGTCACCTATGCAAATTGGTGAGGATTTTTACCAAACCTTCCCCAGGAAGTGGGATGCAAGGGTTGGGAGGATTTTTGGGGGAAAGACGTTTCCAAATGGGCTCTTTCCTAAGAAAATAAACTGGATAAATGTTTGGTGGTGGCAGTGGAAGTCCAAGGGCAAAGGGTAAAATAGTTTGTACCTTGGGGAAGTTTTATCCTAAGCTGGTAAAAGTAAGCTTAGGAGGTTTTCATGCAGGTCCCCACATCTCTACCCTAGAATTCAGAGTGGGGAAGGAACCTTGACACCCCTCAAGGATTGAATTTACAACCTTGGGTTTAGCAGGCCCAATCTCAAACCACTGAGCTATCTCTCCCCCACAAGTTCAATTGGAGCCTGCTGCAGGGGCTAGACGCTCAGAGCCAGTACAGAGAGCAAACAGAACGCACACCTAGCCAAGGACTAACACCCCTCCCGCCTCCCCTGAAGAGCAAGATGCTCATTCCCAGATGGCTTAAGAGAAACCCAACAGACTGGACCAATTCCCAGTTACATCTCCGACAACTCCCAGCTGGATCTCTGCCAGCATATCTAAACAACGCCAGTAGACTCTGATTTTCATAAATATATATGAGAATTTGTGGACACATTGCCTGTTTGTCCTGCTGACACCCTCTCAGTGCATTCATTACACATTCACTCTCACTCCAACCTGTCTTTCCACCCACCCACTAATTACATGCTCCACAAGATACAAGCTTACTGATTCACCTATCCCCATTCATCCCACACTCTCCTATCATCTCATTCTGTGTGCACCTACCAGATAGCTAGATAGCTAGCTAGCTAGATATAGATTCTTCTGTACATTTATGTCCCGACTCCACACCCACATGCTTACTCTGCATAACCATTCTGCACACCTCAGCCCTCTGCACTTCACAAAGCATCTAGCATTTATAGCCAAGCCCAGGGAAGAATGTGGTTGCCATGTGTTCAGTGGAAATCTGACCTTTCCCAGTAAACACTGCAGGCCCACCCTCCCTGCCTCCATTATCCCTGTCTCCCGTTTTCTGGGCAAGAAACTGTCACAGGCCTATTCCCGATTAAACCAGTTCTCTACAATACCTGGTCTCCCAGTTCTAATGCCTGGCTCCTCTTTCCCTGGTCAGAAAATCACTCGCTTTCAAAGCCCCAGGTCCCCACTACATTCCCCAACCAAGGGGCAGCTCAACCTTGTTCCCTCAAAATCCCCAGCACCCTCATCCTTACTACACCTGAACTCTTAGCTCCTTCAGGCAGCAGCACCCTGCCCACCCCACAGTAGGGCCCTGGTCATTACCAGTGAGGCCCATTTCAGGAGCGAGCTGACTGCTGCCAGGGGACCCCAACCCCAAATCCCTTCTGTGTGCCTCTGATTCCCACAGAGGGCTGCCTCCCCATCCCACCTTACCTGCCTCCAGCCCCACACATCCCTCTGACTCTTTAAATCCATGCATATACCCTTCCGTCCATGGACACAAACTCTCAGTCTTGGAGGAGAGCTGGCCAGAATTATAAGATAACAGGAGGAGGAGCAGGCCACCAACCACCCTCAAGAAAGTCAGCACGGTGATGGCCATCTCCTCAAGACACTGTAGTGTAGGGGTAAGAGGTGGTTGGGCCTCCCCCCAGGAACAGAGCACAAAGCAAGAGGAAAGCATAGGACTGTTTGGAGGGAGGATTCCATCGTGAGGGGCCTAGGAGAAAGGAGGTTTGATGGGATGCAAGGAGATTATTACCCCCCACTCACACATCTCACTGAGCGATAGAGATTAGGGATCAGGGTGTGAGAGTCACTGAGTTAGTGAACCTTCCTCAAACTTCAGCAAAGTTTCACTTCAACTCCCCATTGGTCCAGAAAAGAGAACAGGGTGGAATTAATTGGCAGAGGAAAGGGAAGAGGAGGCATTTTTTATTTTGAGAGTAGGTGGTTTTATCTGGAGCAGTGCACTCATTCACATCTGTGACACCCATAAGTCTCCAGCCCCTCCCAAACCCAGTCCTGGCTATCAGTATGACAGCCAGGTATCAATTAAAGGCAGATCCTTAGGTTCCAGTCAGCAGCTGGAGGGAATCCAACTCAAGCATGGCTACCTGTGTGAGAACTGTATTAAAATTGTAAGGTATCACTTTAAATGCTGCATGTAAAATGTTGATAAAAATTGCAAAAAAACCAATACACAAATGCACACACCATAGAATCATAGAATCATAGAACATCAGGGTTGGAAGGGACCTCAGGAGGTCATCTAGTCCAACCCCCTGCTCAAAGCAGGACCAATCCCCAATTAAATCATCCCAGCCAGGGCTTTGTCAAGCCTGACCTTAAAAATATCAAAGGAAGGAGATTCTACCACCTCCCTAGGTAACGCATTCCAGTGTTTCACCACCCTCCTAGTGAAAAAGTTTTTCCTAATATCCAACCTAAACCTCCCCCACTGCAACTTGAGACCATTACTCCTTGTCCTGTCATCTTCTACCACTGAGAATAGTCTAGAACCATCCTCTTTGGAACCACCTCTCAGGTAGTTGAAAGCAGCTATCAAATCCCCCCTCATTCTTCTCTTCTGCAGACTAAACAATCCCAGTTCCCTCAGCCTCTCCTCATAAGTCATGTGTTCCAGACCCCTAATCATTTTTGTTGCCCTTCGCTGGACTCTCTCCAATTTATCCACATCCTTCTTGTAGTGTGGGGCCAAAAACTGGACACAGTACTCCAGATGAGGCCTCACCAATGTCACCATGCTGCCAATCTCTTGCCTGTGAGAGCTGTGCTCTGGAATTGCATTCTGCACTAAGGCCCTCATCGGAAGTGAGTGTAGTGTAGACTTTTAACCAGGTAGTAGATGTTGTCTGGGTGTAAATGTTCATGTTATAACTTCTTCAAGGCAGGCACAGGTCAAATGTATTTCCCTGAAATCCCCCAGGAATTTTTATTGTGCTGTACAAATAACAATCATAATTAACAGATTGCAACACACGCTTTATCAATGTCACTTCTGCATCAAAACAAGATATCAACAGATCAGTATGTCACTATCCCTAGTGCCCTATAAAAACATAGGCTCTCCATCTTCTGTTTATCTTGATCTCTCTTCTCTCCAGTACTGCTGAATTCCTGGTCATATTTAAGCCATGAAGATCCTTTACCTTCTCTTTGCTTTCCTCTTCTTGGTGGTGCAAAGCAATGAGGGTAAATTAGGTCCTAGAAGCCCTAGTGACTGACTAGGAATTTATTTCAGGCTTTCTACTAATGTACAACAAACACGCACTCCTTGCACCAAGGAATTTACAATCCCTGTATACGACAAGAGAGAAAACAGAGAATTAGAGATGGAGCTCAAGGAAGCAATGAAACAATACTGTTTAGATCTTGGGCTTATGTCTGTGTTGAGCTGATATTTAATGAAACCCCAGCTAAAATCCAATTTAATATATTCTAATCTAAATATCCTGAAGGATGAGGATATGCACAAGAATGTTTGCATAAAGTTTCACAGACAATCAGCCATTCAGGGAAGGGACTTACGTAAGAACATAAGAATGGCCCTACTGGGTCAGACTAAGGGTCCATCTAGCCCAGTATCCTGTCTTCTGGCAGTGGCAGGTGCCAGGTGCCCCAGAGGGAATGAACAGAGCAGGTAATCATGAAGTAATCCATCCCCTGTCGCTCATTCCCAGCTTCTGACAAACAGAGGCTAGGGACACCATTCCTGCCGATCCTTGCTAATAGCCATTGATGGACCTATCCGCCTGATTTTATCTAGTTCTAGTTCAAACCCTTCAGTTTCTAAATGTCATCCAACCCAGTGCTGAACCAGTTCAAACCTGCTCAGCCAATCAACACTGATGATACTGCCTGGTACATCACTGTTAGGAGTCAGAAAGAGTCAAAAGAATGGCAGTAGCCACTACAGGAAGCTGGCAATGTAGGCAGCTACCTCCCTTCTATTCCATAAAGGCGTAGGGCTGTGAAGAAAGCCTACGTTCAGTGCTACTCCTCTGAATTGGGAAGTCAGGGAGCCAGCTGAATTAACTCTCTCGATTGTCTTCTTAATGGAGCCATTACGGTTATTCAGGTATTTTTAAAGATCTAGTAGAATGTTGTACAAGAAAACATTAGGGCTTAATTATCCAGATCTCAGCCAATGAGATGTTCATTGAATGAGAAATGCCCGTCATGCTGCAGTCACAAATCTTGTTTAACCACTGTGTGAATGAGAATCAAAACTCTTTTTCTTTGTGCAGCATTAACTCGTCCTCCCCGTCGCTTCTGGCTATGTGGCCTTCAGGGGGGTAGATGCTACTTTAACAATTGTTCCCCCAATACTTTTCTCATTTTGATACTGCTTTCTTGGGTTCCCTTGCTGTAAATGATGGACGGTACGTTCACGATTCCACAACAAGATTTTACTGTGTGAACATAAATATTTGTTTCTCTCTTTTATAGATCCAAGCAGTTGTTTAATCTGCTTGGACACTTAGCACCCACACAGCCCAGGAGTAAGGGTCAAGCAGTCCTGTGCTGCCCTGATTCTGGACTGGATTGACCCTACATATATTAGCCTAGGATATATTAGAACAACTGTTTTGGCCTCTCCTACTTACAGCTTCCTTATCCATGCTGTCCCAGTCAGGAGAAGCCCAGAATCTCTGTTGTGCTAATGGTTATACAGCCCCTCTAATAACGTTCAACACAATCTCCAAGACCACTCCTAGGACAGTGTTGCAAGGAGAGCGGCATACGGACAGTTATAGCAGCTGTGTGTTGCTCATTCATTGAAGTAATTTTCCCCCCAAAGCTTTTTACATGTGTTACCAGAATAGCTTAATAGAGAAAAGGGCGGCAGCAAGAGTCACCTCTAGGTCTACGTTGTTGTTTCATTTTAGAATTTGTTTCAGGGAAGAACAAAAGTAAAGTCTGTAGGAGAGAGTGTAAGGGATGTCTCCTCTGAATGAAACTCCAACAACTCTGAGACCAAAATGGCTGCTCTCCGCAGACAGGCGGCATCTTGAGAACTTTAAATCTATAGTTTACAAAAAAGAAAAGAAAAGAAACATGGTGTGTGTGTGTGTGTGTACAGGATCTGCCACATCACAATATAAAAGCATTGAATCTATCACAGATCAACTAGATTAACTATCCCACGTGTTAGCTTCTCATCAAGGCTTATACATTGGTGTTGGTCCTGCTTTGAGCAGGGGATTGGACTAGATGACCTCCTGAGGTCTCTTCCAACCCTAATATTCTATGATTCTATAACTGTTTCAGGATTTTTATATGTCAATTTCCTGTTACCAATGGAAGGATCCTATTTTCAATAAGTGGCTGAGGACAGATTCAATTATACCATTTTCTTGGTAACACTCACAATAGAAGCAGCTACCAATCTGTTTCCATAATAACTCCTTCACAGTAACAGATGCACGTCATTGGGTGCCCTCACTCTTTAATGCCTTGAACAAGCAACAGTCCACTTTGAGGAGTTATTCTATTTTCAGTCCCTAAGGCAGCTCAGTATGTGCTCTGAGCCTTTGCATTTCTCCTTTTAGAATTCCAGAGCGAACACAAACCTTGGTGACTTCAGCGGTATCATTGCTCAGAATTTCTTTCCAGTGGTTTAAACATGTAAAGTTCCCACATTACAGTGAACTTGGCCAAACTGATGATCTGCAGCATCTTCTATTCCTGTTCTTGTTACTTGCTGGATGCACTGTAAACTATACAGGATGTCCAGCAGGGTCCATTTAATATTGCAGCAATGACTGGTCCCAGAGAAGCTCCTGGGAGGGCAAGAGACTTTCCCAGCCACAAAAATACCAGAGAGGCAGCTGCCGGGCAAGTGATGTAAAGCTGGGAGCTGCAAGCTGGCAACTGCAGGGCTGCTCTCCTGGCTAGGTCACTGAACATGTATGGAGATTGTCACCAGGCAGAGCTGTTAGCATGGAACTGCCACCAGAACACGGTCAGGCAATATGCACTGGGAGGCGGAACTGAATTTGTGTGTGCTTTCTTCAAGAATAACGTATTGAGCCGTAGGAATTTGTTGGCTTAGTTTCTGCTATGGACAAAAGTGTGTTTGATAGAAGAACTGGATATGGCTGCACTCACCATTTAGTGATGGGAAAATTCTAGCACTGTCTTTGATTTGAAATGTAATGCCATAGTTTTCCTTGTTTTAATGGATATAAACACAGAAGCTGAGAGCTTCTTTCCTTTTTGAAGTTCTGGGAGTGTAATGACACCAGAGATTGTCAATGCAGGATATCTGGGAGACGGTGCCTTGCTTCCTGGTGCGGGAGGGGTTTTGGGGTGCCGGATCCAGGGCATGTTCACTTTGGGCAGCTCCCCACAAGCAGTGACCCGTCCCAGCTGCTCCTAGGCAGAGGCGTGGCAAGTGGCTCTGAGCACTGCCTCTGCCTGCAGGTGCTTCCCCCGCAGCTCCCATTGGCCACGCTTCCTGGCAGGCCCATGTCCCTCTGACCCCACAAACACCCTCATATGCCTCTGCCCCGTCCCCACCCATCTCTGGACAGCAAACTCTCTGGTTTGGTTCCCCTCTTAACTTAGTCTTCTAGGAGAGGCCCCAATGCCCCCCACTCCCTCTGGTCACTTGGCTGACCCCATCCACAGTCTCTGGGGTCTCCAATGCAGACTCCCCCACCCTCACTCTGTCCAGGCCCAGATTCACAGGCAACAGAGCTGCAGCAGCTCCATCCCAACTAGCCATGGAGTTCTTCCACCCCTTGCTTGGTGCAATGAGGGACTGGACCTTTAGGGAAGCCTGAGGGGATGGTTACCCCATTCCAGTGGTCCTGAATAACCCAGCTGCCCACCGAGTGAGTGGAAGGAGGTTTCAGGGATAGTTAATGTCTGGGAGAAGGAAGGTCTAGTGAAAACCCAGACTATTGTTACTTGACGGGCCTGGAACTGGAGCTTCGTGCAGTGTGTGTTGAGGGGGGCAGGCTCCCATCTCCTCCAGCCAGTGCAGTCACGTGTTTGGGGTAAATAGAACCACCTGGGATGGATTTGGGTGTGGTCCACTGACTGGGGGTGTGTGAGCCAAACCGGAGGCTCCAAGCTCAGGCAGGGAGAGAGCTGCTGGAGGAGATGCTGTGGGAAGCACTCAGCCAGGAGATAGACCCAGGAAGGAGGGATGTGAAAACCCCAAACCTGAGGGAAGGGTCTATAGGCCAGGGAGGCCAGGACAAGGACCACACACGCCCCAGGCAGGAGGACTCTGCATCCCTGAAACCGGAAGCAGAGCTGAGTAATCTGAATACTAGTCCCCAAGAGAGGGGGAATGTTGTTTCATTGGCTCTGGGTGTACGTCAATCGTTTCTGGAATTCAGAGGCAGGGTGAGGCAGAATGCATCCCAGGCCATGAGGGGGTATCCTGGGATGGCAACTGTCTACAGGTGGAGTTTACCCACCCACATGATGAGTCAACCCCCTATCACCAGCAAACTTAAACAATGTGAATGAAATTAATCCTGAGAGCTGCTTGTCACCTGCACCTACCTTTGGCTTCTACATGTCTGACCCATCATCTTAAAGCTGTAAAACATAACCAGAAATGCTGCTCTTATGGTTAGTGTCTAAACAGGACTGATAATGATGGGTTTAGTTCCCAGTTCTGCCACAGACTCCTTGTGTGACCTTGGGTGAGTCACTTAATCTCTCTGGGCCTTAGCTCCTCATTTTTACAGAGGACTTAATAGCACTTTTTTTGTTTCCCCTGTTTATTTCAGTGGTAAGCTCTTTGCGGCAGGGACCATCCTTTATTATATTCAGTGCCTAGCACCATAGGGCTCTCGTCTAGGCTGAGACCCCTGGTAATGCCCATAATAATTACTTTTAAGCCTGGTGTAACATCTGTCACTTAACCAGAGTGTCACAGATAAATACAAGGTGGGACAGATTGTTATCTTCTCCAGAGCTGAGGAAGAGCTCTTTGAAGCTAGAAACCTTTTCCCCTGTTGTATTATTTTAGATGGACTATACAGCCCCAAAGATGTTAACATAACCTAGTCACTGTCCAACATTAAACTCTGTTAAATATGGCTTGGGGTTGGTATACAGAGACCCTCAGCCTGCACAGAACCATGGCAAACACACCATTAAAAATCCTTTCCCCCTTTTATTAAAGATAAAGAAAGGAAGAAAAAAAGTTAAAGCATTTGAAATGTAAAGTACTGAGTAAAGCCTTCATTTAACAACATCCCCAGTTCCCTTTCGCTATAACTGGAGAGTCTTTAAAGGAAAAAAAAAATATTCTTATTTGAAAGTTGTTTACGTGAAGACAATGATGGTAATACCCAGTGATGAGTTGCCAAAATCTTAACAACCGGTTTCCTCCTCACCCCACGAGGGGGTCCTGGCCCACCCCTGCCCTCCAGGACTCCTGCCCCACTCCCACCCCTGGGACTCCTGCCCCATCCAACCCCCTCCCCTGTCCCCTGACTGCCCCCAGAACCTGGCAGGAGGGTCTCATAGGCCACCGTAGTAGGTACCCACCCTGCCCCACCCCTAAGAGCCTGCCGGGGGGCAAGGTGCGGAGTCCCGGCAGTGCTTACCTGGGGCAGCTCCCAGGAAGCATCCGGCAGGTCCCTCTGTCTCCTAGGGGTGGGGTAGCATAGCTAGGGGGGGAGCAGAGGGAGCGGCCACTCCCCCCACTGATCACATCAAAAGTTGCACCTTAGGCACCGACTCCCTGGGTGCTCCGGGGCTGGAGCATCCACGGGGAGAATTTGGTAGGTGCAGAGCACCCACCGGCAGCTCCCCACCCCGTGCCTGGCCCCAGCTCATCTCTGCTCTTCCTCCGCCTCCTCCCCGAACGCACCGCCCCGCTCTACTTCTCTGTCCCCGCCCCCCCCCTTCCTCCCCGCCCGGCTTCCCACGAATCAGCTGTTCACGCGGGAAGCCTGGGAGGGCTGAGAAGCAAGTGGCGGCTTCAAGCTCAAGCCCAGGGAGGCGGAGACGGAGGTGAGCTGGGGCGGGAAGCGGTTACCCTGCGCGCCCCCCCGGGTTACCTGCTGCAGCACAGAAACCCTCCTCGTGCCCCCCCCAGCCCCAGCTCTCCTCTGCTCCGCCTCCGCCTCCTTGGGCCTGAGCGCAAAACCATCGCTTGCTTCTCAGCGCTCCCAGGCTTCCCGCGCGAACAGCTGATTCGCGGGGCAGAGAAGCAGAGTGGGGCGGCGCGTTCAGGGGAGGAATCGGAGTGGAGGTGAGGTGAGCTGGGGCCGGGCGCGGGGCGGGGAGCTGCCGGTGGGTGCTCTGCACCCACCAAATTTTCCCCGTGGGTGCTCCAGCCCCAGAGCACCCACGGAGTCGGTGCTTAAGGCACCACTTTTGGCCAGTTGTTAAATTTAGAAGCCCTTTTAGAACCGGTTGTCCCTCGGGGGACAACCGGTTCTAAAAGGGCTTCTAAATTTAACAACCAGTTCCAGCGAACCAGGTCCAGCTTACCACTGGTAATACTGGTAATATATTTTGGGGAAAAGGGGAGTTATTCATCAACATGGGCTGGAGCTGTCGCTGTTCATTTCCAATCCCATTTCCTGAAAGAGAAAATAAGAAAAATACACACAAAAGGAGGAGAGAAAAATGCAGCTCCTGTCTTATGTTGACTCTCAATTGAAACCTCACTGTTGAAAAAACACAGGCACAGCACATGGACTTATCAGCCACTCTGAGACATGGCAAACCCACATCAGCATCAGGCTCTTTAGACCATTGCTTTTAGATGCCCCTTTCTGATCACAAGCTTCAAGCAGTGGTGTAAAATAAATAATCTTGGCTGGCTAAGATAGACTCTTATTAGACAGAAGGAAAAAGAAGAGGGATAAGAAAGAGTAGAAATAAGGTGGGGAAGGAAAAGAACAGATAAAGGAAAGGTGTGTGTGTAAGAGAGAGAGAAATTGTTGCATCCTAGGTCACCTTGATCATGTTTGGAATTCAGCTGGAGCTGATAGAGGAGGTGATGTCATCTGGGTCTTTCAGGATAAGGATGAAGATGGTCTGTGGTTCCAGGAGATGGTGAGGGGCAGTTGATGGAAAAGTTCGCTCTGGTTACCAATTTCTCTCCTCAGAGTCTCCATCTTTAAGGGCCCCAAAAGGTAGTGATGGGTGGAATAGTCCATCTCCTCATTGTTTTGTCATCAATTAGGTCTAGTTTCAGACACACCAGTTTTGGTTCACCCGCTTCTGGTTCCACACTTTTCTTGTTTACTTTAATATGGTTCTTGAGTGATATCAGGAGGCCTTTTTGTTGGGGCTAATTCAGCCTGTCTGTCTCCTTTCGTACCTTTCCCCCCATCAGTATTTGTTATTATAGGTTATTTTGACAATTTATGAACTTACACTCCCTTTTCACAGTTGAACTCACAGTTAGAGATAATATGTAGGCAGAATTATGACAATATTCCTCCATCAACAGAGGTTGGTCCAATAAAAGATATTATCTCACCCACCTTGCCTTTCTCATAATAATAATAATAATAATAATAATAGGTTAAAGTAATGTTTGCTTTTAAAAGACCCTGGAACAGCGTAATTCATTTGACTCATTTTCTTTGTTCACTACCAATAAAGTGGTTAAAAATTAATGGAGTAGTGAGACAAAACAGCTATATATGCCTCTCTGCTGCAACCAAATTATTTTTGACTCTTCATTTGTAAATTATTAAATTAATCAAATAAATCAATTAATTATTCAAAACTTGCTCAAATTGCAGGTCTCTGTTACAGGATCCTTAACATCGCTTTCAAATGACCATCTGGTTTCTTAAATTTTAATTGACAGCTCTCCTTCATCTCTTAAAGCTATAAATAATACTGCCATGGAAAATAAGAGCTGAATTTATTGTATCTCTGTTATGAACTCTTAGGCATAAACCGTAGCATATGGAAGAAAAAATACATCAATTCAGAAGCAGTCTCTGCGATTTGATGTGGTTTAAAGGCTTTGGCCTAAGTTATGCCTGGAATTCTGATCTATCCATGGATGTGTATGACATTATTAATACTAACAAATTCCATATTTTCTGTATCATCCTTACAACTAACAAGTCCTTGCCTTAAGCAAGCTACCCTCTGATTATACCTTGTAAATCCCCGGGGTGGGTCCAAAGCCTATTGAAGTAAACAGACAGTGAAGTTCAACCACATTACATTTATTGCATGCTGCTCAGACACTAATTGCATAATTCTGAGAAAAATACAATCAGGTGTGTCTGGTAAGGCTTGTTCTTTCCAATCCCATATCCAGCGCTTGCCCAGGGTTCCATGAATCTCTCCAGAGAGACCATGCTTTTACTCTTTGATTTGCCAGTGTGGAAGTTAGATGTAATTGACAGTCATTGCCAGGATGCAGAAAGTAGCCAGGAAGGATGGGCTTACAGTTTACTCAGTAGCCTAGGACTGAGAAAGGCAGGGCTCAGTTCCTAGCTCTGTGGCAGACCCCTTGTGTGACTCTGAGCAAGTCACCTCATCTCTCTGAGCCACTGCTCCCTTCTGTAAAATGAAGATAATTATACAGTAAAAGCTGTGTTATCCGACCCTGTACCAATCAGAAAACTCTATAAACCCGCATTTCTAATCTTCACAGAAAGTCAGGTTTATAGTCCGGTAGGCACGGGACCAGCAGGCTCCCTACCTGGCTCCACGTGGCTCCCCAGAAGCAGCGACATGTTCCTGCTGTACCCAGATGGAGGAACAGCCACGAGGCGTTTGGGGTGCGCGGGGTGCGGGGCTGGGGGTTGGGGCATGGGAGGCGGGGGCGGGCGCAGGCTCTGGGAGGGAGTTTGGGTGTGGGAGGGGGCTTGGGGCAGGGGCTTGGGGCATGGGAGGGATTTCAGGGTGCCAGATCCAGGGGATGTTCACCTCGGGTGGCTCCCTGCAAGCAGTGACCTGTCCCCGCTGCTCCTAGGCAGAGGCATGGCAAGCGGCTCTGAGCACTGCCTCCGCCCGCAGGTGCTGACCCTGCAGCTCCCATTGGCCACGCTTCCTGGTGCATGTCAATTCTCCTTCTGCCACCCTCTCTTCTCCATACTCTGCAGTACCACATCACCTTCTCTTGTGCCACGTAATCCAGACGTGGCCCTATGGAGCATGGTCCCATGCAGAAATTAAAATAACCACACAAATCCTCTAACCATTTCATTGTGCATATGGGACCCCTGGGGACCAATGAGAGATTCCCGAAAACAAGTCCATATTGAGGAGAACGGAACAGAAGAAAGCAGGCCAGGCTGCTTTAAAAAGTGAGGGCCTGCCGGGAAGCGTGGTCAGAGGGATATGGAGGGCTAGGGGAAGGTGGAGTGGGATGGGAGGTAGAAGGATGTGGGAGCAGAGGAACTCAAAAGAGATCAGGGATTGGGGTTGCTGGCACCAGTCACCTGGGGGATTGAGGCCTCACTCTCTGACATGGGCCTCACTGGCAATGAGCAGAGCCCTGTTGTGGGGTGGAGCAGGGAGCTGCTGCCTGAGGGAGCTGGGTGTTTGGGTGGAGTGGGGCTGTGGGTACTGGAGATTTGAGGAGAACCAAGCTGAGCTGGCCCCTTGGCTGGGGGATCTAGTGGGCACCTGGGGCTTTGAAGGGGGTTGTTTCTCTGAGTAGGGAAAGTGGAGCCAGGCATTAGAACAAGGAGACCAGCTACTGGAGAGAGCTGATTTCATGGAGTTAGGACTGTGCCAGTGTCTTGCTCAAGAAATCAGAAGAAGCAATAAAGGGGGTGGGGTGTGGTCCTGGTTTGTTTACTGGGTGAAATGGGACTTTCACTTAATCCCTTGGATCCCCAAACTTCCCTGGGCATGGCCATAAATGCTAGACCCTGTGGCTGTTCTCTCCTTGTCCTTATGTACCTTGGCTGCTCCTGAATAGAAGGGCACGGGACTCCAGAATGAGGTGTGTAGGCAGAATGAGTGGGTAAGTGTAGGGGCAAGGTTGTGGAAGATTGGCGAGGAGCTAAGTGGTGGACTGGGTATGTGACTGGATGTGAGCGGAGGATGCAGGCAGTTTCAATGAACTTTGTCCAACAGACCCTGCCAAAAGATATTGTAGCATAGCTCAGCATATTTTTGCCTGTAAATAAGGCAGTTTATGTAATAAGCATAAATTATATATATAAGACTGTAACCAGCTGTTGACCCCATGTAACCCCGATATAAGCACAGAGAATATAGCGCCAAAGAGGACTCCCCCACAATGGATTCCTGCCTGCTCAGCTGTCCCGAACGGCCAGAGTCCCCTGCAGCCCCTCCGCGTGTCCTAGGGGCTCCCCACGTAGATTGGAGAGTAAGTTCTTCCTTCCTTCAATAAAGCATAATTTACTATTCTTAGGCCTGAGTGTCCTCCTTTCACTGATATCTCCCCCCCCAGCCCTTGCGGACACAATAGGGGAGTTTGGGATGAATGGGGATAGGTGATGCAGTAAGTTGTAACTTGGGCAATGTGGTGTAATGAGTGTGTGGATGGAGAGAAAGGTTGAAGTGAGAGTGGGTGTGGGATGAACGTTAATTGAGACGTATGGAAAAAATGCACCAAGTGGGTGTGAGCAGCACAAACAGGGAAGTGCCACAAATTCATATATATCTTTATGCAAATCAGAGTCTATTGGCTTGTTGTTTTCAAGTGTTCTCCAGTGCACAGTTGGGAGTTGGTAGGTATGCAATTGGAGGTGATAATATCTGTTGGGATTCAACAAGCATCTTCAGACCAACGCTTATTATGTCTGAAAGTATCAGAGAGAATTACTTTTTCACCCTTTAAATGATTTCACAACAATAAAAATACATAGAATTTCCCCTCACTTTCCTACACTTTCCTCCCTCCCTTTTTCTGGTGGAAAAAATACATTTGTAAAAAGGGAGAAAAAGGAATGAAAAAAAAATCTGAAAAGTGAGAATGGAAAACCAAAACTTTCCAGTTTACAAACCCCAAAACAAAATGGAATTTCAACACATTGCAGGGTTGTTGGGACCTCTAGGGACCAATGAGAGATTGTCATTGTCATTGACACAACAGTGTCATTTAGCAATTTAAACAAACAAAAACAAATAATTTCTAACTCATAATTTTTCTAGGAAAACAATCAGCTTTCTGACCAGCTCCACTTACGGCTTTTAGTTCCAGTGTAGCTATACCAATGTGACAATGATTCAAATCCCCTGTGTTAACGTCAGCTCCACCAGTTGAACTTCATCTGTATAGCAACACTGGTAAAACAAACAGCAGTATAGAAATGCTCTTAGTCTTGTCTTCTTGAAACACACCTCTCCAAAAACAGACAGCGTATCTCAATGCTGCAGCTCGGAGCAAGCCTCCCAGTCTGGGTAGACAGACTTAAGCTCGCTGGGTTCAACTGAAAATATCAGTGTGGACATTTTGGCTTGTGCAGCCACTTAGGTACTCAAGCCTGTATGACCCCCAGGGTCTGAGCTCGGGTGACTAGCCCAAGTCTCCATCAGAGACACAATGTCCACAGTGATATTTTTAGTGCATTAGCTCAAGCCAAGATAACACAAGTCTCTGTCTAGCTGAACTGAAACAATCACTCCCAACTGCAGTGTAGACATTCACCTAGCCACTGCCAACTCTAATAGTTCAGTAGAACCCAGTTGAAGCTTTTCAGCTTTCTTGACTTTCCAGTGTTTTCAATACACTGGAAGCTGGTGTCGGATGTGACTATAACATGGGCTATCTGTGGTGTTCTCACCACTCTGTGTGTTAATAAGGCCCTGCAATGTGTTTGGCCTAGATGAAATTTTAAGTACTAAACACTTCTACACAAAATCTGAAATACATTAATAATTAGGAAACTCTAATTAAACGAAACAGGTACAACATAGTCACATCAGCAATTTAGGACTTTAAAATGAAAGCAAAGTAAATTTCTAGTAAAAAGTAAATAAAACGCTGATTTTAACAAAATTAAACTTTTCTAATATTTAAAAAAATCCATTATTTTTGTCTACTCTGCTTGTTTGTTTTTTGTTTTATTTGTTTTCAGTTATTCTCATTTTCCCCTGTTTTCAAAGAGACAAAAGTAATAGCATGAAGTAAGTAGGGGGGAAATGTAAAACTGAAACTTCTTTGAAACGATGTGGTGATTTTTTTTTTTTAAATAAGTTATTGTGAAAAAGTTATAAAGAAAAGCATTTTTTGAAATTTTCAAAGTTTCGTAATATTTTTCTTTGTCTGTATCAACCCAGGTATAATAGTAAGCAATAGTCATTTTATAATGGGATGTGGTTTGTGATTCAGGTTTGTCAAAAATGCCTTGGAAGGCCTTGCCTCTACTAAGAAAAACAGGTTTTGCTCACATGTTAACTAATATGTCTTAAACTCCATGTGTAGACAAGGTAGATGTAGTTTAAGCTCCTCCATCTCTTCTGTGCTTTTGGACCCAATCTCTCTGGTAGGACAGGTGGGGGAGAGGTCCCCACCAGTCCCAGTCTCTCTGGTGTGTGGTCGGGGGAGGGGGGGGGAGGAGGTCCCAGCAGTCTGTCTCACCTGGGATAAGCCCTTGAAGACAGGTAAGAAGCAACAATTGAAGCTATTAGTGACCAGCTGGAGCAGGGGCAGTGGCTTGGTCCCCAGAAGTCCCTGGCTTCCCACTTCCCCAAAACCTTATGTCACCATCTTCTGATGTTGCCTCCTCCAACTCTTCTGCTTCTGGGCCCACTCCGGAAGGATAGCTGGTGGGTTGGTGAAGATATTTATGTGAATTTGTAGCAGCATCTATCACCAAGGCAGTGGGGTGGGGGACGGGGAATATATCTCCATAGTGAAGAAGCAAGGAATCATCCATGCTGTCTCCCACATTCACTTGCTTCACATGTATGCTGTCATTCTCCTCCCTGCATATACATGGAACCCTTCTGCCAGACTGTATCAGCAGAAGTAAGAGCTGGGTTCAATACCTAGGGGCTCCTCTTCACATTACAAAACAGAACTGGCTCTAGCCCCACCCAGAAATCTGGGTAAACTAATCATCACCCCAGGTGCCTCAAAGGCTGTCTACACTACACATCACTGGCTGCAGCATGTTGGGTACATGTAGCTACATGCCACCATGAAAATAAGCTGTGTCCACAAACCAGCGTATAACTAGAAGTGTCAGTGAAAGGCTCTGGCAGAGGCGAGGACATGGGGAAAGAGTTGGCTAAGCCCTGCCAGAGCCTTTCCCCACTGCAGCCCCCCAGAGTCTTCCCCTTCAGTGCTTGGAAGTGTCCTGTCTACTGCAAGTTCCAATGTCTTCATTAAAGCCAGAGTAGCAGGAACCCCCACTGTGGCTACCTTTCAAGTCATTGTTCTGAAAAAAAAAAAAGAAAGAAGAACCTTAATTTCTGTTGAAGAGAAGGGTCAATAACAGTCATGATTCCAGCATGACGGGCATGTCCCATTCCCTGGAGAACCCCTGTATGGCAGTGGTCCAGCAGCATGACTCTATTTAAGGTTGCATCATGAGTCTATTTAAAAGTCAACCTTTCTAAGGCCTCTGAAATTGATATACTTAGCCCTTTGAAATTGGTATTCCCCCCGATGGTGTGGGTAGGATTAGTGACCCAAATTTGGGGTCATCTAAGCTAGAGGTCCCAGAGATATAAGCTCAGAAATAAGTTTCTAGATAGGATTCTTGAGCAGAGCTAGAGGTCAAACTATTGATGTGATATGTGTCCAAATGGTCTCCGTCTGTCATGTTTCACCCAAGTTAGTACCTGGGTGATAGGTGAGTGGAGACAGTTTGGGGACTCAGGTGCCTGTTCAGAACTGGAACCACCCTTTGGCAACATAAAGACATTTTCAAAGTCATCCACAAGTCCTTTTGCATTGTTGAGGTCATTTCCAGTCATCCTTTCTTTTAGAACCCTGGAGCCTACCCTGGCCATCAGTTTACTGAACAAAGCAGCACATTTTTTTTCCCAATTTTCTTTTAGAATGCTGAAGAGCTGTGCCCAGATTAGTGAGGAAAGGGAATACTTCATAAAGAGCTACCCCTGCATCGCATGAGCTTTCAGTCGTTGGTTTTCTATTGACAACCTCTAAAGCAAATGGCCTGGGTTTGGGAATCTGTGAGTTTTCGCTCACAGTTTTCTCAGGGCTTGGTGTGGTGTTGATTACTGAAGAACTGAGGTGTGTTTGCATCGTTCTTTTTAGGGGATTTTGTTTTGTCCTTTGGCTTGATGTAGCTGAGCTTGGGATTGTCCTGATGTTTGTCTGTGTTCTTCTACTTTATTGTGTTAGTGTTGTCGTTAAAGGTCCCAGAGCATTTTCCTGGTTCTCTGTAGCTGATTATGGTATCATCAGGAGAGTTGCACAGGGCTGAACGGGCAACCAGAGATTCCCAATTGATCATCAAATAAAAATTTCACAAAATTAACAAAACAAAACAAAAACCTGGTAGTACCTCTCTATTCAGCACTAGTTAGGCTTCAGCTGGGATACTATGTCCAATTTTGGTACTGCTGTATACAAATAATATGATCGTGGTCTACAAATACCTGAAAGGCTGCCATAAAAAGTGTTGTGCAGGTTTCCATTGAGGATGAGGACTGAGAGGTGAGACACAGAGTGGCCTATCGCTGTTAACACTTTCCAAAGACGAGACTGGGAGCTTAAATTGGTAACTCTGCTGGACACCAAAAATCATGGACTGAAGAGAGACACCAGATTTATGGCTTATTACAACAATCTGTCACCAGCTAACCCCATCTTTTTCTCCTATGCCGACAGAGGTGTTAATGGACCACTCGGCCTCGAAAGGTCCCTTACAATATGTGCTAACTACTTATGCTATACAATCTTTTCCACCTTGCATTTATCTGTGACACTGGGAGTTCCTTTCTCACACCTGAAGAAGAGCTCGAGTCTGAGTAGCTGAAAGGTTTGTCTCTCTCACTAACAGAAGTTGGTCCAATACAAGATATTGGCTCACCCACCTTGTCTCCATAATAGTAATAGTTGAAAATAGGGGTTGATTATAAAAGACCCCGTACTGACACCATAATCACCATTGACCATGACAGTCTGCTTCAGGACCTTGGGCCAATATAACATAATCAAGCAAGAAAAATGCAAACTTATTAGTTAATTACATAACTGTGCTTGGCACTGGGTGGAATTGGTTGTTGATGCTCCAAACCCTTTAAGCCAGCGTGAGATACATGAGATGGAACTGAGAGAAGATGTCAGTTACCTGATATCCACCTGACACACTCACAGCCAGAAAGGACCCTCTGGAGTTCTCACTCAATTCATAAACCCAGGTCCCATTTCCCCAGCTCTCAGCCCTCCCTACAAACTAAAAAAGGCCTCAATCCCTTCCAGCTGCCCAAATCCCATTAAGACACCCCTCCCCTTACACTTCCTTCTAATGCCAAGTGTCCCAAGAGGATTTGATTAGTTGTGTACAGCGGGGAAGGGACAGGTCAAGGGTGCATCGTCTGTGAGCTAGCTACATTTCTAAAGTGTTTTTCACTGGCACAGCTGCTGCACAGCCACTAGATGACAATGGCAGAAAAAAAGTGGTCCTACTAATTGAGCATCAGTGTTGAAAAAGGAACCGGCTGTCTCAAAATGCAGCCTGCTGGACTATAGTGACAGTTCAGGTAAAACAAACATGCAAAGACAATAGCCTCTGCCTGGTTAAGGTTATGATACGTTTTCAAATTCAGATCCCCCACATCACTGCTGGTCGAAAAACAATCCAGAATTGTAATTGAAATTACATGCCTCTTGGTTAAAATTCGAAATTCTATTGAAAAACTTAGTTGAAATTTGAAAAAAAAATTACATAATGATTTTTTTTAAATAAAAACTATGCTGTAGAACTATGGTACTTATCTACAGTTGTTCTATCATGGCCACCCTACAGTTGTTCTATCAAAAACACCTTTGTCCAGTGCCAAAAATGCCAAAAATATATTTAGGTGATAATTAATTCTGAGAGAATGGAGAGAAATGTCAATTCTGCCTGAAGACTGACCCTGTTCTCGTGGCCATTGAAAACTGGCAGCATTACCTGGTGATAGAACAGATCTCTGTGCATGCTCAGCGAGCCAGTCAGGAGGAAGCCCTGCATCTGCTAGCATGGCCACTCCAAGCTAGGTCCCTGGCTCCCATCTGCAGACCTGAGGGGCTCCCAGCTTCATATTACCTGACCCCAAGCTGCCACTCCAGACACACACACACACACACACTCCCCTTGAGGTGTAATGTAGCTCAAAACTCTTAGGCTTTTCTTTTTTGTATACTACAGCATCAAAATTCTAAAATAGCTGCTTGTCTGCAGAATTCAGCCACTTTGTCTCCAAGTTGCTGCAGACTGAGATGGAGCAGGCACACACAGGTATGTGCTGTCTCCTGGACACTTTACATTTGTTCTTTCCTCTTGTTTTCCCCAATCAGAAATTAAACAACAATGCTCTGGCAACAGACAGGGGCTGAGGGAGTGTTATTCTAATGCATGAACAACTCCTGGCTGAAATAATTGGCTCTCTGCTGCCCTTCTTGCAGGAAATGTCACGCTGGAGCTGGTACCAAGCATCCAATTCAAAGATAATGGCCAATGGCTCTGCAATCACATCAGCTAACTCCCTCAGCACCCTCGGATGCATTAGATCTGGACCCATGGACTTGTGCATGTCCAGCTTTTCCAAATAGTCCTGAACCTTATGGGTGTTTCCCATTCACTGAGAGCCGGCTAAGTCTTCCCAATTATCTTCCTGTGGACCATATTACTATGACTTTAACAGCTCTATTTCTGTGCACATTCAGTAACCACCTCTTAGGAGAGAACAGAGCAACATAATTAAAGAGGTGCGCTGGCTCCTTGGCTGCAAAGTTGAGAATGGTAGCTGTGGCATAAGTGTCCGCCACAGAATCACATCTTTAGAGGATGGAAGTCAGGTACCTACAAGCATTGCCAACATTCCTAGTGACTGTCGGGGTGCCTTTGACCCTTTCTGACTCTTAACAATGATATAACAGGCAGTGTCATAAATGCTGATTGGTTAAGCAAGGTTGAACCAGCTCAGCACTGGGTTGGATGGCTGCAGCATTTAGAAAAAGAAAGGTTTGAATAAGACCCTTCCAGTCTGAACACCTGACTGTTTGTGAGATTCTGTATTGACTTCTCGAGAAGACTCAGCACTTGGCAATAGTTTCTTCAAGATCAATTGCCAGCTATAGCCATGTCAGAGAAACTGGTCCTTTTGAAAATGTAGCCCAAGTATCACTTTTGTCATCCTTTAGGATACTTAGGTTACTATATTCTAACCTGTATTTTAGCTGTGCTTTCAGTAAAGTATCCACTACCCGTAGATATAAGCCCAAGACTGAAAAAATATTTTCTATTCTTTCCCTGTGCTCTCCCAACTGAATCCTTGTCCTCTGCTGTCTGATAGGTGTGAAGCAATTCTCCAAAAAGGGCTATTGTTTGGGAGTTTAATGTGCCCACTCTGCACACTGCCCCAATTATGTATCATTTGAAAGCTTATTTTATGTAAGTTTAGATGAGGTATGATGTGAGCTGCCAAGTGGTGCGGAAAGCCGGTAGACGTGGTGAAAGAATGGTACCCAGAATGTCAATTGTGCACAGTTCCTGAGACACTGCAACTTGGCTATGACTACAGTTTATACTGTTAATTTCAACACCTTAGGGTGGTGCTGATAGGTCGAAGCTATCAAACAACAATCTATTAAAAGAAAAATATTGCTTTTGCAGGGGTGGGTATTTTTTTTTTCCAAAATGATAAAACTGTTTAACATGTGGCAAAAATGGTGAATATCAACATTTTGCAATATACCAACATATTTTCACCTCACATGTTCTTAATTGTCAATGTATCCCACAAGAGACTCTAGTACAGTGGTTCTCCAAATAGGGGCACCGCTTGTTCAGGGAAAGCCCCTGGCAAGTTGGGCCAGTTTGTTTACCTGCCGCATCTGCAGGTTAGGCCAATCGCAGCTCCCACTGGTCGCGGTTCGCTGTTTCAGGCCAATGGGGCCTGCGGGAAGCAGCGTGGGTCAAGGGATGTGCTGACCATCCTTCCCGCATTGGCCTGAAGTGGCAAACCGCGGACAGTGGGAGCCGTGATCGGCCGAACCTGTGGAAGCAGCAGGTAAACAAACCAGCCCATTCCTCCAGGGGCTTTCCCTGAACAAGCGATGGCCCTAGTTGGAGAACCACTGCTCTAGTAGTTTTCTATATTTCCAACTGATGGTTGCTGACCTGGTGAGTTGTAGCATTCATACAAGGTTCATGCCCTTGGCAACATTCAGGGCACACCCAGAGTGTTGTGTAGGAGCAGTGCACACACAGCTCCTCTCAAGGGCATGAACCTTGGAATCTCGCCCAGATGACATGAACCATGGAAAGCCTCCCAGGACTGGGCTCAAGGCCCGAGAACAAGGAATGCGGCAGATAGAAATTGGTAAATAAGAATATTAAACAAAGCCAGTGTATTCCTTTTATCTGTTGGAGTATGTAATGCTCGGGGGGAGAGAAAGAATAAAGGAGAGGGTGGAAAGCTGACAGGACCAGCCCGTCGGCAGAGCAGCCTGCTTGCTTGCTTAAAGCCTTGTTCTGTCTTGTATTTGAACCGCAACAATGAGTCTCACATTGAAGGCTGTGCACCATTAGAAGAGAGCCTGTGCCCATAGTTTGCACAGTCCAGTGAGTAGATATAAATGGATGTGAATTCCTAATGCAGTGCTTCTCCATTTGAAAGCTTTTATACATACATGATAGCATCTAGTCTGCCTTGTAGAAGGTTCTAATTTGTAATTGCCTGTGCAAGCAGTACTAGCCTTTGAAATATTCTAGAAACTAGCTTTTTAATTCAGTGACACTTATGCACAGGTCAGTGTATATTGGGCTTCAACGTGCTCAGTAAACAAAACTGGCAACCTTGATACAGCAAAAGCATTGTTATCCGGCGTGTTGGGGAAATGGGGCATGATGATAAGTCACAAATTCCAGTTAACTAAAAGTTATACTTACCAATGGAGGGAGGGAGTTTGAGTGCAGGAGGGGCTCAGGGCTGGGGGTTGAGGCATGGGTAGGGGGGATGTGGGGTGTGGGCTCTGGGAGGGAGTGTGGGTGCGGGAGGGGGCTTGGAGCAAGGGGTTGGGGCTGCAGTTCCCGTCCAATGGGATCCGTGGAGCCAGTGCTCGAGTTGGGGCGGGGGCAGTGCATGGAGTCCCCGTGGCAGTTCCTCCACCAAGGAGCAGCAGGGACATGTTGCCATTTCCATAGGGCCCTGCGCCAACCGGACTTTTAATTGATATCAGAAATGCTGGTTTCTAGGGCTTTCCAGTTGGTAAAGTGCCAAATAACACAGGTTTTACTCTACTAATATATAGATCTAATGTAGATCTAATGTAGCACAAATCTGTATCCTCAAACAAAATGAAAAATGATTGCCGTGGTAGTAATGCTAACAGCATACGACTAGCTCATGATGTCCTACCAGTAACAAATTATACTCATATTGTTCACACTCAGTTTGGACTGGTTTCCTCCACAAGCTTGCAATGCAGAAGAGCACCTACACAGCAGCTTCTTATGCACCTACTGTGGGTGCCAAACCGGACATGGACACAGTCTGTACTACAACCGGGAAATGTAAGGAAATGTCAGCAGCTCTAGGGTAGCAACACGCCGTTCAGACCATGGATGGGCAGCTGTATGCTGTTGCTCAATAAGTGAAATGGACTGTTCCAAATGATCTTGGTTCCAATGTGATCCCCGGGGTTTTGTTCACAGCCGGTGCTGTTTTATTGCATGCATTGGGAATTTTGGGGGAGATTCAGGATTGCTAGAACTTCTTGTTGATCCTGATGGGCATGCAGCTTAGCTGCAGATTGAATGCTTGCTGGTGAGCAATTCAACCATGCTCTTACATGGCTTGACTCACGAAGTTGAGGCCCTGAGTGTTCCGAAATATTATTCATTGGTTAAATGGTGTCAGCAGGGAGGAGTACTCATGCAGTTACAGCATTTTCCTGGCAAACATTGTCTGACCTTCACAAGGCATTTGAATCTGATGACATTGAATCCTTGCAACGTGTAATTAAAGAGCTTGATCATGCTGTAATTTAACATATGCTACCACAACTGGAGGAATTTCAGACACAGGGGTATGCCCAGTCTCCTACATTCAAGTTCTGGGATCATTTTCTCAACGTTATGCAGATACTACTTCTAAATGTCCATGCGGAGCGAGAGGCTCATTGGAAACCTCACCTACACACACAGTTTGCCATGCTTCCGTACTTCTTTATGACTAACAGGCCCAGTGGTTCCAGATGAATACCAATCTACATTCTTGATATGTTAAATCTCCCTGAAGAAGTGCACAGTGCCTCTGAATCAGGGGAATTTGCTGTGTCAGAGACCGCTGTTTTTTTCAGTGGAATTTGGAGTGACATGGGAACAGAAAAAACTGCCATCAAAGGCTCAAAGGACAGCAGTGGGATTGCAGGACTGACAAAAAATAAGTCATCCCTTGTCAGATGCATCCTCACAAGACATGTCCGCAGTAAATGTGCAAAAATTATGAGAGAAAGAAGCGGTCTAACAAGAAGTAATGAAGACAAATCCCACAAACAAGTCCTTGCCTCTACGCTGAAGAGTATGTTACAGCTGTTACCAACCATGTCATAAACAACATGACTAACCCATTTGACCCTCAACAACAACCAGAGGTACTTATCGACATATCTAGTGCATGTAATATCAAGGTACAAGAGTCTCTACTGAAAATAGCAGACCCTCTATGAGTCCTGCTATCTCCTCCATGGCCATAGCCCCCATACATGTGCAAGTTTCACAGGGGCAAAGCCCCCACAATATTGAAAGCTCTCCCTTCTCCTTGCAGTTTTGTGGTGGTAGCAATCATCAGCCAAAACAATAGGAGTGGAACGTGCACATGTAACCCACACACCTTCTGGGTGTGGTGTTCTGTCCCATCGAGTGGCACTGAGACCACTTAGAGATATAAAATGAGTCTGTTCTACAGCCTTAGCTAAGAGCCAGTTAGCTTTTAGCTCATGCTATAGAGACTCATACACAGAGGTCCCAGGTTCGATCCTGCCGGGCAGCAACCAGGGTCTGTCAGCATTACACAGACACAAAATGTTGATTTGTCGGGTCTGTGAGAGCCAATGGCCCCTGCAGATGCTAAACACCTTTTCGGGATTTCTCTCATTCACACAGTTGAGAGAAAGGAGAATGAGACATGATTGGGCTACAGCTGCAGCCAGGAAAATTTAAGACGATTTCTAAGACTTCTCTAATGGAGTTGGGCCTCTCAGTGCAACTGAGACCCTATGTGCTCACTGGGGCGGCAAGTGGAATCATTGAGGTAAAGGAGCAATGCCCCGGACAACAGCTAATTTTTCCCATAGGAAAGGAGACTAGCTAGTTTTGGCACCCTTGCTGGCACACTTACATTTACACAGCAAGAGCTACTACTGTACACCTTCAGTGCTTCAGCTGTGCCACTGTAGCATTGTACTGTAAACACTTACTACCGTGACAAAAGGAGTTTTTCTGTTGCTGTAGTAAATCCATCCCCTCAAGTGATAGTAGATAGGTTGATAGAAGACCTCTTCCATTGACCTAGATTCATAGATTCATAGCTATTAAGGTCAGAAGGGACCATTATGATCATCTCGTCTGATCTCCTGCACAACGCCGGCCACAGAATCTCACACACCCACTCCTGCGAAAAACCTCTCACCTAGCAGTGTCTACACTGGGGCTTAGGTTGGCTTAACTTTGTTTCTCAGGGGTGTGAGCTTTGCACACCCTTGAGTGATGTAGCTAGGTCAACCTACGTTGTACATGTAGACCTGACCTTACATTGTGCCATGTCATGGTCCACATGGAGCCCCATTGGTTTCAGGTTTCAGAGTAACAGCCGTGTTAGTCTGTATTCGCAAAAAGAAAAGGAGAACTTGTGGCACCTTAGAGACTAACCAATTTATTTGAGCATGAGCTTTTGTGAGCTACACCTCACTTCATCGGATGCATACCGTGGAAACTGCAGAAGACATTATATACACACAGAGACCATGAAACAATTTGTGCTGGAAATGGCCCACCTTGATTATCATGCACATTGTAGGGAGAGTGGTCACTTTGGATAAGCTATTACCAGCAGGAGAGTGAGTTTGTGTGTGTGGTTTTTGGAGGGGGGTGAGGGAGTGAGAGAACCTGGATTTGTGCAGGAAATGGCCCACCTTGATTATCATACACATTTTAAAGAGAGTGGTCACTTTGGATGGGCTATTACCAGCAGGAGACTGAGTTTGTGGGGGGAGGGGGGGCGCGGAAGGTGAGAAAACCTGGATTTGTGCTGGAAATGGCCCAACTTGATTATCATGCACATTGTAGGGAGAGTGGTCACTTTGGATAAGCTATTACCAGCAGGAGAGTGAGTTTGTGTGTGTGGTTTTTGGAGGGGGGTGAGGGAGTGAGAGAACCTGGATTTGTGCAGGAAATGGCCCACCTTGATTATCATACACATTTTAAAGAGAGTGGTCACTTTGGATGGGCTATTACCAGCAGGAGAGTGAGTTTGTGGGGGGAGGGGGGGCGCGGAAGGTGAGAAAACCTGGATTTGTGCTGGAAATGGCCCAACTTGATGATCACTTTAGATAAGCTATTGCCAGCAGGACAGTGGGGTGGGAGGGGGTATTGTTTCATGATCTCTGTGTGTATATAATGTCTACTGCAGTTTCCACGGTATGCATCCGATGAAGTGAGCTGTAGCTCACGAAAGCTCATGCTCAAATAAATTGGTTAGTCTCTAAGGTGCCACAAGTCCTCCTTTTCCATTGGTTTCAATGTCACAGTTCACAGAGCAAGAACTACTCCTTGAAGTGAGCTGTAGCTCACAAAAGCTTATGCTCAAATAAATTTGTTAGTCTCTAAGGTGCCACGAGTCCTCCTGTTCTTTTTACTCCCTGTGAAGGATGTTGGCAGAATCTGCCTCCATATCTAGTCATTGTGCCCCGTGCATTTCCTGCTGCTGTTGTTGGTGCTGTGGAAGCAATCCTACCAAATCCCAGGCTCTCCCAAGCAGAGTGGGTGCTGGTGTTCATTTTCTCCGTGCCACAGCTTAGTATTGCATATGCCTGCAGTGACGCTGCCTGGTGCAGTAATATGGGCCAGTGGGCTCTTATACATTCTGAGATCTTCAGTAAACAGACATTCTCATACAATGGGACCAGATTGATACAGACAACTGCGGTGGGGGCAGACAGGAAGAAGAGAGAGAGAGAGAGAGAGAGAGAGAACCGGTAAGGTCTAGACATGACATCGACTAAGGAAGAGTTTAAAACTCTTTGTTGATTGTTTTTTTTTATAATTAACAAGTGTTTCATTCAAATGTTTTTTAAGCATTTAGAAAAAAAACTTTTTAAAAAAAGATTCAAGAACTCCACCACTTCAGCTCAGGGTTAATGAACCTCACAGATATTTCCCTGAGGACTCCAAAGATATCTCCAGCAATAGAAGACTAGACTTGATTTTAAAAAAAAAAAAATATTTCTAAGCTAAATAACAAGTAGAGGGCAAAAAAAACCAACAAAACCCAAAACATAAACCCTTTAGATACTTAACACTTTATAAAGAGGCCAAAAAGAGCATGGACCCAATGCTATTTCCTTCTTTGTGCTTAGTTTGAAGTAACCTGGGTTAAATATCACAGTGCATTTGAGTATTAGGACATGTCTAACCTGGTGCACGAAGAATTACCATCTCCTGCTAGACTAACCAATTTATTTGAGCATGAGCTTTCGTGAGCTACAGCTCACTTCATCGGATGCATGCCGTGGAAACTGCAGCAGACTTTATTTATACACAGAGAATATGAAAAAATACCTCCTCCCACCCCACTGTCCTGCTGGTAATAGCTTATCTAAAGTGATCATCAGGTGGGCCATTTCCAGCACAAATCCAGGTTTTCTCACCCTCCACCCCCCCACACAAATTCACTCTCCTGCTGGTGATAGCCCATCCAAAGTGACAACTCTTTACACAATGCGCATGATAATAAAGTTGGGCCATTTCCTGCACAAATCCAGGTTCTCTCACCCCCTCACCCCCCTCCCAAAAACCACACACACAAACTCACTCTCCTGCTGGTAATAGCTCATCCAAACTGACCACTCTCCAAGTTTAAATCCAAGTTAAACCAGAACATCTGGGGGGGGGGGGGGGGTAGGAAAAAACAAGAGGAAATAGGCTACCTTGCATAATGACTTAGCCACTCCCAGTCTCTATTTAAGCCTAAATTAATAGTATCCAATTTGCAAATGAATTCCAATTCAGCAGTTTCTCGCTGGAGTCTGGATTTGAAGTTTTTTTGTTTAAGATAGCGACCTTCATGTCTGTGATTGCGTGACCAGAGAGATTGAAGAGGCCCTCTGCCATGTACATTGGTCAAACTGGACAGTCTCTACGTAAAAGAATAAATGGACACAAATCAGATGTCAAGAATTATAACATTCATAAACCAGTCGGAGAACACTTCAATCTCTCTGGTCACGCAATGACAGACATGAAGGTTGCTATCTTAAAACAAAAAAACTTCAAATCCAGACTCCAGCGAGAAACTGCTGAATTGGAATTCATTTGCAAATTGGATACTATTAATTTAGGCTTAAATAGAGACTGGGAGTGGCTAAGTCATTATGCAAGGTAGCCTATTTCCTCTTGTTTTTTCCTACCCTCCCCCCCAGATGTTCTGGTTTAACTTGGATTTAAACTTGGAGAGTGGTCAGTTTGGATGAGCTATTACCAGCAGGAGAGTGAGTTTGTGTGTGTTATATGTGAGAAAACCTAGATTTGTGCTGGAAATGGCCCACCTTAATTATGCACATTGTAGGGAGAATGGTCACTTTGGATGAGCTATTACCAGCAGGATAGTGAGTTTGTGTGTGTGGTTTTTGGGAGGGGGGTGAGGGGGTGAGAGAACCTGGATTTGTGCAGGAAATGGCCCAACTTTATTATCATGCACATTGTGTAAAGAGTTGTCACTTTGGATGGGCTATCACCAGCAGGAGAGTGAATTTGTGTGGGGGGGTGGAGGGTGAGAAAACCTGGATTTGTGCTGGAAATGCCCCCCGATGATCACTTTAGATAAGCTATTACCAGCAGGACAGTGGGGTGGGAGGAGGTATTTTTTCATGTTCTCTGTGTATAAATAAAGTCTGCTGCAGTTTCCACGGCATGCATCCGATGAAGTGAGCTGTAGCTCACAAAAGCTCATGCTCAAATAAATTGGTTAGTCTCTAAGGTGCCACAAGTACTCCTTTTCTTTTTGCGAATACAGACTAACACGGCTGTTACTCTGAAACATCTCCTGCTACAAAAGGATGAGGGAGGGCATTTCTTCCTCAGAAGATATTGGTAGCTTCTATCTGTGAGGGGGGATAGGAGAGGAGGAGTGGGCCACCGACCACTCTCTGGAAAGTTAATAGGGTGATGGGACATCTCCACAAGATGCTGAGGGGAAGAGGTCAGAGATGGATGGGTTTCTCCTCTGGAACAGAGGACCAGCAAAGGGAAAGGGTGGAGCTATTCAGAGGTAGGTTCCACTGTGAGGGGTCTACAGGAGAGGATGTTTGTTATTTGATGAGGCATAAGGAGAATATTAATCTTCCTGAGGGATGGAGATTTAGGTGCAGGGTGCATGGGCACCACTGAGAAAGTGAATCTTCTTCAAACTTCAGCAAAGTTTTGCTCCATTTTCCAGTTGGCTGTGAAAAGTAGCTAAGGTGAAGTTTGTAGGCAGTGGAAGGGCAAGAGGAGGACGTGTTTGTTATTTTTTGTGCAGGGACTGAATTTTATTTTATCTAGAACAATCTTGCCCATCCCTACCTCTGACACCCACATCCTGCAGCCTCTCCCAAAGCCAGGTGTGGTCACCGTGTGGCAGCCAGTGCCAATTAAGGGCAGATGTGTGGTTTCCAGTCAGCAGCTGAAGGGGACCCAATGGAGCATCTGCCCCTGTGGGGAAAGTGTGGTGTACTGAAAACTGCATTAAAATTGTAAACCAAAACTTGAAACAAAAACTCAAGGTTTTGTCCTGGTCCGGTTGCAGCCAAAGGGACTTTGCAGGGAAGCATGCCCTCTAGGCTCACCAGAGTCATTCAGCAGCCAGACAGCCTAGAACAGGATGTGATTAATTGTGCCTCTCTGGTTTAGGAAGAAGCCTGCTCTCTCTCTCTCGCTCTCTCTCACTCTCTCTCTCTCATTACGTTTTGGGGGTTGTGTGTGTTATCGTTCTGAATTCTAAGAAATGAAGAGGTGTAATGTTGCAACTTTCCAGAAAGAGTATTTTTATTCTATATAACTTCTCTGTGTGTATGGCATGGAAATAACAAGGAAAGAAGGGGAGTGAGTTGTCCAGACAAGCTGATGTGACCACTCCTTGTGACCCCTCTGGGCAGGGAAACATCTCGGATCCCTGTTCTGTGTCTGCGGAGAAAGTGGTAGGTGAGGAGACTAGCACCCTCCCCAGAGAGTGAACTGAAATAGAGGGCAATGACTGGGAGACTAAAGAGTCAGGTCTCGTGCAACTCCTCACCGCCCTGTGGATGTCACCCTCTTCCCCCACCGCTTGACTGCAGAACCCTACCTTCAACTTTTTATATCTATGCTTCCTGCTGAGTGGAAATGGGGAAAAGAGAAAGGTGATGATGGGGAGGGAGATTTTCAACGGTGTTGGGAAGATTCACAAGGGTTCATATATTGTCAGTTCTGGGCCCTGTGTAGAATGAATCCCCCAGAGAACGCTGAGGTGTCAAACTGCTCTAACGATCCCTTAGAAATGGTCCTAAATATTTTGACTCCAGTTTAAGCCCAACCATGTTTTGTTCCCTCCTCCCTAAACAATTTGACAAATCCTGAGAGGTGCTTAGCACTGGGGAATACCATTGGCTTTCCACTTGTTGGATACATCAACACTTTATGTCTGTACTTTAGACTGTTATCATTAAGATTGATACTTGTTATGGGGGATTCAAAAGGAAAACTCATGTTTTTCCTGCACCACTAATTTTCAAATTCCTCAGTTTAGATTTACAAGGGAAAAAACCCATAACCATACATTCCTGACACACAGTATTTTCAATGTGATCCACTTTATTTTTTACTTAAAAGAGGATTTTAACACTTTTTAATGGGTTTTGATAAATGAAATTGGGAAAATGCCAAAATTCCAAATAAAATATTGAGGAAAACTGTACAAAACAACTACAAAAACCCACCCAGCTGCTTGCCAGGACTGTGTTTTTGAATTGTATTGTACACTAGGACCCTCATCTGACATCAATGGGAGACTTTCCACTGACTTCAAAGGGCTTTAGACCAGGCAGTAGGTATTTCCGAGGTGTAAATATTCATATTGTAACTTCCTGAAGGCAGGGACCTGTCAATTGTATTTCCCTGAAATCCTCCAGGAAATTTTATGGTGCTGTACAGATAAATATCTTCATAATTAACAGATTGCAGCACACACCTTGTAAATGTCCCTTGTATCAAAAAAAGGTTGCAACAGATCAGCATGTCACAATCCCCAGCACCCTATAAATGGACAGAGTGTCCCTCTCCTGTCTATCTGAGAGTCTCTTCTCCCAAGTGACATTCAGCTCCCGGCCAAACTACAGCCATGAAGATACTTTACCTTCTTTTTGCCCTCTTCTTCTTGGTGGCTCAAAGTAGTGCACAAGGTAAGGTTTTAATGAAATGTCGGGAGACTAGAGAAGGATATTTGTGAGCATGTACTAAGTTTACCTAAAACTTTGTGTCATTTTTTTTCCAAATTGTTTTCGAAAGAGATGCAGGGCTTGCCTGGCTTACAGCAGACACGTGAAATGTGGCTGTGAAATAGTGCTGCGGTCAAAAAAGTGCCTTTGCTGTGTCCATGAAAATCCATTCAGATGTGCTGGAACTGTGACCTGGAAAACTATCCCCACATTCTATCTAGTGGGGTTCCTTTGGGTTTGGTTCTTGGTCCTCCACTATATAGCATTTGTATCAATGACCTGGAAGAAAACATAAACTCTCGGCTAAAGTTTTCAGATGACATAGAAATTGGGGGAGTGGTAAATATTGAAGAAGACAGAGCACTGACACTGAGTGATGTGGATCACTTGGTAAATGGGGTGCAAGCCAACCATATGCATTTTAATGAGGCTTAATATAAATGTCCACATCAAAGAACAAAGAGGGTAGGCTTTACTTGCAGCATGAGGGCCTCTATCCTTGGAAGCTGTGACTTGAAAAAGGATGTTGGGGAAAATGCTGGATAATGAGTTGAACAGGAGTTCCCAGTTTGACGCTCTGGCTAACGGGGCAAATGGGAACTTTGGTTGCATAAACAGGGGAATCTCAAGTAGGAGTAGAGAGGGTATTTTACCTCTGTATTAGGCACAGGGGTGATCACTGATGGGACACTTTGTCTCATTCTGGTGTCCACAAGTAAAGAAGGATGCATGTGGACACTATCTAAAGGATATATTGGTTGCAATGCTCTCAATCAAAATTAGCCCAGCCACGCATCCACCATTTTAGTTGCCTTCCACAAACTTCCCCTTTCATTCCCTCCCCCGACCAAGGTAGCCCTGAGGCCAAGAAGAACTGAACATCTGTGTGGGACACGTTCAAGATGTGTCCTCTTCCTCTTGCCAAACCAGATGAAAATACGGCTTGTTTCACAGGATGAGGAACCAGGCTGGGAACCAGGACACCATGAATTAGATTCTAACTTCTTCTGCTCACGAGTGTTAATGAGTCAGAGCTTTCATATCCCTTATTATTAATTGATGTCTCTCACTCCAATGGGAGAGTACACAGTCTGGGACTAAAACCCTCATCTTTAGGGTGGCAGGTCATTGTCTCAATGCCTTAGCGACACTGTCCCCCAGACCTAAGCTGTCATACTTTTTGTGCTTGGCTTCAATAGTGGAGATGCCACTATGTCAGCTTAAAGCAGGTTCTGCAGAAATGACAACGCGTCTGTATTATTTATTTATTTAATGATTGAGTAACCACCTAGGAGCCCAGTCATGGACTGGTATCCCATTGTGCAAGGCTCTATGCTAATAATCAGCAGAGACACATTCCCGGCACCAAAGAATTTACTGAGAAGGACACCCATGCTCCATTTTAATGCTCTGCAGTGTGCAGCCAAGAAGCCAGTGCATCTGGTTCATGAATTCACTCTGTTCTCTTCTTAAGGGCAGCCACTGAATGTGCAGAGAATGACAGCCATTTAAGTACTGTTACAGATCTAGTAAAATGGTGTACAGGAGGATAATTGGGCTGATGTGTCGAGGTCTCAGTGAATGAGAAATTCACTGAATGCAAAACGCTCATCATAGCAATCACAATTCTTTTATCCTGCTGTGTGAATGAAAGTCAAGACTCCTTTTTTATTATTTTTCTGCAGATTCTGACCGTCGTGTCTCTAGCACTTACAGATGTTTTCGTCGTAATGGTGGATGCTTCCGTTCCCGATGTCCTTGGGGGATGAAGCGTATAGGACCCTGCGGTAGATTTGCTTGCTGTGTATTTCGGGTAAGTACAGATTCTACTAGGGAATCACTTGTGGGTGAATAGAATAGAACAGTGAATAGAACTGTTTGTTTCTCTCCTTTATATATGTGAGCTGTCTAATGCCCTTGGAGGCTTTGCACACAAAGCACAGCCCAGAGGCAGGGGACAAAGGAGGCTCCTCTGGCTACCCTGATTCTGGACTGTCTGGGGGCTGGATTGACCCTTGTTGACTTCTCTTACTTGCAGATGCTTTACTCTGCTGCCTGTGGCCAATCCTGTAGTAACCTCAGAATGTTCAGTGCTCTAGAGATTGCCCTTCTGCAAACCTGATAGCCCCTAGCACCATGTCCAGCACCCCGCCAAGACAGAGTTAGCAAGGAGGACAGCAAAGGACCACTTATCTCAGCCATGTCTTGCTCGAACTTTGGGATAACTCTCCTCCAACTGCTTTTACGGCCTCAATATGTCACCAGAGCATCATAATGCAGACGAGGGCTGCGGCCAGACTCATCACATATGCCTACATTATTGTTTTATTGAAGAAGAGAGAGTGGTCCCCTTCTAGGCCTTGGGACATATATAAATCTTGGAAAACCAAAGCGTACGACATTAGTTCATGAAATAGCTGTTTAAGCTACAGTTGAAACATGAAGGTTTCCACAGTAAAGTTAACTTGGGTGCAGGGCTGGCCCTAGATCAAATGGTGCCCCAGGCAAGGAGCGTCTTTGATGCTCCCCCACCACTCATTTGTTGAAATTTTCAATACCTCATATTTTTTGCATTTGTAGCCCATTTGAAGACTTTGATCCATGGTTTGCATGCATGATTTATCCCTGTCATATAAGATAATAACTGTATCATGATATATCTTTACTGGACGTGATATATCTTGACTTTAGCAAACGTTCTTTCAATTTCCCTTTTTTGCAGAAGTGCTCCTGAGTGATGGCATCATAGATTGTCAATGCAGGACCTCTGGGAATCTGGAAGATGACGCCTTGCTTCTAAAATCCACGGGGGAGCATTTGTATTCCCCATAATAGCTTGTTCTTGTCCTTTTAATAAAAGTAACTGGCTGCGGTGGTGTATTGCAAACACGTGTGAGAATGTTTTGATTGGTGCCCGGGGGCTGTTTTGCTGTTTCTTTTCCATAAAAATCCCTTTCATTTTCCTTTTTAAACTTAGAAATATATATAAAAAACAAGGCCCTTATCATGTATTAAATCCACTTCGGGGTGTTCCTAGCCCAGGGAAAATATATATTTGCATGTTTCAGTGAGTGCCTATGAATAAATTCTTTCCTGTTCCTTATACCATTCTGTTTGGCTTATGTTATTGTCAGAGGAGTTGGGGCCAGTCACAGTTTACCACCCACCTTGGTACTCCCACAACACGTCGATCCTCCTTCTGTTCCCCTCTGCTCTCAAACTGTCCCACTGCCAGGTCCTCTTTCCTTGTTCCAGAGCTTCCAGACATGGCTATGTGCAGCAGGTTCTCTTGCAAAAATGGAAATTATTGCAGAAAGCCTCCATATATGTAAATGTGCAAGGGGGGGCCCCAAAAGCTCTGAGAGATTCCCCAAAACAAGACCATATTAAGGAGAACAGAGGAAAGCAGGCTAGGCTGCTTTAAAAGAGCTGAGGCCTTAAGTCTAAGGGGTACCTGATTCCTATCGATAATTAATTAGATGGGGAACAAATTGTTGTATCATCCAGGCAAGGTACTAACAAGCTTCAACAGGACTGGCTTTTATTTTCAAAGTGGAAACCTCTTAACCGAGGTGCTGCTGCACCCTCTGTAGCTTTCTTCCAGACTCTCAACTCCTGCCCGCTCCATCCTGTTTCCTGTCCTTTCAGACTCCCAACAGTCAGTGCTCCCAATTCTAATAATTACAAGCAACATCTAAACACCCTATTCCCTCCTCTCTTAAGAAACTCTCCCAATTAAAATAAACATTATTGTTCTAACCACAGGAACAAATATGAAACAAGACACCATACTGTTGGCAGAAATATTGCACTGAAAACACTGTAGATACTACATAACATAGTCTCTAGTCCAGACAGGTGGTCGTCTGGGTCTGTCAGGTCATCTCTCAAGCCCTGGTTCCAGTGCAATGTCTTGTTGTGTTGGTACTACGGTGAAGTCATCCAATGCAGACTGGGTGTTGGCATCCTCTTTTCTCGGTGCATAGGCAGGTGCAAGATAAGAAGCATTCCATACCCGCCCATCAGAAAGTCGATAGGTGTAAGGTCCCGTCTTCTCAATGATGTTAAGAGGAGCTGTGAATTTATGGTTCCCTTTGCGTAATATTCCAGGTTTTCGTATTCTAACGAAGGAACCACACTCAAACTTTGGTTCGTTAGCCCCCCGCTGCTTGTCTGTGAAAGCCTTAGACTTTGCTTGGTTCTGTTCAACTGTTTTTCTCACATCACCCTCATTTGGGGCATCAGGTCATGCCTTTCAAAATCCAGCAATATTCAATTGAGTATTCATCTGTTTCCCATGCTGTAACTCTTCGGGTGATCTTTGCGTTGTGGCATGTCGTGTAGCCCGGTATGTTTGCAAGAAATCAGTAGTGAAGGGTATCCACAATCGCCCTTCCAGTTTAGCCGTTCGCAAACTCTCTTTCAAACTTCTATTAAACCGTTCGATTTCCCCATTGGCTGGAGGGTAATATAGGGATGACCTTGGATGTAAAATGTTCCTCTGTGCTGGAAAAGTTTCAAACCCCAGAGAAGTAAATTGACTACTATTTATCTGAAACCAGTTCTTTGGGGTTACCTTCCCTGCTATAAACTGAAAAGAGGAACTTAATGACTGTAGCAGAAGAGATTTGCCATGTAAACGCTACCTCAGGCCATTTACTGAAATAGTTTATAAAAGTGATGGCATAAGGGCAGTCAGTTGGAGCAGCATCAAAGGGTCCTACAATGTCAATCGCCACTTTTTCCCATGCAGATTCAGGAAGAGGAACAGGCTGTAATGGAGAGGAACATGTCACTGCTGTCTTATCATGCATTTGGCAAGTGACATAGGATTTTATGAGTGCTTCAGTTTAAGAGTCCATCCCTGGCCACCAATACAGATCTCTTAGTCATTGTTTGGTTCGGACAATTCCTTCACGAGTATTGTGTGCCAGGTATATGAGTTTTGACTGTAATTCTTCCGGCACAAGGAGCTGGTGTGTACCTCGTAGCACATAGCCATCAAACAAAGAAAGTTCATCCCAACCTCTAAAATAAGGCAGCAAAACTGGGTCAAGTTTTTAGGGTGACTGGGTCATCTCTTTGTCAGAAATTCCTATAATTTTTTGTTGAATTGGACACGCTGAACAAGCAGCTTGAAATTGTTCCCTTGTAACTGCCGTGAGAGTGCTTGTAATAAGCGCAACCACTACATCCTCATCCTCCGGTCGACCATCTGGTGAAGGCAAAGGCAGGTGAGAAAGGCAATCAGCGACCACATTTTGGTTTCCAGGCTTATATTCCAGTTCATAATTGAAAGAGAGTAGTCTTGCAGACCATCGAGCAATACGGTATCCTGCTCTTCCCAGTCCTTTCGTGATGAGCAATGTCATCAAAGATTTTGCATACCAGGAGATAAGACCCAAGAAGGAACGTAAGGTTTGCAAATCTGTTGGAAGAGGAGCATTTGAAATTGCCAGGATATGATCTGGATCAGGTTTTAGTCCAGCCTGTGAAATCGTATGCCCCAGAAAGGAGAGTTCCGTTTGTCTCAATTTGCATTTGGACCTATTGAGCTGGACCCTCCTGTGCTGATGCAGTTTAGCACAGACTGAAGGTTATTGTCATGCTCCTCCGAAGTTTTTCCAAACACGATAATATCATCCAAATAGCACTGAACTCCATGTTAATTCTTCAGAATCAATGACATCATTTTTTGAAAGGCACTTGGGGCAGATGCAAGACCGCATGGAACACGTTTAAAACAAAATAGTCCCTGATGTGTAATAAATGCTGTGAGGTCTCTGCTCTCTTCATGCAACATAACCTGGTGGTTTGCGCTCTGCAAATCAAGAGTAGAAAACATCTTTGCTCCACAGTGTTCTGCAAATACTTCTTCCATGTGAGGAAGAGGATGGCTGTCAATCACAATAGCTTTATTTGACTCCTTTAAGTCCACACAAAGGCGAATGCCTCCACCCTTCTTCTGCGTCACTACCATAGGTGAAACCCATTCCGAGGAGTCGATCTCTTCAATAATGTCCTTTTGAACAAGTTTTCTAAGTTCCTCTGAAACAGCTTCCCTGACTGAAAATGGTAAGCACCTTAAATTCTGTCATACAGGCACCACATTATTCTGCATTTTAATTTTATGCAGAAACCCATAAGCACAGCCGAGTTTCTCCTCAGCCTGGTGTTGGCTCCCAGCTGAAACTGCTGTGTGTAGCGCAATGGTGCTTTGCTGAGGAAGATCAATTTGTCCATTAATTACCCTGAGATTTATAGCAGCCAATAAATCTCTGCCAAGGATAGGAGTGCCTTTGTGGACAATGTAGAACTCTGCAGTTACACAGCAATCACCAAAAGTAACTCTTACTGGCAGGCAGCCATGTACTGGAATATGCTTTTTCAAATAGCACACCTCGTGAAGTTTGGGTTCCGTAAGAGGCACATCTTTAAAGTAATGCAGATAGATGGAATCGGGTAGTATAGATACTGCTGAGCCAGAGTCCAACATTAGCTGAATAGAGTGTGGTTTGCCTGACGGTATGGCGGAAACGTTAACAGTGCACTTTATCTGTTCTGGAATATGTGCAGTAGTGATTTTGTCCATGCTCATCTGGTATTGTCACTGCATGTACCTGTTGATTGAACTGGCTACTGTGACATACTTTAGCAAAATCTCTAATCTTTTTGCAATGATCGCACCGAGCTACTTTTGCCGGACATCCTATGTAGCTTGCAAGGTGTTGTGGGGATCCACAGCAAAAGCATGCTTTTACTGTATTTTGAATGTGCTGATTCGGTGGTTTTTCATTAGTTTTCCTCTTGCAGTTGTGTGCCTGCAGTGATAGTGAACTTTTCTGCAAAGGAGTCACAGCCTGGACTGTGCCTCCTGTCTCCATGCTGTCATAAATATAAAGAGAAGGCTAACCACCTTTCTGTATACAGTGCTATAAAATCCCTCCTGGCCAGAGGCAACATTCTTTCACCTGTAAACGGTTAAGAAGATAAGATAACCTCGCTGGCACCTAACCCAAAATGGCCAACGGGGGGACAAGATTCTTTCAAATCTGGAGGGGGGGGACAAAGGCTTTTGTTTGTCTGTGTGATACCTTTGCCGGGAACAGGTCAAGGATGCAAGCCTTCCTACTGCTGTAAAGTTTGTAAGTAATCTAGCTTGAAAATGCATTACATTTTCTTTTGTTTTTTGGCTTGTACAATTCGCTGTGCTGGAGGGAATGTGTATTCCTCTTTTTGTGTCTTTTTGAAACATAAGGTTTTGCCTAGAGGGATTCTCTTTGAATCTGATTACTCTGTAAAGTATTTACCATCCTGATTTTACAGAGGTGATTCATTTACCTTTTCTTTAAATAAAATTCTTCTTTTAAAAACCTGATTGATTTTTTCATTCTTCTTAAGATCCAAGGGTTTGAGTCTGTGTTCACCTGTACCAATTGGTGAGGATATTCTTATCAAGCCTTCCGCAGGAAAGGGGATGTAGGGCTTGGCGGGGGGGATATTTTGGGGGAAGACGTCTCCAAGTGGTCTCTTTCCCTGTTCTTTGTTTAAATCGCTTGGTGGTGGCAGCATACTGTTCAAGGACAAGGCAAAGTTTGTACCTTGGGAAAGTTTTTAACCTAAGCTGGTAAGAATAAGCTTAGGGGGCTCTTTCATGCAGGTCCCCACATCTTCACCCTAGAGTTCAGAGTGGGGAAGGAACCTTGACATGGTGGCAGAGCAGTGGGAACCATTTGGAACCAGAGATCATTTGGAACCAGAAGCAAAGCAGGATTTTGAACAAGAAGTACAATCCACAAGTGGGAGCGACTATGTCCACAGTTCGATGAATCCAGTGATATTGCTGAATATTTACTCACCTTTGAGAGACTGTGCACACTCCATAAAATTCCTGACACTCACAAGATCCAGACAGAGCCAGTTCCAGAACCGGAACCGGCGGAACAACCAGCACCAGAACCATTGCCAGCACTGAATCCAGTACTTGCAACCCCAACACCAGAGGGCCCCACCGAACCTGCACTGGCAGCAGCAGATAACCCTACACAAGAGGCTCAGCCGGAGCCTGAACCCCAACATAGTGCACCAGCGGAGAGCCGTTCACAGTCAAGGGAAACAGCCCCATCACCTGCATCATTTCCAGAGGGACCAAGCCTATGTCCACAATCCAATGAGGAGCTGATGTCTCTAGCACCAATGGAATGGTTCCAGACCAAACTGGAAACAGGTAAAAGCCTCCAGAGAGCTTAGACGGCAGCACGGAACAACCCACCGCCTCTCAGCTCTTCTAATCAATCCAGGTTTGTTGTCGAAAGAGGACTTTTATACAAAGAAACTCTTTCTGGTGGACAAAACAAAAAGAAAACAAAAAGAAAGAAAATACATCTGGAACTTAAGCTATTGCTAGATTTTAAAAGAGCAAATATAATATTTAAGCATCAAGAATGGTTTTCATGAGGTCCAGCTTTACGGCTACAAGCAAAACAAGAGCGTTTGGTGGTTAGCACAGAGGAGTCCACAAGCCAATAAGAAATAAAAGAAATAACCCTAATCGTGTCTTCCTAGACGTTCTCTGATCGACTTACGTATCTGGGGTTTCAGATAAGTAATTCCTAGGTATGATTTGATGATTTTTCATACCTGGTTTACCTTCTTACAGTATTGCTGCTCTGTGTCTCCTCTCTCTGCAGAAAAGGAAGGGGGGTAATTCCCTCAAGAGTCTAAGAGATTCTTTTGTTGCTGCCTAGGCCAGCATCCTTTGTTCTTGTGAGGCTGGGCTGGGTTTGCCCCAGATAAGGTGTGAACTGCTGTCCCAGTTCTGTGCAGGCAGCCGGCACAGCAGACCTCGAATGAACCGCCCAAAGACCACATGCTCCGTTAAGGTACGAAGGCACTAAGTCAGGTTTATTGCCAACAAAGCACAATCCTAGCTCCCCGGATCAATATCTACAGTTACACTAGCACATGTATGCCCGTGACAATGGAGCAGCTCAGTCATTGGCGGGACTTTCCACGATCCCCTAGGCTGGCCAAAGACACTCCCTTTGAGATGCCATTTTATACACCAATACAAACAAGTTACATATTGCCCCTCTGATGTGGTTAGTTACTTCACCATGATGTGGTTTTTTGTAATACCATCCCCATTCTCGCCCAGTTATGTGGTCTTAAATGCAGGCAGGGCCTGATTTCTGCTAACTTTGTTTCTTTGCTTTATACCAGCAAAGTTTGATCACTACTTTAGTTCAGGCCTCAGGCCTTGCACCGGGCTTCTGATACAGGGACTTACATCTCACGCTTTCTTTCTTCTACAAATGGTAAGACTCCATTGACTTTATTAGGCTTTGGATGAGGGCCCTATTGCAGAAAGGAATTCCAGGAATCGGGTCTACGTGGGGAGAAGCTTGGCTGCAAGCTGTGTCTTTGCTTTGAATAAACGGAAGCAAAATGTTATGTATATTCCTGCTGTTTTCCTCTTTTTTGCATCCAAACCAGGGGAAGGAGGGAACTCACTGGAAATAGGGGTGTGGAGGTTAAGGGAGTATGGAGGGGAACTACTGAGACTAGGGAGAGTCAGCTAGCTCGAGGGTGGAAAATGGGGTCTTGGTGGTTCCTACCTGATCCCTGGCTTGATCCCAGGCATTCCCACGGCCACTCCACCCCTCCAACTCCTGCCATTATCTCCATGGTACCCAACCTTCTGCACATGTGTGAGTTTACACGGGGACAGAGCCTACACAGGATTTCCATTGTGGGGAGTTAACTCCCCTGCCATCCCCCAAAGTACCGCCACCTGTGTGCAAACCCAATACAGAATGGTGTCAGAGCCTTAGACATACAAAATAATTATATTGAAAATCCTGTCAAGAGTGTAGTTTGTTTTTTTTCTGTAAAGAAAGAGAGAGAGCGAGAGAGAGAGAGAGAGAGAGATAGTTAGGACAGCACGGGTAATAAGGAAGAATTTAAAACTCTTTGTTTATTGGGGGTTTTTTATTATTAACATTTTGTTCAAATGATCTGTAGGCAGTTCAGAGAAAAATTTTACTTCTTAAAGATTCAACAGTCCCTCAGCCATCGGTACAGGGTTGAGAAACCTCACAGACATTTCTCTGGAACCTCCAAAGAGCCTTCCAGCAAAAGAGGGAGGATGAGTCTTGACTTTCCTCATATTTCTAAGGCATAGAACAGAAGGAAAAACAACAACATCCACACACCCAAACCCACCCCCAAACCCCCACCTTAAAAAATATTCCACTTCTGGTCTTCTCCTAACTGTAAAGAGACAGACAAGACCACAGGCCCAATGCTATGTTCTCCTCTACAATTAACCTGCACTAACCTGAGTTAAATATCTACAGTGTGTTAGAAAATGTCTGACCTTGTGTATAAAGAAGAAATGACATGTCCTACTACTAAAGAAAGGGGATTCCTTTTTTTCAGAAGATATAGGAGGCTTTAGTCCCTAAGGGGAACTGACCAGACTTCTAAGATAATGGGAGGAGGAGTGGGCCACCAGCCACCCTCTGGAAAGTCAGCCGAGCAATGGGCCATCTCCTCAAGATGCTGGGGGGTAAGGGTGGGAGGTGGACGGGCCTCCCAAGAGCAGAGCACAAAACAAGGGGGTGCATTTCTTATTTTATCTGGAGCAGTTCATCCATTCCCACCTTGTTGAAACAAATCTTTAATGGCCCACAGCTGGGCAGATAATTACCAGCACCAGGGAAGATTTGGGTGCGATATCCTTAATGCACAATCATTTATTGAGTAAGAAACACACAAGCAGTGAAAGTTATATAATACACAGCTCCTTAATAAGCCTTAATTGCCCAAGCATAAACCCTCAGGAACTATGTTAGCTTTATACACTATCCTGATCGGCAAACAAAGCAGGTATAGCTACCAGTTCTAGATGGGGACTTCTTTTCTTCTCTTATTTCCCCTCTAAGGTACTTGGTCTGTTAAATGTTCCCCAAAGAAGCTTCTAGATTACCCTGAGGCCCTCTGGTTCAAAAGTCCCACAATAGTCCCTCGTAGCAGGGTATTGGTTACCCCGAGGCCTTCTGTCTCACAGCATCATGGACCTCTTCAGTTCCTTGGGGAACTAACTGGCAATCTTCACACTAACATATAGATCTAATTTAGATCAAATTTAGCACAAGTCTTTATCTTCATACAAAATGGAATATGGTGGCAGTGGTAGTCATGGTAACAACATCCTACCATCTTGTGATGTCCTACCAGTACCGAACTAGGTTCACATTGTTCACACTCAGTTTGGACTGGTTTCCTCCACACGCTTGCAAGGGAGAAGACCAGCTACACAGCAGTTGCTTATGTACCTGTTGTAGGTGTCAAACCGCACAAGGCCACAGTCTATACTACAACCGTTCACTGAGCATTTCTTGTGTTGCTCTTGGTGCTGTGGAAGTAATCCTACCAAATCCCAGCCTCTCCCAAACAGAGTGGGTGCAAGGAGCCACCAAATTCATATTCCTCATGTCCCAGCTTATTATTGCATAGGGCAGCTTAACTTCTGTTTCCAGAAAGATAATGGAGCAAATCATTCAGCAATGAATTTGCAAACATCTTGAAGATAATAAGGTGATAAGGAACAGTCAGCATGGATTTGTCAAGAACAAATCCTGTCAAACCAACCTGACAGCTTTCTTTGACAAGGTAACAAGCTTTATGGATAGGGGGAAGCGGTAGACGTGGCATATCTTGACTTTAGGAAAGCTTTTGACACTGTCTTGTGTGACCTTCTCAGAAAGAAACTAGGGAAATACAACCTAGATAGAGCTACTAGGAGGTGGGTGCGTAACTATTTGGAAAACCATTCCCAGAGAGTAGTTATCAGTGGTTCACAGTCATGCTGGAAGGAATCGTGAGCGGCGTCCCACAGGAATCGGTTCTGGGTCCGGTTCTGTTCAAGATCTGTATCAGTGATTTAGAGAATGGCATGGAGAGTACACTTAAAAAGTTTGCGGATGATACCAAGCTGGGAGGGGTTGCAAGTGCTTTGGAGGATAGGATTATAATTCATTATGATCTGGACAAACTGGAGAAATTATCTGAAGTAAATAGGATGAAATTCAATAAGGACAAATGCAAAATACGCCACTTAGGAAGGAACAATCAGTTGCACACATAAAAAATGGGGAATGACTGCGGGAAAGGAGTACTGCAGAAAGGGATCTGGGGGAAGATAGTGGAACACAACCTAAATATGAGTCAACAGTGCAACACTGTTCCAAAAAAAGCAATCATAGAATCATAGAATATCAGGGTTGGAAGGGACCTCAGGAGGTCATCTAGTCCAACCCTCTGCTCAAAGCAGGACCAATCTCCAATTAAATCATCCCAGCCAGGGCTTTGTCAAGCCTGACCTTAAAAAATTTTAAGGAAGGAGATTCCACCACCTCCCTAGGCAACGCATTCCAGCGTTTCACCACCCTCCTAGTGAAAAGGTTTTTCCTAATATCCAACCTAAACCTCCCCCACTGCAACTTGAGACCATTACTCCTTGTCCTGTCCTCTTCCACCACTGAGAATAGTCTAGAACCATCCTCTCTGGAACCACCTCTCAGGTAGTTGAAAGCAGCTATCAAATCCCCCCTCGTTCTTCTCTTCCGCAGACTAAACAATCCCAGTTCCCTCAGCCTCTCCACATAAGTCATGTGTTCCAGACCCCTAATCATTTTTGTTGCCCTTCGCTGGACTCTCTCCAATTTATCCACATCCTTCTTGTAGTGTGGGGCCCAAAACTGGACACAGTACTCCACATGAGGCCTCACCAATGTCGAATAGAGGGGGACCATCACGTCCCTAGATCTGCTCGCTATGCCCCAGAATGACACAAATCGTCATTCTGGGCTGTATTTGCAGGAGTGTTGTAAGTAAGACACAAAAAGTAACTCTTCGACTCCACTCTGCGCTGATTCGGCCTCAGTTGGAATATTGTGTCCAGTTCTGGGCACCACATTTCAGGAAAGATGTGGACAAATTGGAGACAGTCCAGAGAAAAGCTATAAAAATGATATGATGTGATATGATATAACAATTTTCAAGTACATAATTGTTATTAGAAGGAGGAGGGAGAAGAATTGTTCTTCTTAACCTCTGAGGCTAGGACAAGAAGCAATGGGCTTAAATTGCAGCAAGGGAGGCTTCGGCTGGACATTAGGAAAGCTTCCTAACTCTCAGGGTGGTTAGGCACTGGCATAAACTTCCTAGGGAGGTTGCGGAATCTCCCTCATTGGAGATTTTTAAGAGCAGGTTACACAAGCACCTGTCAGGGATGGTCTAGATAATATTTAGTCCTGCCATGAGTGCAGGGGACTGGATTAGATGACCTCTCAAGGTCCCTTCCAGTCCTAGGATTCTGTGTCTGCAGTGACACTGCTTGGTGCAATAATATGGGCCAGGGGGCTCTTATCCATTCTGATATGGGACCAGATAGATACAGACATACTGGTATGGGGTAGAGGACCGGGGAGGGGCAGGGGGGAGAGAGAACTGGTAAGATCTAGACAGGACATCTACTAAGGAAGAGTTTAAAACTAGTTGTTTATTTGTTTATATAATTAACAAGTGTTTCATTCAAATGCTTCAAATGCATCTGTTCCTCAGAAGATACTGGTAGTTTCAATCTGTAAGAGGGTTGGCCAAACCTCTAGAATGATGGGAGAGGAGGAGTGGGCCACCAACCACACTCCAAAAAGTCATTAGGATGATGGGCCATCTCCACAAGATGCTGATGGGGAGAGATCAGAGATGGATGGGCCTCCCCTCTGTAACAGAGCACCGGTAAGGGGAAAGGGTGAAGCTATTCAGAGGAAGGTTGCATTCTGAGGGGTCTTCAGAAGAGGACATTTGATGGGCCACAAAGAGAATATTGATCACTCCAAATCCTCCTGACGTATGGAGATTTGGATGCAGGGTGCGTAGGCGCCACTGAGTACATGAATCTTCCTCAAACTTCCGCAAAGGAGGAACTGGTTTGTTCCAGTTTCCAGTTGGTTGTGAAGAGAGGCCAAGGTGGAGTTTGTTGGCGGGGGAAGGGGAAGAGGAGGAGGTGTTTGTTATTTTTTGTGCGGGGAGTGATCATTATTTTATGTTGACTAATTTTGCCCATCCCTACCTCTGACAGCCACATCCCGTAGCCTCTCTCAAAGCCAGGTGTGGTCATCAGTGTGGCAGCTAGTGCCAATTAAGGGCAGATGTGTGGTTTCCAGTCAGCAGCTGAAGGGGACCCAATGGAGCATCTGCCCCTGTGGGGAAAGTGTGGTGTACTGAAAACTGCATTAAAATTGTAAACTAAAACTTGAAACAAAAACTCAAGGTTTTGTCCTGGTCCGGTTGCAGCCAAAGGGACTTTGCAGGGAAGCATGCCCTCTAGGCTCACCAGAGTCATTCAGCAGCCAGACAGCCTAGAACAGGATGTGATTAATTGTGCCTCTCTGGTTTAGGAAGAAGCCTGCTCTCTCTCTCTCGCTCTCTCTCACTCTCTCTCTCTCATTACGTTTTGGGGGTTGTGTGTGTTATCGTTCTGAATTCTAAGAAATGAAGAGGTGTAATGTTGCAACTTTCCAGAAAGAGTATTTTTATTCTATATAACTTCTCTGTGTGTATGGCATGGAAATAACAAGGAAAGAAGGGGAGTGAGTTGTCCAGACAAGCTGATGTGACCACTCCTTGTGACCCCTCTGGGCAGGGAAACATCTCGGATCCCTGTTCTGTGTCTGCGGAGAAAGTGGTAGGTGAGGAGACTAGCACCCTCCCCAGAGAGTGAACTGAAATAGAGGGCAATGACTGGGAGACTAAAGAGTCAGGTCTCGTGCAACTCCTCACCGCCCTGTGGATGTCACCCTCTTCCCCCACCGCTTGACTGCAGAACCCTACCTTCAACTTTTTATATCTATGCTTCCTGCTGAGTGGAAATGGGGAAAAGAGAAAGGTGATGATGGGGAGGGAGATTTTCAACGGTGTTGGGAAGATTCACAAGGGTTCATATATTGTCAGTTCTGGGCCCTGTGTAGAATGAATCCCCCAGAGAACGCTGAGGTGTCAAACTGCTCTAACGATCCCTTAGAAATGGTCCTAAATATTTTGACTCCAGTTTAAGCCCAACCATGTTTTGTTCCCTCCTCCCTAAACAATTTGACAAATCCTGAGAGGTGCTTAGCACTGGGGAATACCATTGGCTTTCCACTTGTTGGATACATCAACACTTTATGTCTGTACTTTAGACTGTTATCATTAAGATTGATACTTGTTATGGGGGATTCAAAAGGAAAACTCATGTTTTTCCTGCACCACTAATTTTCAAATTCCTCAGTTTAGATTTACAAGGGAAAAAACCCATAACCATACATTCCTGACACACAGTATTTTCAATGTGATCCACTTTATTTTTTACTTAAAAGAGGATTTTAACACTTTTTAATGGGTTTTGATAAATGAAATTGGGAAAATGCCAAAATTCCAAATAAAATATTGAGGAAAACTGTACAAAACAACTACAAAAACCCACCCAGCTGCTTGCCAGGACTGTGTTTTTGAATTGTATTGTACACTAGGACCCTCATCTGACATCAATGGGAGACTTTCCACTGACTTCAAAGGGCTTTAGACCAGGCAGTAGGTATTTCCGAGGTGTAAATATTCATATTGTAACTTCCTGAAGGCAGGGACCTGTCAATTGTATTTCCCTGAAATCCTCCAGGAAATTTTATGGTGCTGTACAGATAAATATCTTCATAATTAACAGATTGCAGCACACACCTTGTAAATGTCCCTTGTATCAAAAAAAGGTTGCAACAGATCAGCATGTCACAATCCCCAGCACCCTATAAATGGACAGAGTGTCCCTCTCCTGTCTATCTGAGAGTCTCTTCTCCCAAGTGACATTCAGCTCCCGGCCAAACTACAGCCATGAAGATACTTTACCTTCTTTTTGCCCTCTTCTTCTTGGTGGCTCAAAGTAGTGCACAAGGTAAGGTTTTAATGAAATGTCGGGAGACTAGAGAAGGATATTTGTGAGCATGTACTAAGTTTACCTAAAACTTTGTGTCATTTTTTTTCCAAATTGTTTTCGAAAGAGATGCAGGGCTTGCCTGGCTTACAGCAGACACGTGAAATGTGGCTGTGAAATAGTGCTGCGGTCAAAAAAGTGCCTTTGCTGTGTCCATGAAAATCCATTCAGATGTGCTGGAACTGTGACCTGGAAAACTATCCCCACATTCTATCTAGTGGGGTTCCTTTGGGTTTGGTTCTTGGTCCTCCACTATATAGCATTTGTATCAATGACCTGGAAGAAAACATAAACTCTCGGCTAAAGTTTTCAGATGACATAGAAATTGGGGGAGTGGTAAATATTGAAGAAGACAGAGCACTGACACTGAGTGATGTGGATCACTTGGTAAATGGGGTGCAAGCCAACCATATGCATTTTAATGAGGCTTAATATAAATGTCCACATCAAAGAACAAAGAGGGTAGGCTTTACTTGCAGCATGAGGGCCTCTATCCTTGGAAGCTGTGACTTGAAAAAGGATGTTGGGGAAAATGCTGGATAATGAGTTGAACAGGAGTTCCCAGTTTGACGCTCTGGCTAACGGGGCAAATGGGAACTTTGGTTGCATAAACAGGGGAATCTCAAGTAGGAGTAGAGAGGGTATTTTACCTCTGTATTAGGCACAGGGGTGATCACTGATGGGACACTTTGTCTCATTCTGGTGTCCACAAGTAAAGAAGGATGCATGTGGACACTATCTAAAGGATATATTGGTTGCAATGCTCTCAATCAAAATTAGCCCAGCCACGCATCCACCATTTTAGTTGCCTTCCACAAACTTCCCCTTTCATTCCCTCCCCCGACCAAGGTAGCCCTGAGGCCAAGAAGAACTGAACATCTGTGTGGGACACGTTCAAGATGTGTCCTCTTCCTCTTGCCAAACCAGATGAAAATACGGCTTGTTTCACAGGATGAGGAACCAGGCTGGGAACCAGGACACCATGAATTAGATTCTAACTTCTTCTGCTCACGAGTGTTAATGAGTCAGAGCTTTCATATCCCTTATTATTAATTGATGTCTCTCACTCCAATGGGAGAGTACACAGTCTGGGACTAAAACCCTCATCTTTAGGGTGGCAGGTCATTGTCTCAATGCCTTAGCGACACTGTCCCCCAGACCTAAGCTGTCATACTTTTTGTGCTTGGCTTCAATAGTGGAGATGCCACTATGTCAGCTTAAAGCAGGTTCTGCAGAAATGACAACGCGTCTGTATTATTTATTTATTTAATGATTGAGTAACCACCTAGGAGCCCAGTCATGGACTGGTATCCCATTGTGCAAGGCTCTATGCTAATAATCAGCAGAGACACATTCCCGGCACCAAAGAATTTACTGAGAAGGACACCCATGCTCCATTTTAATGCTCTGCAGTGTGCAGCCAAGAAGCCAGTGCATCTGGTTCATGAATTCACTCTGTTCTCTTCTTAAGGGCAGCCACTGAATGTGCAGAGAATGACAGCCATTTAAGTACTGTTACAGATCTAGTAAAATGGTGTACAGGAGGATAATTGGGCTGATGTGTCGATGTCTCAGTGAATGAGAAATTCACTGAATGCAAAACGCTCATCATAGCAATCACAATTCTTTTATCCTGCTGTGTGAATGAAAGTCAAGACTCCTTTTTTATTATTTTTCTGCAGATTCTGACCGTCGTGTCTCTAGCACTTACAGATGTTTTCGTCGTAATGGTGGATGCTTCCGTTCCCGATGTCCTTGGGGGATGAAGCGTATAGGACCCTGCGGTAGATTTGCTTGCTGTGTATTTCGGGTAAGTAGAGATTCTACTAGGGAATCACTTGTGGGTGAACAGAATAGAACAGTGAATAGAACTGTTTGTTTCTCTCCTTTATATATGTGAGCTGTCTAATGCCCTTGGAGGCTTTGCACACAAAGCACAGCCCAGAGGCAGGGGACAAAGGAGGCTCCTCTGGCTACCCTGATTCTGGACTGTCTGGGGGCTGGATTGACCCTTGTTGACTTCTCTTACTTGCAGATGCTTTACTCTGCTGCCTGTGGCCAATCCTGTAGTAACCTCAGAATGTTCAGTGCTCTAGAGATTGCCCTTCTGCAAACCTGATAGCCCCTAGCACCATGTCCAGCACCCCGCCAAGACAGAGTTAGCAAGGAGGACAGCAAAGGACCACTTATCTCAGCCATGTCTTGCTCGAACTTTGGGATAACTCTCCTCCAACTGCTTTTACGGCCTCAATATGTCACCAGAGCATCATAATGCAGACGAGGGCTGCGGCCAGACTCATCACATATGCCTACATTATTGTTTTATTGAAGAAGAGAGAGTGGTCCCCTTCTAGGCCTTGGGACATATATAAATCTTGGAAAACCAAAGCGTACGACATTAGTTCATGAAATAGCTGTTTAAGCTACAGTTGAAACATGAAGGTTTCCACAGTAAAGTTAACTTGGGTGCAGGGCTGGCCCTAGATCAAATGGTGCCCCAGGCAAGGAGCGTCTTTGATGCTCCCCCACCACTCATTTGTTGAAATTTTCAATACCTCATATTTTTTGCATTTGTAGCCCATTTGAAGACTTTGATCCATGGTTTGCATGCATGATTTATCCCTGTCATATAAGATAATAACTGTATCATGATATATCTTTACTGGACGTGATATATCTTGACTTTAGCAAACGTTCTTTCAATTTCCCTTTTTTGCAGAAGTGCTCCTGAGTGATGGCATCATAGATTGTCAATGCAGGACCTCTGGGAATCTGGAAGATGACGCCTTGCTTCTAAAATCCACGGGGGAGCATTTGTATTCCCCATAATAGCTTGTTCTTGTCCTTTTAATAAAAGTAACTGGCTGCGGTGGTGTATTGCAAACACGTGTGAGAATGTTTTGATTGGTGCCCGGGGGCTGTTTTGCTGTTTCTTTTCCATAAAAATCCCTTTCATTTTCCTTTTTAAACTTAGAAATATATATAAAAAACAAGGCCCTTATCATGTATTAAATCCACTTCGGGGTGTTCCTAGCCCAGGGAAAATATATATTTGCATGTTTCAGTGAGTGCCTATGAATAAATTCTTTCCTGTTCCTTATACCATTCTGTTTGGCTTATGTTATTGTCAGAGGAGTTGGGGCCAGTCACAGTTTACCACCCACCTTGGTACTCCCACAACACGTCGATCCTCCTTCTGTTCCCCTCTGCTCTCAAACTGTCCCACTGCCAGGTCCTCTTTCCTTGTTCCAGAGCTTCCAGACATGGCTATGTGCAGCAGGTTCTCTTGCAAAAATGGAAATTATTGCAGAAAGCCTCCATATATGTAAATGTGCAAGGGGGGGCCCCAAAAGCTCTGAGAGATTCCCCAAAACAAGACCATATTAAGGAGAACAGAGGAAAGCAGGCTAGGCTGCTTTAAAAGAGCTGAGGCCTTAAGTCTAAGAGGTACCTGATTCCTATCGATAATTAATTAGATGGGGAACAAATTGTTGTATCATCCAGGCAAGGTACTAACAAGCTTCAACAGGACTGGCTTTTATTTTCAAAGTGGAAACCTCTTAACCGAGGTGCTGCTGCACCCTCTGTAGCTTTCTTCCAGACTCTCAACTCCTGCCCGCTCCATCCTGTTTCCTGTCCTTTCAGACTCCCAACAGACAGTGCTCCCAATTCCAATAATTACAAGCAACATCTAAACACCCTATTCCCTCCTCTCTTAAGAAACTCTCCCAATTAAAATAAACATTATTGTTCTAACCACAGGAACAAATATGAAACAAGACACTATGCTGTTGGCAGAAATATTGCACTGAAAACACTGTAGATACTACATAACATAGTCTCTAGTCCAGACAGGTGGTCGTCTGGGTCTGTCAGGTCGTCTCTCAAGCCCCGGTTCCAGTGCAATGTCTTGTTGTGTTGGTACTACGGTGAAGTCATCCAATGCAGACTGGGTGTTGGCATCCTCTTTTCTCGGTGCATAGGCAGGTGCAAGATAAGAAGCATTCCATACCCACCCATCAGAAAGTCGATAGGTGTAAGGTCCCGTCTTCTCAATGATGTTAAGAGGAGCTGTGAATTTATGGTTCCCTTTGCGTAATATTCCAGGTTTTCGTATTCTAACGAAGGAACCACACTCAAACTTTGGTTCCTTAGCCCCCCGCCGCTTGTCTGTGAAAGCCTTAGACTTTGCTTGGTTCTGTTCAACTGTTTTTCTCACATCACCCTCATTTGGGGCATCAGGTCGTGCCTTTCAAAATCCAGCAATATTCAATTGAGTATTCATCTGTTTCCCATGCAGTAACTCTTCGGGTGATCTTTGCATTGTGGCATGTCGTGTAGCCCGGTATGTTTGCAAGAAATCAGTAGTGAAGGGTATCCACAATAGCCCTTCCAGTTTAGCCGTTCGCAAACTCTCTTTCAAACTTCTATTAAACTGTTTGATTTCCCCATTGGCTGGAGGGTAATATAGGGATGACCTTGGGTGTAAAATGTTCCTCTGTGCTAGAAAAGTTTCAAACCCCAGAGAAGTAAATTGACTACTATTTATCTGAAACCAGCTCTTTGGGGTTACCTTCCCTGCTATAAACTGAAAAGAGGAACTTAATGACTGTAGCAGAAGAGATTTGCCATGTAAACGCTACCTCAGGCCATTTACTGAAATAGTTTATAAAAGTGATGGCATAAGGGCAGTCAGTTGGAGCAGTATCAAAGGGTCCTACAATGTCAATCGCCACTTTTTCCCATGCAGATTCAGGAAGAGGAACAGGCTGTAATGGAGAGGAACATGTCACTGCTGTCTTATCATGCATTTGGCAAGTGACACAGGATTTTATGAGTGCTTCAGTTTAAGAGTCCATCCCTGGCCACCAATACAGATCCCTTCGTCATTGTTTGGTTCGGACAATTCCTTCACGAGTATTGTGTGCCAGGTATATGAGTTTTGACTGTAATTCTTCCGGCACAAGGAGCTGGTGTGTACCTCGTAGCACATAGCCATCAAACAAAGAAAGTTCATCCCAACCTCTAAAATAAGGCAGCAAAACTGGGTCAAGTTTTTAGGGTGACTGGGTCATCTCTTTGTCAGAAATTCCTATAATTTTTTGTTGAATTGGACATGCTGAACAAGCAGCTTGAAATTGTTCCCTTGTAACTGCCGTGAGAGTGCTTGTAATAAGCGCAACCACTACATCCTCATCCTCCGGTCGACCATCTGGTGAAGGCAAAGGCAGGTGAGAAAGGCAATCAGCGACCACATTTTGGTTTCCAGGCTTATATTCCAGTTCATAATTGAAAGAGAGTAGTCTTGCAGACCATCGAGCAATACGGTATCCTGCTCTTCCCAGTCCTTTCGTGATGAGCAATGTCATCAAAGATTTTGCATACCAGGAGATAAGACCCAAGAAGGAACGTAAGGTTTGCAAATCTGTTGGAAGAGGAGCATTTGAAATTGCCAGGATATGATCTGGATCAGGTTTTAGTCCAGCCTGTGAAATCGTATGCCCCAGAAAGGAGAGTTCCGTTTGTCTCAATTTGCATTTGGACCTATTGAGCTGGACCCTCCTGTGCTGATGCAGTTTAGCACAGACTGAAGGTTATTGTCATGCTCCTCCGAAGTTTTTCCAAACACAATAATATCATCCAAATAGCACTGAACTCCATGTTAATTCTTCAGAATCAATGACATCATTTTTTGAAAGGCACTTGGGGCAGATGCAAGACCGCATGGAACACGTTTAAAACAAAATAGTCCCTGATGTGTAATAAATGCTGTGAGGTCTCTGCTCTCTTCATGCAACATAACCTGGTGGTTTGCGCTCTGCAAATCAAGAGTAGAAAACATCTTTGCTCCACAGTGTTCTGCAAATACTTCTTCTATGTGAGGAAGAGGATGGCTGTCAATCACAATAGCTTTATTTGACTCCTTTAAGTCCACACAAAGGTGAATGCCTCCACCCTTCTTCTGCGTCACTACCATAGGTGAAACCTATTCAGAGGAGTCGATCTCTTCAATAATGTCCTTTTGAACAAGTTTTCTAAGTTCCTCTGAAACAGCTTCCCTGACTGAAAATGGTAAGCACCTTAAATTCTGTCATACAGGCACCACATTATTCTGCATTTTAATTTATTCAGAAACCCATAAGTCAAGCCAAGTTTCTCCTCAGCCTGGTGTTGGGTCCCAGCTGAAACTGCTGTGTGTAGCGCAATGGTGCTTTACTGAGGAAGATCAATTTGTCCATTAATTACCCTGAGATTTATAGCAGCCAATAAATCTCTGCCAAGGATAGGAGTTCCTTTGTGGACAATGTAGAACTCTGCAGTTACACAGCAATCACCAAAAGTAACTCTTACTGGCAGGCAGCCAAATCTCTAATCTTTTTGCAATGATCGCACTGAGCTACTTTTGCCGGACATCCTATGTAGCTTGCAAGGTGTTGTGGGGATCCACAGCGAAAGCATGCTTTTACTGTATTTTGAATGTGCTGATTCGGCGGTTTTTCATTAGTTTTCCTCTTGCAGTTGTGTGCCTGCAGTGATAGTGAACTTTTCTGCAAAGGAGTCACAGCCTGGACTGTGTCTCCTGTATCCATGCTGTCATAAATATAAAGGGAAGGCTAACCACCTTTCTGTATACAGTGCTATAAAATCCCTCCTGGCCAGAGGCAACATTCTTTCACCTGTAAACGGTTAAGAAGATAAGATAACCTCGCTGGCACCTGACCCAAAATGGCCAACGAGGGGACAAGATTCTTTCAAATCTGGAGGGGGGGACAAAGGCTTTTGTTTGTCTGTGTGATACCTTTCATAGAATCATAGAATATAAGGGTTGGAAGGGACCCCAGAAGGTCATCTAGTCCAACCCCCTGCTCAAAGCAGGACCAATTCCCAGTTAAATCATCCCAGCCAGGGCTTTGTCAAGCCTGACCTTAAAAACCTCTAAGGAAGGAGATTCTACCACCTCCCTAGGTAACGCATTCCAGTGTTTCACTACCCTCTTAGTGAAAAAGTTTTTCCTAATATCCAATCTAAACCTCCCCCACTGTAACTTGAGACCATTACTCCTCGTTCTGTCATCTGATACCATTGAGAACAGTCTAGAGCCATCCTCTTTGGAACCCCCTTTCAGGTAGTTGAAAACAGCTATCAAATCCCCCCTCATTCTTCTCTTCTGCAGGCTAAACAATCCCAGCTCCCTCAGCCTCTCCTCATAACTCATATGTTCCAGACCCCTAATCATTTTTGTTGCCCTTCGCTGGACTCTCTCCAATTTATCCACATCCTTCTTGAAGTGTGGGGCCCAAAACTGGACACAGTACTCCAGATGAGGCCTCACCAATGTCGAATAGAGGGGAATGATCACGTCCCTCGATCTGCTCGCTATGCCCCTACTTATACATCCCAAAATGCCATTGTCCTTCTTGGCAACAAGGGCACACTGCTGACTCATATCCAGCTTCTCGTCCACTGTCACCCCTAGGTCCTTTTCCGCAGAACTGCTGCCTAGACATTCGGTCCCTAGTCTGTAGCTGTGCATTGGGTTCTTCCGTCCTAAGTGCAGGACCCTGCACTTATCCTTATTGAACCTCATCAGATTTCTTTTGGCCCAATCCTCCAATTTGTCTAGGTCCTTCTGTATCCTATCCCTCCCCTCCAGCGTATCTACCACTCCTCCCAGTTTAGTATCATCCGCAAATTTGCTGAGAGTGCAATCCACACCATCCTCCAGATCATTTATGAAGATATTGAACAAAACCGGCCCCAGGACCGACCCTTGGGGCACACCACTTGATACCGGCTGCCAACTAGACATGGAGCCATTGATCACTACCCGTTGAGCCCGACAATCTAGCCAGCTTTCTACCCACCTTGTAGTGCATTCATCCAGCCCATACTTCCTTAACTTGCTGACAAGAATACTGTGGGAGACCGTGTCAAAAGCTTTGCTAAAGTCAAGAAACAATACATCCACTGCTTTCCCTTCATCCACAGAACCAGTAATCTCATCATAGAAGGCGATTAGATTAGTCAGGCATGACCTTCCCTTGGTGAATCCATGCTGGCTGTTCCTGATCACTTTCCTCTCATGTAAGTGCTTCAGGATTGATTCTTTGAGGACCTGCTCCATGATTTTTCCAGGGACTGAAGTGAGGCTGACTGGCCTGTAGTTCCCAGGATCCTCCTTCTTCCCTTTTTTAAAGATTGGCACTACATTAGCCTTTTTCCAGTCATCCGGGACTTCCCCGGTTCGCCACGAGTTTTCAAAGATAATGGCCAATGGCTCTGCAATCACAGCCGCCAGTTCCTTCAGCACTCTCGGATGCAACTCGTCCGGCCCCATGGACTTGTGCACGTCCAGCTTTTCTAAAAAGTCCCTAACCACCTCTATCTCCACAGAGGGCTGGCCATCTCTTCCCCATTTTGTGATGCCCAGCGTAGCAGTCTGGGAGCTGACCTTGTTAGTGAAAACAGAGGCAAAAAAAGCATTGAGTACATTAGCTTTTTCCACATCCTCTGTCACTAGTTTGCCTCCCTCATTCAGTAAGGGGCCCACACATTCCTTGGCTTTCTTCTTGTTGCCAACATACCTGAAGAAACCCTTCTTGTTACTCTTGACATCTCTGGCTAGCTGCAGCTCCAGGTGCGATTTGGCCCTCCTGATAACATTCCTACATGCCCTAGCAATATTTTTATACTCTTCCCTGGTCATATGTCCAACCTTCCACTTCTTGTAAGCTTCTTTTTTATGTTTAAGATCCGCTAAGATTTCACCATTAAGCCAAGCTGGTCGCCTGCCATATTTACTATTCTTTCGACTCATCGGGATGGTTTGTCCCTGTAACCTCAACAGGGATTCCTTGAAATACAGCCAGCTCTCCTGGACTCCTTTCCCCTTCAAGTTAGTCCCCCAGGGGATCCTGGCCATCCGTTCCCTGAGGGAGTCGAAGTCTGCTTTCCTGAAGTCCAGGGTCCGTATCGTGCTGCTTACCTTTCTTCCCTGTGTCAGGATCCTGAACTCAACCAACTCATGGTCACTGCCCCCCAGATTCCCATCCACTTTTGCTTCCCCCACTAATTCTACCCGGTTTGTGAGCAGCAGGTCAAGAAAAGCGCCCCCCCTACTTGGCTCCTCGAGCACTTGCGCCAGGAAATTGTCCCCTACGCTTTCCAAAAACTTCCTGGATTGTCTATGCACCGCTGTATTGCTCTCCCAGCAGATATCAGGAAAATTAAAGTCACCCATGAGAATCAGGGCATGCGATCCAGTAGCTTCCGTGAGCTGCCGGAAGAAAGCCTCATCTACCTCATCCCCCTGGTCCGGTGGTCTATAGCAGACTCCCACCACTACATCACTCTTGTTGCACACACTTCTAAACTTAATCCAGAGACACTCAGGTTTTTCTGCAGTTTCCTTTGCCGGGAACAGGTCAAGGATGCAAGCCTTCCTACTGCTGTAAAGTTTGTAAGTAATCTAGCTTGAAAATGCATTACATTTTCTTTTGTTTTTTGGCTTGTACAATTCGCTGTGCTGGAGGGAATGTGTATTCCTCTTTTTGTGTCTTTTTGAAACATAAGGTTTTGCCTAGAGGATTCTCTATGTTTTGAATCTGATTACTCTGTAAAGTATTTACCATCCTGATTTTACAGAGGTGATTCATTTACCTTTTCTTTAAATAAAATTCTTCTTTTAAAAACCTGATTGATTTTTTCATTCTTCTTAAGATCCAAGGGTTTGGGTCTGTAGGGCTTGGGGGGGGGGATATTTTGGGGGAAGACGTCTCCAAGTGGTCTCTTTCCCTGTTCTTTGTTTAAATCGCTTGGTGGTGGCAGCATACTGTTCAAGGACAAGGCAAAGTTTGTACCTTGGGAAAGTTTTAAACCTAAGCTGGTAAGAATAAGCTTAGGGGGCTCTTTCATGCAGGTCCCCACATCTGTACCCTAGAGTCCAGAGTGGGGAAGGAACCTTGACATGGTGGCAGAGCAGTGGGAACCATTTGGAACCAGAGATCATTTGGAACCAGAAGCAAAGCAGGATTTTGAACAAGAAGTACAATCCACAAGTGGGAGTGACTATGTCCACAGTTCGATGAATCCAGTGATATTGCTGAATATTTACTCACCTTTGAGAGACTGTGCACACTCCATAAAATTCCTGACACTCACAAGATCCAGACAGAGCCAGTTCCAGAACCGGAACCGGCGGAACAACCAGCACCAGAACCATTGCCAGCACTGAATCCAGTACTTGCAACCCCAACACCAGAGGGCCCCACCGAACCTGCACTGGCAGCAGCAGATAACCCTACACAAGAGGCTCAGCCGGAGCCTGAACCCCAACACAGTGCACCAGCGGAGAGCCGTTCACAGTCAAGGGAAACAGCCCCATCACCTGCATCACTTCCAGAGGGACCAAGCCTATGTCCACAATCCAATGAGGAACTGACGTCTCTAGCATCAAGGGAATGGTTCCAGACCAAACAGGAAACAGGTGAAAGCCTCCAGAGAGCTTAGACGGCAGCACGGAACAACCCACCGCCTCTCAGCTCTTCTAATCAATCCAGGTTTGTTGTCGAAAGAGGACTTTTATACAAAGAAACTCTTTCTGGTGGACAAAACAAAAAGAAAACAAAAAGAAAGAAGATACATCTGGAACTTAAGCTATTGCTAGATTTTAAAAGAGCAAATATAATATTTAAGCATCAAGAATGGTTTTCATGAGGTCCAGCTTTACGGCTACAAGCAAAACAAGAGCGTTTGGTGGTTAGCACAGAGGAGTCCACAAGCCAATAAGAAATAAAAGAAATAACCCTAATCATGTCTTCCTAGACGTTCTCTGATCGACTTACGTATCTGGGGTTTCAGATAAGTAATTCCTAGGTATGATTTGATGATTTTTCATACCTGGTTTACCTTCTTACAGTATTGCTGCTCTATGTCTCCTCTCTCTGCAGAACAACAAGAGACAGACAAAGGGGAAGTTTTTTTCTCAATTTTAAAAAGTTCTAGTCCTCCATTGCCTTTTTTGGTCAGCTGCCCACTCCTTTCCTTTTACCTCTGGCCTTTTTTAACCCTTTACAGGTAAAGCAAGTAGAGAATAGCTACTAACAGGGATTTTGTAGCTAACTGGCTGGCTGGGTGTCCATAAAAGGGAACTACCCCACCCCCCCCTTCATTTATTACATCTGTATAGTATGTATGTGTACCGATGACACTACCTTATATTTAAGCATGACGATCCCTTTATAGTCTGGCGTTGTAGTAGATTAGAAATGTTATGCACATTGTAAATAATAGACAGCGGTACTATCACGATACAGTAATACAACAATAATACAATTGCTTTTACCCAGTAGCCACATGCAAATTAAATGATCGTTTAACCTGGTCCCACTCATGGTTTTTAGCTGATTCCCAGCTTAATTCTCCATATACGGTAGAGTGAAGTGCCGTTGACCATTCTCTTATTTATAAAACACTTCCGTTTTCTTTTCTTGATGCTTGGGGGTTTCTTCACTGTGTACTGATATTTTTTTGTCTTTTGGGCTGTGATGTCTTCTGATTTCACGGTCTGTGGGATGCAATCTTATACAGCTTAACTTAGTTAAAAAAATCAAGTTTTTTGTTTGTTTTACATTTATCTTTTCTGTAACACAAATGTAATACACCGATTAATTTAGTGTGTTTACAACGTAATAGGGACTAAGTCCTTTATAATAAAAACGATACTTTTGCAATTGTTAGTTGTGACATTCCCTTCTGGTGTTATCTGCACTGGTGATCTGCTCGGCCACTCCAATCCTTGACTCTGGGAGCCAGCCTCACCCTGCTCTGCTGGGAGAACCCTACCCCTGGGCTGTTCATGCACAGCTTCAGGCATGTAAGCTGCTCCCAGCTACTTGCAACTGAATGACGCTAGCCAATATCTCCGGTCCCAGACACGACCCTCGGAACCTCCATCTTGCAGTGTCCAGGTATGCCCGCTGGATGCTGCAAGCTTATATGAGTCCATCAGTTTAAGAAAGAAATTGATATGTACCAGGCTTGTTATCCCAAGGGGAATCTCTGACACACTTCAAACCAAATGCACTGCTTCAGGTAGAATAAACAAACATTTATTAACTATAAAGATAGATTTCAAGTGATTATATGTCAAAACATAACAAGTCAGATTTGGTCAAACAAAATAATAGCAAAACACATTCTAAGCTGATCTTACCACTTTCAATGCCCTTACAAACTTAGATGCTTCTCACCTGCCTGTTTGCTCTTCAAACAGGCTCTCCCCTTTGATCAGCACTTCAGTCCCTTGCTTTGCTGTCTGTAGATGGAGGTGGAAGAGAGAGAGAGAGAGAGAGCATGGGAAATGTCTCTCCCTTTTATCATCTTCTTTCTTTCCTCTTGGCTTTGCCACCCCCCGCCCTTCACAGTTACCTCATTGCAGTTCGAAAATGACCAAAGGAAGGGGGGTAATTCCCTCAAGAGTCTAAGTGATTCTTTTGTTGCTGCTTAGGCCAGCATCCTTTGTTCTTGTGAGGCTGGGCTGGGTTTGCCCCAGATAAGATGTGAACTGCTGTCCCAGTTCTCTGCAGGGAGCTGGCACAGCAGACCTCAAATGAACCGCCCAAAGACCACATGCTCCGTTAAGGTACGAAGGCACTAAGTCAGGTTTATTGCCAACAATGCACAATCCTAGCTCCCCGGATCAATATCTACAGTTACACTAGCACATGTATGCCCATGACAATGGAGCAGCTCAGTCATTGGCGGGACTTTCCACGGTCCCCTAGGCTGGCCAAAGACACTCCCTTTGAGATGCCATTTTATACACCAATACAAACAAGTTACATATTGACCCTCTGATGTGGTTAGTTACTTCACCATGATGTGGTTTTTTACCGCCCATTACTTTGTGCGTGTTGGTTAGACCAAAACACCTCAATCCATCATATTGTCATCCTGCCCTTATCATTACAAGGGGTCAGTGTGTTATCAATATCGTGCCGGGGTTGGGGGAGGTAGGGTTATACCACCTTTCTGCAATGTGTTTGCGTGAGTGTCCTGTGACTAACACTTCTTAGGAATGTGGGGTTTTTGCAATACCATCACCATTCTCACCCAGTTATGTAGTCTTAAATGCAGGCAGGGCCTGATTTCTGCTAACTTTGTTTCTTTGCTTTATACCAGCAAAGTTTGACCACTACTTTAGTTCAGGCCTCAGGCCTTGCACCGGGCTTCTGATACAGGGACTTACATCTCACGCTTTCTTTCTTCTACAAATGGTAAGACTCCATTGACTTTATTCGGCTTTGGATGAGGGCCCTATTGCAGAAAGGAATTCCAGGGATCAGGTCTACGTGGGGAGAAGCTTGGCTGCAAGCTGTGTCTTTGCTTTGAATAAATGGAAGCAAAATGTTATGTATATTCCTGCTGTTTTCCTCTTTTTTGCATCCAAACCAGGGGAAGGAGGGAACTCACTGGAAATAGGGGTGTGGAGGTTAGGGGAGTATGGAGGGGAACTACTGAGACTAGGGAGAGTCAGCTAGCTCGAGGGTGGAAAATGGGGTCTTGCTGGTTCCTACCTGATCCCTGGCTTGATCCCAGGCATTCCCATGGCCACTCCACCCCTCCAAGTCCTGCCATTATCTCAATGGTACCCAACCTTCTGCACATGTGTGAGTTTACAAGGGGACAGAGCCTACACAGGATTTCTATTGGGGGGGGAGTTAACTCCCCTGTCATCCCCCAAAGTACCGTCACCTGTGTGCAAACCCAATACACAATGGTGTCAGAGCCTTAGACATGGAAAATAATTATATTGAAAATCCTGTCAAGAGTGTAGTTTGTTTGTTTTCTGTAAAGAAAGAGAGAGAGAAAGAGAGAGAGTGAGAGAGAGAGAGAGAGAGAGAGAGAGAGAGAGTTAGGATAGCACGGGTATTAAGGAAGAATTTAAAACTCTTTGTTTATTGGGTTTTTTTTATTATTAACATTTTGTTCAAATGATCTGTAGGCAGTTCAGAGAAAAATTTTACTTCTTAAAGATTCAACAGTCCCTCACCCATCGGTACAGGGTTGAGAAACCTCACAGACATTTCTCTGGGGCCTCTAAAGAGCCTTCCAGCAAAAGAGGGAGGATGAGTCTTGACTTTTCTCATATTTCTAAGGCATAGAACAGAAGGAAAAACAACAACATCCACACACCCAACCCCCCTCCTCCAAACCCCCACTTTAAAAAATATTCCACTTCTGGTCTTCTCCTAACTGTAAAGAGACAGAGAAGACCACAGGCCCAATGCTGTGTTCTCCTCTACAATTAACCTGCACTAACCTGAGTTAAATATCTACAGTGTGTTAGAAAATGTCTGACCTTGTGTGTAAAGAAGAAATGACATGTCCTACTACTAAAGAAAGGGGATTCCTTTTTTTCAGAAGATATAGGAGGCTTTAGTCTCTAAGGGGAACTGACCAGACATCTGAGATAATGGGAGGAGGAGTGAGCCACCAGCCACCCTCTGGAAAGTCAGCCGAGCAATGGGCCATCTCCTCAAGATGCTGGAGGGTAAGGGTGGGAGGTGGACGGGCCTCCCAAGAGCAGAGCACAAAACAAGGGGGTGCATTTCTTATTTTATCTGGAGCAGTTCATCCATTCCCACCTTGTTGAAACAAATCTTTAATGGCCCACAGCTAGGCAGATAATTACCAGCACCAGGGAAGATTTGGGTGCAATATCCTTAATGCACAATCATTTATTGAGTAAGAAACACACAAGCAGTGAAAGTTATATAATACACAGCTCCTTAATAAGCCTTAATTGCCCAAGCATAAACCCTCAGGAACTATGTTAGCTTTATACACTATCCTGATCGGCAAACAAAGCAGGTATAGCTACCAGTTCTAGATGGGGACTTCTTTTCTTCTCTTATTTCCCCTCTAAGGTACTTGCTCTGTGAAATGTTCCCCAAAGAAGCATCTAGATTACGCTGAGGCCCTCTGGTTCAAAAGTCCCACAATAGTCCCTCGTAGCAAGGTATTGGTTACCCCGAGGCCTTCTGTCATCAGCAATGAATTTGCAAACATCTAGAAGATAATAAGGTGATAAGGAACAGTCAGCATGGATTTGTCAAGAACAAATCCTGTCAAACCAACCTGACAGCTTCCTTTGACAGGGTAAAAAGCTTTATGGATAGGGGGAAGCGGTAGACGTGGCGTATCTTGACTTTAGGAAAGCTTTTGACACTGTCTCGTGTGACCTTCTGAGAAAGAAACTAGGGAAATGCAACCTAGATAGAGCTACTAGGAGGTGGGTGCATAACTATTTGGAAAACCATTCCCAGAGAGTAGTTATCAGTGGTTCACAGTCATGCTGGAAGGCATAGTGAGCGGCGTCCCACAGGAATCGGTTCTGGGTCCGGTTCTGTTCAAGATCTGTATCAATGATTTAGAGAATGGCATGGAGAGTACACTTAAAAAGTTTGCGGACGATACCAAGCTGGGAGGGGTTGCAAGTGCTTTGGAGGATAGGATTATAATTCATTATGATCTGGACAAACTGGAGAAATTATCTGAAGTAAATAGGATGAAATTCAATAAGGACAAATGCAAAATACACCACTTAGGAAGGAACAATCAGTTGCACACATAAAAAATGGGGAATGACTGCGGGAAAGGAGTACTGCAGAAAGGGATCTGGGGGAAGATAGTGGAACACAACCTAAATATGAGTCAACAGTGCAACACTGTTCCAAAAAAAGCAATCATAGAATCATAGAATCATAGAATATCAGGTTTGGAAGGGACCTCAGGAGGTCATCTAGTCCAACCCCCTGCTCAAAAGCAAGACCCATCCCCAATTAAATCATCCCAGCCAGGGCTTTGTCAAGCCTGACCTTAAAAACTTCTAAGGAAGGAGATTTCACCACCTCCCTAGGCAACGCATTCCAGTGTTTCACCACCCTCCTAGTGAAAAAGTTTTTCCTAATATCCAACCTAAACCTCCCCCACTGCAACTTGAGACCATTACTCCTTGTCCTGTCCTCTTCCAACACTGAGGATAGTCTAGAACCATCCTCTCTGGAACCAACTCTCAGGTAGTTGAAAGCAGCTATCAAATCCCCCCTCCTTCTTCTCTTCCGCAGACTAAACAATCCCAGTTCCCTCAGCCTCTCCTCATAAATCATTTGTTCCAGACCCCTAATCATTTTTGTTGCCCTTTGCTGGACTCTCTCCAATTTATCCACATCCTTCTTGTAGTGTGGGGCCCAAAACTGGACTCAGTACTCCAGATGAGGCCTCACCAATGTCGAATAGAGGGGGACCATTACGTCCCTCGATCTGCTCGCTATGCCCCAGAATGACACAAATCGTCATTCTGGGCTGTATTAGCAGGAGTGTTGTAAGCAAGACACGAAAAGTAATTCTTCGGCTCCACTCCGCGCTGATTAGGCCTCAGTTGGAATATTGTGTCCAGTTCTGGGCACCACATTTCAGGAAAGATGTGGACAAATTGGAGACAGTCCAGAGAAAAGCTATAAAAATGATATGATGTGATATGATATAACAATTTTCAAGTACATAATTGTTATTAGAAGGAGGAGGGAGAAGAATTGTTCTTCTTAACCTCTGAGGCTAGGACAAGAAGCAATGGGCTTAAATTGCAGCAAGGGAGGCTTCGGCTGGACATTAGGAAAGCTTCCTAACTCTCAGGGTGGTTAGGCACTGGAATAAACTTCCTAGGGAGGTTGTGGAATCTCCCTCATTGGAGATTTTTAAGAGCAGGTTACACACGCACCTGTTAGGGATGGTCTCGATAATATTTAGTCCTGCCATGAGTGCAGGGGACTGGATTAGATGACCTCTCAAGGTCCCTTCCAGTCCTAGGATTCTGTGTCTGCAGTGACACTGCTTGGTGCAGTAATATGGGCCAGGGGGCTCTTATCCATTCTGATATGGGACCAGATAGATACAGACATACTGGAATGGGGTAGAGGACCGGGGAGGGGCAGGGGGGAGAGAGAACTGGTAAGATCTAGACAGGACATCTACTAAGGAAGAGTTTAAAACTAGTTGTTTATTTTTTTATATATAATTAACAAGTGTTTCATTCAAATGCTTTTTAAGCACTTAGTAGAAAAACTCTGTTTTAAAGATTCAAGAACCCAACCTCTTCTGCTCAGGGTGAATGAACTTCACAGACATACCCCTGAAGACTACAAAGATACCTCCAGCAAAAGAGGGAAGACCAGACTTGATTTTCTTGATATTTCTAAGCTAAATAACAAGCAGAGGGGAAAACAACAACAATTACCCTTCAGATACTTAACACTTTATCAGGAGGCAAAAAAGATCACGGACCCAATGCTATTTTCTTCTTTGTACTTAATTTGAAATAACCTGGGTTAAATAACATCAGTGCGTTTGAGTATTAGGACATGCCTGACGTGGTGCATGAAGAAGAATGACCATGTCCTGCCACTGAAAAATGAGGGTATCTGTTCCTCAGAAGATACTGGTAGCTTCAATCTGTGAGAGGGGTGGCCGAACCTCTAGAATGATGGGAGAGGAGGAGTGGGCCACCAACCACACTCCAAAAAGTCATTAGGGTGATGGGCCATCTCCACAAGATGCTGATGGGGAGAGATCAGAGATGGATAGGCCTCCCCTCTGTAACAGAGCACCGGTAAGGGGAAAGGGTGAAGCTATTCAGACGAAGGTTGCATTCTGAGGGGTCTTCAGAAGAGGACATTTGATGGGCCACAAAGAGAATATTGATCACCCCAAATCCTCCTGACGTATGGAGATTTGGATGCAGGGTGCGTGGGCGCCACTGAGTACATCAATCTCCTCAAACTTCCGAAAAGGTTTGTTCCAGTTTCCAGTTGGTTGTGAAGAGAGGCCAAGGTGGAGTTTGTTGGCAGGGGAAGGGGAAGAGGAGGAGGTGTTTGTTATTTTTTGTGCGGGGAGTGTTCATTATTTTATGTTGACTAATTTTGCCCATCCCTACCTCTGACAGCCACACCCCGCAGCCTCTCTCAAAGCCAGGTGTGGTCATCAGTGTGGCAGCCAGTGCCAATTAAGGGCAGATGCTTGGGTTCCCATCAGTAGCTCGATGGGATCCATCTGCAGCATGTCCACTTGCGGGGAAAGCGTGGTGTATTGAAAATTGTATGAAAATTGCAAACTAAAACTTTAAACAAAAACTCGAGGTTTGCAGCCTAGGGGACTTTGCAGGGAAGCATGCGCTCTAGGCTTACCAGAGACAGTCAGCAGCCAGACATCCTAGAAGAAGATGTGGTGAATTGTGCCTCTATTATTTAGGGAGCAGCCTGCTCTCTCTCTCTCGCATTATGTTTTGAGGGGTTTGTGTGCTATCGTTCTGAATTCTAAGAAATAAATGAGTGTCATGTTGCAACCCTCCAGAAAGATTCTTTTTGTTCTATCTAACTTCTCTGTGTGTATGGCATGGACATAAGAGGGAAAGAAGGGGAATGAGGTGGCCAGAGAAGCTGACGCACCTGCTCCTTGTGTCCCTTCTGAGCAGGAAACCATCTAGAGTCTCTGTCCTGTGTCTGTGGAAAAAGTGGTAGGTGAGAAGACCAGCACCCACCCCAGAGAGTGAACTGAAATAGAGGGCATGACCGGGAGACTAAAGAGTCAGGTCTCTTGCAACTCCTCACTGCCCTATGGATGTTACCCTCTTCCCCCACCGCTTGACTGCAGAACCCTACTTTCAACTTTTTATATCTGGGGCTTCCTGCTGGGTGGAAATGGGGGAAAGAGAAAGGTGATGGTGGGGAGGGAGTTTTTGAAGAGTGTTGGGAAGATTCATGGGGGTTCATATTTTGTCAGTTCTGGGCCCTGGTTACAGTGAATCCCCCAGAGAACCCTGAGGTGTCAAACTCCTCTATAGAACCCTTAGAAATGTCCCTAATAGTTTGACTGCAGTTTAACCCCTTTCGCTTTTTGTTCTCTCATCTCTGAAAAATGAGACAAATCCTGAGAGATGCTTAGCACCCGTGAATACCCTTGGCTTTCACAGGTTGGATACGTCAACACTTTATGTCTGTACAGTAGACTGTTATGATTAAGGCTGATACTGTTATGGGGGATCAAAAAGTAAAACTCATGGTTTTCGTGCATCACTAACTTTAAAATTCTTCACTTTAGATTTACAGGGGAAAAATCCCATAACCACACATTCCTGGCACACAGTATTTTCAACGTGAGCCACTTTATTTTTCACATAAAAGAGGATTGTAACCCTCTTTTTAATGGGTTTTGATGCATTAAATTAGGAACATTCCAAAATTACACATAAAATATTGATGGAAATTGTACAAAACAACTGCTAAAACCTACCCAGTTGCTTGCCAGAGCTGTGTTCTGGAATTGTATTGTACACTAGAACCCTCATCTGACATCAATGGGAGGCTTTGCACTGACTTCAAAGGGCTTTAGACCAGGCAGTAGGTATTTCCGAGGTGTAAATATTCATACTGTAACTTCCTGAAGGCAGGGACTTGTCAATTGTATTTCCCTGAAATCCTCCAGGAAATTTTATGGTGCTGTACAGATAAATATCTTCATAATTAACAGAGTGCAGCACACACCTTGTAAATGTCACATGTATCAAAACAAGGTTGCAACAGATCAGCATATCACAATCCCCAGCACCCTATAAATGGACAGAGTGTCCCTCTCCTGTCTATCTGAGAGTCTCTTCTCCCAAGTGACATTCAGCTCCCCGCCAAACTACAGCCATGAAGATACTTTACCTTCTATTTGCCCTCTTCTTCTTGGTGGCACAAAGTAGTGCACAAGGTAAGGTTTTTATGAAATGTCGGGAGACTAGAGAAGGATATTTGTGAGCATGTACTAAGTTTGCCGAAAACTTTGTGTCATTTTTTTTCCAAAATGTTTTCGACAGAGATGCAGGGCTTGCCTGGCTTACATAAGACACGTGAAATGTGGCTGTGAAATAGTGCTGCGGTCACAAAAGTGCCTTTGCTGTGCAAGCTTAAAGCAGGTTCTGCAGAAATGACAATGCGTCTGCATTTTTTATTTATTTAGTGATTGAGTAACCGCCTAGGAGCCCCAGTCATTGACTGGTATCCCATTGTGCAAGGTTCTATGCTAATAATCAGCAGAGACACTCTCCCTGCACCACAGAATTTACCGTGAAGGAAACCCATGCTCCATTTTAATGCTCTGCAGTGTGCAGCCAAGAAGCCAGTGCATCTGGTTCATGAATTCACTCTGTTCTCTTCTTAGGGACAGCCACTGAATGTGCTGAGAACGACAGCCATTTAAGTACTGTTACAGATCTAGTAAAATGGTGTACAGGAGGATAATTGGGCTGATGTGTCGAGGTCTCAGTGAATGAGAAATTCATTGAATGAAAAACGCTCATCATAGCAATCACAATTCTTTTATCCTGCTCTGTGATTGAAAATCAAGATTCCTTTTTTATTATTTTTGTGCAGATTCTGACCGTAGTGTCTCTAGGTTTTGGAGATGTTTACGTCGTGGGGGTATATGCTTCCGTTACCGATGTCCTGGCAGGTGGAGATACATAGGACCCTGCAGTAGGCGTTATGCTTGTTGTAGATGGGTAAGTTCAGGATTCAACTAGGGAGACAATACTGTGTAAACAGAACTATTTGTTTCTCTCCTTTATATATGTGAGCTGTCTAATGCTCTTGGAGGCTTTGCACCCAAGGCATAGCTCAGAGGCAGGGGACAAAGGATGTTCCTCTGGCTACCCTGATTCTGGACTCTCTGAGGGCTGGATTGACCCTTGTTGACTTCTCTTACTTGCAGATGCTTTTCTCTGCTGCCTGTGGCCAGTCCTGTAGTAACCTCAGAATGTTCAGTGCTCTAGAGATTGCCCTTCTGCAAACCTGATAGCCCCTAGCACCATGTCCAGCACCCCGCCAAGACAGAGTTTGCAAGGAGGACAGCAAATGACCACTTATCTCAGCCATGTCTTGCTCGAACATTGGGATAACTCTCCTCCAACTGCTTTTGTGGCCTCAATATGTCACCAGAGCACCATAATATGGACAAGGGCTTCAGCCAGACTCATCACATATGACTACATTATTGTTTTATTGAAGAAGAGAGAGTGGTCCCCTTCTGGCCTTGGAATATATATAAATCTTGGGAAACTAAAGTGTACGACATTAGTTCATGAAACAGCTGTTTAAGCTACAGTTGAAACATGAAGGTTTCCACAGTAAAGTTAACCTGGGTGCAGGCTGGCCCTAGATCAAATGGTGCCCCAGGCAAGGAGCGTCTTTGATGCTCCCCCACAACTCATTTGTTGAAATTTTCAATACCTCATATTTTTTGCATTTGTAGCTGATTTCAAGACTTTGATCCACGGTTTGCATGCATGATTTATCCCTGTCATATAAGATAATAACTGTATCGTGATATATCTTGACTGGACCTGATATATCTTGACTTTAGCAAACATTCTTTCCATTTCCCTTTTTTGCAGTACTGATTCTGAGTGATGGCATCATAGATTGTCAATGCAGGACCTCTGGGAATCTGGAAGATGACGCCTTGCTTCTAAAATCCATGGGAGAGCATTTGTATTCCCCATAATAGCTTGTTCTTGTCCTTTTAATAAAAGTAACTGGCTGCGGTGGTGTATTGAAAACACGCGTGAGTGTGTTTTGATTGCTGCCCGGCGGCTGTTTTGCTATTTCTTTTCCATAAAAATCCCTTTCATTTTCCTTTTTAAACTTAGAAATATATAAAAAACAAGGCCCTTATCATGTATTAAATCCACTTCGGGGTGTTCCTAGACCAGGGAAAATATATATTTGTATGTTTCAGTGAGTGCCTATGAATAAATTCTTTCCTGTTCCTTATACCATTCTGTTTGGCTTATGTTATTGTCAGAGGAGTTGGGGCCAGTCAGAGTTTACCACCCACCTTGGTACCCCCACAACACTTTGATCCTCCTTCTGTTCCCCTTTGCTTTCAAACTGTCCCACCGCCAGGTCCTCTTTTCTTGTGCCAGAGCTTCCAGACATGGCTAGGTGCAGCAGGATCTCCTGCAAAAATGGAAATGATTGCAGAAAGCCTCCATATATGTAAATGTGCAAGGGGGATGCCAAGAGCCCTGAGGGATTCCCCAAAACAAGACCATATTGAGGAGAGCAGAGGAAAGGAGGCTAGGCTGCTTTAAAAGAGCTGAGGCCTTAAGTCTAAGGGGTACCTGATTCCTATCGATAATTAATTAGATGGGGAACAAATTGTTGTATCATCCAGGCAAGGTACTAACAAGCTTCAACAGGACTGGCCTTTATTTTCAAAGTGGAAACCTCTTTACCGAGCTGCTGCTGCACCCTCTGAAGCTTTCTCCCAGCCTCTCAACTCCTCCCCCTCCTTCCTGTTTCCTGTCCTTTCAGACTCCCAACAGCCAGTGCTCCCAATTCTAATAATTACAAGCAACATCTAAACACCCCATTCCCTCCTCTCTTAAGAAACTCTCCCAATTAAAATAAACATTATTGTTCTAACCACAGGAACAAATATGAAACAAGACACTATACTGTTGGCAGAAATATTGCACTGAAAACACTGTAGATACTACATAACATAGTCTCTAGTCCAGGCAGGTGGTCGTCTGGGTCTGACAGGCCGTCTCTCAAGCCCCGGTTCCAGTGCAATGTCTTGTTGTGTTGGAACTACGGTGAAGTCATCCAATGCAGACTGGGTGTTGGCATCATCTTTTCTCGGTGCATAGGCAGGTGCAAGATAAGAAGCATTCCATACCTGCCCATCAGAAAGTCGATAGGTGTGAGGTCCCTTCTTCTCGATGATTTTAAGAGGAGCTGTGAATTTATGGTTCCCTTTGCGTAAAATTCCAGGTTTTCGTATTCTAACAAAGGAACCACACTCAAACTTTGGTTCCTTAGCCCCCCGCCGCTTGTCTGTAAAAGCCTTAGACTTTGCTTGGTTCTGTTCAACTGTTTTTCTCACATCATCCTCATTTGGGGCATCAGGTCGTGCCTTTCAAAACCCAGCAATGTTCAGTTGAATATTCATCTGTTTCCCATGCAGTAACTCTATGGGTGATCTTTGCATTGTGGCATGTCGTGTAGCCCGGTATGTTTGCAAGAAATCAGTAGTGAAGGGTATCCACAATCGCCCTTCCAGTTTAGCCGTTCGCAAACTCTCTTTCAAACTTCTATTAAACTGTTCGATTTCCCCATTGGCTTGAGGGCAATATAGGGATGACCTTGGATGTAAAATGTTCCTCTGTGCTAGAAAAGTTTCAAACCCCAGAGAAGTAAATTGACTACTATTTATCTGAAACCAGTTCTTTGGGGTTACCTTCCCTGCTAAAAACTGAAGAGAGGAACTTAATGACTGTAGCAGAAGAGATTTGCCATGTAAATGCTACCTCAGGCCATTTACTGAAATAGTCTATTAAAGTGATGGCATAACAGCAGTCAGTTGGATCAGTATCAAAGGGTCCTACAATGTCAATCGCCACTTTTTCCCATGCAGATTCAGGAAGAGGAACAGGCTGTAATGAAGGGAACATGTCATTGCTGTCTTTTCATGCATTTGGCAAGTGACACAGGATTTTATGAGTGCTTCAGTTTGAGAGTCCATCCCTGGCCACCAATACAGATCCCTTAGTCATTGTTTGGTTCGGACAATTCTTAGTTGAGTATCGTGTGCCAGGTGTATGAGTTTTGACTGTAATTCTTCCGGCACAAGGAGCCGGTGTGTACCTCGTAGCACATAGCCATCAAACAAAGAAAGTTCATCCCCACCTCTAAAATAAAGCAGCAAAACTTGGTCAAGGTCTTTAGGGTGACTGGGTCATCTCTTTGTCAGAAATTCCTATAATTTTTGTTGAATTGGACACGCTGAACAAGCAGCTTGAAATTGTTCTCTTGTAACTGCAGTGAGAGTGCTTGTAATAAGTGCAACCACTTCATCCTCCTCCTCCGGTGGAGCCTCTCGTGAAGGCAAAGGCAGGTGAGAAAGGCAATCAGCGACCACATTTTGGTTTCCAGGCTTATATTCCAGTTCATAATGGAAAGAGAGTAGTCTTGCAGACCATCGAGCAATACGGTATCTTGCTCTTCCCAGTCCTTTCATGGTGCGCAACGTCGTCAAAGAGCTGTGGTCCGTGCGCAACTTGAACGTGCGGCCCCACAGGTAAGTTCTCCATTTTTCAGTAGCCCAGACACAAGCAAGTGCTTCTTTTTCAACTGTAGGATATTTTCTCTCAGCATTACTTAGTGTCCTTCAAGCAAATGCAACAGTCCTCTCTGTGTTGTCCACATGCAGTTGTGTGAGAACAGCCCCAAGTCCATAACCAGAAGCATCAGTAGTTACAATTGTGGGCAATGCAGGACTGAATAGTGCAAGTACTGGACTATGGACAATCAAGTCTTTCACCATTTCAGAACTAGCTTGTGCATCCCTTGTCCACACTAAGGTTGAACTTCTCCATAGTAATTCCCGCAACGGTTCAATGACAGAAGCATAATTGGGAATGAATTTTGCATACCAGGAGGTAAGACCCAAGAAGGAACATAAGGTTTACAAATGTGTTGGAGGAGGAGCATTTGAAATTGCCAGGATATGATCTGGATCAGGTTTTAGTCCAGCCTGTGAAATCGTATGCCCCAGAAAGGAGACTTCCGTTTGTCTAAATTTGCATTTGGACCTATTGATCTGGAGGCATGCTGTGCTGATGCAGTTTAGTACAGACTGAAGGTTATTGTCTTGCTCCTCCAAAGTTTTTCCAAACACAATAATATCATCCAAATAGCACTGAACTCCATGTTAATTCTTCAGAATCAATGACATCATTTTTTGAAAGGCACTTGGGGCAGATGCGAGACCATATGGAACACGTTGAAAACGAAATAGTCCCTCATGTAATAAATGCTGTGAGGTCTCTGCTCTCTTCATGCAACATAACCTGGTGGTTTCTGCTCTGCAAATCAAGAGTAGAAAACATCTTTGCTCCACAGAGTTCTGCAAATACTTCTTCTATGTGAGGAAGAGGATGGTTGTCAAACACAATAGCTTTATTTGGCTCCCTTAAGTCCACACAAAGGCAAATGCCTCCACCCTTCTTCTGCGTCACTACTATAGGTGAAACCCATTCCGAGGAGTCGATCTCTTCAATAATGTCCTTTTGAACAAGTTTTCTAAGTTCCTCTGAAACAGCTTCCCTGACTGAAAATGGTAGGCACCTTAACTTCTGTCATACAGGCACCACATTATTCCGCATTTTAACTTCATGCAGAAACCCATAAGCCAAGCCAAGTTTCTCCTCAGCCTGGTGTTGGGTCCCAGCTGAAACTGGTGTGTGTACCGCAATGGTGCTTTGCTGAGGAAGATCAATTCATCCATTAACTACCCTGAGATTTAAAGCAGCCAATAAATCTCTGCCAAGGATAGGAATGCCTTTGTGGACAATGTAGAACTCTGCAGTTACACAGCAATCACCAAAAGTAACTCTTACTGGCAGGCAGCCATGTACTGGAATATGGTTCTTCAAATAGCACACCGAGTGAAGGTTGGGTTCCCGAAGAGGCACATCTTTAAAGTAATGCAGATAGATGGAATCAGGTAGTTTAGATATTGCTGAGCGAGCGTCCAACATTAGCTGAATAGAGTGTGGTTTGCCTGAGGGTATGGCGGAAACGTTAACAGTGCACTTTATCTGTTCGGGAATATGTGCAGTAGTAATTTTGTCCATGCTCAGCACAGTAACATCTGGTTTTGTCACTGCATGCACCTGTTGATTGAACTGGCTACTGTGACATACTTTAGCAAAATCTCCAATCTTTTTGCAATGATCGCACAGAGCTACTTTTGCCGGACATCCTGTGTAGCTTGCAAGGTGTTGTGGGGATCCACAGGGAAAGCATGCTATCATAAATATAAAGGGAAGGGTAAACCCCTTTAAAATCCCTCCTGGCCAGAGGAAAAATCCTCTCACCTGGAAAGGGTTAAGAAGCTAAAGGTAACCTCTCTGGTACCTGACCAAAATGACCAATGAGGAGACAAGATACTTTCAAAAGCTGGGAGGAGGGAGAAAAACAAAGGGTCTGTGTCTGTCTGGGTGATGCTTTAATTTAGTAAGTAATCTAGCTAGAGATGTGTTAGATTATGATTTCTTTAAATGGCTGAGAAAATAGCTGTGCTGAATAGAATGAATATTCCTGTCTGTGTGTCTTTTTTGTAACTTAAGGTTTTGCCTAGAGGGATTCTCTATGTTTTGAATCTAATTACCCTGTAAGGTATTTACCATCCTGATTTTACAGAGATGATTCTTTTTTACTTCTATTAAAAGTCTTCTTGTAAGGAAACTGAATGTTTTTTCATTGTTCTTAAGATCCAAGGGTTTTGGTCTGTGGTCACCTATGCAAATTGGTGAGGATTTTTACCAAACCTTCCCCAGGAAGTGGGGTGCAAGGGATGGGAGGTTTTGGGGGGAAAGACGTGTCCAAACTACGTTTTTTCAGGAACCCAGATAAAGTTTGGTGGTGGCAGTGGAAGTCCAAGGGTAAAATAGTTTGTACCTTGGGGAAGTTTTAACCTAAGCTGGTAAAAGTAAGCTTAGGAGGTCTTCATGCAGGTCCCCACATCTGTACCCTAGAGTGGGGTACAGAGTGGGGAAGGAACCTTGACATGGTGGCAGAGTGGTGGGATTAACCTGAAATCCTTTTGAGATCAATATGAGATTTTTTGAACCAGAAAAACAGATTTTAAAAAGGAAATATTTTTTTTCCTTTGGGGCTGCTGGAAAGGAGGTCCAACTGAAAGCAGCTAGTTTTTTCTCTGCTTTGGGAACAGAGCAGAGACAAAAGGGGATTATCTTCTTGAATTGCAGGTTTTCTTTTCCTGGAGGCAGAGTAGTTAACCTCCTGCAGGGAAATTCACAGTCTTCACAAACCTGAGGTTTTTTTCCCCCTAAAAGTAAATGGGGGGGGGGGGGTGTTTTACACATTTACCTGGAGACAAAAGTGGTAGGGTTTTTTTTTTAGGATTTTGATTTTTTTTTTTACTAGGAGCACATATTTGAAAAGGATTTTTTTTTTCCTTTGGGGCTGCTGGAAAGGAGATTTCCAAGTAGTTGGAGGTTTTTTGCTTTGATTTGGGGCCAGAGCAGAGACAAAGGGAATTCTCTTTTTCTATAGGCTGACAATCACTATCAGAAAATAGGTATCCTACTCCAGCACAGCAAAATTTTACAAGCCAAGTTTTGTTTGTTTTATTCCTAAACCTCGGGTGTAAAGTTAGTTAACTTTATCTGTTTTTAACTAAAACAGAGAGGTTAGGATGACAGACTCCACGGCTCAACAAAAGCTGGAATTAGCCAGATTTCAGGCTGATGAAAAACAAAAGGAACATGAAAGACAGATAGAACTCATGCGGATGGAGAAGGAGGTACAGGAGGCTGCCCACAGGAGGGAAATAGAGGCAAGGAAGCATGTGGAGGAGGAGAAGGAAAAAGGGAGGAAGCATGTGGAGGAGGAGAAGGAAAAAGAGAGGAAGCATGTGGAGGAGATGGAGAAGGTAAAGGCTCAGAAGAATATACCAACAAACCCTAGCAATCCTTCTCCAGGTACCACTTCCCATCCCAGAAAGTTCCCCACCTACAAGGCAGGTGATGATACTGAGGCCTTCTTAGAAAACTTCGAAAGGGCCTGCCTTGGGTACAGCATCTCTACCGACCAATACATGGTAGAGCTGAGGCCGCAGCTCAGTGGACCCTTAGCTGAGGTGGCGGCTGAAATGCCTAAAGAAAACATGAACAAGTATGAACTGTTTAAATCCAAGGCGAGAGTCAGAATGGGGATAACATCCGAGCAGTCTCGTCGGAGGTTCAGAGCCCTAAGGTGGAAACCAGACATGTCATTTACCCGACATGCCTACCACATTGTGAAACATTGGGATGCCTGGATATCAGGAGCAAGTGTTGAATCTCCAGTAAATTTGCCCTTCCTAATGCAAATGGCACAATTCTTAGAGGGTGTTCCTGAGGAAATAGAAAGATACATCCTAGATGGGAAGCCCAAAACGGTAATCGAGGCAGGAGAGATTGGAGCCAGATGGATAGAGGTGGCAGAGAAGAAGAAAAGTGGTCTCAGTTGGAGCAGAGACCAGAAGGGACAACCCCAGACCACACCCTATTACCGGGGGGCACCCAAAGCCCCACCTACCTCCCAAAGAACCCTCCAGACACCTTATCGTCCCACCACCCTGTTCTCCAGCAACCCGCCTCGCCCCAGTGACCCGTCAGCTGGACGATGTTTTAAATGTAACGAGTCGGGGCATGTAAAGGCTAACTGCCCCAAGAACCCCAACAGATTACAGTTCATTGCACCTGAATCACACCAGAGGTCCGCAGGCCCAGATACTTCCCAGATACCCTTGGAGCAGAGGGAAACTGTGAGTGTGGGTGGGAAGAAGGTCACCGTGTGGAGGGACACCGGAGAACAAGTGTCAGCTATCCATGCTTCCTTAGTGGACCCCAATTTAATCAACCCAGAGATCCAAGTGACGATTCAACCCTTCAAGTCCAACTCTTTCAATTTGCCTAAAGCCAAGTTGCCTGTCCAGTACCAGGGCTGGTCAGGAACATGGACTTTTGCAGTCTATGGTGATTATCGTAGACTGGGCCAAGAGGGTGGGAATGGTCACCCACAGCCAGGCTAAGCAAGCCGTAATGCCTAGCTCTGTTCCGGAAACTTCTATCAGGACCCAGTCAGAGGTGATGGACCCGGACCCCAGGCCAATGTCTGCAACAGCAGTGGTGGATCCAGTCCCAGAGACCCAGACGGAACCAGTCCCAGAACCGGTGGAACAACCAGCACCAGACCCATTGCCAGCACTGAATCCAGTACTTGCAACCCCGATACCAGAGGGCCCCACCGAACCTGAACCAGCAGCAGCCGATAACCCTACACAAGAGGCTCAGCCGGAGCCTGAACCCCAACATAGTGCACCAGCGGAGAGCGGTTCACAGTCGTCGGAAACAGCCCCATCCCCTACATCGCTTCCAGAGGGACCAAGCCTAGGTCCACAATCCAATGAGGAACTGATGTCTCCAGCATGAAGGATACAGTTCCAGACCGAACAGGAAGCAGATGAAAGCCTCCAGAGAGCTTGAACAGCGGCATGGAGCGACCCACCACCTCTCAGCTCTTCTAATGGATCCAGGTTTGTTGTAGAAAGAGGACTTTTATACAAGGAAACTCTTTCTGGTGGACACCAGGAAGACTGGCATCCTCAGAGACAGTTGGTAGTTCCAACTAAATACTGGGCCAAGCTCTTGAGCTTAGCCCACGATCATCCCAGTGGCCATGCTGGGGTGAACAGGACCAAAGACCGTTTTGAGGGGTCATTCCACTGGGAGGGAATGGGCAAGGATGTTTCTACCTATGTCCGGTCTTGTGAAGTATGCCAAAGAGTGGGAAAACCCCAACACTGGGTCAAAGCCCCTCTCCAGCCACTCCCCATCATTGAAGTTCCATTTCAGCGAGTAGCTGTGGATATTCTGGGTCCTTTTCCAAAAAAGACAGCCAGAGGAAAGCAGTACATACTGACTTTCATGGATTTTGCCACCCGATGGCCGGAAGCAGTAGCTCTAAGCAACACCAGGGCTGAAAGTGTGTGCCAGGCACTAGCAGACATTTTGCCAGGGTAGATTGGCCCTCCAACATCCTCACAGATGCAGGGACTAATTTCCTGGCAGGAACTATGGAAAACCTCTGGGAAGTTCATGGGGTAAATCACTTGGTTGCCACTCCTTACCACCATCAAACAAATGGCATGGTGGAGAAGTTTAATGGAACTTGGGGGCCATGATACATAAATTCATAAATGAGCACTCCAATGATTGGGACCTAGTGTTGCAGCAGTTGCTCTTTGCCTACAGAGCTGTACCACATCCCAGTTTAGGGTTTTCACCAGTTGAACTTGTATATGGCTGTGAGGTTAAGGGGCCATTACTGTTGGTGAAGCAGCAATGGGAGGGATTTACACCTTCTCCAGGAACTAACATTCTGGACTTTGTAACCAACCTACAAAACACCCTCCGAACCTCTTTAGCCCTTGCTAAAGAAAACTTACAGGATGCTCAAAAAGAGCAAAAAGCCTGGTATGATAAACATGCCAGAGAGCGTTCCTTCAAAGTAGGGGACCAGGTCATGGTCTTAAAGGCGCTCCAGACCCATAAAATGGAAGCATCGTGGGAAGGGCCATTCAGGGTCCAGGAGCGCCTGGGAGCTGTTAATTATCTCATAGCATTCCCCACCTCCAACCGAAAGCCTAAGGTGTACCATATTAATTCTCTAAAGCCCTTTTATTCCAGAGAATTAAAGGTTTGTCAGTTTACAGCCCAGGGAGGAGACAACGCTGAGTGGCCTGAAGGTGTCTACTATGAAGGGAAAAGTGCTGGTGGTGTGGAAGAGGTGACCCTTGGGCGTATGCAGCGACAGCAGGTCAAGGAGCTGTGCATTAGCTACACGCCGACATTCTCAGCCACCCCAGGACTGACTGAACGGGCATACCACTCCATTGACACAAGTAATGCTCACCCAATTAGGGTCCAACCTTACCGGGTGTCTCCTCAAGCTAAAACTGCTATAGAACGGGAGATCCAGAATATGTTACAGATGGGTGTAATCCGCCCCTCTGGAAGTGCATGGGCATCTCCAGTGGTTCTAGTTCCCAAACCAGATGGAGAGATACATTTTTGCATGTACTACCATAAGCTAAATGCTGTAATCCGCCCAGACAACTATCCAATGCCACGCACAGACGCAAAATCTCCAAATCTTTTTGCAATGATCACACTGAGCTACTTTTGCCGGACATCCTGTGTAGCTTGCAAGGTGTTGTTGGGATCCACAGTGAAAGCATGCTTTTACTGTATTTTGAATGTGCTGATTCGGTGGTTTTTCATTAGTTTTCCTCTTGCAATTGTGTGTCTGCAGTGGTAGTGAACTTTTCTGCAAAGGAGTCACAACCTGGACTGTGCCTCCTGTATCCATGCTGTCATAAATATAAAGGGAAGGGTAACAACCTTTCTGTATACAGTGCTCTAAAATCCCTCCTAGCCAGAGGCAACATCCTTTCACCTGTAAAGGGTTAAGAAGCTAAGGTAATCTCGCTGGCACCTGACCCAAAATGGCCAATGAGGGGACAAGATTCTTTCAAATCTGGAGTGGGGGGACAAAGGCTTTTGTTTGTCTGTGTGATACCTTTGCCGGGAACAGGTCAAGGATGCAAGCCTTCCTACTCCTGTAAAGTTAGTGAGTAATCTAGCTTGAAAATGCGTTCCATTTTTCTTTTGTTTTTTGGCTTGTACAATTTGCTGTGCTGGAGGGAATGTGTATTCCTGTTTTTGTGTCTTTTTGAAACTTAAGGTTTTGCTTAGAGGGATTCTCTATGTTTTGAATCTGATTACCCTGTAAAGTATTTACCATCCTGATTTTACAGAGGCGATTCATTTACCTTTTCTTTAAATAAAATTCTTCTTTTAAAAACCTGATTGATTTTTTCATTCTTCTTAAGATCCAAGGGTTTGGGTCTGTGTTCACCTGTACCAATTGGTGAGAATATTCTTATCAAGCCTTCCCCAGGAAAGGGGGTGTGGGGCTTGGGGGGGGGGCAATACTTTGGGGGAAGACATCTCTAAGTGGTCTCTTTCCCTGTTCTTTGTTTAAATTGCTTAGTGGTGGCAGCATACTGTTCAAGGACAAGGCAAAGTTTGTACCTTGGGGAAGTTTTTAACCTAAGCTGCTAAGTATAAGCTTAGGGGGGTCTTTCATGCAGGTCTCCACATCTATACCCTAGAGTTCAGAGTGGGGAAGGAACCTTGACATGGTGGCAGAGCAGTGGGATCATTTGGAACCCGAGATCATTTTGAACCAGAAACAAAGCAGGATTTTGAACAAGAAGCACAATCCACAAGTGGGAGTGACTATGTCAAACAGTATAATGAATCCAGTGATATTCCTGAATATTTACTCACCTTTGTCATATTTACTCACTCTTTTGACTTACCTGCAGCCAAGTTGCCAGTCCAGTACAAGGGCTGGTCAGGAACGTGGACTTTTGCAGTCTATGATGTTGGGGGAAGACTTGGCCAATCATGTAAAGCTAGCCAAGAGGGTGGGAATGGTCACCCGCAGCCAGGCTAAGCAAGCTGTCACACCTAGCTCTGTTCCGGAGACTTCTACCAGGACCCTGTCAGAGGTGATGAAACCGGACCTCATGCCAACGTCTGCAACAGCAGTAGTGGATCCAGTCACAGAGACCCAGACAGAGCCAGTTCCAGAACTGGAACCGGCGGAACAACCAGCACCAGAACCATTGCCAGCACTGAATCCAGTACTTGCAACCTCAACACCAGAGGGCCCCACCGAACCTGCACTGGCAGCAGCAGATAACCCTACACAAGAGGCTCAGCCGGAGCCTGAACCCCAACATAGTGCACCAGCGGAGAGCGGTTCACAGTCAACGGAAACAGTCTCATCACCTGCATTGCTTCCAGAGGGACCAAGACCACGTCCACAATCCAGTGAGGAACTCATGTCTCCAGCATCAAGGGAATGGTTCCAGACTAAACAGGAAACAGATGAAAGCCTCCAGAGAGCTTGGACGGCGGCACGGAACAACCCATCGCCTCTCAGCTCTTCTAATCAATCCAGGTTTGTTGTCGAAAGAGGACTTTTATACAAAGAAACTCTTTCTGGTGGACAAAACAAAAAGAAAACAAAAAGAAAGAAAATACATCTGGAACTTAGGCTATTGCTAGATGTTAAAAGAGCAAATATAATATTTAAGCATCAAGAATGGTTTTCATGAGGTCCAGTTTAACTGCTACAAGCAAAACAAGAGCGTTTGGTGGTTAGCACAGAGGAGTCCACAAGCCAATAAGAAATAAAAGAAATAACCCTAATCGTGTCTTCCTAGACGTTCTCTGATCGACTTACGTATCTGGGGTTTCAGATAAGTAATTCCTAGGTATGATTTGGTGATTTTTCATACCTGGTTTACCTTCTTACAGTATTTCTGCTCTATGTCTCCTCTCTCTGCAGAACAACAAGAGACAGACAAAGGGGAAGTTTTTTTCTCAATTTTAAAAAGTTCTAGTCCTCCATTGCCTTTTTTGGTCAGCTGCCCACTCCTTTCCTTTTACCTCTGGCCTTTTTTAACCCTTTACAGGTAAAGCAAGTAGAGAATAGCTACTAACAGGGATTTTGTAGCTAACTGGCTGGCTGGGTGTCCATAAAAGGGAACTACCCCACCCCCCCCTTCATTTATTACATCTGTATAGTATGTATGTGTACCGATGACACTACCTTATATTTAAGCATGACGATCCCTTTATAGTCTGTCGTTGTAGTAGATTAGAAATGTTATGCACATTGTAAATAATAGACAGCGGTACTATCATGATACAGTAATACAACAATAATACAATTGCTTTTACCCAGTAGCCACATGCAAATTAAATGATCGTTTAACCTGGTCCCACTCATGGTTTTTAGCTGATTCCCAGCTTAATTCTCCATATACGGTAGAGTGAAGTGCCGTTGACCACTCTCTTATTTATAAAACACTTCCGTTTTCTTTTCTTGATGCTTGGGGGTTTCTTCACTGTGTACTGATATTTTTTTGTCTTTTGGGCTGTGATGTCTTCTGATTTCACGGTCTGTGGGATGCAATCTTATACAGCTTAACTTAGTTAAAAAAAATCAAGTTTTTTGTTTGTTTTACATTTATCTTTTCTGTAACACAAATGTAATACACCGATTAACTTAGTGTGTTTACAACGTAATAGGGACTAAGTCCTTTATAATAAAAACGATACTTTTGCAATTGTTAGTTGTGTCATTCCCTTCTGGTGTTATCCGCACTGGTGATCTGCTCGGCCACTCCAATCCTTGACTCTGGGAGCCAGCCTCACCCTGCTCTGCTGGGAGAACCCTACCCCTGGGCTGTTCATGTACAGCTTCTGGCATGTAAGCTGCTCCCAGCTACTTGCAACTGAATGACGCTAGCCAATATCTCCGGTCCCAGACACGACCCTCGGAACCTCCATCTTGCAGTGTCCAGGTATGCCCGCTGGATGCTGCAAGCTTATATGAGTCCATCAGTTTAAGAAAGAAATTGATATGTACCAGGCTTGTTATCCCAAGGGGAATCTCTGACACACTTCAAACCAAATGCACTGCTTCAGGTAGAATAAACAAACATTTATTAACTATAAAGGTAGATTTCAAGTGATTATATGTCAAAACATAACAAGTCAGATTTGGTCAAACAAAATAATAGCAAAACACATTCTAAGCTGATCTTACCACTTTCAATGCCCTTACAAACTTAGATGCTTCTCACCACAGGCTGCCTGTTTGCTCTTCAAACAGGCTCTCCCCTTTGATCAGCACTTCAGTCCCTTGCTTTGCTGTCTGTAGATGGAGGTGGAAGAGAGAGAGAGAGAGAGAGAGAGAGAATGGGAAATGTCTCTCCCTTTTATCATCTTCTTTCTTTCCTCTTGGCTTTGCCACCCTCCACCCTTCACAAGTTACCTCATTGCAGTTCGAAAATGACCAAAGGAAGGGGGGTAATTCCCTCAAGAGTCTAAGAGATTCTTTTGTTGCTGCCTAGGCCAGCGTCCTTTGTTCTTGTGAGGCTGGGCTTGGTTTGCCCCTGATAAGGTATGAAGTGGTGTCCCAGTTCTGCGCAGGTAGTTGGCACAGCAGACTTCGAATGAACCGCCCAAAGACCACATGCTCCGTTAAGGTACGAAGGCACTAAGTCAGGTTTATTGCCATCAAAGTACAATCCTAGCTCCCCGGATCAATATCTACAGTTACACTAGCACATGTATGCCCGTGACAATGGAGCAGCTCAGTCATTGGTGGGACTTTCTTCGGTCCCCTAGGCTGGCCAAAGACACTCCCTTTGAGATTCCATTTTATACACCAATACAAACAAGTTACACATTGCCGCTCTGATGTGGTTAGTTGCTTCACCATGATGTGGTTTTTTACCGCCCATTACTTTGTGCGTGTTGGTTCGACCAAAACACCTCAATCCATCATATTGTCATCCTGCCCTTATCATTACAAGGGGTCAGTGTGTTCTCAATATCGTGCTGGGGTTGGGGGAGGTAGGGTTATACCACCTTTCTGCAATGTGTTTGCGTGAGTGTCCTGTGACTAACACTTCTTAGGAATGTGGGGTTTTTGCAATACCAGCCCCATTCTCGCCCAGTTATGTGGTCTTAAATGCAGGCAGGGCCTGATTTCTGCTAACTTTGCTTCTTTGCTTTATACCAGCAAAGTTTGACCACTACTTTAGTTCAGGCCTCAGGTCTTGCACCGGGCTTCTGATACAGGGACTTACATCTCATGCTTTCTTTCTTCTACAAATGGTAAGACTCCATTGACTTTATTAGGCTTTGGATGAGGGCCCTGTCAAGGTTCCTCCCCCACTCTGAACTCTAGGGTACAGATGTGGGGACCTGTATGAAAAACCTCCTAAGCTTATCTTTACCAGCTTAGGTCAAAACTTCCCCAAGGTACAAAATATTCCATCCTTTGTCCTTGGATTGGCCGCTACCACCACCAAACTAATACTGGTTACTGGGGAAGAGCTGTTTGGACGCGTCTTTCCCCCCAAAATACTTCCCAAAACCTTGCACCCCACTTCCTGGACAAGGTTTGGTAAAAAGCCTCACCAATTTGCCTAGGTGACTACAGACCCAGACCCTTGGATCTTAAAAACAATGAACAATCCTCCCAACACTTGCACCCCGCCTTTTCTGGGAAATGTTGGATAAAAAGCCTCACCAATTTGCATAGGTGACCACAGACCCAAACCCTTGGATCTGAGAACAACGAAAAAGCATTCAGTTTTCTTACAAGAAGACTTTTAATAAAAATAGTAGTAAATAGAAATAAAGAAATCCCCCCTGTAAAATCAGGATGGTAGATACCTTACAGGGTAATTAGATTAAAAAAACATAGAGAACCCCTCTAGGCAAAACCTTAAGTTACAAAAAAGATACACAGACAGAAATAGTTATTCTATTCAGCACAGTTCTTTTCTCAGCCATTTAAAGAAATCATAATCTAACAAGTACCTAGCTAGATTACTTACTAAAAGTTCTAAGACTCCATTCCTGGTCTATCCCCGGCAAAGACAGACTATAGACAGACACACAGACCCTTTGTTTCTCTCCCTCCTCCCAGCTTTTGAAAGTATCTTGTCTCCTCATTGGTCATTTTGGTCAGGTGCCAGCGAGGTTACCTTTAGCTTCTTAACCCTTTACAGGTGAGAGGAGCTTTCCTCTGGCCAGGAGGGATTTCAAAGGGGTTTACCCTTCCCTTTATATTTATGACAGGCCCTATTGCAGAAAGAAATTCCAGGAATCAGGTCTACGTAGGGAGAAGCTTGGCTGCAAGGTGTGTCTTTGCTTTGAATAAACGGGAGCAAAATGTTATGTATATTCCTGCTGTTTTCCTCTTTTTTGCATCCAAACCAGGGGAAGGAGGGAACTCACTGGAAATAGGGGTGTGGAGGTTAAGGGAGTATGGACGGGAACTACTGAGACTAGGGAGAGTCAGCTAGCTCGAGGGTGGAAAATGGGGTCTTGGTGGTTCCTACCTGATCCCTGGCTTGATCCCAGGCATTCCCATGGCCACTCCACCCCTCCAGCTCCTGCCATTATCTCCATGGTACCCAACCTTCTGCACATGTGTGAGTTTACACGGGGACAGAGCCTACACAGGATTTCTATTGTCGGGGAGACAACTCCCCTGCCATCCCCCAAAGTACCGCCACCTGTGTGCAAACCCAATACACAATGGTGTCAGAGCCTTAGACATGGAAAATAATTATATTGAAAATCCTGTCAAGAGTGTAGTTTGTTTGTTTTCTGTAAAGAAAGAGAGAGAGAGAGAGAGAGTTAGGACAGCACGGGTATTAAGGAAGAATTTAAAACTCTTTGTTTATTGGGTTTTTTTTTAATTATTAACATTTTGTTCAAATGATCTGTAGGCAGTTCAGAGAAAAATTTTACTTCTTAAAGATTCAACAGTCCCTCACCCATCGGTACAGGGTTGAGAAACCTCACAGACATTTCTCTGGAACCTCCAAAGAGCCTTCCAGCAAAATAGGGAGGATGAGTCTTGACTTTCCTCATATTTCTAAGGCATAGAACAGAAGGAAAAACAACAACATCCACCCCCCCCACCCCACCCCAAACCCCCACTTTAAAAAATATTCCACTTCTGATCTTCTCCTAACTGTAAAGAGACAGAGAAGACCACAGGCCCAATGCTGTGTTCTCCTCTACAATTAACCTGCACTAACCTGAGTTAAATATCTACAGTGTGTTAGAAAATGTCTGACCTTGTGTGTGAAGAAGAAATGACATGTCCTACTACTAAAGAAAGGGGATTCCTTTTTTTCAGAAGATATAGGAGGCTTTAGTCTCTAAGGGGAACTGACCAGACTTCTAAGATAATGGGAGGAGGAGTGGGCCACCAGCCACCCTCTGGAAAGTCAGCCGAGCAATGGGCCATCTCCTCAAGATGCTGGGGGGTAAGGGTGGGAGATGGACGGGCCTCCCAAGAGCAGAGCACAAAACAAGGGTGTGCATTTCTTATTTTATCTGGAGCAGTTCATCCATTCCCACCTCGTTGAAACAAATCTTTAATGGCCCACAGCTGGGCAGATAATTACCAGCACCAGGGAAGATTTGGGTGCAATATCCTTAATGCACAATCATTTATTGAGTAAGAAACACACAAGCAGTGAAAGTTATATAATACACAGCTCCTTAATAAGCCTTAATTGCCCAAGCATAAACCCTCAGGAACTATGTTAGCTTTATACACTATCCTGATCGGCAAACAAAGCAGGTATAGCTACCAGTTCTAGATGGGGACTTCTTTTCTTCTCTTATTTCCCCTCTAAGGTACTTGATCTGTTAACTGTTAACTGTTAACTGACCCAAAGAAGCGTCAAGATTACGCTGAGGCCCTCTGGTTCAAAAGTCCCACAATAGTCCCTCGTAGCACGTATTGGTTAACCCGAGGCCTTCTGTCTCACAGCATCATCACAGGTGGGTAGAAAGCTGGCTAGATTGTCGGGCTCAACGGGTAGTGATCAATGGCTCCATGTCTAGTTGGCAGCCGGTATCAAGTGGAGTGCCCCAAGGGTCGGTCCTGGTGCCGGTTTTGTTCAATATCTTCATAAATGATCTGGAGGATGGTGTGGATTGCACTCTCAGCAAATTTGCGGATGATACTAAACTGGGAGGAGTGGTAGATACGCTGGAGGGGAGGGATAGGATACAGAAGGACCTAGACAAATTGGAGGATTGGGCCAAAAGAAATCTGATGAGGTTCAATAAGGATAAGTGCAGGGTCCTGCACTTAGGATGGAAGAATCCAATGCACCGCTACAGACTAGGGACCGAATGGCTAGGCAGCAGTTCTGTGGAAAAGGACCTAGGGGTGACAGTGGACGAGAAGCTGGATATGAGTCAGCAGTGTGCCCTTGTTGCCAAGAAGGCCAATGGCATTTTGGGATGTATAAGTAGGGGCATAGCGAGCAGATCGAGGGACGTGATCGTTCCCCTCTATTCGACATTGGTGAGGCCTCATCTGGAGTACTGTGTCCAGTTTTGGGCCCCACACTACAAGAAGGATGTGGATAAATTGGAGAGAGTCCAGCAAAGGGCAACAAAAATGATTAGGGGTCTAGAACACATGACTTATGAGGAGAGGCTGAGGGAGCTGGGATTGTTTAGCCTGCAGAAGAGAAGAATGAGGAGGGATTTGATAGCTGCTTTCAACTACCTGAAAGGGGGCTCCAAAGAGGATGGCTCTAGACTGTTCTCAATGGTAGCAGATGACAGAACGAGGAGTAATGGTCTCAAGTTGCAGTGGGGGAGGTTTAGATTGGATATTAGGAAAAACTTTTTCACTAAGTGGGTGGTGAAACACTGGAATGCGTTACCTAGGGAGGTGGTAGAATCTCCTTCCTTAGAGGTTTTTAAGGTCAGGCTTGACAAAGCCCTGGCTGGGATGATTTAACTCGGAATTGGTCCTGCTTCGAGCAGGGGGTTGGACTAGATGACCTTCAGGGGTCCCTTCCAACCCTGATATTCTATGATTCTATGATTCTATGATCATGGACCTCTTCAGTTCCTTGGGGAACTAACTGGCAATCTTCACACTAACATATAGATCTAATTTAGATCAAATTTAGCACAAGTCTTTATCTTCGTACAAAATGGAATATGGTGGCAGTGGTAGTCATGGTAACAACATCCTACCATCTTGTGATGTCCTACCAGTACCGAACTAGGTTCACATTGTTCACACTCAGTTTGGACTGGTTTCCTCCACACGCTTGCAAGGGAGAAGAGCAGCTACACAGCAGTTGCTTATGCACCTATTGTAGGTGTCAAACCACACAAGGCCACAGTCTATACTACAACCGTTCACTGAGCATTTCTTGTGTTGCTCTTGGTGCTGTGGAAGTAATCCTACCAAATCCCAGCCTCTCCCAAACAGAGTGGGTGCTAGTAGCCACCAATTTCATATTCCTCATGTCCCAGCTTATTACTGCATAGGGCAGCTTAACTTCTGTCCCCAGAAAGATAATGGAGCAAATCATTCAGCAATGAATTTGCAAACATCTTGAAGATAATAAGGTGATAAGGAACAGTCAGCATGGATTTCTCAAGAACAAATCCTGTCAAACCAACCTGACAGCTTCCTTTGACAGGGTAACAAGCTTTATGGATGAGGGGAAGCGGTAGACGTGGCATATCTTGACATCAGGAAAGCTTTTGATACTGTCTTGTGTGACCTTCTCAGAAAGAAACTAGGGAAATGCAACCTAGATAGAGCTACTATAAGGTGAATGCATAACTATTTGGAAAACCATTCCCAGACAGTAATTATCAGCGGTTCACAGTCATGCAGGAAGGCATAATGAGTGGGGTCCCGAAGGGATCGGTTCTGGGTCCGGTTCTGTTCAAGATCTGTATCAATGATTTAGAGAATGGCATAGAGAGTACACTTAAAAAGTTTGCGGACGATACCAAGCTGGGAGGGGTTGCAAGTGCTTCGGAGGATAGGTTTATAATTCATTATGATCTGGACAAACTGGAGAAATTATCTGAAGTAAATAGGAAGAATTTCAATAAGGACAAATGCAAAATACTCCACTTAGGAAGGAACAATCAGTTCCTTCCAATCTGCAGTTCTTCCTACTGCAGACAGGGATCTGGGGGAACATAGTGGATCATAACCTAAATATGAGTCAGCAGTGCAACACTGTTCCAAAAAAAGCAATCGTCATTCTGGGCTGTATTAGCAGGAGTGTTGTAAGCAAGACACGAGAAGTAATTCTTCAGCTCTACTCCCCGCTGATTAGGCCTCAGTTGGAATATTGTGTCCAGTTCTGGGCACCACATTTCAGGAAAGATGTGGACAAATTGGAGACAGTCCAGAGAAAAGCTATAAAAATTATATGATATGATATGATATAACAATTTTCAAGTACATAATTGTTATTAGAAGGAGGAGGGAGAAGAATTGTTCTTCTTAACCTCTGAGGCTAGGACAAGACGCAATGGGCTTAAATTGCAGCAACGGAGGCTTCGGCTGGACATTAGGAAAGCTTCCTAACTCTCAGGGTGGTTAGGCACTGGAATAAACTTGCTAGGAAGGTTGTGGAATCTCCCTCTTTGGAGATTTTTAAGAGCAGGATACACAAGCACCTGTCAGGGATGGTCTAGATAATATTTAGTCCTGCCATGAGTACAGGGGACTGGATTAGATGACCTCTCAAGGTCCCTTCCAGTCCTAGGATTCTGTGTCTGTAGTGACACTGCTTGGTGCAGTAATATGGGCCAGGGGGCTCTTATCCATTCTGATATGGGACCAGATAGATACAGACATACTGGAATGGGGTAGAGGACCGGGGAGGGGCAGGGGGGAGAGAGAACTGGTAAGATCTAGACAGGACATCTACTAAGGAAGAGTTTAAAACTAGTTGTTTATTTTTTATATATAATTAACAAGTGTTTCATTCTTTTTAAGCACTTAGTAGAAAAACTCTGTTTTAAAGATTCAAGAACCCAACCTCTTCTGCTCAGGATTAATGAACTTCACAGACATACCCCGGAGGACTACAAAGATACCTCCAGCAAAAGAGGGAAGACCAGACTTGATTTTCTTGATATTTCTAAGCTAAATAACAAGCAGAGGGGAAAACAACAACAATTACCCTTCAGATACTTAACACTTTATCAGGAGGCAAAAAAGATCACGGACCCAATGCTATTTTCTTCTTTGTACTTAATTTGAAATAACCTGGGTTAAATAACATCAGTGCGTTTGAGTATTAGGACATGCCTGACGTGGTGCATGAAGAAGAATGACTATGTCCTGCCACTGAAAAATGAGGGCATCTGTTCCTCAGAAGATACTGGTAGTTTCAATCTGTGAAAGGGGTGGCCAAACCTCTAGAATGATGGGAGAGGAGGAGTGGGCCACCAACCACACTCCAAAAAGTCATTAGGGTGATGGGCCATCTCCACAAGATGCTGATGGGGAGAGATCAGAGATGGATGGGCCTCCCCTCTGTAACAGAGCACCGGTAAGGGGAAAGGGTGAAGCTATTCAGACGAAGGTTGCATTCTGAGGGGTCTTCAGAAGAGGACATTTGATGGGCCACAAAGAGAATATTGATCACCCCAAATCCTCCTGAAGTATGGAGATTTGGATGCAGGGTGTGTGGGCGCCACTGAGTACATGAATCTTCCTCAAACTTCCGCAAAGGTTTGTTCCAGTTTCCAGTTGGTTGTGAAAAGAGGCCAAGGTGGAGTTTGTTGGCAGGGGAAGTGAAGAGGAGGAGGTGTTTTTTTATTTTTTGTGCGGGGAGTGATCATTATTTTATGTTGACCAATTTTGCCCATCCCTACCTCTGACAACCACATCCTGCCGCCTCTCTCAAAGACAGGTGTGGTCATCAGTGTGGCAGCCAGTGCCAATTAAGGGCAGATGCTTGGGTTCCTGTCAGTAGCTGGATGGGATCCATCTGCAGCATGTCTACTTGCGGGAAAAGCGTGGTGTATTGAAAATTGTATGAAAATTGCAAACTAAAACTTTAAACAAAAACTCGAGGTTTGCAGCCTAGGGGACTTTGCAGGGAAGCATGCGCTTTAGGCTTACCAGAGACAGTCAGCAGCCAGACATCCTAGAAGAAGATGTGGTGAATTGTGCCTCTCTGTTTTAGGGAGCAGCTTGCTCTCTCTCTCGCATTACGTTTTGGGGGGTTTATGTGCTATCATTCTGAATTCTAAGAAATAAGTGAGTGTCATGTTGCAACTTTCCAGAAAGATTCTTTTTGTTCTATCTAACTTCTCTGTGTGTATGGCATGGACATAAGAGGAAAAGAAGGGGAATGAGGTGGCCAGAGAAGCTGATGCACCTGCTCCTTGTGTCCCTTCTGAGCAGGGAAACATCTAGAGTCTCTGTCCTGTGTCTGTGGAGAAAGTGGTAGATGGGAAGACCAGCACCCTCCCCAGAGAGTGAACTGAAATAGAGGACATGACCGGGAGACTAAAGAGTCAGGTCTCTTGCAACTCCTCACCACTCTATGGATGTCACCCTCTTCCCCCACCGCTTGACTGCAGAACCCTACCTTCAACTTTTTATATCTGGTGCTTCCTGCTGGGTGGAAATGGGTGATAGTATGCACCCGATGAAGTGAGATGTAGCTCGCGAAAGCTTATGCTCAAATAAATTGGTTAGTCTCTAAGGTGCCACAAGTACTCCTTTTCTTTTTGCGAATACAGACTAACACGGCTGCTACTCTGAAACCTGTATTTCCCTGAAATCCTCCAGGAAATTTTATGGTGCTGTGCAGATAAATATCTTCATAATTAACAGATTGCAGCACACACCTTGGAAATGTCACTTGTATCAAAACAAGGTTTCAACAGATCAGCATGTCACAATCTCCAGTGCCCTATAAATGGACAGAGTGTCCCTCTCCTGTCTATCTGAGAGTCTCTTCTCCCAAGTGACATTCAGTTCCCCGCCAAACTACAGTCATGAAGATACTTTACCTTCTATTTGCCCTCTTCTTCTTGGTGGCACAAAGTAGTGCACAAGGTAAGGTTTTAATGAAATGTCGGGAGACTAGAAAAGGATATTTGTGAGCATGTACTAAGTTTACCTAAAACTTTGTGTCATTGTTTTTCCAAATTGTTTTCGAAAGAGATGCAGGGCTTGCCTGGCTTACAGCAGACACGTGAAATTTGGCTGTGAAATAGCGCTGCGGTCAAAAAAGTGCCTTTGCTGTGTCCATGAAAATCCATTCAGATGTGCTGGAACTGTGACCTGGAAAACTATCCCCACATTCTATCTAGTGGGGTTCCTTCGGGTTTGGTTCTTGGTCCTCCATTATATATCATTTGTATCAGTGATGTGGAAGAAAACATAAACTCTCGGCTAAAGTTTTCAGATGACATAGAAATTGGGGGAGTGGTAAATATTGAAGAAGACAGAGCACTGACACCGAGTGATGTGGATCGCTTGGTAAATGGGGTGCAAGCCAACCATATGCATTTTAATGAGGCTTAATATAAATGTCCACATCAAAGAACAAAGAGTGTAGGCTTTACTTGCAGCATGAGGGCCTCTATCCTTGGAAGCTGTGACTCAGAAAATGATTTTGGGGAAAATGCTGGATAATGAGTTGAACAGGAGTTCCCAGTTTGACGCTCTGGCTAACGGAGCAAATGGGAACTTTGGTTGCATAAACAGGGGAATCTCAAGTAGGAGTAGAGAGGGTATTTTACCTCTGTATTAGGCACAGGGGTGATCACTGCTGGGACACTGGGTCTCGTTCTGGTGTCCACAAGTAAAGAAGGATGCATGTGGAGACTATCTAAAGGATATATTGGTTGCAGTGCTCTCAATCAAAATTAGCCCAGCCACACATCCACCATTTTAGTTGCCTTCCACAAACTTCCCCTTTCATTCCCTCCCCCAACCAAGGTAGCCCTGAGGCCAAGAAGAACTGAACATCTGTGTGGGACACATTCAAGATGTGTCCTCTTCCTCTTGCCAAACTAGATGAAAATATTGCTTCTTTCATGGGATGAGGAACCAGGCTGGGAACCAGGACACCATGAATTAGATTCTAACTTCTTCTGCTCACGAGTATTAATGAGCCAGAGCTTTCATATCCCTTATTATTAATTGATGTCTCTCACTCCAATGGAAGAGTACACAGTCTGGGACTAAAACCCTCATCTTTAGGGTGGCAGGTCATTGTCTCAATGCCTTAGCGACACTGTCCCCCAGACCTAAGCTGTCATATTTTTTGTGCTTGGCTTCAATAGTGGAGATGCCACTATGTCAGCTTAAAGCAGGTTCTGCAGAAATGACAACGTGTCTGCATTATTTACTAATTTATTTAATGATTGAGTTACTGCCTAGGAGCCCCAGTCATGGACTGGTATCCCACTGTGCAAGGCTCTGTGCTAATGATCAGCAGAGACACACTCCCTGCACTAAAGAATTTACTGTGAAGGACAACCATGCTCCATTTTAATGCTCTGCAGTGTGCAGCCAAGAAGCCAGTGGATCTGGTTCATGAATTCACTCTGTTCTCTTCTTAGGGACAGCCACTGAATATGCAGAGAACGACAGCCATTTAAGTACTGTTACAGATCTAGTAAAATGGTGTACAGAAGGATAATTGGGCTGATGTGTTGAGGTCTCAGTGAATAAGAAATTCATTCAATGAAAAACGCTCTCCATAGCAATCACAATTCTTTTATCCTGCTGTGTGATTGAAAATCAAGACTCTTTTTTTATTATTTTTGTGCAGATTCTGACCGTAGTGTCTCTAGGGTTAGGAGATGTTTTCGTCTTCGGGGTGGATGCTTCCTTTACCGATGTCCTCCCGGGTCCAGGTACTTAGGACGCTGCTCTAAGAGACTTCTTTGCTGTAGATGCCGTGGATGGGTAAGTTCAGGATTCGACTAGGGAGACATTACTGTGTAAACAGAACTATTTCTTTCTCTCCTTTATATATGTGAGCTGTCTAATGCTCTTGGAGGCTTTGCACCCAAGGCACAGCTCAGAGGCAGGGGACTAAGGAGGCTCCTCTGGCTACCCTGATTCTGGACTGTCTGGGGGCTGGATTGACCCTCGTTGACTTCTCTTACTTGCAGATGCTTTACTCTGCTGCCTGTGGCCAGTCCTGTAGTAGCCTCAGAATGCTCAGTGCTCTAGAGATTGCCCTTCTGCAAACCTGATAGCCCCTAGCACCATGTCCAGCACCCCGCCAAGACAGAGTTTGCAAGGAGGACAGCAAATGACCACTTATCTCAGCCATGTCTTGCTCGAACATTGGGATAACTCTCTTCCAACTGCTTTTGTGGCCTCAATATGTCACCAGAGCACCATAATACGGACAAGGGCTGCGGCCAGACTCATCACATATGCCTACATTATTATTTTATTGAGGAAGAGAGAGTGGTCCCATTCTGCCCTTCGAATATATATAAATCTTGGGAAAATAAAGTGTACAACATTAGTTCATGAAACAGCTGTTTAAGCAACAGTTGCAACATGAAGGTTTTCACAGTAAAGTTAACTTGGGTGCAGGGCTGGCCCTAGATCAAATGGCGCCCCAGGCAAGGAGCATCTTTGATGCTCCCCCGCCACCCAATTGTTGTAATTTTGAATACCTCATATATTTTTGCATTTGTAGCCCATTTCAAGACTTTGATCCATGGTTTGCATGCATGATTTATCCCTGTCATATAAGATAATAACTGTATCGTGATATATCTTGACTGGACGTGATATATCTTGACTTTAGCAAACATTCTTTCCATTTCCCTTTTTTGCAGTACTGATTCTGAGTGATGGCATCATAGATTGTCAATGCAGGACCTCTGGGAATCTGGAAGATGACGCCTTCCTTCTAAAATCCATGGGGGAGCCCTTCTATTCCCCATAATAGCTTGTTCTTGTCCTTTTAATAAAAGTAACTGGCTGCGGTGGTGTATTGCAAACACGCGTGAGAGTGTTTTGATTGGTGCCCAGGGGCTGTTTTCCTATTTCTTTTCCATAAAAATCCCTTACATTTTCCTTTTTAAACTTAGAAATATATAAAAAACAAGGTCCTTATCATGTATTAAATCAACTTTGGGGGGGGTCCTAGACCAGGGAAAATATATATTTGCATGTTTCAGTGAGTGCCTATGAATAAATTCTTTCCTGTTCCTTATACCATTCTGTTTGGCTTATGTTATTGTCAGAGGAGTTGAGGCCAGTCACAGTTTACCACCCACCTTGGTACCCCCAAACACTTCGATCCTCCTTCTGTTCCCCTCTGCTCTCAAACTGTCCCACCTCCAGGTCCTCTTTCCTTGTGCCAGAGTTTCCAGACATGGCTAAGTGCAGCAGGTTCTCTTGCAAGAATGGAAATGATTGCAGAAAGCCTCCATATATGTAAATGTGCAAGGGGGATGCCAAGAGCCCTGAGGGATTCCCCAAAACAAGACTGCATTGAGGACAGCAGAGGAAAGGAGGCTAGGCTACTTTAATAGAGCTGAGGCCTTAGGTCTAAGGGGTACCTGATTCGTATCGATAATTAATTAGATGGGGAACAAATTGTTGTATCATCCAGGCAAGGTACTAACAAGCTTCAACAGGACTGGCTTTTATTTTCAAAGTGGAAACCTCTTTACCGAGCTGCTGCACCCTCTGAAGCTTTCTCCCAGACTCTCAACCCCTCCCCCTCCATCCTGTTTACTGTCCTTTCAGACTCCCAACAGCCAGTGCTCCCAAGTCTAATAATTACAAGCAACATCTAAACACCCCATTCCCTCCTCTCTTAAGAAACTCTCCCAATTAAAATAAACATTATTGTTCTAACCACAGGAACAAATATGAAACAAGACACTATACTGTTGGCAGAAATATTGCACTGAAAACACTGTAGATACTACATAACATAGTCTCTAGTCCAGACAGGTAGTCGTCCGGGTCCGACAGGCCTTCTCTCAAGCCCCGGTTCCAGTGCAATGTCTTGTTGTGTTGGTACTAGGGTGAAGTCATCCAATGCAGACTGGGTGTTGGCATTATCTCCTCTTGGTGCATAGGCAGGTGCAAGATAAGAAGCATTCCATACCCACCCATCAGAAAGTCGATAGGTGTAAGGTCCCTTCTTCTCGATGATTTTAAGAGGAGCTGTGAATTTATGGTTCCCTTTGCGTAAAATTCCAGGTTTTCATATTCTAATGAAGGACCCACACTCAAACTTTGGTCCCTTAGCCCCCCGCTGCTTGTCTGTGAAAGCCTGAGACTTTGCGTGGTTCTGTTCAACTCTTTTTCTCACATCATCCTCACTGAAAGGTCGTGCCTTTCAAAATCCTGCAATGTTCAGTTTAGTATTCATCTGTTTCCCATGCAGTAACTCTGCGGGTGATCTTTGCATTGTTGCTTGTCGTGTAGCCCAGTATGTTTGTGTGGCGGTTCAGTGATGAGACAGAACACAGCTTTATGCAAGCAAGCAAGCAGGCTGGTCAGCGGAGATGGGCTGTTCTGCCCCCCCCCCCGCCTTCCACCTTCTCCTTTTATTATATTTCTCCCCCTAAGCATTACACACTGCTACACAAAGGAATGTATGACGTTGATTCATATACTTAGTTACCATCCTTTAGCTACTACAATCCTGGTTCTCAGGCCTTGAGCCCAGGCTAAGAAAGCCTCCCACAGTTGCTGTCCAAACAATCAAGTTCTCATGGTTCATATCTAGCCCTTGTCCTTGGATAGAGCAATGTGTGCATTGCTTCTACGAAACAGTCAGGGTGTGCCCCCCCTGCTTCCAGGTGGAATAGCTAAACATTAACCCTTCAATTTGCAAGAAATCAATAGTGAAGGGTATCCACAATCGCCCTTCCAGTTAACCGTTCGCAAACTCTCTTTCAAACTTCTATTAAACCGTTTGATTTCCCCATTGGCTTGAGGGTAATATAGGGATGACCTTGGGTGTAAAATGTTCCTCTGTGCTAGAAAAGTTTCAAACCCCAGAGAAGTAAATTGACTTCTATTTATCTGAAACCAGTTCTTTGGGGTTACCTTCCCTGCTAAAAACTGAAGAGAGGAACTTAATGACTGTAGCAGAAGAGATTTGCCATGTAAACGCTACCTCCGGCCATTTACTGAAATAGTCTATTAAAGTGATGGCATAACAGCAGTCAGTTGGAGCAGTATCAAAGGGTCCTACAATGTCAATCGCCACTTTTTCCCATGCAGATTCAGGAAGAGGAACAGGCTGTAATGTAATGTCATCGTTGTCTTATCATGCATTTGGCAAGTGACACAGGATTTTATGAGTGCTTCAGTTTAAGAGTCCATCTCTGGCCACCAATGCAGATCCCTTAGTCATTGTTTGTTTCAGACAGTTCCTTGTTGAGTATTGTGTGCCAGGTGTATGAGTTTTGACTGTAATTCTTCCGGCACAAGAAACCAGTGAGTACCTCGTAGCACATAGCCATCAAACAAAGAAAGTTCATTCCAACTTCTAAAATAAGGCAGCAAAACTGGGTTAAGGTTTTTAGGGTGACTGGGCCATCTCTTTGTCAGAAATTCCCGTAGTTTTTGTTGAATTGGACACGCTGAACAAGCAGCTTGAAATTGTTCTGTTGTAATTGCAGTGAGAGTGCTTGTAATAAGTGCAACCACGACATCCTCACCCTCCGGTGGACCATCTGGTGAAGGCAAAGGCAGGTGAGAAAGGCAATCAGTGACCACATTTTGGTTTCCAGGCTTATATTCCAGTTCATAATAGAAAGAGAGTAGTCTTGCAGACCGTTGAGCAATACGGTATCCTGCTTTTCCCAGTCCTTTCGTGGTGAGCAACGTGGTCAAAGAGCTGTGGTCCGCGCGTAACTTGAACGTGCGGCCCCACAGGTAAGTTCTCCATTTTTCAGTAGCCAGACACAAGCAAGTGCTTCTTTTTCGACTGTAGAATATTTTCTCTCAGTATTACTAAGTGTTCTTGAAGCTAATGCAACAGTCCTCTCTGTGTTGTCCGCATGCAGTTGTGTGGCCCCAAGAACAGCCCCAAGTCCATAATCAGAAGCATCAGTAGTTACAATTGTGGGCAATGCAGGACTGAATAGTGCAAGTACTGGACTATGGACACTCAAGTCTTTCATCGTTTCGGAACTAGCTTGTGCATCCCTTGTCCACACTAAGGTTGAACTTCTCCATAGTAATTCCTGTAACGGTTCAATGACAGAAGCATAATTGGGAAAGAATTTTGCATACCAGGAGGTAAGACCCAAGAAGGAACATAAGGTTTGCAAATCTGTTGGAGGAGGAGCATTTGAAATTGCCAGGATATGATCTGGATCAGGTTTTAGTCCAGCCTGTGAAATTCTATGCCCCAGGAAGGAGAATTCAGTTTGTCTAAATTTGCATTTGGACCTATTGAGCTAGACCCTGCTGTGCTGATGCAGTTTAGCACAGACTAAAGGTTATTGTCTTGCTCCTCCAAAGGTTTTCCAAGCACGATAACATCATCCAAATAGCATTGAACTCCGGGTTGATTCTTCAGAATCAATGACATCATTTTTTGAAAGGCACTTGGGGCAGATGCGAGACCGTATGGAACACGTTTAAAACGAAATTAGTCCCTCATGTGTAATAAATGCTGTGAGGTCTCTGCTCTCTTCACGCAACATAACCTGGTGGTTTCTGCTCTGAAAATCAAGAGTAGAAAACATCATTACTGCACAGAGTTCTACAAATACTTCTTCTATGTGAGGAAGAGCATGGCTGTCTATCACAATAGCTTTATTTGACTCCCTTAAGTCCACACAAAGGTGAATGCCTCCACCCTTCTTCTGCATCACGACTACAGGTGAAACCCATTCCAAGGAGTCGATCTCTTCAATAATGTCCTTTTGAACAAGTTTTCCAAGTTCCTCTGAAACAGCTTCCCTGACTGAAAATGGTAAGCACCTTAAATTCTGTCATACAGGCACCACATTATTCTGCATTTTAACTTTATGCAGAAACCCATAGGCACAGCCGAGTTTCTCCTCAGCCTGGTGCTGGGTCCCATCTGAAACTGCTGTGTGTACCGCAATGGTGCTTTGCTGAGGAAAATCAATTCGTCCTATAACTACCCTGAGATTTAAAGCAGCCAGTAAATCTCTGCCAAGGATAGGAGTGCCTTTGTGGACAATGTAGAACTCTGCAGTTACACAGCAATCACCAAAAGTAACTCTTACTGGCAGGCAGCCATGTACTGGAATATGGTTTTTCAAATAGCACACCGAGTGAAGGTTGGGTTCCGTAAGAGGCACATCTTTAAAGTAACGCAGATAGATGGAATCGGGTAGTATAGATACTGCTGAGCCAGTGTCCAACATTAGCTGAATAGAGTGTGGTTTGCCTGAGGGTGTGGCGGAAACATTAACAGTGCACTTTAGCTGTTCTGGAATATGTGCAGTAGTGATTTTGTCCATGCTCAGCACAGTAACATCTGGTATTGTCACTGCATGCACCTGTTGATTGAACTGGCTACTGTGACATACTTTAGCAAAATCTCCAATCTTTTTGCAATGATCATAATGAGCTACTTTTGCCAGACATCCTATGTAGCTTGCAAGGTGTTGTGGGGATCCACAGCAAAAGCATGCTTTTACTGTATTTTGAATGTGCTAATTCAGTGGTTTTTCATTAGTTTTCCCCTTGCAGTTTTGTGCCTGCAGTAGTAGTGAACTTTTCTGCAAAGGAGTCACAGCCTGGACTGTGCCTCCTGTATCCATACTGTCATAAATATAAAGGGAAGGGTAACCACCTTTCTGTATATAGTGCTATAAAATTCCTCCTGGCCAGAGGCAACATCCTTTCACCTGTAAAGGCTTAAGAAGCTAAGGTAACCTCTCTGGCATCTGACCCAAAATGGCCAATGAGAGGACAAGATTCTTTCAAATTGGGAGGGGCGACAAAGGCTTTTGTTTGTCTGTCTTTGCCAGGAACAGGTCAAGGATGCAAGCCTTCCTACTCCTGTAAAGTTTGTAAGTAATCTAGCTCGAAAATGCGTTACATTTTATTTTGTTTTTTGGCTTGTACAATTCGATGTGCTGGAGGGAATGTGTATTCCTCTTTTTGTGTCTTTTTGAAACTTAAGGTTTAGCCTAGAGGGATTCTCTATGTTTTGAATCTGATTACCCTGTAAAGTATTTACTATCCTGATTTTACAGAGGTGATTATTTACTTTTTCCTTAAATAAAATTCTTCTTTTAAAAACCTGATTGATTTTTTCATTCTTCTTAAGATCCAAGGGTTTGGGTCTGTGTTCACCTGTACCAATTGGTGAGGATATTCTTATCAAGCCTTCCACAGGAAAGGGGCTGTAGGGTTTGGGGGGGGATATTTTGGGGGAAGACGTCTCCAAGTGGTCTCTTTCCCTGTTCTTTGTTTAAATCGCTTGGTGGTGGCAGCATACTGTTCAAGGACAAGGCAAAGTTTGTACCTTGGGAAAGTTTTTAACCTAAGCTGGTAAGAATAATCTTAGGGGGGTCTTTCATGCAGGTCCCCACATCTGTACCCTAGAGTTCAGAGTGGGGAAGGAACCTTGACATGGTGGCAGAGCAGTGGGATCATTTGGAACCAGAGGTCATTTTGAACCAGAAGCAAAACAGGATTTTGAACAAGAAGCACAATCCACAAGTGGGAGCGACTATGTCCACAGTTCGATGAATCCAGTGATATTGCTGAATATTTACTCACCTTTGAGAGACTGTGCACACTCCATAAAATTCCTGATACTCACAAGATGACCACATTGGTTGCCAAATTGACTGGCAGAGCTCTGGACATATTCAAAAGATGCCTATTGAGGAGGCTTCTGACTATAAAAAATTGAAAGGATTTAGTTTTAAAACAATTTCAAGTTACACCTGAAACTTACAGAGTAAAATGTAGAGCCCTTAGGAGAGGACCTGGACTAAGTAATGTGGTTTATGTGAACCAGATGACAGATCTGTTTGATAAATGGATCAAAGGATGGGACTAACAAGCTTTGGAGGAATGTGGGATTTGATGATACAGGAGCAATTCCTGAATATGTCCAAGGATGATATAAAACAGTCTTTCTGGGATAAGAAAATGGACTCAGCAAGAAGTCTTGCTTCTTACTCTGATCGATACGAGCAGTCCCAGACCACCAGAGAGGAGGGGCAAACAGGAAGAAAACAGGTGGAGGGAGGAGAGAGAGAGGAACAACCCTGGTCGCACTTGGAGCGGATACCAGAAGGGACACCCTCAGACCACACCCTACTACTGGGGCCAGCCCAGGGCCCCAACTACACCACAAGGAACACTCCAGACACCTTATCGTCCCACCACACAGTTCTCCAGCAACCCACCTCGCCCCACTGACCAGTCAGCTGGGTGATGTTTTAAATGTAACGAGCTGGGGCATGTAAAGGCCAACTGCCCCAAGAACCCCAACAGATGACAGCTCATTGCACCGGGGTCCCACCAAAGGTCCTCAGGCCCAGATGCCTCCCAGATACCCTCAGAGTGGAGGGAAACTGTGAGTGTGGGCGGGAAGAAGGTTACAGCATGGAGGGACACCGGAGCACAAGTGTCGGCTATCCACTCTTCCTTCATGGACCCCAATTTAATCCATCCCAAGGTCCAAGTGACAATTCAACCCTTCAAGTCAAACTCTTTTGACTTACCTGCAGCCAAGTTGCCAGTCCAGTACAAGGGCTGGTCAGCAACGTGAACTTTTGCAGTCTGTGATGATTATCCCAACCCCCTGATGTTGGGGGAAGACTTGGCCAATCATGTAAAGCTAGCCAAGAGGGTGGGAATGGTTACCCGCAGCCAGGCTAAGCAAGCTGTCGCACCTAGCTCTGTTCCAGAGACTTCTACGAGGACCCGGTCAGAGGTGATGGAAGCAGACCTCATGCCAATGTCTGCAACAGCAGTAGTGGATCCAGTCACAGAGATCCAGACAGAGCCAGTTCCAGAACCGGAACCCGCGGAACAACCAGCACCAGAACCATTACCCCTGGGCTGTTCATGCACAGCTTCTGGCATGTAAGCTGTTCTCAGCTACTTGCAACTGAATGATGCTAACCAATATCTCCGGTCCCAGACACAACCCTAGTAACCTTCATCTTGCAGTATCCAGGTATGCCCGCTGGATGCTGCAAGCTTATATGAGTCCATCAATTTAAGAAAGAAATTGATATGTACCAGGCTTGTTATCACAAGTGGAATCTCTGACACACTTCAAACCAAATGCACTGCTTCAGGTAGAATAAACAAACATTTATTAACTATAAAGATAGATTTCAAGTGATTATATGTCAAAACATAACAAGTCAGATTTGGTCAAACAAAATAATAGCAAAACACATTCTAAGCTGATCTTACCACTTTCAATGCCCTTACAAACTTAGATGCTTCTCATCACAGGCTGCCTGTTTGCTCTTCAAACAGGCTCTCCCCTTTGATCAGCACTTCAGTCCCTTGCTTTGCTGTCTGTAGATGGAGGTGGAAGAGAGAGAGAGAGAGAGAGAGAGAGCATGGGAAATGTCTCTCCCTTTTGTCATCTTCTTTCTTTCCTCTTGACTTTGCCGCCCCCCCCCCCCCCCGCCCTCCACCCTTCACAGTTACCTCATCGCAGTTCAAAACTGACCAAAGGAAGGCGGGTAATTCTTTTGTTTCTGCCTAGGCCAGCATCCTTTGTCCTTGTGAGGCTGGGCTGGGTTTGTACCATACCTGCCCTGATAAGGTGTGCAGTGCTGTCCCAGTTCTGCGCAGGCAGCTGGCACAGTAGACCTCGAGTGAACCGCCCAAAGACCACATGCTCCATTAAGGTACGAAGGCACTAAGTCAGGTTTATTGCCAACGAAGCACAATCCTAGCTCCCCGGATCAATATCTACAGTTACACTAGCACATGTATGCCCGTGACAATGGAGCCGCTCAGTCACTGGTGGGACTTTCCATGGTCCCCTAGGCTGGCCAAAGACACTCCCTTTGAGACTCCATTTTACACACCAATACAAACAAGTTACATATTGCCCTCTGATGTGGTTAGTTGCTTCACCATGATGTGGTTTTTTACCGCCCATTACCTTATGCATGTTGGTTCGACCAAAACACCTCAATCCATCACATTGTCATCCTGCCCTTATCATTAAGGAGGGTCAGCGTGTTCTCGATATCACGGCGGGGGGCGGGGGAGGGCGGAGGGTTATACCACCTTTCTGCAATGTGTTTGCGTGAGTGTCCTGTGACTAACACTTCTTAGGAATGTGGGGTTTTTGCAATACCAGCCCCATTCTCGCCCAGTTATGTGGTCTTAAATGCAGGCAGGGCCTGATTTCTGCTAACTTTGCTTCTTTGCTTTAGATCAGCAAAGTTTGACCACTACTTTAGTTCAGGCCTCAGGCCTTGCACCGGGCTTCTGATACAGGGACTTACATCTCACGCTTTCTTTCTTCTACAAATGGTAAGACTCCATTGACTTTATTAGGCTTTGGATGAGGGCCCTGTTGCAGAAATGAATTCCAGGAATCAGGTCTACTTGGGGACAAGCTTGGCTGCAAGGTGTGTGTTTGCTTTGAATAAACGGGATCAAAATGTTATGTATATTCCTGCTGTTTTCCTCTTTTTATGCATCCAAACCAGGGGAAGGAGGGAACTCATTGAAAATAGGGGTGTGGAGGTTGAGGGAGTATGGAGGGGAACTACTGAGACTAGGAGAGAGTCAGCTAGCTCGAGGGTGGAAAATGGGGTCTTGGTTGTTCCTACCTGCTCTCTGGCTTGATCCCACGCATTCCCACGGCCACTCCACCCCTCCAACTCCTGCCATTATCTCCATGGTACCCAACCTTCTGCACATGTGTCAGTTTACACGGGGACAGAGCCTACACAGGATTTTTATTGGGGGGGAGTTAACTCCCCTGTCATCCCCCAAAGTACCGTCACCTGTGTGCAAACCCAGTACAGAATGGTGTCAGAGCCTTAGACATGGAAAATAATTATATTGAGAATCCTGTTAAGAGTGTAGTTTGTTTGTTTTCTGTAAAGAGAGAGAGAGAGAGAAAGAGAGAGAGAAAGAGAGAGAGAGAGATGGTTAGGACACCACGGGTATTGAGGAAGAATTTAAAACTCTTTGTTTATTGTTTTTTTTTATATTATTAACATTTTGTTCAAATGATTTCTAGGCAGTTCAGAGAAAAACTTTACTTGTTAAAGATTCAACAGTCCCTCAGCCATCGGTACAGGGTTGAGAAACCTCACAGACATTTCTCTGGGGCCTCTAAAGAGCCTTCCAGCAAAAGAGGGAGGACGAGACTTGACTTTCCTCATATTTCTAAGGCATAGAACAGAAGGAAAAACAACAAACACCCACACACAAAAAAAAAAAACCCAAAAAACCACTTTAAAAAATACTCCACTTCTGGTCTTCTCCTAACTGTAAAGAGACAGACAAGACCACAGGCCCAATGCTATGTTCTCCCCTACAATTAACCTGCATTAACCTGAGTTAAATATCTACAGTGTGTTAGAAAATGTCTGACCTTGTGTGTGAAGAAGAAATGACATGTCCTACTACTACAGAAAGGGGATTCCTTTTTTTCAGAAGATATAGGAGGCTTTAGTCTCTAAGGGGGACTGGCCAGACTTCTAAGATAATGGGAGGAGGAGTGGGCCACCAGCCACCCTCTGGAAAGTCAGCCGAGCAATGGGCCATCTCCTCAAGATGCTGGAGGGTAAGGGTGGGAGGTGGACGGGCCTCCCAAGAGCAGAGTACAAAACAAGGGGGTGCATTTCTTATTTTATCTGGAGCAGTTCATCCATTCCCACCTTGTTGAAACAAATCTTTAATGGCCCACAGCTGGGCAGATAATTACCAGCACCAGGGAAGATTTGGGTGCAATATCCTTAATGCACAATCATTTATTGAGTAAGAAACACACAAGCAGTGAAAGTTATATAATACACAGCTCCTTAATAAGCCTTAATTGCCCAAGCATAAACCCTCAGGAACTATGTTAGCTTTATACACTATCCTATTCGGTAAACAAAGCAGGTATAGCTACCAGTTCTAGATGGGGACTTCTTTTCTTCTCTTATTTCCCTTCTAAGGTACTTGGTCTGTTAAATGTTCCCCAAAGAAGCGTCTAGATTACCCTGAGGCCCTCTGGTTCAAAAGTCCCACAATAGTCCCTCGTAGCAGGGTATTGGTTACCCAAGGCCTTCTGTCTCACAGCATCATGGACCTCTTCAGTTCCTTGGGGAACTAACTGGCAATCTTCACACTAACATATAGATCTAATTTAGATCAAATTTAGCACAAGTCTTTATCTTCGTACAAAATGGAATATGGTGGCAGTGGTAGTCATGGTAACAACATCCTACCATCTTGTGATGTCCTACCAGTACCGAACTAGGTTCACATTGTTCACACTCAGTTTGGACTAGTTTCCTCCACACGCTTGCAAGGGAGAAGAGCAGCTACACAGCAGTTGCTTATGCACCTACTGTAGGTGTCAAACGGCACAAGGCCACAGTCTATACTACAACCGTTCACTGAGCATTTCTTGTGTTGCTCTTGGTGCTGTGGAAGTAATCCTACCAAATCCAAGCCTCTCCCAAACAGAGTGGGTGCTAGTAGCCACCAAATTCATATTCCTCATGTCCCAGCTTATTACTGCATAGGGCAGCTTAACTTCTGTCCCCAGAAAGATAATGGAGCAAATCATTCAGCAATGAATTTGCAAACATCTAGAAGATAATAAGGTGATAAGGAACAGTCAGCATGGATTTCTCAAGAACAAATCCTGTCAAACCAACCTGACAGCTTTCTGTGATAGAGTAACAAGCTTTATGGATGGGGGGAAGCAGTAGACGTGGCATATCTTGACTTCAGGAAAGCTTTTGATACTGTCTCGTGAGACCTTCTCAGAAAGAAACTAGGGAAATGCAACCTAGATGGAGCTACTAGGAGGTGGGTGCATAACTATTTGGAAAACCATTCCCAGACAGTAGTTATCAGTGGTTCACAGTCATGCTGGAAGGCATAATGAGTGGGGTCCCACAGGGATAGGTTCTGGGTCCGGTTCTGTTCAAGATCTGTATCAGTGATTTAGAGAGTGGCATAGAGAGTACACTTAAAACGTTTGCGGACGATACCAAGCTGGGAGGGGTTGCAAGTGCTTTAGAGGATAGGTTTATAATTCATTATGATCTGGACAAACTGGAGAAATTATCTGAGGTAAATAGGAAGAATTTCAATAAGGACAAATGCAAAATATTCCACTTAGGAAGGAACAATCAGTTGCACACATAAAAAATGGGAAACGGCTGCCTAGAAAGGAATGCTGCAGACAAGGATCTGGGGGAACATAGTGGATCACAACCTAAATATGAGTCAACAGTGCAACACTGTTCCAAAAAAAAGCAATCGTCATTCTAGGCTATATTAGCAGGAGTGTTGTAAGCAAGACACGAGAAGTAATTCTTCAGCTCTACTCCCCACTGATTAGGCCTCAGTTGGAGTATTGTGTCCAGTTCTCGGCACCACATTTCAGGAAAGATGTGGACAAATTGGAGACAGTCCAGAGAAAAGCTATAAAAATTATATGATATGATATGATATAACAATTTTCAAGTACATAATTGTTATTAGAAGGAGGAGGGAGAAGAATTGTTCTTCTTTACCTCTGAGGCTAGGACAAGAAGCAATGGGCTTAAATTGCAGCAAGGGAGGCTTCGGCTGGACATTAGGAAAGCTTCCTAACTCTCAGGTTGGTTAGGCACTGGAATAAACTTCCTAGGGAAGTTGTGGAATCTCCCTCATTGGAGATATTTAAGAGCAGGATACACAAGCACCTGTCAGGGATGGTCTAGATAATATTTAGTCCTGCCATGAGTGCAGGGGACTGGATTAGATGACTTCTCAAGGTCCCTTCCAGTCCTAGGATTCTGTGTCTGCAGTGACACTGCTTGGTGCAGTAATATGGGCCAGGGGGCTCTTATCCATTATGATATGGGACCAGATAGATACAGACATACTGGAATGGGGTAGAGGACCGGGAAGGGGCAGGGGGGAGAGAGAACTGGTAAGATCTAGACAGGACATCTACTAAGGAAGAGTTTAAAACTAGTTGTTTATTTTTTTATATATAATTAACAAATGTTTCATTCAAATGCTTTTTAAGCACTTAATAGAAAAACTGTGTTTTAAAGATTCAAGAACCCAACCTCTTCAGCTCAGGATTAACGAACTTCACAGACATACCCCTGAGGACTACAAAGATGGCTCCAGCAAAAGAGGGAAGACGAGACTTGATTTTCTTGATATTTCTAAGCTAAATAACAAGCAGAGGGGAAAACAACAACAATTACCCTTCAGATACTTAACACTTTATCAGGAGGCAAAAAAGATCACGGACCCAATGCTATTTTCTTCTTTGTACTTAATTTGAAATAACCTGGGTTCAATAACATCAGTGCATTCGAGTATTAGGACATGCCTGACGTGGTGCATGAAGAAGAATGACCATGTCCTGCCACTGAAAAATGAGGGCATCTGTTCCTCAGAAGATACTGGTAGCTTCAATCTGTAAGAGGGGTTGCCAAACCTCTAGAATGATGGGAGAGGAGGAGTGGGCCACCAACCACCCTCCGAAAAGTCATTAGGGTGATGGGCCATCTCCACAAGATGCTGATGGGGAGAGATCAGAGATGGATGGGCCTCCCCTCTGTAACAGAGCACCGGTAAGGGGAAAGGGTGAAGCTATTCACAGGAAGGTTGCATTCTGAGGGATCTTCAGAAGAGGACATTTGATGGGCCACAAAGAGAATATTGATCACCCCAAATCCTCCTGACGTATGGAGATTTGGATGCAGGGTGTGTGGGCGCCACTGAGTACATGAATCTTCCTCAAACTTCCGCAAAGGTTTGTTCCAGTTTCCAGTTGGTTGTGAAAAGAGGCCAAGGTGGAGTTTGTTGGCAGGGGAAGGGGAAGAGGAGGAGGTGTTTGTTATTTTTTGTGCGGGGAGTGATCATTATTTTATGTTGACTAATTTTGCCCATCCCTACCTCTGACAACCACATCCTGCCGCCTCTCTCAAAGACAGGTGTGGTCATCAGTGTGGCAGCCAGTGCCAATTAAGGGCAGATACTTGGGTTCCTGTCAGCAGCTGGATGGGATCCATCTGGAACATGTCTACTTGCGGGGAAAGCGTGGTGGTATTGAAAACTGTATGAAAATTGCAAACTAAAACTTTAAAAAAAAACTTGAGGTTTGCAGCCTAGGGGACTTTGCAGGGAAGCATGCGCTCTAGGCTTACCAGAGACAGTCAGCAGCCAGACATCCTAGAAGAAGATGTGGTGAATTGTGCCTCTATGTTTTAGGGAGCAGCCTGCTCTCTCTCTCTCTCTCGCATTACGTTTTGGGGGGTTTGTGTGCTATCGTTCTGAATTCTAAGAAATAAGTGAGTGTCATGTTGCAACTTTCCAGAAAGATTCTTTTTGTTCTATCTAACTTCTCTGTGTGTAATGCATGGACATAAGAGGGAAAGAAGGGGAATGAGGTGGCCAGAGAAGCTGATGCACCTGCTCCTTGTGTCCCTTCTGAGCAGGAAACCATCTAGAGCCTCTGTCCTGTGTCTGTGGAGAAAGTGGTAGATGGGAAGACCAGCACCCTCCCCAGAGAGTGAACTGAAATAGAGGGCATGACTGGGAGACTAAAGAGTCAGGTCTCTTCCAACTCCTCACCGCCCTATGGATGTCACCCTCTTTCCCCACCGCTTGACTGCAGAACCCTACCTTCAACTTTTTATTTCTGGTGCTTCCTGCTGGGTGGAAATGGGGGAAAGAGAAAGGTGATGGTGGGGAGGGAGTTTTTGAAGAGTGTTGGGAAGATTCACGGGGGTTCATATTTTGTCAGTTCTGGGCCCTGGTTACAGTGAATCCCCCAGAGAACCCTGAGGTGTCAAACTCCTCAATAGAGCCCTTAGAAATGGCCCTAATAGTTTGACTGCAGTTTAATCCCTATCATGTTTTCTTCCCTCATCCCTGAAAAATTAGACAAATCCTGAGAGATGCTTAGCACCCGTGAATACCCTTGGCTATCACAGGTTGGATACGTCAACACTTTATGTCTGTACAGTAGACTGTTATGATTAAGGCTGATATTGTTATGGGGAATCAAAAAGGAAAACTCATGGTTTTCGTTCAACACTAACTTTAAAATTCTTCAGTTTAGATTTACAGGGGAAAAAACCCATAACCACACATTCTTGGCACACAGTATTTTCAACAAAAAGAAAAGGAGTACTTGTGGCACCTTAGAGACTAACCAATTTATTTGAGCATGAGCTTTCGTGAGCCACAGCTCACTTCATCAGATGTGTACCGTGGAAACTGTAGCAGACTTTATATACACACAGAGAATATGTGTTGTTTCATATTCTCTGTGTGTATATAAAGTCTGCTACAGTTTCCACGGTACACATCTGATGAAGTGAGCTGTGGCTCACGAAAGCTCATGCTCAAATAAATTGGTTAGTCTCTAAGGTGCCACAAGTACTCCTTTTCTTTTTGCGAATACAGACTAACACGGCTGTTCCTCTGAAACCTGTCAGTATTTTCAACGTGAGCCACTTTACTTTTTCACTTAAAAGAGGATTGTAACCCTTTTTTAATGGAATTTGATGCATTAAATTAGGAACATTCCAAAATTACACATAAAATATTGACGGAAATTGTACAAAACAACTGCTAAAACCTACCCAGTTGCTTGCCAGAGCTGTGTTCTGGAATTGTGTTATACACTAGGACCATCATCTGACATGAAGGGCAGGCTTTGCACTGACTTCAAAGGGCTTTAGACCAGGCAGTAGGTATTTCCGAGGTGTAAATATTCATATTGTAACATCCTGAAGGCAGGGACTTGTCAATTGTATTTCCCTGAAATCCTCCAGGAAATTTTATGGTGCTGTACAGATAAATATCTTCATACTTAACAGAGTGCAGCACACACCTTGTAAATGTCACTTGTATCAAAACAAGGTTTCAACAGATCAGCATGTCACAATCTCCAGTGCCCTATAAATGGACAGAGTGTCCCTCTCCTGTCTATCTGAGAGTCTCTTCTCCCAAGTGACATTCAGTTCCCCGCCAAACTACAGCCATGAAGATACTTTACCTTCTATTTGCCCTCTTCTTCTTGGTGGCACAAAGTAGTGCACAAGGTAAGGTTTTAATGAAATGTCGAGAGACTAGAGAAGGATATTTGTGAGCATGTACTAAGTTTGCCGAAATCTTTGTGTCATTTTTTTTCCAAATTGTTTTCGAAAGAGATGCAGGGCTTGCCTGGCTTACAGCAGACACGTGAAATTTGGCTGTGAAATAGTGCTGCGGTCAACTAAGTGCCTTTGCTGTGTCCATGAAAATCCATTCAGATGCGCTGGAACTGTGACCTGGAAAACTATCCCCACATTCTATCTAGTGGGGTTCCTTCAGGCTTGGTTCTTGGTCCTCCAGTATATATCATTTGTACCAGTGACCTGGAAGAAAACATAAACGCTCGGCTAAAGTTTTCAGATGACATAGAAATTGGGGGAGTGGTAAATATTTAAGAAGACAGAGCACTGACACCGAGTGATGTGGATCGCTTGGTAAACGGGGTGCAAGCCAACCATATGCATTTTAATGAGGCTTAATATAAATGTCCACATCAAAGAACAAAGAGTGTAGGCTTTACTTGCAGCATGAGGGCCTCTATCCTTGGAAGCTGTGACTCAGAAAATGATTTTGGAGAAAATGCTGGATAATGAGTTGAACAGGAGTTCCCAGTTCAACGCTCTGGCTAACGGGGCAAATGGGAACTTTGGTTGCATAAACAGGGGAATCTCAAGTAGGAGTAGAGAGGGTATTTTACCTCTGTATTAGGCACAGGGGTGATCACTGCTGGGACACTGGGTCTCATTCTGGTGTCCACAAGTACAAAAGAAGGATGCATGTGGACACTATCTAAAGGATATATTGGTTACAATGCTCTCAATAAAAATTAGCGCAGTCACGCATCCACCATTTTAGTTGCCTTCCACAAACTTCCCCTTTCATTCCCTCCCCCAACCAAGGTAGCCCTGAGGCCAAGAAGAACTGAACATCTGTGTGGGACACGTTCAAGATGTGTCCTCTTCCTCTTGCCAAACCAGATGAAAATACGGCTTGTTTCACAGGATGAGGAACCAGGTTGGGAACCAGGAGACCATGAATTAGATTCTAACTTCTTCTGCTCACGAGTGTTAATGAGTCAGAGCTTTCATATCCCTTATTATTAATTGATATTTCTCACTCCAATGGGAGAGTACACAGTCTGGGACTAAAACCCTCATCTTTAGGGTGGTAGGTCATTATCTCAATGCCTTAGCGACACTGTCCCCCAGTCCTAATCTGTCATATTTTTTGTGCTTGGCTTCAATAGTGGAGATGCCACTATGTCAGCTTAAAGCAGGTTCTGCAGAAATTACAGTGCGTCTGCATTATTTATTTATTTATTTATTTAATGATTGAGTTACTGCCTAGGAGCCCCAGTCACGGACTGGTATCCCATTGTGCAAGGCTCTATGCTAATGAGCAGCAGAGACACACTCCCTGCATCAAAGAATTTACGTGAAGGACAACCATGATCCATTTTAATGCTCTGCAGTGTGCAGCCAAGAAGCCAGTGGATCTGGTTCATGAATTCACTCTGTTCTCTTCTTAGGGACAGCCACTGAATGTGCACAGAATGACAGCCATTTAAGTACTGTTACAGATCTAGTAAAATGGTGTACAGGAGGATAATTGGGCTGATGTGTTGAGGTCTCAGTGAATGAAAAATTCATTGAATGAAAAACGCTCTCCATAGCAATCACAATTCTTTTATCCTGCTGTGTTATTGAAAATCAAGATTCCTTTTTTATTATTTTTGTGCAGATTCTGACCGTCGTTTCCTTAGCATTAGGAGATGTTTTCGTCTTCGGGGTGGAATCTCCCTTTTCCGATGTCCTCCCTGGTCCAGGTACTTAGGACGCTGCTCTAGGAGATTTGTTTGCTGTAGATGTCAGAGATGGGTAAGTTCAGGATTCGACTAGGGAGACATTACTGTGTAAACAGAATTATTTCTTTCTCTCCTTTATATATGTGAGCTGTCTAATGCTCTTGGAGGCTTTGCACCCAAGGCACAGCTCAGAGGCAGGGGACTAAGGAGGCTCCTCTGGCTACCCTGATTCTGGACTGTTTGGGGACTGGATTGACCCTTGTTGACTTCTCTTACTTGCAGATGCTTTACTCTGCTGCCTGTGGCCAGTCCTGTAGTAGCCTCAGAATGCTCAGTGCTCTAGAGATTGCCCTTCTGCAAACCTGATAGCCCCTAGCACCATGTCCAGCACCCCGCCAAGACAGAGTTAGCAAGGAGGACAGCAAAGGACCACTTATCTCAGCCATGTCTTGCTCGAACATTGGGATAACTCTCCTCCAACTGCTTTTATGGCCTCAATATGTCACCAGAGCATCATAATACAGACGAGGGCTGCAGCCAGACTCATCACATATGCCTACATTATTGTTTTATTGAAGAAGAGAGAGTGGTCCCATTCTGGCCTCGGAATATATATACATCTTGGGAAACTAAAGTGTACGACATTAGTTCATGAAACAGCTGTTTAAGCTACAGTTGAAACATGAAGGTTTCCACAGTAAAGTTAACCTGGGTGCAGGGCTGGCCCTAGATCAAATGGTGCCCCAGGCAAGGAGCGTCTTTGATGCTCCCCCACAACTCATTTGTTGAAATTTTGAATAACTCATATTTTTTGCATTTGTAGCCCATTTCAAGACTTTGATCAATGGTTTGCATGCATGATTTATCCCTGTCATATAAGATAATAACTGTATTGTGATATGTCTTGACTGGACACGATATATCTTGACTTTGGCAAACATTCTTTCCATTTCCCTTTTTTGCAGTACTGATTCTGAGTGATGGCATTATAGATTGTCAATGCAGGACCTCTGGGAATCTGGAAGATGACGCCTTGCTTCTAAAATCCACGGGGGAGCATTTATATTCCCCATAATAGCTTGTTCTTGTCCTTTTAATAAAAGTAACTGGCTGCGGTGGTGTATTGAAAACACGCATGAGTGTGTTTTGATTGCTGCCCGGCGGCTGTTTTGCTATTTCTTTTCCATAAAAATCCCTTTCATTTTCCTTTTTAAACTTAGAAATATATAAAAAACAAGGCCCTTATCATGTATTAAATCCACTTCGGGGTGTTCCTAGACCAGGGAAAATATATATTTGTATGTTTCAGTGAGTGCCTATGAATAAATTCTTTCCTGTTCCTTATACCATTCTGTTTGGCTTATGTTATTGTCAGAGGATTTGGGGCCAGTCACAGTTTACCACCCACCTTGGTACCCCCGCAACACTTTGATCCTCCTTCTTTTCCCCTCTGCTCTCAAACTGTCCCACCGCCAGGTCCTCTTTCCTTGTGCCAGAGCTTCCAGACATGGCTAGGTGCATCTCTTGCAAGAATGGAAATGATTGCAGAAAGCCTCCATATATTTAAATGTGCAAGGGGGGCCCCGAGAGCCCTGAGGGATTCCCCAAAACAAGACTGCATTGAGGACAGCAGAGGAAAGGAGGCTAGGCTGCTTTAAAAGAGCTGAGGCCTTAAGTCTAAGGGGTACCTGATTCCTATCGATAATTAATTAGATGGGGAACAAATTGTTGTATCATCCAGGCAAGGTACTAACAAGCTTCAACAAGACTGGCCTCTATTTTCAAAGTGGAAACCTCTTTACCGAGCTGCTGCTGCACCCTCTGTAGATTTCTCCCAGACTCTCAACTCCTCCCCGCTCCTTCCTGTTTCCTGTCCTTTCAGACTCCCAACAGCCAGTACTCCCAATTCTAATAATTACAAGCAACATTTAAACACCCCATTCCCTCCTGTCTTAAGAAACTCTCCCAATTAAAATAAACATTATTGTTCTAACCACAGGAACAAATATGAAACAAGACACTATACTGTTGGCAGAAATATTGCACTGAAAACACTGTAGATACTACATAACATAGTCTCTAATCCAGGCAGGTGGTCGTCCGGATCTGACAGGCCTTCTCTCAAGCCCCGGTTCCAGTGCAATGTCTTGTTGTGTTGGTACTACGGTGAAGTCATCCAATGCAGACTGGGTGTTGGCATCATCTTCTCTTGGTGCATAGGCAGGTGCAAGACAAGAAGCATTCCATACCCGCCCATCAGAAAGTCGATAGGTGTGAGGTCCCTTCTTCTCGATGATTTTAAGAGGAGCTGTGAATTTATGGTTCCCTTTGCGTAAAATTCCAGGTTTCTGTATTCTAACAAAGGAACCACACTCAAACATTGGTTCCTTAGCCCCCCGCCGCTTGTCTGTAAAAGCCTTAGACTTTGCTTGGTTCTGTTCAACTGTTTTTCTCACATCATCCTCATTGAAAGGTCGTGCCTTTCAAAACCCATCAATGTTCAGTTGAGTATTCATCTGTTTCCCATGCAGTAACTCTGCGGGTGATCTTTGCATTGTTGCATGTTGTGTAGCCCGGTATGTTTGCAAGAAATCAGTAGTGAAAGGTATCCACAATAGCCCTTCCAGTTTAGCCGTTTGCAAACTCTCTTTCAAACTTCTATTAAACCGTTCGATTTCCCCATTGGCTTGAGGGTAATATAGGGATGACCTTGGGTGTAAAATGTTCCTCTGTGCTAGAAAAGTTTCAAACCCCAGAGAAGTAAATTGACTATCATTTATCTGAAACCCGTTCTTTGGGGTTACCTTCCCTGCTAAAAACTGAAGAGAGGAACTTAATGACTGTAGCAGAAGAGATTTGCCATGTAAACGCTACCTCAGGCCATTTACTGAAATAGTCTATTAAAGTGATGGCATGACGGCAGTCAGTTGGATCAGTATCAAAGGGTCCTACAATGTCAATCGCCACTTTTTCCCATGCAGATTCAGGAAGAGGAACAGGCTGTAATGAAGGGAACATGTCATTGCTGTCTTTTTATGTATTTGGCAAGTGACACAGAGTTTTATGAGTGCTTCAGTTTAAGAGTCCATCCCTGGCAACCAATGCAGATCCCTTAGTCATTGTTTGGTTCAGACAATTCCTTGTTGAGTATCGTCTGCCAGGTGTATGAGTTTTGACTGTAATTCTTCCAGCACAAGGAACCGGTGTGTACGTCGTAGCACATAGCCATCAAACAAAGAAAGTTCATCCCCACCTGTAAAATAAGGCAGCAAAACTGGGTCAAGGTTTTTAGGGTGACTGGGCCATCTCTTTGTCAGAAATTCCCGTAGTTTTTGTTGAATTGGACACGCTGAACAAGCAGCTTGAAATTGTTCTCTTGTAACTGCAGTGAGAGTGCTTGTAATAAGCGCAACCACGACATCCTCACCCTCCGGTGGACCATCTGGTGAAGGCAAAGGCAGGCAAGAAAGGCAATCAGCAACCACATTTTGGTTTCCAGGTTTATATTCCAGTTCATAATTGAAAGAGAGTAGTCTTGCAGACCGTTGAACAATACGGTATCTTGCTCTTCCCAGTCCTTTCGTGGTGAGCAACGTGGTCAAAGAGCTGTGGTCCGTGCGCAACTTGAACGTGCGGCCTCACAGGTAAGTTCTCCATTTTTCAGTCGCCCAGACACAAGCAAGTGCTTCTTTTTCGACTGTAGAATATTTTCTCTCAGTATTACTATGTGTCCTTGAAGCAAATGCAACAGTCCTCTCTGTGTTGTCCGCATGCAGTTGTGTGAGAACAGCCCCAAGTCCAGAATCAGAAGCATCAGTAGTTACAATTGTGGGCAATGCAGGACTGAATAGTGCAAGTAGAATCATAGAATCATAGAATATCAGGGTTGGAAGGGACCTCAGGAGGTCATCTAGTCCAACCCCCTTCTCAAAGCAGGACCAATCCCCAATTAAATCATCCCAGCCAGGGCTTTGTCAAGCCTGACCTTAAAAACTTCTAAGGAAGGAGATTCCACCACCTCCCTACGCAACGCATTCCAGTGTTTCACCACCCTCCGAGTGAAAAAGTTTTTCCTAATATCCAACCTAAACCTCCCCCACTGCAACTTGAGACCATTACTCCTTGTCCTGTCCTCTTCTACCACTGAGAATAGTCTAGAACCATCCTCTCTGGAACCACCTCTCAGGTAGTTGAAAGCAGCTATCAAATCCCCCCTCATTCTTCTCTTCTGCAGACTAAACAATCCCAGTTCCCTCAGCCTCTCCTCATAAGTCATGTGTTCCAGACCCCTAATCATTTTTGTTGCCCTTTGCTGGACTCTCTCCAATTTATCCACATCCTTCTTGTAGTGTGGGGCCCAAAACTGGACACAGTACTCCAGATGAGGCCTCACCAATGTCGAATAGAGGGGGACGATCACGTCCCTCGATCTGCTCGCTATGCCCCCACTTATACATCCTAAAATGCCATTGGCCTTCTTGGCAACAAGAGCACACTGCTGACTCATATCCAGCTTCTCGCCCACTGTCACCCCTAGGTCCTTTTCCGCAGAACTGCTGCCTAGCCATTCGGTCCCTAGTCTGTAGCTGTGCAGTGGGTTCTTCCATCCTAAGTGCAGGACCCTGCACTTATCCTTATTGAACCTCATCAGATTTCTTTTGGCCCAATCCTCCAATTTGTCTAGGTCCCTCTGTATCCTATCCCTGCCCTCCAACGTATCTACCACTCCTCCCAGTTTAGTATCATCCGCAAATTTGCTGAGAGTGCAATCCACACCATCCTCCAGATCATTTATGAAGATATTGAACAAAACCGGCCCCAGGACCGACCCCTGGGGCACTCCACTTGACACCGGCTGCCAACTAGACATGGAGCCATTGATCACTACCCGTTGAGCCCGACAATCTAGTACTGGACTATGTGCAATCTAGTCTTTCACTTTTTCGGAACTAGCTTGTGCATCCCTTGTCCACACTAAGGTTGAACTTCTCCGTAGTAATTCCCGTAATGGTTCAATGACAGAAGCATAATTGGGAATGAATTTGCATACCAGGAGGTAAGACCCAAGAAGGAACGTAAGGTTTGCAAATGTGTTGGAGGAGGAGCATTTAAAATAGCCAGGATATGATCTGGATCAGGTTTTAGTCCAGCCTGTGAAATCGTATGCCCCAGAAAGGAGAGTTCTGTTTGTCTAAATTTGCATTTGGACCTATTGATCTGTAGGCATGCTGTGCTGATGCAGTTTCATAGAATCATAGAATCATAGAATATCGGGGTTGGAAGGGACCTCAGGAGGTCATCTAGTCCAACCCCCTGCTCAAAGCAGGGCCGATCCCCAATTAGATCCTCCTTCTTCCCTTTTTTAAAGATGGGCACTACATTAGCCTTTTTCCAGTCGTCCGGGACTTCCTCCGATCGCCATGAGTTTTCAAAGATAATGGCCAATGGCTCTGCAATCACATCCGCCAACTCCTTTAGCACTCTTGGATGCACTTCATCCAGCCCCATGGACTTGTGCACGTCCAGTTTTTCTAAATAGTCCCGAACCACTTCTTTCTCCACAGAGGGCTGGTCACCTCCTCCCCATGCTGTGCTGCCCAGTGCAGTAGTCTGGGAGCTGACCTTGTTCGTGAAGACAGAGGCAAAAAAAGCATTGAGTATATTAGCTTTTTCCACATCCTCTCTCACTAGGTTGCCTCCCTCATTCAGTAAGTGGCCCACGCTTTCCTTGACTTCCTTCTTGTTGCTAACATACCTGAAGAAACCCTTCTTGTTACTCTTAACTTCTCTTGCTAGCTGCAACTCCAAGTGTGATTTGGCCTTCCTGATTTCACTCCTCCATGCCCGAGCAATATTTTTATACTCATCCCCGTTCATTTGTCCAATCTTCCACTTCTTGTAAGCTTCTTTTTTGTGTTTAAGTTTAGCAAGGATTTCACTGTTAAGCCAAGCTGGTCGCCTGCCATATTTACTATTCTTTCTACACATCAGGATGGTTTGTCCCTGTAACCTCAATAAGGATTCTTTAAAATACAATCTTTAGTGCCGACTGAAGGTTATTGTCTTGCTCCTCCAAAGTTTTTCCAAACACGATAATATCATCCAAATAGCACTAAACTCCATGTTGATTCTTCAGAATCAATGACATCATTTTTTGAAAAGCAGTTGGGGCAGATGCGAGACCGTATGGAACACGTTTAAAACAAAATAGTCCCTCATGTGTAATAAATGCTGTGATGTCTCTGCTCTCTTCATGCAACATAACCTGGTGGTTTGCACTCTGCAAATCAAGAGTGGAAAACATCTTTGCTCCACAGAGTTCTGCAAATATTTCTTCTATGTGAGGAAGAGGATGGCTGTCAATCACAATAGCTTTATTTGGCTCCCTTAAGTCCTCACAAAGGCAAATGCCTCCACCCTTCTTCTGCGTCACTACTATAGGTGAAACCTATTCCGAGGAGTCGATCTCTTCAATAATGTCCTTTTGAACAAGTTTTCCAAGTTCCTCTGAAACAGCTTCCCTGACTGAAAATGGTAAGCGCCTTAACTTCTGTCATACAGGCACCACATTATTCCGCATTTTAACTTTATGCAGAAACCCATAAGCACAGCCGAGTTTCTCCTCAGCCTGGTGCTGGGTCCCAGCTGAAACTGGTGTGTGTACTGCAAGAGTGCTTTGCTGAGAAAGATAAATTCATCCTATAACTACCCTGAGATTTATAGCAGCCAATAAATCTCTGCCAAGGATAGGAGTGCCTTTGTGGACAATGTAGAACTCTGCAGTTACACAGCAATCACCAAAAGTAACTCTTACTGGCAGGCAGCCATGTACTGGAATATGTTTTTTCAAATAACACACCGCGTGAAGTTTGGGTTCCGTAAGAGGCACATCTTTAAAGTAATGCAGATAGACGGAATCACGTAGTATAGATACTGCTGAGCCAGCGTCCAACATTAGCTGAATAGAGTGTGGTTTGCCTGAGGGTATGGCGGAAACGTTAACAGTGCACTTTATCTGTTCGGGAATATGCGCAGTAGTGATTTTGTCCACGCTCAGCACAGTAACACCTTGGCTTGTCACTGCATGCACCTGTTGATTGAACTGGCTACTGCGACATACTTTAGCAAAATCTCCAGTCTTTTTGCTACTGAGCTACTTTTGCCAGATATCCTGTTTAACTTGCAAGATGTTGTGGGGATCCACAGCGAAAGCATGCTTTTACTGTATTTTGAATGTGCTGATTCAGTGGTTTTTCATTAGTTTTCCTCTTGCAATTGTGTGTCTGCAGTGGTAGTGAACTTTTCTGCAAAGGAGTCACAGCCTGTACTGTGCCTCCTGTATCCATGCTGTCATAAATATAAAGGGAAGGGTAACCACCTTTCTGTATACAGTGCTATAAAATCCCTCCTGGCCAGAGGCAACATCCTTTCACCTGTAAAGGCTTAAGAAGCTAAGGTAACCTCGCTGGCACCTGACCCAAAATGGCCAACGAGGGGACAAGATTCTTTCAAATTTGGAGGGGGGAACAAAGGCTTTTGTTTGTCTGTGTGATACCTTTGCCCGGAACAGGTCAATGATGCAAGCCTTCCTACTCCTGTAAAGTTAGTAAGTAATCTAGCTCGAAAATGCGTTACATTTTCTTTTGTGTTTTTTTTTCTTGGCTTGTACAATTCGCTGTGCTGGAAGGAATGTGTATTACTCTTTTTGTGTCTTTTTGAAACTTAAGGTTTTGCCTAGAGGGGTTCTCTATGTTTTGAATCTGATTACCCTGTAAAGTATTTACCATCCTGATTTTACAGAGGTGATTCATTTACCTTTTCTTTAAATAAAATTCTTCTTTTAAAAACCTGATTGATTTTTTCATTCTTCTTAAGATCCAAGGGTTTGGGTCTGTGTTCACCTGTACCAATTGGTGAGGATATTCTTATCAAGCCTTCCACAGGAAAGGGGCTGTAGGGCTTGGGGGGGGGGATATTTTGGGGGAAGACGTCTCCAATTTCTTTATTTAAATCGCTAGGTTGTGGCAGCATACTGCTCAAGGACAAGGCAAAGTTTGTGCCTTGGGAAAGTTTTTAACCTAAGCTGGTAAGCATAAGCTTAGGGGGGTCTTTCATGCAGGTCCCCACATCCGTACCCTAGAGTTCAGAGTGGGGAAGGAAGCTTGACATGGTGGCAGAGTAGTGGGATCATTTTGAACCAGAAGCAAAGCAGGATTTTGAACAAGAAGCACAATCCACAAGTTGGAGTGGTTATGTCCACAGTATGATGAATCCAGTGATATTGCTGAATATTTACTCACCTTTAAGAGACTGTGCACACTCCATAAAATTCCTGACACTCACAAGATGACCACATTGGTCGCAAAATTGATGGCAGAGTTTAGGACATATTCAATAAAATGCCTATTGAGGAGGCTTCTGACTATAAAAAATTGATAGGATTTGGATTTAAAACAATTTCAAGTTACACCTGAAAGTTACAGAGTAAAATGTAGAGCCCTTAGGAGAGGACCTGGACTAAGTAATGTGGTTTATGTGAACCAGATGACAGATCTGTTTGATAAATGGATCAAAGGACGGGACGTAACTAGCTTTGGAGGAATGTGGGATTTGGTGATACAGGAGCAATTCCTGTAAAATTCTTGTAAAAGCAAGAATATGTCCAAGGATGATATAAAACAGTCTTTCTGGGATAAGAAAATGGACTCAGCAAGAAGTCTTGCTTCTTACTCTGATCGATACAAGCAGTCCCAGACCACCAGAGAGGAGGGGCAAACAGGAAGAAAACAGGTGGAGGGAGGAGAGAGAGAGGAACAACCCTGGTCGCACTTGGAGCGGATACCAGAAGGGACACCCTCAGACCACACCCTACTACTGGGGCCAGCCCAGGGCCCCAACTACACCACAAGGAACACTCCAGACACCTTATCGTCCCACCACACAGTTCTCCAGCAACCCACCTCGCCCCACTGACCAGTCAGCTGGGTGATGTTTTAAATGTAACGAGCTGGGGCATGTAAAGGCCAACTGCCCCAAGAACCCCAACAGATGACAGCTCATTGCACCGGGGTCCCACCAAAGGTCCTCAGGCCCAGATGCCTCCCAGATACCCTCAGAGCGGAGGGAAACTGTGAGTGTGGGCGGGAAGAAGGTTACAGTGTGTAGGGACACCAGAGCACAAGTGTCGGCTATCCACTCTTCCTTAGTGGACCCCAATTTAATCCACCCCAACGTCCAAGTGACAATTCAACCCTTCAAGTCAAACTCTTTTGACTTACCTACAGCCAAGTTGCTGGTCCAGTACAACGGCTGGTCAGGAACGTGGACTTTTGCAGTCTATGATGATTATCCCAACCCCCTGATGTTGGGGGAAGACTTGGCCAATCATGTAAAGCTAGCCAAGAGGGTGGGAATTGTCACCCGCAGTCAGGCTAAGCAAGCTGTCACACCTAGCACTGTTCCGGAGACTTCTACCAGGACCCGGTCAGAGGTGACCGGGCCTCATGCCAGTGTCTGCAACAGCAGTAGTGTATCCAGTCACAAAGATCCAGACACAGCCAGTTCCAGAACCGGAACCCACAGAACAACCAGCACCAGAACCATTGCCAGCACTGAATCCAGTACTTGCAACCCCAACACCAGAGGGCCCCACCGAACCTGCACTGGCAGCAGCAGATAACCCTACACAAGAGGCTCAGCCGGAGACTGAACCCCAACATGGTGCACCAGCGGAGAGCGGTTCACAGTCAACGGAAACAGCCCCATCACCTGCATCGCTTCCAGAGGGACCAAGACCACGTCCACAATTCAATGAGGAACTCATGTCTCCAGCCTCAAGGGAACGGTTCCAGACCAAACAGGAAGGAGATGAAAGCCTCCAGAGAGCTTGGACGGCGGCACGGAACAACCCATCGCCTCTCAGCTCTTCTAATCAATCCAGGTTTGTTGTCAAAAGAGGACTTTTATACAAAGAAACTCTTTCTGGTGGACAAAACAAAAAGAAAACAAAAAGAAAGAAAATACATCTGGAACTTAGGTTATTGCTAGATTTTAGATTTTAGATTTTAGAGCCAGCCTTACCCTGCTCTGCTGTGAGAACTCTACCCCTGGGCTGTTCATGCACAGCTTCTGGCATGTAAGCTGCTCCCAGCTACTTGCAACTGAATTACACTAGCCAATATCTCCGGTCCCAGACACGACCCTAGGAACCTCCGTCTTGGAGTGTCCAGTTATGCCCGCGGGACGTTGCAAGCTTATATAAGTCCATCAATTTAAGAAAGAAATTGATATGTACTAGGCTTGTTATCCCAAGGGGAATCTCTGACACACTTCAAACCAAATACACTGCTTCAGGTAGAATAAACAAAAGATAGATTTCAAGTGATTATGTGTCAAAACATAACAAGTCAGATTTGGTCAAACGAAATAATAGCAAAACATATTCTAAGCTGATCTTACCACTTTCAATGCCCTTACAAACTTAGATGCTTCTCACCACAGGCTGCCTGTTTGCCTGTTTGCTCTTCAGACAGGCTCTCCCCTTTGATCAGCACTTCAGTCGCCTTTTATCACCTTCTTTCTTTCCTATTGGCTTTACCGCCCCCCCCTTCACAGTTACCTCATTGCAGTTCCAAACTGACCAAAGGAAGAGGGGTAATTCCCTCAAGAGTCTAACAGATTGTTTTGTTCTTGTGAGGCTGGGCTGAGTTTGTCCCATATCTGCCCTGATAAGGTGTGAACTGCTGTCCCAGTTCTGTGCAGGCAACTGGCACAGCAGACCTCAAGTGAACCGCCCAAAGACCACAAGCTCCGTTAAGGTACGAAGGCACTAAGTCAGTGTAGGGAGCCAGGGTGGTAAAGAGCCACGCTTTGAGCCTGAGTGGGCGAGGCCAGGCCAAGCTTCCGCCAATCCCCAGAAGGGGAAGGGTGGGACAGGAAGTATCAAGGGTGGGGCCCTCTGCCCAGTGAGGAGAGCACCAGGGAGGGAGACAGACACAGGCTGCTGGCTGCTCCCTCGCGATCCTGCTGCTGACCAAGGAGAAGCCCTGGGCAAGGAGGAGCCTGACCCGGGCGAAGGCCTGTGGCAACCAGGGCTGCCGGCCGCTGAGTACCCAGAGGACCTGGAGGGACCTGACTGCAGTCCGGGCCAGCGTGAGTCCAATACCGAGGGGGAGCGGGGGTGGCCCACAGTGGAATACCCAGAGGAACCGGAGCTTCCCGCAGCAGATTACCCGGAGGAAATGGAGGATCCGGAGCTGCCCACAGCGGAATACCCGGAGGAGATGAAGGGACCGGAGCGACCTGCCTGAGAGAGACCGGGTAGGAAGTAGCCCAGGGGCCCAACTACACCGTGGGGTGGGTGTGTTTGGTCAGTGGGTGCAGATTGCCCCGCTGATCCAGCGGCGGGACCTTCGCCTTCCCCCACTGTCAGGGCCCTGGGCTGGAACGCAGTGGAGTTGGGTGGGCCTGCGTTCCCCTACCCCAGCACTCCCCTGCCTGAGGGGTGTGCTATTGACTCTTGCCAGCGCTTCCCTGCCTGAGGGGCAGACTACTGACTCTTGCCGGCGCTCCCCTGCCTGAGGGGCGCGCTGTTGACTCTTGCCGGCGCTCCCCTGCCTGAGGGGCAGACTACTGACTCTTGCCAGCGCTCCCCTGCCTGAGGGGTACTACTGACTCTTGCCGGCGCTCCCCTGCCTGAGGGGCGCGCTATTGACTCTTGCCAGCGCTCCCCTGCCTGAGGGGCGCTACTGACTCTTGCCGGCGCTCCCCTGCCTGAGGGGCAGACTACTGACTCTTGCCAGTGTTCCCCTGCCTGAGGGACGTGCTATTGACTCTTGCCGGCGCTCCCCTGCCTGAGGGGCGCTACTGACTCTTGCCGGCGCTCCCCTGCCTGAGGGGCAGACTACTGACTCTTGCCAGTGTTCCCCTGCCTGAGGGGTACTACTGACTCTTGCCGGCGCTCCCCTGCCTGAGGGGCGCGCTATTGACTCTTGCCGGCGCTCCCCTGCCTGAGGGGCGCGCTATTGACTCTTGCCAGCGCTCCCCTGCCTGAGGGGTGCTACTGACTCTTGCCGGCGCTCCCCTGCCTGAGGGGCAGACCACTGACTCTTGCCAGCGCTTCCCTGCCTGAGGGGTACTACTGACTCTTGCCGGCGCTCCCCTGCCTGAGGGGCGTGCTATTGACTCTTGCCAGCGCTCCCCTGCCTGAGGGACGCGCTATTGACTCTTGCCAGCGCTCCCCTGCCTGAGGGGCACACTACTGACTCTTGCCAGTGTTCCCCTGCCTGAGGGGTACTACTGACTCTTGCCGGCGCTCCCCTGCCTGAGGGACGCGCTATTGACTCTTGCAGGCGCTCCCCTGCCTGAGGGGCGTGCTATTGACTCTTGCTGGCGCTCCCCTGCCTGAGGGGTACGCTATTGACTCTTGCCAGCGCTCCCCTGCCTGAGGGGTGCTACTGACTCTTGCCGGCACACCTTCCCGCTAATTCCCCAACACCCGGGAGGTGGGGCCTAGGCCTGCCACGGAGACCATTGCTCTCCATCGCCCCTAGAGGCTCGGAGGACCGACCGACGCCGGTCACAGTCAGGTTTATTGCCAACGAAGCACAATCCTAGCTCCCCGGATCAATATCTACAGTTAGACTAGCACATGTATGCCCTTGACAATGGAGCCGCTCAGTCACTGGCGGGACTTTCCACGGTCCCCTCGGCTGGCCCAAGACACTCCCTTTGAGACTCCATTTTATACACCAGTACAAACAAGTTACATATTGCCCCTCTGATGTGGTTAATTGCTTCACCTTGATGTGGTTTTTTTACCGCCCATTACCTTCTGCATGTTGGTTCAACCAAAACACCTCAATCCATCATATTGTCATCCAGCCCTTATCATTAAGAGGAGTCAGCGTGTTCTCGATATCACGGCGGGGGGCGGGGGAGGGCGGAGGGTTATACCACCTTTCTGCAATGTGTTTGTGTGAGTGTCCTGTGACTAACACTTCTTAGGAATGTGGGTTTTTTGCAATACCAGCCCCATTCTCGCCCAGTTATGTGGTCTTAAATGCAGGCAGGGCCTGATTTCTGCTAACTTTGCTTCTTTGCTTTAGATCAGCAAAGTTTGACCACTACTTTAGTTCAGGCCTCAGGCCTCGCACCGGGCTTCTGATACAGGGACTTAATGTCTCACGCTTTCTTTCTTCTACAAATGGTAAGACTCCATTGACTTTATTAGGCATTGGATGAGGGCCCTATTGCAGAAAGGAATTCCAGGAATCAGGTCTATGTGGGGAGAAGCTTGGCTACAAGGTGTGTGCTTGCTTTGAATAAACTGGATCAAAATGTTATTTATATTCCTGCTGTTTTCCTCTTTTTTGAATCCAAACCAAGGGAAGGAGGGAACTCATTGGAAATAGGGGTGTGGAGGTTAAGGGAGTATGGAGGGGAATGACTGAGACTAGGAGAGAGTCAGCTAGCTCAAGGGTGGAAAATGGGGTCTTGGTGGTTCCTACCTGCTCTCTGGCTTGATCCCACTCATTCCCACGGCCACTCCACCCCTCCAACTCCTGCCATTATCTCAATGGTACCCAACCTTCTGCACATGTGTGAGTTTACACGGGGACAGAGCTTACACAGGATTTCTATTGTGGGGGAGTTAACTCCCCCGCCATCCCCCAAAGTACCGTCACCTGTGTGCAAACCCAGTACAGAATGGTGTCAGAGCCTTAGACATGGAAAATAATTATATTGAAAATCCTGTCAAGAGTGTGGTTTGTTTGTTTTCTGTAAAGAGAGAGAGAGAGAGAGAGAGAGAGATGGTTAGGACACCACGGGTATTGAGGAAGAATTTAAAACTCTTTGTTTATTGGGTTTTTTTTATTATTAACATTTTGTTCAAATGATTTCTAGGCAGTTCAGAGAAAAACTTTACTTGTTAAAGATTCAGCAGTCCCTCGCCCATCGGTACAGGGTTGAGAAACCTCACAGACATTTCTCTGGGGCCTCTAAAGAGCCTTCCAGCAAAAGAGGGAGGACGAGACTTGACTTTCCTCATATTTCTAAGGCATACAACAGAAGGAAAAACAACCACCATCCACACACACAAAAAAACAAAAAGGACCCCACTTTAAAAAATACTCCACTTCTGGTCTTCTCCTAACTGTAAAGAGACAGACAAGACCACAGGCCCAATGCTATGTTCTCCTCTACAATTAACCTGCACTAACCTGAGTTAAATATCTACAGTGTGTTAGAAAATGTCTGACCTTGTGTGTAAAGAAGAAATGACATGTCCTACTACTACAGAAAGGGGATTCCTTTTTTTCAGAAGATATAGGAGGCTTTAGTCTCTAAGGGGGACTGGCCAGACTTAGAATCATAGAATCGATCTGCTGGCAATGCCCCTACTTATACATCCCTAATGCCATTGGTCTTCTTGGCAACAAGGCCAAACTGTTGACTCATATCCAGCTTCTCATCCACTGTCACCCCTAGGTCCTTCTCTGCAGAACTGCTGCCTAACCATTCGGTCCCTAGTCTTTAGCGGTGCATTGGATTCTTCCGTCCTAAGTGGAGGACTCTGCACTTGTCCTTGTTGAACCTCATCAGATTTCTTTTGACCCAATCCTCCAATTTGTCTAAGTAACTATGCCTTTGTATAGGTACTTCTAAGATAATGGGAGGAGGAGTGGGCCACCAGCCACCCTCTGGAAAGTCAGCCGAGCAATGGGCCATCTCCTCAAGATGCTGGGGGGTAAGGGTGGGAGGTAGACGGGCCTCCCAAGAGCAGAGAACAAAACAAGGGGGTGCATTTCTTATTTTATCTGGAGCAGTTCATCCATTCCCACCTTGTTGAAACAAATCTTTAATGGCCCACAGCTGGGCAGATAATTACCAGCACCAGGGAAGATTTGGGTGCAATATCCTTAATGCACAATCATTTATTGAGTAAGAAACACACAAGCAGTGCAAGTTATATAATACACAGCTCCTTAATAAGCCTTACTTGCCCAAGCATAAACCCTTAGGTGTCAAACCGCACAAGGCCACAGTCTATACTACAACCGTTCACTGAGCATTCCTTGTGTTGCTCTTGGTGCTGTGGAAGTAATCCTACCAAATCCAAGCCTCTCCCAAACAGAGTGGGTGCTAATAGCCACCAAATTCATATTCCTCATGTCCCAATTTATTATTGCATATGGCAGCTTAACTTCTGTCCCCAGAAAGATAATGGAGCAAATCATTCAGCAATGAATTTGCAAACATCTTGAAGATAATAAGGAGATAAGAAACAGTCAGCATGGATTTGTCAAGAACAAATCCTGTCAAACCAACCTGACAGCTTCCTTTGACAGGGTAAAAAGCTTTATGGATGGGGGGAAGCGGTAGACGTGGCATATCTTGACTTTAGTAAAGCTTTTGACACTGTCTCGTGTGACCTTCTCAGAAAGAAACTAGGGAAATGCAACCTAGATGGAGCTACTATAAGGTGGGTGCATAACTATTTGGAAAACCACTCCTGGAGAGTAGTTATCAGCGGTTCACAGTCATGCTGGAAGTCATAATGAGTGGGGTCCCGCAGGGATCGGTTCTGGGTCCAGTTCTGTTCAAGATCTGTATCAATAATTTAGAGAATGGCATGGAGAGTACACTTAAAAAGTTTGCGGATGATATCAAACTGGGAGGGGTTGCAAGTGCTTTGGAGGATAGGTTTATAATTCATTATGATCTGGACAAACTGGAGAAATTATCTGAAGTAAATAGGATGAAATTCAATAAGGACAAATGCAAAATATTCCACTTAGGAAGGAACAATAAGTTGCACACACAAAAAATGGGAAATGACTGCCTAGGCAGGAGTACTACAGAAAGGGATCTGGGGGAACATAGTGGATCACAACCTAAATATGAGTCAGCAGTGCAACACTGTTCCAAAAAAAGCAATCGTCATTCTGGGCTGTATTAGCAGGAGTGTTGTAAGCAAGACACAAGAAGTAATTCTTCAGCTCTACTCCCCGCTGATTAGGCCTCAGTTGGAATATTGTGTCCAGTTCTGGGCACCACATTTCAGGAAAGATGTGGACAAATTGAAAAAAGTCCAGAGAATAGCAATAAAAATTATTGAAGATCTAGCAAACATGACCGATGAGGGAAGATTGAAAAAATTGTTTTGTTTAGTCCAGAAAAGAGAAGACTGAGAGGGGACATGATAACAGTTTCAAGTACATAAAAGGTTATTAAAAGGAGGAGGGAGACTAATTGTTTTTCTTAACCTCTGAGGATAGGACAAGAAGCAATGGGCTTAAATTGCAGCAAGGGAGGTTTAGGTTGGATATTTGGAAAAAACTTCCTAACTGTCAGGGTGGTTGAGCACTGGACTAAAATGCATAGGGAGGTTGTGGAATCTCCCTCATTGGAGACTTTTAAGAGCAGGTTAGACAAACACCTGTCAGGGATGGTCTAGATAATACTTATTCCTGCCATGAGTGCAGGGGACTGGACTAGATGACCTCTCAAGGTCCCTTCCAGTCCTATGATTCTATGATTTTATGTCTCCCTGATCAGGAGAGGATGTTGTGGGAGAAAGAAAGAGAGAACTGGTAAGACTTAGAAAGGATACCTATAAAGGAAGAGTTTAAACCTATTTGTTTATTTTTTTTTATAATGAAAAAGTGTTTCATTCAAATGCTTTTTAAGCACTTAGTAGGAAAACTGTGTTTTAAAGATTCAAGAACTCCACCTCTTCAGCTCAGGGTTAATGAACTTCACAGACATACCCCTGAGGACTACAAAGATATCTCCAGCAAAAGAGAGAAGACCAGACTTGATTTTCTTGATATTTCTAAGCTAAATAACAAGCAGAGGGGAAAACAACAATAACCCTTCAGATACTTAATACTTTATAAGGAAGCAAAACAGAGCACAGACCCAATGCTATTTTCTTCTTTGTACTTAATTTGAAATAGCCTGTGCTAAATATCATCAGTGCTTTCGAGTATTAAGACATGCCTGACGTGGTGCATAAAGAAGAATTACCATGTCCTGCTACAAAAGGATGAGGGATGACATTTCTTCCTCAGAAGATATTGATAGCTTCAATCTGTGAGGGGGGATAGGAGAGGAGGAGTGGGCCACCAACCTCCCTCTGGAAAATCAGTAGGGTGATGGGCCATCTCCACAAGATGCTGAGGGGAAGAGGTCAAAGATACATGGGCCTCCCCTCTGGAACAGAGCATCAGCAAGGGGAACGGGTGGAGGTATTCAAAGGTAGGTTCCACTGTGAGGGTCTACAGGGGAGGATGTGTAATGGGGCACAAGGAGAATATTGATCCCCCAAATCCTCCTGAGGGATGGAGATTTGGGTGCAGGGTGCATGGGCACCACTGAGAAAGTGAATCTTCCTCAAACTTCAGCAAAGTTTTGCTCCAGTTTCCAGTTAGCTGTGAAAAGAGGCCGAGGTGGAGTTTGTTGGCAGGGGAAGGGCAAGAGGAGGAGCTGTTTGTTATTTTTTGTGCAGGGACTGAATGTTATTTTATCTAGAACAATCTTGCCCATCCCTACCTCTGACACCCACATCCTGCAGCCTCTCCCAAAGCCAGGTGTGGTCATCCATGTGGCAGCCAGTGCCAATTACTGGCAGATGCGTGGTTTCCAGTCAGCAGATGAAGGGGACCCATCTGGAGCATCTGCCCCTGCGAGGAAAATGTGGTGTATTGAAAACTGCATTACAATTGTAAACTTAAACGCAAGGTTTTGTCCTGGTCCTGGTTGCAGCCAAAGGGACTTTGCAAGGAGGCCTGCCCTCTAGGCACACCAGAGTCATTCAGAGTAGCAGCCGTGTTAGTCTGTATCCGTAAAAAGAAAAGGAGTACTTGTGGCAACTTAGAGACTAACAAATTTATTTGAGCATAAGCTTTCGTGAGCTACTACAGCTCACTTCATCGGATGCATACAGTGGAAAATATAGTGGGGAGATTTTATATACACAGAGAACATGAAACAACGGGTGTTACCATACAGACTGTAACAATAGTGGTCAGGAAAGGTGAGCTATTACCAGCAGGAGAGCAGGTGGGAAACCTTTTGTAGTGAGAAACAAGGTGGGCCATTTCCAGCAGTTTACAAGGACAGTAGGAGGGGAAATAAACAAAGGGAAATAGTTTTAATTTGTGTAATGACACATCCACTCCCAGTCTTTATTCAAGCCTAAGTTAATTGTATCCAGTTTGCAAATTAATTCCAATTCAGCAGTCTCTCGTTGGAGTCTGTTTTTGAAGATTTTTGTTGAAGAATTGCCACTTTTAGGTCTGTAATCGAGTGACCAAAGAGATTGAAGTGTTCTCTGACTGGTTTTTGAATGTAATAATTCTTGACGTCTGATTTGTGTCCATTTATTCTTTTACATAGAGACTGTCCAGTTTGGCCAATGTACATGGCAGAGGGGCATTGCTGGCACATGATGGCGTATAACACACTGGTAGATGTGCAGGTGAACGAGCCTCTGACAGTGTGGCTGATGTGATTCGCCCTATGATGGTGTCCCCTGAATAGATATGTGAACACAGTTGGCAACGGGTTTTGTTGCAAGGATAGGTTCCTGGGCTAGTGGTTCTGTTGTGTGGTGTGTGGTTGCTGGTGAGTATTTGCTTCAGGTTGGGGGGCTGTCTGTAAGCAAGGACTGGCCTGTCTCCCAAGATCTGTGAGAGTGATGGGTCGTCCTTCAGGATAGGTTGTAGATCCTGGATGACGCATTGGAGAGGTTTTAGTTGGGGGCTGAAGGTGATGGCTAGTGGCGTTCTGTTATTTTCTTTGTTGGGCCTGTCCTGTAGTAGGTGACTTCTGGGAACTCTTCTGGCTCTGTCAATCTGTTTCTTCACTTCAGCAGGTGGATATTGTAGTTGTAAGAACGCTTGATAGAGATCTTGTAGGTGTTTGTCTCTGTCTGAGGGGTTGGAGCAAATGCAGTTGTATCGTAGAGCTTGGCTGTAGACAATGGATCATGTGGTGTGGTCTGGATGAAAGCTGGAGGCATATAGGTAAGCATAGCAGTCAGTAGGTTTCCGGTATAGGGTGGTGTTTATGTGACCATCGCTTATTAGCACCGTAGTGTCCAGGAAGTGGATCTCTTGTGTGGACTGGTCCAGGCTGAGGTTGATGGTGGGATGGAAATTGTTGAAATCCTGGTGGAATTCCTCAAGGACTTCTTTTCCTTGGGTCCAGAAGATGAAGATGTCATCAATGTAGCGCAAGTAGAGTAGGGGCATTAGGGCATTAGGATTGTCTGGCTATGTAGACTCCCTCCTCCGGCCCTACACTACCAGAACTCCCAGCTATCTTTGAGACACCACTGACTTCCTGAGGAAACTACAATCCATCGGTGATCTTCCTGAAAACACCATCCTAGCCACTGTGGATGTAGAAGCCCTCTACATGGATCTCTGTGCTTGCTCAGTGAACAAATAGCTGCATGTCTACAAAATGCAGCCAGTTTGTCTCCAAATTACTACAGACTGACACAGAGCAGGCACACACAGGTATGCACTGTCTCCTGGACACTTCATTTGTTCTTTCCTGTTGTTTTCCCCATTCAGAAATTAAACAATACTCTGGCAGCATAGAGGGGCTGGGGAGAGTTATTCCAATGCATAACTCTAGTGAACAGGGGACCACAAACGGGGGAGTTTAATAGGGGGAGAAGGAGATCCCACTGCTGAACGAACAAGCTGCGAGTACTAACTTTGGGCTGAGTTTGTTTGGCTGTTTGTGTTTTTCTTTCTCTTTCAGGTTATTTCAGTTATTTCAGTTATTGGGTCAGTTGGGATTGTGTGTCTGGGGACTGTTTGAGCCTTTGTTTCCTGGATCATCTTTGATGAGCCTCAATCAGCCTGGGGGTACAGCTGACCTAGGAGAGAAGGCCTTTAAAAGCCAGACGCTAAGTGACCAAGGCAAGCTAGCAAACAGGGAGTCTGAGAGGGAGTGTGTAAGAGGGAGTCACAATATAGTTGCTATGGTTAGGAAGGCCCGCATCGCCAGTGCCAAGGCTGCTCCTGTCTCCTCCACTTGCCCCTGTATCTAGACAGGCAACCTAGACATCGATGCCTCTACCCAGATCCCGGTGTGGACTTGCAGAGACTGTGGTCTGCATTTCCCACTCACAGAAAGCCAGGCTGGGGGGACCATCCAGTGTGAGAGGTGCCTGGTGGTGGAGTCTCTCAGGAAGCAGTTGGGAGAGCTACAGGAGGAGGTGGCTAGGCTGAGGAGCATCCGTGCACATGAGGAATTCCTCGAGAGTATTCATATGAACACATCTAAGGTTGAGGACGCTATCCAGCTACAGAGGACTGCTGTCACACCACCGCGGGAGGAGGATAAGGCTCTAGTACAGGGAGGACACTGGCTGCTGGTTACTTCTGGCAGCAGGCAGTGCTCCACCCCTACTCCCAACCCACCCACCACAGTGATGGAAAACCGATATGCTGCCCTGGCGACAAGCGATGAGGAATAACCCCCAAAGGTGGAGGAGGAGAAGCCATATATCCCCAAGGCTGGGAGAATTGCAGCCACCACTACGTCTCCAAGAGGAAACGTAGGGTAGTGGTGGTTGGTGACTCTCTTCTGAGGGAGACAGCGGCACCCATGTGTCGCCCTGACATGGCATCCCGGGATGTATGCTGCCTGCCAGAGGCCCGTATCTGAGACGTTACAGATGGATTGTCAAGGATCATCTGGCCTTCTGACAACTACCCCATGCAGATCAGAAGTAACTACAGGGCTCTGGGAGTAAGGGTGAGGGAGTTGGGAGCGCAGGTGGTGTTCTCTTCAATCCTTCTGGTCAAGGGTAGGGGTCCAGGCAGAGATAGATTCATCCCAGAGGTGAATGCCTGACTGCAAAGATGGTGTCACCAGGAGGGCTTCAGCTTCCTTGACCACGGGATGCTGTTCCACGAAGAAGGACTGTTAAGCAGAGATGGGGGTCCACCTATCGAGGAAGTGGAAGTGCATATTAGGCTACAGACTGGCTAACCTAGTGAGGAGGGCACCTCGGGGGAGTCACCAGCGCACAAGGTGAACGGAAAAGACATTGCTCAGGTAAATGAATTATTAAGAAGCAACGGTCGAGGGTGGGGAGTGTAATGGGAGTAGGAACCAGGGATTGTGTAAATTAAAAACAAGCAATGGGAACTTACACTTTTTTCTTGTCTGAAAATCTCTTGACAGCTTGATGATGCCTTTCTAGAGGACCTGGAGGCTCTGGACAGCCTTGCATCAAGCAGTGAAGATGAACCGGGCCCACCTTGTTTTTGCTCAACGCCGAAACAAATTGTTGAAGAGGACTCTGAGGATGACGGCTATGAAGCGTTTAGGAGGAGGCTTGGCACTGACTGAGCCAGTGCCGCATCATGAGCGTAAAAAAGATATGCGGACTATTGTATGCGTTGCTGTTTATGCTGTCCTTAACCACTGTCTTAGGGAAAAGCTTTTTGAAGATTGTGAGGGCTGTGTCATAGGTGCACCAGGCCAGCGGCACCATGACTGTGTGACTTGGACTTCAGTGGATATAAACTGCCAGCTCCGGGGCCTGTGTGCTGAGCTGTGTTTGGAAAGCTTATTAAACACTGTTATTGCCATAGGTGATGCTATGCAATGTCTGTGCCGAATCCAAGAACATTTAGCGCAAGGGGTGACCTTGAGAAATGCTGTGCAATTCAGTGGAAACCCTGACCGTGTTTTAAAGAAAATGACCAAACCGGAAGATGCCTGCTTAGAGCGTTATATTGACCGTCTGGTCTGCACAGAAAGTTACAGAACCCTGCTTAAGAAAAAGGCTATTTGTAAAAAATCTGAAAAGGGCTTTGTGACTATCTGTGTTTCTGTTAGAAGCTCTCTGGCCCTTAAAGGAGCTAAAAGTTTTTTAATGGAGCATCTCGGTTTGTTTTCAAGGAGCTGTATGTCTTTTAAATAAAAAATAAATTGTTTGTGAGAACCTAGTTCTTGTGTCTTTTGTGTAAGAGAGAATCATAGAATCATAGAATCATAGAATATCAGGGTTGGAAGGGACCTCAGGAGGTCATCTAGTCCAACCCCCTGCTCAAAAGCAGGACCAATCCCCAGCTAAATCATCCCAGCCAGGGCTTTGTCAAGCCTGACCTTAAAAACTTCTAAGGAAGGAGATTCCACCACCTCCCTACGCAACGCATTCCAGTGTTTCACCACCCTCCGAGTGAAAAAGTTTTTCCTAATATCCAACCTAAACCTCCCCCACTGCAACTTGAGACCATTACTCCTTGTCCTGTCCTCTTCCACCACTGAGAATAGTCTAGAACCATCCTCTCTGGAACCACCTCTCAGGTAGTTGAAAGCAGCTATCAAATCCCCCCTCATTCTTCTCTTCTGCAGACTAAACAATCCCAGTTCCCTCAGCCTCTCCTCATAAGTCATGTGTTCCAGACCCCTAATCATTTTTGTTGCCCTTCGCTGGACTCTTTCCAATTTATCCACATCCTTCTTGTAGTGTGGGGCCCAAAACTGGACACAGTACTCCAGATGAGGCCTCATCAATGTCGAATAGAAGGGGACAATCACGTCCCTCGATCTGCTGGCAATGCCCCTACTTATACAGCCCAAAATGCCATTAGCCATCTTGGCAACAAGGGCACACTGTTGACTCGTATCCAACTTCTCGTCCACTGTAACCCCTAGGTCCTTTTCTGCAGAACTGCTGCTGAGCCATTCGGTCCCTAGTCTGTAGCCGTGCATGGGATTCTTCCATCCTAAGTGCAGGACTCTGCACTTCTCCTTGTTGAACCTCATCAGATTTCTTTTGGCCCAATCCTCAAATTAGTCTAGGGCCCTCTGTATCCTATCCCTACCCTCCAGCGTATCTACCTCTCCTCCCAGTTTAGTGTCATCTGAAAACTTGCTGAGGGTGCAATCCACACCATCCTCCAGATCATTTATGAAGATATTGAACAAAACCGGCCCCAGGACCGACCCTTGGGGCACTCCACTTGATACCGGCTGCCAACTAGACATGGAGCCATTGATCACTACCCGTTGAGCCTGACAATCTAGCCAACTTTCTATCCACCTTATAGTCCATTCATCCAGCCCATACTTCTTTAACTTGCTGACAAGAATACTGTGGGAGACCATGTCAAAAGCTTTGCTAAAGTCAAGGAATAATACGTCCACTGCTTTTCCCTCATCCACAGAGCCAGTTATTTCATCATAGAAGGCAATTAGATTAGTCAGGAATGACTTGGCCTTGGTGAATCCATGCTGACTGTTCCTGATCACTTTCCTCTCCTCTAAGTGCTTCAGAATTGATTCCTTGAGGCCCTGCTTCATGATTTTTCTGGGGACTGAGGTAAGGCTGACTGGCCTATAGTTCCCAGGAGCCTCCTTCTTCCCTTTTTTAAAGATGGGCACTACATTAGCCTTTTTCCAGTCGTCCGGGACTTCCCCCGATCGCCATGAGTTTTCAAAGATAATGGCCAATGGCTCTGCAATCACAGCCGCCAACTCCTTTAGCGCTCTTGGATGCAACGCATCCAGCCCCATGGACTTGTGCACGTCCAGCTTTTCTAAATAGTCCCGAACCACTTCTTTCTCCACAGAGGGCTGGTCACCTCCTCCCCATGCTGCGCTGCCCAGTGCAGTAGTCTGGGAGCTGACCTTGTTCGTGAAGACAGAGGCAAAAAAAGCATTGAGTACATTACTTTTTCCACATCCTCTCTCACTAGGTTGCCTCCCTCATTCAGTAAGGGGCCCACACTTTCCTTGACTTTTTTCTTGTTGCTAACATACCTGAAGAAACCCTTCTTGTTACTCTTAACATCTCTTGCTAGCTGCAACTCCAAGTGTGATTTGGCCTTCCTGATTTCACTCCTCCATGCCCGAGCAATATTTTTATACTCCTCTCTGGCCATTTGTCCAATCTTCCACTTCTTATAGCTTCTTTTTTGTGTTTATGATCAACAAGGATTTCACTGTTAAGCCAAGCTGGTCGCCTGCCATATTTACTATTCTTTCTACACATCGGGATGGTTTGTCCCTGTAACCTCAATAAGGATTCTTTAAAATACAGCCAGCTCTCCTGGACTCCTTTCCCCCTCATGTTTGGGTGTGGTTTGGCTGGTTTTTCGTATCTGGGACCTGATGTTTTGGAGGCAATCCTGCTGGGGCCTTCCGTGGTAGGGCCTGGTCAATGACTGGCTTGGGGTCACCCATAACGAAATGGAAGTTTTCCCAATTTGGTTAAGGGGTCCTGGACAAAGCGAACGGATAAAGGGAGGCAGATTACATGTTCCTGGATGGCTGTTAGGACTACCTCTTTAAGTGGTAGGGACTCTGTGTGGGTCCCTCAGCTGGGCTGAGCTGAGAGTTGTATTTGCCTTAGATGAACAGAGTTCAGCAGTGTTTTCCATCATTCTGCCAGCAACAAGAGAGGACCGAACCGAGCAGCATTTCTGGTCATTTGGTCAGCAGCAGGTGTAGCAAAGCTGCAGCTGGGTCTACCAAAAGTTTCCAGCAGGAGAGCAGCAACCTGAGAATAGATATGTGGACTATGGTTGGAGCAGAGGAGTTGGCACCATCAGTCTACATTGGCCTAAATGACTCTGGTGAGGCTTCAGTATTGTCGGTAGGGTGACCAGATGACCTGATCGTATCGGGACCATCCCAATATTAGGGGCTTTGTCTTATATAGATACTATCCCCCTCGCCCTGAAAAAAGTGTCCCAATTTTTCACACTTGCTCTCTGGTCACCTTAATCACAGCTGGTAAATCATTATAGCAGGACAGGTTTTAGAGCCCCAGAACTGCTTGAGAAACAGGGACCCTGATTTTCCTGGGACTCCAGGATCCATGAATTGGGTACCCATGAACTGTGAGTGAGGGCCTGGGATGCAACAAACAGCATCAGCTATTTAAGGGCTGTGCAATATGAAACTGGTATCATATAGAACCTTTCCCCTGTACGATATTAATAAACCTGACTGACATTAGCGATTTGGTCTCTTGGGTGTATTTAATAACAAAATAATGAGCCGAAGTGTGGTCAAACAGTTGTAATAATTGTTACAGTCAGCCAGAAGCTATCTAGCCAAAATGTCAGCGAAACAGAGCAGTCTAGAGTCACGACCTGACTGCTTGGAGGGGGAATCATGCTCAGTATGTGGTAGGATGGTAGTGGTTTTGTATCTTGGGTACACCTATGCAGCCAGCCAAGCCAAAGGGTGCTATAGGCACTCAGCCATTTCCTGTATGCACAGGAAATGCTACTATGATTTTTAATAAGTGCTACTATGGCAAAATGCCTTTTTAAAAGTAACCAATTTTATAAATAGTGCATGATAAAGTGCTTTTGGCAAAACACCAATACACTAGAACTTCCTGGGTGAAAAGCCAAATTTTAATTGTGTATATACAAAGATTAAAGCTCTTTTCTTGACTAAATGTCATACACTGAGTAAAAAAGAGAGGGAAAATATTCTTTTTTGCCAAATGCTATATAACAAACTTAAAGCCATGGCAAATAAAAGTGAGAAACTGGAGATATCAGAATCCTTTGTTGTATAATTTGTGAATAGTCATGTTGGTCCATCATTCAGGCTCGATACTGCAAATAATCTTAACCCTTGGGGTCATGTGTATAGCTTGTTTAAACTGAAAATGGAGGGGAAAACAGTTTTTAAAAAAATGGTAGAGATGAGGAGCAAAACGGTATTGCAATGCATTTCCTCATTTGTTTAGTATTAAAAAATAAAGTAAGAAAGCTAACTAAGAACTTAAAACAAGAATAAAATCGAAATAGGAAAGTAAAACAACAAGTGGAAAGTATAAGCAAAGACAATATCCCTGATACTTACAGTATACAAGAAATGAAGGGAAAACTAGAGATTGACGGGAGAGATTCAGTCAGAAGGGGGGAGTGGATTTTTTTTTGGTAACCACAGTATAACAATCTTAAAAATATGTATGGAGTTGCCCAGAAACAGGAACTCCTGCAATCCCATTTACCATACAGACAAAAGCAACCGGTCTAGGGGAACAAATGCAGGTTTCGCGGGAAGATGTAGCAACTTGCACTCTCCTTCCACAGCCAGGATGTTTTTATTCTGGTTTCTAGTCCCCCTGCTCTAACCCACAGAACCCCACTCCCCTCTCAGAGCTAATCATATAACCTTCTTTTCCAGATATTTTTTCCATTATCAGTCAAGTTTTTCCTTATGTCCTTTCTCATTTGTTGCTGCTGCCTGTACTTTAAAATGACCTCATAGAGTTAATTGGTCTCGCTTGGCTCATGTCTCCTCTCATTCCTTCATTGCTGTCTCCTCACTTCTGCCATTTTCTTTGTTTTAAACATTAAAAGTTAAGAGTTATTACAAAAAACCCCATCACAGAAAGAGATGAAGCACCTGGAGAAAAAAGAAATCATCAACATGCTTAAGGTAAAAACTTGGCTTTAAATAAGTCCAGTAAGTTAATGATTTTAAACCTTCAGAAATGCAACTGCTGAAGACACGCTTAGCTTTCTTGAAAATATGGTTGCTAAGCAACCGAAATGCTAACTTTGCTTCTTACTTTAGCCACTAACGAATATATGAAACATGGGTTTTCCTTATTTCCATATAGTAGTATTCTTAAGATAAAAGTATTAGAAAGTAATGGAAACTGTCCTAAGTTAACTAAATTAACACAACAAAGTGGGCAAATAACTTAATAGGGATTTTTTTTCCCATTACTAAAAGTTTTAAATTAAAAGGTAATAACTTGCTTAATTAAATGCTTAATTTGTTTATTTAGTATGTCTGTTTTCCACAATGCATTGCCTTAATAACTTTAAGATCTTATCTTGTATAGTTATAAATATGATTTTGGCACCATTCATCTTTAATTGTAAGTTTGCTATATATGCCTTGTATGTTGTGTGTCATGTGATTAATTTTTGTTTTTATTTTGTTGCAACAAAGGCAATTTTACACTCATAATTATTAAAAAGTATTTTAATAGAAGTGGCACCACACTAATTTAATCTGGTTGGGTTACGACCATCATAATTACGGCTGTCAAGCAATTAACAATGTAATCGTGATTAATTGCGCAAGTGAAAGAATTTATCATGCTGTTGAACAATAATAGAATACCATTTCTTTAAATATTTTTGGATGATTTCTACATTTTCAAATATATTAATTTCAATTACAACACAAAATACAAAGTGCACAGTGCTCACTTTATATTTATTTTTTATTACAAATATGTAAAAAACAAAAGAAATAGTATTTTTCAATTGAACTAATATGAGAACTGTAGTGTAATCTCTTTATCATGAAAGTTGAACTTACAAATGTAGAATTTTGTACAAAAAATAACTGCATTCAAAAATAAAACTTAAAAACTTAAAATAAAAAATAAAAACTTAAAATAAAACAAAAAAGTAAAACTTTAGAGCCTGCCTAGAAGTCCACTCAGTCCTACTTCTTGTTCAGCCAGTACCTGACTGTATGGGCTCAGAACATAGATAAGGGCTCATCATGACCTAGAATGTATGTGCTCAGAACAAAGATAAAGGGGTACACCACAGTACCAGGAACAAACAAGGTAAAAAGCTGATTAACTGAATCCAGGTTCAGATGGCGTAGATACCTTTTACTGGTAAACAAATAGGGCAAAAAGATGGCTTTAGGGGTGTAACTTTGGGTAGCACATCTTGTGTGTAAGGTGAATGTAACATTGCTGCATGGGACTGCTCTTTGGAAACTGGTACCATATAGAAGCTTTTACCGGTATGATATTAATAAACCTGACTGATATTGGCTATTTGGTCTCTTGAGTATATTTCATAATGAAATAATGAATCAACGTATGGTTAAGCAATTGACTATACAATTTACCAGCAAGCATCAACGCTATTGGCTTAAATTAATTTCTAGACAACTAAGTTTAAAGATGTTAGGGGAATATTATAATTTACTTTATATATTTTAGTTATTTATGGGGTTTCAATAAGATATAAGAAATATTTAGCTTTAGGATAACCAATCAGGCATTTGGTTAAACAAAATACATGTATTTTTGGTACTTATAAACTGAAACCAACATGCAGGCATCTTCTCCATCTTAGCCTCACTGTAGTGAATTTCAGGCATTAGTAGTTATCAGACAATGGTGCTCTCGGTGACCAGGCATTGACGGTCCCACTCTGACACTGTCTTCCAGATGTTTTAGCTTCAGGGACTAACACTTTAACCAAAACAACTTGTTTTATATAGTTTATGGAGGCCTGCTTTCTCCTTTTGGCAAAGCTCCTGTGGGATGATCAGAAAGTGGCCAGTGCTTTTGGTGAAGTCTGGAAATGTCCAACCAAAATGGGAGTTGTCCCTTATCATTCAGGGAAGAAAAGATTTGTCTCTTACGAATTCTTGCAATTTTGTCTCTGGAAGATGCCATAATATTAATGGAAAAAAATTCTGTGCCATCCTTGTCCATGTCAGACATGCTAGGCCCAAGTAACTCATGCAAAACTTCTAAGGACATAAAAAGAATGCCTGCTAGTTTAGCTCTGACCAACATTCTACTTCCCCAGGTCTCTTCCCGGAGGCTTCCTTGGGGTGCAGTCCTTGCCCAACTTGGCACCACTCTAGATCCTTCTCCAAGTCACAATTTCTCTGTCAGCACATTGAGCTGTCTACATAAATGTCCATTTTGAAAAGAGTAGAGATTTTTATGTACGGTCTTTTCACATTCCTTGATAATTTTCCACTTCTTTCATACCTAATCAGGTAGCAACATAACCCATTTGACTCAGTTACTTTATTCATCATTAATAATGTTGGTAACAAATAAAGGAGTATTAAGAAAACAGCTGTATAAACCTCTCTACCAGTAACTGGTAATTTTGTACACTTCTGAGGTAAGTTAATAGGATCATGTGAAATGCTGTTCTATGTCTGTAAATTGGCAAATTGTTGATCAATCTTTTTATTCATTTAGGCTTTATAACATTTTATTGGATTTCACCTTACAGCTTTTCATTTCACATTGGTTTCTCAATATACTAGTTGAATGTACCACCTTCTCTAGTATTAAACAACCATCTTGTTATACCTTTAATATGGACTAGTTAAAATATATATATTTATTGATCACATTTCTATTTAAAGGCTCTTAATCAAAGTAAGCTGTCGTGGGATAAGAGGAATGGTCCTCTCATGGATTGATAACTGGTTAAAAGATAGGAAACAAAGGGTAGGAAGAATTGGTCAGTTTTCAGAATGGAGAGAGGTAAATAGTGGTGTCCCCCAGGGGTCTGTAATGGGACTAGTCCTATTCAACATATTTTTAAATGATCTGGAAAAAGGGGTAAACAGTGAGGTGGCAAACTTTTCAGATGATACAAAACTACACAAGATAGTTAAGTCCCAAGCAGACTGCAAAGAGCTACAAAGGGATCTCACAAAACTGGGTGACTAGGCAACAAAATGGCAGATGAAATTCAATGTTGATAAATGCAAAGTAATTCACATTGGAAAACATAATTCCAACTATATATATGGAATGATGGGGTTCTAAATTAGCTGTTGCCACTCAAGAAAGAGATCTTAGAGTCATTATGGATAGCTCTCTGAAAACATCCACTCAATGTGCAGCAGCAGTCAAAAAAGTGAACAGAATGTTGGGAATCATTAAGAAAGGGATAGATAATAAGACAGAAAATATCATATTGCCTCTGTATAAATCCATGGTACTTCCACATCTTGAATACTGTGTACAGATGTAGTTGCCCCATCTTAAAGATATAGGATGAAATTTAATAGTGAGAAGTGTAAGGTTATGCATTTAGGGATTAATAACAAGAATTTTAGTTATAAACTGGGGACGCATCAATTAGAAGTAACGGAGGAGGAGAAGGAGCTTGGAGTATTGGTTGATCATAGGATGACTATGAGCTGCCAATGTGATATGGCCGTGAAAAAAGCTAATGCGGTCTTAGGATGCATCAGGAGAGGTATTTCCAGTAGAGATAAGGAGGTTTTAGTACCTTTATACAAGGCACTGGTGAGACCTCACCTGGAATACTGTGTGCAGTTCTGGTCTCCCATGTTTAAGAAGGATGAATTCAAACTGGAACAGGTACAGAGAAGGGCTACTAGGATGATCCAAGGAATGGAAAAACCTGTCTTATGAAAGGAGACTCAAAGAGCTTGGCTTGTTTAGCCTAACCAAAAGAAGGTTGAGGGGAGATATGATTGCTCTCTATAAATATATCAGAGGGATAAATACCAGAGAGGGAGAGGAATTATTTAAACTCAGTACCAATGTGGACACAAGAACAAATGGATATAAACTGGTCATTGGGAAGTTTAGACTTGAAATTAGATGAAGGTTTCTTACCATCAGAGGAGTGAAGTTCTGGAACAGCCTTCAAAGGGGAGCAGTGGGGTTAAAAGACCTATCTGGCTTTAAGATTAAACTCAATAAGTTTATGGAGGAGATGGCATGATGGGATAACATGATTTTGGTAATTAATTGATCTTTAACTATTCATGGTAAATAGGCCCAATGGCCTGTGATGGGATGTTAGATGGGGTGGGATCTGAGTTACTACAGAGAATTCTTTCCTGGGTATCTGGCTGGTGAATCTTGCCCATACGCTCAGGGTTTAGCTGATCGCCATATTTGGGGTTGGGAAGGAATTTTCCTCCAGGGCAGATTGGAAGAGGCCCTGGAGGTTTCTCGCCTTCCTCTGTAGCATCGGGCACAGGTCATTTGCTGGAGGATTCTCTGCTCCTTGAAGTCTTTAAACCACGATTTGAGGACTTCAGTAGCTCAGACATAGGTGAGAGGTTTATCGCAGGAGTGGGTGGGTGAGATTCTGTGGCCTGCGTTGTGCAGGAGGTCGGACTAGGTTATCATAATGGTCCCTTCTGACCTTAATATCTATGAATCTATGAATATATTAGAATTGGAAAAGGTTCAGAAAAGGACAACAAAAATTATTAGGGGTATGGAACAGCTGCCATATGAGGAGAAATTAATAAGACTGGAAGGAAGTATTTTTTTACACAATGCACAGTCGGTCTGTGGAACTCTTTGCCAGAGGATGTTATGAAGGCCAAGGCTAGAACAGGGTTCAAAAAAGAACTAGATAAATTCATGGAGGATAGGTCCATCAATGGCTATTAGCCAGGATGGGCAGGGATGGTACTCCTAGCCTCTGTTTGCCAGAAGCTGGGAATGGGCAACGGGATGGATCACTTGATGATGACCTGTTCTGTTCATTCCCTCTGGGGCGCCTGGCATTGGCCACTGTCGGAAGACAGGATATTGGGTTCGATAGACCTTTGGGATGACACAGTATGGCTGTTCTTATGTTCTTATGGTAAGTTGTCTTGCTAAGTCTTGTCAAACTACTGGATTCTGTTACAGAATTATCCACATATTTTTGAGAGAAGGTGAGTGAGGTGATATCTTTTATTGGACCAACTTCTGCTGATGAGAGAAACAAGTTTTCAAGCTTACACAGAGCTCTTCTTCAAGTCTGGGAAACATACTCAGAGTGTGATAGCTAAATAGCATGTGGAAGGAGGGGGAGGAAAGGCAAACGATACGGGTTATTAGTGGGTTATAGATTATGTCTCTATAACCCACTAACAATGCCCCCAGATGCTTTCCCTCCTTTTCTTTCCCTCCATGACTGGAGGGGTGTTAAAAATCTACTTTACCTTGAATGGTCCCTTGAAATATGTGTTAGCAACTCAACCACTAAACAATATCTTCCACCCTGTATTTAGCTGTGACACTAAGTATGTTTTTCAAACCTGAAGGCGAGCTCTGTGTAAACTCAAAAGAGATAGAAACAGTCCCATCTCCATCAGAACACACACAGTCCCCATTCATCAAAGTTATTTCACAACTTGCTTTTATTAAAAGGGGAGATGCAGTCTTTCATCTGTGGCATATACTTTTCTTTTTGGATTGTTCCAACCCACGTGGTTGTGTACAGCCCAAATGAACAGAATTACCACTTACATTGAAGCAGGATTCAATGATTTTAGAAGTGATAGGACGTCTCCCAGATTCCCAGAGATCTTGCCTAGACAATGAGCAGAGCCATCAGTGACACCTTCTGCAAAAAGGAAAGAGACTCTCAGATTGCTTGTTTATATTCATAAAAATGAAACTGTATGATGTTTGATTTCAGATCAAAAGGCACAGGATGAATTTCAACAATGGGGACTACAAAAATACAATAGATAGATAGATAGATAGATAGATAGATAGATAGATAGATAGATAGATATTCATTATTAAATCCAGAATGTGAATTCTTATTGACCATTGCAACATTCTGCTAAAGCGTTTTAATTAGAATAGCCATATGTATCTAAAGAGGTGAACTGGATGTCTCCTTGGCTTATGACATAAATAATAAACTTCTGAACATGGATTTCCCCTAACTTTATAGTATGGAAAGATGTTCTTCCTATTATCATTTTGCAAAAGATAAAATGATAATGACAAAAATAAATCCAGATGTGACATGATACAAAACAGAACCGCAGCAAAATAAATATTAAAGCATCTTACCAAAAATGGGGCAAAAATTTTGTAAACATTTGCATGACCTTTAATTACCTTTTTAATCACTGAATTAGAAACAGACATTTTTTTCATCAGAGACTGATATGTTAGTGAAAAGTTCCATCAACATTTTGAGTTTCAAAAAATTTCAGACCAGTTTTTAGCATTGGTCAAAAAACAAGACAGCATTTATATCAGAATGGCATCCTTTTCTTTTGTTGAAATGTTACAGCTTCAGTATTTCAACATGAACTTCTCTGTACAGAACCAAGCGCCTTTTCTATGGGCTTCAATATTATGAACAAGCCACTCCAGACAAACATTTATTATCTTCTAAAAATGTGTGTGAGGGGGGGTTACGTTTTCACCCTTTGTTATGGTTTCCCAACAGTAAAAATATGTAGAATTCCCCCTCAGTATTCCACCCCTTCTGCCCCTCCCTTCTTCCAGTGGAAAAAAGAGAAAATTGTAAAAAGAGAGCAGAAGGAAGAAAAAAATTCCAAAAAATGAAAATGGAAAAGTAGATTGTTTCAGTTTCCAAAACCCAAAATTAAATGAAATGTCAACACATGGACATGTTGTTTTGAAACATAACTTTCATTTAGAAATGTCTCACAGAAAACCAAAACATTGCAAAAGGGAAACTTTCCCAGCAAAATATCAGTTGTCCGACCAGCTCTGTGTAGGGATATTTGTACCAATGTAACTACACCAATGCCACAGTGGCTCACCCCCCGCCCCCCAGGGTTACATAAGCTGCACCAGTTAAGCTATGTCTGTATAGCAATGCTGGTAAAGCTATCAGAGGTGTGGCTGTGTTAGTCTGTATCCACAAAAACACTCCATGCATCTGAAGAAGTGGGTTTTTTACCCACAAAAGCTTATGCCCAAATGAATCGGGTAAAGCTATATAGACCCCCCTCTTAGTCTTGTCTTCTTAAAACACATCTCTCTGAAGACATCTGGGGTATATCTCCACTGCAAATGGGAGTGAGCCTGCCAGGTTGTATAGACAGACTCATGGTAGCTGGGTTGCTGAAGCCTTTCATCCCAGAGAGGAAAGGTTCTGCCAGAGTCTTTCCCTGGGGTGAGGGAAGGCTCTGGCAGCCGAGAGCTGCTAGAGCCTTCGCCACACTCTGCTGCCACAGTCTTGCCCTTTGGCAGGGAATGTCTCTGCCAGCGGGGAAAGTCTTGGGCAGCTCCCTGGAGTCGTTCTCCGTCACAGGGATGGGCTGCAGTGGTGGGGAGCTGCCTAGGCCTGTCCCCCGCTATTGGAGTCTTTCCCTGTGATGAAGAAAGCTTCAGAGGCAGGGATGCAGCAGGAGACTACACCGCTAAAAATAGCAGTGCTTATGGAGAGGAACAGCTTGGGCAACTAGAAAGCCGTCTAGGGTATGTAGCCAAGTACATATCCAACAACATTCATCCTTTATTCTGCTTGCCTAAGCCATGCCTTGTACAGTGCTCTTTGTACCAGGGTATTGGGCCTGTGGCCCGTCAATGGTTTGAGCATTGGCCTGCTAAACCCAGGGTTGTGAGTTCAATCCTTGAGGGGGCCATTTAGGGATCTGGGGCAAAAATAAGGAACAGTATTTCATCCTGCTGTGAAGGCAGGGGAAGGGACTCGATGATCTTTCAAGATCCTTTCCAGTTCTATGAGATAGGTATATCTCCATATTAATTAATAATAATTTATATTATGGGGTGTGACAGGCACAGAATTCAGCAGAAGACGTTAGACTTGAATTCATGGTCTCCTGATCCCCATCTTTCCAAAGGAAAAAACATTTTTTGAAGAAGCAAGGCTAGAGATGGAGAATTCATTTGGTCTGTGTCCCATCCAGATATTCAGTTCTGTGTGCCATGGGGAAGCAAGAGCATGCTCAGTGCAAAAAGGGTGTTGCTGGGGAGGTTAGTAGCAAGCCTCTAGCAAGCTCTACCAAGTAAAACCCCAGGGAGAAATGGGGATTTTTTTTTCACCAGCCAAAATTCTGACATGTCTGAATGGACTTTCAGGGTGGGTAACAAAGACACCTCTCTCATCCCAGAACTATTCTCCTGCCAAAGTTTAAGGTCTGTCACATGCTGTGGAGGCATTTCAGAGTTCTTTTTTAAAAAAGGAGAATTAATTATTATAATGTAATGTATTAACTGGAAATTTTAATATAGGTTGACAAATCTCTCTCTGTTATCCTATTTTATATCCTATTTTACATCTTACCTAGGGCAATCGGGAATATGAACACAAAAACCACGATAAGAATGTAAAATATCTTCATGGCTCAAGGTCGGCCAGGTGATCAAGATGGTCCTTTTTTGGCAAGAGAAGAGGCACCAAGACAGACAGGAGATGAAGAGCCCCTGTATGATAATGACACAGCAGCACCATTATAGTTAAGGTTGAATCATGAATTCTATTTAAAGGTCAATGTTTTTAATTCCCCTAAAATTGACATTTTAGTTTGTCTGTTAGTGGTTTTATCTGTTCAATTTTTGTCTGTTGGTTGGTTTGTTGTGTGCTTGCTTGCATGTCATGTGCTTGCCTGATTGAAAATTGTAGTATGGTCTGTTTTGGGGGCTGTGTGCAGAGTTAAGCAGCCTGCTAGGGTAGGCTGAGAGCTCACTAGCAAGGCACTAGCCTGCTATTCCTTGACTCTTAACCTCTCTGGCATCCCTTGATGGGAGGGTGGGGGAAGCTAACTCAGAGAGAACAGGGTTTTTTAAAGCCAGCTCCTAAGTGATCAGAGGAGCTTGAGAACAGGGGAATTTAGAAAGGGAGTGTGATAGGCAGATACACCTAACATACTCTAAACTTAGACAAACTGCCCATTCCATCCCACAGAAAATCCTGCAAGAGTAAATATAATACAAGCAGAAGTCCAGCAGCAGGGTGGGGTCTCTCTAGTTTATTGTACTGAATGCAGCATGTAGGATTACCTGCCTTGTCGGCCGGTGGTATATGTGTGCAAGCAACTCATGGCCCTCAGACACACAGTACAGGCTCATGAGTCCTAAGTCCAGAATGGTGGAACTGGAGGAGCAAAGGGAGACAGGGAAACACTGAGGGGAGACTTTCCGGGACACAGTAGAATGGTCCCACCCCCAACCTGACAGCCTCTGTGCTGTTGAAGAAGATGAAAGTCTCAGAGAAGGAGAACATCAAGCTGGAGTGGAGGATAACCATCCCATAGTTGGGACCCACCTTCCAGATGATGGTATGGTATCCTCTCACACTGGAGATACCCATCCTGGGGAGGGAACCCCAGTTACTAGGAACTGCCAGGTAATAGTAATGGGGGATTCAATTTTTAGAAATATAGATAGTTGGGTTTGTGATGAGCAGGAAAACTGCATGGTAAATTGCTAGACAGACTTACATTTGGTGCTGGGGTGGAGCTGGTGGTCATGGTTCATGGTATGTGTAGGTACCAATGACAGAGATAATGGTAGGAGAGAGGTCCTGGAGGCTAAATTTAGGCTGCTAAGAAAGTGATTAATGCTCCATGGTAACATTCTCTGAAATGCTTCGAGTTCCCCGCTCCAGGCCAGTTAGACAGGCAGAACAGCAGGATTTCAATGTGTAGATGAGACAATGGTGTAGGGATGAAGGTTTTAGGTTTATTAGGAATTGAGGAACCTTTTGGGAAAGGAGGAGCCTGTACAGAAAGACTGGGCTCCTCCTAAATCAAAAAGGAACCGGACTGCTGGCATGTGAAATTAAAAATGTTGTAGAGGATTTTTTAAGCTAAGGGCTGAGGGAAAGCTGATAGGTACAGAGGAGCAGGTGGTTTGGGTGGAGATATCCCTTGGGGGTGAGTTTACTCTATATCCTAATAAAGAGGATAGAAAAGAAGTTGGTAAAGTAGAGGTAGGAGTTAGTGAGGAACAGTTAAACATAAAAGAGTCCCATTTAAATATAACACATGAAGGCAACCAACTGAATTTTGACAAAATGTACAAGTGCTTCTATACAAATACTATTCTTCTAAATACGAAAATGGGTGAATTCGAGTTCCTGGTGTTAATGATGATATTGATGTAAAAGGCTTCATGGAAACTATTGATATAGAACTGTGTTAATAGATAGAAACACTAATACATATGTTCCAATCAAAGTCTTGTTTTATTGTTAGCTGAAGGGTTGTTGGTTTGTTTGTTTTTTGGTCAGCCTTCTGCACAAATGGCCCACCTCTTCTCATAAAATTCTCAAATGGTCCCGCAGGTAGATCTAATTGCGTATCACTGCCTTATAGTGTTAAAACTGAGAGGTACTAATGCAGGGGTGGACAAACTGTGGCTCGTGAGCTGCATGTGGCCCTTTTACAGTTAAAGTGTGGCTTGCGGAGCCCCTCCCCGGTATTCTCCACCTGCCAAACTGTTGGGGGGAAGCTCAGGGCTTCTGCCCTGTGGCAAGGCTATGTGGCTAGGGGCTTCTGCCCAGCAGGAGGGGGGTATTGGGGCTTTAGCCCCATGGGAGACACCTGCTGGGGCTCGGGGCTTCAGTGGATATGAGGCTTCAGCCCAAGCCCCGGCAGGCATACCCTGGGGGGAGGCTGAAGCTCCAAGACCCCCTGTCATAAATATAAAGGGAAGGGTAAACACCTTTAAAATCCCTCCTGGCCAGAGGAAAAACCCTTTCACCTTAAAGGGTTAAGAAGCTAGGATAACCTCGCTGGCCCCTGACCAAAAGGACCAATGAGGAGACAAGATACTTTCAAAAGCTGGAGGGAGGGAGAAACAAGGTCTCTGTCTGTGTGTGTGATGCTTTTGCCAGGAACAGAAAGGAATGGAGTCTTAGAACTTAGTAAGTAATCTAGCTAGATATGTGTTAGATTCTGTTTGTTTAAATGGCTGAGAAAATAAGCTGTGCTGAATGGAATGTAGATTTCTGTTTTTGTGTCTTTTTGTAACATAAGGTTTTGCCTAGAGGGATTCTCTATGTTTTGAATCTAATTACCCTGTAAGGTATTTACCATCCTGATTTTACAGAGCTGATTCTTTTACTTTTTTTCTTCTATTAAAATTCTTCTTTTAAGAAACTGAATGCTTTTTCATTGTTCTTAAGATCCAAGGGTTTGGGTCTGTGGTCAGCTATGAAAATTGGCGAGGATTTTTATCAAGCCTTCCCCAGGAAAGGGGGGTGTAACATTTGGGAGCATTTTGGGGGGAAAGACGTTTCCAAATGGACTCTTTCCTAATAATACCGGTTAGATGTTTGGTGGTGGCAGTGAAAGTCCAAGGGCAAAAGGTAAAATAGTTTGTTCCTTGGGGAAGTTTTAACCTAAGCTGGTAGAAGTAAGCTTAGGAGGTTTTCATGCAGGTCCCCACATCTATACCCTAGAGTTCAGAGTGGGGAAGGAACCTTGACACCCCCCCACCAACCCCACAGGGCAGAAGCCCCTAGCCACACCACTCAGCCACAGGGCTGAAGCCCTGAGCCCTGTCAGGCATGCCCCAGCTCTCAAACTTCTGGGGATTGTTGTATGTGTCTTAGAGGGTCAGTAAGTTTGGCCACCCTTGTACTAATGACTGAATGAATCATACATCTCATTAAGATTACTAGCTGTGAATTCACCCTTCAATTAACACAACTAATGACAAGTTAATGACAAGCTCTGGCCTAAGAAAAAAAGACTTTTGGATAGAATGACTGGGCATTGCTGCAAGTTTGTGAGTCATGGAGAGCAATTTCGTATTGGCAGAATGTAATCATAGTCTATGGGAGGGAAACTGAGACCTTTGAATGCCAGATGGGAGGGGAGATGTATTAGGCAGCAGAGGAGTGAGTGATGTGGGAGAGGGTTGCAGTGAGGGGAGAGAGAAGATTTATGGGGAGGGGGATATATTGGTTTGTATGGAAAGTGAGGGGTGAGAGGTGGGAGCTCAGGTGAGGTATGCGTGGGGCTTAGAGGGAGTGAAGGACTGGGACACTTGGAAAGAGGATATGGGGGTGAATCTGGAAGAACTGGAAGGGATCTCTAGAGGTCTAGTCCAGTCCCCTACACTCGTGGTAGGACTAAGTATTATCTGGGGACTGGAAGACAAGAGGAACAGGGGCACCTATCAGCCCCACATTCTCCCTTCCCATGTGTGCCAGGGTCTGGGGCTTGGGGCCTGGCTTTCAGAACTTTGAGTTTTGTTCAACTCAGTGTTCTGCAAGGGGATGACATACCACCAATCAACTTTAACGCTGCATTAACATAGCTTTGTGCCATTGAATTCATAGAGCGCTGGGCACTGTGATATACAGAACTGCAGAAATTTTGTTTGATGCAAGTGATATTTATCAGATGTGGGCTGCAATCTGTTAATTATTTTTATTTGTACAGCACCATCAAAATTCCTGGCACATATCAGGGAATTATGGATGAAAAAATCCCTGCCTTGAGCAATCTGCACCTGATAAATTCTACTGCCTGCTCCAGTGCCATTTGAAATCAAAGGTAAGACTCCCACTGACATGATTAGGGTTTGGATGAGGGCCCAATTGCGAGAGGAATTCCAGGAAACCGGTCTATCTGGGGAGAGATATGGCAGCAAGGTGTGTCTGTGTGTTTGTTCTGAACAAATTGTATCAATATCCTATGTGAATGTAGGGTATTTTCCTATTGTATGCATCCAAACCCAATGAGATAATGCCTTGCTGAAAATGTGTGTGTGTGCATGGCCAGGGTGGGGGGTGGCGGGATAGCAGGGAGAGCAAGCGTAGCTACTGAAATTCAGCAAGGGGATGGCCAGCCAGCTCAAGCGTGGGAAATGGGGTCCCAGCAATTCCTGCCTGCTCCCTAGTCTGATCCTAGGTGCCCCTGCAACTGCTCCCTCCCTCCAGGTCCTGCTATAAGCTCCGTATCCTGCAACCCCCGCAAACATGTGTGGGTTAACATGGGGGAAGAGCCCCTGCAATATTTCCATAATTCCAAAATTCTTAAAATTAACAAATTAAAACTCTCCCTTTTTCTTGTGGTTTTGTTTTGTTGTTGTAACAACCAGTAGCCTTCACAACAGCAGTGAAAAGGTCAGACACTTTTCATGCGTTGAACATGTGAGAGTCAATGGTCCCTGCAGATACTAAGCACCTGTTAAGGATTTGTCTCATCCATGCTATTCAGAGAGGAGAGAATGAGAAGTGACTGGGCTACAACAGCAGTGAGGAAAACTGAAGAAAATTGCTAAGGCTTCTGTAGTGGAATTGGGCCTATCAATGCAACTAGGTACTCACGGCTCACTGGGTGCCCAAGTAGGATGAAAGCAGTCGAGCAGCTGTGGCCTTGATAACAGTTAGTTTTTCACCTACTGCAGCAAACCTGCTAGTTTTGAAGGCCTAGATGCTGCCACATTGATATTAACACAACAAGTTTCAGAGTTGCACAGTGGCAATTCTGAAGGTCTGCCACTGTAGTGTGAACACTCATTACAGCAACAAAAGGGGGTTTTCTGTCACTGCACTAAATCCACCCCCCGAAGAGGCATAGCTAGGTCAATGGAAGAATTCTTCAGTCAACCTAGCGGAGTCTACACCAGGGCTTAACTACACCAGGTCGGCTTAACTATATCTCTCAGGGGTGTGAGTTATTCCCAACCTTGAGTGATGTAGCTGGGACAATCTATCTTTGAAATATTTTGAATCTTTGAAAACTCGTGGCGATCGGGGGAGGTCCCGTAGGATTGGAAAAAGGCAAATATAGTGCCCATCTTTAAAAAAGAGAAGAAGGAGAACCCGGAGAACTACAGACTAGTCAGCCTCACCTCTGTCCCTAGAAAAATCACGGAGCAGGTCCTCAAGGAAACCCACTTTGGAGCAGTTGGAGGAGAGGAAGGTGATCAGGAACAGTAAACATGGATTCACCAAGAGCAAGTCATGGCTGACCAACCTGATTGTCTTCTATAATGAGATAACTGGCTCTGTGGATATGGAGAAAGCAGTGAATGTGATCTATCTTGACTTTAGCAAAGCTTTCAATACAGTCTCCCACAGTATTCTTGCCAGTAAGTTAAAAAAGTATGGATTGGATGAATTGACTCTAAGGTGGATAGAAAGCTGGCTAGATCATCGGTCTCAACGGGTAGTGATCAATGCTTCAATGTCTAGTTGGCAGCTGGTATCAAGCAGAGTGCCCCAGGGGTCAGTCCTGTGGCCGATTTTGTTCCACATCTTTATTAATGATCTGGATGATGGGATAGATTGCACCCTCAGCAAGTTTTTGGATGACACTAAGGTAGGGGGAGAGGTAGATACGTTGGAGGGTAGAGATAGGGTCCAGAGTGACCAAGACAAATTGGAGGATTGGGCCAAAAGAAATCTGATGAGTCTCAACAAGGACAAGTGCAGAGTCCTGCACTTAGGACAGAAGAATCCCGGCTGGGGAGCGACTGGCTAAGCAGCAGTGCTGCAGAAAAGGACTTGGGGGTTACAGTGGATGAGAAGCTGGATATGAGTCAGCAGTGTGCCCTTGTTGCCAAGAAGGCTAATGGCATATTGGGCTGCATTGGTAGAATCATTGCCAGCAGATTCAGGGAAGTGATTATTCCCCTCTATTTGGCACTGGGTGAGGCCGCATCTGAAGTATTGCATCCAGTTTTTGGCCCCCCCACTACAGAAAGAATGTGGACAAATTGGAGAGAATCCAGTGGTGGGCAATGAAAATGATTATGGGGCTGGGGCACATGACTTATGAGGACAGGTTGAGGGAACTGGGCTTATTTAGCTTGCAGAAGAGAAGAGTGAGGGTGGATTTAATAGCAGCCGTCAACTTCCTGAAGGGGGGTTCCAAAGAGATGGAGCTAGGCTGTTCTCAGTGGTGGCAGATGACAGAACAAGGAGCAATGGTCTCAAGTTGCAGTGGATATTAGGAAACACTATTTCACTAGGAGGGTGGTGAAGTACTGGAATGGGCTACCTAGGGAGATGGCTTCAATCCTGAAGCACTTACATGAAAGGAAAGTGATCAGGAACAGTCAGCATGGATTCACCAAGGGAAGGTCATGCCTGACTAATCTAATCGCCTTCTATGATGAGATTACTGGTTCTGTGGATGAAGGGAAAGCAGTGGATGTATTGTTTCTTGACTTTAGCAAAGCTTTTGACACGGTCTCCCACAATATTCTTGTCAGCAAGTTAAAGAAGTAGGGGCTGGATGAATGCACTATAAGGTGGGTAGAAAGTTGTCTAGATTGTCGGGCTCAAAGGGTAGTGATCAATGGCTCCATGTCTAGTTGGCAGCCGGTGTAAAGTGGAGTGCCCCAGGGGTCGGTCCCGGGGCCGGTTTTGTTCCATATCTTCATAAATGATCTGAAGGATGGTGAGGATTGTACTCTCAGCAAATTTGCGGATGATACTAAACTGGGAGAAGTGGTAGATACGCTGGAGGGCAGGGATAGGATACAGAGGGACCTAGACAAATTGGAGGATTGGGCCAAAAGAAATCTGATGAGGTTCAATAAGGATAAGTGCAGGGTCCTGCACTTAGGACGGAAGAACCCAATGCACAGCTACAGACTAGGGACCGAATGGCTAGGCAACAGTTCTGCGGAAAAGGACCTAGGGGTGACAGTGGACGAGAAGCTGGATATGAGTCAGCAGTGTGCCCTTGTTGCCAAGAAGGCCAATGGCATTTTGGGATGTATAAGTAGGGGCACAGCGAGCAGATCAAGGGACGTGATCGTCCCCCTCTATTCGACATTGGTGAGGCCTCATCTGGAGTACTGTGTCCAGTTTTGGGCCCCACACTACAAGAAGGATGTGGATAAATTGGAGAGAGTCCAACGAAGGGCAACAAAAATGATTAGGGGTCTGGAACACATGACTTATGAGGAGAGACTCAGGGAACTGGGATTGTTTAGTCTGCAGAAGAGAAGAATGAGGGAGGATTTGATAGCTGCTTTCAACTACCTGAGAGGTGGTTCCAGAGAGGATGGTTCTAGACTATTCTCAGTGGTAGAAGAGGACAGGACAAGGAGTAATGGTCTTAAGTTGCAGTGGGGGAGGTTTAGGTTGGATATTAGGAAAAACTTTTTCACTAGGAGGGTGGTGAAACACTGGAATGCGTTGCGTAGGGAGGTGGTGGAATCTCCTTCCTTAGAGGTTTTTAAGGTCAGGCTTGACAAAGCCCTGGCTGGGATGATTTAATTGGGCATTGGTCCTGCTTTTGAGCAGGGGGTTGGACTAGATGACCTCCTGAGGTCCCTTCCAACCCTGATATTCTATGATTCTATGATTCTATGGTGGAATCTCCATCCTTAGAGGTTTTTAAGGCCCAGCTCGGCAAAGCCCTTGTTTTAGTTCATAGAATCATAGAAGATTAGGGTTGGAAGAGATGCCAGGAGGTCATCTAGTCCAACTCCCTGCTCAAAGCAGGACCAACACCAACTAAAATAGGGATCGGCAACCATTGGCATGCGGCTCGTCATGGAAATCCTCTGGCGGTATGGGACAGTTTGTTTACCTACAGCGTCCACAAGTTCAGCCGATCGCAGCCCCCACTGGCCATGATTTGCCGTTCCAGGCCAATGGGGACTGCGGGAAGCGGTGCAGGCAGAGGGATGTGCTGGCCTCCACTTCCTGCAGCCCCCATTGGCCTGGAACGGCAAACTGCAGCCAGTGGGAGCTGTGATCAGCCGAACCTGAGGACGCTGCAGGTAAACAAACCGTCCCAGCCCGCCAGCGGATTTCCCTGATGGGCCGCGTGCCAAAGGTTGCCGATCCCTGATTTAGTTGGTGTTGGTCCTGCTTTGAGCAGGGAGTTGGACTAGATGACCTCCTGGCATCTCTTCCAACCCTAATCTTCTATGATTCTATGTTTTAGGTGTAGATCAGGCCTCACATTGCATCGTTCCATCACCCAGAAACAGCCCCATTGGAATCGATGTCACAGTTCACAGAGCAAGCACAACTCGTTGTGAGGGAGGGTGGCAGACTCCTCATATCTAGTCATAGTGCATTTTTTTGTGCTGCTGTTGGTGCTGTGGACACAATCTTAGCAAATCCCAGTCTTTCCTAAGCAGAGTATGTGCTGTTAGCCGCCAAAGTCATATTCTCCATAGCCCACCTAATGATTATATTATATTGTATTATTATTATATGCAGTGAAGCTACCTGGTGCAGTGATATTGGCCAGTGGGATCTTTTCCCTTCCAATATCCTCAGGAGAAAGGACATTCTTATACAATGGGACCAGGTAGAGAGAAAGATAGAACTGGTAAGGTCAAGACACAACATCTACTAAGGAAGAGTTTAAAACTCTGTGTTGTTGTTGACTTTTAAATTAGCAAATATTTCATTCAAATGCTTTTTAAGCACTTAGTAGGTTTTTTGAAAACATTCAAGAACTCCACCTCTTCAGTTCAGAGTTAATGAACCCCACAGACATTTCCCTGAGGACCAAAGAGAATTCCAGCAAAAGAAGGAAGACCAGACTTGATTTTCTTGATATTTGTAACCTAAATAACAAGCAGAAGGAAGAAAGTACACTTTACAAACCAAAAACCCTTTCAGGTATCCTAATACTTTATAAAGGGACAAAAAAGAGCACAGACCCTTTGCTATTTTTCCCTTTGCAAGTGCCCTACAATAACCTGGGTCAAATATCGACAGTGAATTAGAGTATTAAGACATGCCTGACATTGTGCATAAACAAGGGTATCAGTAGATTCAATCTCTGAGTGGGGCTGTACAGGCCTCTAAGATGAAGGGAGTGGACCACCAACCATCCCTTGGAAAGTCAGGCGGGCAATGGGACATCTCCTCAAAACACTGAGGGGAAGATGTAGGAGGTGGACAGACCTCCCCTCAGAAACAGAGCACAAAGCAAAGGGGAAGTATAGGGCTGTGAGGAGGGATGGTTCCATGATGAGAGGCCTCCGGGAGAGGAGGTTTGATGGGATGTAATAAGAATATTTAATTCCCCTATCTCCCTAAGGAATAGAGATTTGGGCTCTGTGTGTGCGAGTGCCTCTGAGTAAGTGAATCTTCCTCAAACATCGGCCAAGTTTCCCTCCAACTTGTGTTTGGCTCTGAGAAGAGGCCAAAGTGGGGTTCATTGGCAGCAGAAGGGGAAGAGGAGGCATTTATTATTTTTTGCGCAGAGGGGTGTTTCCTATCTTTTCTGGAGCAGGTTGCCCATCCCTACCTGTGACACCCACATTCTACAGCCTCTCCCAAACACAGGTGTTGTCATCAGTGTGACACCCAGCACCAATTAAATGCAGGTCCTCGGGTTCTAGGCAACAGCTGGAGGGAACCAAGCTGGACCATTACCGCCTGTGGGGAAAGTGTGGTGCACTGGGACCTATATTAAAAGTGTATGTTATCGCTTTAAATGCTCAAGGTATTGTCTTGGTCCAGCTTGAAGGCTAGGGAAGTGTGTGCTCAGGGCTTAGCAGAGTCAGCAGCTAGACAGCCTGAAATAAGGTATAGTGAGTTGTGCTCCTCTGTTTTAGGGAGAAGCTTCTTTCTCTGTTTTTGTTTTACAGGGGTTGTGTATTGTTCTGAATTCTAAGAAACAAAGGAATGTTAGGATGTAACCTTCCACCAAGAGCGTTTTTGTTTTTATCTAACTTCTCTGTGGGTATGGTATGAACATAACAGGGAAAGAAGAGTGAGGTGACCAGCCAGAGTGACGTGCCCACTCCTTGTATCCCCACTGGGTGGGACAGCATCTCGGGTCCCTGTCCTGTCTCTGTGGAGAAAGTGGCAGGTGAGAAGACCAGCACCCTAACAGAAACAATTGAAATACAGGGCAAAGACAATGGAATGAGGGACAAGTCCCTTCCAATGCCTCGTTTCCCTGTTTTTGTCCCACTCTGTGTGGCTGTAGGACTAGTGGATTCTGATACTTGGTCTTCTCCCTTCTCCCCTCAACTTTTTTTTATTTGCTGCCTACAAATAGTGGAAATGGAGGAAAACAGAAGGTGACGACTGGGAAGGAGATTCCAAAGCAGGTTGTTAAACTTTGTGGTGATTCATTGTTTGTCAGCTCTGAGGCTTGGTAACAATGAATTCCCCAGGGAACACTGAGGTGTTAAACTCCTCTATAGAACCCTTAGAAATTTTCCTGGCCACAATTTCAGCCCAATCACTTCTTGTTCTCTGCTCCCTAAGAGAAAGAGACAAATCTTAAAAGGAGCTTAGCACCTGCGACTGCCTTTGGCTTCCACATGTTTGATTCATCAACATTTTATGTCTCTACTTTAGATTGTTCTCATTAAGGCTGATGTTTGTTAGGTGGGGGAAATACAGTAAAGTCATGGTTTTCTCCCATCAATACCTGTACAATTCCTTAGTTTAGATTCACAGGGAAACAAACCAAAAACATAACAATACATTCCTGGCACACAGTATTTTCAGTGTGATTCTCTTTATTTCTTACTTTCAAAAGGATTTTTAACCTATTTGTAATGGGTTTTAATGCATGAAGTTTGGAAAATTCCTGAAATACATGTAAAATACTGGGGGGGCAATGTACAAAAATATACAAACACACACATCCTTCTGTCCATCGCTTCTTGGGTGTGTTCTAGAATTCCCCTCTACACTAGGGCCCTCATCTGAAGTCAGTGGGAGGATTTCCACTGACTTCAAAGGGCTTTGGACCAGGCAATAGATGTTTGCTAGGTGTAAATATTCATATTGCAACTGCATGAAGGCAGGGATCTGTCAATTGTATTTCCTTGATGTGCCTTGGGAATTTTTATGCTGCTGTACAGATAATAAACATTATAATTAAGAGGTTACAGCACACACTTTATAAATGTCACATGAATCAAAACAAGATTTCCACAGATCAGCATATCATAATCCTCAGTGTCCTATAAATAAATAAACTCCCAGTCTCCTGTCTAACTTGTAGTTTTTTCTCCTCAGTGACATTGAGTTCCTGGCCAAACGTTAGCCATGAAGATTCTTCTTCCTGGTGGCGCAAAGCACTGAAGGTAAGATTTCCATGAATGAAGGGAAAATATAGAAGGACATGTGTGAGCCTGTACTAAGGTTGCCTAAATCTTTGTATCATAGTTTTTTCCAACTCTTCTTCTAAAGAGCTCTAGTACTTACAGGGTTTGAAGCAGATATTTGAATTTAGCTGGGGAATAATCCTGGGATCAGGAAGGTCCCTTTGATATGCCTATGAAAATCTGTACAGATGTGGTTGAACTATAACCTGTAAAAACTTCACCTAAATTCTATCTAGTGGGGTGCTTCTAGGATTGGTTCTTGGTCCTGTCCTATTCAATTTTTTTATCAGTGACCTGGAAGAAAATATAAACTCACTGATAAAGTTTGCAGATGAAAAGAAATTTGGGGAGTGGTAAAAATTGAAGAGGACACAACTCTGATACAGAGTGATGTGGATCGCATGGTAAGCAGGGGGCAAACAAACAATACACATTTAAATAAGGCTAAATATAAATGCATACATCTAAGAAAAAAGAATGTAGACATAGTTACAGAAGGGGGCACTCTATCCTGGGAAGCAGTGACTCTGAAAAAGATTTGGGAGTAAGTGGAGAATAATCAGTTGAATACGAGCTCCCAGTGTGAAGCTGTGGCCAAAAGGGCCAATTCAGTCTTTGGCTGCATAAACAGCGGAATATCAAGTAGGAATAGAGAGGTTATTTTACCTCTGAATTTGGCACAGGTGAGATCGCTGCTGGAAAACTGGGTCTTGCTCTGGTGTCCACAAATCAAGTCTGTTGCACCCGTGCATGGTTTAAAGGATACATTGGGCGGAATGCTTGTCAATCAAATTTGGCCCAGCTGCCCCTCCATCATTTTGGGCGCCCTCCGCAAACTGCCTCTTTCATTCTTCCCCACCCCAGATAGCCCTGAGGAAAGACTGACCTGAATATCTGTGTGGACACAAGATATATCCTCTTCCTTTGGCCTGACCCCATGAAAATACAGTTTGTTCTAGTGGAGGGTGAACTAAGTTGGGAACCAGGAGAATATGAATTCGAGTCTAACTTCTGCTCACAAATGTTAATTATTCAGGGCTTTGATGTCCCTTATTATTAAGTGTTGTCTCACTCCTAGGAGAGAATACACAATCTGGGACTAAAACCCCAATCTTTAATGTGGCAAATCATTTTCTCAGTATCTTAGCAACACTGTCTCCCAGAAATAATCTGCTATATCTGTGTTCTGGGCTAGATTACTGCAAATGCCATTGTGTTGAGTTGTAGCAGTTTCTGAAGAAATGACATTGCATCTGTATACATTATTATTATGTTATTAATGAATTAGCACCTAGGAGCCCCTGGTCATGGATTTGGACCCCATTGTGTCAGGTGCTCTACAAAGTACAGCTAAGACATACTCCCTACACCAAACATGGATAAAATGAGAGAAATTACATACAAATAGGGGGAGCTCCAGGAAGCAATGAGACATTACTGTTTAGGTCTTGAGTTTATGCCTGTGGGGATTGGATACTTTAATGAAAGCATAGCTAAAATCCAGTTTAAAATAGTCTAATCTAAATATCCCAAAGGGTGAGGTGATGGCCATTTGGGCTACATTTTCCAAAAGTCCAGCCTCTCTCCTATGACTATACCTGGCAACTGGGCAGGAAGAAACTATTCCTGAGTGCTGAGTTGTCACAGAATGTTTCTGCAGAGTCTCCCAGACCATAAGGCATTCAGACGTGAAGGGACTCGGTCAAACCCTTCTGTTCCTAAATGTTGCAACCATCCATCCCAGTGCTGAGCCGGTTCAACCCTGCTCAGCCAACCAGCATTTGTGATATTGCCTGGAACATCACTGTTACAAATAAGAAAGAGTCAGAACCGCAGCAGCAGCCACTAAGGGAAGTTGGCGATTCAGGCAGCTACCTGCTTCTTGTGCCTGCAAGGTGTGGGGCTGTGAAGGACATCCATGCTCAGTGCTGTGGTTCTGAAGTGTGCAGCTAGGGAGCCCGTGCTTCTGCTTAATTAACTTCCTCTGTTCTCTTCCTAGGGGCAGCCATTGAATGGGCAGAGAACTACAGCCATTTAAGTATTATGAAATATCAAGTAAAATGGGGCACAGGAAGATAATTGGGTTGTTTTATCTGGGTCTCAGTGAACGGGAAATTCATTAAAGCCCATCATGCTACAGCCACAGCTCTTGTTTCTCTGCTGTGTGAATGAAAATCATGATTCTTTTTTTTTGTGTGTGTGCAGTTTCTAATCGTGGAATCATTGGCACTGCCATATGCCTAAGTAAGAAGGGTGCCTGCTTCCTTTTCCATTGTCCTCTCAATACAGTGCGTATTGGACGCTGTGGTCTGTTTTGGCATTGCTGTAGGTGGTAAGTTCAGGATTTTCACAAGGGAGATACTGCACTGTGAACAGAACTATTTCTCTCTCTTTTTTATGTATCCAAGCTATTGTTTAATGCTCTTGCAGGCTTCACACACAAGGTGCAGCCCAGGGCAGAGGGCAATGGAAGGTCCTGTACTACCCTGATTCTGAACTGCCTGGGTGCTTCTTTGACCCTTGTTGACTTCTCTTACTTACAGCTGCCTTACTGTGCTGGCCATGGCTGGTCCACAGCCCGGAGCATCTGTCATGCTCAGTGCTATAGAGATTGCTCTGCTGAGATCAGATAATATCCAGCACCATCTCAAGCACTAACCCTAAGATAGTGCTTGCAAGTAGGGCAGCAGAGGGCCAGTTATGTCAACCCCGTTATACTCGTACATTGGGGTAACTCTCCATCAATCTTTTTATATCCCCTACATGTAGCCAGAACATCGTTAAGCACTCACAATAAAGGCAATTTCCAATCTCTTTCCATAATAAGTCCATCCTCTCACATGCTTGACCACTTTTGGAAACACCTCCTCCTTACGGCGTACATCCATGATGTTCTACAACCAAGCGTGGAACATTTCTTGATTGATTCAGCAAAATTCATTCAGGCATTTCTGGTGTTGAATGTGTTTGACACAAGTTCTGTTCACTCCTGAGACATGATCCCTGCCAAAAACAGAGGGATTCTTTGACTTGTAGTCAAGGAATTGTGGGAACTGTTGGCTCCTAATGAAGAATTCTAAATATGAAAGGTCTGTTGTCCTCAGTCTGAAGGGAATTGGTAAGACCTGCTGTAAGTCTCTCTGGCAAGCAGGAAAGTGCAGAAGAGCAGTAGGGATGATACAGAGTGATCTGGATCACCTGGTAAGCTGGGCTGAAGCACACAATATGGGTTTTAATACAGCTAAATATATATGTATACATCTAGGAATGTAGGCCATATTTACATGATGGGGTACTCTATCCTGGGAAATGGTGGCTCTGAAAAAGATTTGGGGGTCATGGTGGATAATCAGCTGAACATGAGCCCCCTGCAGTCAAAAGAGCTAATGTGATCATTGGATAAATAAACATGGGACTCTCAAATAGGAGTAGAGAGACTATTTTAACTCTGTGTTTGGCATTGATGTGGAGTCCTTTGTCTGCTTCTGGTGCCCAAAATTCAAGAAGGATGTTGATAAATTGGAGAGGGTTCAGAGAAGAGCCACAAGAATGAATAAAGAATTAGCATAGCTTATAGTGATAGCTGTAGGCGATCAATATATTTAGCTTAGGAAAGAGAAGATTAAGGGGTAACTTGATTACAGTCTATAAGTATCTACATGGGAATAAATATTTAATAATGGGGTCTTCAGTCTAGCAGACAGAGGTATAGTATGCTCCAAAGGCTAGAAATAGAAGCTGGGAAACTCAGCCTGGAAATAAGGCGGGCATAGTTAAGAGTGACGGTAATTAACCATTGGAAAAAATTATCGAGTATAGTGCAGGATTCACTATCACTGACAATGTTTAAATCAAGACTGGATGTTTCTTTAAAAAAATATTTTCAAGATAATATTTTAGGGGAACTCTCTGGCCTGTTTTATACAGGAGGTCAGACTAGATAATCATAATGGTCTCTTCTGGCTTTGGAATGTATGAAAACTATTGTGCATGAGAACAGCTGAAGGGAAGAGAAGTCCAATCAGCCCCTGAGGAAGCGCCTCTAGCCCAGAAACTTTTATATTTTCTTTTTGATTACTTTGTTGGCCCCAGATTTGGGAGATTTTGGTTCAGCATTGATGAGAAGATAAACTGCACCCTCACAGCATGGAAATCATGATGATTTTCCCAGAGTAAAAAAGCATTTTCAAACCAAATCACCCAAAAATGGCAGCACATTGAAACTCAGTGCATGGCCTAGTCCTCACTCCAGGGTCCATCCAGAACTACTCAATGTGAAAAACTGGAAAATAATGTAATTATAAAGGTGGGAAAATTGTAGCTCCAGTAGGTGCAGGGCAGCATTCTCAGAGCTGTGTTACAGAACATCTGGGTCCAGATCCTGCAAACATGAGGAGCCGTGTTGAGCATAAAGTTGCTCCCACATGACAGCAGGATGGAGGCACTGTCAAGCACCCATGTGTGATGGCTGCCATACCTTCTTTGTCTGCAGTCTGTGGTTTATGCAGAGCCCTCCAGAGCTAAAAGTACAGGTGTCAACAGCTTGAACTACAGAGCTAGCCTCTAGTTGGAGGCACAGCACTTACAGCTTGCACAAAGGGGGATGTGTGGCATGCACTGACCAGTGGGTGACAGATGCATATCAGAAAATGCCTTCATTCTTCAATGCAATTCAGTCATCACTAGTCCATTTTAAGGATTAATGCTACTTTCATTCCTTAACGCATCTTAGTACATACTCTGAGCATTTGCAGTTCTCGTTTCAGAATTCCAGAGCGATTACAAATCTTGGTAATCTTAGCGTTACCATTGCTCAGAATGTCTTTTTAATGCTTTAAACATGACGGTTCTCACAGTAAAGTTAACTTGGCAGCATTGTAGATCTGCAGCCCTTCTTATCCCCGTTCTTCTTGTGAGCTGCTGGATGTACCATAAAAACCTGTCCAGGATGCCCATTCATGTTGCATCAGGGACAGGTCCCAGAGAAGCAGTAGGGAGGAGTCAGAGATTTTTTCCAACCACAAAAACACAAGAGGGTCAGCTTCAGGGCAGGAGTTGTGAAGCTTGGAGCTGCATGAGAGCGACTTCAGCGCTGCTCGCCTGGCTGGTTCACTGGGCATTTTCAGAGCTCCATGCTTTCACCAGGCCAGGTTACTAGCATGGAACTGCCACGAGCATATGGTCAGGCTTTGGGCTTACATGACCTGGGAGGCAGAATAGGAATTGCCATGCATTCTTGAGGAACAAATCATTGATCATGTAAATAAGTCATTATTTAATTTTTCCCATAGGCAAACGTGTGTGTGTGTGTAAGAAAAACTGTATGTGGATGTGAGACATATTGTGGTACACTTTATGTATTTTGATTTTATTTTTCTATATGAAAAAGAAATAGTCAAGATTTTTAAAGGTCACAGGTTTGATTAAATCCCGCAAAGGAATTCCTCCTGTCTTTTTAATTTTGATACAGATTTTTCACTAAAATGTTCATCGTATTTACAGCAGGTCTAATATTTTTGGGTTTTTTTAAATGTCCCAGACTAATTTATTTTTCTGGTGGTTACTTTACCTGTGTAGAATGTTAAATAGGAAGGATTTTTTTAAAAAATAAAATTGAGAATCTGCCTTCTTTACTAGAGAGTAAGGGGTAAAGGGAGGGGAAATCCATGTTCAGAAATCTAGTGTATTTACCTGGTAAGCCAAATAGGCAGCCAGTTCACATGTTTAGCTATATCTGACTATCTTCATTGAAACTCTGTAGCAGTATGTTGAATACAGAAAATGAATCTCCTGCTCTGGTGTTAACCAGGGACATCTGTACTCACTGTTCAGTGATTTGAAAGTAAATATCATAGTTTCCTTGTTTTAATGGATTTAATCACAGAATCTGAGAGTCTCTTTCCTGTTTTCCTTTTTTAGGGCTGAGTGATGGCACCAGAGATTGTCAATGCAGAATCTCTGGGAATCTGGCAGAGGACACCTAGCTTCTAAAATTATTGAAGCCTTTTTATCTGGACTGCAAAGAATCTTGTGAGCTGAAGAAAACCCACAAGGGAGCCCTAGTATTACCCATAATGACTTGTTATTCTCCTTTTAATAAAAGTAACTCCTTGTGGCTGTGTATTGTTGAAACATGTGTGAGTGTTTAGATTGGTGCACAGGGGCTGTCAGGTATTTCTTTTCTATTAAAATCCATTTTTTTCCTCTTGAAATTAGAAATAAAAAAAATATAAAGGGTCACTATTGCATGCTAAATCCACCCAGTTGTGTTCCTAGACCAGGGAATATTCATATTTTTTTTATGTTTCAGTGAGCTCACATGTATAAATCTTTACCTATTCCTTAAACTTTTTACAAATCCATTTCATTTGTGTTGTTGTTCGAGGAGGGGGTCCAGTCACAGTTTGATTATGTGGTGTGTTTCAGAGTAGCAGCCATGTTAGTCTGTATTCGCAAAAAGAAAAGGAGTACTTGTGGCACCTTAGAGACTAACCAATTTATTTAAGCATAAGCTTTCGTGAGCTACAGCTCACTTCATTGGATGCATAAAGTGGAAAGTACAGTGAGGAGATTTTATATATACACACAGACCATGAAAAAATATACATTGTAAGGAGGGTGATCACTTAAGATGAGCTATTACCAGCAGGAGAGTGGGGTGCGGGGAGAGAAAACCTTTTGAAGTGATTATGTGGTGTGTAACGCCCACCTCGGTACTCCATGGCACCTCGACCCTCCTCTGCTCTCTTCTGTTCTGAAACCTTCCCATCACCAGTTCCCCTTCACTTGTGGCAGAACTTCCAGACATGGCCATGTGCAGCAGGTTCTCTTGCAGGAATGAAAATGACAGCACAAATCGTCCAAACATATAATTGTGTAGGTGGGATCTGGAGGAGACTGAGACATTCCCCCAAAACAAATCCACACAGAGAAGAACAGAGGAAATCAGGCCAGGCTTCTTTAAGGGCTGGGGCCTTAAGGCTAAGGGGCAAAGTGGTGACTTAATTACAACGTATAAGTACCTACATGGGGAACAATAGTTAGTAATGGGATCTTCAGTTTCACAGTCAAAAACATAACACAGTCCAATGGCAGGAAGTTGAAGTTAGACAAATTCACATTGGAAACCAAGCGTAAATGTTTATGTTGAGAGTAATTAACCACTGGAACAATTTACCCAGGGTCGTGGTGGATTCTCCATCATGGGCAATTTGTAAATCAAAATTGGATATTTTTCTAAAAGATCTGCTCTAGGAATAATTTTGGGGAAATTCTATGGCGTGAGTAGGAAGTGAGACTAGATGATCACAATGAACTTTTCATGCTTTAGAATGTATTAATCTATGAATCTAGGCATTCTGCTCCCTGTTACACTTACAGCTTAGGTTTACTGGTGCAAAATTGGCATAAGAGAGATTGGAATTGGGCCCATGATATTCCACAAAGAATTTAGAACAAGTTTCCTAAAGGGAAATGTCTGCGCTGTTGCAGCCTCAACTTTCCTAAACGCCTTACCCGATCCTACTCCAACAGTGGTCAGAAATTAACCTCTGCCATTAGATCATTTACAAGAAGTTTAGCAGTGTGGGCTCCAAATGGAAAATCTCATCCCAGACTTAACTAGGCAGATGCTATGGCTCTCCATGATTCTCTTTGTTGCACTGTCACTGAAGTCCAGCAGGCTGAGCTGTGCTGGATCCTGTTGCAAGGCTGTTATTCCAGACGGAGGAGCAGCTTTCCTTAGCCACCTTGGTCTTGTGGTTAGCACACAGGGATGACTGCTAGGGGTTAAGTAAAAGGCAATTTAAAAGTGTAGCTAGATTCCCCCTCCCTTAATAAGGAGACCTGAATCTCTCCCTTCCCTAGATGTAGAGAACTTCTCAACTCCCACATCGAGTCAAGGGCTTGTCCATGTGGTGAGGTATCAGGATAGATTTCAGGCCCTGGGGTGTGTCCGCTGTAAATCAGGTAACTGATGTCTTTCCTAGGAGCTTATGTTCATTACTAAAAAAGCTGTGGATTTTTTTAGCTTGGGCTAATTAACACATGAGCTATCCCAAGATTAAACAATGTGAACTCTCGGCAATATAGTCTGACCACAAGGTACCTTTGGCAAGATCAGTTGGTTTTCTCAATTGGGCCTACAATTGTACCATAATTGTGAGCTCAATTGCATAAAGTGAGGGAAAGTTTATAGTGTCACAATAACCTATAACAATAAACGTTGATGGGAAAAGCTGCAAAAGGGAGACAGAGACTGAATTAGTTCAAACAAAAAGGCTTCCTGATACAACTCAACAACTGTGTTAAGATCATGCCCGGCAAACACAAGATGTCGGATTCAGGGGAGGTCTCAAGTGGGGTTAAACAGGGATATGTTCTGGGTCTGGTGTTGTTAACATCTTTATTAATTACCTGAATATAGGAATAAAGAGCATACTTATCAAGTTTGCAGATGACACAAAGCTGGGGGTGGGGGGCTTGCCAACACTTCGGAGGATAAAGCTAAAATTCAGAGGGTTCTTGGTAAATTGGAGAACTGGGCTATAGACAACAAAATAAAATTAAATAAAGACAAATGTAAGGTGCTAACCATATGGAAGAAAAACCAAATGCACAAAAACAGAATGGGGGAAAACTGGTTTGGCAGCAGCACTGCTGAGCAGGTTCTGGGAGTTGTGGTGGATCACAACCTCAACATGAGTCAACAATGTGGTGCTGTTGCAAAAAAAAAAAAAAAAATGCAATTTTAAGTTACTCAATTAATAGAGGCATGCAAGTCACAGGATGTGATTGTACCACTCTATTTGGCACTGGTTAGGCCTCAGCTGGAGTATTGTGTCCAGTTTTCATCACCAATGTAAGAAAGGATGTAGAGAAACTGGAATGGAAACTAGAAGTGAGCGACAAAGATGATCAGAGGGATGGAATGTAAGCCATATGAGCAAAGGCTGAAGGAACTGGGTATGTTTAGTTTGGAAATGAGGAAATTAAGGGGGAATATGATTGCAGTCTTCAAATACATGAAAGGCTGCCATAAAAAAGATGGAGAAAAGTTGTTGTCTTTTCCCACAGAGGGCAGGAGAAGAGTCAATGGGTTCAAACTACAGCAGAGCAGATTTAGATTAAATCTCAGGAAAAATGTCCTCACTGAAAGAACAGTAGGAAAATGGAACAGACTCCCTAGGGAGGTTGTGGAAGCTCTTTCAATGGAGGTTTTCAAATGGAGGCTGGATAGCCATCGGTCTTGGATGATTTAGACACAACAAATCCTGCATCTTTCACATCTGCACATTTCAGGAAATTCCGCATGACAAATCCCTGCCTTGAGGAAGCTGCACCTGATAAATTCTACTGCCTGCTCCAGTACCATTTGAAATCAAAGGTAAGACTCCCACTGACGTCATTAGGGTTTGGATGAGGGCCCGATTGTGAGAGGAATGCCAAGAAACCGGTCTATCTGGGGAGAGGTATGGCAGTAAGGAGTGTGTCTGTGTGTTTATTCTGAACAAATTGTATCAATATCCTATGTGAATTTAGGATATTTTCCCATTTTTATGATTCCAAACCCAGGGAGATCAAACCTTGCTGCAAGCGTGTGTGCTGGGGGTGGGGAGGGGGACGGGTGTGGCGGGGTAGCAGGGGAAGCAAGGGTAGCTACTGAGATTCAGCAAGAGGATGGTCAGCCAACTCCAGGGTGGGAAATGGGGTCCCAGCAATTCCTGCCTGCTCCCTAGTCTGATCTTGGGTGCCTCTGCAACTGCTCCCCTCCCCCCGCCCCACCGTCCTGCTGTAGTCTCCATATCCTTCAACCCCCATACATATGTGTGGGATAATATGGGGGCAGAGCCTCCGCAATATTTCCATAATTCCAAAATTCTTAAAATGAGTGAGAAACACGTGCCATCTCTCCCTTTTTCTTGTGGTTCTGTTTTGTTGCTGGAATGACCGGCAGCCTTCACAATAGCAGTGAAAAGGGCAGACGCTTTTGGTGCGTTGAACATGTGAGAGTCAATGGCCCCTGCAGATACTAAGCACCTGTTAAGGATTTATCTCATCCACGCTATTCAGAGAAGAGAGAATGAGAAGTGACTGGTCTACAACAGCAGTGAGGAAAACTGAAGAAAATTGCTAAGGCTTCTGTAGTGGAATTGGGCCTATCAATGCAACTAGGTACTCACGGCTCACTGGGCACCCAAGTAGGATGAAAGTGGTCGAGCAGCTGTGCCCTTGATAACAGTTAGTTTTTCACCTAGTGAAGCTAACCTGCTAGTTTTGAAGGGCTCGATTCTGCCACACACAAATCGACACTACAAGTGTTAGAGTTGCTTGCAGCAACAAAAGGGGATTGTCTGTCACTGCACTTAATCCACCCCCTCAAGAGGCAGTAGGTAGGTCGATGGAAGAATTCTCCCGTCAACCTAGTGGTGTCTACGCCGGGGCTTATGTTAGCTTATCTATGTCTCTCAGGGGTGTGAGTTTTTCATAACGTTCAGTGATGTAGCCGGGTCGACCTGCATTTTAGGTGCAGATCAGTCCTTACATTGCATCTTTCCATTGTCCAGAAACAGCCCCATTGATATTGATGTCACAGTTCACAGAACAAGCACAACTCGTTGTGAGGGAGGGTGGCAGACTCCTCATAGCTAGTCATTGTGCATTTCTTGTGCTGCCGTTGGTGCCGTGGACACAATCCTAGCAAATCCCAGTCTCTCCTAAGCAGAGTATGTGCTGTTAGCCGCCAAATTCAGATTCTCCACAGCCCACCTAATTATTATATGAAACTGCAGTGAAGATACCTGGTGCAGTGCAATTGGCCAGTGGGCTCTTTTCACTTCCGATATGTTCAGGTAAACAGACATTCTTATACAATGGGACCAGACTGATAGATACATACAGAGTGTGAGAGAGAAATGGTAAGAACAAGACACAACATCTACTAAGGAAGAATTTAAAACTCTGTGTTTATTTTTTTAAAAATTAGCAAATATTTCATTCAAATGCTTATTAAGCACTTAGTAGCAAAACATATTTTTATAGATTCAAGAAGTCCACCTCTTCAGCTCAGGGTAAATGAACATCACAAACATTTCCTTGAGGACCAAAGAGAATTCCAGCAACAGAGGGAAAACCGGACTTGGCTTTCTTGATATTTGTAAGCTAAATAACAAGCAGAAGGGGAAAAAAAACACTTTAAAAACCAAAAACCCTTTCAGGTATCCTAATACTTTATAAAGAGGGGGGGAAAGGGCACGGACCCATTACTATTGTGGAAGAAAACTCAGTCTTCACCCTTAGGTTATTTGCAAAAAGTCAGAGACAATTTATTCGTGCAATTGCAGGGAAGACAGCAGTTGGACAGAGTGTCTTCCCTTAGGCAAATCTTCAAAGTACAAATAATATAAAACAATATTTATACCTTTTCGTTACATATAGCTGTGTCCTGTTTATACATTTTTCTTCCCATTATCTTAGTCAACATTGCATTCCATTCTTATCTTAAAGCAAGGTCCCTTGTAGTTTTCCCATCCACCTCGCACAAACCCCACTTCTACAAATCTTGCATTATTAGGGTTAAGGTTGGCCTGTTTCTTGCTCTGTCTCTTAACCAAACTAAAATAACTGCACGCATATCCTCTTTTCCCTTTCACACTTCCACACTATTTTCTTCTTTGCAAGTGCCCTACAATAACCTGGGTCAAATATTGACAGTGCATTAGAGTATTAAGACATGCCTGACTTGGTGCATAAACAAGAGTATCAGCAGATTCAATCTGTGAGGTAGACCTCTAAGATGATGGGATCGGGGAGTGGGCCACCAACCATCCCCTGGAAAGTCAGGTAGGCGATGGGCCATTTCCTCAAAATGCTGAGAAGATGTAGGAGGTGTACAGACCTCCCCGCGGGAACAGAGCACAAAGCAAGGGGATAGGGCCATTAAGACGGATTGTTCCATGATGAGGGGCCTCCAGGAGAGGAGGTTTGAGGGGATGTAAGAAGAATATTTAACTCCCCTATCTCTCTAAGGAATAGAGGTGGGGTTAATTGGCAGCAGAAGGGGAAGAGGAGGCTTTTTGTTTGTTTGTTTGTTTGTTTTTGTTCAGAGGGGTATTTCCTATGTTATCCGGAGCAAATTGTCCATCCCAACCTGTGACACAGTCTACAGCTTCTCTCTATGATGGTGTCCCTTGAATAGATATGTGGACAGAGTTGGCACCGGGGTTTGTTGCAGGGTTTGGTTCCTGGGTTGACAAAGAAGGTGCTGTAGTCAACATGAATAGGTCGGAATATGAATGAGAGGCTGCTAGGCAACTCTCTGACACCACATTCTACAGTCCATTACCCTTTGATCCCATTGAGGGTTACCAAAAGAAACTAGAAAAAGAGTACTTGTGGCACCTTAGAGACTAACCAATTTATTTGAGCATGAGGTTTCGTGAGCTACAGCTCACTTCATCAGATGTTTACCGTGGAAACTGCAGCAGACTTTATATACACACAGAGAATATGAAACAATACCTCCTCCCACCCCACTGTCCTGCTGGTAATAGCTTATCTAAAGTGATCAACAGGTGGGCCATTTCCAGCACAAATCCAGGTTTTCTCACCCTCCACCCCCCCACACAAATTCACTCTCCTGCTGGTGCTAGCCCATCCAAAGTGACAACTCTTTACATAGTCAAGTCGGGCTATTTCCTGCATAGATCCAGGTTTTCTCACATCCCCCCCACCCCCATACACACACAAACTCACTCTCCTGCTGGTAATAGCTCATCTAAACTGACCACTCTCCAAGTTTAAATCCAAGTTAAACCAGAACATCTGGGGGGGGGGGGGGGGGTAGGAAAAAACAAGAGGAAACAGGCTACCTTGCATAATGACTTAGCCACTCCCAGTCTCTATTTAAGCCTAAATTAATAGTATCCAATTTGCAAATGAATTCCAATTCAACAGTTTCTCGCTGGAGTCTGGATTTGAAGTTTTTTTGTTTTAAGATAGCGACCTTCATGTCTGTGATTGCGTGACCAGAGAGATTGAAGTGTTCTCCGAAACTGGTTTATGAATGTTATAATTCTTGACATCTGATTTGTGTCCACTTATTCTTTTACGTAGAGACTGTCCAGTTTGACCAATGTACATGGCAGAGGGGCATTGCTGGCACATGATGGCATATATCACATTGGTGGATGTGCAGGTGAACGAGCCTCTGATAGTGTGGCTGATGTTATTAGGCCCTGTGATGGTGTCCCCTGAATAGATATGTGGGCACAATTGGCAACGGGCTTTGTTGCAAAGATAAGTTCCTGGGTTAGTGGTTCTGTTGTGTGGTATGTGGTTGTTGGTGAGTATTTGCTTCAGGTTGCGGGGCTGTCTGTAGGCAAGGACTGGCCTGTCTCCCAAGACTTGTGAGAGTGTTGGGTCATCCTTTAGGATAGGTTGTAGATCCTTAATAATGCGTTGGAGGGGTTTTAGTTGGGGGCTGAAGGTGACCGCTAGTGGCGTTCTGTTATTTTCTTTGTTAGGCCTGTCCTGAAGTAGGTAACTTCTGGGAACTCTTCTGGCTCTATCAATCTGTTTCTTTACTTCTGCAGGTGGGTATTGTAGTTGTAAGAAAGCTTGACAGAGATCTTGTAGGTGTTTGTCTCTGTCTGAGGGGTTGGAGCAAATGCGGTTGTATCGCAGAGCTTGGCTGTAGACGATGGATCGTGTGGTGTGGTCAGGGTGAAAGCTGGAGGCATGCAGGTAGGAATAGCGGTCAGTAGGTTTCCGGTATAGGGTGGTGTTTATGTGGCCATTGTTTATTAGCACTGTAGTGTCCAGGAAGTGGATCTCTTGTGTGGACTGGACCAGGCTGAGGTTGGTGGTGGGATGGAAATTGTTGAAATCATGGTGGAATTCCTCAAGGGCTTCTTTTCCATGGGTCCAGATGATGAAGATGTCATCAATATAGCGCAAGTAGAGTAGGGGCTTTAGGGGACGAGAGCTGAGGAAGCGTTGTTCTAAATCAGCCATAAAAATGTTGGCATACTGTGGGGCCATGCGGGTGCCCATAGCAGTGCCGCTGATCTGAAGGTATACATTGTCCCCAAATGTGAAATAGTTATGGGTAAGGACAAAGTCACAAAGTTCAGCCACCAGGTTAGCCGTGACATTATCGGGGATAGTGTTCTTGACGGCTTGTAGTCCATCTTTGTGTGGAATGTTGGTGTAGAGGGCTTCTACATCCATAGTAGCCAGGATGGTGTTATCAGGAAGATCACCGATGGATTGAAGTTTCCTCAGGAAGTCAGTGGTGTCTCGAAGGTAGCTGGGAGTGCTGGTAGCGTAGGGCCTGAGGAGGGAGTCTACATAGTCAGACAATCCTGCTGTCAGGGTGCCAATGCCTGAGATGATGGGGCGCCCAGGATTTCCAGGTTTATGGATCTTGGGTAGTAGATAGAATATCCCAGGTCGGGGTTCCAGGGGTGTGTCTGTGCGGATTTGATCTTGTGCTTTTTCAGGAAGTTTCTTGAGCAAATGCTGTAGTTGCTTTTGGTAACTCTCAGTGGGATCATAGGGTAATGGCTTGTAGAAACTCGTGTTGGAGAGCTGCCGAGCAGCCTCTTGTTCATATTCCGACCTATTCATGATGACAACAGCACCTCCTTTGTCAGCCTTTAGTCTTGGGAGACAGGCCAGTCCTTGCCTACAGACAGCCCCGCAACCTGAAGCAAATACTCACCAACAACCACATACCACACAACAGAACCACTAACCCAGGAACTTATCCTTGCAACAAAGCCCGTTGCCAATTGTGCCCACATATCTATTCAGGGGACACCATCACAGGGCCTAATAACATCAGCCACACTATCAGAGGCTCGTTCACCTGCACATCCACCAATGTGATATATGCCATCATGTGCCAGCAATGCCCCTCTGCCATGTACATTGGTCAAACTGGACAGTCTCTACGTAAAAGAATAAATGGACACAAATCAGATGTCAAGAATTATAACATTCATAAACCAGTCGGAGAACACTTCAATCTCTCTGGTCACGCAATCACAGACATGAAGGTCGCTATCTTAAAACAAAAAAACTTCAAATCCAGACTCCAGCGAGAAACTGCTGAATTGGAATTCATTTGCAAATTGGATACTATTAATTTAGGCTTAAATAGAGACTGGGAGTGGCTAAGTCATTATGCAAGGTAGCCTGTTTCCTCTTGTTTTTTCCTACCCCCCCCCCCCAGATGTTCTGGTTTAACTTGGATTTAAACTTGGAGAGTGGTCAGTTTAGATGAGCTATTACCAGCAGGAGAGTGAGTTTGTGTGTGTATGGGGGTGGGGGGGATGTGAGAAAACCTGGATCTATGCAGGAAATAGCCCGACTTGACTATGTAAAGAGTTGTCACTTTGGATGGGCTAGCACCAGCAGGAGAGTGAATTTGTGTGGGGGGGGTGGAGGGTGAGAAAACCTGGATTTGTGCTGGAAATGGCCCACCTGTTGATCACTTTAGATAAGCTATTACCAGCAGGACAGTGGGGTGGGAGGAGGTATTGTTTCATATTCTCTGTGTGTATATAAAGTCTGCTGCAGTTTCCACGGTAAACATCTGATGAAGTGAGCTGTAGCTCACGAAAGCTCATGCTCAAATAAATTGGTTAGTCTCTAAGGTGCCACAAGTACTCCTTTTCTTTTTGCGAATACAGACTAACACGGCTGTTCCTCTGAAACCTGTCAAAAGAAACTAAACCATCTGCTCAAGAAACTCCCTGAAGAAGCACAGGAACAAATCTATACAGACTAACCCCAAGACCCCCAACCAGGGGTATTCTATCTGCTACCCAAGATCCATAAACCTGGAAATCCTGGACCCCCCATCGTCTCAGGCATTGGCACCCTGACAGCAGGACTGTCTCCTCAGGCCCTACGCTACCAGCACTCCCAGCTATCTTCGAGACACCACTGACTTCCTGAGGAAACTAAAATCCTTTGGTGATCTTCCAGAAAACACCATGCTAGTAACTCTGGATGTAGAAGCCCTCTACATCAACATTCCGCACTAAGATGGAGTACAAGCCTTCAGGAACAGTATCCCTGATAATGTCAAGGCAAACCTGGTAGCTTTGTGTCATGGCAAACCTTTGTGACTTTGTCCTCACCCACAACAATTTCAGATGTGGGGACAATTTATACCTTCAAGTCAGCGGGACTGCTATGGGTACCCGCATGGCCCTACAGTATGCCCACATTTTTATGAATGACTTAGAACAACAGTTTCTCAGCTCTCGTCCCCTAATGCCCCTACTCTATTTGTGCTACACTGATGACATCTTCATCATCTGAACCCATGGGAAGGAGGCCCTTGAGGAATTCTAGCAGGATTTCAACAATTTCCACCCCACCATCAACCTCAGCCTGGACCAGTCAACACAAGAGATCCACTTCCTAGACATCCCGGTGCTAATAAGCGATGGTCACATAAACTCCACCCTATACTGGAAACCAACTGACCGCTATACTTACCTACATGCCTCCAGCTTTCATTCAGACCACACCACACGATCCATTGTCTACAGCAGGGTTGGCCAACCTATGGCTCGGGAGCCACATGCGGCTCTTCAGAAGTTAAGATGTGGCTCCTTGTATAGGAACAGACTCCGGGGCTGGAGTTACAGGTGCCAACTTTCCAATGGGCCGGGGAGTGCTCACTGCTCCACCCCTGGCTCTGCCACAAGCCCTGCTTCCACTTCACCCATTCCTGCCCCCTCCCCTGAGCCTGCTGTGCCCTCGCTCCTCTCCCTCCCCACCCAGAGCCTCCTGCACACCATGAAACAGCAGATCGGGATGTGCGGGGAGAGAGGGGGAGGTGCTGATGGGTGGGGCTGCTGGTGGTTTGGAGGTGCTGGGAGCTGATATGGGGCTGCTGATGTACTACTGTGGCTCTTTGGCAATGTACATTGGTAAATTCTGGCTCCTTTTCTGGCTCAGGTTCACCACCCCGGTCTACAGCCAAGCTCTAATATACAACTGTATTTGCTCCAATCCCTCAGAGACAAACACCTACAGGATCTCCATCAAGCGTTCTTAAAACTACAATACTCACCTGGTGAAGTGAAGAAACAGATTGACAGAGCCAGAAGGGTACCCAGAAGTCACCTACTTCAGGACAGGCCCAACAAGGAAAGTAACAGAATGCCACTAGCCATCACCTTCAGCCCCCAACTAAAACCTCTCCACCGCATCATCAAGGATCTACAAACTATCCTGAAGGACAATCCCTCACTTTCACAGATCTTGGGAGACAGGCCAGTCCTCATTTACAGACAGCCCCCCAACCTGAAGCAAATACTCACCAGTAACTACACACCACACAACAAAAACACTAACCCAGGAACCAAATCCTGCAACAAACCCTGGTGCCAATTCTGTCCACATATCTATTCAAGGGAACCATCATAGGACCTAACCACATCAGCCACACCATCAGGGACTCGTTCACCTGCACATCTACCAATGTGATATATGCCATCATGTGCCAGCAATGCTCCTCTGCCATGTACATTGGCCAAACCAGACAGTCTCTATGCAAAAGAATAAATGGACACAAATCTGACATCAGGAATTATAACATTCAAAAACCAGTAGGAGAACACTTCAATCTCCGTGGACACTCAATAACAGATTTGTGCTGGAAATGGCCCAACCTGATGATCACTTTAGATAAGCTATTACCAGCAGGACAGTGGGGTGGGAGGAGGTATTGTTTCATATTCTCTGTGTATATATAAAGTCTGCTGCAGTTTCCACGGTATGCATCTGATGAAGTGAGCTGTAGCTCACGAAAGCTCATGCTCAAATAAATTGGTTAGTCTCTAAGGTGCCACAAGTACTCCTTTTCTTTTTAGATTTAAAAGTGGCAATTCTTCAACAACAAAAAAACTTCAAAAACAGACTCCAACGAGAAACAGCAGAACTGGAATTAGTATTAAGACTAGGAGTGGATGGGTCACTACAAAAACTAACTTCCCCCTGCTGATACTCACACCTTCTTGTCAACTGTTTGAAATGGGCCACCTTGTTTTACATTGGCCTCATTAGCACTACAAAAGTGATTTCAACCCCTTCTTGTCAACTGTTGAGAATAGCCCACTTCCACCTTAATTGAATTGCCTCGTTAGCACTGACCCCCCACTTGGTAAGGCAACTCCCATCTTTTCATATGCTGTGTATTTATACCTCCTTACCTTATGTTCCTCTCCATGCATCTGATGAAGTGGGTTTTAGCCCACAAAAGCTTATGCCCAAATAAATGTATTAGTCTCTAAGGTGCCACAAGGACACCTTGTTGTTTTTGCTGATACAGACTAGCATGGCTACGACTCTGAAACCTGCTTCCAGGAAGAGTGTTTTTGTTTTTATCTAAATTTCTCTGTGGGTATGGTGTGAAAGTAACAGGGAAAGAAGAATGAGGTGACCAGACAGAGTGACATGCCCACTTTTTGTGTCCCCACTGGGCGAGGTAGCATTTAGGGTCCCTGTTCTGTCTCTGTGGAGAAAGTGACAGGTGAGAAGACAAGCGCCCTACATCCACACAGAGACATTTGAAATACAGGGAAAAGATGAGGGGATTAAAGGGACAGGTCCCTCCCAATGCCTCATTTCCCTGTTTTTTTCCCACTCTTTGTGGCTGTAGGACTAGTGGATTCTGATACTTAGTCCTCTCCCCTCTCCCCTCGATTTTTGTTTTTGTTTTCGTATTTTCTGCCTACAAATGGGTGGAAATGGAGGAAAACAGAAGGAGACGACTGGGAAGGAAATTCCAAAGCAGGTTGTTAAACTTTGTGGTGATTCATTGTTTGTCAGCTCTGAGGCTTGGTAACAATGAATTCCCCAGGGAACACTGAGGTGTTAAACTCCTCTATAGAACCCTTAGAAATTTTCCTGGCCACAATTTCAGCCCAATCACTTCTTGTTCTCTGCTCCCTAAGAGAAAGAGACAAATCTTAAAAGGAGCTTAGCACCTGCGACTGCCTTTGGCTTCCACATGTTTGATTCATCAACATTTTATGTCTCTACTTTAGATTGTTCTCATTAAGGCTGATGTTTGTTAGGTGGGGGAAATACGGTAAAGTCATGGTTTTCTCCCATCAATACCTGTACAATTCCTTAGTTTAGATTCACAGGGAAACAAACCAAAAACATAACAATACATAAAAATACATTCCTGGCACACATTCCTGGCACAGTATTTTCAATGTGAGTCACTTTATTTCTTACTTTCAAAAGGATTTTTAACCTCTTTGTAATGGATTTTAATGCATGAAGTTTGGAAAATTCCTGAAATACATGTAAAATACTGGGGGGGCAATGTACAAAAATATACAAACACACACATCCTTCTGTCCATCGCTTCTTGGGTGTGTTCTAGAATTCCCCTCTACACTAGGGCCCTCATCTGAAGTCAGTGGGAGGATTTCCACTGACTTCAAAGGGCTTTGGACCAGGCAATAGATGTTTGCTAGGTGTAAATATTCATATTGCAACTGCATGAAGGCAGGGATCTGTCAATTGTATTTCCTTGATGTGCCTTGGGAATTTTTATGCTGCTGTACAGATAATAAACATTATAATTAAGAGGTTACAGCACACACTTTATAAATGTCACTTGTATCAAAACAAGATTTCCACAGATGAGCATGTCACAATCTCCAGTGCCCTATAAATAGAGAAACTCCCAGTCTCCTGTCTAACTTGCAGTTTCTTCTCCTCAGTGACATTGAGTTCCTGGCCAAACGTTAGCCATGAAGATTCTTTACCTTCTTTTTGCTGTCTTCTTCCTGGTGGCGCAAAGCACTGAAGGTAAGATTTCCATGAATGAAGGGAAAATATAGAAGGACATGTGTGAGCCTGTACTAAGGTTGCCTAAATCTTTGTATCATAGTTTTTTCCAACTCTTCTTCTAAATAGCTCTAGTACTTACAGGGTTTATAGCAGATACTTAAAATTTAGCTGGGGAATAATCCTGGGGTCAGGAAGGTCCCTTTGATATGCCTATGAAAATCTGTACAGATGTGGTTGAACTATAACCTGTAAAAACTTCATCTAAATTCTATCTAGTGGGGTGCTTCTAGGATTGGTTCTTGGTCCCGTCCTATTCAATTTTTTTATCAGTGACCTGGAAGAAAATATAAACTCACTGTTAAATTTGCAGATGAAAAGAAATTTGGGGAGTGGTAAAAATTGAAGAGGACACAACTCTGATACAGAGTGATGTGGATCGCATGGTAAGCAGGGGGCAAACAAACAATACACATTTAAATAAGGCTAAATATAAATGCATACGTCTAAGAAAAAAGAATGTAGACATAGTTACAGAAGGGGTCACTCTATCCTGGGAAGCAGTGACTCTGAAAAAGATTTGGGAGTAAGTGGAGAATAATCAGTTGAATACGAGCTCCCAGTGTGAAGCTGTGGCCAAAAGGGCCAATTCAGTCTTTGGCTGCATAAACAGCGGAATATCAAGTAGGAATAGAGAGGTTATTTTACCTCTGAATTTGGCACAGGTGAGATCGCTGCTGGAAAACTGGGTCTTGCTCTGGTGTCCACAAATCAAGTCTGTTGCACCCGTGCATGGTTTAAAGGATACATTGGGCAGAATGCTTGTCAATCAAATTTGGCCCAGCTGCCCCTCCATCATTTTGGGGGACCTCCGCAAACTGCCTCTTTCATTCTTCCCCACCCCAGATAGCCCTGAGGAAAGACTGACCTGAATATCTGTGTGGACACAAGATATATCCTCTTCCTTTGGCCTGATCCCATGAAAATACAGTTTGTTCTAGTGGAGGGTGAACTAAGTTGGGAATCAGGAGAATATGAATTCGAGTCTAACTTCTGCTCACAAATGTTAATTACTTAGGGCTTTGATGTCCCTTATTATTAAGTGTTGTCTCACTCCCAGGAGAGAATACACAATCTGGGACTAAAACCCCAATCTTTAATGTGGCAAATCATTTTCTCAGTATTTTAGCAACACTGTCTCCCAGAAATAATCTGCTATATCTGTGTTCTGGGCTAGATTACTGCAAAGGCCATTGTGCTGAGTTGTAGCAGTTTCTGAAGAAATGACATTTCATCCGTATACATTATTATTATGTTATTTATGAATTAGCACCTAGGAGCCCCTGGTCATGGATTTGGACCCCATTGTGTTAGGTGCTCTACAAAGTACAGCTAAGACATACTCCCTACACCAAACATGTATAAGATGAGAGAAATTACATACAAATAGGGGGAGCTCCAGGAAGCAATGAGACATTACTGTTTAGGTCTTGAGTTTATGCCTGTGGGGATTGGATACTTTAATGAAAGCATAGCTAAAATCCAGTTTAAAATAGTCTAATCTAAATATCCCAAAGGGTGAGGTGATGGCCATTTGGGCTACATTTTCCAAAAGTCCAGCCTCTCTCCTATGACTATACCTGGCAACTGGGCAGGAAGAAACTATTCCTGAGTGCTGAGTTGTCACAGAATGTTTCTGCAGAGTCTCCCAGACCATAAGGCATTCAGACGTGAAGGGACTCGGTCAAACCCTTCTGTTCCTAAATGTTGCAACCATCCATCCCAGTGCTGAGCCGGTTCAACCCTGCTCAGCCAACCAGCATTTGTGATATTGCCTGGAACATCACTGTTACAAATAAGAAAGAGTCAGAACCGCAGCAGCAGCCACTAAGGGAAGTTGGCGATTCAGGCAGCTACCTGCTTCCTGTGCCTGCAAGGTGTGGGGCTGTGAAGGACATCCATGCTCAGTGCTGTGGTTCTGAAGTGTGCAGCCAGGGAGCCCGTGCTTCTGCTTAATTAACTTCCTCTGTTCTCTTCCTAGGGGCAGCCATTGAATGGGCAGAGAACTACAGCCATTTAAGTATTATGAAATATCAAGTAAAATGGGGCACAGGAAGATAATTGGGTTGTTTTATCTGGGTCTCAGTGAACGGGAAATTCATTAAAGCCCATCATGCTACAGCCACAGCTCTTGTTTCTCTGCTGTGTGAATGAAAATCATGATTCTTTTTTTTTTGTGTGTGTGCAGTTTCTAACCGTGGAATCATTGGCACTGCCATATGCCTAAGTAAGAAGGGTGCCTGCTTCCTTTTCCATTGTCCTCTCAATACAGTGCGTATTGGACGCTGTGGTCTGTTTTGGCATTGCTGTAGGTGGTAAGTTCAGGATTTTCACAAGGGAGATACTGCACTGTGAACAGAACTATTTCTCTCTCTTTTTTATGTATCCAAGCTATTGTTTAATGCTCTTGCAGGCTTCACACACAAGGCGCAGCCCAGGGCAGAGGGCAATGGAAGGTCCTGTACTACCCTGATTCTGAACTGCCTGGGTGCTTCTTTGACCCTTGTTGACTTCTCTTACTTACAGCTGCCTTACTGTGCTGGCCATGGCTGGTCCACAGCCCGGAGCATCTGTCATGCTCAGTGCTATAGAGATTGCTCTGCTGAGATCAGATAACATCCAGCACCATCTCCAGCACTAACCCTAAGACAGTGTTTGCAAGTAGGGCAGCAGAGGGCCAGTTATGCCTGCTGCGTGTTGGTCGTGCATTGGGGTGACTCTCCTCCAAACCCTTTTAGAGCCCCTGTGTGTTGCCAGAGCATTGGTAAGCCCTCTCAACAAAGGCAGTTTCCAATCTTTCTGTAATAACTCCATCCTCTCACTTGTCCATTTCTGGAACAGCCTCTTTCTTAGGGGAACATCAATGAATGTTCTACAAACGACAATGGGGTCTCTTTTTTTGAGTGTTTGAGCACAGTTCATTCAGGCATTTCTGGTGCTGAATGTGTTTGACACAAGTTCTATTCATTCCTGGGACATGGCTTCTGCCAAAAACAGAGGGATTCTTTGACTTGTAGTCAAGCAACCATGGGAACTGTAGGCTCCTGGAAGGCCTGTTTTTCTCAGTCTGAGGGGAATGGTAGGACTTGTTGTGAATCTCTCCGGTAAGTAGGAGTGAGGGAAAGAGCAGAAGTGCTGATACAGAGCAATCCGGGTCACCAGGTAAGCTGAGCTGAAGGACACAATATGGGCTTTAATACAGCTAAATATAAATGTATACATCTAGGAATGTAGACCATACTTATAGGATGGGGTATTCTATCCTGGGACACAGTGACTCGGAAAAAGATTTAGGGGTCATGTGGATAAACAGCCTAACATGAGCTTCCACTGTGATGCTGTGGCCAAAAGAGCTAATGTGATCATTGGATGAATAAACATGAGAATCTCAAGTAGGAGTAGAGAGGCTATTTTACCTCTGTATTTGGCACTGATGTGCCTGTTGCTGGAGTCCTGTGTCTGCCTCTTGTGCCCAAAATTCAAGAAGGATGATGGGTTCAGAGAAGAGCCAGAAGAACGATTTAAAAATTAGGAAGCATAGCTTATAGTGACAGACTCCACGAGATCAATCTATTTATCTTATCAAAGAGAAGATTAAGGGGTAACTTGATCACAGTCTATAAGTATCTACATGAGGAGAAGTATTTAATAATGGGCTATTCAATCTAGTAGACAACAGTATAAAATAATCCAAAGGCTGGAAGTTGAATCTAGGAAACTCAGACTGGAAATAAAGTGGACATTGTTGGTGATGGTAATTAACCTCTGGAAAAATTTATCAAGTATAGTGCAGGATTCTCCATCACTGACAATGTTTAAATCAAGACTGGATGTTTTTCTAAAACAATCTGCTCCAGATATTATTTGGGGAAAAACGGTAAGGCCTGTGTTATATAGGAGGTCAGCATGCTCAAATTAATGTTGCAGGAAGGACAGGACCCACAGAAGCAGTAGAGTGGGGGGTCAGATCTTCCCAGCCACAAAAACACAAGGGAGTCAACTTGCTGGGAGCTACATGTGAGCAACTGCAGTGCTGCTCTCCTGGCTCATTCGCTGAACATTCTCAGAGCTCCATGCTATCACTAGACCGAGCTGCTAGCATGGAACGGCCACCAGCATGGTCAGGCTTTGGGCTTCTATGAGCTGGGAGGCAGAACTGGAATTTCTATGCACTCTGAAGAATAGAATTGATTGTGTAAATAAGTATTTGTTCTTTAAATGTTGCTATAGACAAAGGTGTATTTGTCAGAAATATTGTACATGGATGTGAGACTTTATGTATTTTTGTTTTATTTTTCTATATATAACAAAATTTGTCTTTTTAATTTTGATAAAAATTTCAATGAAAAAATCTTTGCAGCAGTTCCAATATTTAATTTGATGGTTTTTTTAAATGTCCCAGATGAATTTATTTTTTCTGGTTGTTGCTTTGACTGTGTAGAGTGTTAATAGTCAGGATTTTTTAAATAAAATTGAGAATCTGCCTTCTTTACTAGAGAGTAAGGGGTAAAGGGAGGGGAGATCCATGTTCAGAAATCTTGTTTATTTATCAGGTAGGTCAGAGAGGCAGCCAGTTCACCTGTTTAGATATATCTGACTATCCTCATTAAAACTCTGTAGCAGAATGTAAAATACAGAAAACACCTGTTCTTGTGTTAGCCAGGAATATCTGTACTCACCATTCAGTGATGGACACAGTCCTGCTGTGCCTTTGATTTGAAAGTAAATGTCACATTTTCCTTTTTTAATGGCTATAAACACAGAATCTAAGAGTTTCTTTCATTTTTGCAGCAATAAGCTTAATTGATGGCTCCAGAGATTGTGAATGCAGGATCTCTGGGAATCTGGCAGAGGACGCCTTGCTTCTGAAATCATTGGAGCCTTTTCATCTGGGCTGTAAAGAATCTTGTGACCTGGAGAAAACCCACAAGGGAGCCCTAGTATTACCCATAATGACTTGTTATTCTCCTTTTAATAAAAGTAACTTCTTGTTGTGGCTGTGTACTGCTGAAACCTGAGTGGTGTGCAGGGGCTCTTTAGCTATTTCTTTTCCATAAAAATCCATTTATTTTTTTCCTCTTGAAATTAGAAATAAATAAAACAAAGGGTCACTATTGTATGTTAAATCCACCAGGGGTGTTCCGAGACTGGGGAACATACATATTTTTATGTTTCAGTCAACTCACTTGGGTAATCTTTACCTATTCCGTACACCTTTCACAAATCCATTTAGTTTGTGTTGTTGTTAGAGGAGTTGGGTCCAGTTACAGTTTGATTGTGTGGTGTATGTCCACCTCGGCACCTCAACCCTCCCTCTGCTCCGAAACCTTCCCATCACCAGTTCCCCTTCACTTGTGGCAGAGCTTCCAGACATGGCCCTGGGCAGCAGGTTCTCTTGCAGGAAAATAACAGCACAAATCCTCCAAACATTTCACTTTGCAGGTCGGACCTCAAGGAGACTGAGACATTCCCTCAAACAAGTCCACACAGAAGAGAACAAACGAAATCAGGTCAGGTTGTTTTAAGGGCTGAGGCCTTAAAGTTAAGGGGCAAAGTGGTGACTTGATTACAATAGATAAGTACCTACATGGGGAACAAATAATTGGATCTTCAATCTCGCAGACAAAGCTATAACAGAATCCAATGGTAGGAAGTTGGAATTAGACAAATTTAAACTGGAAATAAAGTTTTTAAAGTTGAGAGTAATTAACCACTGGAACAATTTACCCAGGGTCGTGGCAGATTCTCCATCACGGGCAATTTTTAAATCTAGATAGGATGGTTTCTAAATGATCAGCTCTAGGAATTTTTTGGGGAAATTCTATGGCCTACATTATACACAGAGCTGTAACCAGGGCAGGGTATGCGAGGCAGCTGCCCATGGCTCAAAGCTGCAGGGGTGGAAAAATGATGAAAAGAACTGGTTTGGCAGGGGAGCAAATATGCTTGGTCTCCCCCTGGGTGCTAAATGCCTAGTTACGGATCTGATCGTACAGGAAGTCAGACTAGATTATCACAATGGACCTTTCTGGCCTTAGAATTCATGAATCTATTAATTCTGCTTCCCATTACGCTTGTATCGTAAGTGTACTGGTGCAAAACTGGCATAAGAGAGGTCAGAACTGGGCCCATGATATTCCACACAAAGAGGTTAGAATAAGTTTACAAAAGCGAAATGTCTGCACTGGTTCAATCTCAAATCTTAAATGCCTTACCCGTTCCTGCCCCAACAGTGGTCAGAAATTAACCACTGCCGTTAGATCATTCACAAGAAGTTTAGCAGGGTAGGCTCTATGTGGAAAATCTCATCCCAGACTTAACTAGGCAGATGCTATGGCTCTCCATGATTCTCTTTGTTGCACTGTCACCGAAGTCCAGCAGGCTGAGCTGTGCTGGTTCCTAGTGCAAGGCTGTTATTCGAGATGGAGGACCAGCTTTCCTTAGCCACCTCGGTCTTGTGGTTAGCACTCAGGACTGGCAGCCACGGGTTAAGTAAAAGGCATTTGAGAAATGTATCTAGATTCCCCCTACCTTAATAAGGAGACATTAATCTCTCCCTTCCACAGATGTACAGAACTTCTCAACCCCCACATCGAACTGGACATTAGGAGGGCATGGTTGGGGGGGATAAGAGGGGCTGGGCAGTGGGAAGTGTTTGAGTCCTTTCTTAGAGTTAGGGAGGGTTTGATAGCAAGGAAGTGGGAGTCAGGGGCGTGTCCGTGGTGTGAGGACTCAGGAGAAATTTCAGGCCCTGGTTGTGTCAGCTGGAAATCAGGTGACCGATGTCTTTCCGAGGGGTTCATGTTGATTGCTAAAAAAGCTGAGGTTTTTTTTTTTTAGCTTGGGGTAATTAATGCATCTGAGCTATCCCAAGGTAAAACACTGTGAACACAAGGCAATATACTTGGACCACAAGGTACCTTTGGCAAGGTCAACCAGTTGTCTTAACTGGGCCCAGAAGTGTACCTTAACTGTGAACCCTACTGCATAATGTAGGGAAAATTCATAGTGTCACAATAACATATAACAATAAATGTTGATGGGAAAAGGTGTAAAAGTGAGATAGACAGTGACTGAATTACTCCAAAGAAAAAGACCATCTGATATAACTCAAGGACTGTGTTAAGATCATGCCTGGTAAACAAAAGAAGTGTGGGACCAGAAATCAACGAACTGAAAGTGATGTGTTGGAGACTACATCTAATTGATGGACAAAACAAAAAGGGGATGGGCTATTCCACCCACCACCATATTGGGTTTTTTAAAAGGCAAAAACTTTTGGAGGAAAATTAGCTGAAGAAAAAACAGCTGCCCGCCAACAGCCACTTCTGCAAGCTTTCCTATCTTGGCTGCCTACCCCCACCATTTCCTGGAACCTTGGGTTCGAGCATGACACCATTGTTCCTTCTTCGGCTTATCCTGAGAGATATTTTGACCAGACCAGGCCAGAGAGAGTGATTCAGATGACATCACCATCTCCACCAGCTCCAGCTAAATCCCAGATAAGAGATTTTGTCAACCCCACCTCTGTGGTTGTTTCCTTCCCCACTTTCTTTTTTCTCTTTCCCAACCCTCGTTTGCCATCTGTTTAATAAGCATCTGGCTTAGCCTGTCAAGACGGAATATTTTGCAACACAGCTTTGAGTGTGTGACCGGAAAGAGGCAGTAAATCAATGCCCTAAACGGCCCGAGGTGGTATAACTTCGCCAGGTCTCTGAGTGGCTGATGAGACCATGTGTTTTGCCGATGTTTCTCTAGCAATGTAGCTGCAAGTGAAAGTCTACACCAGAGACTATATTTTTTTATCTTTACACTTCTTTGTTTTTTCCATCTTGCGTGTGTTTGTCTTTTTTTTTTCTTTTAGGAAAAGAGATTGGAATTTAACAACAGTAACAATGACAGCTCCAGCTCATCTCAACTAACTTCTGCTTTCCCAAAAGAGCAGTTTTTTCCATCTTTAATACCATCAAAGAGACTGTTAAACAAGTGTTTTTATTTCCTTTCTAAAGACTTTCTTCATCTAAATGGAAAGGGAACAAGGAATGTTGCTAAAATGGAAGTCTTAGTTAGTGCTTTACATTTCAAATATTTTACCTGTTTTTCCTTCTTTTCAGTATCCTTCATACTGAGTAAAATAAAATAATAATGGTGTGCTTGTCATGGTCCTAAGCAGGCTGTGATCTCTGTATACCAAATCTCAAACTTTGTTTAACAGTGTTACATATTGAACAGTTACTGGGTCATGTTAATACCTTTGTCTCTTTGGGCCCATGTATTCCATCTACATTATCCGTGACTTGGTGAGTTTACCTCACAATAAAATTAAAGTGTTTTGTCTTCACTGTGTTTTTTTTACCTTGAAATAGCTTATGTGCCTTCGTTACCCTGAGGTAAAATACAACTCTTTTAGCAATGAAGATGAGCCCTTAATTATATCTCATGCTGACTTTGGGGGCACGGTCAATGAATCCCAGCCCATGCCAAACACAGTGGGTACAAAGAAAAGCAGGACTTGTGGCACCTTAGAGACTAACCAATTTATTTGAGCATGAGCTTTCGTGATGAAGTGAGCTGTAGCTCACGAAAGCTCATGCTCAAATAAATTGGTTAGTCTCTAAGGTGCCACAAGTACTCCTTTTCTTTTTGCGAATACAGACTAACACGGCTGTTCCTCTGAAACAGTGGGTACAGTTAGGTGATAACTGCATTGCTCTTGTGAGAGTTTGTTCTGTGAGCCTCTTCCCAAGGACCTGCCAGCATGCAGCTTCTTCTGCTCAAGGACTGATTTTTGTGCTGCTCCAGAGTCCTTTATGTTAAAACTCTGGTTTCCACTATTTCTTCTTCTTCTTTTATTATTAATTAATTATTAATTATTAATATTATTATTATTACGGTTTAGAGGCATCCGACTTGATAAGAGCCCCATTGTGCTAGGCACTGTACATTGTAAATGAAAGTCTCTTCCACAAAGAGCTTACTGTCAAGATTGACAAGACAGGCAAAGATAAGATCATTATCCTCCTTTTACAGACAGGGAACAGGGGCCCCAGGGAGATGAGGTGACTTGTCTGACATCACACAAAAAGTCTGTGGCGGAAGTAGGAACTGAGCCTGACTTTGTCTGTCTCAGTCTAATAGGTGAACCTTAAGATCATCCTTCCTGACGATACTTGACACTGTGGCCATTACTGTCCATGATGTCTGACCTCAACCCTGGCAAATCAAAGAATAAGAGCAGAATCTCTGTGGAGAGGCTAATGGAGCCACAGGCAGGAGCAGCACATGGGTTTGGCGAGAACAAGCCCTGCCAGACACACCCGACTGTGCTATTTGCAGAATTATATAATTAGTGGCTGAATAGCATGCAATAGATGTCACGTGGTTGAATTTCTCCAAAGCATTTACTACAGTCAAAAGGACACTGTCTTTTAACTTCAGTAGGCACTGGAACAGGCCCAGATTTAGAAGGTGTAGTCAGAGTGTAGCTTGTCCAGGGTAATGATGGCACAGAAATTATGGAATTCATTAGTACTAATAATGTCATAGACATCCATGAAGAGGCCAGAATCCTTGGTGTAACTTAGGCCAAAGACTTTAAAACACAGCAAGTGGCAGAGATTGCTTCTAAATTTATCTTTTTTTCTTCTTCCATATTATAAGCTTTGTGCCTGGAAGTTCATAATAAAGATACAGGTTTCAGAGTAGCAGCCGTGTTAGTCTGTATTTGCAAAAAGAAAAGGAGGACTTGTGGCATCTTAGAGACTAACAAATTTATTTGAGCATAAGCTTTCGTGAGCTACAGCTCTTACTTGATATGACAGTGTAATTTATCATTTTATTAAAGGGGAAAAGAAATGTAAATGTTGTCCAATAAAACGTAAGAAACTTTATAGACATTTGTAAATATGCTGAGGGTTCTGTAAAAAGGGCCTGCAATCTGAGGAAGCCTGAAATTTACCAAAGTGACCTGGCTTTCCAGAGCATTGCAAACACTGAGGACAGGTCTGTCTCTTTAAAACACAATTGTGATTAATTAAAATATTTATGTCTGGTTAATAATTAATAAAAGTATATTTTATTTTTATATTGTTTTATATTGCGGGAGGTGATACACTCAGCTGGTATGTTGAGAAGCCAATGAGAAGTGAAAATCTGTAAGATGAATCCAACTGAAATGTTAGAAAGTCTAAAGGACCATGAGGCCTGATCAGCTGTTCATTTCCAATTGCACAGAGACAGCTTAATATATGAGTTGAACCTACTAATTTACAATGAAAGCATAAAGAGAATTACCAGGTACTAATAGAAAACTACAGGGGGGAGGGATAGCTCAGTGGTTTGAGCATTAGCCTGCTAAACCCAGGGTTGTGAGTTCAATCCTTGAGGGGACCACTTAGGGATCCAAGGCAAAAAAAAATTGGGGATTGTGCCTGCTTTGAGAAGGGGGTTGGACAAGATGATCTCCTGAGGTCCCTTCCAACTCTGATAGTCTATGAGAAGAACATACAGTTCTTTTGTCTTTGTACTCCATTAATTGTTACCCACATTACTGGAGGTGAACCGAGCCAATGAGCCAAATGACTTGATGTTGCTGCCTGATGAGCTGTGGGAAAAAATGACACAATCATCAAGGACTGTGAAAAGACTTCACCTAAAGTTTCCCTCCTGCCTTCAGAATGGACATTTTCACAGACAGCTCAAACTGCTGACAGAGAAACTCCCACTTGGGGAAGGGCAAGGGCACAGGTCTCTACAGCCTAGGGGCTCACTTTCATTTTGTTTTATGTTCCTAAAAGATCATGCTTCGGAGTTTCAGCCAGGGGTCAGGAAAGGGTTTCCCCCCAGTGTACAGTGTGTGTGTGTGTGAGAGAGGGTGTGTGTGGTGGGGGTTTCTTTCCTCTGAAGCATCAGGGTTGGCCACAGCTGGAGATGGGACATTGCGTGAGTGGGCCATGGCTCCAAGGTGGCGCTGAGCATCCTCTTGCTCAGGTCCTTGGCAGGCTGGTTCTTGCTCACATGCTCAGGGTCTAACTGTTTGCCATACTTTGGGTCAGGAAGGAATTTTCATCCAGGTCAGATTGGCAGTGACCCTGGGGGGTTTCACTTTCCTCTGCAGTGTGTGGGTGCGGGTCACTTGGCAAGATTAAATGGATATTCCTCACTTAATCATCTCCCTGCCATTGCGGGGACCTCAGGCATCGGTGCACCTGTGTCCCGCTTATACTCTCCCAATGGCACATGACAATCTAATCTGCTGTGGGCTGCAATACTTTGATCTGATTTCAGTTGTTGGGGTTCGCGTGCAGGAGCTGGGTTGTGCTGGTGGCCTGCAATACACAGCAGGTCAGACTAGATGATGTAGTGGTCCTTTCTGGCCTTAAACTCAGTGAAGCTTTGATTATTATGCTAGTCCAGGATTTTTTTATAATCAAACCCTATTTCCACCTATTATTATTATGAGAGATTCAATGGGGAGTTACATAATATCTTTTTTTTGGACTAACTTCTGTTGGAAGGGACAAGCATTTGAGCATCATACAGCTCTTCCTCAGGTCTGGAGGTAAAGTCACACCCCACCAACACCACTGTACAATGCTTCTGGGCCCAGACCCCTCAAGGAGAAATAGTCTGGGTTTTCCCTAAACCTTTCTCCTCCCAGGCACTAACTATTCCCCAAGACCATCTTCTGTGCACTCAATAGGTTGTTTTGATTATTCCAGACACATGGAAATGGGTAACCAGCCTCTCAGGCTGCCCTAGAGGTCCAGTCCCCCACTGCACCATGAAAGGGGGTGGAAGAATTCCATGGCTAGCAGGGCTGGAGATAGTGGAGGTCAGCCCCCTGCAGGCCTGGGCCTTGCCAAAAGGTGGGGAGTCTGCATCACTTGCCCCTACTGATCCTGCTGCTCTGTGCATTGGGGGCCCCAGAGACTGCAGATGGAGGTCATACAGGGGCTAAGGGGGAGAGGGAGACTATTGTGGCCTCTGATAGAAGATTAAGGTAAGAGAGGAACCAAGCCTAAGAGTTTGGTGTCCGGGGATGGGGGGAAGAGTCACAGGGACATGGAGGGATGGAGACAGGTGGGTAAGATGAGGCCAGAATCAAATGTAAAGGACAAGGGATTGGGATCCCCTGGCAGCCATCACCTTGAGGGATTGAGGCTGCTACAGGCCCTGACCTCAGGCAATAAGTAGGGCCCGCCTGTGGGGTTGGAACACGGAGCTGCTGCCTGAGGGAACTAGGAATGTGGGAGGAGTGGGGAGGTGGGTGCTGGAGATCTGGAGGAAACCAGGCTGAGCTGACCCCTTAGTGTGGGGATAAAGTGGGAAGCTGGGACTTTGAAGGTGGAGGCATATGACTGTCTGACAAGGGAAATAGGAGTGAGGCGTTAGAACTGGGCAGGCTCGCCGACAGCAATTCTGGGCCCCAGGGCAGAACAGTCAATGGCCCCCCTGGAAAGGGATGGCTGAGGTTTACAACACTGCTTTTTATCCTCTTGATAATACATCAGAACTCACTATGCATCAGTTGTGGCATTGCCTGATCTAGTTAACTTTTCTTTTTTCCAGTTACAGCGACGGTATTAAACAAATTGTGAGCCTAAATGTAAGATGTAGAATTTCATAGAATCATAGAATCATAGAATATCAGGGTTGGAAGGGACCTCAGGAGGTCATCTAGTCCAACCCCCTGCTCAAAAGCAGGACCCATCCCCAATTAAATCATCCCAGTCAGGGCTTTGTCAAGCCTGACCTTAAAAACTTCTAAGGAAGGAGATTCCACCACCTCCCTAGGCAACGCATTCCAGTGTTTCACCACCCTCCTAGTGAAAAAGTTTTTCCTAATATCCAACCTAAACGTCCCCCACTGCAACTTGACACCATTACTCCTTGTCCTGTCCTCTTCCACCACTGAGAATAGTCTAGAACCATCCTCTCTGGAACCACCTCTCAGGTAGTTGAAAGCAGCTATCAAATCCCCCCTCATTCTTCTCTTCTGCAGACTAAACAGTCCCAGTTCCCTCAGCCTCTCCTCATAACTCATGTGTTCCAGTCCCCTAATCATTTTTGTTGCCCTTCGCTGGACTCTCTCCAATTTATCCACATCCTTCTTGAAGTGTGGGGCCCAAAACTGGACACAGTACTCCAGATGAGGCCTCACCAATGTCGAATAGAGGGGGACAATCACGTCCCTCGATCTGCTCGCTATGCCCCTACTTATACATCCCAAAATGCCATTGGCCTTCTTGGCAACAAGGGCACTCTGCTGACTCATATCCAGATTCTTGTCCACTGTCACCCCTAGGTCCTTTTCCGCAGAACTGCTGCCTAGCCATTCGGTCCCTAGTCTGTAGCTGTGCATTGGGTTCTTCCGTCCTAAGTGCAGGACCCTGCACTTATCCTTATTGAACCTCATCAGATTTCTTTTGGCCTCCAATTTGTCTAGGTCCCTCTGTATCCTATCCCTGCCCTCCAGTGTATCTACCACTCCTCCCAGTTTAGCATCATCCTCAAATTTGCTGAGAGTGCAATCCACACCATCCTCCAGATCATTTATGAAAATATTGAACAAAACTGGCCCCAGGACCGACCCCTGGGGCACTCCACTTGACACCGGCTACCAGTAACAAAATTTGTTACTTTGAATTATATTTAAATTAAATAAATACATTATAGAATGAAATTAAATAATGTATACAACATTTAAAGAAGCACAAAGTACGAAAACACCTAAAGTATCAAGTAGGCTAATTAAACACCTAATCATGATTCATGTGTAATCTAAAATCAAGGAAAACATGGATATACAAGATGTCACTGAATATGACCAACAAAGTTAAAATATACTATATTTGTGCTGCTGGTACTGTGGGACATCAACACCCAGAGCAATGAGGAGGCAGTAGGCATGTTGCACCACATCTACCAGGAGATCTCCAAGGAGGCGGCCAGGTGTGAAAGCAGAGGGAAAACCCTCGTTTCCTGACTGAGTGGTGTAGGTGACCTTTCATCCTGTGCTCGTTATATCAGCTCGTCAGCCAGTGGAGTAGTATGTCCAGAAATGACAACGCATCAGTTTAAGGTTTTATATCTGTGGGTTGCCCTAAAAGCAGTGGGAAAGTATATTTTTTTTATGATTTTGAGTGCATGCAGGAGACCAGTGTGCACATACCCAATGACACCTTTGTACTGTGCTTAAGCACAAAGCAGAACTCATGGGATTTTAAGGTGAAGAATGTATTTTGGCTTCTCAACACCATTATGGCTATATAGTTTCAGGAGTAAGTGTTCATAACACCCAGCTCCAAAGGTTATAAAGTTTACTGTGTTAGACAATTGTTAATGGAAAAATTGAAAATAGACCTGATGGTTCAGAAAGTTAGACTATGAGTGCGATGGTGAAAGCCTTGAACCAATATTTTATTGACTGTTTAAACTTTTTACTCATGAAGTTCAGTAAGATGCTTCAGACCATGGGTTTTTAGGGTTCCAAAGACTGTTTTCCGCATTTCTTTAACATTTTAAACAAAAAAAAAAATGTGATGGGTGTATTGGGGAACAATTGAATACAACTGAATACCCTAAACTAAACTGAAGTACTAAGCACTTCAAAATCAAAATTACTAACAAGGCTTTTAATGATTTTCAAACATGATGCTGGACTTTGAATAAAAGGTCACCTGAAAACCCAAAGTTGGAAAAGATAAGGAAATGCTGACATTAAAGTTCATGGTGTTCCCCCAACTCTCCTATTAAAACAATGAATAAGGATGGTATCCATGTGTCACTGTGCCTCATATACAGCATCACAACCCGATACACATAAACTGAATTATGCTATTGAAATATGAAGACGAAGAATTGCAGAATGGTAAAAAGGAGGGTTTTTGTTAGTTTAATAGCTCATATTTATGGACAGTGAATGAGTATGAATAGGGTAATACTTATGCCAAGGCCTTGGCCTACCTTTTGCCATACATGAGTGTTGTCTTGCCTATCTTTTTCTTTTTATATAGCCTTGTTTAGATAATACTCACAGCGGATAAGACAAAGGTGATGTTTTGTTACTGTGTTGGAAGACTGGGATAAGAGCAAGTTAATTAGTCTAATAAAATTCACAAAATATCACACTAAAAGTCCCTGTGTTGGGAAAAACAGGAGTGAGTTGACATGAAGACATAATGATATGAAAATACTATAGATAGCAAAAGCTGTGTAAATTGAAGCTTGTGCATGCCTATTGTATGGGGTACAGAAAACACATGTTAATGTTGATTAGAGGAAAGGTAATGAATATGTAATGTGAAAAGGTATAAGAAACCAATGAATAAGGACCCAAACTGGAGAAATACCAGACCGGAAACTGAAGGAATGAGATTAAAGGACCAGATGAGAGGCTAGGATGACCATCATGAAGTGCAGAACAGCTACTCAGTATCTCGGAACTTGATAATTTGGGACCCTACCTTTTCTGCCTTTTCTGTTTATTCTCTGTCAAAAATATACAATCAGACACTATAAATGACAATAATTCTGTCTGAAAATTTATAAAGAAAGCTGAAAATTAAGCCTAAATCGGGTGGACTCATTACATAGCTCTGGTCTACACTACAGAGTTAGATCAATGTAAGGCATCTTACATCAACCTAACTCTGTAAGCATCTACACTGAAATGTTGCTCCTGAAATGTAATTAGCCCGCTACACTGACTTATTTCAGAGTAACAGCTGTGTTAGTCTGTATTCGCAAAAAGAAAAGGAGTACTTGTGGCACCTTAGAGACTAACCAATTTATTTGAGCATGAGCTTTCGTGAGTGAGCTGTAGCTCACGAAAGCTCATGCTCAAATAAATTGGTTAGTCTCTAAGGTGCCACAAGTACTCCTTTTCTTTTTACACTGACTTAATAACTCCACCACCACAAGAGGTGTAGCACTTAGATCAATGTAGTTAGGTTGATGTCATGTTAGTGTAGACACTGCATAGCTTACATCAATTGTTGCTGCCTTTCAGAAGCTATCCCACAATGCCCCACACTGATAGTTAAATCAGTGCAAGAGCTCCTGATGAGGATACGCACCACTGACACAAGGAGTGCAGCATGGACATGCACAAGCAATTTAATTACTGAGGTGGCTGTATGTCGACGTAATTTCGATCGACATAATTCTGTAGTGTAGACAAACCCCCAGTTTCCCACTTTACAGGCCTATGCCTAAAGTGGAGAACTATGGGTTGACTATATGCTGCCTGAGGAGAAAGCAGAGTTTCTGGAGTGGTATCAAATTAATCAAGGTCACACATTTGACATACGAAAAAGCTGATACATTATTGTTAGGAGGATGTAAAATTTTGAGTCAAGCCTGCATCCTCTACAGACACAAAATTACAGAGATGCCTGTGATGGAAAGTCTTAAAGAGCAGGGTGATCGCTTCATTTTGGTTAAAGAGTCTATAGATCCAGTGGGCCTCAGTCTGCATGGTTATGTACAGGCTTCGATTTTTAAAGTCCTTTACCACAGGGCTTCACCCTCCAGACAACTACCATAGGCCAAAAAACAGATATTCTACCCAGCTGTCTAGTGGCTTATGTATACAGCCCATAAAGAAAATATATGTATTTGGCATGCCGTAAATATGGGGAGTTTCAAGAGGGCCTACTTTCTGGATGGCTAAGCAGTCATCAATGGTAAATCCACGGCTTTCGATTTTAACAGCTGTTTTTTTTTCATGGGGGTGCCTTGGGGGTGCTATGGGTGTGCAAAGGTGCAGAACCCTCAGGTCAGCCAACCTTTAGTCAGCTTTATTAGCAGATTCAGTTTAGAGCAGACTTTCTGGAAAGGCCAGGGTATGTAATCAGAACCCTAGGGGAGCACCAGTGGACAGCCATGGTAGAATCAAACAGGGAGTTTGTAGAATTCCTAACCAACACACAGGTGCCTCAGCCTCTGGTGCTGAGATGCTCTTTTCAAGAGAAGGACTAACTACTATCTTTGTAACATTGTAAGTACATCTGTCTATATTATAAACCTGAGGCTGGTGAGCAAAGCCACTATTATGAATGTACCAGTCTGTACCTGTGTGTAAACAAGACCAAGGAATACCCTATTGGAACCCCCAAATCCTTTGTGACAAATTTGGCCTGAGCTCAAACTGTTTTGGAATTGCCAAGGTAAAAATATCCTCCCAGAGTACCCTGTTTCCCAGTGTTACCTGTCAGGGCAGATGGCAAACTCGTGTTCCCTCGCGTTCAGCCTGGCATGTGCTAAATCCAAATAGCAGCTGCCTTGCACCCATGGTAATGAGGAGAGGGCCCTCATAGGCTGCTGGCGCACAGTGGAATTGAACCTGGCTATAAAGAAGGTGTACAGGTTGACCACAAGTGACAAAGTCTGGTATTTTTCTAAAAGTTCGGACAAGTTATTTCCAGAGCAAATTAAATTACACCTCTGTCCAAAATAAGAGGTGTCAGGGTTTTGCATCTTGTGTATGGACATGGAAGAACAAAACCAATACATTAATGATTTCTATAAGAAGGAAGCCACTCTTTTACACAGAGATGAAATTACTGTGATCCTGGCTAAAATGTGAATTCCTAAATTGGCTCTAATCTCCTTATGGATCTCCGAATACCAGTCTTGTGAGATCTTGACAAACATTGTAAGTATGTCTTTTCCCCATTTTATGAGGTTTCTTCCTATGTATTTATGAATGATGAAACAACTTGTGTGTGTTGGAGATATGTAAAAAAGCATTATACAACCTCTGCAGACACCAGCATTTTCATAGCTGCTTTCAGAACTGCTTTCAGAACTAGAACTCTACAAGCTGTTAGTCAAGTTACAGGAGCACTACCCTGTACCATGACACAGAATGCGATATTTGTGAGTCATGAGAAAGCGGGGAAACCTCCTCTGGGTGATTACTTAAGGGATCTGACAAGAGAGATTCTGACGGATCAGCACATCACAGGGTTTGTTTCAGCAGGACCAAAAACCTATGGGTACAAATTGTCCAGGGGAAGGTCTGAATGAAAATTAAAGGGGTTCGACTGATTGTGGAGAATAATGAAAAGATCAGCTTTGAGAATTTGGACCCCACACCAGAAGTTAAGGACAATGAGAAGGAGTTTTTAAAGTATATTAGGCCCCAAAAGAATCCTAACTATGGTACTTGTCCATTGCTTGATGGAAATGGTAGAATTATCAGTAATAATGTAGAAAAGGCAGAAGTGTTCAATAAATATTCCTGTTCTGTATTTGGGGGGAGGGGGGAAAAATGATGTCGTCATATCATATTATAACACTCTTTATATTCCACTAGTATCTCAGGAGGCAGTTACACAATAGCTACTAAAGTTAGACATTTTTAAATCAGCCAGTCCAGATAACTTGCATCCAAGAATTTTAAAAGAGCTCACCAAGGAGCTCTCTTCCGGTACAATGGAAGAAAGCTAATATTGTGCCAACATTTTAAAAGGGTAAACTGGATGACCCAATTAATTACAGGCTTATCAGTCTGAAATTGATCCTGGACAAGATAATGGAGTGGCTGATAAGGGACTTAATTAATAAAGAATTAAAGAAGGGTGTGACATTCCCCTCTGGTGTTATCTGGACCGGTGATCTGCTAGGTCACTCCAGTCCTTGACTCTGGGAGCCAGCCTTACCCTGCTTTGCTGTGAGAACCTCCACTTCTGGGCTGTTCACGCACAGCCCCTGGCATGTAAGCTGCTCCTTGGACTGTGCAACCGAATGACACTACCCAATATCTCTGGTCCCAGACAAAACCCTAGGAACCTCCATCTTGCAGGATCCAGTTATGCCTGGTGGACACTGCAAGCTTAGATGAGTTCATCAATTTAACAAAGAAATTGATATGTACTAGGCTTGTTCTCCCAAGGGGAGTCTCTGACATGCTTCAAACCAAACACACTGCTTCAGGTAGAATAAACAAACAAATTTATTAACTACAAAGATAGATTTTAAGTGATTATAAGTCAAAGTATAACAAGTCAGATTTGGTCAAATGAAATACAAGCAAAATGCATTCTAAGCTGATCTTAAAACTTTCAATGCCCTTACAAACTTTGATACTTCTCACCACAGGCTGGCTAGTTGCTCTTCAGCCAGGCTCTCTCCTTTAAGCAGTGATGTAGCTTCTCCACTCCTGTCTGTTTCTGGCAAGTCTTTCAATGATTCCCCAGCTGTGCCCCAGGTTTTTCAGCTCAGCTTCCACAGCTCTTCGCCATGTTGTTTTCTGGTGACTTAATTTTCGCTTGCCTAAATACATGAATGTTTCTACATTGGTGAAAACATGATCCTCTATCCGTACTGGTGATGGCGAGGCAAGATTAAAGGTCCTGATATTTATCTTATAGTGGCTGATTTTCAGTCCAATTTGCTGGCTGAATGCAAGACTGAATTAGACGGATTTAAATGGCAGGCACACAGCACTGCCAGTGTTACATGGGACATTCTCACCTAATTAGGAATAGTATAATTATTTAATAATGGGAATGCTTGGCACTCATTAGCACCTTCCCACCAGGAAGATCCAAACTCTTCCCACACATGAATTAACCTCACAATATCTCTGGCAGGCAGATAAGCAAAATACCTGCTGTTGTAATTAAGCCATGTGCTGCATCCCAGAATTAATTGTAACCCTATACTTACCAAGTGAAAATGGAAATTAAAAGCAGATAAATAACATATCAGAAATAAACACTCATTGCAGAACTTCTGGGAGTCACAAACCTCTTCCTGTATTGTGACCATTCCTTGTTAGGCAGCTGTCACACAGACCTGAGTATGCAATATGATATGGCAGCAAAAAGGGCCATTGGAGTGCTGGGGCAGCATTCACAGCAGCATCACATCTCGGTCCCTCCATCTGGAATATTGAGTTCAGGTCTGAACCCTGCCTTACCTGAGAGATATTGACAAACTGGAGAGAGTTCAGAGATGACTGAAAAATGGAGGGGTTGAAATGGAATTTAAAACAGAGACTGTACATGTATCGCTTGGCAAGTCAACCTCTAAAGCAGGGTGGGGCAATGCTAGCAGCCTATAGATATTTAAAGGATGTTAACACCAAGCTGGGAGAGGAATTATTTAGCCCAATAGAAGGATGGGGTCTACTGAGAAGCAGTGGGTTGAAATTAAGAAAGAGAATATTTGGGCTGAATCTCAGTAAGATCTCATTGAGCTTGGTGACATCTGGGAGGAGGCAAAAAGAGTCTCCACAAGGCAGACCCCGGTACTGGCTCCCTGGCAGCTGTGGCAGCCAGGCCTTATGGTCCCTAACTTTATGTTTCATGCCCTCCAGCGCTCAGGGCCCTCAGCACTCAATCACTGCTGGATCTTCCTCCATGTGGGCAACATTTTTGACAGGAGTCTGTTTCTCTGTGTATCTAGGCCATGGACAAGTGCCCAGGGGATCTCGTTTCATGCAGGCGTGGCCCTACCCTGATCTCTAGGCCATTGGCAACTATTGAATATCTAGCCTTAAATGTGCCATATTAAGAAGCATTCACCATTTCCTGGGAGAGGGGAGTGGGAGGTCATGCATCCCCTCAAGAACAGAACACAAGGGGAAGGGGAAGTGTGGCCTGTTGGGAAAACTTGAGTGAGTAAAGTGAGCAAGGTTTGGCCCTTTCAGGTCTGGAGAAATTCAAACACTTTATGTCTTTCATTCGCTGCTCGGCCACTAAGGTTATAACTGTACCACACAAAGCAGTCGGGGTGTCTAAAAAGAGTTCTCCTTTAGAAACCAGGTGCTGCCCAGCTTGGGATTCCATTATCCTCTCTCTAGATTTAATTTTTTTTACAATTAGATCTACTTTGGTAGAACTTACTTCTCGGATACTAATTGCCAGAATCATTCCTCTTTTCTTTTCTGTGAAGATGAACCAGGAAGGATGGTCTCATGCTTCAGTCACTAGACAGGACTGAGAAATCTGGGTTTAGTTCCCAGTTCTACCGCAGACTCCATGTGCGGCCTTAGGCAAGTCATCTCTTCTCTGTGAGTTTTGGCTACTTGTTTGTACAAATGGGTTAATAGCACCTTTTTCTTGTCCGTTCTATTTCAATTGTAAACTCTTTGGGGCAAGGACCATCTGTGACCCGGGGTTCTTTCAACCCAAATCTCTTGGTAACTTTTACTCTGTGCCAGGAAATAAATCAGGGGAGATGCGGCCGTCCGACCGATTGATGGCTGGCACAAACAGGACAACACAAGAGTGCTTTCACTTAAAGCTAAACTTTACTTAGTCTAACCAATTTATTTGAGCATGAGCTTTCGTGAGCTACAGCTCACTTCATCAGATGCATACCGTGGAAACTGCAGCAGACTTTATATACACACAGAGAATATGAAACAATACCTCCTCCCACCCCACTGTCCTGCTGGTAATAGCTTATCTAAAGTGATCAACAGGTGGGCCATTTCCAGCACAAATCCAGGTTTTCTCACCCTCCACCCCCCCACACAAATTCACTCTCCTGCTGGTGATAGCCCATCCAAAGTGACAACTCTTTACATAATCAAGTCGGGCTATTTCCTGCATAGATCCAGGTTTTCTCACATCCCCCCCCCCACCCCCATACACACACAAACTCACTCTCCTGCTGGTAAGAGCTCATCTAAACTGACCACTCTCCAAGTTTAAATCCAAGTTAAACCAGAACATCTGGGGGGGGGGGGAGGAAAAAACAAGAGGAAACAGGCTACCTTGCATTATGACTTAGCCACTCCCAGTCTCTATTTAAGCCTAAATTAATAGTATCCAATTTGCAAATGAATTCCAATTCAGCAGTTTCTCGCTGGAGTCTGGATTTGAAGTTTTTTTGTTTTAAGATAGCGACCTTCATGTCTGTGATTGCGTGACCAGAAAGATTGAAGTGTTCTCCGACTGGTTTATGAATGTTATAATTCTTGACATCTGATTTGTGTCCATTTATTCTTTTACGTAGAGACTGTCCAGTTTGACCAATGTACATGGCAGAGGGGCATTGCTGGCACATGATGGCATATATCACATTGGTGGATGTGCAGGTGAACGAGCCTCTGATAGTGTGGCTGATGTTATTAGGCCCTGTGATGGTGTCCCCTGAATAGACTGCATTTAGCCGTATGGAGTGGAAATCTATCAACTGCATGAAAAAACTTGTACAGATACAGACAGACATCATCTTCCTTTCCAAATGCAAACAGATGGACATCATACCAAAAGGACTGAAGGTAAAAAATCCATTACAATCTACATACCACACAGACTATGCTGACAGCTTGTGCCTCACGCTCTCAAAGAAACTGCGGAATCACCTGATCAAGATCCTCTACAGCAAACAGGGAAAGATTAAGAATGAGCTCTCAAAAATGGATACTCTCATAAAGAACCAACCTTCCACACAAACTTCCTCGTGGCTGGATTTTACTAAAACTAGACAAGCCATTTACAATGCACACTTTGCTTCTCTACAAAAGAAAAAGGACACTAAACTTTCTAAACAACTACATGCTACAAGGGGCCACAGCAATGGTTCCCTCACCCCACCTAGCAATATTGTTAACCTATCCAACTATACTCTCAGCCCAGCAGAAGCAGCTGTTCTATCTCGGGGCCTCTCCTTCTGCCCCTCCACCCCCACGAACATGATACAGTTCTGTGGTGACCTAGAATCCTATTTTCGACGTCTCCGTCTCAAGGAATATTTCCAAAATACCTCTGAACAACATACTAATCCACAGAGGTCTCCCTGCCAACACTACAGAAAGAGGGATTCTAGATGGACTCCTCCTGAAGGTCGAAACAGCAGCCTGGACTTCTACATAGAGTGCTTCCGCCGACGTGCACGGGCTGAAATTGTGGAAAAGCAGCATCACTTGCCCCATAACCTCAGCCATGCGGAACGCAATGCCATTCACAGCCTCAGAAACAACTCTGACATCATAATCAAAAAGGCTGACAAAGGAGGTGCTGTTGTCATCATGAATAGGTCGGAATATGAACAAGAGGCTGCTAAGCAGCTCTCCAACACGAGTTTCTACAAGCCATTACCCTATGATCCCACTGAGAGTTACCAAAAGCAACTACAGCATTTGCTCAAGAAACTTCCTGAAAAAGCACAAGATCAAATCCGCACAGACACACCCCTGGAACCCCGACCTGGGATATTCTATCTACTACCCAAGATCCATAAACCTGGAAATCCTGGGCGCCCCATCATCTCAGGCATTGGCACCCTGACAGCAGGATTGTCTGGCTATGTAGACTCCCTCCTCAGGCCCTACGCTACCAGCACTCCCAGCTACCTTCGAGACACCACTGACTTCCTGAGGAAACTTCAATCCATCGGTGATCTTCCTGATAACACCATCCTGGCTACTATGGATGTAGAAGCCCTCTACACCAACATTCCACACAAAGATGGACTACAAGCCGTCAAGAACACTATCCCCGATAATGTCACGGCTAACCTGGTGGCTGAACTTTGTGACTTTGTCCTTACCCATAACTATTTCACATTTGGGGACAATGTATACCTTCAGATCAGCGGCACTGCTATGGGTACCCGCATGGCCCCACAGTATGCCAACATTTTTATGGCTGATTTACAACAACGCTTCCTCAGCTCTCGTCCCCTAAAGCCCCTACTCTACTTGCACTATATTGATGACATCTTCATCATCTGGACCCATGGAAAAGAAGCCCTTGAGGAATTCCACCATGATTTCAACAATTTCCATCCCACCACCAACCTCAGCCTGGTCCAGTCCACACAAGAGATCCACTTTCTGGACACTACAGTGCTAATAAACAATGGCCACATAAACACCACCCTATACCGGAAACCTACTGACCGCTATTCCTACCTGCATGCCTCCAGCTTTCACCCTGACCACACCACACGATCCATCGTCTACAGCCAAGCTCTGCGATACAACCGCATTTGCTCCAACCCCTCAGACAGAGACAAACACCTACAAGATCTCTGTCAAGCTTTCTTACAACTACAATACCCACCTGCAGAAGTAAAGAAACAGATTGATAGAGCCAGAAGAGTTCCCAGAAGTTACCTACTACAGGACAGGCCTAACAAAGAAAATAACAGAACGACACTAGCCGTCACCTTCAGCCCCCAACTAAAACCCCTCCAAAGCATTATTAAGGATCTACAACCTATCCTAAAGGATGACCCAACACTCTCACAAGTCTTGGGAGACAGGCCAGTCCTTGCCTACAGACAGCCCCGCAACCTGAAGCAAATACTCACCAACAACCACATACCACACAACAGAACCACTAACCCAGGAACTTATCCTTGCAACAAAGGCCGTTGCCAATTGTGCCCACATATCTATTCAGGGGACACCATCACAGGGCCTAATAACATCAGCCACACTATCAGAGGCTCGTTCACCTGCACATCCACCAATGTGATATATGCCATCATGTGCCAGCAATGCCCCTCTGCCATGTACATTGGTCAAACTGGACAGTCTCTACGTAAAAGAATAAATGGACACAAATCAGATGTCAAGAATTATAACATTCATAAACCAGTCGGAGAACACTTCAATCTCTCTGGTCACGCAATCACAGACATGAAGGTCGCTATCTTAAAACAAAAAAACTTCAAATCCAGACTCCAGCGAGAAACTGCTGAATTGGAATTCATTTGCAAATTGGATACTATTAATTTAGGCTTAAATAGAGACTGGGAGTGGCTAAGTCATAATGCAAGGTAGCCTGTTTCCTCTTGTTTTTTCCTCCCCCCTCCCCCCCCCAGATGTTCTGGTTTAACTTGGATTTAAACTTGGAGAGTGGTCAGTTTAGATGAGCTCTTACCAGCAGGAGAGTGAGTTTGTGTGTGTATGGGGGTGGGGGGGGGGATGTGAGAAAACCTGGATCTATGCAGGAAATAGCCCGACTTGATTATGTAAAGAGTTGTCACTTTGGATGGGCTATCACCAGCAGGAGAGTGAATTTGTGTGGGGGGGTGGAGAGTGAGAAAACCTGGATTTGTGCTGGAAATGGCCCACCTGTTGATCACTTTAGATAAGCTATTACCAGCAGGACAGTGGGGTGGGAGGAGGTATTGTTTCATATTCTCTGTGTGTATATAAAGTCTGCTGCAGTTTCCACGGTATGCATCTGATGAAGTGAGCTGTAGCTCACGAAAGCTCATGCTCAAATAAATTGGTTAGTCTCTAAGGTGCCACAAGTACTCCTTTTCTTTTTGCGAATACAGATTAACACGGCTGTTCCTCTGAAACCTGTCTTTACTTAGTCTCAGGCACTTATACACACGTCCGCAAGAGGATAGTAAAACACCCCCAACCCTGGATAATTACCAAAGCTGAGTGTGGCTCTCGAATGGCACAGCGGTAGCCCGTCTGCCACTGGGAAACACAAGATGCATCCAGAGAGAGAGAGTCCAGTCCTGAAGAGTCCCCCTACCTCAAACTTTTTCCCCTTATTTATACATTAGTAATAGAATGACATGTCCCTTAAAGCAAACTTGTTAAGTAAGCAGCTGGTCAAGAGAGAGGTTCCTTCTGATTATCGATTAACCAGGTGTGGGTTTTTCCAGAGTTTGCAGCCTTGAGGCCCCAATAGACATTCCTGGGGCTCATCCTGCTCTTCTAAGATGCATGTATCAGCAACTTCAACACAATTCTTATCAGGAAGGACGCAGGGTCAAGCTGCCCTTTCTGTGGCACCCAAAAAACCCCTTCCCCTCCTGTCTTGGTTAAGCTAAGCCTGCTGACTTGGCTAATTTACAGCCTGCTGACTTGGCTGCTTTTAGTAATAAGCCATAGTGGTTTCAGGCACTTTACTGGTTTGCCAGAGTCTCCCTGTACACATCCTTTACTATGTACAGTGCCTAGTCCTATGGGGCTCTCATCTAGGCTGAAGCATGTAACCATGACCATAATAACAACAATTGAGAACAGGGTTTGATTATAAAGGACCTCAGACCAGCATAATAATCAGCCAATGACTATGACAATCTACACCATGGCAGGGCCTTGAGCCAACATAACGAGATCGTGCAAGGAAAATATGAACTTATTAGTTGACTTCACCACCTGGCAGAAGAGGGAATTCACTGATGTTGTTCCTAATCCCGCAAGGCACATGCATGTTTCAGCAATATGATCTCACACCAACTTGCTTTCATTAAAAGGAAAGTAACAAATCTTTTACAGGTGATACAAGGGCTTCCTTCAGGAATTTCTCCAGCTGATGAGGTACTTTACAGGAAAACTTAACAGCACTTCTGACTTCCACTGAAGCAGGAGCCAATGAAGGAAGGGATGTCTCCCAGATTCCCAGAGCTCCTGCCTAAACAATCAGTCATGCCTTCGCCTGCACAAAGGAAAGAATAAAGGATTCATTGATGTGATTAAGAACAGGGATAATATAACATTTGATTTGAAATGAAAGGCACAGCAGGAATTGCCCAGTCATTGAATGGTGAGTACAGATTTTCCTGGTTAACTCCAGAGCAGGAAATTCATTTTCCCGACTGCAACATTCTGCTGTGGAGTTTTTGTGAAGATAGAAAAGGAGTACTTGTGGCACCTTAGAGACTAACCAATTTATTTGAGCATGAGCTTTCGTGAGCTACAGCTCACTTCATCGGATGCATGCCGTGGAAACTGCCTCTTTGAACTCTTTAAACTCTGTGAAGATAGTCATATGTATCTAAACAGGTGAACTGGCTGCCTACCTGGCTTAACAGGTAAATGGCAGGCTTCTGAACATGGGATATCCTCTGTTCTCCCCTCTAACTTTCTAATAAGGGAAACAGGTCCTCTGTTTTTGTTTTAAGAAAAGGAGTACTTGGTCACCTTAGAGACTAACCAATTTATTTGAGCATAAGCTTTTGTGAGCTACAGCTCACTTCATCGGATGCATTCAGTGGAAAATACGGTGAGGAGATTTATATACACACAGAACATGAAAAAATGGGTATTTATCATGCACACTGTAAGGAGAGTGATCACTTAAGATGAGCTATTACCAGCAGAAGAGTGGGGAGGAGCGGGGGGGGGGGAAGAAAACCTTTTGTAGTGATAATCAAGGTGGGCCATTTCCAGCAGTTAACAAGAACGTCTGAGGAACAGTGGGGGCGGGGTGGGGGAATAAACAAGGGGAAATAGTTTTACTTTGTGTAATGACTCAACCACTCCCAGTCTCTATTCAAGCCTAAGTTAATTGTATCCAATTTGCAAATTAATTCCAATTCAGCAGTCTCTCATTGGAGTCTGTTTTTGAAGTTTTTTTGTTGAAGAATAGCCACTTTTAGGTCAGAAATCGAGTGACCAGAGAGACTGAAGTATTCTCCGACTGGTTTATGAATGTTAAAATTCTTGACATCTGATTTGTGTCCATTTATTCTTTTATGTAGAGACTGTCCAGTTTGACCAATGTACATGGCAGAGGGGCATTGCTGGCACATGATGGCGTATATCACACTGATAGATGTGCAGGTGAACGAGCCTCTGATAGTGTGGCTGTGTGCATTCACTGTATTTTCCACTGAATGCATCCAATGAAGTGAGCTGTAGCTCACGAAAGCTTATTCTCGAATAAATTGGTTAGTCTCTAAGGTGACACAAGTTCTCCTTTTCTTTTTGCGAATACAGACTAACATGGCTGCTACTCTGAAACCTGTTTTTGTTTTAACATCCTTCCAGTTAACATGCTGCGAAGTGAAAACGACGATCACAAAAAAATAAACCCAGCTGTCACATGATAGAAAAAATAAGAAAGCTCATGCTCAAATAAATTGGTTAGTCTCTAAGGTGCCACAAGTACTCCTTTTCTTTTTGTGAATACAGACTAACACGGCTGTTACTCTGAAACCACAACTAATTAAAGATTGTATTCTGCATGATATTTTTGAGACCTAGGGAGAAACAATTAACGATGCATGGGAGGCTGAAGTGCAGATGTTTGCTTGGCAGTTCAAACAGTCAGCAAGATGCGCCATAGAAAACAGAAACACCTGTTTGGGATGGTAATTGGTCTTATTTTGAGTCTCAGGCCTGAAAATAAGGGGCTGTCCATCCAGCTGTTTGCCCATGGAGAGCAGTGTCTGGGTTCATTGAGAACTGTATAGTAGAGTCTACGGAAGTTGGAAGTGGGACATTGCCTATGTACTCTTTTTAAACTTCGTAAATTATTTCACCTTTATGGAAAGGGATTTCTGGCTTCAATGAGGTGATGAGCTAGAATGGATGAATTTTAAACTGTTTTTATTATGAAACAACAAACAGTAATAAGAAAAGGAGGACTTGTGGCACCTTAGAGACTAACCAATTTATTTGAGCATAAGCTTTCGTGAGTTACAGCTGCATCCAATGCAGTGAGCTGTAGCTCACGAAAGCTTATGCTCAGTTAAATGTGTTAGTCTCTAAGGTGCCACAAGTACTCCTTTTCTTTTTGCGAATACAGACTAACACGGCTGCTACTCTGAAACCTGTCAACAAACAGTAATGTAACCAATCAAAAATAAAGTTTTAATTGAACCAACATTGAAAAAACTGTTCTTTGAAAACACATCTAACAAACCAAGCTATCACCCAGCCACTGCAAAAGAACCATTAAAAAAAAAAAAACAGTGCAGCCAAAACTGAAAGTGCAAAACAGGGCAGAACAGCTGGTTGGGGGGGAGGGTTAAAGTCAAAGGCGTGTACATGCCTTTGCTCTCCCTCTGCCTGTCTGCAGGGCCTCTGGGATCGAGTGGTGCAGCTCAAACTGGCCAGGGGTGTGGGAGGGCTCAAAGGAGCTGGGCTCCCAGCAGCGAGTGTTCTCCGTGCCCAGAGGATGGCTGGGTGAGAGGAATGTCTGTGCGGGTACAGTAAGAAGGAGTTACTGCTCCCCTTAGCTTGTATTGTCCCAGGTTTTTACTGTATCCACAAAAACAATGAGGAGTTCGGTGACACCTTAAAGACTAACAGATTTATTTGGGCATAAGCTTTTGTGGGTAAAAACCCCACTTCTTCAGATGCATCGAGTGAAAATTACAGATACAGGCGTAAATATTCTGACACATGAAGAGAAGGGAGGTACCCTACAAGTGGAGAACAAGTGTTGACAGGGCCAATTCAGTCAGGGTGGATGTGGTCCACTCCCAATAATTGATGAGGAGGTGTCAATACCAAAAGAGGGAAAATTGCTTTTGTAGTGAGCCAGCCACTCCCAGTCCCTGTTCAAGCCCAAAGTAATGGTGTTAAATTTGCAAATGAATTTTAGTTCTGCAGTGTCTCTTTGAAGTCTGTTTTGAAGTTTTTTTTGTTGAAGGATGGCTACTTTTAAATCCGTTAGAGAATGTCCAGGAAGATTGAAGTGTTCTCCTACTGGCTTTTGTATGTTACCATTCCTGATGTCTGATTTGTGTCCATTTATTCTTTTATGTAGAGACTGTCCGGTTTGGCCAATGTACATGGCAGAGGGGCATTGCTGGCACATGATGGCATATATCACATTAGTAGAGGTGCAGGTGAACGAGCCCCTGATAGTGTGGCTCATGTGATTGGATCCTCTGATGGTGTCGCTAGAGTAGATATGGGGACAATAGGCAACAGGGTTTGTTACAGGGATTGGTTCCTGGGTTAGTGTTTCTGTGGTGTGGTATGTAGTTGCTGGTGAGTATTTGCCTCAGGCTGGGGGGCTGTCTGTAAGCGAGGACTGGCCTGCCTCCCAAGGTCCGTGAGAGTGAGGAATCATTTCCCAGGATAGGTTGTAGGTCGTTGATGTGTGGAGAGGTTTTAGGTGGGGGCTGTACGTGATGGCCAGTGCTGTTCTGTTATTTTCCTTGTTGGGCCTGTCCTGTACTTCGGTGACTTCCAGGTACCCATCTTGCCCTGTCAATCTGTTTCCTCACTTCCCCAGGTGGGTATTGTAGTTTTAAGAATGCTTGATAAAGACCATCAGGGGTTCATTCACCTGCACATCTACCAATGTGATATATGCCATCATGTGCCAGCAATGCCCCTCTGCCATGTACATTGGCCAAACTGGACAGTCTCTATGCAAAAGAATAAATGGACACGAATCAGACATCAGGAATGGTAACATACAAAAGCCAGTAGGAGAACACTTCGATCTCCCTGGACATTCTATAACAGATTTAAAAGTAGCCATCCTTCAGTGAAAAAACTTCAAAAAGAGACTTCAAAGAGAAACTGCAGAGCTACAATTCATTTGCAAATTTAACACCATTAATTTGGGCTTGAATAGGGACTGCAAGTGGCTGGCTCACTACAAAAGCAATTTTCCCTCTTTTGGTATTGACATCTCCCCGTCAGTTATTGGGAGTGGACCACATCCACCCTGACTGAATTGAACAGGGGGGAGGGATAGCTCAGTGGTTTGAGCATTGGCCTGCTAAACCCTGGGTTGTGAGTTCAATCCTTGAGGGGGCCATTTAGGGATGTGGGGCAAAAATTGGGGATTGGTCCTGCTTTGAGCAGGGGGTTGGACTAGATGACCTCCTGAGGTCCCTTTCAACCCTGATATTCTATGATTCTATGACCCTGTCAACAGTGGTTCTCCCCTTGTAGGGTATCTCCCTTCTCTTCATGTGTCAGTACATTTATGCCTATATCTGTAATTTTCACTCCATGCATCTGAAGAAGTGGGGTTTTTACCCATGAAAGTTTATGCCTAAATAAATCTGTTAGTCTTTAAGGTGCCACCGGACTCCTTGTTGTTTTCCCCTATAATGTGAGAACCAAAATCGAGCAATTTCTCTGTCTTAAATTCTGCTTTATCTCTCCTGCAGACATAGAGACAGTGCAGAGAAAAATCAAGAAAGTCCTGCAATGATTGTACAGCAGAATGTGTGTTACAGGACATTTATACTTCAGTGGGAGCAGCACTTGTTGTACCTGTGCTGGGCAGACACTATTCATTTATAACTCACGTAAACAATAAATACCAACCAAACTTCTTTTCCTGTAACCACTGTCTCAGTGAGCTGTTGATTTTTAAGAAATACATTTTTTCATTTTTTGAATCTGTCTTGAGATGGGGTAGTGTACAGGCTGTGGCTACACCATGCTGCCAGCTCCCATTCTGAGATGGCAAACGAGTGCCTTGGGGGAAGTTACCCAGTGTTACATGGCGGTCACCACCTGAGCACCCCGTTGTGGACAGGGGTGCTCTGTAGTGCCCTACCTCTTGTTTCCCCTTCTTCAGGGCTCCTTTAACACATCTTCCACCCAGCCTTAGCCTGGTCCCTCTTCCCTGAGATACTGTCCCTTCCTACTCCATTTATTTAGCAAATGGAAGAAAGCATTAGAAGAAATTATTTTAAAACAACAGTCGACAGACATGTTTAGACTCGTCTAACCTTATGCTTCATTGCATGTTAAATTTGATGGGCTTCCTTCCAAGTTACAGGAGCAGAACAGGCACAGGTAACTGCTTGCTAAGTGGGGAAATCTACTGCATAACAATACCAGTATATTTATATCTCTGTAGTTACACTGGAGCTACCTCCACCCCCCCATGTGGACACTCTAACTCCCTAATAAAAGTGTCATCCCCCACTCATTGCATCCTATTTTAATTGTCTGCTGTGGATGAAGGGGGGCAGCTGAGACAGTGACCTCTTCCCCTGCTTTCTACAGAGACAGGATGAGGGCACTGGTTGCTTCCCTGCCCACTGGGGACACAAGGAGCTGGCATGTCAGCCTGGCTGGCCACCTCAGTCCTCTTCTTTCCCCACAGATGTGAATGCTCCAGCTGTGTTCCTTCCAGCTACTAACTGGAACTCAAGCATCTGCCCTTAATTGGCACCTGGCTGGCTCAATGGTGACCACACCTGGGTTTGGGAGGAGCTGGCGAATGTGGGTGTCACAGTTCAGGATGGGCGCACTGCCCCAGATAAAAAACAACAACAACACCATCTGCACAAACAATAAGAAACGCCTCCTCTTCCCCTTCTGCTGCCAAACAAACCCCACCTCAGCCGCCTTTCAGAACCGACTGAAAGTTGGAGTGAAACTTGATCAACGTTTGAGGAAGATTCACCTACCCTCCTAATGATCTAATGCCCTCAAGATATTTAACCCAGGTTATTGCAGGTTAATTGCAAAGGAGAAATAAAACAAAACACTGGGCCTGTGCTCCTTTGTGCCTCTTTATAAGGTATGAAGACACCTGCAGATTCTTTTGTTTCTTAAAGTGTTTTTTTCTGCTTGAGATTTACCTTAGAAATATCAGGACAGTCAACTCTGGTCTTCCCTCTTTTGCTGGAGGTCTCTTTGGAGACCCCAAAGAAATGTCTGCCAGGGTCTTCAGCCCTCAACTAAAAGAGACTGTGGAATCTTTAACAAAGAAAGATTTTCTCCCAACTACTTTAAGTTGAGGGAACCATTGCTGTGGCCCCTTGTAGCATGCTGACAGCTTGTGCCACACGCTCTCAAAGAAACTGCGGAATCACCTGATCAACATCCTCTACAGCAAACAGGGAAAGATTAAGAATGAGCTCTCAAAAATGGATACTCTCATAAAAAAACAACCTTCCACACAAACTTCCTCGTGGCTGGATTTTACTAAAACTAGACAAGCCATTTACAACGCACACTTTGCTTCTCTACAAAAGAAAAAGGACACTAAACTTTCTAAACTACTACATGCTACAAGGGGCCACAGCAATGGTTCCCTCAACCCACCTAGCAATATTGTTAACCTATCCAACTATACTCTCAGCCCAGCAGAAGCAGCTGTTCTATCTCGGGGCCTCTCCTTCTGCCCCTCCACCCCCACGAACATGATACAGTTCTGTGGTGACCTAGAATCCTATTTTCGACGTCTCCGACTCAAGGAATATTTCCAAAATACCTCTGAACAACATACTAATCCACAGAGGTCTCCCAACCAACACTACAGAAAGAGGGATTCTAGGTGGACTCCTTCTGAAGGTCGAAACAGCAGACTGGACTTCTACATAGAGTGCTTCCGCCGACGTCCACGGGCTGAAATTGTGGAAAAGCAGCATCACTTGCCCCATAACCTCAGCCATGCGGAACGCAATGCCATCCACAGCCTCAGAAACAACTCTGACATCATAATCAAAAAGGCTGACAAAGGAGGTGCTGTTGTCATCATGAATAGGTCGGAATATGAACAAGAGGCTGCTCGGCAGCTCTCCAACACGAGTTTCTACAAGCCATTACCCTATGATCCCACTGAGAGTTACCAAAAGCAACTACAGCATTTGCTCAAGAAACTTCCTGAAAAAGCACAAGATCAAATCCGCACAGACACACCCCTGGAACCCTGACCTGGGATATTCTATCTACTACCCAAGATCCATAAACCTGGAAATCCTGGGCGCCCCATCATCTCAGGCATTGGCACCCTGACAGCAGGATTGTCTGGCTATGTAGACTCCCTCCTCAGGCCCTACGCTACCAGCACTCCCAGCTACCTTCGAGACACCACTGACTTCCTAAGGAAACTTCAATCCATCGGTGATCTTCCTGATAACACCATCCTGGCCACTATGGATGTAGAAGCCCTCTACACCAACATTCCACACAAAGATGGACTACAAGCCGTCAAGAACACTATCCCCGATAATGTCACGGCTAACCTGGTGGCTGAACTTTGTGACTTTGTCCTTACCCATAACTATTTCACATTTGGGGACAATGTATACCTTCAGATCAGCAGCACTGCTATGGGTACCCGCATGGCCCCCAGTATGCCAACATTTTTATGGCTGATTTAGAACAACGCTTCCTCAGCTCTCGTCCCCTAAAGCCCCTACTCTACTTGCGCTATATTGATGACATCTTCATCATCTGGACCCATGGAAAAGAAGCCCTTGAGGAATTCCACCAGGAATTCAACAATTTCCATCCCACCACCAACCTCAGCCTGGTCCAGTCCACACAAGAGATCCACTTCCTGGACACTACAGTGCTAATAAACAATGGCCACATAAACACCACCCTATACCGGAAACCTACTGACCGCTATTCCTACCTGCATGCCTCCAGCTTTCACCCTGACTACACCACACGATCCATCGTCTACAGCCAAGCTCTGCGATACAACCGCATTTGCTCCAACCCCTCAAACAGAGACAAACACCTACAAGATCTCTGTCAAGCTTTCTTACAACTACAATACCCACCTGCAGAAGTAAAGAAACAGATTGATAGAGCCAGAAGAGTTCCCGGAAGTTACCTACTACAGGACAGGCCTAACAAAGAAAATAACAGAACGCCACTAGCCGTCACCTTCAGCCCCCAACTAAAACCCCTCCAACGCATTATTAAGGATCTACAACCTATCCTAAAGGATGACCCAACACTCTCACAAATCTTGGGAGACAGGCCAGTCCTTGCCTACAGACAGCCCCCCAACCTGAAGCAAATACTCACCAACAACCACATACCACACAACAGAACCACTAACCCAGGAACCTATCCTTGCAACAAAGCCCGTTGCCAATTGTGCCCACATATCTATTCAGGGGACACCATCACAGGGCCTAATAACATCAGCCACACTATCAGAGGCTCGTTCACCTGCACATCCACCAATGTGATATATGCCATCATGTGCCAGCAATGCCCCTCTGCCATGTACATTGGTCAAACTGGACAGTCTCTACGTAAAAGAATAAATGGACACAAATCAGATGTCAAGAATTATAACATTCATAAACCAGTCGGAGAACACTTCAATCTCTCTGGTCACGCAATCACAGACATGAAGGTCGCTATCTTAAAACAAAAAAACTTCAAATCCAGACTCCAGCGAGAAACTGCTGAATTGGAATTCATTTGCAAATTGGATACTATTAATTTAGGCTTAAATAGAGACTGGGAGTGGCTAAGTCATTATGCAAGGTAGCCTATTTCCTCTTGTTTTTTCCTACCCCCCCCCCCCAGATGTTCTGGTTTAACTTGGATTTAAACTTGGAGAGTGGTCAGTTTGGATGAGCTATTACCAGCAGGAGAGTGAGTTTGTGTGTGTATGGGGGTGGGGGGGATGTGAGAAAACCTGGATTTGTGCTGGAAATGGCCCACCTTAATTATCATGCACATTGTAGGGAGAATGGTCACTTTGGATGAGCTATTACCAGCAGGATAGTGAGTTTGTGTGTGTGGTTTTTGGGAGGGGGGTGTGGGGGTGAGAGAACCTGGATTTGTGCAGGAAATGGCCCAACTTGATTATCATGCACATTGTGTAAAGAGTTGTCACTTTGGATGGGCTATCACCAGCAGGAGAGTGAATTTGTGTGGGGGGGTGGAGGGTGAGAAAACCTGGATTTGTGCTGGAAATGGCCCAACCTGATGATCACTTTAGATAAGCTATTACCAGCAGGACAGTGGGGTGGGAGGAGGTATTGTTTCATATTCTCTGTGTATATATAAAGTCTGCTGCAGTTTCCACGGTATGCATCCGATGAAGTGAGCTATAGCTCACGAAAGCTCATGCTCAAATAAATTGGTTAGTCTCTAAGGTGCCACAAGTACTCCTTTTCTTTTTACCTTTTGCAGCAGACCTGATATTTATCACATATTCCAATGGCTTCAAAATTGAAGTGACATCTCTTCAAGTAACAGTCACCCCCATGGAGTCTACATTGCAGGTAGGGACTCTCAGCCTGCAAGAATTCTGCACACAGAAAAAAAAGTCAGTCGTTCCACAGCGCTGGGTAAATAAGCGCCGTGATCCCAAGCATTTCTTATTCACTCATACCTGACCATGTCGGCCCAAACGTTCAGATCCAAACATTTATCACGGCATTAGTGCTATTGAAATGTGTGTGCTTCTGTGGCCATTCCGTGGCTGCCACTAAGAAGTGAATGGAGCAAGTGAATTAAATAGGGGCGCTGGCTCTCGGGCTGCAGAGTTGAGAACGGTAGCTCTCAGCATGGTGTCCTTTGCTTCCCTCTGCCTTTAAGTAATGGAAAGCAGCTGCTCAGACCTCCAAGTTCCCTGAGTGGCTGCTGCTGTGAGTTTGATTCCCTCTGTCTCTGGCAGTGATGTGCCAGGCAGTATCACAAATGCAATTTGTGAAGTAGGGTAGAACTGGTTCAGCACTGGGTTGGATGACTACACATTTTTGAAACAGAAAACCTCCCCGTTTCAAAGCATGCCTGTCTGTGAGACTCTGTGCAGATTTTTATTTTTATTTATTTTTGAAAACTCACTTGGAAATAATGTCTTCATGACCAGTTGCCAGGTTTTGGTTACACATGAAGGGCCTGTTATTTTGGAAATGCAGCCCCAATGTGCACACCCAAAGCTTGTAGACGATTTAGGTTAGAACATTTTTAACTGAAGGTTATTGTGCAATCTAAACAGATACATTGTCCTGTCTGCAAACACTGTCCCACCTTCAGATAATATAATTTCTTAGAAAGCAGCCAAGTACATAATATTGACAGATTCTTAGAGAGAGTGGGGCTAAGACACTGAGATGAAGGGCTGCTGCTTTAATGATCTGTGTTCCATTCCCAGCTGTGTAACTTCTCAGTTGGACATGAGGCCTGACTTTATAATAGAGGTTGTGAAAGGCACCTAATTATGAACACCAGCCAGCTGCAGAAGTTACATTTTAACTCTGTGTACTTTGTCTTACACCAACGGGTGTATTGAACAAGAGTTGGCCACACCTCAACTTCTTTATATCCCATTCTGATGCTCAGTTCTGTGATTGCCTGTTAGAGGAAGAGTACGTGCAGTGCAGAGAGACTGCAGGGTGGTTTAAGCAGCAAGCCTCAGAAAGATCTGAGGAAAACACGATGGCAATATTTTTTGCACTGGTCATAATTCAGTCAAATCTTTATGTATTTTCTTGGGGGCAGCAAAGACACATCCCTGACATCCAGACAATTCCACTGCCAAATTTCACATATTGTCTGCAAACTTCAGAGCCGCTGGAGCTCCTAAGCAAAAAGTCAGAAACACGTTTCTAATAGACAGTATTAGACAATCTTAGTATAGACGCCCATATATCCGTCTGTATCATCCCTCATTTTCATTTACCTCTTACCTGGTGCACCCTGGAGCACTAGAAGGAAAACAGTAAACAGCAGATAAAGGATCTTCATGACTGAAGGTCAGCTGGGAACTCAGCGTCACTGCAGAGAAGACACAGAAAGACAGGGAGGAGGCAGAAAGTCCCTATATTTATAGGACACTGGGGATATACTGAGTTGTAGAAATAGAGGCAGATTAAAATTTATTGGGGCCCTGGGCACAAAGAACATTTTGGGACCCCCCACAGATACTCCCCTCACCACACAGCCCTGCCTCCTGCTCCTCCACTGCCCCCCAAGGTCCTGCCCCCTGGCCAGGCTGGAAGCCAGAGCTGGGCCATGGTCAGAGCTGCCCAAGGAGCCCCAGCTGCTGTGGGAAGCCCCGGACCCTCCACCTGCCCTGGGTGGCACATTCTGGTGGGGCTGGGACATGGGCCAGGGGCTACCCTTGGGCATTCTGGCCCCTTGCCCAGGGCAAGTGGAGGGTCTAGGGCTCCCCAGAGTGGCCCAGACTCCCTGGTTGCCTCTTACTGTGGCCTGGCTCCATCTTCTGGCCTGGCCAGGGGGTGGGATCCTCAGGGAAGAGGAGGAGCAGGGGATGGGGCCACAGTTCCAGTGGACCCCCCACTTCTATACAGGTTCTGGTGCTCCTACGGGGGCCCCCAAATTGGGCAGGGCCCCTGGGCATGGGCCCCATGGACCTGTGCATTAATTCACCACTGTGTAGAAATATTATTTTCATCCAAATGGTATTTATGTGTTCTGTATTCTCTTAATAATTATTTTATCTATACAGCTGAACAGCTTCTAGGAGTATTTCAGAGAAATATGATTGTGTGATGCAAAATATATTTTAAAAACACATTTTCTGTAACTAATTTTAATGTTAACTGAGTGTCTTAAATTAGGTTTCTCGTGCTAATCTCTTTTTCCTTAGCCAAAATAAGAATTACTGGAGGAGAATTATTGCACAATTCTATATTTTATTAGCCCAGATAGAATTGAAAGCAATTCAGAAATTACAGAAAGTAAAAAAAAAGGTGATTGGATATTCATGTTTATGAAATTTATAATAATGAATACTAAAAAGTAACAAATCACATAAATTCATTTGAGGCCTTATCACAATTGTGTTACATAGTTAAAGTTTACCCTAGTTCTTTATTATTTTGGGAAACTGACTTTGGTACCAACGGGAACTATAAGGAGTACTTGTGGCAGCTTAGAGACTAACCAATTTATTTGAGCATAAATGCTCAAATAAATTGGTTAGTCTCTAAGGTGCCACAAGTACTCCTTTTCTTTTTGCGAATACAGACTAACACGGCTGTTACTCTGAAACGGGAACTATGAATCCTTTAGTGCAGATTCTTATCCACTTCTAATCAAACGTGTTCCCCAGTGGAATTAAAGGAGCATCTCTGGTAGTTTTAACAAATAGTTCTAAAGTTACTAGTTAGAAAATCAGTCAAGTTACTTAAATACTAAGAATTAAATTGCAATTAGTTTTCACACTTTGTGTAGATAATGATTCAAACTATTTGAATTTCTCTGGAAGTTTACCAGGATTCTTTGCTCTTAGGCCACTTGAACTAAATATTCAAGGTTAACTCAATATTCAGATAGTGGGAACAATCTTTAGCTTACCAGCCAATTCAAAGCTTCTTCCCCCTTTGGGGAAAGAAGCTGTGAATTTCCCTCAATGACAAACTCTGTAGGATTTCCCGGCTAAACTCAGGGTGTCTCTCAGCTATCTAATATGGAGGAAACACTTCCTTTTACACATATTTCCCAACTTCAACACTCAGAATCACATATCGAGTTACCCTAATTTCTAGACAACAAAGATTCAGTTTGTTAGTGAAATACTCGTATACATCACACATTCTATTATAGCACACTCCTGTTTCTCTGACCAGCCTGGGCAAGATCCAAACTTTCAGATAACTAGGCATTTGGACAAACAGAAGACGTGCTAGAGAATTTAGTGCTAGAAGCCAGAGACAGTAGGACGAGGGGATGGGGCTGAGCTATGCTTCGCTCCTGCATGCTAAGGTGATGGTGGTCCCCAAGGTGCTGTATGGACTGAGCCCAAAGGGAGGCTGAGAGGAGGGTGGAGGAGGGAAAGGGGGAAGGAAGGACAGATGAGAGGGGAAAGGAGGGCAGAGGGGCTGCAGGAGACAGAAGCCTCCTTGGTGCTGCTTGAGGATTTCCCAGCACTGACAGATCCGAGGGAGTAAGCCAGCCCTACCCTTCACTATTTTTACTAGTGCTTGTAGAGCCCAGGGCATCAGTGCCAGGATGCCTTGAAGAAGCACCAAGGTGGCTCTGGTCTCAGGTAGCTAATTGACCTCTTCCTGCATCTCTCCTCCTTTTTTCCTTCCACTTTTCTCTCCTCTATCCTCCTCTCTGCCTCCCTTCTTTCCTCTCCCTCCTGCCCTGTTCTCTTTCCCTTAATTTCTCTTCTGTCTGAGCCTGTCATTCTCTCCCTGAACCCTTCTCCTTTCAGCCTTTGCCTTAATCTCTTCATCTGTTTTCTTTTTGCCTGTTCTTTCTCTCTCCCTCACATCACCTCTTCTCTCCTCTCCTACTTTTTCCCATTTTTCTCACTGCCATCATTCCTAACTCCAGAAATCCTGCCAAATCACAGTTCCCAGAGCCCTATGCTTAGTTAATCAGTGGGTGATTAGCTAACACACCACTACAGGGGGGACATACTGTGAATTCAGATAACTAGGATTTCTGGGTACAAGGAATTTAGATAACTGGAATTATCCTGCAGATGGTTTTAACTCAAGTAGCTTTACAATAAACAAGTTTTCATTGTGGCAAACAAAATGCATGTAAATGTGCCACTTATCCATTAAAACTGGCATGAAGGCCTGTTCTCCAGCTCTGCATCACAGTGGCCCTGAGTAGTCTCTCGAGCTCACTAGAAAGTTCATTCAGGTAGTTCACTCACTCAATGGGTTACGACAGCTGTGTTCTTCTCTTTCTGGATCTCACGGCCGTCTCCCTAGACAGAACATTAAAGAAAAAGTTAATAGGGTGAGCATGAAGGAAGTCACTTTAGTAGTTACCAGACTGAGGGTGCTGTCTGTAGCCAGGAGATGACAGTCCCACTCGCTGTCTCTCTCATCCAGATATATGAGCTTCACATGGATGCGTTGACCCAAACTGCCTGTTTTATACAGATTCTCAGGGCTTGGTTTCTTCTTGGCAAAGCTGCTGTGGGCCAATCAGAAAGTGACCCCTGCTTCTGGGAAAAATTTGAACTGTCCTACCACAATCTGGATGCTGGAATTCTTGCAACTCTGTCTCTGGAAAATTCCATGGTCTTTGTGCAAAACATCTTGTGCCCTCCCAGATTGTGTAAGATATGTTAGGCCACAGTGTCTTGTGCCAAACATCTTGGGACATATAACGAACACCTGCTGGTTTAGCTCTGATCAACAACTTATTTCTGTAGGCCACTTCCCACAGGCCTCCCTGCGGTGTGGTCCTTGGCCAACTTGACACAACTCTGAGACCTTCCTGAAGTGGCAGTTTCCCTGTCAGCACTTTGAGCTGCCAGCAGAAATACCCAATCTGTAGGAGAGATACTTTGCATAAAGCCCCTTCACTGATGATGATTCTGTATGTTTTTTCATAACTTATAATGCTGCAATATAAAGTCATTTGACTCGTTGGCTTGGTTAATGACTGATAAGGTTGGGCACAATTAAATCAATATATAAGACAAATTGCTCTGCATGACTCTGTACCAGTAGCTCGATAATCTCTACATTTGATTTGTAAAATCATAGGATTGACTCGTGTTTACATATAGTAATAATTAATACTTATAATTATTAGTAATAATAATGTTAAAATTAATCAGGCATTGTGGTTGTTTAGTCCATACTACATTTTAATTAAGTTCACCTTACACATTTTCACTTCCTATTGGTTTTGAATGTATCACTTTGTAGAATATAAACCACATGCTTTCTTCCCTTTGTTTAAATTAGTTAGACATTATAGGTGTCACCGTAGGTAGCGACACCTTAATTTGAGATTGGTCGACACATTTTTTTATATGCCCCTGTTTCAGTTACTTAGAAATTTGCCATATTTAAAGTGTTTTAAGTTCTCTGTGCCATGCAGTGAACAGAGAATGTTTGGATTGTTTTGTTTGTTTGTTTTTAGCAACAGGCCATAGCAAGCTCTACTGAGAAAAACACATATGTGAAATGGGTTTTTTGATCATTTATAATTTAACCAAATCTGAATGGCTTTCCATGTAAGCAGAAAAGAACCTCCCTGGCTTCAGGGCTGCTTGCCTACCAAATATTGCATTTCTACTGCAATCCATGAAAGCTTTAGAATGCTCCAAAAAAAGAGCTGGAAAAAATATAATAATAAAAACAATTAAGCAACCTAACCCCAGCCTCAAAAATATCCCTCTATACTATCCCTGGATTTTATTTACTTCTTACCTGAAGCAATCTGGTACACAAAAACAGCAAGGAGAAGGTAAAGCATCTTTGCATCATAGTGCCATTTAAGATTTTAGCATCATTAGAGACAAAAAGCACACACACAAAAAGAGGAGCTAGATAATCCCCATATTTAAGGTGCTGGGTGGGGATTGTGATATACTGAGTTGCAGAAGTCTTGTTTTGATGGAAGTGATATTTAAAGTACGTCTGCTGCAATGAATAATACTGAATATTATATGAACAGCACCAGCATGTTAGGGAAATGAAATTAGCAGGTCCTTGCTTCCTTGTGGAAGTAACAACATCATTATTTACACCTGGCAAACATCTATGGCCTGTACAAATCCTTGTAGTCTATGGAAAGACCACCCATTGACAACGGTATGGAGAGGTCCTTAGTGCAGATTGAAACTCCAGCAAATAGCCTCCCCCTCCCCCCCCCCCCCCGAATGTTACTTGCAAGAGGGGATTTTGTGTGCATCTGAGTGTATCAGTTTTAAACAATTTTATCAACTTTTTTAAATATAGGATTTCCCCCCTGCAATCTTATGCATCCAAGCAATTACAGGAAGGTATAACATCCTTGTAAAGACTAAAAATAACATTTATAACAAGACAATCATGTGAGCCATTAATTTGTGGAGGTTATTGTAGATCTAACATGATACATTTAACAGCTTTTGCCAGGACCAGGCTGTGATTTTTTTCCCATTATTTTTGTCATCACTAGCAAAATTGTTAACATTATTAACAATAACAGTTAAAAGTATAGACACAAACTGTTGATGAGTCAAGCTGGGCAAAACCCAGGGGGGCTGCTTGTGCTAAGCACCTCATAGACTCATTGACTTGAAGGCCAGAAGGGACCATCATGTGATCTAGTCTGATGTCCTGTGCATTGCAAGTCAGAGAACTTCACCCACCCACCTCTGGCTGAGTTACTGAAATCCTCAAATCTTGGTTTATAGACTTCAAATTACAGAAATTCCACCATTTACTCCAGTTCAAACTAGTAAGTGACACATGCCCTCTGATTCCTCTCATTCACATGATTCAAGAGGGCAAGAACGAGAAGACATTTGGCTTGCACCCTTGCCGGGAAAATTCAAGACAAATTCTAAGGGTTTTATGATGGATGCCATGGTTACTGGACCGATTGCACCTCTGTCCCATTACTGGCATCTCAGTGCCCCCCTTACGTATCAGGCCTCGGGCCCTGACTGGTCATGGGGTAGAATTATTTAACTGTCTGGGTATAACACCCCGTCTATGCTAACTGCTTATTGTCATGCTTGTCTGACTGGAAACTTGCATCTCTTCCCTTTGGGGGCCTATGACCAGAGCTATCCAGTGACAAAGGGCCTTCTGAAAACAACTGGGTTTAAGTAGCAAATGGAAGAAGGAATTAGAAAAAATGATTTTAAAACAATAAACAGCCAACACATGTTTAGACCCATCTCACCTTATGCTTCACAGCAAATTAAGCTAGACAGGCTTCCTTTCTGAGTTACAGGAGCAGAGCAAGCTGAAGAAAGGGCTTGTCTACATGGGGAAATCTACTGGTATAACTACACTAGTGTAATTATACCACTATAGTTATACTAGAACAAACCTGTGTGGAGACTCTTAGTCCCTAAGAAGGGTGCTGTTTCCCAGTTTAGCTTATGTCTCTTTGGAAGTGGTTTGGAGCAGGGGTGACCTGTCGATCTAATCCCTATTTCAGTTGTCTGCTGTGGTTGGAGGGAGGCAGCAGTGATGGTCACCTCTCCTGCCACTTTCTCCACAGAGACAGGACAGGTACACAGAATGCTTCCCTGCCCAGTGGAGACACAAAGAACTGCCACAGCAGCCTGGCTGGCCAGCTCAGTCCCCTTCTTTTCCCAGAGGTGCTGATGCTCCAGCTGGGTCCCTTCCAGCTGCTGATGGGTGTCTCAGCACCTCTCCTTAATTGGCATCCAGCTTTTGCACAGTTGACCACAGCTGGCTTTGTGAGAGGCTGGGGTTTGTGGGTGTCCCAGGCATGGATGAGTGAACTGCTCCAGATAAAATGACAGTCAGTCCCTGCACAAATAATAAATGCCCCTTCTTCCCCTTCCTCTGCCAATAAACCCCACCTTGCCCTCTTTTCAGAACCAACTGGAAGTTGGAGCAAAACTTAACTGAAGTTTGAGGAAGATTTACTAATACTCAAATGCACTGTAGATATTTAACCCATGTTATTGCAGGTTAATTGCAAAGGAGAAAATAACATAGGGCCTGTGCTCCTTTTTGCCTTTTTCTAAGGTATCAAGAAACCTGAAGGTTTTTGTTTATTCAAGTGCAGGGGAGGGTTCTCCTTTTGGTTTCCCTTACGAATAACAGGAAAGTCACGTCTGGTTTGCCTTCTTTTGTTGGAGGTCTCTTTGAAGGGCCCAAAGAAATGTCTGTGATGTTCCTCCTCCCTGAACTGCAGAAGTCAGTTTGTGGAGTCTTTAAAATAGAAAGATTTTCTCCTAAGTACCAAAAAAGCATTTGAATGAAATAGTTGTTAATAATAAAAATAATAAACAGGGAGGTTTTTAAATACTTCCTTGGTACCTGCGGTGTCCCAATGTTAACAGTTCCCTCTTTTTGTGCATGTGTCTATCTATCTGGTTTTTTACCTGAAGACAACAGAAGGGCTCAAAACCCAAAGGACCTTATCACAGTACTAAATATTGAGAAGGAAGTGTGAGCCATTGGACTGAATGAGCTCTTACCTGTCACTGGTTGATGAACTGGAGGAACAGACCTCCTGAGCATACCTTAGTTGCACAGAGACACCTACTTTGCCAGTGTGCTCAGTTTTGGCTGGTTGGGGTTAAAATTCACTTATGTATTAGATGCAGGGGTAATGAAATCACATTGGTTCCTTCTGGCCTTGGGATCTATGAATTCATTAATCTGTGACATGTTGTTATCCTTATTGTGTGACTAAAGGGCAGCAGAGCTGCATTTAATATACGCCCTATTGTGGGGAACTGAAACCTCACACTGTAAGCATGGAGTAGTGAGTCAACTCCAAGTGAAAGAAAGAGAGGGAGGGAGCGTTGGGTAGGTGAAAGGTGTTCCTACCTGTCTGTCAGGCTTTTGTTTAAGGGTCTAGAGGCTTTTTGACCCTTTCCTCCAATGTTTAAAGATAGATCAACTGAGAATGGTTGTCACTCCTCAGTGATCATCAGAGCTGAAATCCCTGATAAATGGGTCAAGGGGCTTAACTATTAAAGATCCAACAAAACTTTTGTCAAAACAAAGGCACTTTGCTTGGTAACCTTCTGGTGCTTCAGGGTCCAGAGATGTGGTATGCAGGGGGTGCTGCCAGAGTCTTGGATGGACCTTGGACTCTCTTGGTTGTTAGGCTCCGTGCTCCATGATGGGAGCCTTGGCCAGAACTTGGATTCTTGGGGCAGCTTAGGGCAACAAGGACCCCAGAAGCACTATCAGACCCAGCTAGAGGAGAAGCTTTCAGGGCTGGCCAGACTCCTCCCTCCATGAAATTTCATCAAGAAAGTTTGGCAAATTTGGTTTTGCAGAGTGAACCCTAATTCAAAAGACCCCAAATTTCTCAGAAACCAAAGACTGTGACTTTTGGCCAGCTATAGTCCAGATCCCCCTCCCACCGATGCAGAACAGGAGTGGAGAGCCAGGAAGCAGACCTACTAGTGGAGGGTGAGCAGTCAGTGAGCAACTGTGTGGCACCGATTGGAGGAGGGACAAAGTGGGACCAACTCCAGCAGATATTACATGATATCAAGCTAAAAGGTCTGACAATGCAGCTCGGTGGAAGAACAGCTTCACATACTTCCATTAGGACTGCCAACCAACCCAAAACTAATCAGTAACAGTGACTAATTAAATTATACGCAATTAAAAATATTGGGCACGCATTAGCACCTTCCTTCCAGGAATATTCAAGTTCTGCTCATAATTAATTAGCCTCACACCATCCCTGGAAGGCAGACAAGTAGATACCTGCTGTTCTAATTAAGCCACAGGCTGTATCACAGAATTAACCTTAACCCTTTAATTATCAAATTAAAATTTTACACAAAGCAGACAAATAGCACATCTGAAATTAACGTGCATTGCAAATTGTCTGAGGTTCTCAAACCCCTCCTTGCATCCTGCCCTGTGAGCTTCCACGAAGAACACTGATGCGCTTCTCTAGCGAATGCAATGTTCTTAGCAGTATTTTGCAATTTTTACAAAGATTTGAATCCTCTCTCTAAGGGAGTGGATGCATAAAAATAGGAAAATGAACTCAAATATATATAGAATATTGATCAAAAGTACATAAAAGAGATACACAACCCACATACACATAGTCTGGTCCCAAGGCACTTCTCAGGGGGAGCTGTTCCCTGAATTCTTCTCTGCACCATGGAGCCTTGTGTAATGCCCACTGCAGTCAATGAGATCCTTTCCATTCACTTCGATCCATTGTCTATCAGAATGATGATGTTTAATTGGTGTAGATGTTCAGGATGTGATCCTGGCCAAAAGGAAGTCAATGAGAAAACTCCCATTGACTTTCCTGAGGCCAGTATTTCACACTAGACTGTAATTTCCTCCAGATAAGGATTTGTCAACTGTAATGATGACTCTGAAAACATGTTTCAGAGTAGCAGCCGTGTTTGTCTGTATTCGCAAAAAGAAAAGGAGTACTTGTGGCACCTTAGTCTCTAAGGTGCCACAAGTACTCCTTTTCTTTCTGAAAACATGGAATTTATTACTAATAATAATGTCACATAAATCCAGGCATAGCCAATAATCCTTGGCATCATTTCAGCCTAAATTCTTAAAACATCTCAAACATCACATGCAGCTAGTGAAGATAGCCACAAACTATCAGTAAGTTCTGAAGCAACTTCAGCTTTTAACAGTTTCTTCTATATTATTTTCTTTATGCCTTAGTGTTCATAATAGAGATACAGTAGATCAACTCTTACGTGATATGGCAGTATAACCTATTATTTTATAAACTGTATAAAGTATTAAAATCTATCTTGAGGATTTGGCAACAGAGCCCTGCAGTCTGAGGACATTTCATTGCCAAGGTGATCTCATTAAAAGGAGTACCGTAATGCATTTTAGACAATGTTGTGAATTAATGATTAGCTACAGACATATATATATCTGTAACTAATCATTAACAAAGGTAGAACAAGGCATATTGTGCATTCAGATAACTAGAATTTCTGAATGAAGTGAATTTGAATAACTGGAATTATCTTGTTTTAACTCAAGTAGCTTTGAAATAATCAAGTTTTCATTGGGATAAACAAAATGCATGTAATTGTGTCACTCATCCATTAAAACTGGCATGAAGGCCTGTTCTCCAGGGGTCTGTATGGCCCTGAGTGGTCTTTCAAGATACCTAGAAAGATCTTTCAGGTAGTTCAGTCACTCAAAGGGTTATAGCAGCTGTGTTCTTGTTTCTTTCTGGATCTCACAATCATCTCTCTAATTAGGACTTTAAGGAAAGTGTTAATAGTTTGAATAAAAGGGAAGCAACTTTAGTAATTACCAAACAGGAGACACTCTCAGTAGCCTGGTGATGACAGCCCCACTCGCTGTCTCTCTCATCCAGATATATGAGCTTCAGGTAGTCATGCTTTGACTCATACTGCCTGTTTTATACAGTTTCTGAATTCTTGGTTTCTTCTTGGCAACACTGTCGTGGGCCAATCAGAACGTGATCCTCCGCACACACCTTGGAAAGATATGAAATGTCCAACCACAATTTGGACATTGAAATTCTTGCAACTCTGTCTCTGGAAAATCCATGGTGCAAAATGTCTTGTGCCATCCCAGATTGTGTAAGATTTGTGAGGCCACAGAGGTTTCTGCAAAATATCTTGGGTCATATAATGAACACCTGCTGGTTTAGCTTTACTCAGCAACTTACTTCTGGAGGCCACTTCCCATAGGCCTCTCTGCAGTATGGTCCTTGGCCAGCTTGACACAACTCTGTGTCCTTCCCCAAGTGGCAGTTTCTCTGTCAGGTCTTTCTTTGAGCTGCCAGCAGAAAAATGTCCATTTTGAATACAGGGCAGATTCTTTGTGTAAAGTCCTTTCACATTCCTTGATGATTCTGTATTTTTTTAAATATATTTTATCATGCTGCAACATAGAATCATTTGACTTATTTGCTTGGTTTATTACTAACAATGTTGGTAACAATTAAATCAGTATTAAGACTAACCACTCTACATGGCTCTGTATGAGTCACTGGGAAATCTCTACATAAAAGAGTAGGACTGCATCATGTGTTTAAAAATACTAATAATTAATGTTAAGGTTAATTGGGCCTTTTGGTTGTTTAGACCTTATAGCATTTTATTTGAGTTCATCTTACAGATTTTCACTTCCTATTCGTTTTGAGTATATCACGTTATTGAATATAAACCAGGTTTTCTTATCTTTGTTAAAATTAGTTACACATTGTAAGTGGCACAGGTAGAGATACCTAAAGTTGGGATTGATTGACACATTCTTTTATATGCTCTTTTTTTCCGTTACTTAGAACTTTGCCAAATTTAAAGTGTTTAATGTTTCGTGTACCAGACTGAAGCAAGACCATGTGCAGTGCACAGAGAATGTTTGGGGGGGGGGGGGGTGTAGCAGCAAGCCTGCAAGTTCTACAAGGAAAACACAGCTGTGAAATGGTCTTTTTGATCATTTACAATTTAAGTAAATCTAAATGGATTTGAATCAAGGCAGGAAAGGAACATCCCTGGCTTCAGGGCTGATTACCTACCTTGTTCAGCATTGTTCTGCCATATCTGCCCTGTCTGGCCTTGTTTAGTTTCAGACAGTCTGACTTTGCAACATATTGTTGCAAAATCCCCAGCATGACTGTTGCGAGTGCCTCCAGGCGGGGGGGCCAAGGACACTTGGGCCTAGTGCGAGGGGGCTTCATCGACACTCGTGATCTTCCATCCCCTCGAGTTACCTAGTGGCCATACCCAGTGTCCCCAACAGATACAACTAGTAAGGAATACATTGTAACCAAGGCATAGAGCCAACAACATTTCAACCCCACCCCTAAGCTTCAGACCATCCCTCCCAGCGCTCAGATTTCCCCTCTCCCTCCATAAGAGGTTTATTACCACTGAGCCGCTCTCTTCCATTGCTTCTCGGCAGGTCCTTTACAGTCCAGCTCCACTTTGACCGGCCCCAAAAATCTTTCTAAATAAAATTTTCTCAAACACAAAACCTTCAGAGCACCCCCCACGCCCACCAGTATTTTGTAGAAAGTGGGACTTGTGTGTGGGTGGGGTCTGTCCCTCTTCTACAGCCTAGAAGGGAGACACTGGGGCACCCCTTTTCCTCCAGGGGCTTTGCCAATCCACTAATAAACACCTCCTCCCTCTTTCTTCACCCCTCCCCAGAATGTGTCTTGATAGGTTTGGTGATTGACAGAGAGATCACAAGGCTCCTGGTCCTAGGACCTTAAAGAAATAGCCTGCTTTCTCCCCAGATACGCAACTATCCCTCCCTGGGATCATTTCCTCTCTCTCAGCACCTGCTACTCCCAATTCTCAGCTCTTTATTTACTTCAGAATTCATGGAATGGAGTAGCCTCATGTTAAAGAGCTGGTGTACCCCATTATATCCCCACTTCTCCCCATTGGGAGGCAGTATTATATTAATCTCCCCAGAGAAGTGAAATCCCAACACTTGGCATAATTGAAGGCCGATTTTCAGTGGCTTAACATGGTCTGCAAATCTGGGTGGGAAAATGCATGGGGAAATGTTGACCCGCATGCCCTGCTGTGTTGCAAAGGCAGGCAGAAAACAGAAGCTGTTCAGAAATTTTGCTCATATGCTGTGACAAAATTACATTGGTGTGTTTGGCTGCCCTATTGCATTACAAACAGGTCTGTGTTATGGCTGTTTAGCAATGCAATGTATTTGCAACAGAATGGCATCAGCTTTGGGAGGGGTTTGCAAACATCAGAAGGTCTGCAATGAGTATTCATTTCTGATGTGTTATTTATCTGCTTTGTGAAATGTTTTAATTTGGTATAGAACCATAGAACCATAGGGTTAGAAGAAACTGCAAAGATAATCTAGTCTAACCCCGTGCCAAAATGCAGGATTTGTTGTGTCTAAGCCAGCCAATACAGATGGCTATCCAGGCTCCTTTTGAAAAACTTTAGTGAAGGCTATTCCATGACTTTCCTAGGCAGTTTGTTCCATTGTCCTACTGTTCTCACAGTTAGGAAGGTTTTCCTGAGATTTAAGCTAAATCTGCTCTACTGTAGTTTGAACCCACTGCCTCCATCTTTTTTTATGGTCGTCTTTCAAGTATTTGAAGACTGCTATCATATCCCCCTTAATCTCCTCTTTTCCAAACTAAACATACCCAGTTACTTCAGCCTCTGCTCAACTCCAGCAGAGTTCTGATGGCTACAGCAGTAGGAGTCACAGAAGCTCACTAGAGCAGAATTTCTCAAACTGGGGTCCGCGGGCCCCGCTGATCAACTCCTTCCCCTCCCTCCCAGTGCCTCCTGCACACTAAGAGTCTGGTGGCACAGTGGGGCTAAGGCAAGCAGCCGACACGTCCCTGCAGGGCAGGGGGTCTCTGCGCACTGCCCCCGCCCTAAGTGCCAACTCCGCAGCTCCCATTGGCCAGGAACTGCGGCCAATGGGAGCTGCAGGAGCGGTGCCTGAGGGTGGTGGCAGCGTACGGAGACCCACTGCCCCCACTCCTGCCAAGACCACTGCCAGAGGGATGTGTCGGTCGCTTTTAGGAGCTGCCACAGCCCAGAGACCACTCCCCCACATCCAAACTCCCTCCCAGAGCCTGCAGCCAAACTCCCTCCCAGAGCCCACATCCCACACCACCTTCTGCCTCCAAACTTCCTCTCAGAGCCCAGAGCCTGCACTCCAACTCCCTCCCAAAGCCTGCACCCCACACCTCCTCCTGCACCCCAACCCCCTTCCCCAGCCTGGTGAAAGTGAGTGAGGGTGGGGGAGAGCGAGCAATGGAGGGAGCGGGGATGGAGTGAGCAGGGGGCAGGGCCTCAGAGAAGAGGCAGGGCAGGGGCGGGGCCTCGGGAAGTGGGCAGAGCAAGAGCTGAGCGAGGGGGCTTGGGGGTCCCAGGACATTTTTAACTCAAAAAGGAGGTCCTTGGGTTGCTAAAGTTTGAGAACTGCTGCACTAAAGTGCTCCCCACTCTTTAAATGGATACTACCCAATTCCTATACACCACATAACGCCACCCTTCCCACACACATATATTCATGGCTCACAGTATCCTCCTAATTATGAGGGATATTTTGAGGTTTTACCAGGATTTAAAACCTCTCTGTAAGGGGGTGGCTGCATAAAAATAGGATAATAACTTTATATACACATAGAATATTTATCAATAGTACAGAAAAGAGATATACAACCAATACACACAAACAGTTGTATGCTAAACCACTTCCAGGGGGAGCTATTTCCTGAATTCCTCTTTGAAACATGGGGCCTCATTGAAAGCCCGCTGCAGTCACTGAGATTCTTTTCATTCCAGTCAGTTTTGGACCAGGTCAATGACGTTTAATTGGTTTAGGTGATCAAGATGTAATCCTGGCCCCACTGAAGTCAATGACAAAACTCCCATTGACTTCCATGGGGTCAGAATTTCACTCGAGATTGTAATATCTTCCTGGCAAGGACATGTCAGCAGTATTGATGACACAGAAAATATGAAATTTATTATTAATAACAATGTCATAAACATCCAGGCATGGGGCATAATCCCTGGCATACTTTAGGCCTAAACCATTAAAACACATCAAACAGTAGATGCGGAGTCTGTGGTTCACAGAGGAGTTAAATTGAGTAACAGCAACAGTCCCTAGCTAAGCTGACCACAGTCTCTTACTAATTTCTGAAGTAACTTCATCTGTTATCAGTTTCTTCTATATTATATGCTTTATGCTTACAAGTTCATAATGGAGCTATTGTAGATCAAGTTGTGACTTGATATGGCAGTATAACATACTATTTTAGAAACTACATAGAAAATTAAAATTTATCTTGAGCATTCTGCAAGAGAGCCATCAGTTTAAGGAAATTCAATTGACACAGTGCTGTCACTAGAAAAAATACTGCAAGCATTTTGGAGAAACTCAAACATTTTAAATAGAAACCATGTCTGTGTGCGCGCACAAGTGCATACGGGTGTGTCCACCTAACTAATCATAAACAAAGGTATGACACTGCATTGTTTTATAATAAAGAAGCTGATGCACTCAGTTGTTATGTTGTGAAGTCAATGAAAAGTGAAAATCTGTAAAGTGAATCCAACTGAAATATTATTAGGCCTGTATGACGCTTGGCTTGATCTTCTTCTGTCTGCCAGTTTCACAGCGATCTCATAACATATGTAGTCATCCTCCTAACTAACAAATAAAGTGTAGAGAATAATCAGGTATGGGTACAGAAGGGACAGCTATTTTGTTTTATAGTCCAGTAATGTTATCAATATTATTAGTGGTGAACCAAGTAAATAAGTAAAATTACTTGTAGCATGATGACCTATGAAACAGGAACAGAATCATTAAGGAATGTGAAAAGCATTTAATGAATCTCTCCTGACTTCACAACAAACATTTCTGCAGACAGCTTAATGTGCTGACAGAGAAACTGTCATCTGGGGAAGGATACGGAGTTGAGCCAAGCAGGACTAGGACCACACCATGGTGAGGACTACACAGGAAGAGGCCTGCAGAAAAGGCCTTCAGAAGGAGACTGATCATCAGAAGAACATGAGAAGGTGCTCAGCGTGTGTCTCAAGGCATTTTGCACAAACCACTGTGACCTAATGTGTCTTACACAAACTGGGATGGCTCAAAATGGGTATGCATGAAGAGGAATTTCATAGAGACAAGGTTGCAAGAACTCAAAAGAGATGCCTCGTTTTCTCATTGGATGATGGAAAGGGACAGCTCGTATTCTGAATGGACATTTCCATTCCTTGCCAGAAGCACGGTCATTTTCTGATTAGCCCACAGCAGCTTTGACAAGAAGAACCAAGCCCTCGGAAACTGTATAAAACCAGCTGTTTTGGTTAAAATGTAATTTCCTGGAGCTAAAATATCTGGGTCAAAGAGACAGAGAATACGTGGCATTTTCTGGCCACTGAAACTGCCCTTTGTCTGGTAACAATTAAAATATCTTCCTCGATAAACACCTTATTAACTGTCCTTTAAAGTCCTACCTAGGGTAACTGCAACAAAATCTAGACTGAGTACAGAGTTGTCATAACGACTTGGGGAAATGAACTTCCTGAATTAACTTTTTATGTATATCAAGAAACCAGTCAGTGTGGCTGACATGAAGAAAATGGCCTCATGCCACTTTCAATCAATACTAAGTGAAAACTTGTTACTTTAAAGTTAAATACTTCTTTGAAAGTATGTACCTGAGTTAAAACCATCTGAATGTTTAAAATGTATGATATCTACTTGTTTTCCACTCACAAATTGAATCTCAGTTGTTTAGAAATTGCAGTAACTTAATACATAATTGAGACTATTGATGTCTAGAAATATCTATGCAGTACATCGCAAAAGAAAAGGAGTACTTGTGGCACCTTAGAGACTAACCAATTTATTTGAGCATGAGCTTTCGTGAGCTACAGCTCACTTCATATATCCGATGAAGTGAGCTGTAGCTCACGAAAGCTCATGCTCAAATAAATTGGTTAGTCTCTAAGGTGCCACAAGTACTCCTTTTCTTTTTGCGAATACAGACTAACACGGCTGTTACTCTGAAACCTGTCATTATGCAGTACCTTGCACTTATCAAAAGAAAAGATATCCAAGGGAAACCTTGAGTGTTTCAGAGTTTAGCCTAGAAATCGTATGGAAGCTGTGGTCAAGAGAAATTCAAAGCTTCGTTACAAAAAGAGGGAGAAGCTTTGAATTGACTTGTAAGCTAAAGTTCCTTACCACTATTTATTGTATAGTTTCAGTTACTTAAAAGCAGACAATACTGATAAAAAAGCAGATAAATTGGAAAAATTTAAATAATTATCTGTTTAAATAATTATCTGTATACTATGTTAGGAGGTTAATGTATGATAATTAACCAAAATCTCATTTTTAGTGTTTAAGTAACTTGTCTGATTTTCTAAATTGTAACTTTAGAGCAATTTGGTTGAGCTGCCACATGCAGTCCTATCAGCAAACACGTTTGATTAGAAATGGATACAAATCTGCATTTAAACATCCATTTTAATACCAAAGTGAACTGCACAGTATAGTATAAAACTAGAATAAAGTTTGCCTTGTAACAAGACTATAACAAGTCTGTGACAGACCTTGAATGAACTGATTTGATTTATTATTTCTTGGTAAATTGTAAATTCCCAAGATAAATTTCATAACATGAGTGTCTAACACTTTTTTTTCTTTCTTTAATTTCTTAATTGCTTTCAGTTCTATTTTGGCAAATAACACTCATAATTGTGAAATAATTCTCCAGTCTGTATATTGGCTAAGGAACAGAGATCCAAAGAACTTTGAGGAACCCAATTGAAGTAACTGGTAAATTAAAATTACTTACAAAACATCTTTTTTAAAAAAAAATAGATCTCACATCACACCATTGCATGCCCTGAAATGCACCTAGAAATAATCACTATTATTATGATATTGGCAAACACATATTATAAATGTCATATGGATTAAAACAATATTTCTAGAGCTCAGCATACCACCATCCCTAGTTCTGTAAAGACAAGGACTCTCTGTCTAATCTCTTTCTTGGTATCTTTTCTCTACACTGATGCTGGATTCCAGGCTGACCTTCAGCCATGAAGATCCTTTACCTGATCTTTGCTATTCTCTTCCTGGTGCTCCAGGGTGCCCCAGGTAACATGTAAATGAAACCAAGGTTGAAACAGAGCGTGATATCTGGGAGCCTATACTAAGGTTGCCTAACACTTTCCATTAGAAACATATTTCTGACTAAAAGAAAAGGAGGACTTGTGGCACCTTAGAGACTAACACATTTATTTGAGCATAAGTTTTCATGAGCTACAGCTCACTTCATCAGATGCTTCTGACTATTTTCCTTATGAGCTGTAGAGCCCCCATGCTTTGCAAATGAGACATGAAATTTGGTGGGGGAATAGCCCTGCAGTCAGACAGGTACCCTTGCTGACCCCATGAAAATCCATTGGATTTGACTCAACTAGGACCAGTCTAAAATCACCATTACCCCTCCATGTTCTCATCACTGTATACTGCTATGACTTGTTGCTTAAACCCAACGTTCTGTCTGCCCTGCACATGCTCCTCCTAGCACAAACCACACAGAACAGAACATCCAGATGGGAAACAGACAAATGAAGTCCAGCCAACCACTTTCAAAATACCCTTTCTCCCAGGAGAAAGTATAGTCATCTGGGAGTCAAAAGACCACAAATTAAAATATAACTTCTTCTGCATCAACACTATTAATTCAATCAGCCCAACTTGTTATGTCATCAAAAAAAGATATCACGTTTGTTTGACAGGATCTATTTCCATAAACCCATGTTGCTTTGCATTAATTATATTATCTTCCTTTGATTCTGGATTAAACGAGTCCCTTATCATCTGCTCCAGGAAAATGAATACCCTGCTCTGAAGTTAACCGGGAATATTTTCACTCACTAGTCAGCGATTGGGCAATTCCTGCTGTGCCTTTCATTTATAATCAAATGTTTTCTTATTCCTGTTCTTACGGATGTCCACAAAAAATCTCAGTGTGTCTTTTCTTTTGATGTGTCTAATTTTCCTGGCAGGATGTCTGGGAATCTGGGAGTCATCCTGTCTGGTGTAAACCAGGAGTGACTCCACTGAAGCCATCGTGATAACTCTGGTGTGAAACTGCCAAGAGGCAGAAGAGAAACAGGTGCATAACTTTTAATGAAGAGAGCAAAACAAGGGAAATATTTCAGCTATTTCTGCTGGTCATCTGATAGCCCAGAAAACCTTATCCAATCCCATCTTGTGTGAGCTTGAGATGTGGGCCTGTCCCAGATGTCTGCCAGTGTGCCAAAGGGAAAACCTGAGTGTGTGAGGTGAGCACCATTTGGCCCTGTAGGGTAAGATTTCACACAATGCTGTCATAAGTGCTGTGCTAAAATCCCAGCATGTGACATCAATGACGAGCCGCTGAGTCTCTCATTTTATTATTCTATCACACAGAGCACTCAGGTGTGTCTAGCAAGGATTGTTGTCTCCAAACCCACGTCCTGCTCCTGTCCATGGTTCCATTATCCCCTACATCCAGACTCTTATTTTATGCTTTGATCTATCAGAGTATAATTTAATTATCACATAGTAATTCCCAGCATCACTCTGTTTTCCTTTGTTATAATTCTTAGGCAGGAAGGATGGTTTATAATTCAGTCTTTAGAGGAGACTGAGAAAGTCAGGGGTTAGTTCCTTGCTCTGCCATAGAATCCGTGGGTGACCTTGGTCGTGTCATTTGGGGACAGATCTGTAAGGGTATTTAGGTACCTAAAGATGCAGACATGTGCCCAGTGAACTTTCAAAAATCTATGCACTTGAGATGTCTAAAAAACTTTACAAATCTGGCCCTTTTGTCTCTGGCCCTCTGATCCTCACCTGTTAAATAGGGTTAATAATACTTCATCTGTCTCTTCTGGTTGCAATTTGATTGGCTCCGGCACAATACTTTCTTAGGAATATGTGCAGTGCTTAGCAGAATGGGGCTCTAATTTAGAGGCCTCTAAGCATAACCATAATAATAACCACTGAAGGTATGTTTTGAACAAAAGGTCCCCTGGTGCTGCAAATAACAATCTCGCATTGACTACAACAATCTGCATCTTGGCAGACCCTTGGGACAGGTTAGAATAAGCTCACACAAGAAAGCTTCCTAGATAATGTACCCACTGTGTTTGGCACAGGGTAGAATTCATGAATGTTGCTCTAAAGTTCTCAAGCCACCAAGAGACATGTCAGATGAAACCTATAGAAGAAGACAATTTCAACCTGACATGTCCACAGCCTTGGAGCACCCTCTGGAGTCTGACCCCCAACTCCTCAGCAATCAGACTCTCCATACACCCTACGAACGGCCAGTTCCACCACTACGTTTCTATTTTTAGATCGCTAGCTGAAGCAGAACTAGTGTGGGTACATCTACCCAAGCCGGAAATGCGACCTCAAGCCCCAGTGTAAAGTTACCTTTAGAGGATGTGAGAATTGATAAACTGTGCACAGCAGTGGAAAAGAGAGATTAAGGGGTCATCATACATGATTACTATAATTTCAAATGTGTCTTAAACTGGTACTCCCGGCTCTCAACCACTCCAGGACAGCAGCGTCAGAAAGATGCTTCTAATTTAGCATCATCCTCCAAGTAGGAATCTGCTGTCTCAGAGTACAAGCTGCTGGACTTTAGTGACACTACAGTGAATACAGTGGTGGAAGGATGACAACCTCTGCCTAATTAAGGCTAGGATAAAAAATTTCAAATGTAGATTTTGTCACATCAAGTGGATTAAAAAAAAATCCGCCTGAAATTTCTGATGTGTGGTACAATGGTAAATTGTTGCTTCAGGGAATATCATGTTCCATTGGGAGATCATGTTCCATTGAAATAATCAGAAACTTTTCCTTTTGCAAATTTCATATCGTCTTTTTGTGCACAAAAGCGGGCTTGATTCTGATCTCAGTTATGACAGTTTTATACCATTGTAACTATGATGGTGGCTTCAGTGGAGTTACCGTTGATTTACAGCAGTCTGTGTAACAGGAAGGAGAATCAGGCCTTACACTGGAATCCAGATTGGCTTGATTTCCTCTGCTGTCCTCAGTGTGGATGGTGAGTTTTGGAAGATAGGGAGGGGGTCTCAATGCCATGCAGCTCCACAGGGTTTGTTACTCACCGTATAGTCAGTCTGTGACTGAACCCAGCTCCTCTGACACCACAAACTGAAAGGATTTGTACAAGTTGTAAAAATTAAAGATCTACCTACAGGAGTTCACTGAAATCTACAGAGATGTGTGGACCGTGGTCTATAAACAGCCATTTGAGGAAATAACATCTGACAGGGCAGTTTTCAGATTATTTTATTTTATTTTAATTTTTTTAAAAAAATAAACAAGATGGCTTTCTAAGGGTGATGAATGATAGAAACAGCCCCCTGGCCTGCCACCTACACATCAGCAAGATTATTTCAAACCAAGTTGTTTTGGTTAAAAGGAGAGTAACAAATCTGATATGGGCGATACAAGGCTCCTCTCTGGAATTTCTCCAGCTCATGAGGTTCTTTCAAGTCCAAATGAATTGCACTTCAGGGTTCCATTGAAGCAAGATCTGATGATTTTAGAAGCAAGTGGCTGTCTGCCAGATTCGCAGAGGTCCTGCCTAGACAATCAGAACCACCATTTCCTGTAGAAAAAAAAACAGAATCAGATGTTTTGATGATTTCCCATAGAACAGGAATAATATGATGTTTGATTTCAAATGAAAAGGCACAGGAGTAATTCCCAAGTAACTCTATGGTGAGTGAAGAGGTTCCTGGTTAACTCCACCACAGAGAATTCATTTTCCGTACTGCAACATTCTGTTACAGAGTTTTAATGCGGATACCCGTATGTATCTACACAGGTGCTGCCAATGAAAACTGTACTGCAGAAAAGGACAACACTCATCCAGGTTCAGTTGTTCTATCACACACACCTTGTGCACAGCTGAAGCTAAAATGATGGATAACTACTTAGGTGATAAATAAGTTACTCTTAAAAAATGAAGGGAAATTCCAGTCTTATATGAAAGTTGACTCCATTCTGGTGGCAGTTGCACATTAGCGGCCTGGCCTGATGATAGCGTGGGACTCTCTGCATTCTCAGTGAATCAACCAGGAGGGTTGCCGAGCAGCTGCATGGTCACTCCAGCCTGCTTCCCTTACTCTCATTCTGAAGGCCCAAGGGGCTCCCAGCTTCACATCTCCTGCCCTTGACCTGCATCTCTGATGTTTTAGTAGGTAGGAAAATCTCTCACCCTCCCAACTGCTTCTTGGGGTGCTGTACTTGATGCAAAATTATATCCTGACTGGGTATCCTGAATACTTTATGGCTGATATTGTGGAAACAGTCCGAACATGAATAGAAAGGAATAGAGATTTACAGTGTGGCCAGTCTAACTTTAGATAGGAACCTTGATGTTTAAACCATTCAAACAAATTAGGTATAGTGTTCACATTGATGTCACCAAGCTTTTTACAACTACCTCCCTTGGTTAAGGGCTAAGATTTTGTACTGAGCTGCTTTAAGGACGGAGGGAATCATGAGCTCTTAAATGGCTTTAAATCCTTTGTGGACTGGTGCTGTTTTAATTATATAGAAGACTGAGCGCTTCCGATAATATGCCTGTGTCATATGCCTGGTCAGTGTGTCTTACATGTCCCCTCTGTGCCTGATCTAAAGCGAATGGGAGTCTGTTACAGCCCCAGCTAGAGAGCTGGTCCTTCAGTGTTTAGATTCCCATGAGCTAGAGAGCTGGTCCTTCAGTGTTTAGATTCCCATGAGCTTCATTCTGGAGATGTCTGCTTCATTCCCCAATCTGTTGGGCAAGATAGCGCCGAGCACACTGATGTGTTCTACAGCATCTCCAGTCTGTAAGCTCTCATACACAAGCTACCATATTTTAATGTAGCTCCTCATATGCATTACTATTAGCAGCATCTGGACCCACATATACTGTAAGGAAGCCCAGTGACATGCTGCACAGTGCTGGTCTGACTGCAATTTTAATGAATATATTAGTTTCCACTCAAAAATTGTTCACACCAGGTCTGTCTGGAAGGACCCTTGAGTGAGCACTAGGACATGTGTCCAGTAACAATATTTTGAGTTAACTAGTTTGAAAATACTGTACCTTATTAATTTTTATACCTTCCCTTCACACACACAAACTTATATCCACCCTGAGGTGTCAGTAAACTCCAAACTCTGAGGCTTTTCTTTATTATAAAGCTGTAGCTTTACAGTTTGAAAGTTCCTGCAGACAGCAACCATTTTGTTCCCAGAATTTCATAGGTTTTAATGCCAGAAGGTACCAATAAATCTTCTAGTTTGACCTCCTGTAAGACATAGGCCATAGAATTTCCCCCAGTTACCCCTATAGTGAGCCCAGCAACTTGTATTTGATTATCTTCCACAATGCATCCATCCTTGATTTGAAGACACCAAGAGATGGAGAATATGTCATTTCCTTGGTAGCTTGTCCCAATGGTTAAACACCCTCACTGTAAACATTTTTCTGTTATTTCTAACTTGATTTGTCTGGCTTCAGCATGCAGCCAGTGGTTCTTGTTTTGCCTTCTCTACTCGATTAAAGAGTCCTTGAGAATCTGGTATTTTCTCCCTGTAAATATACTTAAGCACTTTAATCAAATCCCTGGAGACACCCACATTAGATGATGATTCCCCATTGACAAATTAATTATATTATATTATATTATATTAATGTGTGCTTTACTGAGATCGTATGGTGCTAGTTTTTTACTCAGAATCTTGTGCAGTGTAAGTCAAGCTTTTTGAAATAATATAATTATGTTACATCCAGGCAGGTATCTTTTTCAAATAACTTTAAAGTCATCTAAAAATAAATTAATGTTTTTTTTAAGCAAGACTGAATATGCTAAAAACCCTGTTTACTGGCATTAACTATATTCCTAATCTTTAATTCTTTATTGATTGAGTCATCGTTTCTATTATTTTGCCAGGAATTGATGTCAAGCTCACTGGCCTATAGTTTCCTGGGTCATCTTGCCTGTCCTTTGTGCCCATTGGCATAACATTAACACTCTTCCCATCTTCTGGAATTTCCCCAACATTCCAAAATGTATCAAAAATGATCAGTGGAATTAAGATCTCCTCCCCCAACTCTTTGGGGATTCTGTGATGGAAGTTATCTAGGTCTGCTGATTTAAAAATATTTATCTCGAGAATATGCTGTTTGACATCCTTCTGAGTTACTAATGGACTAGATAAAAGTCATCATCCTCTTGTAATATCAGTACATCAACGTGCTTCTTTCCGCATACAGAATAGAAATATGTAGTGAACACTTCTGCCGTCTATGCCTCATTATTCACAACTTTTTTCACTATCTAGAAATGGATCTGTACCATTGTAAAGATTTATTTTCTTCCTGATATTTTAATTCAATGCTTTCTTGTCCTTAGCCCTCCAAGCTATGGTTTCTTCCCTCTTGTCCTTAGCTTCCCTTTTCATATTGCTGCACTTCATTACTTCCAACTTAGATTGATTGCTATCTATTTCCTCTGTATCCATTTGTGATAGATATTGTTTTATTTCTTTCGCCTGCACTTCTCCTGCAGACTGATACACAGTAGACACAGCTTCTGCACGCTCTCCTCCAGACTTTTGTTTTTCCTGCTTGATTTTTGATTCTAAAATATAAAAGCAATGTAGACAAAGGTACGTTTGGGCCCCAATCCCTTCGTATATATGAAGCTTCGGCAGCATATGGAGGCTTTAAAAGTGCCACTAAGAGGTCTGGGGAAAATTCTTCCGAAGCATGAGCAGCACATGGTTGCCATAATAGGTCTGTGCTGTCCCTGTTGCAAATGCTGGGGTGATGCTGAAGATGTTGCTGGGAGCTGTCAGGTGTAAGGGGGCAACCCCAGCAGCACTGAGCACTGCAGAGAATCTGGGCTGCTCCAGGCTGAGGAGTAGCCCACAGGCAGCCTGGGTAAGGCTGCTATATGCAATAGAAGCCACTGGGGCGGTTCTAATACATGCTGAGGCCACTCTGCCCCCAGGTGGCCTAGAATGTGAGCAGCACAAAATTTGCTTGAAGCCTCCTTTGACCCGTGCCCATGGGCCACATGTGCTGAGCCTCGAAGAGCATTAAACAACAGCTCAGATGTAGGAAGGAGAGGAACAGTCATTTCTCTTCACACTGCAATGTTTCCGTTGTGGAATGTTGAACTTACCTGCGACAGCACAAAAAGCGTCCAGCGCATCTGCTAATGAGTTTAGAATTGAAGGGACATCTCTTATAGGAGCAGAAACCCCTGCGGGATCGACAGAGTTTGAAGGGATCTTGAGCCTCAGAGAATTCTTCAGAAAGAAAAAGAGTCAGTCATCATTCTGCAGAGCCGGGTAAATAAGCTCTGTGATTCCAAGAGGACAGGCATTTCTCATTCACTGATGCCTGGCCATGTCAGCTCAAAAGTTCAAGTCCAAAAATGTATCACAGCTTTAGAGCTACATTAGTGCTGTGACTAAGAAGAGAATGGAGAAAGTCTCAGTCTGCAGGGTTGAGAACTGTAGCTCTCAGCTTGGTGTCCCTTGCTGCCCTCTGCTTTTAAGTGATGGAAAGCATTTAGCTGCTCAAACCTCCAAGTTCCCTGAGTGGCTGCTGCTGTGGGTTTGATTCCCTCTGTCTCTAGCAGTGATGTGCCAGGCAGTATCACAAATGCAATTTGGTGAAGCAGGGTTGAACTGGCTCAGCACCAGGTTGGATGACTACACATTTTTGAAGGAGAAGGGTTTGAAAAAATCCCTGCCGGTTTCAACGCATGCCTGTCTGGGAGAGTCTGTGCAGATTTTTTTTTCTAAAAATTTGCTTGGAAATAATGTCTTTATGACTAGTTGTCAGGTTTTGGTTACACTCAAAGGGCCTGTTATTTTGAAAATCCAGCCCCAATGTGCACACCCAAAGCTTGTAGAATATTTAGGTTAGAACATTTTTAACTGAAGGTTGTTGGGCAACCTAAACCAGCGGTTCTCAGGACAAATTTTTTGGTGGCCTCAGAGTACGGCCACCAACTCTTGCTGGTGCCGCTCTCACACTTTTTCCTAAAATACTTAATTAGCTTTAGGAAAACCAAATAAATGTGCACATATACATGTCCAAATCATTTCAATTTATTTATTGCTAGCTAGTAAGTCTGTTGTGAAAAGTGCTATTAACAAACATATAAGTATCACTTTCACAGCAGACTTACTCAGCCCTGGCAAGCCTGGAAACCAATTAAGCCCTGGATGGAGGGTTGTGGGAGGTAGTGGGGGCCAGGGGAGATGGAAATGGAACCCAAAGCCCTGCGGCCAAAACCCAAAGCCCCACAGCCAGAGGACGGGGCCCAGGGATGGAGGCTGAAGCCATATGGCTGAAGCCTGCCTCCGTGCAGCCATAGCCCAGGGCTGGAGCCTGAAGCCCCTCAGCCAGAGCTTCCTGCCCCACCACTCCAGGGCTGATGCCCAAAGCCTGAGCTACACAACCCCTGGGAAGGTGGGGAACTCGCTGGCTGCATGCTCCTCTAGCATTGTGCCCCAGGTGTCTCCAGAGGGGGGCAGGGCCCAACCCCTGCTGCTGGCCCCAGCAACCAACACCAGGGCAGTGCATCGAGGAACAACAATGAGTAGGAGGGGCTGTTACTTTGCCCTCCCCCCGATCACAGTCCAGGAGGCTGTGGCCACAAGAAAAGCCCCTGGTGACCGCATGTGGCCATGGTGGCCACATTTGAGAAACGCTGACCTAAACAGATACCTTGTCATGACGGCAGACACTCTCCCACCCTCAGATAATATAATTTCTTAGAAAACTGCCAAGCACATAGGAATGGCAGATTCTTAGAGACAGTGGGGTTAAGACACTGAGATGAGGGGCTGCCATTTTAAAGGTTTGGGTTCTGTTCCCAGCTGTGTAACCCGCCAGTGGGCTATGAGATCTGACTTTATAATACAGTTTGTGACAGGCACAGAATTAGGAACACTAGCCTGCTGCAGAAGTTAATTCACAATCTCCTGGCTCCAAACTCCATGTAGTTTGTCCTAAACCAAAGTGTATATTGAATGAGGTTGGTCACACTTCATTTTATTTATATCTCATTTTGATATTCAGTTTTGTCATTGCCACTTCGAGGAAGAGTACATGCAATGCAGGTATAATATGGAGTGGTTTAAGCAGCAAGCCTCAGAAAGATCTGAGAAAAACCCAATGGAATTTTTTTTTCCCACTGGTCATAATTCAGTCAAACATTTTTCCTTGGGGGCAGCAAAGACATAACACAGATCTCTGAACAATGACCCTGCCAAATTTCATGTATCCTCTACAAACTGCAGAGGTACTAATACTCCTAAGAAAAAAGTCAGAAACTTGTTTCTAATGGAAAGCATTAGGCAACCTTAGACTCCCAGAGATCCCTCTGCATCATCCCTTGCTTGCATTTATATCTTACCTGGAGCATCCTGAAGCACAAGAAAGAAAACAGCAAAGAGCAGATAAAGGATCTTCATGGCTGAAGGTCAGCTGGGAACTCAGCGTCACTGGAGAGAGGAGACACCAAGACAAAGCGGAGTCAGAGTACCTATATGTACAGATCATGGGCATATGCTGAGTTCTAGAAATATTATTTTAATCCAAATGACATTTATAATATTTGTTCTGGAAACTCTTAATAATAATAATGATTCTTATCTATACAGCTCCATAGAAATCATAGAAGGATTTCAGAGAGATAGTTGTGTGAGGCAAATCACATTTTACAAACACAGGTTTTATAACTAATTTTCCAGTGTCTTAAATTAGGTTTCTTGTGGTCATCTCTTTCTCCTTAGCCAAAGTACAGACTCGAGAATTATCGAGCATTTACATATTTTAGTAGCCAATACAGAATTGAAAGCAATTTAGAAATTGCAGAAAGCGCAAAAAAGATGGTTGGTTATTCATGTTTATAAAATTTATAAAAATGAATTCCTGATTTGATGTTACAATTTACTAAAAAGTAACAAATCCTATTAATTCATTCAAAGCCTTATTATAGTTGTGTTACACGGACAAACTTTACTCTAGTTCTGTACTGTGCTGTGCAGGTAACTTTGATACCAACAGAAACTGTGAATCCTTTAGTGCAGATTCTTATCTATTGCTAATCAAAAGTGTTCCCCAGCGGAATTATGGAAGCACCTGTGACAGTTATAACCAACAGCTCTAAAGTTACAATTTAGAAAATCAGACAAGTCACTTAAGATTAAGAATTACAATTCAATTAATTTTCACACTTTATGCAGATAATGATTAAAACAATTTGAATTTCTCTCGAATTTTACCAGGATTCTTTGCTCTTCGGCCACTTGAACTAAATATTCAAAGTTAACTAAATATTCAGGTAGTGAGAACAATCTTTAGCTTACCAGCCAATTCAAAGCTTCTTCCTGCTTTTGGGAAAGAAACTGTCAATTTCTCTCAGCGAAAAACTGTGCATGATAGCTAGGCTAAACTCTGAAGTATTCAGGGTGTCTCTTAGCTATCGTCTATGGAGGAGACATTCCCTTTTACAAATATTTCTGGACTTTAACGCTTATAATCGCATACTGAGCTACCCTAAATTTCTAGACCACTAAGATTCAGTTTGCTAGTGAAAGATATGCATACATCACACATTCTATTACAGCACCCTCTGGTTTATCCAACTGGCCTGGGGGATATTCAAAATTTGGAATATTTGGATAAACATAAGAAGTGCTTCTAAATGCAGTGCTAGAAGCCAGAGGCAGCAGAAGAGGAAGGAGTGGTGCTCATTTGCATTTTGCCCCTGCATGCTGTGGTGATGGCAGTCCCCAAGGTGCTGCATGGACAGAGCACAAAGGGAGGCAGAGAGTAGAGGATAGAAAAGGGGAAGAAAAGACAGAGGAGAGAGGGGGAAAGAGGGTGAGGAGCTGCAGGAGACAGAAGCCTCCTTGGTGCTGCTTGAGCATTTCCTAGCTCTGACAATCCCAGGGGAGTGAGCCAGCCCTACCCCTCACTATTTCTACTAGCACTTGTGGAGTCTAGGCCTATTGGTGTCATGACACCCTCAAGAAGCCACAAAGAGGCTCCTGTTTCCTGTGGCTACTCCCCCCTCCTCCTTCTTTCCTTCCCTTTTTCTCTCCTCTACTCTCCTTTGCTTTTCTTTGTTCCTCTCCCTCCTGCCCTGGTCTCTTTCCTCCTCCATAACTCCTGTTCTGTCTCCCTTTGTCCTTTCTCTCCTTGAACGCTTCTGCTTTCAATCTTTATCTTAACCCCCTTCATCTGTTTCTTTCTTGCCTGTTTACTTTTTCTCTCCCTCCCCACATATTCTCTCCTCCCCACCTTCTCCCTAATTCTTCCCTTTTCTCCTTGTCCTCATCTCTAACTCTGGAAATCCTCCCAAATCTCATTTCCCACAGCCTTGAGGTTTGTTCATCAGTGGGTGATTAACTAACACAGCATGACAGAGAGGGGCACACTGTGCATTCAGATAGGTCGTATTTCTGGATAAAGGGAATTCAGGTAACTGGATTTATTCTGCAGATGGTTTTGCCTCAGATAGCTTTAAAATAACCAAGGTTTTTTTGGGGGGTAAACAGAACGTATAGAATTTTGCTCCTTATTGATTAAAATTGGCATGAAGAAGCCATGTTCTCCAGCTTTCCATGACAGTGGCCCAGGCCAGAATGGTTTCTCGAGATAGCTAGAAAGTTCACTCAGGTAGTTCATTCACTCAAGGGGTTATGACAGCTGTGTTCTTCTTCTCTTTCTGGATCTCACAGCCATATCCCTAGATAGAACTTTAAAAGAGGAGTTAATAGGGTGAGTACAAGGGAAGAGAATTTATCAGTTACCAGACTAGGGGCACTCTCTGTAGCCAGGTGAAGACAGTCCCACTCACCGTCTCTCTCAGCTTCAGGAAGTGAGGCTTTGGCACAAACAACCTGTTTTATATAGGCTGTGAAGACTTGGATTCTTCTTGGCAAAGCTGCTGTGGACCAATCAGAAAGTGACCCCTGCACGTGGGAAGGATTTGAAGTATCCAACCACAATCTGGAGGCTGGAATTCTTGCAATTTCTTTCTGTCTTGGGAAAATTCCATGGTCTTTGTGCAAAACATCTTGTGCCATCCCAGATTGTGTAAGACATGTTAGGCCACAGAGGTTTGTGTAAAATGTCTTGGGACATATAATGGACACCTGCTGATTTAGTTCTGATCAGCAACTTACTTCTTCAGGCCACTTCTCATAGGCCTCCCTGCGGTGTGGTCCTTGGCCAACTTGACACAACTCTTGTCCTTCCTCAAGTGGCAGTTTCTCTATCAGCTCTTTCTTTGAGCTGTCAGCAGAATTGTCCATTTTGAAGGTAGGAGAGGTTCTTCATATAAAGCCCTTTCACATTCCTTGATGATTCTATAAGTTTTTTCAAAGCTTATAATGCTGCAACATAAAGTCATTTGACTCATTTGCTTGGTTTATTACTGATAATGTTGACCACAATTAAATCAATATTAATACATAAAAACATAAGGACGGCCATACTGTTCCTCAGATTTGTCACCTAAAAAGAATGGCTCAGGTTTGGGAATCTCCCTCATATCCTCAATCGTGAAGACAAATGCAAAGAATGCATTTAGTTTCTCCGCAACAGCCTTATCGTCCTTGAGTGCTCCTTTAGCATCTCAATTGTCCGCCCGGGGAACTATACCTCTATTACTATTGCAATATAATTCCACCATTATAGTTACTCCAATAAATTTCTCAGTGTAGACAAGCCCTTATGTTCTTTTTGAAAGCACCACAACTCTAAAGACAAAGCCTGGGCTCAGTTTCCCTTCCAGAGAAAGTGATCCCCAGTCTATTTGCCCCTTCTCAGGGAAATTCTTTTTACAGAACGACCCACCCCATGCATGCCTGAGCTCAGTTACCACACTGCCCAGTGCCTTTTTGTTAGCTGGACCGGGACTGAGTCTTCCTTTGCCTGAGATTGACTGTCTGGGCAAAACCAGTCAGGCCATCTAAGAGTATCCCCCATGATGGTTTTTCCATTGTTTGGCTGTTGCACTAACTCAGACTTAATGGCTTGCAGTCAGAGGCACTGTGGCTGTGGGGAGTGTGCTGAGATTCCCGCCCTCCATCTCAAGAAATCCTAGACAGAAAACACATTTTGGGGACCAGACCAATGTTCTGTGCCAGGCACACCCACATTCATCACCATAGAGTTTAAACCTCCCATTGACTTCCATGGGGCCAGTATTTCAACCAAGGTAGTAATTTCCTCCAGGCAAGGTTTGGCAGCTGTAATGATGACAGAAAATATGGAATTTATTTTTAATAATATCATATATATCCAGGGACAAGCAAGTATCCTTTGCAGAACTTAGGGGCAAGCCCTTAAAACATGTCAAAAAGCAGATGCTGTGTCTGTGGCTCACAAAGAAGTTTGTTTGAGTAACAGCAACAGCCATTAGGGAAGCTAACCACAAACTCTTTCTAAACTGTGAAGTAACTTCACCTTTTATCAGTTTCTTCTATATTATGTACTTTATGCTAGAAGTTCATAACAGACATAAAAGATCAAGTTGGGACTTGATATGTCATCATAATATACAATTTTAGAAATATATAGACTATATTTCTAATATATAGAAAATTAGTCTATCTGGCACAATCTGCAACAGAACCTTGCAGTTTGAGAAAGTTTCACTGACAAGGTGATTTCACTAGAAAGAGTACTGAGAGCATTTTGGTGAAAGTTGTGTATTTTAAAAGAGCTGGCTGAGAAGCTGGCTGACTGGACCATTAATGTTGGTTTTCAGTAAGTCTCGAGCACCAGGGAAGTTCCAGAAGACTGGAAGAAAGCTACTGTTGTGCCAGTATTTAAAATGAGTGAATGGGAGGCCCTGGGCTATTATGGGCCTGTCAGTCTGACATGTAGTGTTAGAAGCCAGAGGCAGCAGAAGAGGAAGGAGTGGTGCTCATCTGCATTTTGCCCCTGCATGCTGTGGTGATGGCAGTCCCCAAGGTGCTGCATGGACAGAGCACAAAGGGAGGCAGAGAGTAGAGGATAGAAAAGGGGAAGAAAAGACAGAGGAGAGAGGGGGAAAGAGGGTGAGGAGCTGCAGGAGACAGGAGACTCCTTGGTGCTGCTTGAGCATTTCCTAGCTCTGACAATCCCAGGGGAGTGAGCCAGCCCTACCCCTCACTATTTCTACTAGCACTTGTGGAGTCTAGGCCTATTGGTGTCATGACACCCTCAAGAAGTGGAGGGACACCAGAGCAGAGTGGGGAGGGACTACTCTCTCCTTCTCCCATGATGCGATGCCCCTATGTAGGGAGCCCCAACATTACAATGGCCTTCTTTGATGCCATGTTGTATTGCAAACTCAGCTCTGTGTGAGGGCTGTTTAGCAATTCAATATATTTGCTAGAGAAAGGCATCAGCATTCTTTGTGGACGCTCGCAGGGCAGGATGTAGGGAGGGGGCTGGGAACCTCTGAAGGTTTGCAATGTACATTGATTTCAGATGTATTATTTGTATGCTTTGTGCAACAGTTTTATTTAATAATTAAAGGGTTAAAGATAATTGTATGATGCAGCACATGGTTTAATTAGAACAGCAGGTAACTGTTTGCCTGCCCTCCAGAGATGTTGTGAGTGTAATTAATTGTGGGAAGAGCTTGGATAGTCCTGGAAGGAAGGTACCAATGAGTGCCCAATATTTTTAATTCAGTATAATTAGTCACTATTAGTCATTAATCTTGGGTTGGCCCACCAATGGAAGTACATGCAGTTGACTCCAAAGCTGTAACCAGAGGATTACATGGCCAGATATTTTGCCTTGATATCATGTTATATCTGCTGGAGTTAGTCGCACTTGGTGCCTCCTCCCATTGGTGCCACACAGTTGCAAAACTGACTGCTCGTCCTCCACTAGTGGGTCTGCCTCCTGGCTCTCCACTGCTGTTCTGCATCTGTGGGAGGGGGCTCTGCCTAGAACCTGCCAAAACTCACAGTTTTTGGTTTGCAAGGAAGTTTAGCATCAGAGGGGTAGCCGTGTTTGTCTGGATCTGTAAAAGCGGCAAAGAGTCCTGTGGCACCTTATAGACTAACAGACATATTGGAGCATAAGTTTTCATGGGTGAATACCCACTTCATCGGATGCATGTAAGCAGTAAGTAAAATTCAGGGATAGTACAGTGATATATTTGTGACCCTAGAATATGGCTGCCTAAAGTTTTCCATTATTAACCTTTTTCCAATACTTTTTTTCTGAAGAGCTCTAAAGCCTCCGTGGATTGCAGCAGAAATGTGATATTTTGTAGGCAGGGAGATTCCTTTACTACCTCCATGGAAATCTATTCAGATATGGCGAAATTATCAAAAAGCCCATTTTTCTAGTTGTTTTTCTCAGCAGAGCTTGATACAGGCTTATTGCTTTAAAAAAACCCACCCCAGATATTCTCCGTGCAATGCAGATGCCCTTGCTTCACCCTGGCACAGGAAACTTTAAACACTTCAACTTTGGCAAAGATCTAAGTAACTGAAAACAAGGACATATAAAAGAAAGTGTCGAGCAACCTCAACCTTAGATGTTGCTCCCTGTGCCACCTATAATGTCGAACTAATTTTAACAAAGGTAATAAAATATTTGGTTTATATTAAAGAAGGTGAAAATCTGAAAGGTGAATTCAGATAATATGTTATAAGGCATAAACAACCACAGGGTCCGATACACCTTAATTTTATTATTCTTAACAATTACTAGTATTATTTATTGGTATTTTTAAACATATGATGCAATCCGACTATCTCACAAATAAAATGTAGAGATTACACAACTCCTGGTACCGTACCATGTAGAGCAGTTTGTCTTAATATTGATTTGATAGTTATCAACATTATTAGTAATACATTAAGCAAATTAGCCAAATGACTTCCTTGCAGCATGATGAACTATGAAAATCATACAGAGTCATCAAAGACTGTGAAAGGATTTTACATAAATGGACATTTCTGCTGGCAGCTCAAAATGCTGACAGAAAACACTGCCTGGGAGAAGGACACAGAGTTGTGTCAAGCTGGCCAAGGACTGCACCGCAGAGAGGACTATAGAGGTGTCCCACAGAAGTAAATTGCTGATCAGAGTTAAAGCAGCAGGTGTTCATTATATGTTCCACGATATTTTACGTAAACCTCTGTGGCCTAACATGTTTTACACAATCTGAGATGGCACAAGATATTCCAGAGAGAGAAAGTAGCAAGATTTCCAACGTCCAACCTGCGGTAAGGCAGTTCAGATTTTCCCCACAAGCAGGGTTCTTTCCGATTGGCCCACAGCAGCTTTCCCAAGAAACCAAGCCTTCAGCAAGTGCATTAAACAGGCAGTTTGGGTCAAAGCATCACTCTCTGAAGATCTAATATCTGGATGAGAGAGACAGCAAGTGTGATTGTCGTCACCTGGCTACTGAGAGTGCCTCAAATCTGGTAACTACTAAAGTCGCTTCCATTATACTCACTCTTTAAAGTCTTTATAACTCTTTCTTTAAAGTCTAGGGAGATGATTGTGAGATGCAGAAAGAGAAGAAGACAGCTGTGATAACCCCTTGAGTGAATGAACTACCTGAATGAACTTTCTAGCTATCTCAAGAATCCATTTGGAGCCACTGTGATGCAAGGCTGGAGAACGTGCCTTCATGCCAGTTTTAATGGATAAGTACCAAATTCCATGCATTTTGTTTACTCCAATAAAAACTTGGTTATTTTAAAGCTATCTGAGTTAAAACCATCAGGATAATCTCAGTTATCTGAATTCCCTTTATCCAGAAATCCTAATTATCCGAATGCACAGTGGGTCCCTCCCGTAGTGCTGTGTTAGTTAATCACCCTCTGATGAACTAACCTTAGGGCTGTGGGAGCTGCGATTTGGGAGGATTTCCAGAGTTAGCGATGAAGACAAGGAAAAAAGGGAAGAATTAGGGAGAAGGTGGGGAGGGAGAGAAAAGCAAACAGACAAGAAAGAAACAGATGAAGGGGTTAAGGTGAAGACTGAAAGGAAAAGGGGTCAAGGAGAGACAGGAGAAAGGGAGAGACAGGACAGCAGTTAAGGGAAAGATCAGGGCAGGAGGGAGGGGAATGAAGAGAGACAGAGGAGGGTGGAGGAGAGAAAAAGATCAGTATTTCCCCATGACCTATAAATACAGGGACTTTGTCTCCTCTCTGTCTTTGTGTCTCTTCTCTCCAGTGACACTGAGTTCCTGACCAACCTTCAGCCATGAAGATCCTTTATCTGCTCTTTGCTGTCTTCTTTCTGGTGCACCAGGGTGCAACAGGTAAGAGGTAAATGAAAATGAGGGATGACACAGAGGGGTATCTGGGAGCACATACTAAGGTTGTCTAATCCTTTCTATTAGAAAAACATTTCTGATGTTTTCTTAAGCGCTCTAGCACCTCTTCAGTTTGCAGACAATACATGAAATTTGAGAGGAATTATCCTGAGGTCAGGGATGTGTCTTTGCTGCCCCCGGTGAAAATCATTGAGATTTGACCGAATTATGACCAGTGGGGAGAAAAAATGTTTCCATCATGTTTTTCTCAGATTTTTTGGAGGCTTGCTGCTTTTACTGCTCCACAGTCTACCAGCACTGCATGCGCTCTTCCTGAAATCAGAAATCACACAATTGATTAACTGGATGGGATACGGACAAAATGAACTCATGCCAACCCTGTTCAATATACCTTTGGTCTAGGAGAAGGTGCGTAGGTCTGGGAGCTAGAAGACTGTAATTTACAATGTATCATCTGCTGGCTAGTGTTAGTAATTCTATGCCTTTCACAACTTGTATTATGAAGTCAGGCCTCCTGTGCCACTGAGACGTTACACAGCTGGGAACAGAACCAAGGTCTAAAAAAAATGGCAGCCCTTCATCTCAGTGTCTTAGCCCCACTCTCTCTCAGAACCTACCACAACTATGTGCTGTTAAGGAAAAGTTAGCACATGTGACTCCATTTTGGTTTGGGGCCCACCATTGTCTAAACGCAAGCATATCATACACCAGGAGGAGTGATCCTTAGATACTGAATCCCTGTGAAAATCCTCCTCCTTGTCTCCAGCCTGCCTTGACTCCCAGTATTTGTTTTTTGTCAGTCTCTAACTCCCTATCTCTTGGCCTTTGATGTGAGGCCTCCCATCCTGATAATAAAAGTTACTGATGCATGGCTTTAGGACCATGCTGTGTAATTAACATACTGGTTTAGCACGAGGAATGCACCAAGCAGGGATAGGTGGTAGATAAGAAAAGGGTTTGTTTATTGGCTAAGGTTTCCGATGCACGAGGGCAACATGCTTTGCTAAAAAGTATATAACCTTTGTATAATCTGTATTCAGCGTCCCCTCCTGGCTAGCAGGGGGGCACCACGCTCGAGCGTAATAAACTTAGTGTCTTTTGGGAACTCTGCAGTTGTGGACTTTGTTTATGTGCCTCAGCCTAGATTTGAACTGTGCGTGACCTATCAGGTATAATTCGCAGCATTGGTGTGCGTGTCCTACCAGGTGTAATTCGTAGCATTTGTGTGCGTGTCCTATCAGGTATAATTCGCAGCATTTGTGTGTGTGTCCTACCAGGTGTAATTCGTAGCATTTGTGTGCGTGTCCTACCAGGTATAATTCGCAGCATTTGTGTGTGTGTCCTACCAGGTGTAATTCGTAGCATTTGTGTGCGTGTCCTACCAGGTATAATTCGCAGCAGTTGTGTGCGTGTCCTCTCAGGTGTAATTTGTAACAGTGCTTAGCTTTGTTCCTAGAAATGATATCATCAGCGTGGGACAGTGTTTGCAGCTGTAACGATGTACCCATTTCAATTGCCCAGTGACCGCCAATTAAAAATGTTCTAATCTAACTATTCTACAAGCTTTGACTGTGCACATTTGGGCTGCATTTTCAAAACAACAGGTCCTACGGGTATAACCGGAGAGTGGCAATTGGTCATCAAGAAACTATTCCTAAGTGACTCTTCAGAAAAAAAAATCTACAGTCTCACAGACAGTCAAACTTTCAAAGGGGAAGGGACTTTTTCAAGCCCTTCTCTTTCAAAAAGCTGTAGTCATCCAAACCAGCGCTGAGCCAGTTCAACCGTACTTAGCCAAATTGCATTTATGATACTGCCTGGCACATCACGGTCAGAGCCAGGGGGAATCAAACTCACAGCAGTAGCCACCAAAGGAAGGTGGAGATGTGGGCAGCTACTTGCTTTCCACTCGTTAAAGGCATGGGCAGCAAAGGATGTCCATGCTCAGGCTGCAGATTGGAGAAATATACCTCTGAAAGCCAGCGGCTGATTTAATTAACTCACTCTGTTCCCTTCTTAGAGTCAGCCACTGAATTTGCACAGAACTACAACCATTCAAGTAGTAATGAAGCTGTGATAAACTTTTGCACTGGCAAATAATTGGGCTGACTTGGACAAGTGAAAGTGAATAGGAAATGCCTGTCATCCTGGAAATAAAGCCCTTATTTGCCCTGCTCTGCAGAATGAGGGTGACTCTTTTTCTTTCTGCAGAATTCTCCCAGGCTCAGAATCTCAACAGGAGATGTATACTCCGGGGGGGTACCTGTTTCTATCTGAGATGCCCCCCTTTTGTAAGGACACTCACTGGAAGATGCTTCAGCGGTGGTGTTTGTTGTGCAAGGTAAGTTCAGCATTCTACAAGGCAGACATTGCAGTGTGAACAGAGGAACAGTTGTTCCTCTCCTTCTTACATCCAAGCTGTTTAATGCTCTCGGAGGCTCCGCACAGATGGCCCAGCCCAGAGGCAAAGGAGGCTTCAAGCAACATCTGTGCTGCCCACATTCTAGGCCACCTGAGAGCTGGACTGGCCCCAACATGTATGAGAACCATTCCTCTGGCTGCTCTTACATACAGCAGCCTTACCCAGGCTGCCTGTGGGCGACTCCACAGCATGGAGCAGCCCAGAGTCTCTGTAGTGCTCAGTGCTACAGGGATTGCCCCCAGAGACCTGACATCCTCCGTCAACGTCTCCAGCACCACCCCAGCTCCAATGCTTGCAACTGGGACAGCAGAGGCCTATTATGGCAGCTGTGAGTTGCTCATGCTTTGGGAAAGTCTCCCACCTCCAAGTCCCTTTATGGTTCTTGTACAGTCTCCATATGCTGCTGAAGTTTCATATATGGGCAGGGGTTGGCACCCAAACACCCCATTGTCTACATTGCTTTTATATTTTAGAATAGGGAAGTCAAGTAGGAAAAACGAAAATCTGGAAGAGTGAGTGCAGACCCTGGGTCTACTTTGTATCAGTCTGCAGGGGAAGTGAAGGCAACAATTAGAAATAAAACAGTATCTATACCAAATGGGAAACAGGGGAAATAGATAATAGTCAATCTACATTAGAAGTGATGAAGTTTAGCCTTGTGAAAGGGAAAGCTAAGGACATTGTGGAAGAATCCATGGCTGGCAGGGCTAAGAATAAAATGGCATTTTTAAAAAAAAATCTAGAAGAAAAGAAATCCTAACAATCGTATGGGCCCATTCCTAGATGGCGATAAAATTGTTTATAATGAGGCAGAAAGGGCAAAGGTTGTTCCGTTCTGTATTTGGAAAGAAGCAGGCTGATGCACTAATAATACGTGAAGATGGTGACTACTATCTATCCATTAGAAAATAAGGAAGATGTTAAATAACATCTGCTAGGGATAAACATTTTTAAATCAGCAGAGCTGGATAATTTCCATTATGGAATCCTCAAAGAACTGGCTGAAGGGAGCTCTGTTGCATTAACCATTGGTAACAAATTTTGGAACATTGGGGAGATTCCAGAAGACCAGAAGAGTGTTAATGTTCTGCCAATAGGTAACAAGGGCAGGTGGGATGATCTGGGTAACAATTAGTCTGACATCAGTTCCCAGCAAAATAATGGGGAAATGACTCCATCAATAAAGAATTAAAGATTAGGAATATAGTTGATGTCACTCAGCAGGTCTTTTAGGACATTAGGACTTGATAAACAAACCTAATGTAATTTTTAGATGACATTACAACCTTAGTTGAGAAAGGTAACTGTGTACGTGTAACAACTGTTATTGCAAACAGTTTGACTTAGCACTGCACATGTTTCTGAGTAAAAGCCTAGCACCATAGAACCTCATTAAAGCACACATATAATACAATGTACAACCTAAAATAGTTGTCAGTGGGGATTCATCATTGTATGTGGGTGCTTCCAGTGACTTGATTAAAGTGTATAAGTGTAACCCACACACCTCCTGGGTGAGGTGTTCTGTCCCATCTAGTGGCACCGAGACCACTTAGAGAGCAGTTAATGAGTCTGCTCTACAGCCTTAGCTAACAGGCAGTTGGCTTTTAGCTCATGCGGTAGAGGCTCATGCACTAAGCTCCAGAGGTCCCTGGTTCGATCCCACCCGCCAACGACCGGGGTTTGTGTCGGCGTTACATAAGCACAGTCACAGGGAGATAATACCAGGTTCTCAAGGGCTTTTTGATCTAGCAGAGAAGGCAGAACAAGATCCAATGGCTGACAGCTGAAGCCACACAATTTCAAGTTAGAAATAAGACACAGATTTTTAACAGTGAGGGAACAAACAGCCAAAGGAAATAGTGTATTCTCCATCTCTTGGTGTCTTCATATCATGGCTGGATGCCTTTCTGGAATAGAATCAAATACATGTTACTGGGCTAAATAGAGGGGGTAACTGGAGGAAATTCTATGGCATGAGGTCAGACTAGATGATCAAATGGTCCAAATTCTGGGAACAAAATGGCTGCTGTCTGCATCAACAGAATATTTATAAGGCTTTAAAACTGTAAAGCTAAAGCTTTATGACAAAGAAAAGCCTAAGAGTTTGGAGGTTACTGACACCTGAGGGTGAATGTAAGTTTGTGTTGTGCAGGAAAGGTAAAAAAGTAAATAAGGTAAAGTATTTTCAAACTATTTAACTCAAACCTGGTAGAACATTGTAATTGGGCATGTGTCTCAGTCCTCACTCAAGTCCACACCACCAACCCAGTGTGAAAAATATTCAAGTGGAAGCTTACACATTAATTAAAAGTGCAGCCAGACAGACACAATGCAGCATTTCACTGGGCTTCCGTATGTTATATGTGGGTCCAAATGTTGCAAGTACTAATGCACATCAGGAGCTGGATTAAGAGTATCATTGTTCATGGGTGTGACATCTTTCAGACTGGAGATGCTGTAGAACACAGACGTCTGCTAGGCGCTATCTTGCCCAACAGATTGGGGATTAAAGCAGAAACCTCTGAAGTAAATCACAAGAGGGGCTCTCTAACTGGGCCTGTAACAGACTCCCATTCTCTGTAGATCAGGCACAGAGGGGACATGTAACTCATGCTGACCAGTGGGTGAGACCTGCATGCTATTGGAAGTGCTCACTGTTCCATATAAGTAAAACAGCACCAATCCACCCAGGATTTAGAGTAATTTAAGAGCAGATGAATCTTTCAGTCCTTAAAGCAGCTCAGCACAGATTCTTAGCCCATGATTCCCCCCCCTTATGAAGACAAAGGGAGATAATTATAAAAATCTTGGTGATGTCAATGCAGGGGTGAAAGTAACTTAAAGGACTTTCCGGTACGCCAGAGTCCTGAGTGGGGGCGTGGCCTCAACCGGAAGGGGCGTGGCCTCAACCGGAAGGGACGCTTTAAAGGGCCTGGGGCTCCGGCAGCTGCAGAGCTCCCGGCATTGTAAATCCCTGCTGGTGCACGGTTGCTAGAGCCCCGGGGCTCTGGCAGCAAGGCTTGGGCGGGGATTTAAAAGGTCCGGGGCTCCTACCACTGCAGGGAGCCCCGGGCCCTTTAAAGCGCCGCCCAAGCCCCACTGCCGGAGCTCCAGAGGTGATTTAAAGGGCCCGGGGCTCCCTGCAGTGGCAGGAGCACCAGGCCCTTTAAATCACCACCAGGGAAGCCAGTCCGGCACAGCGTACTGGCTCTTGCCGGTATGCCGTACCGGACCATACTGGCTTACTTTCACCTCTGTGTCAATGTGAACACTATTCAGAAGTGTTTTTTTAATGTTTTAAACATCAAAGTTTAGATGGTGTAGAGAAAGTAGATAAGGAAGTGTTGTTTACTACTTCTCATAACACAAGAACTAGGGATCACCAAATAGAATTAATAGGCAGCAGGTTTAAAACAAATAAAAGGAAGTATTTCTTCACACAACACACAGTCAACCTGTGGAACTCCTTGCCAGAGGATGTTGTGAAGGCCAAGACCATAACAGGGTTCTGATAAATTAATGGAGGATAGGTCCATCAATGGCTATTAGCCAGGATGGGGAGGAATGGTGTTCCTAGCCTCTATTTGCCAGAAGCTGTGAATGAGTGACTGGGCATGGATCATTTGATGATTACCTGTTCTGTTCATTCCCTCTGGGGCACCTGGAACTGGCCACTGTCGGAAGACAGGATACTGGGCTAGATGGACCCTTGGTCTGACCCAGTAGGGCCATTCTTATGTTAAGGTTGCTATAGAAAGTTAATTTGGCAACTTTGCATTTCTCTAGCCATTTTTATTCCTGCTTTTATTGTTTTAGACCATATCTGTCATAAATTTTACAGGAGGCCTAGTTTGGTCATATTGTTGTATCAAGCACAGCTCCCCAAGAAGGAGTTGGGAGGGTGAGAGATTTTCTCCCCCTACTAAAACACCAGGGAAACAGATTTAGGGCAGGAATGCGTTACCTAGGGAGGTGGTAGAATCTCCTTCCTTAGAGGTTTTTAAGGTCAGGCTTGACAAAGCCCTGGCTGGGATGATTTAACTGGGAATTGGTCCTGCTTCGAGCAGGGGGATGGACTAGATGACCTTCTGGGGTCCCTTCCAACCCTGATATTCTATGAGAAGCTGGGAGTCCCTTGGGGTTGCACAGTGAGAACCAGAGAGCTAGGCTGGAGTGGCCCTAGTATGCAATTGTCCTTCAAACAGAGTCAGCCTTCAGTGAGACTTGGAATTTCCCTTACTCTTAAAGGATGAAGTTATTTATCACTGAATAAATTAGCTCTCATTTTAATTTCAGCTGTGCTCAGGGTGTCTTTGATAGAGCAAATGTACCTGGATGTGAGTTGTGTTTTTCGGCAGTATAGTTTTTATAGGCAGCCTGTTCGCCTGTTTAGATACATAAAATTATCCCTCTTAAAATTCTGTAACAGTATATTGCAGTAGGGAAATGAATTCCCTGTGCCAGAGTTAACCAGGAACCCCTTCACACACCACACACTGACTGGGGGATTCCACTTGTGCCTCTTGATTTGAAATCAAACTTCATATTATCCCTGTTCTACAGGAAAACATTAACAAAATCTGATTCTCTTTTTTTTCCTACAGGGGACTGTGATTCTGATTGTCTAGGCAGGATATCTGGGAATCTGGGAGACAGCCACTTGCTTCTAAAATCATTGGATCCTACTTCAAGGGAACTCTGAAGTACTGTTTGTTTAGGCTCTAAAGAACCTTATGAGCTGGAAAAATTCCAGAAGGGAGACCTTTTATCCCCCATATAAGATTTGTTACTTTTCTTTTAATAAAAGCAAGTTGGTTTGAGATAACCTTCCTGAAGTGTGTGTGTGTGTGTGTGTAGCAAAGGATCTGTTTCTATAATTTGTCTCTGTGACGGGTTGGATCACAGAAACCCCCTTGGGGCTACCAACTGATGTGCCAAGACTACTTCTGCCCCTGCTTTCCCTGCCCTCCCAGCTTGGGACTTCAGTGCCCTACCTGGTTTGAGCCAGGCCCGCTAGCCTGCTGCAAACCCAGACCCAGGTCTGAACCATGCCCCCTAACAGCTGTAGGTTTAAACTGAAAGCAGCTTAAGAAGTGTTCCTGTCTTTAACACTCAGATGCCCAACTCCTAATGGGGTCCAAACCCCAAATAAATCTGTTTTACCCTGTATAAAGCTTATACAGGGTAAACTCATTAATTGTTTGCCCTCTATAACACTGATACAGAGGTATGCACTGCTGTGTTGTCGCCCCCTGTCCCCAGGTATTAATACATACTCTGGGTTAATTAATAAGTAAAAAGTGATTTTATTAAATACAGAAAGTAGGATTTAAATGGTTCTAAGTAATAGCAGACAGAACAAAGTGAATTACCAAGCAAAATAAAATAGAACACGCAAGTCTATGTCTAATACAATAAGAAAACTGAATACAGATAAAAACCTCACCCTCAGAGGAATTCCAGTAAGCTTCCTTTTACAGATTAGTCTTCTTCTAGTCTGGGTCCAGCGATCACTCACACCCCCTGTAGTTACAGTCCTTTGGTCCAGTTTCTTTAAGGTATCCTTGGGGGTGGAAAGGCTATCTCTTGAGCCAAGTGAAGACAAAATGGAGGGGTCTCCCAGGGGTTTAAATAGACTTTCTCTTGTGGGTGGATACCCCTCCCTCCCCCTGTATAGAATCCAGCTACAAAATGGAGTTTTGGAGACACTTGAGCAAGTCACATGTCCATGCATGACTCAGTTTTTACACGCAGCAGCCATTACCCATGTGCTATCTTGAATGTCTCCAGGAAGACTTCTTATGTGGATTGGAGCCTTCCAAGATCCATTGTTCATTAAGAACAATGAAAAATCAATCAGGTTCTTAAAAGAAGAATTTTAATTAAAGAAAAGGTAAAAGAATCACCTCTGTAAAATCAGGATGGTAAATACCTTACAGGGTAATCAGATTCAAAAGACAGAGAATCCGTCTAGGCAAAACCTTAAGTTACAAAAAGACACAAAAACAGGAATATACATTGCATCCAGCACAGCTTATTTTACCAGCCATTAAACAAAAGGAAATCTAACGCATTTCTAGCTAGATTACTTACTAACTTAACAGGAGTTGTAAGGCTGCATTCTTAATCTGTTCTCTGCAAAAGCGACAGACAGACAGACCCTTTGTTCCCCCCCACTCCAGATTTGTAAGTATCTTGTCCTCTCATTGGTCATTTTGAGTCAGGTGCCAGCTTCTTACCTTAGCTTCTTAACCCTTTACAGGTGAAAGGGTTTTGCCTCTGGCCAGGAGGGATTTTATAGCACTGTATACAGAAAGGTGGTTACCCTTCCCTTTATATTTATGACAGTAGCATACAACATATTCCAGTTATGTCATATATACATTCATCAGCATATTTCCATAAAACCTTATGGAGTGCACCATCACAGTGTCCTTTAGAGAGCCATTTAGTTTTTCTTTTTTTAAATTAAAAATAAAATGCCCTTAAAACATCCCTCTCACATGTTGTTTCAACACCTGGGTATTTTTAGACCATGGTCCACATATCTCTGAAGGTTTCAATGAGCTCCTGTGGGTAATCTCTATTTCTTATTATTGTTACAAATCCTTTGAGCTTGTTGGTATCGGGGGGCTGGGTTCAGGTCACAGACTGACTGTACAGTGTGTCACACCCACCATGGAGTTCCATGGCACCTTAGACACACACACCCCTCCCTCCACACCTCTCTGCTCCAAAACCTCATCTTCTACATTGGGGAGAAAAGGGAAATCAGGCCAAAATGCATTCAGGTCTCATGCCTGATTCACTTCCCTGTTACACTGACTGCTGTAAATCAGGATTAACTCCACTGAAGCCATTATTGTTACACTAGCATAAAACCAGTGTAATTGACATCAGAATCAAGCACAGGATTGTCCATAACAAGGTGAGAACTAATTTAGGAAAGGTAAAAATTTCTGGTATTCCAACTGATCCCATGATACCCCTTTTAGCATATAGTCTTCTTTGTTAGCCTGAGATAGAATTTGGGGTTTGACCTTTTGCTACTCTTATATCTTATACTAATACGTGTGAAGAACAATGAACAAAGAAACTGTGTGTTGCGTTTCCCACAACCAGATGGGACTTTTAGTACAATGGGAAGAGATAAGGGATAGATCAGTTAAAGTGTTACAGGGCATGGTGGGAATGTAATATATGAGCACAGCCGGGAAGGCTGCCTGGCTCTTCTCACAAGCCAAGGTCAAGCAACCAGTTAGGAGGGGTAAGGGGGGAATTGAGGGGGAAGGTATAAAACACTAAAAGCCAAAGAAAAGCCTGGCCTTGGCAAGAAAACAACCCCACTCCTTACCCCTCCCATGGGGTACAAAAGGGGTGGGATGAAGACCACAGACCAATGACCCCCCAAAGTGGAACATGACCATAAGTTATAAGGGGTGTGACTGGGGTGTGCACTGCAGGTATATTTGGACCTTCTAAGAAGAAGGAGGTGGGAATAGGGAATAGGGAAATGGGGACACAGGCAAGGCTCTGCGGCATGAGAGCTGGGAATGGGATGCTGGAAAACAAGGCTCTGCGGTGTCAGGGTTATGGTATACATGCTTGCTGGAACTAACCCCAATAAACATTGTATTGCCTGCACTTCGAACTACTGGTCTTCTGTTTTCTGTCTGCATGACGAGAACCCGGGGAGAGGGTGTTGGTCCTGCTTTGAGCAGGGGGTAGGACTGGATGACCTCCTGAGGTCTCTTTCAACCCTAATCTTCTATGATTCTATGAAGGGAAAGTCCTCCAACAACTTCAAAATTAATTTCTGATTCCCATCTTCACGTTTCCCTGAAACTCACCTCTGTCATTGGACCATGAATCAGAAATTCCCGGTAGATTTTTTTTCACCCTTTAGACGTGTGGGATTTACGTTTGAACGTTTACAACAGCTTTAATTTGTCAGAGGCTGTCGCCATTCTCCAGTTGTCTTCGTTGTTCTGTCGCTAAAATCCAGCAGGCGGCACTGTGAGACAGCAGGTTCCTACTTGAAGGAAGATGTTCAACTAGAGGGAGCATCCTTCTGATGCTGCTGTCATGGAGTGGTTGAGAGTCAGGAGTGCCAGTGAAAGACACTTTGGAAAGGTTGCTAGATCATGGATGATGAGCCCTCTGACCTCTCCCTTCCCCAACCGTGCAGAGCTTATCAATTCTGGCGTCCGCGTAAGGGTGTCTTTAGACGGGGGCTTGAGGTGTAATTTCCAGCTCAGGTAGATGCACCTGCACTAGTTCTGCTTCAGCTAGGGCACAGGAAGTAGAAATGTAGCTGTGGCAGCAGTCGCGGTGGAACTGGCTGGCCAGCTGGTGTGTGATCCCTTCTGAAACCCGACACGCCTACGCAGGGCGGCTAGCCGAAGTTACATCTCTGCCTCCAGCGTAGCCATTCGCTTACGGACAGTTGGCATTAGCAGGAGGTGGGGACTGGGTTTAGAGGGTTTGGGCAGCTAGGAGTGGTTGAAGCTGTTCTTGGGGTGTAGGGAGAGTTTGATAGCTCAGGAGGTGGGGATCTAACTCCAGAGGGTGTTCAGAGGCTGTGGGCATGTCAGGTTGAAATTGACTTCTTCTCCAGGTTACATCTCAGGTGTCTTGTTGGCTTGAGGGCTTTAGAGCAACCTCCATGAATTCTACCCCGTGCCAAACTCAGTGGGTACATTATCTAGGAAGCTTTTTTGTGTGAGTTCATAGAATCACAGAATATCTGGATTAGAAGGGACCTCAGGAGGTCACCTAGTCCAACCCCATGCTCAAAGCAGGACCAATCCCCAATTTTTGCCCTGATCACTAAATGGCCCCCTCAAGGATTGAACACACAACCCTGGGTTTAGCAGGCCAATTCTCAAACCACTGAGCTATCCCTCCCCCCCGAGTTAATGTGGCCTGTCCCTAAGGTCCGCCAAAATACAGTTGTTGTTGTCAATGACTGAGTGTTACTATGGAGCACCAGGTAATTTTTGTTCAGACCATACCAGCTATTATTATGGTCCTGCTTAGAGGCCTCAATCTAGAGCAAAGCCCCATTGTGCTAGGCACTGTACATTTACCTAGTTAAAGACAGTGTCTGCTTCAAATGGCTTGCAATAAAAAAAGTCAAGACAGAGACCATATTATTAACCCAATTTTACAGTTGAGGAGCTCTGACCCTGAAAGGGTGAAATCCTGCTCAGCTCATTCACTCAGGTTTTCCCTTTGGCAACGGGCAGACATCTGGGACAGATCTCAACATGGGATCGGATAAGGCTTTTGGGAGATCATGTGATCAGCTGAAATAGCTGAAACATTTCCCTTTTGTAAACATGTTCTAGTATTTTCATAGAAATCATGGACCCGATTCATATCTCATTATGAAAGTTTCACACCAGTGTAACGATGATGGATTCCATGGAGTCACTTCTGGTTTACACCTGTCAGTGTAACAGGGAGCAGATTCAGGCTTTAACCTTAAAGCAACTTAGCCGAAATCCTTCTCTTCTCCTCAATGTGGCCTTGTTTTGGGGAATCTCTCAGAGCTCCCATGTGCACAGTGAAAGGTTTAGAGGTTTTGTGTTGTCATTTTAAGTTCTGTGAGGGGAAACTGCTGGCTCTAGCCATGTCTGGGTGCTCTGGGACAAGAGAAGGAGTCATGGGGGTTGGGAGGTTTCAGAGCAGTGGAGAGAGTCTAGGTGCCACTCAGCTCTGTGGCAAAGACTACATACCATGTGGTCAGGCTGTGACTGAACCTAGCTCTGATAACCACACAAACGGATTTGTAAGAGGTGTAAGGAATAGATGAAGGGTTGGAAGGGACCTCAGGGGGTCATTTAGTCCAACCCCCTGCTCAAAACAGGATCTACCCCAACTAAATCATCCCACCCAGGGCTTCATCAAGCTGGGCTTTAAAAACCCGTAAGGATGGAGATTCCACTACTTCCATTGGTAACCCATTCCAGTGCTTCACCACCCTCCTCGTGAAATAGTTTTCCCTAATATCCAACCTAGACCTCCCCCACTGCATCTTGAGACCATTGCTCCTTGTTCTGTCATCTGCCTCCAAGAACAGCTGAGCTCCATCCTCTTTGGAACCCCCCTTCAGATAACTGAAGGCTGCTATCACTCGCTCTTCTCTTCTGCAGGCCTCGCTCTTCTCTTCCGCAGACTAAACAAGCCCAGTTCCCTCAGCCTCTCCTCGTCAGTCATGTGCCCCAGTCTCCTAATCATTTTTGTTGCCCTCCGTTGGACTCTCTCCAATTTGTCGACATCCTTTTTAGTGGGGGGCCCAAAACTGGATGCAATACTCTAGATGTGGCCTCACAAGTGCTGAATAGAGGGGAATAATCACTTCCCTCGGTCTGCTGGCAACGCTCCTACTAATGCAGCCCAATATGCCATTCGCCTTCTTGGCAACAAGGGCACACTGCTGACTCATATCCAGCTTCTCGTCCACTGTAATACCCAGGTCCTTTTCTGAGTGGGCATGTCTCCCCTTCAGCCATTTTACATCGATCTTCCAAAATGTTCTTTGCTCAGATCATCCCAGGCTTCCACACTTCATTCTTAAACTCTTTGGTAAGATCTCCCATCCTGTCCTTCTCTTCTCTCCTCCTTCCTAGAGGGGTTTCAGCAGGTCTTACCAACTCCCCTCAGACTGAGGGGAGCAGGTCTCTCACACCCAGCTTTCTTAGCATTCTATATTTCCCACGATTGCTGGTCACAAGCCCCAGAGTCTCTGGTTTTGGTAGAGACCATGTCCCAGAAGTGAGCTGAACTTGTGTCACACACGTAAACCAACTACAGCTGAATGAATTTTGCTCAGACTCTCCCCAAAAATCCCCCTTTGGTCATAGAGAGAGCATAGAATGTTCCTCCCAAAAAGAAAACCTTTCCAGAAATGGGCAACCATGTAAGAAGGAAAGCTTAGAATGGAAAAAGATTGGCAGATGACTACTACCAAATTGTATGTGTCTTCCCCTTGCATAAACCCTGGCTTGTAAGTCCTCCTGGGGTTTGAACAGCACATGAGGGCACCTTTAAGTTATTATTTCTTGCCTTACACTCCTGGTACAGCACAGTGTAGTGGTATATAGAAGGGACCTTGCCTGCTCCTTGGTCAGCATTTTAGACTGCTTGCATTCCTTTGTTCACTAGCCAGCTGGTGCGCTAATTACCTCATTACAGGTGCAAATTAAACTACACCCATTAAACTACACCCAGTTCCCCTGCATGTTCTAAGTGACTGAGGTGCAGTCTCCCAGAAGAACTTGCACTCCTTCTGGGGCAGAAGAAACAATCGGAGCTGCAGCAGACAGCGATCTCTCCTTCTCCCTCTCCCTCTCCCCCAGCAACTGGAACCAGTTCTCACAGGAGGGGTGGGAGGAGGAAGGAGCTAAAAAGCCCAACAGCTGATGGTGGCTCCCCCATCCCATCTGTGAGCAATGGGGATGGGATGGTACCACTGTTTCCCACCTCCCCCCTGCAACACCCAGCCTGAGAAAGGACAGAGGGGGCGTGAGGGGCTCTAGCAGCCACCTCCCCAGAATGAAAGGGGGTAACAGGACCCTGCTGCAGTCCCCTAAGGCCTGGGAGAGGGAGTCAAGACCCCCAGGAAGAGCATAGGTGAGATTGAACGAAGATGTGGCTGAATTAATGGGCAGGGGTTGAACTGATTGGGTGGGGCCTATGGGGGGATAGAATTAGCTGCCGGACGGGGGACAGTCAGATGTGGGGGTGAGAGACCCTGTAGCAGGGGCCAGCATCACCTTTCCCAATAAATCTGGGGCAAGATCATCATGATTTTTGGGGGGTCTTACTCATGATTTTTTGATCTCGTAAGTGGGTAAAACACATGATGTTTGATCTGTTGATGTTGGCGTAACTGCGACATTATGAAGCAAAATATACTTTTTAAAAAGATGTTTTGTAAGTAATTTTAATTTACCAGTTACTTATATTAGGTTTCTCACTGTTCTTTGGATCTTTATTCCTTAGTTAAAGTACAGAGTGGAGAATTATTGCACAGCTATGATTTGTATTAGCCAAATAGAATTGAAAGCAATTAAGAAAGTAGGAAAAAAAAGAAAACTAGGTGATTACATGCTCTTGTTCATGAAATTTATAAAAACAAATTATTTATGTGAAGTTACAATTTACCAGGGAAAAACTAATTAAATCATTTTTTTCAGAGTCGTATCCCTGTCTTTTTACGTATACAAGCTTTATCCTAGTTCTACATGTAAGTAGGGTCTGAATGAGCTCTCCCCTGACATCTGGTAATGAGCTGGGAAAATGACTTCAGGAGCAGACTTTCATAGACACACCTACCCTGCCTATGTGCTCTGCAGATGAAGCTGCTTTGCCAAAGTGATCAATTTTGGCTGGTTTTGGGTTACAAATCATTCGAGCAATCTCCAGCAATCTAGGCATTTTCGACTTGTATGGCAATACAGTGAATATCCTGGCCTATGCAGATGATCTGGTCCTGATCGCAGACAACCCTGAGAGTCTCCAACAAATGCTTGATGTTACGAGCCAGGCTGCCAACTGGATGGGACTCTGCTTCGATGCCAAGAAGTGTGCATTCCTTCATATCGATGCTAGTAGAAGGGACTCAGTCCAGGTGATGCCATTTCAGATCTAGGGTGAACCCATGATTTTCCTTGAAGATGGGCAAGCGTACCAACATCTCGGCACACACACGGGTTTCCACATCAAGCAGACACCTGAGGATACGATTGAGGAGATCTTACAAGATGTGGCCAGGATCAACTCCTCCCTATTGGCACCATGGCAGAAGATTAATGCCTTAAACACCTTCCTGCTCCCCCATATTTCATTTGTCCTGAGGGGATCTGCTGTGGCGAAGGTGCCCCTTAACCAGGCAGCCAATACCGTAAGGCACATAGTGAAGAAGTAGATGTTTCTCCCCCAGAGAGCCAGCAATGAACTGGTGTACATCTTATCAGTGTGGTAGCTGTCTTAGTCTAAATCCACAAAAACAAGGAGGAGTCCAGTGACACCTTAAAGACGAACCGATTTATTTGGGCATAAGCTTTCGTGGGTGAAAACTCACTTCTTCAGATGCATGGAGTGAAAATTACAGATACAAGCATAAATATACTGGCACATAAAGAGAAGGTAGTTACCTTACAAGTGGAAAATCAGTGATGCAAGGCCAATTCAATTAGCGTGGACGTGGTCCACACCCAATAATTGATGAGGTGTCAATATCAAGAGAGGGAAAATTGCTTTTGTAGTGAGCCAGCCACTCCCAGTCCCTATTCAAGCCCAAATTAATGGTGTTAAGTTTGCAAATGAATTGTAGCTCTGCAGTTTCTCTTTCAAGTCTGTTTTTGAAGTTTTTGTTGTTGAATTATGGCTACTTTTAAATCTGTTATTGAATGTCCAGGGAGATTGAAGTGTTCTCCAACTGGCTTTTTGTATGTTATCATTCCTGATGTCTGATTAGTGTCCATTTATTCTTTTACTTGTGAGTGGGGAAGTATTGCCTCTCAGAGGTGCCCAGGGGTGGTGAGTAATTTTCCCAGGTTACAGGGTGGGGGCTCAAGCCGGTTCTGTGTTGCATTGTTGAAAAGGAACCCCTAGATTTTGAACCGGACCCTTGTTGCTGCTGGCTTCACCTGGCAGAAGGGTTTCAAGAGGAACCAGTAGATATTGAACTCAGTCCTTGTTGCTGCCAACACCACTACATGGTTATATATATTGCACTGTGCAGGTCACTTTGGCACTAACATGGATCAATAAATGCAGAATTTTATCCATTTCTAACCAAGTGTGTTCACCAATGGAATTATGGGAGTGCTAATGGCAGCTAAACCAAATAGTTCTAAAGTTACAATTTACAAAATCAGACATGTTACTTAACCAATAGAGTGACAATCGAATTAATCATCGCACATTAATCCCCAAACATAATATGCCGATAATATTTATCCCAATTTATCTGGGATTTTGTCTGTATTGTATTATCTCAGGCAACTTTAGATATATAATCAAATAGTGGTTAAGAAATGTAGTTTACAAGCCAATTGAAAGCTTCTTCCTCTTCTTGTGTAAGAAGCTGTCAATTTCATTGACCACAAAATATGAACAATTTCTAGGCTAAACTCTGAAACACTCAGGGGTTTCTCTCGGCTATCTATTGCTGTTGATCAGTGCTGTTTCCTGTTACAGATAGTTCTAGACTTCAACAATCTTAATTGTGTTAACTGAGTTACCACAATTTCTAAACAATTCAGGTTAAATTTGTTTGTGAAATGCAAGTATACATCATATATTTTAGTCATTTTGATCATTTTAACTCATGTATGTACTTTCAGAGAAGTACTTAGCTTTAAAATAATCATCTTTTAATTTGGTAAAGAAAATATATGTATTTTTGATATTTATATCATTGAAAGTGGCATAAAAGATTGGAAACGTCCAACCAGAATATGAGTTGTCTCTTCTCACCAACCAATGACCAAATGAGGCATCTCTTATGGATTGCTGCAACATCTTCTCTGTAATAATCCATGAGCTTTCGACAGAACATCTTGTGTAAGACATATTAGCTCACAGTGCTTTGTGTAAAGTGTCTTGGATATAAACTGAACACCTACTAGTTGAGCTCTGATCATCAACCAACTACAGATGCCTTCCCCAGGTCTCCCTGTGGTGTGATTCTTGTCCAATTTGACATGACTCTGTACCCTTTCCCATATGTATCATCCTCTGTCAGCACTTTGAGCTGTCTGCAGAAATGTCCATTCTTTATGTAAAGTCTTTACATGTTCCTTGAAGATTCTGTACTTCTTACATAGCTCAGAATGCAGTAATATAAATGATCTGATTCGGTTCCTTGGTTTACCACTAATTTACAATTATTATCCACAATTATTTAAATAGTAAGACAAAACAGCTGTCCCATCTGCACCATATGTGTTTATTCTTTACACTTCTTTTTATTCGTAGAAGAATAGGTACATTTCTTATGAGACCTCTTTAGAACTGGTCATAGGACAGATGATCGGTCCAAGTGTTATAGGGTCCTTATCATATTTCAATGGGATTCACTTTACATATTTTAACGTTTCATTGGCTTCACAATATATCAACTGATGGTATCAACTTCTTTATCAAAATATGCTTTGTCATACCTTTGTTAATGATTAGTGAGACATTATTTTTATACATTTTATTTTATATATTTGTACACAAAGGTGTCCAAACTGATTTCTACACTCTATGTGGCTATGCAACTTCCTCAGACTGCAGGGTTCTGTTGCAGAGTACTCAAGATAGCTTTTATTTTTTTATCATCTCGAATATTATATATTATACAGCCTCATAACACCTTGATTTACTCTATCTCTGTTACAAACTTCAAAATATAAAGCATATATAGAAGAACCTGATCAAAGATGAAGTTACTTCACAACTTAGAAAGAGTTTGTGGTTCGCTACCGACCATTGTTGTTACTCAGTCTAACTCCTTTGTGAACCACAGATACAACATGTGCTGTTTGACATGTTTTAAGGATTTAGCCCTAAGCTATATTAAGGATTATGTCCTATGTCTGTATATATGTGACATTATTAGTAGTAATAAATTCCATATTTTCTGTGTCATCCTTACAGTTGATAAATCCTTGTCTAGAGAAAATTACAATCTAGGGTGATATATTTGCCCCATGGAAGTCAATGGGAGTTTTCTGTTGATTTCCATGGGGTCAAGATTTCATCCTGGACATCTACACTAATTAAACATCGTCGGTCTGGTACAAAGCTGAACAAAGTGAATAGATAGTCTCATTGACCAGTGGGCTTTGGACGAGACAACATGGTTCAGAGAGAAATTCAGGAAGCAACTTCCTCTCAGCTGCCCTGAAATAGGTATACAGCATAGAGCAGTGGTTCTCAACCAAGTGGGTACATAACGGTCTTTCGGGGGTACATCAACTCATCTAGATATTTGCTTAGTTTTACAACAGGCTACATAAAAAGCACTAGTGAAGGCAGTACAGACTAAAATTTCATACGACTTTTTATACTGCTCTATATTCTATACACTGAACTGTAAGTACAAGATTTTTATTCCAATTGATTTATTTTATCAAATGAGATGTTCAGGTAAAAATGAGAAAGTACGCAATTTGTGAGTGACAGTGTGCTGTGACACTTTTGTATTTTTAGGTCTGATTTTGTAAGCAAGTCATTTTTAAGTGAGTTGAAACCTGGGGGTACGCAAGACAAATCAGACTCCTGAAAGGGGTACAGTAGTCTGGAAAGGTTGAGAACCACCAGCATAGAAGGCTGTCCTTTAATCATATAATAAGGATAACAACACTTCATAGATTAATGAATTCCCAAGACCAGAAGGGACCAATGTGACTTCATGTCCCCTGCATCCAAGGTTTAAGTGAATTTTAACCCAAACCAGCAGAAATTGATCACCTTGGCAAAGCAGGTGTGCCTATGCAAATAGGGTCTGCACAGGAGGTCTGTTTCTCCAGCTCATTGACAAAACCCTGGCTGGGATGATTTAGTTGGGGGTTGGTCCTGCTTTGAGCAGGGGGTTGGAGCTGGCCTGCAGCACAGGTTTGCCCTACCCCTGCCACCTCCTCTTCTTGTTCCCCCTTGCTTCTAGCACTAAATTCTCTTGTCCATTTGTTAGTCCAAATGCCCAGTTATCCAAAATTCTGGATCTTGCCAGGCCGGTCAGATAAACGGGATTGCGCTGTAATAGAATATTTTATGTATACTTGTATTTTGCTAATAAACTGATACTTGGTTGTCTAGAAATTAGGGTAGCTCAGTATGTGATGATGAATGTTAAAGTTGAAAAGTATTTGTAAAAGGAAATGTCTCGTCCTTAGAAGATAACTGAGAGAAACTTGAGTGTTTCTGAATGTAGCCTAGAAATCACATGGAGTTTGTGTTTGACTGAAATTGACAGCTTCTTTTACAAGAGAAGGGAGAAGATTTAATTGGCTGGTAAGCTATTTGAATATTAAGTTATCATAGAATAGTTAGTTAATGTGGCCTAAGAACTTAGAATACTGGTAAAATTTGAGAGAAACTGGAATAGTTTAAATCAGTATCTGCATTATGTGTTTGTGCTTTAAAGAATGATAACTAATTGAATTGTTATTCTTAGTGCTTCAGTAACTGTTCTCATTTTCTGAATTGTAACTTTACAGCTGTTTGTTAGAACTGCCACAGGTGCTCCCTTAATTCCACTAATGAACACCTTTGCTTAGAGATGCATTAAAGGCTTCATAGTTCCGTGTTGGAACCAAAGTCACCTGCCCAGCATAGTACAGAACTAGGGTAAAATTTGCCTATGTAACAAGACTGATGAGGCCTTGAATGACTTGATGTGACCTGTTATTTCTTGCTACAGACAGCCCCGCAATCTGAAGCAAATACTCACCAACAACCACATACCACACAACAGAACCACTAACCCAGGAACTTATCCTTGCAACAAAGCCCGTTGCCAATTGTGCCCACATATCTATTCAGGGGACACCATCACAGGGCCTAATAACATCAGCCACACTATCAGAGGCTCGTTCACCTGCACATCCACCAATGTGATATATGCCATCATGTGCCAGCAATGCCCCTCTGCCATGTACATCGGTCAAACTGGACAGTCTCTACGTAAAAGAATAAATGGACACAAATCAGATGTCAAGAATTATAACATTCATAAACCAGTCGGAGAACACTTCAATCTCTCTGGTCACGCAATCACAGACATGAAGGTCGCTATCTTAAAACAAAAAAACTTCAAATCCAGACTCCAGCGAGAAACTGCTGAATTGGAATTCATTTGCAAATTGGATACTATTAATTTAGGCTTAAATAGAGACTGGGAGTGGCTAAGTCATTATGCAAGGTAGCCTGTTTCTTCTTGTTTTTTCCTACCCCCCCCCCCCCAGATGTTCTGGTTTAACTTGGATTTAAACTTGGAGAGTGGTCAGTTTAGATGAGCTATTACCAGCAGGAGAGTGAGTTTGTGTGTGTATGGGGGTGGGGGGGATGTGAGAAAACCTTGATCTATGCAGGAAATAGCCCGACTTGATTATGCAAAGAGTTGTCACTTTGGATGGGCTAGCACCAGCAGGAGAGTGAATTTGTGTGGGGGGTGGAGGGTGAGAAAACCTGGATTTGTGCTGGAAATGGCCCACCTGTTGATCACTTTAGATAAGCTATTACCAGCAGGACAGTGGGGTGGGAGGAGGTATTGTTTCATATTCTCTGTGTGTATATAAAGTCTGCTGCAGTTTCCACGGTAAACATCTGATGAAGTGAGCTGTAGCTCACGAAAGCTCATGCTCAAATAAATTCGTTAGTCTCTAAGGTGCCACAAGTACTCCTTTTCTTTTTGCGAATACAGACTAACACGGCTGTTCCTCTGAAACCTGTTATTTCTTGGTAAATTGTAACATCACATCATGAATTCATTGTTAGAAATGTCATAAACATGAAAATCCAACCACCTTTATTTTGCTCTCTGTAATTTCTGAATTGCTTTCAATTCTAACTTGATGAATATAAAATGTGGTTGTGCAATAATTCTCCAGTCTGTATTTTGTCCAAGGAATAAGAGATTACTACAAGAAACCTAATTTAAGACACTGGAAACAAAACACATTTGTAAACTGTATTTTGCCTCTCAATCATGTTTCTCTGAAATCCTCCTTGTATAGATGACAATCATTCCTATTAAGAGATTACAGAATACATAAATGTCATTTTGATTTAAAATAATATTTCTAGAGATCAGTATTTTCCCATAACCTATAAATATAGGGACTCAGTCTCCTCTCTATCTTGGTGTCTCTTCTCTCCAGTGACGCTGAGTTCCAGGCCCACCTTCAGCCATGAAGATCCTTTATCTGCTCTTTGCTGTTGTCTTTCTGGTGCTCCAGGGTGTGCCAGGTAAGAAGTAAATGAAAACAAGGGATGATACAGTGGGATATATGGGAGGCTATATGAAGATTATCTAACCATTTCTATTAGAAACATGTTTCTGACATTTTTCTCATAAGTTCTAGCATGTCTTCAGTTTGCAGACGACACATGACATTTGAGAAGAATTATTCTGAGGTCAGGGAGGTGTCTTTGCTGCCCCACTAAAACTTAGATTTGACTGAATTATGACCACTGGGGGGAAAAAATTCCCATAATGTTTTCCTCAGATCTTTCTGAGGCTTGCTGCTTAAATTATCCCACAATCTACCCGCACAGCACGTACTCTTCCTCAAACAGGGAATCACAGAATTGAACAACCAGATGGGATACAGACAAAATGAACTCATGCCAACTCCGTTCAATATGCCTTTGGTCTAGGAGAAGGTGCATAGGGCTGGGAGGTGGAAGGCTATAACTTAAAATGTAACTTCTGAGGCTCACTAGTGTTAGTAATTCCGTGCCTTTCACAGTCTATATTATAAAGTCGGGCCTTATGTCCCACTAACAGGTTACACAGCTGGGAACAGAACCTGGGTCTATAAAATGGCACCCCCTCTTCTCAGTGTGTTATCCCCACTCTTTCTCAGAACCTGTCACTACTACGTGCTTGGCTGCTTTCCTAGAAATAATATTATCAGGATGGGACAGCTGTGACAATGGATCCATTTCAGTTGCCCAATAACCTCCCATTAAAAATGGTCTAACCTACATATTCTACAAGCTTTGGTTGTGCACATTAGGGTGGCATTTTCAAAATAACAGGTCCTTTGGGTATAACCAAAGAGTGGCAATTAGTTATTAAGAAACTATTCCTGTGTGAGTCTTCAGAAAAAAATCTGCACAGTCTCACAGACAGGCAGGCGTTCATACCAGAAGGGACTTTTTCAAGCCCTTCTCTTTCAAAACGTTGTAGTCATGCAACTCAGTGCTGAACCAGTTCAACCCTAATTAGCCAAATTGCATGGATGATACTGTCTGGCACATCATGGTCAGAGCCTGAGGGAATCACACCCACAGCAGCAGCCACTAGCAGAAGGTAGAGATGTGGACAGCTACTTCCTTTCCATTGCTTAAAGGCAGGGGGCAGCTAAGGATGTCCGTGCTCAGAGCACCAGTTCTGAACTCTGCGGCCTGCAAGCTAGCACCCCTGTTTAAGTAACTCGCTCTGTTCCCTTCTTAAAGTCAGCCACGGAATGTGCACAGAACTACACCCATTTGAGGAGTGGTACTTAAGCTGTGATAAGTTTTTGCACTTGAAGATAATTGGTCTGTCTTAGCCAGGTGGAAGTGAATAGGAAAGATAGATAGAATAGATAACATATAGAATAGATAAGTTCATGGAGAATAGGTCCATCAATGGCTATTGGCTAGGACAGGCAGGGATGGTGTCCCTAGCTTCTGTTTGCCAGAAGCTGGGAACGGGCGACAGGGGATGAATCACTTGGTGATTACCTGTTCTGTTCTTTCCCTCTGGAGCACCTGTCATTGGCCACTGTCGGAAGACAGGACACCGGGCTAGACGGATCTTTGTTCTGACCCAGTATGGCCGTTCTTATGAGCTTAAATGCCTGTCGTCCTCTAATCACAGCCCTTATTAACCCTGCTCTGCAGACTGAGGATGACTCTTTGTCTTTCTACAGAATTCTCCCAGGCTCAGAATCTCAGCAGGAGATGTAGACTGTGTAGAGGTTTTTGTTCCCTTGGGAGATGTCCTCCTACTGTGATATACATTGGAAGGTGCTCTTGAGTCGGGCACTTTTGCTGTCTAAGGTAAGTTTAGCATTCTAAGGCAGACATTGCAGTGTGTACAGAAATACCTGTTCCTCTCCTTCTTACATCCAAGCTGTTCTTTAATGCTCTCAGACGCTTCACACACATGGCTCAGCCCAAGGCCAAGGAGACTTGAAGCCACATCTGTACTGCCCACATTCTAAGCCACCTGGGGACTAGAGTGGCCCCAACATGTATGAGAACCATTCCTCTGGCTGCTCTTACATACAGCAGCCTGAACCCAGGCTGCCTGTGGGACACTCCACAGCTTAGAGCAGCCCAGATTCTCTGTAGTGCTCAGTGCTACAGGGATTGCCCCCAGACACCTGGCAGCCACCACCAACTTCTACAGCACCACCCCAACTCCAGTGCTTGCAACAGGGACCTATTATGGCAGCCGTTTGCTGCTCACACTTTGGGAGAATCCCCATGAGTCCCTTTATGGTCCTTTTACAGCCTCCATATACCGCCGAAGCTTCATAGAATCATAGAATATCAGGGTTGGAAGGGACCTCAGGAGGTCATCTAGTCCAACCCCCTGCTCAAAAGCAGGACCCATCCCCAATTAAAATCATCCCAGTCAGGGCTTTGTCAAGCCTGACCTTAAAAACTTCTAAGGAAGGAGATTCCACCACCTCCCTAGGCAACGCATTCCAGTGTTTCACCACCCTCCTAGTGAAAAAGTTTTTCCTAATATCCAACCTAAACGTCCCCCACTGCAACTTGACACCATTACTCCTTGTCCTGTCCTCTTCCACCACTGAGAATAGTCTAGAACCATCCTCTCTCGAACTACCTCTCAGGTAGTTGAAAGCAGCTATCAAATCCCCCCTCATTCTTCTCTTCTGCAGACTAAACAATCCCAGTTCCCTCAGCCTCTCCTCATAAGTCATGTGTTCCAGACCCCTAATCATTTTTGTTGCCTTCGCTGGACTCTCTCCAATTTATCCATATCCTTCTTGTAGTGTGGGCCCAAAACTGGACACAGTACTCCAGATGAGGCCTCACCAATGTCGAATAGAGGGGGACGATCATGTCCCTCGATCTGCTCGCTATGCCCCTACTTATACATCCCAAAATGCCATTGGCCTTCTTGGCAACAAGGGCACACTGCTGACTCCTATCCAGCTTCTTGTCCACTGTCACCCCTAGGTCCTTTTCCGCAGAACTGCTGCCTAGCCATTCGGTCCCTAGTCTGTAGCTCTGCATTGGGTTCTTCCGTCCTAAGTGCAGGGTCCTGCACTTATCCTTATTGAACCTCATCAGATTTCTTTTGGCCCAATCCTCCAATTTGTCTAGGTCCCTCTGTATCTTATCCCTGCCCTCCAGCGTATCTACCACTCCTTCCAGTTTAGTATCATCCGCAAATTTGCTGAGAGTGCAATCCACACCATCCTCCAGATCATTTATGAAGATATTGAACAAAACCGGCCCCAGGACCGACCCCTGGGGCACTCCACTTGACACCGGCTGCCAACTAGACATGGAGCCACTGATCACTACCCGTTGAGCCCGACAATCTAGACAACTTTCTACCCACCTTATAGTGCATTCATCCAGCCCATACTTCTTTAACTTGCTGACAAGAATACTGTGGGAGACCGTGTCAAAAGCTTTGCTAAAGTCAAGATACAATACATCCACTGCTTTCCCTTCATCCACAGAACCAGTAATCTCATCATAGAAGGCAATTAGATTAGTCAGGCATGACCTTCCCTTGGTGAATCCATGCTGACTGTTCCTGATCACTTTCCTCTCATGTAAGTGCTTCAGGATTGATTCTTTGAGGACCTGCTCCATGATTTTTCCAGGGACTGAAGTGAGGCTGACTGGCCTGTAGTTCCCAGGATCCTCCTCCTTCCCTTTTTTAAAGATTGGCACTACATTAGCCTTTTTCCAGTCATCCGGGACTTCCCCCGTTCGCCACGAGTTTTCAAAGATAATGGCCAATGGCTCTGCAATCACAGCCGCCAATTCCTTTAGCACTCTCGGATGCACTTCATCCGGCCCCATGGACTTGTGGACGTCCAGCTTTTCTAAATAGTCCCTAACCACCTCTTTCTCCACAGAGGGCTGGCCATCTATTCCCCATGTTGTGATGCCCAGCGCAACAGTCTGGGAGCTGACCTTGTTCGTGAAGACAGAGGCAAAAAAAGCATTGAGTACGTTAGCTTTTTCCACATCCTCTGTCACTAGGTTGCCTCCCTCATTCATTAAGGGGCCCACACTTTCCTTGGCTTTCTTCTTGTTGCCAACATACCTGAAGAAACCCTTCTTGTTACTCTTAACATCTCTCACTAGCTGCAGCTCCAGGTGTGATTTGGCCCTCCTAATTTCATTCCTACATGCCCGAGCAATATTTTTATACTCTTCCCTGGTAATATGTCCAACATTCTACTTCTTGTAAGCTTCTTTTTTATGCTTAAGATCCGCTAGGATTTCATCGTTAAGCCAAGCTGGTCGCCTGCCATATTTACTATTCTTTCGACACATGGGGATGGTTTGTCCCTGTAACCTCAACAGGGATTCCTTGAAATACAGCCATCTCTCCTGGACTCCTTTCCCCTTCATGTTAGTCCCCCAGAGGATCCTACCCATCCGTTCCCTGAGGGAGTCGAAGTCTGCTTTCCTGAAGTCCAGGGTCCGTATCCTGCTGCTTACCTTTCTTCCCTGTGTCAGGATCCTGAACTCAACCAACTCATGGTCACTGCCTCCCAGATTCCCATCCACTTTTGCTTCCCCCACTAATTCTTCCCGGTTTGTGAGCAGCAGGTCAAGAAAAGCTCCCCCCCTAGTTGGCTCCTCTAGCACTTGCACCAGGAAATTGTCCCCTACGCTTTCCAAAAACTTCCTGGATTGTCTATGCACCACTGTATTGCTCTCCCAGCAGATATCAGGAAAATTAAAGTCACCCATGAGAACCAGGGCATGCGATCTAGTAGCTTCCGCGAGCTGCCGAAAGAAAGCCTCATCCACCTCATCCCTCTGGTCCGGTGGTCTATAGCAGACTCCCACCACTACATCATATATGGGCAGGGGCTCGGGCCCGAACACCCCATTGTCGACAGAAGTGTGCTAGGCACTATCTTGCCCAACAGACTGGGTATTAAAGCAGAAACCTCCCGAGCAAAGCACAAGTCTCTACGGCTCTCTAGCTGGGGATGTAACCGATTCTCCTTCTCTGTAGCTCAGGCACATCGGGTACAAATAACATGCACTGACCACTGGGTGACACCTGCATGTAATCAGAAGTGCTCACTCTTCAGTATAATTAAATCAGCACCAATCCACCAAGGATTTAAAGCCATTTAGGAGCTGGTGAATCCTTCAGTGCTTACAGCAGCTATGTACAGACATTAGCCCTTGATTTCCCCCTTTTTTGAAGGCCGAGGACAGTAATTTTAAAAATCTTGGTGACATCAATGTGAGCACTATTCAGTAGGTTTCTTAATGTTTTAAACATCAGGGTTCCCATGGAAAGTTAGCTTGGCCACATGCCATATCTCTGGGGGCCTTTCTATTCCTGCTCTGCCTGTTTCGCACAGTATCTGTCATAAACTATACACGTCGCCCAGCATGGTCAAATTAATTTTGCAGCACAGACAGGTCCCAGAGAAGCAGTTTGGAGGGTGAGAGATTTCCCCCCCTACTAAAGATACAGGTTGAGAGCAGGAGAGGTGAAGCTGGGAGCCCCTTGGAGTTGCAGACTGAGAGCCAGGGAACTCAGCCAAAGTGGCCATGCCAGCAGCTTCTCAGAAGCAACTGCCACCCAATGGTGTCAGCCTTCATAGAGAATTGGAATTTCCCTTCATTCTTTAAAAGTAAGTGATTTATCACCTAAGTAATTTTAGCTTCAGCTGTGCACAAGGTGTGTGTGGTAGAACAACTGTACCTGGATGTGAGTCGTGGTTTTCTGCAGTATAGATTTTATAGGCAGCCAGTTCACCTGTTTAGATACATATGACTATTCCCCTTAAAACTCTGTAATAGAATGTTGCAGTAGAGAAAATGAATTCCCTGCACCGTAGCTGAAGAACCTCTTCACCCACCACAGAGTGACTAGGCAATTCCTCCTTTTGATTTGAAATCAAACTTCATATTAGCCCTGTTCTGTGGAAAAACATAAACAAATCTGATTCTCTTTTCTTTGTAAGGTGAATTATTGACTGATTGTCTAAGCAGGCTCTCCGGGAATCTGGCAGACTGTCACTTGCTTCTAAAATCATCGGATCTTGCTTCAATGGAACTTTGAAGTGCTGTTTGTTTGGGCTGTAAAGAGCCTTGCGAGCTGGAGAAATTCCAGAAAGGAGCCCTTGTATCACCATATAAGTTTTGTTACTCTCCTTTTAATAAAAGCAAGTTGGTTTGAGATAATCTTGCTGGTGTGTGTGTGTGTTGGTGGGAGGCAAGAGGGCTGTTTTCATCATTAGTCTCCTTTCAAAATCCATGTAGTTTATTTTTTAAAATTAAAAATAAAACATCCTAAAAACATCCCGAGCACATGTTATTTCAACACCTGAGTGTTTGCAGACCATGGTCCACCCATCTGTGTAGGTTTCAATGGGCTCCTTTGGGTAGATCTCTATATCTTATAATGCTTACAAATCCTTTCACTTTGTGATGTCAGATGGTCTGGTTTCAGTCACAGCTTGACTGTTCGGTGGAGCTCCATGGCAACCTTCTCCCAACCTATGTTCTAAAACCTTATCTTCTACACTGAAGAGAAAAGGGAAATCAGGCCAAACTGCATTCAGGTCTCATGCCTGATTCACTTCCCTGTTACCCTGACTGCTGTAAATCAGGAGTAACTCCACTGAAGCCCTCATAGTTACACTAGCATAAAATTGGTGTAATTCACATCAGAATCAAGCACAGGATTGTCCATAAAAGGATGGGAACTAATTTCCAAAAGGTAAAGGTTTCCGCTATTTCAATTGGTTACATGATATCCCAACATTCATTTCTGGTCCCATCTTCAAGGTTCCCTGAAACTCACCTCTGCCATTGGGCCATAGGTCAGAAATCTCAGGCAGATCCTTTTAACCCTTTAGATGTGCGGGAATTACATTTTGAAAATTGATCACAGCTTTAATTCGGCTGAGACTGTCGCCATTCTGTGGTTGTCGTCATTGTTCCGTCCCTAAAATCCAGCAGGCTGAGCTGTAAGACAGCAGGTTCCTACTTGAAGGAAGATGCTCAACTAGAGGGAGCATCTTTCTGATGCTGCTGTCGTGGAGTGGTTGAGTGTCAGGCGGCCAGTGAAAGATAGGTTGTAAAGGTTGCTAGACCATGGATGATGAGCCCTTAACCTCTCTGTTCCCCAACTGTGCAAACTTATCTTTCTAAGGGTGCCTTTAGACTGGGGCTTGAGGTGTAATTTCCAGCTCAGGTAGATGCACCTGCACTAGTTCTGCTTCAGCTAGGGCACAGGAAGTCGAAATGTAGCTGTGGCAGCAGTCGCGGTGGAACTGGCTGGCCAGCTGGTGTGTGATCCCTTCTGAAACCCGACACAGCTACGCAGGGCGGCTAGCCGAAGTTACATCTCTGCCTCCAGCGTAGCCATTCGCTTATGGACAGTTGGCATTAGCAGGAGGTGGGGATTTGGGCAGCTAGGAGTGGTTGAAGCTGTTCTTAGGGTGTAGGGAGAGTTTGATAGCTCAGGAGGTGGGGATCTAACTCCAGAGGGTGCTCAGAGGCTGTGGGAATGTCAGGTTGAAATTGACTTCTTCTCCAGGTTACATCTCAGGTGTCTTGCTGGCTTGAGGGCTTTAGAGCAACCTCCATGAATTCTACCCCGTGCCAAACTCAGTGGGTACATTGTCTAGGAAGCTTTCTTGTGTGAGTTAATGTGGACCTTGCCAGACACACCTGATAGCTTTGTGTGATGGAATTATCAAATGTGTGGCTGAGCGGCTCATCATCGCTGTTACATGTTGGGATTTCAGCCAAGCTCTTACTACAGCATCCTGTGAACTCTGACCCCAAAAGGGTGATATCCTGCTCAGCTCACTCACTCAAGTGTTCCCTTTGGCAACTGGCAGACATCTGGGACAGATGGGATTGGATAAGGCTTGGGGGAGCTCATCTGACCAACTGAAATAGCTGAACCATTTCCCTTTTGTAAACTTGTTCTAGAATTTTCATAGAAATCATGGACTTGATTCAAATCTCCATTATGACATTGTCACACCAGTGTAACAATGATGGCTTCAGGGGAGTCACTCCTGGTTTACACCCGTCAGTGTAACTGGGAGCAGACTCAGGCTTTAATTCTTAAAGCAACTTGGCCTGAATCCTTGTGTTTTCCTCAATGTGGCCTTATTTTGGAGAATCTCGCAGAGCTGCCTATAGTCCCATGTGCACAGTGAAGGGTTTAGAGGTTTTGGGTAGTGATTTTAAGTTCTGCAAGGGGAAACTCTTGGATCTAGCCATGCCTGGATGCTCTGGCACAAGAGAAGGAGTCCTGGGGGTTGGGAGGTTTCAGGACAGCAGGGTGAGTGTAGGTGCCATGCAGCACTGTGGCAAAGACTACAGACCATACAGTCCGGCTGTGACTGAATCCAGCTTTGAGAACCACAGACATCAAATGGATTTGTAAGAGCTGTAAGGAATACATGAGGATCTGCCCACATGAGATAATTGAAGCATACAGAGATGTACAGAGCATGGGCTATAAATACCCTTGTGTGGCATTAACAAGCAAGAGGGACTTTTTGAAGGTATTTAATTTTATTTTAATTTTAAAAAAGATAAAAGAAATAGATATGTAAGGAGAAAAACAGCCCCCAACCTCTACCTCCTCCACCCACCACAACACCCGTGTATAAGTCTCAGCAATGTGATCTTACACCAACTTCCTTTATTAAAAGGAGAGTAACAAATCCCCTATGGATGATGCAAGGGCCTCTTTTGGGAATTTCTCCAGCTCACTAATTTCTCTGCCGCCCAAATAAACAATGCTTCTGACTTACACTGAAGCAGGATTCAGTGATTTTAGAAGTGAGTGTGTGTCTTCCAGATTCCACAGGTGGAGATAAAATGAAAAATACATATTTAGGTTATGAATAAGTAACTGCATGCGAATGCAGGGAAACTCCAATTCCGTCTCAAGACCGACCCTATTTTTGAGACAGTTCCATGCTAGCAGCCCTGCTTGGTGATAGCAGGGATCTCTGGGCGTGCTCAGTGTATTGGCCAAGAGAGCAACCCTGCAGCTGGCAGCATGATCACTCTACCCTAGTTCCCTGGCTCCCATGCTCCGGGACCAAGGGGCTCCCAGCTTTATAACACCTGCCACAAGCTGCTACTCTGGTGTTTCAGTGGGTGGGAAAATCTCTCACCCTCCCAACTGCTCCTCTGGCACCTGTCTCTGCTGTAGCATTAATGTGACCTTGCTGGGTGTCCTTTGTGGTTGTTGGAATATCCTTTGCAGTTCATGGCACATCCAGTAGGTAACATATATATATAATTTTTATTTAAAATACACAACACTGTCCAAAATGCTTACAGTATTTCTTATAATGAGGGCAATGAAATTTCCTCAGACAGCAGAGCTCTGTTGCCGAATACTCAAAATAGATTATAATTTTCTATTTAGTTTCTAAAATTGTACATTATGTTGCCATAACAAGTAAGAGTTGATCTACCGTGTCTCTATTATGAAATTCTAGGCATAAAGAAAATAGTGCAGAAGAAACTGACAAAAGATGAAGTTACTTCACAACTTAGTAAGCGTTTGCGGTTAGCTTAGCTAGCGACTGTTGCTGTTAGTCAATCTATCTCCTCTGTGAACCACAGACGCAGCCTCTGATATTTGACATGTTTTAAAAACTTAGGCCAAAATGATTCCAAGGATTCTGGCCTATGCCTGGATGTATATGACATTATTATTAATAATAAATACCATATGTTGCGTGTCACCATTACAGCTGACAAACCCCGTTTGGAGAAATATTATAATCTAGAGTGAAATACTGGCTCCATGGAAGTCAATGATAGTTTTCTTGTTGACTTCCATGGGGCCAGAATCACATCCTGAACTTGTATACCAATTAAACATCATCGCCCTGGTAGAAAATGTATTTAAGTGAATGAAAAGAGTCCCTTTGACTGCAGTGAGCTTTGGATGAGACCCCACTGTGCAGAGAGGAATTCAAGAATCAGCTCCCCCTGAGAAATGGATTGGCACTAGACTTTGTGCATGTGTGTAGGTTTTGTATCTCTTTTATACACTATGGATCAATATTCTCCATGTATTTAGTTTATTTTCCTATTTTTGTGCCACTACACTGGTACAAGGAGATTTCAAATCCCTGTTAAAATTTCAGAACAACCCCAATAACAATGAGAGCCATTAATATATGCCTGTGGGGAAGGAGCATTATGTGGTGTATAGCAGTGGCTCTCCACTTTTCCAGACTACTGTACCCCTTTCAGGAGTCTGAGTTGTCTTGTGCACCCCCAAGTTTCACCTCACTTAAAAACTACTTGCTTACAAAAACAGACATAAAAATACAAAAGTTTCACAGCACACTGTCACTGAAAAATTGCTTATGTTCTCTTTTTTTACCATATAATGATAAAATAAATCATTTGGAATATAAATATTGTACTTACATTTCAGTGCACAGGATGTAGAGCAGCATAAACAAGTCACTGTATGAAATTTTAGTTTGTACTGACTTCGCTAGTGCTTTTTATGTAGCCTGTTGTAAATCTAGGCAAATATCTAGATGAGTTGATGTACCCAATGGAGGACCTCTGCATCCCCCAGGGGTACAAGTACTCCTGGTACAGAACCACCGGTGTATAGGAATTGGGTCACCTTCTGATTGGCCGACAGCAGCCTTGCCAGGAAGAAACCAAGCCTTCAGAAACTGTATAAAACAGGCAGTTTTGGTCAAAGCGTCACTCCCTGAAGCTAAAATATCTGAGCAAGAGAGATGGTCATCACCTGGCTACTGAGAGTGCCCCTGTCTGGTAACTACTATAGTCACCTCTCTCGTAATCATCCTGTTAACTTTTCCTTTAAAGTCCTGCCTAGGGAGATGGCTGCTAGATCCAGAAAGAGACGAAGAACACAGTTGTCACAACCCCTTGAATGAGTGAACTACCTGAATGAACTTTCTAGGTGTCTCGAGAGACCACCTGAGGTTGAGCTGGAGAATATGCCTTCATGCCTGTTTGAATGAAAAAGTAGCAAAGCTACACATGCTGTGTTTATCCCAATGACACGTTAGTTATGTTAAAGCAACCTGAGTTAAAATCATCTACAGGATAATTCCAGTTATCTAAATTCCCTTTATCTGAAAATCCTAGTTAGCCAAAGACACAGTGCATCCCCCCTGTAGTCCTGTGGTAGTTAATCACCACTGATTTACTAACATGAAGGCTGTGGGAACTATAGTTTGGGAGGATTTCCGGTTTTAGGAATGAGGACAGTCAAAAAAGAAAGGGGAAGAATGAGGGAGAACCTAGAGAAGGAGAGAAAAATGGGGGAGAGTGAGAAAGAGCCAACATGGAAGAAAGAAAACAGATGAAGTTGAAGACTGAAAGGGGAAGGTTTCAGGGAGAAAAGGGACAGGCAGAGACAGAGGAGGAGTTAAGAAAACAGAATGGGGCAGGAAGGCAGGGAATGAAGGGAGGCAGAGAAGAGAGGGTGGAGGAGAGAAAAGGGGATGGAAAGAAGGAGAGATACAGGAAGAGAGGGAGTAGCCGCAAGAGACAGGAGCCTGGTTGGTGCTGCTTGAGTACTTCCAAGCACTGTCAGCCCTGGGCTCCACAAGCGAGGGGTGGGACTAGGTCCATCTTCCAGCGCTGTCAGTGCTGGGAAATTTCTTAAACAAGATCAACTAATGACCTTTATTCTTCTTTCTGTGATTTCTTATTTGCTTTAAGTGCGGTCTCAAGCATATAAAATATGTAAATGTGCAAAAATTCCCCACTCTACACTTTGAATTTGCTGGTAAGTGAAAAATTATTTCCACTATTTGAATATTTTGTGAACTTTGAATATTTTGTGAAAGTGGCTTAAGACTGTAGGATATAGGTAAAATCCAGAGAAACTGGAATAGTTGCAAAAAGAGGTTCTCATCCAGGGGAAGGGACATGTCAGACTCTCAGGGGGCAGAGTTGAGCCTTCTCGAAATTCAGTAATTATACAGTGTTACAACTCCACTCGCTCAAATCTAGCCCTGCTGCCCTTCCCCATCATGACGGAGGGGCATCTGAGCCAAATTTCAGTGGCACTGAGGGTGGTCAGGCCAAATTTGAATGAGTGGTGTTGCATTCCGATATTCCTGGTAACAGGACCACTAGTTCAATGTTAGTAGCAAAGTCACCTCCCCAGTGTAGCATAGAACCAGTAAAAAGCTTTCCTCAATAAGAAGACTGTGATTAGACCTTAAATGAATTGATGTGATTTACTATTTCTTAGTACATTGTAGCATCACATGAATTTATTTTTAGAAATTTCATAAACATGAGCATCCAACCACGTTTTTCTTGCTTTCTGTAATTTCTTAATTTCTTTCCATTATATTTGGGGTAATAAAATACATAAATATGCCATAAATCTCCAGTTTAAACTTTGGCGAAGGAAAAAGAGATTTCCATGAGAAATCTAATGTAAGTAATCAGTTAATTAAAATTATTTACCAAACATCTGTTTTTAAAAGATATCTAGTCTGACACACCTGTATTTATCTGAAATCCTTCAAGGACATCTATGGTGCTGTGTGGATAATAATCTTTATTCTTAAGAGATTGCAGAACACATATTAGAAATGTCATTTCAATTAAGGCAATATTTCTTCAGCTTAGCATGTCACAATCCCTAGTGCCCTAGTGTCCTCTGTCTACTCTCTGTCTCAGTGTTTCTTCTCTCCAGTGACGCTCAGTTCCTGGCCAACCTTCAGCCATGAAGATCCTTTTCCTGCTGTTTGCTGTGGTCTTCTTGGTGCTCATGGATGCCCCAGGTAAGATGTAAATGGAAATGTGTGATGATATAGAGGAATATCTGGGAGCCTGCACAAAGGTTGTCAAACAGTTTCCACTAGAAAAACAACTCTAACTTTTTTCAGCTCCCACGAAAAACCATAGAGATTTGACTGAATTATGACCAGTCAAAAAAAATATCCATGCCCCCTCAGTATTTTCCTCAGAGCTTGCTGAGGCTTCCTGCTTAAGCCACACTACATTCTATCTGCTCAGCACATACTCTTCTTATAACTGAACATCTGGATTGGATGCTGAGCAAAGGAAGTCTAGCCAACCCCTTTCAGTATGCCCCTGGGATTGTGAGAAGGTGCATGGGGCTAGGACTGGCTGGGAGACCATGACTTAAAATAGAACCTCTCCTGCTGACTAGTGTTAATAATTCTGTGCCTTTCACAATCTGACTTATTATAAAGTCAGGCCTCATATTCCACTGAAAGGTTACATCTGCTCTGCAGAATGATGATTAAGACTCTTTTTCCTTCTCAGGGTTCTCCCAGGCTCAGCTGACCTGAAAGGAATGTGCACACCATGCGGCATCCTGTTACTTTAGAGGATGTCCCGCCAAATCTCTATACCTTGCAAGATGCCATCCTCAAGGTGTTTGCTGTCGAAAGTAAGTTCAGTGTTCCACAAGGGAGACCCTGCAGTGTGAACAGAAATGTTCATTACTCTCTTTCCATTTAAGAGCTGATGAATCTTCCATCCTTAAAGCAGCTCAGCACTTAGCCCTTTATCTGCCCCCTTTTGAAAACCAGGGGAGGAAACATTGTTCAGAATCAATTTTAATGTTTTAAGCATGTTCTGTAAATTTGACTCGGCCACATTGCAAATCTGCAGCCCTTTCTAGTCCTGTTCTACTTCTTTGTGCCTGTAGGTGCCATAAATTATACAGGCCACTCAGCTGGTCACATTAATGTTGCAGCAGGAACAGGTCTCAGAGAAACAGTTGGGAGTGTGAGAGATTTTCCCACTCACTAAAACACCAGAGAGGCAGATTGGGGGTCAAGAGATGTGAAGCTGTGAGCTCCCAGAGCCTGGAGAGTGGGAGCCAGGGACCTAGGCTGGAGAGGCCATGCAACCATCTGCAGGGTGATTTTCCTGGCCAAGACACTGAACATGCCCAGAGATGCATGTTCTCAGCAGGCAGGGCTGCTAGCATTGAACTGCCACAAGATCAGAGGCTTCAGACAGAATTAGAGTTTCCCTGCATTCTTTCAGAGTTGTTATCTATCTTCTAAGTAAGTATGTCTCTTTTTAGCTTCAGCTATAGACAAGGTGTGTTTGATAGAACACCTGTACGTGGATGTGAGTCATACTTTTCTAAAGTATACTTGTTATAGACAGCCAGTTCTCCGGTTTAGATAATATAACTATCCCCTTTGAAACTCTGTGACAAAATGTTACAGTAGGGACAATGGATTCCCTGTGACATAGTTAACCAAGAACCTCCTCATTCAGCATTCTGTGAATGGGCAATTCCTCCTGTGCCTTTTGATTTGAAATCAAACATCATATTGGCTCTGTTTTAGTGGAAATCAACAAGAAATCTGAGTCTCTTCTCTTTGTTCATGTGTAGATGGACTGATTGTCTAGGCAGGATCTGGGAATCTGGCAGACAGCCACTTGCTTCTAAAATCATCAGATCCTGCTTCAATGGAACCCTGAAGCGTTGCTGTTCATCTGGGCTGTAAAGAACCTTGTGAGGTGGAGAAATTCCAGAAGGGAACTCTTTCAGCGCCCATATAAGATTTGTTATTCCCCTTTTAATAAAAGCAAGCTGGTGTGAGAGCATCCTGCTGAAGCGTGTGTGTGTGTGTGTGTTGGTGGGAGGCAAGGGGGCTGTTTCTATCATTCTTCTCCTTTAGAAATCCATCTCATTTATCTTTTTAAATTAAGCATACAATAAAATACCCTTAAAAATACCAATTGCATGTTAATACTGTATATGAGTATTTATAATCCATGGTCCACCCATCTCTGTAGGTTTCAATTAACTTCTATGGGTAGATCTTTATTTTTTACAATTGTTACAAATCCTATTAGTTTGTGGTGCAGAGGAGCTGTGTTCAGTCTCCGCTTGATTGTACAGTGTGTGGGTAACCCTCACCACGGTGCTCCATTGCACCTAGACCTTCCCTCTGCTCTGAATTGCTATTTTCCACAATGAGGAAATCAGGCTAAGTTGATTTATGGTCTGAGCCCTGATTCTGCTCCCTGTTCTCCTGATTTACAGCAGTGTGAACTCCACTGAAGTTAGCGTAGCTATGCCGGTGTAAACTGGTGTAAGTGAGCTCAGACTCAAGCACATGATTGTTCATAAAAAGACGAGTACAATTTACAAAAGAAAAAAGTTTTCAGCTATTTCAATTGGTCACAAGATATCCTAACGGTCATATCTGATCCCACTCCAAAAGTTCCCTGGAACTAATCTTAGCCATTAGACCATTCAACAAACATTTCAGGAAGATCTTTTTTTTTTTTTTTTAACCCCTTCCATGTGGCGGATCTACATTTGTAAATTGATCACAGCCTTAGGCAGAAGCTCTTGTCTTTCCATGATTGTCTCCATTATATGTCACAAAAGTCTAGCAGGCTGCTCTGTGAGACAGCAGGTTCCTATTTCAAGGCTGACGCTCAATAGGAAGGAGCATTTTTCTGCTGCTACTGTCACCTAGTGGTTGAGAGCCAGGTGCACCAGTGAAAGACTTTAGAAATGTAGGCCGGGGTGTGTCACACAGCAATAAGACCCCAGAGTGGGTGTGGGCCAGCTGAACTCAGTCTCAGGCTGAGGAACTGTTTAATTGCGGGGTAGAAGTTTCGTCTGGAACCCAGGCTCTAGGACGCTTCAAGGTGGGAGTATCCCACAGCTCAGGTTGCAGCCCAAGTCTGGAAGTCTACATCGCAATTAAACAGCCCCTTAGCCTGTCTAATTGCAGCGTAGACATACCCTTAGACATAACAGCCCACAGCAATATCTCTCGCATCACCCAAACCAGTGCCTGCGACAGAGACAATGGAGACCAATTATCTTAGTTGTATCCCCTCTCATGCTGTGGGAAAATTCTTCCCCAGCCTCTTGTGGTGTGATATCTCCCATACCCTGCTGGAGCAGCACATTCAGGCAGGGTTTGGGGCTGGAAACAACTGGTTGCCTACACTGTGTTTTCATTTTAGCATAGAAAAAAACACCATGGAAAACAAAAGCAAAGTCTCTAGGATAGAATGTAGGGTGTTTGTCTCCCCTATAGCTGTGTGTATGAGAAATCAAGGGAACAATTAAAAATTATATATATATTGTGCCAGACCCAGACCGATTGAGTGCAGGAGTCTGGTAGAAGGAAAACACACTGGACACTGGCTGAATAGTGTTCTGTTTCCTGAGTGACCAGGCCTGGGGCTACCCCAGAGCAGTCAGGAAGGTGCTAGAAGCAATTAAGTCAGGCAGACTCCATAAGACACCTGGAACCAATTAAGAACTGATTCCAAGCAATCAAGGGAAACAGGGTAATCAGATCACCTGAAGCCCATTTAGAACTGGCTGAGACTAGTTTAAAAGGAAGCCCCTTCAGTGAGGGTGGCTGGTAGGAGCTGGAAGTAAGAAGATATGTTGTGGGAAGACTGGGAGAAAGAAGGTGTGAAGTAAAAGAGTTGGGACAACAAGCAGGGTCAGGTACCTAGGAGGGGCTGTTTGCGGAAGTAGCCCAGGGAAGGGCTATAGCTCCAGTAGCATAGAAAAACTCTCTGTTGCCGCTGTCAGTTAGGGTCCCTGGGCTGGAACCCAGAGAAGAGGGCAGGCCTTGGTTCCCCCCAACCTCTACACAAATGCTCCCTGAGAAGGAAGACCGGGACTAAAAAGAGTTCTTATACCAAACCTGTTGACTAACTGACTATGAAGGTGGCTCAGTAAGCTGTAACCCTTGTCTCTAGGAGGGGAGAGAGGCTACATTGAGGGTCACAGCAAACCTCTGAGACAAACCCTAACTGCCCAGAAGTGCAGGAGCCCCCTCCCCCCCAAAACAAAGCTGGTGCTCTGCCACTATATATAACAAATAGGAAACTGGGGAAATAGATTGTAATAAATACAAATTAGAAGTAATGAAGAGCAGAAATATGGTAAAAGAAACTAAGGCCATCGGAGAAAACTCCATGGCTGGCAGGGCCAAGATAACAAAGAGGGTTTTTTTATTATTTCAGGAAGAAAAGCGAGTCTAAAAATGGTATAGGGCCATTACTCCCTAGAAATGGAAAAACAAATTCATAATGATGCAGAAAATAGCAGAAGTGTTCAATACATGTTTCTTTTCTGTGTCTGGAAAGAAGAAGTTGGTGTATGAATATCACATGACAAATGAGGCAGTGCATTAGTAACTAAGGAAAATGTTAAACATCTACTAGAGAAATATACTTAACTGTAGATAAAATTGATGGATGACACAAAATTTGGTGCAGTGGTAAATAATGTTGAGGACAGATTCTGAGTGATCTGGTTTGCTTGGTAAGCTGAGCCCAATACATTTTAATACAGACAAATGCAAGGTTATACATGCAGCAAGAAGGAACGCAGTCCATACCTACAGAATGGGGGACTGTATCCTGGAAAGCAGTGACTCCAAAAAGGATTTGGGATCACAATAGAGAAGCTATGGTAATTGAGCTCCCAGTGTGATGCTATGGCAGAAAGAAATGCGATCCTGAGACATATGAACAGATGAGTAGGGTGTTGGAGAAGGGAAGTGAAATTGTTCTGTATAGTGCACTGATGAGGTTGATACCAGAATACTGTGTCTAGTTCTGTTGTCAACAATTCAGGAATGATGTTGATAAACTGGAGGACGTGCAGAGAACACCCCCAAGAATGAGTAAAGACTTGGAAAACATGGGGTGGTGAACTCTTCATCACTCAGCTTCAGCAAAAAGAAAAGGAATACTTGTGACACCTTAGAGACTAACAAATTTATTTGAGCTACAGCTCACTTGCTTATGCTCAAATAAATTTGTTAGTCTCTAAGGTGCCACAAGTACTCCTTTTCTTTTTGCGAATACAGACTAACACGGTTGCTACTCTGAAATCAGTCTCAGCAGTGACTGCTGTAAATCAGGAGGGACTCCACTGAAGCCATCCTAGTTACACAGGTGTAAAACTGGCACCTGGGAGATCAGAATCAGACCATGATTTCCCATAGGAGACTAGAATAATTTTACAAAATGGAAATATCTTGGCTATTTCAATCAATTGCCTGATCTCCCAAATCCTATCCGATGTGGGCCTATTCCAAGTGTCTTCCAGTGTGCCGCTGGGATCACTTGAGTGAGCTGAGCAGGATTTGGCCCTTTCAGGGTGAGTTCACAAGATGCTGTAGTAAGTGATTTGCTGAAATCCCAACACATTACATCAATGACATGCTGCTCAGTCACTCATTTGGTAATTCCATCACACACAGCCATCAGGTGTGTCTGATAAGGCTTGTTCTTTCCAAACCCATGTTCTGCTCCTGTCCATGGTTCCAGTATCCCCTCCATAGAGACTCTTTTCTTTTACGCTTTCATCTACCAGGGTAAAAGTGACTTCTGGGATGATAATTCCCAGGATCACTCTGCTTCCCTTTGTGGCAGTGTTAGCCAGGAAGGATGGTTTATGGATCAATCACTAGAGGAGAATAAGAAAGTCAGGGCTAAGATCCAAGCTCAGCCACAGACTCCATGTGCGACCTTGGGCAAGTCACTCTGGGCTAGATTTGTAAAGGGCCAAAGGAGAATCTGGGCCCTTTGTGTCTCTGGGCTGCAGCTCTTCCAGTGTCAAATAGGCTTAATAATACTTTATCTATCTCGTCTATTTTGCTTGTAAGCCGTTGGGAGCAGAGACTATCTTTTCCTAGGTACAAGTACAGTGCCCAGCACAATGGGGCTCTGATCCAGGTTGAGGCCTCTAAGCACGAGGACACCAATAATAGTTGAAAATAAAGTGTGAGCAAAAAGTAAGCAGTGCTGCATAACAACAATCAGTCATTGACCGCATCCACCTGCATCATGGCAAACCCTTAGGACAGGCCCACAGAACAAGCTCACACAAGAAAACTCATCAGATAATGTACCCACTGCGTTTGGCACAGGATCGAATTCATGGATGTTGCTTCAAAGCCCTCAAGCCAGCATGAGACACCCAACATGTAACCTACAGAAGAAGTCAATTCTATCAGTTCCACTTGACATGCCCACAGCCTCAAAGCCCCCTCCAGAGTCTTCCCTGCATGGACAAACCCTCACCCCCACCTCCCCAGCTACCAACTTCTGCCTGCACCCTAAGAACAGCCTCAACCACCCCCAGGTGCCCAAACCATTTTAACCCCACCCCCACTCCTCCTAATGCCAAGTGTCCCTAAAGCTACGTCTACACTGGAGGTAGAGCTGTAATTTCAGCTAGCCACTAGAAGGAGGCATAGAGGGTTTCAGACAAGATCATAAGTGGGCTGCTAGCCTGTTCCGCCACTTGCATTGCCATGGCTACACTTCTATTTTTGGTGCCCGAGCTCCCTCACAGCTTGTGCAGTATGTCTCCCCGAGCTGGAAATGCCCCCTCCACCTACAGTGTAGACACACCCTTTGAGGATGTGAAAGCTGATAAACTCTGTACAGCTGGGAAAGGGAGAGGTCATGGACTCATAATCCATCATCTATCTACACTTCTAAAGCTTGGCCTGATTTCCTCTGTTCTCCTGCTTGTGGACAATGAGGTTTCAGAGCAAAGGGAAGGTCTTGGTACAATGGAGCACCAGGCGTGGGTTACCCACACATCGTACAGTCAAGATGGGACTGAACTCAGTTCCTGTGATACCAGAAACAGATAGTACTTGCAGCAACCTCAAGAAATAAAAATCTACCCATAAGAGCACATTGAAATCTACCGAGATATGTGAATCCTGGTTTATAAATACCCTTGAGTGCTATTAACATACGATTGGGGATTTTTAGGATATTTTATTTTATGTTTAATTTTAGAAAGATAAATAAGATTGCTTTCTAAAGGACAAGAATGATAGAAACAGCCCCCTTGCCTCCCACCAACACACACACGCACTTCAACATGATGCTTTCACATCAGCTTGCTTTTATTAAAAGGGGAATAACAAATCTTATATGGGTGCTAAAAGAGCTCCCTTCTAAATTCCTCCAGCTCACAAGGTTCTTTAAAGCCCAAATGAACAGCAGCACTTCAGGATTGCAGTAGGATCTGATGATTTTAGAAGCAAGCGGCTGTCTCCCAGATCCCTGAGATTCTGCTTACACAATTTCAGAAAATCTCCTGTACAAAGAAAAGAGAAGCAGATTTTTTGATGTTTTCCTACAGAACAAGGACAATATGATGTTTCATTTCGAATCAAATGGCATGGGAGTAATTACCCTTTCACTGAATGGTGAATGAAGAGGTTCTGGGTTAACCCAAGCACAGGGAATCCATTGTCCCGACTGCAACACTCTGTTACAGCAGTGGTTCTCAATCAGGGGGTCACGGCCCCCTAGGGGGCCACAAGCAGGTCTCAGGGGGGTCCACCAAAATAAACAGGGCTTCAGCCCCAGGTGACAGACCCGGGGAAGGAATGCCACCTCCACTCCCTGACTCACCTTAGAGGGCCATCAAGCCTGTGGGTTATCACCAGCAAGAAATTTCCCACTGCGTCAGTAAAACAAAAAAAAATTCAGTTTTTCATTTTTGTACCTATATTATCCTTTTATTTTTTATATTTATATTATATACTGTATGTGTGTGTGTTTAACTGTATAACGATCAGTTTAAGGCAGCTTTTAATCTACTGAAGATGCAGAAAACCAGTTGTGGCACAGGTGGGTGGTGGAGATTTTATAGCCTGTTAAGGGGTTGGGAGGGGGAGCATCACAAAAATCCGTGAAAACCCTGTGTTACAGAGTTTCTAAGTGGATAGTATCCAATATGTATCCAAATGGGAAAACTAGCTGCCTATACAGAGCACACTATGGAAAAGCACAATTAACACCCTTGTAAACAGCTGTTCTATCAAACACACCTTGTCTACAGCTGAAGCTAAAATGAGACATACTTACACAGGTGATAGAAAATGAACTGAAAAAAATGCAGAAAATTCCAATTCCACCTGAAGTCTGACTCTGTTCTGGTGGCAGCTTGATGCTAGCAGCTGTGCCGGGTGAGATCATGGATCTCTGGGACTGCTCAGTGAATTGGCCAAGAAATCAGCACTGCAGTTGGTAGCATGGCCACTCCAGCCTAGTCCCTGGCTCCCACTCTGCAGGCTCAAGGAGCTGCCAGCATCACATCTCTTGCCCTCTGTAGCGGGGTGGTTACCCGCTCCTGCCCTGTTGGGCTTAAAAGCCAGCCCTGGGAGAGACCCAGGGCTGAGGGCAAGAAAAGCTAGGCGGATTGGGGAAATGGCCGCAGCTGGGCCTATAAAGGGGTTGCTAGGCTGAAGCTTAGCCAGAGTCTCTCTCTGCATTCAGAGAGGGAAGGGCCTGGCTGTAGGGACCTGAGGGAGTACCGAGAGTGGAGCAGGGCTGAGGGGGAAAGGCCAGGGGAGCTCTGGCCTGGAAACCCCCAGGCTGTGAGGCCTAGATTAAGGCCTGTTAGGTACTGGAGTTTCAAGGGGGCAGCCCACAGGTAGACAGAGGCAGCAGGTCCAAACCCCCTCGCCTGTGATGAGTGGCTGATACACTGCAGTCTGCCCCGGGGAGCAGGGCTAAGCGATGACTGGCAAAAGCCAAGACTGAGGTGAGGGGGGGTAGTGGGTGGGGGTTCCCTGGGGAGGGGAGACCCTCAGGAATTGGTGGGGTTTACTGCCTGGGGGCAGCACCCCAGAGGGAGGAGCCACCGGGTCCTGGGAGGGACTGGGGCTAGCGGTAAGGCAGATCACCAGACAGCAGCGGGTGCTCCAGAGGCTGATGAGCTAATTCCCAAGGACAACCAGCAGGAGGCGCCACCAGGTGAGTACGGCTCTATTACACCCTCAATCTCGTATTTTAGTAGGCTGGAAAGACTCTCACTCTCCCAGTTGTTTCTCTATGACCTGTTCCTGCTGCAGCATACAGTCAGCAACAAACAGAACAGGTATAGGATGGGCCGCAGATCTGCAAGGTGGCTGAATTAACTTTACGGAAGAACCTTCATGCTTAAAACATTCACATTCATTTGGAACAATGTTAACATTCTTGTCACCAAGATTTTTATAATTACCTCCCCTGGTTTGCAAAAGGGGGAAAATAAAGGGCTAAAAGCTGAGCTGCTTTAAGGACAGGAGGATTCATCAGCTCCTAAATGAAAAGAGAGTACTGAACACTGCAGGGTCTCCCTTATGGAACACGGAGCTTACCTTCGACAGCAATGGCCAAAAACGCATTTGCCAAGGTATCTAGTATAGTACGGACATTTCCAAAAGTGACATTGACCCCCACGGTTTCTACATGCATGGTGGGTCAGCAGACCATGGGAGAAACCTGACAAAGAAAAAGCCTTAATCATCATTCTGTAATGCAGGGTAAATTACAGTTATGATTCCAAGATGACAGGCATTTCTCATTCACTGAGACCTGACCAAGTCTGCCCAATTATCTTCCCGTGCAAAAGTTTATCATGGCTTCAGTACAATTTCAGTGGTTGTACTTCTACTCCTATTCAATGGCAGCATCTAAGAAAAGAATGGGGTGATTTAATTAAACATTGGCATTGACTTTCCAGCTGCAGATTTTAGAACCACAGCTCTCAGCATGGACATCCTTCATTGCCCCATGATCTTAAGAGATGAAAAGCAAGGGGCTGCCTGCATTGCTTACTTCCCTTTGAGGCTGATGTATGGTTTTGATTCCGTCAGGCTCTGACAATGATGTGCCAGGCAGAATCATCAATGCAGTTTGGCTAAGTAGGGTTGAACTGTCTCAGTGCTGGGTTGGATGACTACAAAGATTTGAAAGAGATTGACCTGAGAGAGTCCCTTCCAGGTTTGAATGCTTGCCCGTCTCTAAGATTCTGCTCAGAATTTCTTCACAAGGCACACTCAGGAATTGTTCTTTCATGACCGATCGCCAGTGTTTGGTTATACCTGATTGACGTGCTATTTTGAGAAGGCAGCCCAAATGTGCACAGCCAAATCTTTTAGAATATTTAGTTTAGAACATTTGTTGTGTTTTCACAAAACTATCTACAGCCAACGGATAGAAACTGAACTCCTACGTGATGCATTGTCATGGCTGCAAACACTGTCCCATCCACTGAGATGAACAGCTGCCATTTTGGAGATCTGGGTTCTGTGTCCAGCAGCATAACCTCTGAGTAGGACATGAGACCTGATTTCATAAGAAGTCAGGGGGTGAAAAGCATAGAATTATCAACATAAGTCAGCAGCAGAAGTTATATCTCCTGGTTCGTAGCTCTGTGCATCTTCTCCCAAACCCAAAGAGATATTGAAAGGAGTTGTCCAGACTTCATTCATCAGTATCCCATCCAGATTCTGTGATTGCCCGTTATAAGAAGAGTACATGCTGTGCAGATAGAATGGGGGTCTCAGGCAGCAAGCCTCAGCAAAATCTGAGGAAAACACTGAGGGGACATGGATTTTTTTTTTCTAACTGGTCATAATTCAGTCGGATCTGAATTGTTTTTCTTGCTGGCAGGTGCGAGTGCACCTAAGAAAAGGTAAGAAATTATTTTCTACTCGAAAGTATAATTGCTTGTTTTCTTTCACATCTTACCTGGAGCATCCATGAGCACCAAGAAGACAATAGCAGAGAGCAGGTAAAGGAACTTCATGGCTGAAGGTCGGCTGGGAACTGAGCGTTGCTGGAGAGGAGAGACACCAAGATAGAGAGAAGACACTGGGGAATGTGACCTGCTGAGCTGTACAAATATTGCTTTAATCAAAATAATATTTTAATGTGTGTTCTGATCATCCACACAGTACCACAGATGTCCTAGGAGGATTTCAGATAAATACAATTCTATGACGCAAGATATCTTTTAAAAATAGAAGTTCTGTAAATAATTTTAATTCAACAATTACTTACATTGCATTTCTCATTGAAATCCCTTTTTCCTTAGCCAAAGTACAGAGTGCAGAATTATTGCACATTTAAGTGCTTTATTGCCCAAAATAGAATTGAAAACAATTAAGAAATTACAGAGAGCAAAATAAAGGTGGTTGGATGCTCATGTTTATGAAATTTCTAAAAATTATTTCGTCATGTGATGTTACAATTAACCAAAAAAAAAATCACATCAGTTCATTTCAGGTGTTATCTCAATCTTATTACCGAGGAAAACCTTATCCTAGTTCTTTACTACACAGGGGAGGTGACTTTGCTACCAACATTGAAGTAGAAATGTTTAAATGCAGATTCTTATTCATTTTGGATCAGTCTGTTCGACAATGGAATCATGGGAGTACCTGTGCCATTGCAACCAGAGAATTCCAAGGTTAGAATGAGAAAATCAGACAGATTATTTAAGCACTAAGACTGACAATTCAAGTAGGTCTCACACATTAAGCCCTAGGCATATAATGCACATAATGGTTTAAATCAGCTACCATCAACTTGACTCAAATTTGGTCCAGATGCTCCTCCTTCATGATGGGGAAAGGCAGGAGGGCAAATTTCAGTGGGTGGCATTGTGACACTGTATAATTACTGAATTCCTAGAAGGCTCAACACTATACCCTGGAAAGCGTGACATGCCCCTCCCCCAGTCGGAGACCCTCTCATTTTGCAACTATTCCAATTTCTCTGGAATTTTACCAGTAACCTTCGGTCTTAGGCCACTTTTACCAAACATTCAAAGCTGACTAAATATTCAAATAGTGGAAACAAGGTTTCCCTTACCAGCCAATTCAAAGCTTCTTCCTCTTTCTTTCAAAGTGCAGAGTGGAGAATTATTGCACATTTACATACTTTATATGCTTTAACACAGCACTTAAAAGCAATAAGAAATTATAGAAAGAAGGAGAAAGGTGGTTAGATGATCATCTTTATGCTATTTTCCAGTCCTCACAGAAATGGAGGCGAGAACTAGAACCAGTCCCAGCCCTCACGATCTGTAACTGCGCTTACAGAGCCCAGGGCTGACAGTGCTTGGAAGCACTGAAGCAGCACAAAAGAGATTTCTGTCTCATGCGGATACAGCCCCTCTTCCTGCATCTCTCCTTCTTTCCTTCCCCTTTTCTCTCCTCCACCCTCCTGCCAGCCTCCCTTCATTCCCTGCCCTGCTCTCTTTCGCTGAACTCCTCTTCTGTCTCCACTGTCCTTTCTCTCCCTTGACACTTCTCCTTTCAGTCTTCACCTTAACCTTCTTATCTGTTTGTTTCTTGCTTGTTATCTCTCTCTCTCTCTCCCTCCCCCCACCTTTTCTCTTCTCCGCTACCTTCTCCATCATCCCCCTCCACTCCCTTGCTCTTTGTCCTTATCCTTAACTCCAGAAATATTCCCAAATTGTAGATCCCAGAGGCTTAAGGTTAGTTCATCAATGGGTGATTAACTAACACAGGGCTGCAGGGAGGACACACTCTGAATTTGGATAACTAGTATTTCCCAATAAAAGGAACTTGGATAACTGGAATTATTCTGGAGATGGTTTTAACTCAGGTAGCTTTTAAATAACCAACTTTTCATTCTGAGTAAACATAACATGTAGCTTTTTACTTCTCCATTCAAAGTGGTATGAAGGCATGTTCTCAAGCTCAGCCTCTCAGGACACTAAGTGGTTTCTCGAAATACCTAGAAAGTTCACTTAGGTAGTTCACTTACTCAAGGGGTTATGACAACTGTGTTCGTCTTCTCTCTCTGGATCTCACAGCCATCTTCTTAGCCAGGACTTTAAAGGAAGAAGTAAAAGGATGATTATGAGAGAAGTTACTATAATACTTACCAGACAGGGAGTGCTCTCGGTGGCCAGGAGATGACTGTCCTGCTCGCTGTCTCTCTCGTCCAGATATTTCAGCTTCAGGGAGTGACACTTTGACCAAACCAGCCGGTTTTATACAGTAACTGAAGGATTGTTTTCTTCTTGGCAAAGCTGCTGTCAGCCAATCAGAAAATGACCCCTGCTTCTGCGGAGGATTTGAACTGTCCAGCCACAATTTGGACGTTGGAATTCTTGCAACTCTGTGGAAAATTCCATGGTCTTTGTGCAAAACATCTTGTGCCATCCCGGATTGTGTAAGATACGTTCGGCCGCTGTGGTTAGTGCAAAATGTCTTGGGACATATAACGAACTCCTGCTGGTTTAGCTCTGATCAGCAACTTACTTCTGCAGGCCACTTCCCAGGGGCCTCCCTGCAGTGTGGTGCTTGGCCAACTTGATATGATTTCATGTCAAACCCTCAGTCTCAACAATAATAGTAAAAAGTACAGACACAAATTGTGCCTACTGTTGTGAAGCACCTCGCAGGGTTGGTCTCATTCACATGAATCAGGTAGGGAAGCAGAAGACGTGATTGGGCTTCACACTCTGCCTTGGAAAATGTAAGAAAAATTGAAAAGCTTCTTTGACTGATATCAAAAGTACAGGGCTGCTTGCACCTCTGTGCTCTCACTGGTCTCTGAATGTCCCCCTTAGGCATGAGGCACTGGGCACTATCCTGTCCTAGAATGGAATTACACAAGTCTCCCACTCTCAGCATATGTCTACCCTGCAATCGGAGGTCTGATTCCAGCACACGTACACACACCTGAAATAGCTTTGGTCTAGCTACCTGAGGTACCAATAGCAGCGATGCCACAGAAGCTGAAGCTCGCAACTCAAATATGTATCCAGGGCCCTGGATAGACTTCTGCAGCCCATGCTGCTGTCCAAGCTGCCATGGCTTCACTGCTATTGTTATAGTTTATCCAGCTAGCTAGATAAAGCTAGCTTGGGTACATCTAAATGGGCTGCAGTCACACCTCGGACTGTCGTGCAGACCTACCCTGTGACCAGGGTTTACGTACAACACCCCGTCTACACCAACCACTTATTACCATACAGGTCTGGCTCACTAGTGCCACTTGCCTTTGGGAGCTTGTGACAAGAGTTATATACTGGCAAACAAACTTCTGAGGACAAGTGGATTTATTTAACAAGTGTAAGAAAGAATTAATGTAATGTTAGATCGGCTTCTCTCCTGAGTGCCTTGTTCAGGTTTGTAATATGTCTTTGGAAGGGGTTTGGAGCAGGGGTGATCTGTCCATCTAATTCCTCAGTCATTACACCCTACTGCAGTTGTCTAGTTGGTGGAGGGAGGCAGCAGTTACCTCTTTCTCCACAGAGACAGAATGGAGACACTGGATGCTTCCATGCCAAGTGGGGAAACAAGAAAGAGGCACATCAGCCTGACTGGCCAACTCAGTCCTCTTCTTTCCACACAGGTGCTGGTTTCCCTCCAGCTGCTGACTGGAACTCAAGCATCTGCCTTTAATTGCAACCTGGCTGTAGCACTGATGAACACACCTGGGCTTGGGAGGAGCTGGAAACTGTGGGTGTAGCAATTTGGGATGGACAAACAGCTCCAAATAAATAACAATCAACCTCTGCACAAACAATAAGAAACACCTCCTCTTCACCTTTCTCTGCCAACAAACCTCATCTTGGCCTCCTTTGAGAACCGACTGGATGGTGGAGTGAACCTTTACTGAAGTTTGAGGAAGATTCACCTGCCCTTGTAATGCTCTCATCCCTTGTTGATATTTAATCCAGGTTACTGCCAGTTAATTGGAAAGGAGAAAATTACATTGAGCCTGTGCCCCATTTTGCCACTTTATAAGGCATCCGTGAACCTGAAGGACTTTCTTTTTGAGAGTGTTTTTTTTTCTTCCTTATGATCTAACTTAGACATATCAGGAAAGTCAAGTCTGGTCTTCACTCTTTTGCTGGAGGTCTCTTTGGAGAGCACAGAGAAATGTCTGTCAGGTCCCTCTGCCCCGCAATGAAAGGGTCAATTTGTGGCATCTTCAACCACAATTTTCTCCTAACTACTTAAAAACCATTAGAAGGAAATAGTTGTTAACAACAACAACAATACACACACAGTTTTAATCCCTTCCTTGGTACTTGTGCTGTCCTAACCTTACCAGTTTTCTTCTTTGTGCATGAGTCTGTCTATCTGGTCCCACAGCATACACCTGGCCATTTACCTAAAGATATCAGAGAGGCTAGACGCCCAGTAGAGCATATCACAACAGAAAGTATTTGGAAGAAAGTGAAGCCATTGATTGGAATGAGCTCTCTCCTATCCTGTATAGATGAACTGTAGGAACAGACCTCCTGAGCAGACCTTCTTTGCATGGACGCACCTGATTTGCCGCAGTGATACATTTTGGCTGGTTTTGATTAAAATTCACTTACACTTAGATGCAGGGGTCATGAAATCACAGTGGTCTCTTCTGCCCTGAGAATCTATCAATCTGTGAAATGTTGTTCTTTTTATTGTTACTGAAGGGCAGGAGAATTGGATTCAATATGCCCTAATGGAGGGGTCACCAAAAGTGTGAACTCACTCCCTGTGTGGGGGAGTGAGCCAACTCCAACTGAAGAATAAAATTAGGGGGAGAAATGTTTATGTTTGGTGAGGAGTCTGTCTAACGGTTTTAGAGGCTATTTGACCTTTCTCTTCCAGTGTTTAAAGAAGGAGCCAACTACACTCAATTACAAGCCTTTGTCACTTCTTACTAATCAGCAGCAGTGAAAATGTTGATAAAGGCATCTAGGGTCTTTTGCTATTATACAGTATTAAGCTGTCTCCTGAATTCTGTTGAATCTGGAAGATGCTTTCTAGCAGATGTTGGCTGTTCTAGGTAAGCTCAGCGTTCCACAAGGGAGACGCAGCCACATGAAGAGAAATATTTGCTCCTCTCCTTCTTACATCTTAGTCTGTTGTTTAATGCTCTTGGGGGCTCAGCACACATGCCCCAGCCCAGGAACAGGCAGGAAAAGAAGCTTTTAGCTATTTCTGTGCGTCTCAGATCTTGGGGTCCCTGGGGGCTGCAGTAGCCCCAGCATGTATGAGAACCTCCCAAGTGGCTGCTCTTCCTTAACAGCAGCTTTGCCGTTGCTGTCTGTGGTAGGCCTGGGCCAGCTGACTCAGGCTTAGGTTGAGGGACTGTTTAATTGCAGTGTAGATGTTCAGGGTTTTCTGGAGCCCAGGCTCTAGGTCCCTTCAAGGTGGGAAGGTCCTACAGCTCCGGCTGCAGCTCAAGCCCGGAAGTCTACACCACAATTAAACAGCACCTTACCCTGACCACCAGGAGCCCAAGTCTGTTGACCACAGGCCAGCAACTGGTGTCTAATTGCAGTGTAGACATACCTTAGACGTAACAGCCCACAGTGACACCGTTTACCTCAAAGTAGCACCCTGGAGCCCCCATGTTCATCACTGTCTTATAATTATGATATTTATTGTGCAAACTGTACCTCGTGAGGTATCACTTTAAAAGCCTTGATCTGCTGAATGCTAATATCCTTTTAGATTGTATGTATTATCATTGTTTGTGAATTTATGAAGTATTGTTATATGTGTCACTGAAATACATTAAGAGGTTGGGAATGCCCACAACCAACCTTTCAATTACAACAAAAAAGTAGCCATCATCAGTCAGATGAGCATTAATGGCTCATCAACACCCAATCCACTATCCCAGAGACTTCTTGGGGAAGTCATGTACGCCATGGGGGCGGACTAACCCTGTCACTGGGAGGATCTTTCTAGCCTCTGGAAGAAAGTAAAAAAGAGGGAAAGTGACATGATCACTTGGGCTCTCTCCCCCCACCCCCATCTTAACACCTGGCAGAACATCTGAAAGACAAAGACTTTGAACTGGGGAAGTTGGTCCCAGGCTGGAAGTTGGTCCAGCCTGTGTATTGAGGACCTGCGCTTGCTTGTATCCTCTGTTAGGGTGAAACACTGCTTGGTTCAAATCTAGCTTAGTCTGTCTAAGTTAGGGTTTAGACTGGAAATTTATTTTTATTCTTAGGTAACCAGCTTTGATCTCTGTGCCTGTTACTTATAATCAGTTTACAATCTATCTTTTGTAGTTAGTAAATCTGTGTTATATTTCACTTAAAACAGTGTGTTTTGGTTGAAGTGCTTGGGAAATCTCAGCTCAGATTACAAAGGTTGGTATGTGTCTTCTCCACACTGAGGGAGTGACAAACTATTTCATTAATTTGCACTGCCCAGGGCTGGAGCTGGGTGGAACTGGCTAGAGCCTCTCTATTGGTAGTTCATGAGTAGCTGGGAGACCATTTGTGTAACTCATTTGGGTGTCTCCCTGCCTGTGGATGGCTAAGAACATAACATAAGAACATAAGAACAGCCATACTGGGTCAGACCAAAGTTCCATCCAGCCCAGTATCCTGTCTTCCGACAGTGGCTAATGCCAGGTGCCCCAGAGGGAATGAACAGAACAGGTAATCATCCCCTGTCACTCATTCCCAGCTTCTGGCAAACAGAGGCTATGGACACCATTCCTGCCCATCCTGGCTAATAGCCATTGATGGATCTAGCCTCCATGAATTTATCTAGTTCTTTTTGGGCTGTTTTGGTTTTGGCTTTCACAACATCCTCTGGCAAGGAGTTCCACAGGTTGAGTGTGCGTCGTGCGAAGAAATACTTCCTTTTAGTTTTTTTAAACCTGCTGCCTATTCATTTCATTTGGTGACCCCTAATTCTTGTGTTATAAGAAGTAGTAAACAACACTTCCTTATCTCCTTTCTCTATACCAGTCATGATTTTATGGCTGTGGATGTGCAGTGCCTGTCATAGGCTTGGAGCTTGATATCAGCATTCTAGTGTGACAGCCAGCCCAGGTGGTGCATTTGGAGGACTCAGTGGTCCCACAGCCCAGGTTGCACCCCAGAGACCCCATCACAGTGGGTACATCTACCTGAGCTGGAAATGACACTTCAACCTCCCAGGTAGACACACGCTTAGAAGATGGGACAGCTGAAAAGCTCTGTGCAGCTGGTGAAGGGAGAGGGCTCATAATCCATGATCTATCTACATTTCTAAAGTCTATAACTGGCACACCTGGCTCTCAGCCACTAGATGACACAGACAACAGAAAGATGCTCCTACTAATTGAGCATCACCCTTAAAGTAGGAACCTGCTGTCTCAGAGTGCAGCCTGCTAGAGTTTAGTGACATACAATGGAGATAAACATGGAGAGATGACAGCCTCTGAGTAAGGCTGTGATCGATTTTCAAATCTGCATTGAAAGGTGTCATAAATATAAAGGGAAGGGTAAACCCCTTTAAAATCCCTCCTGGCCAGAAGAAAAATCCTCTCACCTGGAAAGGGTTAAGAAGCTAAAGGTAACCTCGCTGGCACCTGACCAAAATGACCAATGAGGAGACAAGATACTTTCAAAAGCTGGGAGGAGGGAGAAAAACAAAGGGTCTGTGTCTGTCTGGGTGATGCTTTTGCCAGGGACAGAACAGGAATGGAGTCTTAGAACTTAGTAACTAATCTAGCTAGAGATGCGTTAGATTATGATTTCTTTAAATGGCTGAGAAAATAGCTGTGCTGAATAGAATGAATATTCCTGTCTGTGTGTCTTTTTTGTAACTTAAGGTTTTGCCTAGAGGGATTCTCTATGTTTTGAATCTAATTACCCTGTAAGGTATTTACCATCCTAATTTTACAGAGCTGATTCCTTTTTACTTCTATTAAGTCTTCTTGTAAGGAAACTGAATGCTTTTTCATTGTTCTAAGATCCAAGGGTTTGGGTCTGTGGTCACCTATGCAAATTGGTGAGGATTTTTAACAAACCTTCCTCAGGAAGTGGGGTGCAAGTGTTGGGAGGATTTTGGGGGGAAAGACGTTTCCAAACTATGTTTTCTCAGGAACCCAGATAAAGTTTGGTGGTGGCAGTGGAAGACCAGGGGCAAAGGGTAAAATAGTTTGTACCTTGGGGAAGTTTTAACCTAAGCTGGTAAAAGTAAGCTTAGGAGGTTTTCATGCAGGTCCCCACATCTGTACCCTAGAGTTCAGAGTGGGGAAGGAACCTTGACATAGTGGCAAAGTGGTGGGATTAACTTGAAATCATTTTGAGATCAATTTGAGATTTTTTTGAACCAGAAAAACAGATTTTAAAAGGAAATTTTTAAAATCCTTTGTGCTGCTAGGAAGCAGGTCTCCAAATGGCAATAGTTGGAAGTTTTTTTGCTTTGCGTTGGGGCCAGAGCAGAGACAAAAGGGAATTGTCTTTGGGAACTTCAGTTTCTGTTCCTAAAGGCAGAGTAGTTAACCTCCTGCAGGGAAATTCACAAGTCTTTACAGACCTAAGAGCAACTAGAGGGGATTTCTACCTATTTGCCTGAAGACAAAAGTGTTAGTTTTTGGGTTTTTTAGGATTTTGATTTTCTTTTTAACAAGGAGCACAGATTTGAAAAGGAAATTTTTTCCTTTGGGCTGCTAGAAAGCAGGTATCCAACTGGAAATAGTTGGAACCTTTTTTGCTTTGATTTGGGGCCAGAGCAGAGACAAAGGGAATTGTCTTTTTCTGTAGGCTGACAATCACTATCAGAGAATAGGTATCCTATTCCAGCACAACAAAATTTTACAAACCAAGTTTTGTTTGTTTTATTTCTAAACCTCGGGTGTAAAGTTAGTTAAAAACAGAGAGGTTAGGATGACAGACTCCACAGCTCAACAAAAGCTGGAATTAGCCAGATTTGAGGCTGCTGAAAAACAAAAGGAACATGAAAGACAGATAGAACTCATGTGGATGGAGAAGGATGTACAGGAGGCTGCCCACAGGAGGGAGATGGAGGCAAGGGACAAAGATTTGGAGGCAAAGGACAAAGAAAGGGAGTCAGCGAAAGAGGCAGAACACCACCAAGCGGCTGCTCACAGGACAGCTATGGAGGCAAGGGCCAAAGAACTGGAGGAGAAGGAAAAAGAGAGGAAGCATGTGGAGGAGATGGAGAAGGTAAAGGATCAGCAGAATATACCAACAAACCCTAGCAATCCTTCTCCAGGTACCACTTCCCATCCCAGAAAGTTCCCCACCTACAAGGCAGGCGATGATACTGAGACCTTCTTAGAAAACTTCGAAAGGGCCTGCCTTGGGTGCAGCATCTCTACCGACCAATACCTGGTAGAGCTGAGGCCGCAGCTCAGTGGACCCTTAGCTGAGGTGGCGGCTGAAATGCCTAAAGAACGCATGAACAAGTATGAACTGTTTAAATCCAAGGCGAGAGTCAGAATGGGGATAACACCTGAGCAGTCTCGTTGGAGGTTCAGAGCCCTAAGGTGGAAACCAGACGTGTCATTTACCCGACATGCCTACCACATTGTGAAACATTGGGATGCCTGGATATCAGGAGCAAGTGTTGAATCTCCAGTAAATATGCCCTTACTAATCCAAATGGAACAATTCTTAGAGGGTGTTCCTGGGGAAATAGAAAGATACATCCTAGATGGGAAGCCCAAAACTGTAATTGAGGCAGGAGAGATTGGAGCCAGATGGGTAGAGGTGGCAGAGAAGAAGAAAACTGGTTGCAGTTGGAGCGGAGACCAGAAGGGACCACCCCAGACCACACCCTATTACCGGGGGCCGCCCAAGGCCCCACTTACCTCCCAAAGAACCCTCCAGACACCTTATCGTCCCACCACCCAGTTCTCCAGCAACCCGCCTCGCCCCAGTGACCCGTCAGCTGGACTATGTTTTAAATGTAACGAGCTGGGGCATGTAAAGGCCAACTGCCCCAAGAACCCCAACAGATTACAGTTCATTGCACCGGAATCACACCAGAGATCCGCAGGACCAGATACCTCCCAGATACCCTTGGAGCGGAGGGAAACTGTGAGTGTGGGCGGGAAGAAGGTCACCATGTGGAGGGACACCGGAGCACAAGTATCAGCTATCCATGCTTCCTTAGTGGACCCCAATTTAATCAACCCAGAGATCCAAGTGACGATTCAACCCTTCAAGTCCAACTCTTTCAATTTGCCTACAGCCAAGTTGCCTGTCCAGTACCAGGGCTGGTCAGGAACGTGGACTTTTGCAGTCTATGATGATTATCCCATCCCCGTGCTGTTGGGGGAAGACTTGGCCAATCATGTGAAGTGGGCCAAGAGGGTGGGAATGGTCACCCACAGCCCGGCTAAAAAGGCTGTGACTCCTAGCTCTGTTCCGGAAACTTCTATCAGAACCCGGTCAGAGGTGATGGACCCGGACCCCAGGCCAATGTCTGCAACAGCAGTAGTGGATCCAGTCCCAGAGACCCAGATGGAACCAGTCCCAGAACTGGAACCAGCAGAACAACCAGCACCAGACCCACTGCCAGCACTGAATCCAGTACTTGCAACCTCAACACCAGAGGGCCCCACCAAACCTGAACCAGCAGCAGCCCATAACCCTGCACAAGAGGCTCAGCTGGAGCTTGAACCCCAACATAGTGTCCCAGCGGAGAGCAGTTCACAGTCAACAGAAACAGCCCCATCCCCTACATCGCTTCCAGAGGGACCAAGCATAGGTCCACAATCCAATGAGAAACTGATGTCTCCAGCATCAAGGGAACAGTTCCAGACCGAACAGGAAGCAGATGAAAGCCTCCAGAGAGCTTGGACGGTGGCATGGAGCAACCCACCGCCTCTCAGCTCTTCTAATCGATCCAGGTTTGTTGTAGAAAGAGGACTTTTATACAAGGAAACTCTTTCTGGGGGACACCAGGAAGACTGGCATCCTCAGAGACAGCTGGTAGTTCCAACTAAATACTGGGCCAAGCTCTTGAGCTTAGCCCACAATCATCCTAGTGGCCATGCTGGGATGAACAGGACCAAAGACCGTTTGGGGGGGGGTCATTCCACTGGGAGGAAATGGGCAAGGATGTTTCTACCTATGTCCCGTCTTGTGAAGTATGCCAAAAAGTGGGAAAACCCCAAGACCAGGTCAAAGCCCCTCTCCAGCCACTCCCCATCATTGAAGTTCCATTTCAGTGAGTAGCTGTGGATATTCTGGGTCCTTTTCCGAAAAAGACACCCAGAGGAAAGCAGTACATACTGACTTTCATAGATTTTGCCACGCGATGGCCGGAAGCAGTAGCTCTAAGCAACACCAGGGCTAAAAGTGTGTGCCAGGCACTAGCAGACATTTTTGCCAGGGTAGGTTGGCCCTCTGACATCCTCACAGATACAGGGACTAATTTCCTGGCAGGAACTATGGAAAACCTCTGGGAAGCTCATGGGGTAAATCACTTGGTTGCCACTCCTTACCACCATCAAACAAATGGCATGGTGGAGAAGTTTAATGGAACTTTGGGGGCCATGATACGTAAATTCGTAAATGAGCACTCCAATGATTGGGACCTAGTGTTGCAGCAGTTGCTCTTTGCCTACAGAGCTGTACCACATCCCAGTTTAGGGTTTTCACCATTTGAACTTGTATATGGCCATGAGGTTAAGGGGCCATTACAGCTGGTGAAGCAGCAATGGGAGGGATTTACACCTTCTCCAGGAACTAACATTCTGGACTTTGTAACCAACCTACAAAACACCCTCTGAACCTCTTTAGCCCTTGCTAAAGAAAACTTACAGGATGCTCAAAAAGAGCAAAAAGCCTGGTATGATAAACATGCCAGAGAGCGTTCCTTCAAAGTAGGAGACCAGGTCATGGTCTTAAAGGCGCTCCAGGCCCATAAAATGGAAGCATCTTGGGAAGGGCCATTCACGGTCCAAAAGCGCCTGGGAGCTGTTAATTATCTCATAGCATTCCCCACCTCCAACTGAAAGCCTACCATATTAATTCTCTAAAGCCCTTTTATTCCAGAGAATTAAAGGTTTGTCAGTTTACATCCCAGGGAGGAGACGACGCTGAGTGGCCTGAAGGTGTCTACTATGAAGGGAAAAGTGCTGGTGGTGTGGAAGAGGTGAACCTCTCCATGACCCTTGAGCATATGCAGCAATAGCAGATCAAGGAGCTGTGCACTAGCTATGCGCCGACGTTCTCAGCCACCCCAGGACTGACTGAACGGGCATACCACTCCATTGACACAGGTAATGCTCGCCCAATTAAAGTCCAACCTTACCGGGTGTCTCCTCAAGCTAAAACTGCTATAGAACGGGAGATCCAGGATATGTTACAGATGGGTGTAATCTGCCCCTTGGAAATGCATGGGCATCTCCAGTGGTTCTAGTTCCCAAACCAGATGGGGAGATACGTTTTTGCGTGGACTACCGTAAGCTAAATGCTGTAACTCGCCCAGACAACTATCCAATGCCACGCACAGATGAACTATTAGAGAAACTGGGATGGGCCCAGTTCATCTCTACCTTGGACTTAACCAAGGGGTACTGGCAGGTACCGCGAGATGAATCCGCCAAGGAAAGCTCAGCCTTCACCACACGTCGGGCTGTATGAATTGAATGTACTCCCTTTCGGGCTGCGAAATGCACCCGCCATCTTCCAAAGACGTGTAGTTGGTCTCCTAGCGGGATTAGGAGAATATGCAGTCACCTACCTTGACGATATGGCCATATTTTTGGATTCCTGGGCAGAGCACCTGGATCATCTACAAAAAGTCTTTGAGCGCATAAGGGAGGCAGGACTAACTGTTAAGGCTAAGAAGTGTCAAATAGGCCTAAACAGAGTGACTTACCTTGGACACCAGGTGGGTCAAGGAACTATCAACCCCCTACAGGCCAAAGTGGATGCTATCCAAAAGTGGCCTGTCCCAAAGTCAAAGAAACAGGTTCAATCCTTCTTAGGCTTGGCCGGTTATTACAGACGATTTGTACCGCAGTACAGCCAAATCGCCGCCTCACTGACAGACCTAACCAAAAAGAAACAGCCAAATGCCGTTCAGTGGACCGAAGAGTGTCAGAAGGCCTTTAACCAGCTTAAAGTGACACTCATGTCTGACCCTGTACTAAGGGCCCCAGACTTTGACAAACCGTTCCTAGTAACCACAGATGCATCCGAGTGTAGTGTGGGAGCAGTTTTAATGCAGAAAGGACCGGATCAAGAATTCCACCCTGTAGTGTTTCTCAGCAAAAAACTGTCTGAGAGGGAAAGCAATTGGTCAGTCAGTGAAAAAGAATGTTACACCATTGTCTACGCTCTGGAAAAGCTACGCCCATATGTTTGGGGACGGCGTTTCAACCTGCAAACCGACCATGCTGCACTACAGTGGCTTCACACTGTCAAAGAAAATAACAAAAAACTTCTTCGGTGGAATTTAGCTCTCCAAGATTTTGATTTCGACATCCAACACATCTCAGGAGCTACTAACAAAGTGGCTGATGCAGTTTCCCGTGAAAGTTTCCCAGAATCAACTGGTTAAAATCGTCCTTGAGATGTGGAAAATATTGTTAGTCTTTATGTACTTGGTAGTATATTTAGAGGTGCATGTGTCTTATTAACTCTGTTTTTTCTTAAAGCTCCAGGAACAAATCCCAGCCAGCGTTTCACCCTAGCTGAGATTTGGGGGGCGTGTCATAAATATAAAGGGAAGGGTAAACCACTTTAAAATCCCTCCTGGCCAGAAGAAAAATCCTCTCACCTGGAAAGGGTTAAGAAGCTAAAGGTAACCTCGCTGGCACCTGACCAAAATGACCAATGAGGAGACAAGATACTTTCAAAAGCTGGGAGGAGGGAGAAAAACAAAGGGTCTGTGTCTGTCTGGGTGATGCTTTTGCCAGGGACAGAACAGGAATGGAGTCTTAGAACTTAGTAACTAATCTAGCTAGAGATGCGTTAGATTATGATTTCTTTAAATGGCTGAGAAAATAGCTGTGCTGAATAGAATGAATATTCCTGTCTGTGTGTCTTTTTTGTAACTTAAGGTTTTGCCTAGAGGGATTCTCTATGTTTTGAATCTAATTACCCTGTAAGGTATTTACCATCCTAATTTTACAGAGCTGATTCCTTTTTACTTCTATTAAGTCTTCTTGTAAGGAAACTGAATGCTTTTTCATTGTTCTAAGATCCAAGGGTTTGGGTCTGTGGTCACCTATGCAAATTGGTGAGGATTTTTAACAAACCTTCCCCAGGAAGTGGGGTGCAAGTGTTGGGAGGATTTTGGGGGGAAAGACGTTTCCAAACTATGTTTTCTCAGGAACCCAGATAAAGTTTGGTGGTGGCAGTGGAAATCCAGGGGCAAAGGGTAAAATAGTTTGTACCTTGGGGAAGTTTTAACCTAAGCTGGTAAAAGTAAGCTTAGGAGGTTTTCATGCAGGTCCCCATATCTGTACCCTAGAGTTCAGAGTGGGGAAGGAACCTTGACAAAAGGATTAAAAATAACCAGCCTGAAATGTTGGATGCATGGTCCAATGGATGAGGTTAATTTCAGGGAACCTTTGGGATGGGATCAGTTATGGCTGTTGGGAGATCATGTGACTAAAGGAAATGGCAGAAAACTTTTCCTTTTGTAAAATTGTTCTTGTCTTTTATGAACAATCAGAAGCTTGATTCTCATCTCACTTACTCCAGTTTACACAGTATAACTCTGATGACTTCAGTAGAGTTACTCCTGGTTTACAGAAGTCAGTGTAACACAGCCAGGGCTTAGATGCGGCTTGGCCTGATTTTTTCTTTTTCTCACTGAAGTTTCAGAGCAGAGGGAAGGTCGAGGTGAATGGAGCACCGTGGTGAGGGTTGTACACCGTACAATCAACCTGTGACTGAACCCAGCTACTCTGACTCCACCAACTGGTAGGTTACATAATAAGTGTATGAAATAAAGATCTATCCACTCAAAAGAGCTAACTGAAAAACATGCAGAGGATGTGTGGACCATGGTATGTCAATAACCTTGTGTGGTATTAACATGTGAAAGGGACTTTTAATTTAATTTATTTCAATTTTATTTTAATTTTTAAAAAATGAATGAGATGGATTTCTAAAGGAGAAGAATGCTAGAAACAGCCCCTTGCCTCCTACCAACACAAACACACACTTCAACATGATGATCTCACACCAGCTTGCTTTTATTAAAGGGAGAGTTACAAATCTTATATGGGGGATACAAGGCCCTCTTCTGGAATTTCTCCAGCTCACAGGGTTCATTACAGCCCAAATGATCAGCATTTCAGGGTTCCATTGAAGCAGGATCCAATGATTTTTGAAGCGGTGGCTGTCTCCCAGAATCCCAGAGATCCTGCCTAGACAATTAGTCACTCCATATACGCCTGCATGAAGAATGGAGACTCAGATTTTTTAATGTTCCCCATAGAACAAGAATAATAGGAGGCTGGATTTCAAATCAAATGTCACGGGACAAATTGCCCAGTCACTGAACGGTGCGTGAAGTGGTTTGGGTTAACTCCAGCACAGGGAATCCATCACCCCTACTGCAACATTCCCTTATAGTGTTTTAACAGACATAGTATCTAAACTGCTGAACTGGCTGCCTACAAAAAAGCGATAGTTTAGAAAAGCACAACTCACACCCTTGTACAGTTGTTCTATCAAACACCTTGTCTACAGCTGAAACTAAAATGACAGATAGATGTTTAGATGATAGATCACTAACTCTGAAGGAATGCAGGGAAATTCTAATTCTACTTAAAACCTGACTCTGTTCTGGTGGCAGTTCCATGCTAGCAGCCCTGCCTGGTGATAGCACAGATCTCTGGGCATGCTCAGTGAATTGGCCAAGAGAGCAGGGCACTCTAGCCTAGGTCTCTGGCTCCCACTCTGCAGGCCCAAGGAGCTCCCAGCTTAACATCTCTTGCCCCCAATCTGGCTCTCTGGTGTTTTAGTGGCTGGGAAAGTCTCTCCCCCTCCCATCTCTTTCTCTAGGACCTGTTCCTGCTGCAACATTAATGTGACCAACTGAGCAGCCTGTATAATTTATGGCACCTACAGTCAGAAAGAAGCAGATCAGGAATAGGATGGGCTGCAGATTTGCAATGTGGCCGAGTTAACTTTAGAGAGGGACCTTCATGCTTAAACCAATTCAAATTCATTCAGAACAACGTCATCATTGATGTCACCCAGATTTTTAAAATGACCTGCCCTGGTTTGCAAAAGGGGGAAAATAGAGCGCTAAGAGCTGAGCTACTTTAAGGTCAGAAGGATTCATCAGCTCCTAAATGAGAAGAGAGTACTGAACAGTTCTGCTCACACTGCAGGGTCTCCCTTATGGAACACGGAGCTTACCTTTGACAGCAATGGCCAATAATGCATTTTTCAAGGTATAAAGCATTGGTGGGACATTTCCAAAAGTGACAGTAACCCCCACGGAGTCTACACGCTCTGTGGGTCAGCAGAGCATGGGAGAAACCTGACAAAGAAAAAGCCTTAATCATCATTCTGTAATGCAGGGTAAATTACAGTTATGATTCCAAGATGACAGGCATTTCTCATTCACTGAGACCTGACCAAGTCTGCCCAATTACCATCCCGTGCAAAAGTTTATCATGGCTTCAGTACAATTTCAGTGGTTGTACTTCTACTCATGTTCAATGGCAGCATCTAAGAAGAGAATGGGGTGATTTAATTAAACATTGGCATTGACTTTCCAGCTGCAGATTTTAGAACCGCAGCTCTCAGCATGGACATCCTTCATTGCCCCATGCTCTTAAGAGATGAAAAGCAAGGGGCTGCCTGCATTGCTTACTTCCCTTTGAGGCTGATGTATGGTTTTGATTCCGTCAGGCTCTGACAATGATGTGCCAGGCAGAATCATCAATGCAGTTTGGCTAAGTAGGGTTGAACTGTCTCAGTGCTGGGTTGGATGACTACAAAGATTTGAAAGAGATTGACCTGAGAGAGTCCCTTCCAGGTTTGAATGCTTGCCCGTCTCTGAGATTCTGCTCAGAATTTCTTCTCAAGACACACTCAGGAATTGTTCCTTCATGACCAATCACCAGTGTTTGGTTATACCCGATTGACGTGCTATTTTGAGAAGGCAGCCCAAATGTGCACAGCCAAATCTTTTAGAATATTTAGTTTAGAACATTTGTTGTGTTTTCACAAAACTATCTTCAGCCAATGGATAGAAACTGAACTCCTACATGATGCATTGTCATGGCTGCAAAGACTCTCCCAAACCCAGATGATATTATTTCTCAAAACAAAGTCAAGCATGTTGTTGTGGAAGGTTTTGAGACCCAGTGGGGCTAAGACACTGAGATGAACAGCTGCCATTTAGGAGATGTGGGTTCTGTGCCCAGCAGCATAACCTCTGAGTAGGACATGAGACCTGATTCATAAGAAGTCAGGTGGTAAAAATCACAGAATTATTAACACAAGTCAGCAGCAGAAGTTATATTTCAATTCATGGTCTCCTGGTTCCCTGTGCATCTTCTCCCAAACCCAAGGGGATATTGAAAGGACTTGGACAGACTTCATTTGTCAGTATCACATCCAGATTCTGTGATTGCCCGTTATGGTGTGAAGATAGAATGTGGGTGGCTCAAGCAGGAAGCCTCAACAAGATCTGAGGAAAATACTGATGGGATGTGGATTTTTTTTTTTTCTGACTGGTCATAATTCAGTCAAATCTGAATGTTTTTCTTGGTGGCAGGCACAAAGAAAAGGTAAGAACTTTTTTTCTACTTGAAAGTGTTAGACAACGTTACTACAGGCTCCCCAATATCCCTTTTTATGATTGCTTGTTTTCATTTACATCTTACCTGGGACATCCATGAGCATCAAGAAGACAATAGCAGAGAGCAGGTAAAGGAACTTCATGGCTGAAGGTCGGCTGGGAACTGAGCGTCACTGGAGAGGAGAGACACCAAGATAGAAAGACACTGGGGAATGTGACCTGCTGAGCTGTACAAATATTGCTTTAATCAAAATAATATTTTAATGTATGTTCTGATTATCCACACAGCACCATAGATGTCCTAGGAGGATTTCAGAGAAATACAATTCTATGAAGCAAGATATATTTTAAAAACAGATGTTCTGTAAATAATTTTAATTCACCAATTACTTGCATTGCATTTCTCATTGAAATCGCTTTTTCCTTAGCCAAAGTACAGAGTGCAGAATTATTGCACATTTAAGTGCTTTATTGCCCAAAATAGAATTGAAAACAATTAAGAAATTACAGAGAGCAAAATAAAGGTGGTTGGATGCTCATGTTTATGAAATTTCTAAGAATTAATTCATCATGTGGTGTTACAACTAACCAAAAAAATAATAAATCACATCAATTCATTTCAAGTGTTATCTCAATCTTATTACCGAGGAAAACCTTATTCTAGTTCTTTACTACACAGGGGAGGTGACTTTGCTACCAACATTGAAGTAGGAATGTTTAAATGCAGATTCTTATTCATTTTGGATCAGTCTGTATGACGACAGAGGAATTATGGGAGTAACTGTGCCATTGCAACCAGAGAACTCCAAGGTTAGAATTGAGAAAATCAGACAGATTATTTAAGCACTAAGACTGACAATTCAAGTAGGTCTCACACATTAAGCCCTAGGCATATAATGCACATAATGGTTTAAATCAGCTACCATCAACTTGACTCAAATTTGGTCCAGATGCTCCTCCTTCATGATGGGGAAAGGCAGGCGGGCAAATTTCGGTGGGTGGCATTGTGACACTGTATAATTACTGAATTCCTAGAAGGCTCAACACTATACCCTGGAAAGCGTGACATGCCCCTCCCCCAGTCGGAGACCCTCTCATTTTGCAACTATTCCAATATCTCTGGAATTTTACCAGTAACCTTCGGTCTTAGGCCACTTTTACCAAACATTCAAAGCTGACTAAATATTCAAATAGTGGAAACAAGGTTTCCCTTACCAGCCAATTCAAAGCTTCTTCCTCTTTCTTTCAAAGTGCAGAGTGGAGAATTATTGCACATTTACATACTTTATATGCTTTAACACAGCACTTAAAAGCAATAAGAAATTATAGAAAGAAGAAGAAAGGTGGTTAGATGATCATCTTTATGCTATTTTCCAGTCCTCACAGAGATGGTGGAGGGAACCGGCCCCACCCCTCACGATCTGTAACTGCGCTTACAGAGCCCAGGGCTGACAGTGCTTGGAAGCACTGAAGCAGCACAAAAGAGATTTCTGTCTCATGCGGATACAGCCCCTCTTCCTGCATCTCTCCTTCTTTCCTTCCCCTTTTCTCTCCTCCACCCTCCTGTCAGCCTCCCTTCATTCCCTGCCCTCCTGCCCTGCTCTCTTTTGCTGAACTCCTCTTCTATCTCCACTGTTCTTTCTCTCCCTCAGCCCTTCTCCTTTCAGTCTTCACCTTAACCTTCTTATCTGTTTCTTTCTTGCCAGTTATCTCTCTCTCTCTCTCTCCCTCCACCTTTTCTCTTCTCCGCTACCTTCTCCATCATCCCCCTCTGTTCCCTTGCTCTTTGTCCTTATCCTTAACTCCAGAAATATTACCAAATTGTAGGTCCCAGAGGCTTAAGGTTAGTTCATCAATGGGTGATTAACTAACACAGGGCTGCAGGGAGGACACACTGTGAATTTGGATAACTAGTATTTCCTGATAAAAGGAACTTGGATAACTGGAATTATTCTGTAGATGGTTTTAACTCAGGTAGCTTTTAAATAGAATCATAGAATCCTAGAATATCAGGGTTGGAAGAGAAATTAGGAGGTCATCTAGTCCAACCCGCTGCTCAGAGCAGGACCAACACCAACTAAATCATTCCACCCAGGGCTGTCAAGCCAGGCCTTAAAAACCTCTAACGATGGAGATTCCACCACCTCCCTAGGTAACCCATTCCAGCACTTCACCACCCCCCTAGTAAAATAGTTTTTCCTAATATCCAACCTAGACCTCCCCCACTGCAACTTGAGACCATTGCTTATTATTCTGTCATCTGCCACCACTGAGAACAGCGGAGCTCCAGCCTCTTTGGAACCCCCCTTCAGGTAGTTGAAGGCTGCTATCAAATGCCCCCTCACCCTTCTCTTCTGCAGTCTAAACAAGCCCTGTTCCCTCAGCCTCTCCTCATAAGTCATGTGCCCCAGCTTCCTAATCATTTTTCTTGTCCTCCACTGGACTCTCTCCAATTTCTCCACTTCCTTCTTGTAGTGGGGGGCCCAAAACTGGATGCAATACCCTAGGGGTGGCCTCACCAGTGCAGAATAGAGGGAAATAATCACTTCCCTCGATCTGCTGGCAATGCTCCTACGAACACAGCCCAATATGCTATTTGCCTTCTTGGCAAAAAGGGCACACAGCTGACTCATATCCAGCTTCTCCTTCACTGTAATCCCCAGGTCCTTTTCTGCAGAACTGCTGCTTAGCCAGTTGGTCCCCAGTCAGTAGCGTTGAAACTTTTCCATTGTGAGTAAACATAATATGTGTAGCTTTTTACTTCTCCATTCCAAGTGGCATGAAAGCGTGTTCTCCAGTTCAGCCTCTCAGAACACTATGTGGTTTCTCAAAATACCTAAAAAGTTCACTCAGGTAGTTCATTCACCCAAGGGGTTATGACAACTATATTCATCTTCTCTTTCTGGATCTCACAGCCATTTTCCTAGCCAGGACTTTAAAGGAGGAATTAAAAGAATGATTATGAGAGAAGTTGCTATAATACTTACCAGACAGGGGGTGCTCTCGGTTGCCAGGTGATGACAGTCCTGCTCACTGTCTCTCTCATGCAGATATTTCAGCTTCCGGGAGTGACACGTTGATCAAACCAGCTTGTTTTATACAGTTACTGAAGGCTTGTTTTCTTCTTGGCAAAGCTGCTGTCAGCCAATCAGAAAATGACCCCTGCTTCTGGGGAGGATTTGAACTGTCCAGCCACAGTTTGGACGTTGGGATTCTTGCAGCTCTGTCTGTGGAAAATTCCATGGACTTTGTGCAAAACATCTTGTGCCATCCCAGATTGTGTAAGATACGTTTGGCCGCTGTGGTTAGTGCAAAATGTCTTGGGTCATATAACAAACTCCTGCTGGTTCAGCTCTGATCAGCAACTTACTTCTGCAGGCCACTTCCCAGGGGCCTCCCTGCAGTGTGGTGCTTGGCCAACTTGACACGATTTCATGTCAAACCCTCAGTCTCAACAATAATAGTAAAAAGTACAGACACAAATTGTGCCTACTGATGCTAAGCACCTCGCAGGGTTGGTCTCATTCACGTGAATCAGGTAGGGGAGCAGAAGACGTGATTGGGCTTCACGCTCTGCCTTGGAAAATGTAAGAAAAATTGAAAAGCTTCTTTGACTGATATCAAAAGTACAGGGCTGCTTGCACCTCTGTGCTCTCACTGGTCTCTGAATGTCCCCCTTAGGCATGAGGCACTGGGCACTGTCCTGTCCTAGAATGGAATTACACAAGTCTCCCACTCTCAGCATATGTCTACCCTGCAATCGGAGGTCTGATTCCAGCACACGTACACACACCTGAAATAGCTTTGGTCTAGCTACCTGAGGTACCAATAGCAGCGATGCCACAGAAGCTGAAGCTCGCAACTCAAATATGTATCCAGGGCCCTGGATAGACTTCTGCAGCCCATGCTGCTGTCCAAGCTGCCATGGCTTCACTGCTATTGTTATAGTTTATCCAGCTAGCTAGATAAAGCTAGCTTGGGTACATCTAAATGGGCTGCAGTCACACCTCGGACTGTCGTGCAGACCTACCCTGTGACCAGGGTTTACGTACAACACCCCGTCTACACCAACCACTTATTACCATACAGGTCTGGCTCACTAGTGCCACTTGCCTTTGGGAGCTTGTGACAAGAGTTATATACTGGCAAACAAACTTCTGAGGACAAGTGGATTTATTTAACAAGTGTAAGAAAGAATTAATGTAATGTTAGATCGGCTTCTCTCCTGAGTGCCTTGTTCAGGTTTGTAATATGTCTTTGGAAGGGGTTTGGAGCAGGGGTGATCTGTCCATCTAATTCCTCAGTCATTACACCCTACTGCAGTTGTCTAGTTGGTGGAGGGAGGCAGCAGTTACCTCTTTCTCCACAGAGACAGAATGGAGACACTGGATGCTTCCATGCCAAGTGGGGAAACAAGAAAGAGGCACATCAGCCTGACTGGCCAACTCAGTCCTCTTCTTTCCACACAGGTGCTGGTTTCCCTCCAGCTGCTGACTGGAACTCAAGCATCTGCCTTTAATTGCAACCTGGCTGTAGCACTGATGAACACACCTGGGCTTGGGAGGAGCTGGAAACTGTGGGTGTAGCAATTTGGGATGGACAAACAGCTCCAAATAAATAACAATCAACCTCTGCACAAACAATAAGAAACACCTCCTCTTCACCTTTCTCTGCCAACAAACCTCATCTTGGCCTCCTTTGAGAACCGACTGGATGGTGGAGTGAACCTTTACTGAAGTTTGAGGAAGATTCACCTGCCCTTGTAATGCTCTCATCCCTTGTTGATATTTAATCCAGGTAACTGCCAGTTAATTGGAAAGGAGAAAATTACATTGAGCCTGTGCCCCATTTTGCCACTTTATAAGGCATCCGTGAACGTGAAGGACTTTCTTTTTGAGAGAGTTTTTTTTTCTCCTTGTCAAGGTTCCTCCCCCACTCTGAACGCTAGGGTACAGATGTGGGGACCTGCATGAAAAACCTCCTACGCTTATCTTTACCAGCTTAGGTCAAAACTTCCCCAAGGTACAAAATATTCCACCCTTTGTCCTTGGATTGGCTGCTACCACCACCAGACTAATACTGGTTACTGGGGAAGAGCTGTTTGGACACGTCTTTCCCCCCAAAATACTTCCCAAAACCTTGCACCCCACTTCCTGGACAAGGTTTGGTAAAAAGCCTCACCAATTTGCCTAGGTGACTACAGACCCAGACCCTTGGATCTTAAGAACAATGAACAATCCTCCCAACACTTGCACCCCCCCTTTTCCTGGGAAATATTGGATAAAAAGCCTCACCAATTTGCATAGGTGACCACAGACCCAAACCCTTGGATCTGAGAACAACGAAAAAGCATTCAGTTTTCTTACAAGAAGACTTTTAATAGAAATATAAGTAAATAGAAATAAAGAAATCCCCCCTGTAAAATCAGGATGGTAGATACCTTACAGGGTAATTAGATTCAAAACATAGAGAACCCCTCTAGGCAAAACCTTAAGTTACAAAAAAGATACACAGACAGAAATAGTTATTCTATTCAGCACAATTCTTTTCTCAGCCACTTAAAGAAATCATAATCTAACGCATACCTAGCTAGATTACTTACTAAAAGTTCTAAGACTCCATTCCTGGTCTATCCCCGGCAAAGCAGCATATAGACAGACACACAGACCCTTTGTTTCTCTCCCTCCTCCCAGCTTTTGAAAGTATCTTGTCTCCTCATTGGTCATTTTGGTCAGGTGCCAGTGAGGTTACCTTTAGCTTCTTAACCCTTTACAGGAGAGAGGATTTTTTTCTCTGGCCAGGACGGATTTTAAAGGGGTTTACCCTTGACACTCCTTATGATTTAACTTAGACATATCAGGAAAGTCAAGTCTGGTCTTCACTCTTTTGCTGGAGGTCTCTTTGGAGAGCACAGAGAAATGTCTGTCAGGTCCCTCTGCCCTGGAATGAAAGGGTCAATCTGTGGCATCTTCCACCACAATTTTCTCCTAACTACTTAAAAACCATTAGAAGGAAATAGTTGTTAACAACAAGAACAATACACACACAGTTTTAATCATTTCCTTGGCACCTGTGCTGTCCTAACCTTACCAGTTTTCTTCTTTGTGCATGAGTCTGTCTGTCTGGTCCCACAGCATAGACCTGGCCATTTACCTAAAGATATCAGAGAGGCTAGACACCCAGTAGAGCATATCACAACAGAAAGTATTTGGAAGAAAGTGAAGCCATTGATTGGAATGAGCTCTCTCCTATCCTGTATAGATGAACTGTAGGAACAGACCTCCTGAGCAGACCTTCTTTGCATGGACGCACCTGATTTGCCACAGTGATACATTTTGGCTGGTTTTGATTAAAATTCACTTACACTTAGATGCAGGGGTCATGAAATCACAATGGTCCCTTCTGCCCTGGGAATCTATCAATCTGTGAAATGTTGTTCTTTTTATTGTTACTGAAGGGCAGGAGAATTGGATTCAATATGCCCTAATGGAGGGGTCACCAAAAGTGTGAACTCACTCCCTGTGTGGGGTAATGAGCCAACACCAACTGAAGAATAAAATTAGGGGGAGAAATGTTTATGTTTGGTGAGGAGTCTGTCTAAGGGTTTTAGAGGCTATTTGACCTTTCTCTTCCAGTGTTTAAAGAAGGAGCCAACTACACTCAGTTACAAGCCTTTGTCACTTCTTACTAATCAGCAGCAGTGAAAATGTTGATAAAGGCATCTAGGGTCTTTTGCTATTATATAGTATTAAGCTGTCTCCTGAATTCTGTTGAATCTGGAAGATGCTTTCTAGCAGATGTTGGCTGTTCTAGGTAAGCTCAGCATTCCACAAGGGAGACACAGCCACATGAAGAGAAATATTTGCTCCTCTCCTTCTTACATCCAATCTGTTGTTTAATGCTCTTGGGGGCTCAGCACACATGCCCCAGCCCAGGAACAGGCAGGAAAAGAGGCTTTTAGCTACTTCAGTGCATCTCAAATCCTGAGACAGCTGGCAGCTGCAATAGCCCCAGCATATATCAGAACCACCCGAGTGGCTGCTCTTCCTTAACAACAGATTTACCATTGCTGCCTGCAGTAGGCCTGTGCTAGCTGGCTCAGGCTGAGGGACTGTTTAATTGCAGTGTAGTTGTTCAGAGTTTTCTGGAGCCCAGGCTCTAGGTCCCTTCAAGGTGGGAGGGTCCCACAGTTCTGGCTGCAGCCCAAGCCTGGAAATCTACACCACAATTAAACAGCTCCTTAGCCTGACCCCCAGGAGCCCGAGTCTGTTGACACAGGCCAGCAACTGGTGTCTAATTGCAGTGTAGACATACCTTAGACATAACAGCGCACAGCAATGTCTCAAGTACCACCCCAAACCAGTGCCTGGCACAGAGACAATAGAGACCAGTTATGACAGCTGTATCCCCTTCATGCTTTGGGAAACTTCTTCCCGAGCCCCTTGTGGTGTGGTATCTCCCATAGGATAATCCACCAGGGAAAACAAAAGTAAAAGCTCTCGGGTAGACTGTAGGATCTTTGTCTCCCCTATAGCTGTGTGTATGAGATATCAAAACAACAATTAGAAATTTTAAAATAATGTAGAAAGCAAATGGAAATGGGGAAGTAGATAGTAATCAATATCAATTAGAAATACTGAAGAGCATTAATATGCTCAAGGAAGCTAAGGCCAAGGATGACAATGACAAGGAATTTGTTTTAGTGTTTCAGCAACAAAAGAGATTCTAACAATACTACAGGTCCATTTCTCCCTGGAGATGGAAAAATAATTTAGAATGATGCAGAAAAAGGCAGAAGTGTTCAACAAATATTTCTTTTCTAGAAAGAAGAGGAATGGTGCCTGCATATCACATGAGGATGAGGTATAGAATCATAGAATCATAGAATATCAGGGTTGGAAGGGACCTCAGGAGGTCATCTAGTCCAACCCCCTGCTCAAAGCAGGACCAATCCCCAACTAAATCATCCCAGCCAGGGATTTCTCAAGCCTGATCTTAAAAACTTCAAAGGAAGGAGATTCCACCACCTCCCTAGGTAACGCATTCCAGTGCTTCACCACCCTCCTAATGAAAAAGTTTTTCCTAATATCCAACCTAAACCTCCCCCACTGCAACTTGAGACCATTACTCCTTGTTCTGTCATCTGCTACCACTGAGAACAGTCTAGATCCATCCTCTATGGAACCCCCTTTCAAGTAGTTGAAAGCAGCTATCAAATCCCCCCTCATTCTTCTTTTCCACAGACTAAACAATCCCAGTTCCCTCAGCCTCTCCCCATAAGTCACATGACTTATGTTCCAGTCCCCTAATCATTTTTGTTGCCCTCCGCTGGATGCTTTCCAATTTTTTCACATCCTTCTTGTAGTGTGGGCCCCAAAACTGGACACAGTACTCCAGATGAGGCCTCCCCAATGTCAAATAGAGGGGAATGATCACGTCCCTCACTCTGCTGGCAATGCCCCTACTTATACAGTCCAAAATGCCATTGGCCTTCTTGGCAACAAGGGCACACTGTTGACTCACATCCAGCTTCTCGTCCACTGTAATCCCTAGGTCCTTTTCTGCAGAACTGCTGCCTAGCCATTCGGTCCCTAGTCTGTAGCAGTGCATGGGATTCTTCCATCCTAAGTGCAGGACTCTGCACTTGTCCTTGTTGAACCTCATCAGATTTCTTTTGGCCCAATCCTCTAATTTGTCTAGGGCCCTCTGTATCCTATCCCTACCCTCCAGCGTATCTACCTCTCCTCCCAGTTTAGTGTCATCTGAAAACTTGCTGAGGGTGCAGTCCAAGCCATCCTCCAGACCATTAATGAAGGTATTGAACAAAACCAGCCCCAGGACCAACCCTTGGGGCACTCCACTTGAATCCGACTGCCAACTAGACATGGAGCCATTGATCACTACCCGTTGAGCCCGACAATCCAGCCAGCTTTCTATCCACCTTATAGTCCATTCATCCAGCCCATACTTCTTTAACTTGCTGGCAAGAATACTGTGGGAGACCGTGTCAAAAGCTTTGCTAAAGTCAAGGAATAACACATCCACTGCTTTCCCCTCATCTACAGAGCCAGTTCTCTTGTCATAGAAGGCAATTACATTAGTCAGGCATGACTTGGCCTTGGTGAATCCATGCTGACTGTTCCTGATCACTTTCCTCTCCTCTAAGTGCTTCAGAATTGATTCCTTGAGGACCTGCTCCATGATGAGGGAGTACATTATTAACTAAGGAAGATGTTAAAAATCATCTACTATGGATATATATTTAACTGGTGATAAAATTGGTGGATGAGACAAAGTTTGGTGTAGTGATAAAAAAGTTTGAGGACAGGGTAGTCACTCTGAGTGATTTGGTTTGCTTGGTCAGTTGAGCCCAATTTAAACAAATCCAATTTTATATAATCAAATGCCAGGTCATATGTCTAGCAAGAAGGAAAGCAATCCAGACCTATAGAATGGGGGACTGTATCTTGGAAAGCAGTGATTGGTGTTGGTCCTGCTTTGAGCAGGGGGTTCGACTAGATGACCTCCTGAGGTCTCTTCCAACTCTAACCTTCTATGATTCTAAAAAGGAATAAAGAAGCAACGTTACCTGAGTTCCCGGTGTGATGCTGTGGCAGAAAGGATTAATGTGATCCTTGGATGTCTAAACAGATGAGTAGGGACTTGGAGTAGGAAGGTGAAATTCTTGTGTATCGTGCACTGGTGAGACTGATACCAGAATACTGTGTCCAGTTCTGTTGTCCAGCAATCTAGAGAGGGAGCAGATAAGAGCCACAACAATGAGTAAAGAAATGGAAAACAGAAGCTCTATCTAGTTAGCTCAGACAGGAGAAGGTTAAGAGGTGATGTGATCACAGTTCTTAAGTACTGTGACAAAGTTCCTCCTCTATCTTGGTGGGTCTTGGGCTTATTGGTGGATTTGCTCACTTTGGATATTCACGGCAGCCCTCAGTTTGGCCATTTTCGTGAACCCAGAGTCCAGGTCAACTCCTCCTGTGTCTGACCAGGAGTTGTGAGGTTTGGGGGGAACCCGGGACCGCCCTCTACTCCAGGTTCCAGCCCAGGGTCCTGTGCAATGCAGCTGTCTAGAGTGCCTCCCCGAACAGCTGTGCGACAGCTACAACTCCCTGGGCTACTTCCCCATGGCCTCCTCCCAACACCTTCTTTACCCTCACCATAGGACCTTCCTCCTGGTGTCTGATAATGCTTGTACTCCTTAGTCCTCCAACAGTCCGCGTTCTCACTCTCAGATCCAAGTGCCTCTTGCTCCCAGCTCCTCACACACACGCCACAAACTGAAGTGAGGTCCTCTTTAAACTCGGGTGCCCTGATTAGCCAGCCTTAATTGATTCTAGCAGTTTCTTGATTGGCTGCAGGTGTTCTAATCAGCCTGTCTTAATTGTTTCCAGAAAGTTCCTGATTGTTCTGGAACCTTCCCTGTTGCCTTACCCAGAGAAAAGGGACCTACTCAACCTGGGGCTAATATATCTGCCTTCTATCACTCTCCTGTAGCCATCTGGCCCAACCCTGTCACAGTACCTACACTGGGGGGGGGGATGTCATAATGTGCTCTTCAGTCTATCAGACAAAGTTATGACAAGATCCAGTATCTTGAAATTGACAGTAGAGAAACTCAGACTGGAAACATGGTGCAAAGTTTTACCAGTCAGGGTAATTAACCATTGGAACAATGTACCAAATGCGGTGGTGGACTCTTAATCACTGAGTCTGCTCTCTATTAAAGTGTATCCTGTAAATCAGAAGTGAATTCACTGAAGCCATCATACTTACACTGGGATTAAACTGGTGAATGATTTTCCCTAAAATACTAGAATAATTTTACATCATGGAAATATTTTGGCTATTTCAGTCACCTGATCTCCCAAAAACCTGTCCAATGTGGGCCTGTTCCAAGTGTCTTCTAGTGTGCCCATGGGATCACTGAGTGAGCTGAGCAGGATTTGGCCCTTTTGAGGTAAGAGTTCACAAGATGCTGCAGAAAGAGCTTTGCTGAAATCCCAACATGTCACATTGGTGATGAGCCACTCATTTTATAATTCCATCACACAAAGCCACCAGGCATCTGGCAAGGCTTGTTCTCTCCAAACCCTCATCCAGCTCCTGCCCAGAGTTCCATTATCCCCTCCACAGGGATTCTTGTCTTTTACACTATGATCTACCAGAGTAAAAGTGACTTCTGGGATAGTAATTCCCAGGATCTCTCTGCTTCCATTTGTTACAGTGTTAGCCAGGAAGGATGTTTTATGGTCAGTCACTAGAAGGGACTGAGAAAGCCTGGGCTCATTTCCTATCTCTGCCACAAATGCATTGTGTGACCTTGGGCAAGTCTCTCTGGGCCAGGTTTGTAAAAGGCCAAAGGAGAAACCTTGGCTCTTTGTCACTCTGGGATGAAACTTCTCAGGTGTCAAATAGGGTTAATAATATTTCGTCTGTCTTGTCTATTTTGATTGTAAGCCATTTGGACCAGACACCATTTTTTCTTAGGTACATGTACAGTGCCTAGCGCAATGGGGCTCTGATCCAGATTGAGGCCTCTAATCATGGTGATACTACTAATAATTGAAAGTACGGTTTGAGCAAAAAGTACCCTGGTGCTGCATAATAACAATCAGTCATTCACCACAACAACCTGCATCATGGAACACCCTTGGGACAGGCCCACAGAACAAGCTCACACAAGAAAACTCATCAGATAATGTGTTTGGCACAGGGTGGAATTCGTAACTCTTGCTGCAAAGCCCTCGAGCCAGCATGAGACCCCTAAGAGGTATGGTACAGAAGAAATCAATTCTGTAATTTCCACTTGACACACCCACAGCCTCAAAGCACCCTCCAGCGTCTTCACTGCACTTCACTGAGTCTTGCTCCCACCTCCTCAGCTACCAGCCTCTGCCTGTACCCTAAGAACAGCCTCAACCACCCCCATCTTCCCAAACCATGTTAACCCCACCCTCAATTCCTCCTAATACCTAAGGCTATGTCTTCACAGAAGTTGGAGGTGTAATTTCAGCTAGCGAACCCAAGTACGAACGTAGGGTTTCAGACAGAATCATACTTGAGGCGGGGAGCCAGTTCTGCCATTTGCTCTGCCATGGCTCCACTTCTGTTTTTAGTGCACAAGATCAGTCAGAGCTTGTGCGAGCTGTGACACCCTTTACCAGAAAGCAGCACCCTGGCACCCCATCTTCACCACTGTCATATAATTAGGGTATTTTTGGTATAAACCATACCTTGTGAGGTATCACTTTAAAAGCCTTGATCTGCTGAATGCTAATATCCTTTTGGATTGTATGTACTATCATTGTATGTGAAGTTATGAAGTATTGTTATATGTGTCACTGAAATATGTTGTGAGGTTGGGAATGCCCACAGCCAACCTTTCAATTACAACAAAAGAGTAGCCATCATCAGTCAGATGAGCATGAATGGATCATCAACACCCAATCCACTATTCCAGAGACCTCTTGGAGAAGGCACGTACGTCATGGGGGTAGACTAACTCTGTCACTAAGAGGATCTTTTTAGCCTCTGGAAGAAAGTAGAAAAGAGGGAAAGTGACATCATCACTTGGCCTCTCTCTCCTCCACCCTCATCTTAACACCTGGCAGAAAATCTGAAAGACAAAGATTTTGAACTGGGGAAGTTGGTCCCAGGCTGGAAGGTGGTCCAGCCTGTGTATTGAGGAACTGTAGCCTGCTTGTATCCTCTGTTAGGGTGAGACACTGCTTGATTCAAATCTAGCTTAGTCTGTTTAAGTTAGGATTTAGACTGGAAATTTATTTTTGTTCTTAGGTAACCAGCTTTGATTTTGATGTGTGCTACTTATAATCACTTTACAATCTATCTTTCTGTAGTTAGTAAATCTGTGTTATATTTCACTTAAAACAGTGTGTTTTGGTTGAAGTGCTTGGGAAATCTCAGCTCAGATTACAAAGGTTGGTGTGTGTCTTCTCCACACTGAGGGAGTGGCAAACTATTTCATAAATATGCACTGCCCAGGTAAGCCTACAATTCAGGGTGTAGGGCTGGATCTGAGTGGAACTGGCTAGAGCCTCTCTATTGGTCGTTCATGAGTAGCTGGGAGACCATTTGTGTAACTCAGTTGGGTGTGTCCCTGCCTGTGGATGGCTGTTGATGTGCAGTGCCTGCCAGAGGCTTGGAGCTTGACATTAGCATTCTAGTGTGACAGCCAGGTCCAGTTGGTGCATTTGGAGGGGCTCAGCGATCCCACAGTTCAGGGTGCACCCCAGAGACCCTGTCACAGTGGGTACGTCTACCCGAGCTGGAAATGACACTTCAACCTCCAGTGTAGACACACCCTTGTAAGATGGGAGAGCTGATAAGCTCTGTGCAGCTGGTGAAGAGAGAGGGCTCATAATCCATGATCTATCTACATTTCTAAAGTCTATAACTGGCACACCTGGCTCTCAGCCACTAGATGACAGAGACAATAGAAAGATGCTCCTGCTAATTCAGCATCACCCTTAAAGTAGGAACCTGCTGTCTCACAGTGCAGCCTGGTGGAGTTTTGTGACATATAAAGGAGATAATCATGGAGAAACAACAGCCTCTGAGTAAGGCTGTGATCGATTTTCAAATGTTGATCTTCCACATCGAAAGGATTAAAAATAACCGGCCTGAAATTTTTGATGCATTGTCCAATGGCTGAGGTTAATTTCAGGGAAACTTTGGGATGGGATCAGTTATGGCTTTTGGGAGATCATGTGACTAAAGGAAATGTCAGAAAAGTTTTTCTTTTGTAAAATTGTTCTTGTCATTATGAACAATCACAAGCTTGATTCTCATCTCACTTACTCCAGTTTACACCAGTATACCTACGATGATTTCAGTACAGTTACTTCTGGTTTACAGAAATCAGTGTAACACAGCCAGGGCTTAGACGCAGCTTGGCCTGATTTTTTCTTTTTCTTACTGTGGACAATGAAGTTTTAGAGCAGAGGAAAGGTCTAGGTGAATGGAGCACCGTGGTGAGGGTTATACACCGTACAATCAAGCTGTGCCTGAACCAAGCTCCTCTGACACCACCAACTTATGTGATATGTAACAACTGTAAGAAATAAAGATCTACTCAAAAAACCTAATTGAAAAACATACAGAGATGTGTGTACTATGGTCTATAAATACCCTTGTGTGGCATTAGTATGTGAAAGGGACATTTTAATTTAATTTACTTCAATTTTATTTTATTTTTAACTTAAAAAAAATAAACCAGATGGATTTCTGAAGGAGAAGAATGCTAGAAACAGCCCCTGGCCTCTCACCAACACAAATACACACTTCAGCATGATGATCTCACATCAGTTTGCCTTTATTAAAAGGACAGCAACAAAACTTGCATGGTGATACTAGGTCTCCCTTCTGGAATTTTTCCAGCTCAAGGTTCTTTACAGCCCAAATGATCAGCATTTCAGGGTTCCATTGAAGCAGGATCCAATGATTTTAGAAGCAGGTGGCTGTCTCCCAGAATCCCAGAGATCCTGCCTAGAGAATTAGTCACTCCATATACGCCTGCATGAAGAATGGAGACTCAGATTTTTTAATGTTTCCCATAGAACAAGAATAATATGAGGCTGGATTTCAAATCAAATGTCACAGGACAAATTGCGCATTCACTGAATGGTACGTGAAGTGGTTTGGGGTTAACTCCAGCACAGGGAATCCATCACCCCTACTGCAATATCCTTTTATAGTGTCTTAACAGACATAGTATCTAAACTGCTGAATTGGCTGCCTACAAAAAAGGGATAGTTTAGAAAAGCAGAATTCACAGCCTTGTACAGTTGTTCTATCAAACACACCTTGTCTACAGCTGAAACTAAAATGACAGATAGGTATTTAGATGATAGATCACTAACTCTTAAGGAATGCAGGGAAATCGTAATTCTACCTGAAGCCTGACTCTGTTCTGGTGGCAGTTCCATGCTAGCAGCCCTGCCTGGTGATAGCACGGATCTCTGGGCATGCTCAGTGAATTGGCCAAGAAAGCAGGGGACTCTAGCCTAGGTCCCTGGCTCCTACTTTGCAGGCCCAAGGAGCTCCCAGCTTCACATCTCTTGCCCCCAATCTGGCTCTCTGGTGTTTCAATTGGTGGGAAAGTCTCTCCCCCTCCCATCTCTTTCTCTAGGACCTGTTCCTGCTGCAACATTAATGTGACCAACTGAGCAGCCTGTATAATTTATGGCACCTACAGTCAGAAAGAAGCAGATCAGGAATAGGATGGGCTGCAGATTTGCAATGTGGCCGAGTTAACTTTAGAGAGGGACCTTCATGCTTAAACCAATTCAAATGCATTCAGAACAACGTCATCATTGATGTCACCCAGATTTTTAAAATGACCTGCCCTGGTTTGCAAACAGGGGAAAATAGAGCTCTAAGAGCTGAGCATCTATAAGGATTCATCCACTCTTAAATGGAAGGAACATAATACATATTTCTGTTCATGCCGGAGTGTTGCCCTTTTGGAATGTTGAACTTACCTTCAACAGCAAATGCCACTTGGATAGTACCTGCCAAGGTATTTAGAATTGAAGGGACATTGCCTCCGCCTACAGTAATCCACAATGTGACATTTGCTCGTTTGGATAATCCAAGCCTGGGAGAATCCTGACAAGGCAGAAGAGTCTTAATCATCATTCTGAAGAGCAAGGTAAATAAAGGCTGGATTCCAGGGTGCCAGGCATTTCCCATTCGCTGAGACCTGGCCAAATCAACCCAATTATCTTCCAGTGCAGAAGTTTATCACAGTGTTTGTGCTATTTCAATGGGTTTTGTTCAGTGCACATTCAATGGCAGCCTCTGAGAACACAATGGAGCAATTTAATTAAAGAGGGATGCTGACGCTTCAGCTGCAGAGTTTAGAACCATAGCTCTGAGTACAGGCTTCCTTCACTGCCAGAAGCCTTTAAGGGACAGAAAGCAAGTGGCTGCCTGCATTGCTAACTTCCCTTTCTCACTGAAGGGTGGTTTTAATTCCCTCTGGCTCAAGCAGTGATGTGCCAGGTAGCATCATCAATGCAATCTGACTGAGTACGGTGAACTGGTTCAGCACTGGGTTGGATGACAACAACTTTTTGAAAGAGAAGGGCTTGAAAAGGTCCCTACTGGTTTGAACACCTGCCTGTCTGTGAGACTCTCTTTAGGTTTTCTTCTGAAGATTAATTCAAGAAAAGTTTCCTCATGACCAACTGCCAGTTTTTGGTTATACTGGAGGGGCCTGGTATGTTGAAAATGCAGCTCAAATGTGCACAGCTAAATCTTTCAGAATATTTTATTTAGAACATTTGTTGTGTTTTCACAAAACTGTCTACAACCAACAGATAGAAACTGAAACCAACATGATTTATTGTCATGTCTGCCAACACTGTCCCACCCCAGATGATATCATTTCTCGAAACAAAGCCAAGCACATTGTTGTGGCAGGTTTTGAGGCACAGTAAGACTCTGAGAGGAGGGGCTGTTCCCAGCTGTGTAACTTCTCAGTGGGACATGAGGCCTGAATTTATAATAAGTGAGTTTGTGAAAGGCACAACATTATTAACACTAGTCAGCAGCAGACACTACATTTTAAATCATGGTCTCCAGACCTGTGCACCTTCTGCCAAGCTCAAGATATATTGAAAGGGATGGGTTGACTTCATTTGGTCAGCATCCCATCCAGAGGTTCAGTTCTGTGATTGTCCGTTATAAGAAGAGTATGTGCCATGCAGATAGAATATGGGGTGGTTTAAGCAGCAAGCCTCAGCAAGATCTGAGGAGAACACTGAGGGGACGTGGATTTTATTTTTCTGGCGTGGTAATAATGCAGTCAGAATTATTGGTTTTTCTTAGGGCCAGCCACTGGAACTCATATGAAGAAGTTAGAATAATTTTTCTAATGAAAAGCATTAGACAGCCTCAGTACAGACTCTCACAAATCACTCTGTATCATCCCTCATTTTCATTTACATCTTACCTGGGGCAGTCAGGAGCACTAAGAAGACAACAGCAAAGGGCAGGTAAAGGATCTTCATGGCTGAAGGTTGGCTGGGAACTCAGTGTCACTGGAGAGAAGAGACACCAAGACAGAGAGGAGACAGAGTACATTAAGACACTGGGGATTGTGAAATGCTGAGCTGTAGAAACATTGCCTTAATCCAAATGACATTTTTAAGATATGTCCTGCTATCTCTTGAGAATAATGATTATTATCCGCATAGCACCAGAGCTCCCCAGGAGGATTTCAGAGAAATACAATTGTGTGAGGCAAGATATCTTTTAAAAACAGATGTTTTGTAAATAATTTTATTTAGCCAATTACTTACATTAGATTTCCCATGGAAATCACCTTTTCCTTAGCCAAAGTACAGACTCGAGAATTATTGCCCATGTATTTGTTTTATTAGCCAAAGTAGAATTAAAGCGATTAAGAAATTATAGAAAACAAAAGAAAGGTGATTGGATGCTCATGTTTTTGAAATTTCTAAGAATTAAGTCATCATGAGATGTTACTATTTACCAAAAAAATAATAAATCAAATCAATTCATTTAAGGTCTGATTGTAGTCTTATTACGTAGGAAAACCTTATCCTGGTTCTTTACTATGCTGGGGAGGTGACTTTGCTACCAACTTTGAAGTAGGAATCTTTAAATGCGGATTCTTGTTCATTTCTGATCAGTCCGTTCACCAATGGGATTATGGGATTGCCTGTGTCACTGCAACTAAGGAACTTTAATTTCAAAGTTAGAAAATCTGACAAGTTACATAAGTACTCAGACAGGCAATTCAATTAGTTCTCACACATTAAACCTCAGACATATAATACTTTTTTTTACCTGCACTTGTTCTCTACCCTTTTACACTGTTAAGCACTGGAATAAATTGCCTAGGGAGGTTGTGGAATCTCCATCATTGGGGATTTTTAAGAGCAGGTTAGACAAACACCTGTCAGGAATGGTCTAGATCAGTGTTTCCCAAACCTGGGACGCCACTTGTTCAGGGAAAGCCCCTGGCGGGCCGGGCCGGTTTGTTTACCTGCCGCGTCCGCAGGTTCGGCCGATCGTGGCTCCCACTAGCCGCGGTTCGCTGTGCCTGGCCAATGGGGGCTGTGGGAAGCGGCAGCCGGTACGCCCCCATTGACTTCTTAGATTCTGAACTCCCCCTTCCCTTGCTCTACTGAAGTTTTAAACAGGAGCTGCTTGTTGCCACTTCTGCTTTGGAGTGTTTGGGCGCGGCGCCACTCGCGGCACCAGCTTGCCGGGGGGGGCAGACACGAGGAGGGAATTGCTCAGTTGCATTCAACTACAAGTGCAGCTTTTTTCACGGCCATATCCCATCGGCGGCTCCTAGCCATCCTGTGGTCAACCAATACCCCGAGGTCCTTCTCCTCCTCCGTTGCTTCCAAGTGACGCAGCCCCAGCGCATAACTAAAACTCTTGTTATTAATCCCTAAATGCATGACCTTACACTTCTCACTATTCAATTTCATCCGATTCCTATTACTCCACTTTACAAGGTCATCCAGATCCTCCCGTAGGATATCCCTGTTTTTCTCTAAATTGGCAACACCTCCCAGCTTTGTATCATCCGCAAACTTTAGCACACTCCCACTTTTTGTGCCAAGGTCAGTAATAAAAAGATTAAATAAGATTGGTCCCAAAACCGATCCTTGAGGAACTCCATTGGTAACCTCCCTCCGGCCTGACAGTTCACCTTTCAGTAGGACGCATTGTAGTCTCCCCTTTAACCAATTCCTTATCCACCTTTCAATTTTTCTATTGATCCCCATCTTATCCAATTTAACTAATAATTCCCCATGTGGCACGGTATCAAATGCCTTACTGAAATCTAGGTAAATTAGATCCACTTTGTTTCCTTTGTCTAAAAAATCTGTTACTTTCTCAAAGAAGGAGATCAGGTTGGTTTGGCACGATCTACCTTTTGTAAAACCGTGTTGTATTTTGTCCCATTTACCATTGACTTCAATGTTCTTAACTACCTCAGAATTTTTTCCAAGACTTTGCATACTACAGATGTCAAACTAACAGGCCTATAATTACCCAGATCACTTTTTTTCCCTTTCTTAAAAATAGGAACTATGTTAGCAATTCTCCAATCATACGGTACAACCCCTGAGTTTACAGAGTCATTAAAAATTCTTGCTAATGGGCTTGCAATTTCATGTGCCAATTCCTTTAATATTCTTGGATGAAGATTATCTGGGCCCCCCGATTTAGTCCCATTAAGCTGTTTGAGTTTCGCTTCTACCTCAAATATGGTAATGTCTACCTCCATATCCTCATTCCCATTTGTCATGCTACCATTATCCCTAAGATCCTCTTTAGTCTTATTAAAGACTGAGGCAAAGTATTTGTTTAGATATTGGGCCATGCCTAGATTATCCTTGACCTCCACTTATGCATCCACCCCCTTACAGAGAGGTTTTAAATCCTTGTAAAACTGCAAAATACCTTAATAACATTGAGGATCCAGTGAGCCTTCAATATATGTGGGGTGGAGGAGGAGCGTTATGTGGTGTATAGGAGTAGGGAGGTATCCCTTTATGCAGTTGGGAGCCCTTTAGTGGGCCTCCGTGTCTCCTGTTGCTGTAGCCACCAGAAGTCTGCTGGAGCAGACGTGTTCATGGGTAGCCAGGCCTAGCATTATTTTACACAGTAATGAACACTGATCTGTGGATTCCAGCAAAGCGTTTGTGGTTTTCCCATATTCTTAATGGGGTGCACAGAGCAAGGGCAGAACAGGTCCCTCTAAAATGATTTTGACAGTCTTTGTCATGACCAACCCCCAGCCTTAGCAAAGAGAGTAAAAGTGCACACAGAGAATGCTGCTGGATCAGACAGATGGGAGCCAACGGTGCCTGTAGGTGACAAGCAGCACTCAGGGTTAGTCTCATTCACACTGGTCAGATTTGCTTGTGACAGCAGGTTTGTCCATCACATGGGTCAGGTAGCCCTCACCCAAGTCAGTGGAGCTATCATGGGGAGCGGGGGTTCTGCCCTGGGAAGCCGTGACTCTGAAAAAGATTGGGAGGTAATGGGGGATCACCAACTGAACGTAAGCTTCCAGTGCCACCCTGTGGCCAAAAGGGCTATTACAATCCCTGGATGCACAACCAAGGGAATCCCAAAGATTATTTTCCCTCTGTTTCTGGCACTGGTGTGACGGCTGCAGGAAGACTGTGTTCAGCTCTGGTGCCCACAAGTCAAGAAGGATGTTGATAAATTGGAGGGGGTTGAGAGTTGAGCCACAAGAATGATTAAAGGGTGAGAAAACCTGTCCTCTAACGATAAATTCAAAGAGCTTATCTATTTTTGTGTGAGCTTGTTCTGTTGAGTCCAAAGGGTATGTCATTGCGCAGGTTGGTGTGATCAATGGCTGGTTGTTGTTATTCATCACCATGGAGCATTTTGCTAAAAATGTATTTTCATCTACTAGTATTGCTGTGCTTAGAGGCCTCAATCTGCATCAGAACCCCATTGCTCAACACACTGTACGTGTGCCTAGAAAAACATGGTCTCTTTTCCAAATGGCTTAATCAGGCTGCTAAACAATAACAGAATGCCATTATTTAAATATTTTTGGATGTTTTCTATTTTTTCAAATAGATTGATTTCAATTACAACACAGAATACAAAATGTACAGTGCTCACTTTATCTTTATTTTTATTACAAATATTTGCACTGTAAAACACAAAAGAAATCATATTTTTCAAGTCACCTACTACAAGTACTGTAGTGCAATCCCTTTATCATGAATGTGCAACTTACAAACGTAAAATTTTATGTACAAAAAATAACTGCTTTCAACAATTTAACAATATAAAACTTTAGAGTCTACATGTCCATTCAGTCCTACTCATTGTTCAGCCAATTACTGAGACAAACAAGTCTGGTTACAATTTGCAGGAGATAATGCTGCCCGCTTCTTGTTTACAATATCACCTGAAAGTGAAAATAGGCATTCACATGGCACTGTTGTAGCTGGTGTCACAATATATTTACATGCCAGATGCGCTAAAGGTTCATATATCCCTTCATGCTTCAACCACCATTCTAGAGGACATGCATCATGCTGATGGGTTCTGCTCGATAATGATCCAAAACAGTGAGGACTGATAAATGTTCATTATCATCTGAGTCAGATGCCACCAGCAGAAGGTTGATTTTCTTTTTTGGTGGTTTGGGTTCTGTGGTTTCCGCATTGAAGTGTTGCTCTTTTAAGACTTCTGAAAGCATGCTCCCCACCTCATAATAATTGGTTACAATAATCATGTTACAATATGTTAGGATTGGTTAGTTAAATTTCAGGAAAATGATTGGTTAAGATATAGCTAAGCAGAACTCAAGTTTTACTATATACTCTGAAGTCAATCAGGAAGTGAGGGGGTGGGTGTGTGGGTGGGGGAGATGGGAACAGGGAATAGGGGTAAGGAAATTGGAATCATGTTTTGCTAAAGGGGAACAGGGAATGGGGGTAAGGAAATTGGAGTCTTGTTTTACTAAAAGGGGAAATGGGAACAGGGAATGGGGGTAAGGAAATTGGAATCATGTTTGGCTAAAGGCAGGAATGGGAACAGGGACACAGGTGTAAGGCTCTGTGGTGTCAGAGCTGGGAAGAGGGACACTAAGGAAGGAAACTGGAATCATGCTTGCTGGAAGTTCACCCCAATAAACATTGAATTGTTTGCACCTTTGGACTTCGGGTATTTCTCTCTGTTCATGCGAGAAGGACCAGGGAAGTAAGTGGGTGAAGGAATAAGCTCTCTAACAATCCCTTTCAGATTTTGGAAAGCATTTCACATTCTTAAACCTTGAGTTGAGTGCTGTAGTTATCTTTGGAAATCTCACATTGGTACCTTCTTTGTGTTTTGTCAAATGTGAAGTGAAAACGTTCGTAAATCAAACAACGTGTGCTGGGTCATCATCCCAGACTGCTATAACATGAAATATATGGCAGAATGCGGGTAAAACAGAGCAGGAGACATAGAATTCTCCCCCAAGGAGTTCAGTCACAACTTTAATTAACGCATTTTTTTTAACGAGTGTCATGAGCATGGAAGCATGTCCTCTGGAATGGTGGCTGAAGCATGAAGGGGCATACATATGTTAAGCATATCTGGCATGTAAATACATTGCAACGCTCGCTACAGAAGTGCCTGTTCTTACTTTCAGGTGACGTAAATAAGAAGCGGGCATTATTATCTCCTGCAAATGTAAACAAACTTGTTTTGTCTTAGCGATTGGCTGACCAAGAAGTAGGACTGAGTGGACTTGTAGGCTCTAAAGGTTTACCTTGTTTATTTTTGAGTGCAGTTATGTAGCAAAAAAAATCTACATTTTTAAGTTGAACTTTTACGATAAAGAGATTGTGCTACGGTACTTGTCTGAGGTGAATTGAAAAATACTATTTCTTTTGTTTATCATTTTTACAGTGCAAATATCTGTGATCAAAAATAATATAAAGTGAACAGTGTACACTTTGTATTCTGTGTTGTAATGGAAATCAATATATTTGAAAATGTAGAAAAACATCAAAAAATATTTCATTTCAATTGGTATTCTATTGTTTAACAGTGCAATTAAAACTGTGATTAATCATGATTGATTTTTTTGTTTATAGCCTGGGTTAACTGTGATTGATCGACACCCCTAATTATTAACCCTATTTGACAGTTGAGAAACTGCAGCCCAGAGACACAAAAGACCCAGATTTCTCCTTTGGCCTTTACAAATCTTGCCCAGAGTGACTTGTCCAAGATTACACATGGTGTTTGTGGCAGAGCTAGGAACTGAGCCCAGATTTTCTCAGTCCCCTCTAGTGACTGATCCATAAAACATCCATCCTGGCTAACACTGCAACAAGGGGCAGCAGGGTGATTCTGGGAATTATTATCCCACAAGTCACTTTTACTCTGGTAAATCAAAGTATAAAAGAAAAGAGTCCCTAGGGAGGGGATAATGGAACCCTGGGCAGGAGCAGGACATGGGTTTGAAGAGGACAAGCCTTGCCAGACACACCTGACGGCTTTGTGTGGTGGAATTATAAAATGAGCAGCACATAATTGATGTAATGTGTTGGGATTTCAGCAAATCACTTACTACGGCATCTTGTGGACTCTTACCCTGAAAGGGCCAAATCCTGCTCAGCTCACTCAGGTGATCCCACTGGCACAGGCCCACATCGGACAGGCTTTTGGGAGATCAGATAGTTCCATTATGTAAACTTCTTCTAGTCTTCTATGGAAAATCATTTGCCAGTTTTACCCAAATAGAACTATGCTGGCTTCAGTGAAGTTACTCCTGAGTTACTGTAGTCACTGTAATAGAGAGCAGACTCAGAGATGAAGAATCCACCATTAGGTTTGTTACATTGGTTAATTACCCTCATTGTTAAAAACTTCACCTTGTTTCCAGTCTGAATTTGTCTAGTGTCTACTTCAAGACATTGGATCTTGTCATACCTTTGCCTGTTAGCTTGAAGAGCCCTTTATGAAATTTTTCTTCCCCATGTCGGTACTTAAAAACTGTGATCAGCTCATCCCTTAACCTTCTCCTGGTTGAGCTAACTAGATAGAACTCCTACAGTCTATCGCTCTGAGGCATGGTTTCTGATTCTTTAATCATTCTCCTGGCTCTTCTGGACACCCTCTCTGGTTTATCAACATGCTTCCTGAATTGTGGACAACAGAAGTGGACAGAGTATTCCAGTATCAGTCTCACCAGGGCACTATACAGAAGAATTTCACCTCCCAGCTCCAACTCCCTATTCACCTGTTCATTCATCAATGGTTCACGTGAATCCTTCTGCCAAAAACTTGGACTGGGAGCTCATGTACCATTGTTTGTCTATTGTGACCCTTAGTCCTTTTTTAGAGTCACTGCTTTCCAGTTATACAGGTCCCCAGTCTGTAGGTCTGGACTGCAGTCCTTCTTGCTAGATGTATGACCTTGCATTTGACTGACTGTATTAAAATGCATTTTTTTATTGGGCTCAGCTTACCAAGCAAACCAGATCACTCAGGATGACAACCCTGTCCTCAACATTATTTATCAAGGCACCAAACTTTGTGTCATTCATCAATTTTTGTCAGCAGTTAAATGTATTTCTCTAGTCAATGACTTTAAACATCCTCATTAGTTACTTGTACACTGTCTCATCCTCATGTGATATGCCAACACCAAACTTCTTTTTTCCAGATGCAGAAAAATATTTATTGAACATTTCTGCCTGTTTCTGCATCAGTCTGAGTTATTTTTCTGTCTCCAAGGAGTAATGGGCCTGTACCATTGTTAGAATCTCTTTTGTTCATGAAATACTTTAAAGAGCTACTTGTCATCCTTGACCCTGCCAGTTATGGAGTTTTCCCCAGTGTCTTAGCTTCCATTTTCATATTTCTGCACTTTATTACTTCTAATTTCTATTGATTACTATCTACTCACCCCATTTGTTTTCCACTTGTTTCTTAATTTCTAACTACATGCAACCAGATACAAGGGAGACAAACACTATTGTAGAGATTTCACTTTTGTTCTCCTTGGTGGATTTTCCTATCCTAAAACGAAAACACAGTGTGGACAACAGATTGTTTCCAGCCCCAAACCCTGTCCCAGTGCGCTGCTCCAGCAGCGTATGGGAGATTACACACAACAAGGGGTTAGGAAAGAATTCTCCCACATGAGAAGGATACAGCTACCATAACTGGTCTCCATTTTCTCTGGGGCAGGCACTGGCTTGCGGTGGTACTAGAGAAATTGCTGTGGGCTGTTATGTCTAAAGGGTATGTCTACACTTCAATTAGACAACCATGGCTGGCCCACGTCATTGACTCGGACTTCTAAGGCTCGGATTCAGGGCCTGTTTTAATTGTGGTGTAGACTTCTGGGCTCAGGCTGCAGACCGAACTCTGGGACCCTCCCACCTTGAAGGGTCCTAGAGCCCAGGCTCCAGCCCCTGCCTCAAGGTCTACACCACAATTAAACAGCCCCTCAGCCAAAGCCTGAGTCCACTGGCACGGGCCTGCCACAGGGTTTGACTGCAATACAGACACAACCTAAGAGGCAATCCCTGGAGGTCTGAGCACTGTTGAAGTTTTGCACTGCACCAGGCTGTGGATTTACCCACAGGCCCCTTGGGCAAAGCCGCTGTTAAGAAAGAGTAGCCACTTGGGTGGTTCTAATATATGCTGGGGCTACCCAGGATCTGAGACGCACAGAAGTATCTAAAAGCCTCTTTTCCTGTCTGTTCCTGGGCTGGGCCATGTGTGCTGAGCTCCCAAGAGCATTAAACAATGCTCTGGATGCAAGAAGAAGAGGAGGAAATATTTCTGTTCATGCTGCAATGTCTCCCTTGTGGAATGCTGAGCTTACTTGAAACAGCCAACAACATCCACTAGAAAGCATCTTCCAGATTGTATATTATTCAGGAGACAGCCTAGTATAGCAGGTACCCCCAAAGCATATACACTTCACTCTGTTATCATGAGCCCAGGAGAATCCTGCACAAAGAAAATCTAAATTATCATTCAGCTGGGCAGAGAAAATAGGAGCTGTGATCCCATCATGAAGGGCATTTCCCATGCACTGAATTGCCCATTCACCAAGACCCTGCCACATCGGCCCAACTACCTTGCAGGGCACAAAGTTATCACAACTGGAGAACTGTTTTACATGGCTGTAGTTCTCTACACATTCAATAGTTCCCTCTGAAAAGTAAACAGAGTTCTGACACATGGTTCTTTGTTTCTCTGTTCCTAAAGGACAGACTGAAGAATTATTGCACAATTATGACTTTTATTAGCCAAAATAGAATTGAAAGCAACTAAGAAATTACAGAAAGGAAAACAAAGGTGGTTCAATGCTCAAGTATATGAAATTTAGAACAACAAATTCATCAGGCGAAATAACAATTTCCTGATAAATCAAATCAATCCATTCACAGTCTTATCACAGTCTTTTTATGTCAGCAATCTTAGTGATCAAATCATTATCATACATTAATTCCCAAACATAGTATACAAACAATGATTAAAATTATTCCAGCTTCTCTTTATTTTTCAACAGTACTGTCTGCTTTTAGGCAAATTTAACTGTATAATGAAATGGTGGTAAAGATCTTTAGCTTACAAGCCAATTAAGAGTTTCATCCCCTTCTTCTGCCAGAATCTCTCCATTTCTCTTGACCACAAAATCTATACGATTTCTGGGCTAAACTCTGAAACATGCAGGTTTTTTCTCAGCTATCTTTTGTTGTAGGTAAGTGCAGTTTCCTGTTACAGATATTTCTAGACTTCAGTAATTTGAATTACTGAGTTACTGCAGTTTCTAATTCAATTTTTTAGTGAAATGCACGTATATATCACACATTTTAGTTATTTACATGGTTGTAATTTGGGTACATACTTTCAGAGAAGCTTTAAACTAACCAAGTTTTCATTTGGAAAACAAAATACATGTATTTTTGCCACTTATGCATTGAAAGTGGCATGAAAGCAAATTCTCCAGCTCAGCCTCACGGTAGCCCCGACTGGTTTCTTGATATAGATAGAACGTTCATTCAGTAAAAAGAAAAGGAGTACTTGTGGCACCTTAGAGACTAACCAATTTATTTGAGCATGAGCTTTCGTGAGCCACAGCTCACTTCATCAGATGTGTACCGTGGAAACTGCAGCAGACTTTATATACACACAGAGAATATGAAACAATACCTCCTCCCACCCCACTGTCCTGCTGGTAATAGCTTATCTAAAGTGATCAGCAGGTGGGCCATTTCCAGCACAAATCCAGGTTTTCTCACCCTCCACCCCCCCACACAAATTCACTCTCCTGCTGGTGCTAGCCCATCCAAAGTGACAACTCTTTACATAATCAAGTCGGGCTATTTCCTGCATAGATCCAGGTTTTCTCACTTCCCCCCCACCCCCAAACACACACAAACTCACTCTCCTGCTGGTAATAGCTCATCTAAACTGACCACTCTCCAAGTTTAAATTCAAGTTAAACCAGAATATCGGGGGGGGGGGGGGGGGGTAGGAAAAAACAAGAGGAAACAGGCTACCTTGCATAATGACTTAGCCACTCCCAGTCTCTATTTAAGCCTAAATTAATAGTATCCAATTTGCAAATGAATTCCAATTCAGCAGTTTCTCGCTGGAGTCTGGATTTGAAGTTTTTTTGTTTTAAGATAGCGACCTTCATGTCTGTGATTGCGTGACCAGAGAGATTGAAGTGTTCTCCGACTGGTTTATGAATGTTATAATTCTTGACATCTGATTTGTGTCCATTTATTCTTTTACGTAGAGACTGTCCAGTTTGACCAATGTACATGGCAGAGGGGCATTGCTGGCACATGATGGCATATATCACATTGGTGGATGTGCAGGTGAACGAGCCTCTGATAGTGTGGCTGATGTTATTAGGCCCTGTGATGGTGTCCCCTGAATAGATATGTGGGCACAATTGGCAACGGGCTTTGTTGCAAGGATAAGTTCCTGGGTTAGTGGTTCTGTTGTGTGGTATGTGGTTGTTGGTGAGTATTTGCTTCAGGTTGCGGGGCTGTCTGTAGGCAAGGACTGGCCTGTCTCCCAAGACTTGTGAGAGTGTTGGGTCATCCTTTAGGATAGGTTGTAGATCCTTAATAATGCGTTGGAGGGGTTTTAGTTGGGGGCTGAAGGTGACGGCTAGTGGCGTTCTGTTATTTTCTTTGTTAGGCCTGTCCTGTAGTAGGTAACTTCTGGGAACTCTTCTGGCTCTATCAATCTGTTTCTTTACTTCTGCAGGTGGGTATTGTAGTTGTAAGAAAGCTTGACAGAGATCTTGTAGGTGTTTGTCTCTGTCTGAGGGGTTGGAGCAAATGCGGTTGTATCGCAGAGCTTGGCTGTAGACGATGGATCGTGTGGTGTGGTCAGGGTGAAAGCTGGAGGCATGCAGGTAGGAATAGCGGTCAGTAGGTTTCCGGTATAGGGTGGTGTTTATGTGGCCATTGTTTATTAGCACTGTAGTGTCCAGGAAGTGGATCTCTTGTGTGGACTGGACCAGGCTGAGGTTGGTGGTGGGATGGAAATTGTTGAAATCATGGTGGAATTCCTCAAGGGCTTCTTTTCCATGGGTCCAGATGATGAAGATGTCATCAATATAGCGCAAGTAGAGTAGGGGCTTTAGGGGACGAGAGCTGAGGAAGCGTTGTTCTAAATCAGCCATAAAAATGTTGGCATACTGTGGGGCCATGCGGGTACCCATAGCAGTGCCGCTGATCTGAAGGTATACATTGTCCCCAAATGTGAAATAGTTATGGGTAAGGACAAAGTCACAAAGTTCAGCCACCAGGTTAGCCGTGACATTATCGGGGATAGTGTTCCTGACGGCCTGTAGTCCATCTTTGTGTGGAATGTTGGTGTAGAGGGCTTCTACATCCATAGTAGCCAGGATGGTGTTATCAGGAAGATCACCGATGGATTGAAGTTTCCTCAGGAAGTCAGTGGTGTCTCGAAGGTAGCTGGGAGTGCTGGTAGCGTAGGGCCTGAGGAGGGAGTCTACATAGCCAGACAATCCTGCTGTCAGGGTGCCAATGCCTGAGATGATGGGGCGCCCAGGATTTCCAGGTTTATGGATCTTGGGTAGTAGATAGAATATCCCAGGTCGGGGTTCCAGGGGTGTGTCTGTGCGGATTTGATCTTGTGCTTTTTCAGGAAGTTTCTTGAGCAAATGCTGTAGTTGCTTTTGGTAACTCTCAGTGGGATCATAGGGTAATGGCTTGTAGAAACTCGTGTTGGAGAGCTGCCTAGCAGCCTCTTGTTCATATTCCGACCTATTCATGATGACAACAGCACCTCCTTTGTCAGCCTTTTTGATTATGATGTCAGAGTTGTTTCTGAGGCAAACAAGGAAAGATTAAGAATGAGCTCTCAAAAATGGATACTCTCATAAAGAACCAACCTTCCACACAAACTTCCTCGTGGCTGGATTTTACTAAAACTAGACAAGCCATTTACAATGCACACTTTGCTTCTCTACAAAAGAAAAAGGACACTAAACTTTCTAAACTACTACATGCTACAAGGGGCCACAGCAATGGTTCCCTCACCCCACCTAGCAATATTGTTAACCTATCCAACTATACTCTCAGCCCAGCAGAAGCAGCTGTTCTATCTCGGGGCCTCTCCTTCTGCCCCTCCACCCCCACGAACATGATACAGTTCTGTGGTGACCTAGAATCCTATTTTCGACGTCTCCGTCTCAAGGAATATTTCCAAAATACCTCTGAACAACATACTAATCCACAGAGGTCTCCCTGCCAACACTACAGAAAGAGGGATTCTAGATGGACTCCTCCTGAAGGTCGAAACAGCAGCCTGGACTTCTACATAGAGTGCTTCCGCCGACGTGCACGGGCTGAAATTGTGGAAAAGCAGCATCACTTGCCCCATAACCTCAGCCATGCGGAACGCAATGCCATCCACAGCCTCAGAAACAACTCTGACATCATAATCAAAAAGGCTGACAAAGGAGGTGCTGTTGTCATCATGAATAGGTCGGAATATGAACAAGAGGCTGCTAGGCAGCTCTCCAACACGAGTTTCTACAAGCCATTACCCTATGATCCCACTGAGAGTTACCAAAAGCAACTACAGCATTTGCTCAAGAAACTTCCTGAAAAAGCACAAGATCAAATCCGCACAGACACACCCCTGGAACCCCGACCTGGGATATTCTATCTACTACCCAAGATCCATAAACCTGGAAATCCTGGGCGCCCCATCATCTCAGGCATTGGCACCCTGACAGCAGGATTGTCTGGCTATGTAGACTCCCTCCTCAGGCCCTACGCTACCAGCACTCCCAGCTACCTTCGAGACACCACTGACTTCCTGAGGAAACTTCAATCCATCGGTGATCTTCCTGATAACACCATCCTGGCTACTATGGATGTAGAAGCCCTCTACACCAACATTCCACACAAAGATGGACTACAGGCCGTCAGGAACACTATCCCCGATAATGTCACGGCTAACCTGGTGGCTGAACTTTGTGACTTTGTCCTTACCCATAACTATTTCACATTTGGGGACAATGTATACCTTCAGATCAGCGGCACTGCTATGGGTACCCGCATGGCCCCACAGTATGCCAACATTTTTATGGCTGATTTAGAACAACGCTTCCTCAGCTCTCGTCCCCTAAAGCCCCTACTCTACTTGCGCTATATTGATGACATCTTCATCATCTGGACCCATGGAAAAGAAGCCCTTGAGGAATTCCACCATGATTTCAACAATTTCCATCCCACCACCAACCTCAGCCTGGTCCAGTCCACACAAGAGATCCACTTCCTGGACACTACAGTGCTAATAAACAATGGCCACATAAACACCACCCTATACCGGAAACCTACTGACCGCTATTCCTACCTGCATGCCTCCAGCTTTCACCCTGACCACACCACACGATCCATCGTCTACAGCCAAGCTCTGCGATACAACCGCATTTGCTCCAACCCCTCAGACAGAGACAAACACCTACAAGATCTCTGTCAAGCTTTCTTACAACTACAATACCCACCTGCAGAAGTAAAGAAACAGATTGATAGAGCCAGAAGAGTTCCCAGAAGTTACCTACTACAGGACAGGCCTAACAAAGAAAATAACAGAACGCCACTAGCCGTCACCTTCAGCCCCCAACTAAAACCCCTCCAACGCATTATTAAGGATCTACAACCTATCCTAAAGGATGACCCAACACTCTCACAAGTCTTGGGAGACAGGCCAGTCCTTGCCTACAGACAGCCCCGCAACCTGAAGCAAATACTCACCAACAACCACATACCACACAACAGAACCACTAACCCAGGAACTTATCCTTGCAACAAAGCCCGTTGCCAATTGTGCCCACATATCTATTCAGGGGACACCATCACAGGGCCTAATAACATCAGCCACACTATCAGAGGCTCGTTCACCTGCACATCCACCAATGTGATATATGCCATCATGTGCCAGCAATGCCCCTCTGCCATGTACATTGGTCAAACTGGACAGTCTCTACGTAAAAGAATAAATGGACACAAATCAGATGTCAAGAATCATAACATTCATAAACCAGTCGGAGAACACTTCAATCTCTCTGGTCACGCAATCACAGACATGAAGGTCGCTATCTTAAAACAAAAAAACTTCAAATCCAGACTCCAGCGAGAAACTGCTGAATTGGAATTCATTTGCAAATTGGATACTATTAATTTAGGCTTAAATAGAGACTGGGAGTGGCTAAGTCATTATGCAAGGTAGCCTGTTTCCTCTTGTTTTTTCCTACCCCCCCCCCCCCCCGATATTCTGGTTTAACTTGAATTTAAACTTGGAGAGTGGTCAGTTTAGATGAGCTATTACCAGCAGGAGAGTGAGTTTGTGTGTGTTTGGGGGTGGGGGGGAAGTGAGAAAACCTGGATCTATGCAGGAAATAGCCCGACTTGATTATGTAAAGAGTTGTCACTTTGGATGGGCTAGCACCAGCAGGAGAGTGAATTTGTGTGGGGGGGTGGAGGGTGAGAAAACCTGGATTTGTGCTGGAAATGGCCCACCTGCTGATCACTTTAGATAAGCTATTACCAGCAGGACAGTGGGGTGGGAGGAGGTATTGTTTCATATTCTCTGTGTGTATATAAAGTCTGCTGCAGTTTCCACGGTACACATCTGATGAAGTGAGCTGTGGCTCACGAAAGCTCATGCTCAAATAAATTGGTTAGTCTCTAAGGTGCCACAAGTACTCCTTTTCTTTTTGCGAATACAGACTAACACGGCTGTTCCTCTGAAACCGTTCATTCAGTAGTTTATTCACTTAGGGGGTCATGACATTTGTGTGCTTTTTCTGGATTTTGTACCTATGAGACTTGAGCTGTTACTAAATGAGGGGTGCTCTCAGTGGCCAAGTGACAGCAGGTGTCTCTGTCTCTTTCATGCAGATATTTTAGTTTTTAGAAGCAACATTTTCATCCAAACAGCCTATATATACAGTATCTGAGAGGTGGCATGGCTTGGCTTCTCTTTTGGTTAAAGTTGCTCTGGACCAACCAGAAAGTGACCTGTGCTCCTGGCAAAGATTGTAAATGTCCTGCCAGGACACAAGTTGTCCCTTCTCATTGTCCAATGAAAACATGAGACATCTCTTATGAGTTCTTCTAACTTTCTCTCTGCATAATTCCATGGTCTTCATGCAAGACATCATGTGTTATCCCCATTTGTGTAAGACACATTAGGCCGCAGCGGTTTGTGCGAAACATGTTGTGACACACACTGAACACCTACTGGTTTAGGTCTATTCAGCACTGTGCTTCTGCAGACCTTTTCCCATTGGAATCTTTCCCACAATTTCTATTTAAAACACACAGCATGGTCTAAAATGCTTCCAATATTCTTTTTAGTGAGATCACCTTGGCAATGAAACTTCCTCAGTCTCCAGGGCTCTGTCTCAGAAAGCTCAAGCTAGATTTTAATTTTCTATATAGTTTATAAAGTTATCCATTATACTGTCATATCAGGTAAGCGCTTGATCCACTATATGTCTATTATGAAATTCTAGGAATAAAGCTTACAATGTAAAAAAATTGATAAAAGAAGAAGTTACTTCACAATTTAGGATGACTTTATGGTTAGCTGAGTCAGTGACTGTTGCTTACACAATCCAAATCCTCTATGAACCACAGCTATCTTAGATGTATTAAGAAGTTAGGCATAAATTATGCCAAGGGTTCTGGCTTATGCCGGGATGTCTATGAAATAATTATTAATAAAAAATTCCATAATTTCTGTGTCATCATTACAGTTGATGAATCCTTGCTGGGTGGAAGTTACAATCTTGGGCAGTGGTTCCCAAACTTGTTCCACCGCTTGTGCAGGGAAAGCCCCTGGTGGGCCGGGCCGGGCCGGTTTGTTTACCTGCCGCATCCGCAGGTTCAGCCGATCGCGGCTCCCAGTGGCCGCGGTTCACTGCTCCAGGCCAATGGGAGTTGTTGGAAGCGGCGGCCAGTACGTCCCCTCAGCCTGCACCGCTTCCAGCAACTCCCATTGGCCTGGAGCAGCGAACCGCGGCCACTGGGAGCCGCGATCGGCTGAACCTACAGACGTGGCAGGTAAACAAACAGGCCTGGCCCACCAGGGGCTTTCCCTGCACAAGCGGTGGAACAAGTTTGGGAACCACTGCTCTAGGGTGATATGCTGGCCCCATGGAAGTCAATGGGAGTTTTGTCAATGACTTCCATGGAGCCAGAATTACAGCCTTAATATCTACACCCATTAAACATCATTAGCCTGCCACAAAACTGACTGAAGTGAAGGGAAAGAGTCCCATTGCCTTCAGTGAGCTTTGGATAAGGCCCGTGGTGCACAGAGGAATTCAGAAAACAGCTCCCCGGAGAAGTGGCTTCTCACTAGACTGTGTGTGTGCAGGTTGTGTATTTAGTTTATTTTCCGATTTTATGCACACACCCTATACAGAGAGGTTACAAATGGTGATAAAATAGCAAAATAACCGTAATAACTGTTCATACGTTGCTGAAGGGCAGGGTGGATGGTGCCACTCTGCAGAGAATGACTCCCTCAGAGCTGTGCAGAGACCCGTGTGGGTAGGGCTCTGTGGTGGAGGTGCAGGCAGTGAAGCCACTGACCGCGTGGAGGGGGCAGTCTGGGCTGCACTGAGCAGGGGCTGGCATACAGCGCAGAGGGCCCAGCACAGATGCCCCCTGGTGTTTTCCTGTAGTTCTTCATTACAGTAATGAGACTGGAAATCTGGCTGTCCTGCGGGGTGTATTGAAAACTGGGTTAAAATTACAAGCTGTACTTTGAAGTTTGTCTGACATATCCTGATCCTGCTTTCTGGCTGGCAGGCTTGGAAGGAAGCGTGCAATCTGTGTCCTCATCCTTCAGTCTACAGAGAGCCAGCTCAGAGGAAGGTGGGATGAGGTGACCCCTCTGTTTTAGGGAACAGCCTGCTTTGCCTCTCTCAGTTTTGGGGTTCTTGTGTGTTATCATTCCGAATTCTAAGAAACAAAATAGGGTTATGTTGCCACCTTCCTGCAAGAGTATTTTACGTTTTTTTAATCTCACTTCTCCATTTGTGTGCCATGAACATAATCCCACGGAGCAATGACATGGGAGGTCATAGACCGTACAGACAAGCTGTGCCAGAACCAACTCCTCTTGAAACCAAGAAATGAAGCAGATTTTTAGCATGTACAAGGAATAGATTCAGAACAACTGACATGAGTTCTTAGAAACACAAACAGCTTCATAGACCAGGGTGACATACCTTCCCATAGGGATGCAACGTTCCATAGGGATAAGTTTGTTTTCATTGGTTTGTATTGTTCTTTCCTTTAAAACAATGGATTTCTAAAGAGTAGGATGGACACAGCCCCTCCGCCCCCGCACACACGCGCTCACACACAGACTTCTATCATGACACACAGGCACTTGTCAGCATTGTGATTTCACAACAACTAGATTTTATTAAAAGGGGACAAGCCAATCTCTTTCTGGGTGATAAAAGGCTCCCGTCTGGATTTCTCTAGATCACGAGGTTCTTTCCATCCTGAGGGATCAGTGTGCCTCACTCAGTTTTATCGGAAGATTTCTGACCAGCTCTAATAAGCCCCTTTATCCGAAGAGAACAGTGTCCCCACTACCGGGGTGGTACTGGACCAGTAACCAGATGTTACTAGACAAACTCTGAGGAAATAAATCCCATGGGTCTTGTGATTTCTAAATGATCACTGGTGTCCTGTCTCAGGTGTGTAGTTTGATGTGTATCCAGACTGTGATTTCTTTGCTGGATTTATAGGCACTCATCTAAACACAAAAGTTGTACCACTCTAACTATACGGCTCCAGATATATGGGTACAACCCATCTCACAACATCCCTGTAGGTAAGGAAAGTGCCAGTCTAATTAAACCGAGTGCTGCAGCCCAGAATTCATTTTAACCCTTTCATTACCAAATTAAAGCGTTGCACAAAGCAGATAAATAACAGATCAGCAATCAATGCATGCTGCAGACCTTCTGAAACCTGCAGACCTGCATCCTGCCCTGTGACCATCCACAAAGAAAGCTGATGTCTTTGTGTAGCAAAAACATTTAATTGCCACAAAGCCATCCCACAGACCTGAGTTTGCAATGTGATATGGCAGCAAGAAGACCACTATAGTGTTTGGCCTCCCTACAGAGGGGCATAGTGTTCTGGACTGCGAGGTAATCATCCCTCTCCACACATCCCTGGTGTCCTTCCATAAGGAATAGCGTGTGCAGTTCTGGACTGTTCCTTCTCTGACCAATACTGGGAATCTGGTGAGAGGTGAGAGATGAAGGAGCAATGAGCAGAGTGCAGGGAAGGGACTGAACTGGGTTTTAAATATGAGACTGTACATGTATCCCTTGGCAAGTCAAAAACATGCTTCTCACTACTTCTACTTTGGAGCGCTCGCACTCAGCCCCTCTCACAGCTCCAGCCAAGCTGAGTACAGGGTGCCAAGGTCAGTGACATGACTAGGGAACTGTTCGGTTCCATAAAACGATGCGTATAGGGCACTGGCACTGAACGTTTTCCACGGGGGGGGGTGGTTTTTACTGATATCTCACTCCTGAGGTAACAAAGGCACTGAGACCACAGCTGCTGCTGGTGTCCCAAAGTCTCCTGGGCCTGTATGCCACTATCCTATTTACTGCAATGGTGCATGTCAAAGTTATTGCCAAGTGGTGGGGGAAAGTGTCCTGCCATGCAGGAAGAGATAAGGCTGTCATCCCTAGAAACCTTCAGGAGGGGATTGGAGAGGTTCTCCATGGATGTTTCATCAAGATCTCTCAGGAGGATTTAAGGGACATCTCTGTGTATGTAACCCTTCTGCCTGTCAGAATTGGCAGCAACAAGGGCCGGGTTCAGTATCTAAGGGATCCATTCTAATAACACAATGCACAGCCGGCTCGAGCCCCTGCCCAGTGACCTGGGACAAATATATACCACCCCCGCTGGGCGCCTCCAAGAGGCCATACTTCCCCTCTCGCAAGCACATAGTCTGAGTGTAGCAAAAAGCCTTTTAATAACAGAGAGAAACAATGTGGCATTATGTTGGAGAAACACCACCAACAGGATTCCTAACACAACCCATGAGCAAAAAACCCACCCCAAGCAAATTGGGGTGTGTCCTTTCCCTTTGGTTCTTGAGTCCAGCCACCCAAAATCACCCAAAGTCCCAAAAGTCCAACGACCCAAAAGTCTCTGTCTCTGGTCAGGGCAGTCCCAGAGTTCAAAAGCTTATCTGCAGAGTTTTACCTCCCAACCTGGGTGGAGATTGGGGGGGGGGTTAAGGGGCACCTTATGTGGTCCAAAGCTGATGGCCCCACCTCTCCATGGGGCTCCACTCTGCCAGCTGCCCTATGAGCTGCTCTAAGCATCCATCTGCTTAACAAACTGCTCTGCTCACCATCCCACAAACTGCTCCACCATATATCTTCAGGCTCCTCCACTACTTAACACAACACACAGTGATTTCAGCTCTTAGTAAGTTTAGCTCTTTTGTGATTTCAGTTTGTAGTAGGGGAGCCTCAGTGCTGGTGCACCATTAGCCCAAAGTGAATTAGCCCCAATAACAGAGACACTGGGGATCCCACAGCAGCCAAAGTGACCATTTGGGCAGCTATGGCCTCATTCTAGGCGGGGTGGGTGTGCCTATGCAAATGAGATCGGCCCCTGAAGTTCTTTTCCACAACTTGCCACACCTCACCACCAGATGTCAGGGTGGAGCTCATCCTGACTCTGCTTACATGTACATAAACAAACTGGTCCACATGCCCTCCCCTGCCTCACTCTACAGGGGAATGGAAACCACATAACAACTCTTCCTCTCTTTGTTGTACCACTGCCTCTTCTAATATGAGTAAATGAATGAAAAGTCCATAGCTGGGTCCTGCTAGTTTTGGGCATCATCATTGTAATGGGAAATAAATGTACACACTTCCCCAAAGTTTGTTCTCCCTGCATTGGGCTGAACTGCGAGGACTGGTTAGACTGGTGGAGTCCCAAACATGTCTTGGGTCACACCATAGCTGGACTGCCCAATCTTATGTCTGCATCCCCCTCCTTTTCCTCCTCCTCCTCCACCCCCTCCTCATCCTCATCCTCGCTGTTCACATCAGGAACCTGTGACTCAGGCTCCTCAGAGGTATTCCTGTGGTCAGTGGGGTGGTGATAGGTTATTCCCAAAGCATGGCATGCAGCTCTTTGTAAAGATGGCAGTTCTGCAACTCGGCAAGGGATCAATTCTGGGCCTCCCTGGCCTTCTGGTATGCCTGACGCAGTTCCTTCCCTGTGACGTGACACTGCTGCTGGTCCCTGGCATAGCCCTTCTCCTGCATCCCCTGAGCAATCTGCTCATAGATGTTCATGTGATCACAACTGCCCCATGGCTGCGCTTTCACAGCCTCTTCTCCCCACAGGCCCAGCCGATCAAATATCTCCTGTCTGCTAGAGGCAAGAACATGTCTGGAGCATGTAGCTGGCATGGTCAGCTGGGCAGTTGGGCACAACAGCGGAGAGCAGATAGGGATGTTCTCACCAAGATGCACATCCAGAAAAAGGCATTTCAAAAATCCGTGCGGGTGCTCAGAGGGGAAGGGGCTTCCAGCCTCTGTGCCCCTAAGCAGTGGAGGTAACAGTTGTGACCAGCACAGTCAGTGTCAGGAATTGTGGGATGGCTGGAGGACTGTGAGGGTTAACCTAGGTAACGCAGCGTCTACACTTGTGCTGCGCCAACCTCTGTACATGGGCCGTGGCTCAGCACCACTCAGGGAGGTGGAGTTACTCTGTAACTGGACACCAGGCCTCACATTTCTGGTTGAGAGCCATGAAACAGGGTGAATAGGACAGTTGATTTCTGATCAAAAGGCACAGCAGGAATTGTCCAGTCACTGAACGGTGAGTCCAACATTCCCTGTTACCTACTGCACAGAGAATTCATTTCCCTGTTGCAACAGTCTGCTACAGAGATTTTGTCAGCAAACTGAAATAAAGTTAATACCAAAAACAATCACTGAGTGCCATGGATTGATGGGCGTTATTGTAAATCTAATCTGGTAAATTTAACAGCTTTTACTGGAACTTTTCGATTATTTCTTGCCAGACAAATCCTCACCTTCACTATAACAAGCAAAAGTAAACACACGACCTGTTGATGTGTCAAGCCGGGCTGCTGCTGCAAATCACCTCTCAAAGTTCGCCTCATTCCCACAATTCAGGGAGGAGAGAACCAGAAGTGATGGGGCTCAGACTCTGGCTAGGAAAATGTAAGAAATATCGAAAAGGTTCGATGATGGATGTCACAGTTATGGAGCTGCTGGCATCTCTGTGACCCCTCACCTGGTCTTTAGTCTGCTCCCCACCCCACCCCACCCCAACTCATCTCATGCATTAGGCCTCAGGCTCTGACCTGCCCAGGAGTGGAGTTACACAATTCTTCCACTCTTTCATCAGGATCTGGGTACAACACCTCATTCATGCCAATTCTTTATTGGTAGACAGCTCTGACTAGACACCTGCGCCTCTTCTCTTCGACAGCCTGAGACCAGAGCAGTACAGTGACAAACAGCCTTCTGAGAACAACTGGGTTTATTCTGCAAAGGGTAGAAAGCATTAGAGAACATAATTTTAAAACACCCAGCAGCCAACTTACGTTTCGACTCTTCTAACGTTATGCTTCACTTCTAGTTAAGCTACATGGGATTCATTCCTAAGTTACAGCAGAAGAACAAACCCATGCCCGAGTGGGTCTCCGCCGAGCTGGGTGAGGGGTCAGGAGTCTGTCCCCCTTGGTGCCTCTGGCTCAGGAGTAGAAGCTGGCTGCTGCTGTACTGAACAAGTGTTCAGGCTTTTGAGTGCAGGGCTGAAAATAGGATGCAATGACGGTGGGATTAGATGGACACGTCACCCCTGCTGAAAAACCCGTCCAAAGAGACATAAGATAAACCAGGAAAAGGCACTGCTTTAGGGATAAGGGTGTCCAGATGGGGGGTTGCTCCAGTGTAACTACAGAGGTGTAATTGTACTAACATAGTTATGTCAGGAGATTTTCCCACATAAGCCACTAGCTAGCCCTGCTCTGCTCCTGTAACTCAGCAGAGAAGCCCTTCTATGTAACATGCAGTGAAGTGTAAGGTTAAATAAATCTGAACAGGTGTGTTAGCTCTTTGTTGTCTCAAAATCATTTTCTCTAATGCTTTCTTCCATTTGCTAGATCTACCCCCTTGTTCTCAGAAGGTTGTTTGTCACTAGCTCTTCTCACAAGCTCCCAAAGGCAAGAGGCGGAATCCAGACCGATCTGCACGGTAATAAGTGGTTGACATAGACGGGTTGCAGTTCCCAAACCCTGGTCACAGGGTAGGTCAGCACTGCAGTCAAAGGTGTGTCTGCAGCCTGTTTAGAGGTACCCGAGCTAGCTGTATCTAGCTAGCTGGAATAACCATATCAGTGAAGTCCTGGCAACTCAGGCAGCAGCAAATACTGTAAAAGTCCACACAGGACCCTGGATATGTACGTGAGTTGCTCACCTCTGCTTCTGTGGCATTGCTGCTATTGGTTCTTCAGCTAGCTAGATCAAAGCTAGTCTGGGTGTGGGTCCATGTGCTGCAGTCACACCTCCGATTCCAGGGTAGACATATCCTGAGAGTGGGAGACTTGTGAAATTCCACCCAGGGGCAGGTCAGTGCCCAAGACCTAATGCCTAAGAGGTACACCCAGAGACCAGCGAGGGGACAGAGGTGCAAGCAGCCCTGATCTTGACATCCAGCATGGAACCCTTTGAATTTTTCTGACAATTTCCTACTCAGAGTGTAAGCCTAATCATTTCTCTTTCTCTCCTACCTGAATCATGTGAATGAGACGAACCCTGAGAGGTGTTTAGCACCAGCAGGCACCACTGGCTTCAACAGGCTTGGCACATCAACAATTTGTCTCTGTACTTTTGACTAGTATTGTTTCACATGGAGTCATGTCAAGCTGGCCAAGCACCACCCTGCAGGGAGGCCCCTGGGAATTGGCCTGAAGAAGTAAGTTGCTGATCACAGCTAAACCAGTAGGTGTTTGTTATATGTCCCAAGACGTTTTGCACAAACCACGGTGGCCTAACGTGTTTTACACAGTCTGGGATGGCACAAGATGTTTTGCACAAAGAATTCCAACGTCCAAATTGTGGTTGGACATTTCAAATCTTCCCCAGAAGCAGGGGTCACCATCTGATTGGCCCACAGCAGCTTTCCCAAGAAGAAACCAAGCCCTCGGAAACTGTATAAAAAAGGCAGTTTTAGTCAAAGCATCACTTCCTGAAGCTCAAATATCGGGACGAGAGAGACGGTGAATAGGACTGTCATCACCTGGCTACTGAGAGCACCCCTTTCCTGGTAACTACTATAGTCACTTCTCTGATAATCACCCCGTTAATTCTTCCTTTAAAGTCCTGTCTAGGGAGACGGCTGTGAGATCCAGAAAGGGAAGAAGAACACAGCTGTCATAACCCCTTGAGTGAGTGAACTACCTAAATGAAGTTTCTAGGTATCTCGAGAAACCACCTGGAGTTCTGTGAGGCTGAGCTGGAGAACATGCCTTCCTACCAGTTTGAATGGAGAAGTAGCAAAACTACACACATTATGTTTATTATTAATGATAAGTTGATTATTTTAAAGCTACCTGAGTTAAAACCATCTACAGGATAATTCCAGTTATCCAAATTCCCTTTATCCAGAAATCCTAGTTATCCAAATGCATAGTGTGTGTCCCCCTGCAACCCTGTGTTAGTTAATCCCCCACTGGTTACCTAAGAGTAAGACTGTGGGAACTTTGAATTGGGAGGATTTCTTGCTTTAGGGATGATGACTGCAAGAAAGGGAGTGGAGGGGAAGGATGGAGAAGGTAGGGCAGGAGAGAAAAGGTGGGGGGAGAGAGAGAACAGGCAAGAAAAAAACAGATGAAGGGGTTAAGGTAAAGACTGAAAGGAGAAGTGTTCAGGGAGAGAAAGGACAGGGAGAGACAGAGAAAAAGCAGGGCAGGAGGGAGGGGAAGGAAAGGAGGCAGAGAACAGGGAAGAGGAGAGAAAAGGGGAAGAAAAGGAGGAGAGATGCAGGAAGAGGCGGAGTAGCCAAATGGACTGGGGCCTCATGGTGCTGCTTGAGCACTTTCAAGCACTATTAGCCCTGGGTTCAGCAAGACCTGGTACAAATAGGGAGGGGTGGGTCCAGCTCCCTCCTCCAGTCCCGTCAGTGCCGGGAAATATCAGAAACATGATCATCTAACCACTGTTCTTCTTTCTGTGATTTCTGACTTCCTTTAAGTGCTGCGTTAAAGCATATAAATTATGTAAATGTGTAATAAATCCCCATTCTGCACTTTGACAAAAAGAGGAAGAAGCTTTGAATTGTCTGGTAAGTGAAACATTGTTTCCACTATTTGAATATTTAGTAAAAGTGGCCTAAGACCAAAGGTTACTGGTAAAATTCCAGAGTAACTGGAATAGTTTCAATGAGAAGTTCTCAGCCTGGGGAAGGGGCATGGCACACTTTCTAAGGGGGGAGCGTTGAACCTGCTAGTAATTCAGTCATGATATAGTGTTGCAACACCACCCACTCAATTTGGCACTGCTGGCCTTCCCCATCACGACAGAGGGGCAACTGGGCCAAATTTGAGTGGCATTGTGGGTGGCTGGGTCAAACTTGAGTGAGTGGTGTGGAACCCCTAGGTGCCTGGTAACAAGGCCACTCACTCAAATTTGGCCCTCCATAATGACTATATATTTGCAACCCCATGAGTGAATGACTTTGCAACCTGGCTCACGGGGTCACAAAAAGCACTAGAGGTCTTCAATGCTGAAATTAAGAAATATGGTCCTGAAAACTTTGTGACTATTGATATATGTGCTTTGAAAAGGCCCCCGATACCACAAACTCATTACCACAGTTAGGTGGCAGTATCCTTCCTGTTATTGTAAAAGGGCAGGTGCAGGTAAAATAAATGCTAACGTTGGGCACGATTCAAAAAAGATTGCAGAACTCATATTAGAAATGTCCTTTGGATTAAAGGAATATTTCTACAGCTCAGCATGTCACAATCCCCAATGTCTTAATGTCCTCTGTCTCCGATCTATCTTGGTGTCTTTTCTCTCCAGTGACACTGAGTTCCCAGCCAACCTCCAGCAATGAAGATCCTTTACCTGCTCTCCGCTGTTGTCTTCTTGGTGCTCCTGACTGCCCCAGGTAAGGTGTCAATGAAAACAAGTGATGATATAAAGGGATATCTGGGAGCCATTACTCAGCTTGTCTAACACTTTCTACTAGAAAAATTATTCTGACTTTTTCTTATGATCTCTATCGCCTGCCCCCAAGAAAAACCATTGAGATTTGACTGAATTATGACCAGTCAAAACAAAATCCATGTCCCCTCAGTGTTATTTCCGCAGAATTTACTGAGGCTTGCTGAGTAAGCCACCCCACATTCTATCTGCACAGCATGTACTGTCCTTATAACAGGCAATCACAGAACTGAATGTCTGGAGGTGATACTGACAAATGAAGTCTAGCCATCCCCTTTCAATCTACCCTTGCGTTTGGGAGACGGTGCATAGGGCTAGGAGCCAGGAGACCATGACTTAAAGTGTAACTTCTGCTGCTTGTTAGTGTTAATAATTCTGTGCCCTTCACAACTTGACATTATAAAGTCAGGCCTCGTCCCACTGAGAGGTTACACATCTAGGAACAGAACCCAGATCTCTAAAATGGCAGCCTCTCATCTCTGTGTCTTAGCCCCACCATGTCTCAAAACCTTCCACAACAAGGGGCTTTGCTTTGTTTACAGAAATGATGTCCTCTGGGGGTGGCACAAAGTTTGCAGGCATGACAATGAATCATTTAGGGGGTCAGTTTCTATCTGTTAGTTGAAGATAGTTTTGTGAAAGCACAACAAATGTTCTAAACTAATCAACAAAATTTGGCTGTGCACATTTGAGCTTCATTTTTAAAATAAGAGTCCCCTCAGGTATAATCAAAAACTGGCAATTGCTCATGAGGAAGCTATTCTTGAGTGAACCTTCTGAAGAAAATCTGAACAGTCTCTCTGAGATGGGCAGGATTTCAAACCAGAAGGGACTTTTTCAAGCCTTTCTTTTTTGATAAGTTGTAGTCATCCAACCTAGTCCTATGCCAGTTCACCCTGCTTAGCCAAATTGCATTGATCATACTGTCTGGCCCATCACTGTCAGAGCCAGAGAGAATCAAAACCACACCTCCACCACAAAACCACTTCCGTTGCTTAAAAGTGTGGAGCAGTAAAAGATGCCTGAGTTCAGAGCTATGGTTCTAAACTGCAGCTGGAGAGTCAGTGTCCCTGTTTAATTCTCTTCTTTCCGATTGCCATTGAACGTGGGTAGAACTGCAACCATGGAAATAGTACTAAAACTGTGATAAACTTTCATACTGGAAGATAGTCGGGCTGACTTGGCCAGATCTTAGTGAATGGGAAATGCTTGGCATCCTGGAATCACAACTGTAATTTCCCCTGCTCTGCAGATAATTAAGACTCTTTCTTTGTTAGGATTCTCCCAGGCTAGATTTAGTCCAAGCAAATGTAAACGCCGTGGCGGTTCCTGTTACTTTAGGGGATGTCCCTTTAATGCTATATACCTTGGAAAATGCTGGATTGGTTCTTGCTGTCAAAGGTAAGAGACCCTGCAGTGTGAGCAGGAATTTTCATTACTCTCTTTCCATTTAACATCTGGTGAATCCTTCCGTCTTTAAAGCAGCTCAGCTCTTAGCCCTTTATTTTCCCACTTTTGAAAACCAAGGGAGGACATTATAAAAATCTTGGTGATGTCAGTGTGAACATTGTTCTGAATGAATGCGAATGGTTTAAGCACGAAGGTCCCTCTGTGAAGTTAACTCGGCCACATTGCAAATCTGCAGCCTGTCCTATTCCTGTTCTTTGTGACTGGAGGTGCCATAAATTATACAGGCCACTCAGGTAGTCACATTAATGTTGCAGCAGGAACAGGTCCTAGAGAAACAGTTAGGAGGGTGAGACACTTTCCCGCCCACTAAAATACCAGAGAGGCCACTTGGGGAAGGAGATGTGATGCTGGGAGCTCCTTGGGCCTTCAGAGCGGGAGCCAGGGATCTCGGCTGGAGTGGCCATGCTCCCAACTGCAGGGCTACTCTCAGGGCCAATTCACTGAGCATGCCCAGAGATCTGTGCTCTCCCCAGGCAGGGCTGCTAGCATGGAACTGCCACCAGATCAGAGTCAGGCTTCAGGCAGAATTAGAGTTCCCCTGCATTCCTTCAGAGTTAGTGATCTGTCACCTAAGTAAGTCGCATTTTACCTTCAGTTGCACACGAGGTGTGTTTGATAGAACAAGTACATGGATGTGTCATGCTTTTATGATGTATACTTGTTATAGACAGTGATTTCACCCATTTAGACACTTATAGCTATCCCCATTAAAACTCTCTAACTGAATATCACAGTAGCTACAATGGATTCCCTGTGCTGAGGTTAATCAGGAATCTCTTCACTCACCATTCAGTGACTGGGCAATTCCTCCTGTGCCTTTGATCTGAAATCAAACACCATATTAGCCCGGTTCTATCAACATCAAAAAATCTGATTTTCTTTCCTTTGTACAGGCTATTTACTGACTGATTGTCCAGGCAGGATCTCTGGGAATCTGGCAGACAGCCACTTGCTTCTAAAATCATCAGATCCTGCTTCAATGGAACCCTGAAGTGCTACTTATTTGGGCTGTAAAGAACCTTGCGAGCTGGAGAAATTCCAGAAAGGAGCTCTCGTATCACCATATAATATTTGTTACTCTTCTATTAATAAAAGCAAGCTGGTTTAAGATCCTATTACCAAAGTGTGTATGTGTTGCTGGGAGGCAAGGGGGTTGTTTCTATTATTCTTCTCCTTATGAAATCCAGTTTGTTTATCTTTTTAAAATTGAACGTAAAATGAAATACCCTAACAAAGCCCCTATCACACAAGGGTATTTATAGACTATGGTCCACACATCTCTGTAGGTATCAATGAGCTCCTGTGGGTAGATATTTATTTCGTATAGTAATTGCAAATCCTATCAGTTTGTGGTGTCACAGGAGCTGGGTACAGTCCCAGTTTGACTGTATGGTGTGTAACCCTCACCACAGTGTTCCATCGCACCTAGACCTTCCCTCTACTTTGAAACCTCATTGTCCACAATGAGGAGAACAGAGGAAATCAGACCAAGCTGTTTTAAGCTCCAAGCCCTGATTCTGCTCCCTGTTACACTTGGTGCTGTAAATAAGGAGTAACTCTACTGAAGTCATTGAAGCTATGCTGGTATAAACTGGTATAAGTGAGATCAGAATCAAGCACATGATTGTTCAGAAAAAGATGAGAAGAACTTTACAAAAGAAAAAAGAAAAGGAGGACTTGTGGCACCTTAGAGACTAACCAATTTATTTGAGCATAAGCTTTCGTGAGCTACAGCTCACTTCATCGGATGCATACTGTGGAAACTGCAGTAGACATTATATACACACAAAGACCATGAAACAATACCCCCTCCCACCCCACTGTCCTGCTGGTAATAGCTTATCTAAAAAGAAAAGGAGTACTTGTGGCACCTTAGAGACTAACCAATTTATTTGAGCATGAGCTTTCGTGAGCTCGAAAGCTCATGCTCAAATAAATTGGTTAGTCTCTAAGGTGCCACAAGTACTCCTTTTCTTTTTGCGAATACAGACTAACACGGCTGTTCCTCTGAAGCTTATCTAAAGTGATCATCAAGTTGGGCCATTTCAAGCACAAATCCAGGTTTTCTCACCCTCCGCGCCCCCCCCCCCCCACACACACACAAACTCACTCTCCTGCTGGTAATAGCCCATCCAAAGTGACCACTCTCTTCACAATGTGTATGATAATCAAGGTGGGTCATTTCCAGCACAGAGTGAGTTTGTGTGTGTGGTTTTTGGAGGGGGGTGAGGGAGTGAGAGAACCTGGATTTGTGCTGGAAATGACCCACCTTGATTATCATACACATTGTGAAGAGAGTGGTCACTTTGGATGGGCTATTACCAGCAGGAGAGTGAGTTTGTGGGGTGGGGGGGCGGAGGGTGAGAAAACCTGGATTTGTGCTGGAAATGGCCCAACTTGATGATCACTTTAGATAAGCTATTGCCAGCAGGACAGTGGGGTGGGAGGGGGTATTGTTTCATGGTCTTTGTGTGTATATAATGTCTACTGCAGTTTCCACTGTATGCATCCGATGAAGTGAGCTGTAGCTCACGAAAGCTCATGCTCAAATAAATTGGTTAGTCTCTAAGGTGCCACAAGTACTCCTTTTCTTTTTGCAAAGACAGACTAACACGGCTGTTACTCTGAAACCTTTACAAAAGAAAAAGTTTTCAGTTATTTCAGCTGGTCCCAAGATACCAAAATGGCCATATCTGATCCTACTCTAAAGGTTCCCTGAAACTGACCTCAGCCATGGGAACATGCATCAAAAATTTCAGTCAAATCTTTTTTTAACCCCTTCAGTGTGGGGAATCTACAGTGGAAAATTGATCACAGCCTTAGGCAGAGGCTATCTTTTCTTGATTGTCTCCATTATATGTAGGGTCACCAGATAGCAAGTGCGAAAAATCAGCACACTTTTTTGGAGGGTGGGGGAAAGGAGGTTGTTGGGCATATATGACAAAGCTCTTAATATCGGGTTGGTCCCGATAATATCGGGATGTGTGGTCACCCTAGTTATACGTCACAAAAGTCCAACAGGCTCAACTGAGAGTCAGAAGGTTCCTATTTCAAGGCTGATGCTCAATTAGAAGGACACAAACATCTTTCTGCTGTGGCTGTCATCTAGTGGTTGAGAGCCAGGAGTGCCAGTGAAAGACACTTTAGAAGTGTAATTAGATCATGGATTATGAGCCCTTGACCTCTCCCGTTTCCAGCTGTACAGAGCTTATCAGCTCTCACATCTTCTAAGGGCCATGTCTACACAGAGGTGGAGGTGTCATTTCCAGCTCGTGTACACACACCTGTACAAGCTCCGAGTGAGCTGGTGCAACAAAAACAGAAGTGTAGCCATTGCAGAGAAAGTGGTGGAACTAGCTAACCACTCCCAGTACGATCTCATCTGAAATTTGGACGCATTCTCAGGGTGGCTAGCCAAAATTACACTCTCCTTCCAGGGTAGACATAGCCTTAGGGACACTTGGCATTAGGAGGAGGTAGGGGTGGGGTTAAGATGCTTTGGGCAGCTTCAGGGGGGGAGGGGTTGAGGCTGTTCTTAGGTGGCAGGCAGAAGTTGGTAGCTGGGGAGGTGGGGGCAGGGTTTGCCCATGCAGTGAAGATCTTGGAGGGGGCTTTGAGGCTGTGGGCGTGCCAAGTGGAAATTACAGAATCAACTTCTTCTGTAGGTTACATGTCAGGTGTCTCATGCTGGCTTGAGGGCTTTGCAGCAACAGCCATGGATTCCACCCTGTCCCAAACACACTGGGTACATTATCTGATGAGTTTTCTTGTGTGAGCTTGTTCTGTGGGCCTGTCCCAAGGGTCTGCCATGATGCAGGTGGATGTGGTCAATGATTGATTGTTATTATGCAGCCCAGGGTATTTATTGCTCAAACCATACTTTCAACTATTATTAGTATCACCGTGATTAGAGGCCTCAATCTGGATCAGAGCCCCATTGCTCTAGGCACTGTATACGTACCTAGGAAAAGATGGTCTCTTCTCCAAATGCCTTGCAATCAAAATAGATGAGATAGATGAAGTATTATTAACCCTATTTGTCCCTGAAAAACTGAGTCCCAGAGAGACAAAGAGCCCAGATTTCTCCTTTGACCCTTTACAAATCTGGCCCAGAGTGACTTGCCCAAAGTCACACATGGAGTTTGTGGCAGAGCTAGGAACTAAGCCCTGACTTTCTCATTCTCCTCTAGTGACTGAGCTATAAACCATCCTTCCCAGCTAACACTGCAACAAAGGAAAGTAGAGTGATCCTAGGAATTACTATTTGAGCAGTGAATCATATCCTAATAGAGCAAAAGGTGAAAGAAAAGAATCCCTGTGGAAAGGATAATAGAACCATGGGCAGGAGCAGGATGTGTGTTTGGAGAGAACAAGCCTTGCCAAACACACCTGAATGCTTCCTTAATGATTCTGTTCTGGTTTCATAGCTCATCATGCTGCAACATCAAGGCATCTGACTCGGTTTCTTGGTTCACCACCAATAATACTGATAACAGTTAATGGGGTAATAAGATAAACAGCTGTATCCTCACCTGATGGTTCTTTACATTTCATTTGATAGTTAGAAGGTTGGATACATATGTTATGAGATCTCTTTGGAACCTACAGTCAGATAGATGATCAGGCAAAGTGTCGTACAGGCCTTGTAATAATTTTTCAGAGGGAGTCACTTTGCAGATTTTCATTCTTCATTGGTTTCACAACATATCAGCTGAGGGTATCACCTCCTTTATTCTAAAATAATGCTTTGTTATAACTTTGCTAAAGATTAATTATATCTATAGTCTAAAGTACTTGCAATATTCTTTTTAATGAGATCACTTTGGCAATGAAACTTCCTCAAGCTGATGGCTCTGTTGCAGAATGCTCAAGATAGATTTTAATTTTCTGTACAGTTTCTAAAATTATACATTATACTGCCATATCAATTCACAGCTGGATCTACTGTATCCCTTTTTGGAATGTCTAGGCACACAGCGTATCATATAGAACGAACTGTTATAAGATGAAGTTACTTCATAGCTTAGTAAGAGTTTGTGGTTAGCTTAGCTAGTGCCTGTCGCTGTCGCTCAGTGTAACTCCTCTATGAACCACAGGCACTGCATCTGCCATTGGACATGTTTTAAGAATTTAGAACTAAGTTATGCCAAGGATTCTGGCCTGTGCCTTTCGTAGTAATACAGTCCATGTTTTCTGTGTCGTCATTGCAGTTGACAAGCCCTTGTCTTGAAGAAATTACAATCTTGGTTGACATACTGGCCCCAGGGAAGCCAATGGGAGTTCTGTCATTGACTTCCATTGGGTCAGGACAAGTTCCTGAACATCTACACCAATTAAACATCATTGGCCTGATACAAAACTGATTTAAGTGAATGGAAAGAGTTCCTTTGATGTCAGTGGTCTGTGGATGAAGACCTTTGGTTCAGAGATGAATTCAGGAAACAGCTCCCCTGAGAAGTGCCTTGACACCAGACTGTGTGTGTGTGTCAGGTGTGTATCTCTTTTATACACTGCTCATCAATAGTCTATGAGTTTTTAGTTTATTTTCCTATTTTTAAGCCTCCATCCCCTTACAGAGAGGGCTCAAATCCTGGTAAAATCACAAAATAACAGTAATAGCACTGAGGATACTGTGAGCCATGAATCATGAGTCTGGTGGGTGAGGATATTATGTGGTGTACAGGAATTGGGTGATATCCTTTTAAACAGCTGGAAGCCCTCTCGTGCGCTTCCCTATCTCCTGTTACTGTAGCCACCAGAACTCTGCTGGAGCAGAAGTGTTTGTGGGTAGCCAGGCCTAGCATTTTTGTACCTAGTAATACACACATGAGAGAACAGGGTCCCAGAGCCTAGGCTCCAGCCTAAGTAGAAACGTCTACACTGCAATTTTAAACCCCACAGCCCAAGCCCCGTGAGCCCTAGCCAGGTGACCCAAGCCAGCCAAGGGTGTTTAATTGCTGTGTAGACATATCCTTTGAGTTTGTCACTATAAGGCGTGCTTTCTAATCCTTTAATCAGTCTTGTGGCTCTTCTCTGAAACCTCTTCAATGTAATCAACATCCTCTTGGAACTATGAACTCCAGCACTAGACACAGTATTCCACCAGTGCAAAATACAGAGGTCAAATAATTTCTCCACTTCCTCTCGAGATGCCCCTGTTTATGCATCCAGGATTGCATCAGCTCTTTTGGCCACAGCTTCACACTGGAAGTTTATGTTCAGCTGATTATTGACCACCACCCCCAAGTCTTTTTCAGAATCACTCCTTCCCAGGATAGAGTCCCCCATCCTGTTTCTTTGTTCCTAAGAGTTTAAAGGGTTCTAGGAGCCATTTGACCCTCCCCATCCAATTTTTAAAGACAGACGTGACTAGACTCAATTGAGAGACCTGGTTCTTTCTCAGTGATCACTAGAGCTGATATCAATGATAAGCTGATCTAAGGGGGCAGTGTCATGTTGTGGAGACAGTGCTGCAGTGAAATGACAACACAGAAGAGGCAGCAACAGAGAGATTTCCACTACCCAGTGAAGTCACGAAGAACTGGGCTCGGTGATGGAACCTCAAAACACGGCAAGCAGCTGGGGGCATCAGTGACAGTGGCTGCAATGAGCCGTGGCAGAGAGGCCGACAGAGACAGCGACCGCAGCCAGCCGCGGCAGTGACAATGGCCGAGAGAGCGGCAGAGACATTGACAAGAAGTGGCACAGACCGCAGAAACAGTGGTGACCAGAGATGGAGGCATCACTCAAACCCCCCTTGCCCCAGAGGTGGGAGGTCCCCTGGACTCTGGGATGGCACTGATCTCAGATAGCAAACCATGAGTGGGAGGCACAGGGGGAAATGGGGAGTGGCGTATTAAAGGACTTTCACACTGTACTGTGGGAAACTGAGGCAAAGGACTATTGCCCAAGATACTGCAGAGTGGGTGTTTTACTTATTGTTTGCTTTCTTTCAAGTCATTGTTGCAGCATTTTCCCAGATTTGTGCTGTATTTTCTTCTCTTAATAAACATTTAATTCTCTTATACACACTCTCAGTACCTGCAATTGTGGAACTATTCCCTCTAAAAGGGGCCCCGAGGTGGTGGTTTTTCCCCCCAGATTTCTGGGTGGGGTCTCGAGCTGGTTCTGCTTCACAATGATAAGAAGTACCCCTGTTACTGCTGACACCACCTGGCAGAAGGGTTACAGGAGGAATAAAGATTTGCACACATGAGATCATTGAAACATACAGAGATGTGTGGACCATGGTCTATAACCACCCATGTGTGGCACTAACCTAGAATAGGGACTTTTTAGGGTATGTTATTTTATTTCTTATTTTGAAAAAGGTAAAAGAAATGAATTTCTAAGGAACAGAACAAGAGAAACAATCTGCAGTAGGGGACTCTCCAAAGCCTGCTGATGCCAATGGAGGGTCTTTCCATTGACCTCATGGGGCTTTGGACCAGGCTGTAGATATTCGCCAGGTCTAAATATACATAATGTAAGTTCTTCAAGGCAGCAGGGACTTGCCAATTACATTTCTGTAACCTACTCTGGTGCGGTGTGGATAACAGTCATTATTATTAACTGCAGCACGTGTGTTTTAAATACCACTTGGAGCAAAACAAGATTTCTACAACATCACAATTCTCAGTGCTCTAAATACAGGGATGCTCTGTCTCCTCTCTGTCATGATGTCTCTTCCCTCTAGGGACCTGAGATCCTCAATGACCCTCTGCCATGAAGATCCTTTGCCTTCTCTTTGTTGTTCTTGGTGCTCCAGATTGCTTCAGGTAAGATGTAAATAAAATCTAGGGATAATATAGAGGCACATTTCTGAGCTTCGAGTTCAGTTGCCTAATTCTTTCTATTAAACTTCTTCCAGTTCCTTTTCTGAAGACTTCTAAAGCCTCAATGGGTTGCAGCCAGAAATGTGAAATTTGATAGGTGAACAGCCCTGACGCCAGGAAGGTTCCTTTGCTGCATCCATGGAAATCCATTCAGATTTGGTTAAATTCTGAACTAACAAAAATAACATTCCCAGCTGTGTTTTCCTCAGCAGAGCTTAGATGCCTGTTGCTAAAGAAAAAACCAAACTCAGCAGTCGATCTGCACCTCATGGCACCAAGAACTGTAAATACTTTCAGTTTTGAAAAGTTATAAATAATTGAAAACAGTGTCAAATGAAAGAAAGTGTCTAGTAACCTCAATTTTAGGTGTTGTTACCTGCGCCACCTATAATGTCTAACTAATTATAACACAGGGAACAAAACATTTGATTTATATTGAAGAAGGTGATAAATTTGAAGCCAATATGAAGTGAAAATTTGTAAGGTGAACTCAACTAAAATGTAATAAAGCCTAGATGGCAACAAAGCCCAATCAGCATTTTGACTGGTGCAAAAACAGATTATATTGTTATTCTTAATTGTTAGTATTTTTAAACTTATGATGCAATCCTACTAATTTACAAATGAAATGTAGAAATTACCCAGCTGCTGGTACAGTGCCATGTAGAGCAATTTGTCTAACTATTGATTTAATTGTAATAAACATTGTAAGTAATGAATGAATCAAATGACTTTATGCTGCAGCATGATGAGCTATGAAACACATACAGAATCATCAAGGAATGTGAAAGGACTTTACATGAAGAATTTCTCCTGCCTTCAAAATGGACATTTCTGCTGGCAGCTCAAACTGCTGATGGAGAAATTGTTTCTTGGGGAAGGACACAGAGTCGTGTCAAGTTGGCCAAGGACCACACCACAGGGAGGCCAACGGAAAGGGGCCTGAAGAAGTAAATTGTCGACCAGAGCTAAACCAGCAAGTGTTCGTTATATGTCCCAAGACATTTTACACAAACCTCTGTGGCCTAACGTGTCTTGCACAATCCGGGAGGGCACAAGATGTTTTGCACAAAGACCATGAAATTTTCCACAGATAAAGTTGCAAGAATTCCAATATCCTAATTATGGTTGGACATTTCAAATCTTCTCCAGAAGCAGAGGTCACTTTCTGATTGGCCCACAGCAGCTTTGCCAAGAAGAAAACAAGCCCTCGGAAACTGTATAAAACAGGCTGTTCTGTTCAAAGCCTCACTCCCTGAAGCTCATAAATCTGGATCAGAGAGACGGTGAGCAGGACTGCCATCACCTGGCTACTGAGAGCACCCTCTGTCTGGTAACTTCTAAAGTTGCTTCCCTGAAAATCACCCCATTAACTCTTCCTTTAAAGTCCTGTCTAGGGAGATGGCTGTGAAATCCAGAAAGAGAACAAGAACACAGATGTTGTAATCTCAAGAAACTACCCAGGGCTACTGTGAGGCTGAACCAGAGAACACACCTTCCTGCCAGTTTTGAGGGATAAGTAGCAGTAATACATGTGTTTTATTTGCCCAGATGAAAAGATGGTAATTTTAAAACTACCTGAGTTAAAACCATCTACAGGATAATGCCAGTTATTTGAATTCCCTTTATCTGAAAATCCTGGATATCTGAATGCCCAGTGTGCTCCCCTTGTAGTGCTGTCTTAGTTAATCAGCCACTGATTAACATTCACACTGTGGGAACGGCAATTTAAGAGATTTCTGGAGTTAGGGATGAGAAAAGGGGAGAAAGAATGAGAGGCAAGGTAGGAGAGGAGAGAAAAGATAGGGAAGAGAGAGAAAAAGAGCAAACAGACAAGAAAGAAACAGATGAACGGGTTAAGGTGAAGAGTGAAAAGAGAAGGGTTCAAGGAGAGAAAGGACAAAGGGAGACAGGACAGGAGTTAAGGGAAAGAGAATGGGTTAAGAAGAAGAGAAACAAAGGTGGGTAGAGAGGAGGGTGTAGGAGAGAAAAGGGAGACGAAAGAAGAAGAAGAAAGGGAGCGAGGGAGTCGGGAGTAGCTACAGGAAACAGGACCCTCCTTGATACGGTTTGAGCACTTCCTGGCCTGACATCCCTGGGCTCTTTATGCACGAGTGCAAATAGTGAGGGGCAGGGCCAGCTTCCTGCCTGGGGCTGTCAGTGCTGGGAAATTTCATAAACATGATCATCTAACCATCTTTATTCTTCTTTCTGTAACTTCTTAACTGCTTTAAATTCTGACTTGGCTAATAAAATATGTCAATGTACAATAATTCTCCACTCCACACTTTGACAAAAAGGGGAAGAAGCTTTGAATTGGCTGGGGAAAGAAAACCATGTTGACTACATATTCAGATTGTGGTAACTTTGACTATTTAGTCACAGTGGCCATAGATACTAGTAAAATTCCAGAGAAATAGGAATCATTTAAATCAGAGGTTCTCAACTAAGGGGATGTGTCAAACTTCCTAGGGGGTAGAGGCAAGCCTTCTAATAATTATGCAGGGTCACCATGCCATTCACTCCAACCTAGCCTAGCTTCTCCCCTCCCCTGTTCATGATGGAGGCATGCCTGTGTCAAATTTGAGAGGTATTGGGGTGGCTGGGCCCAGTTTGAGAGTTTGAGTGAGTGACGTTGCAATCTGGCCCACAGGGTCATACCTGAGGGGCAGCCAGGCCAGATTGGAGTGAGTGGCGTTGCAACCCCACGTGCCAGGATATAAAGCCACTCTCTGAAAATTGGCCCTACTTCATGCCTATACATTTGCAATCCTACAAGTGAGCGACTTTCTCGTCTGGCGCATTGGATCACAAGACCCTCTGCGCTCTTTGAGGCTTTAACTGAGTTTTGAAAACTGGGCAGATGTTAATGTAGGCTCTTTTAAAAAGGTTACTAGGTACAACAAATGCATTAGCAATACTCGGTGCCAATTATTGTAAGTGGGGGGCGCTGGGAGGGGGATGCTAAGGTGGGGCGTGATTCTAAAAAGGGTGACAACCTCTAGTTTAAATCATTCTCTGTTTGGAATTCAGTGCTTGATAACTAATTGAATTGGCATTCTTAATACTTAAGTAACTGCTTGGGTGAGCTGCCGCAGGTATTCCCATAATTCCACTGGCAAACAACATGAATAGAAATGGATAAGAATCTGCTTTAAAGAAGTCATAGTTCAGTGTTGGTGCCAAAGTCACCTGCCCAGTGCAATACAGAGCTAAGGTAAAGTTTGCCAATGTAACAAGACTGTGATAAGACCTAGAATTAATTGATGTGATTGATTAATTCTTGGATAATGGTAACATCACATGATGAATGCATTCTTATAAATTCCATAAACATGAGCATCCAACCATCTTTGTTTCGCTTTCTGAAATTTCTTAATTCTTTTCCGTTCTCTTTTTGCAAATAAAATACATAAATGTGCAACAATTCTCCAATCTGTATTTTGGCTCAGGGAAACAAGATTTCCATAATAACCCAAAATTAAGTAACTGCTTAATTACAATTATTTACGAAACATCTGTTTTTAAATTTATCTTGCATCACACAATTGTATATCTCTGAAGTCCTCCTAGGAGATAGATCTAGGATGCTGTCTAGAATATGATCATTATTATTGCTAGCAGATTGCAGAACATATACTATAATTGTCATTTAAATTAAAACAAAATCTCTAGAACTCAGTATATCATAATCCCCACTCTCCAGCAAATACAGGGGCTCTGTCTCCTTGCTGTCTTGGGATCTCTTCTCTTCAGTGACGCTGAGTTCCCAGCCAACCTTCAGCAATGAAGATCCTTTACCTGCTCTTTACTGTTGTCTTCTTGGTGCTCCAGGGTGTCTCAGGTAAGATGTAAATGAAAATGAGGAACGATATAGAGGGTCATCTGTGAGCCCATACTAAAGTTGCCTAACACTTTCAGTTAGAAACACTTTTCTGACTTTTTTCTTATGAGCTTTAGTGCCCTGCCCCCAAGAAAAAGCACTGAGATTTGACTAAATTATGACTGGTAAAAAAAAAAATCTAAATTTCCCTTAGTATTTTCCTCAGCTCTTGCTGCTTTAACCACCCCACCTTCTATCCATACTGCACATACTCTTCCTATAATGAGGCAATCACAGAACTGACTATCCAGATGGGACACAGACCAAATAAAGTCTGGCCAACCCCTTTCTATATTCCCTTTGGTCTAGGAGAAGGTGCGTAGGGCTGGAGGCCAGGAGACAATAACTTAAAATATAACTTCTGCTGCTGACAACTATTAGTAATTCTGTGCCTTTCACAGCCTGTATCATAAAGTCAGGCCTCATGTCCCCCTGAGATGTTACACAGCTGGGAACAGAACCCAGATCTCTAAAATGGCAGCCCCTCATCCCAGTGTTGTAGCCCCATTATCTCTCAGAACCTACCACAGCTATGTGCTTAGCTTTATTTCTAAAATTATATTATCAGGGAGTGGGCCAGTGTTTGTAACCATGACAGTGCATCATTTTAGGGTTCAGGTTTCGATCTGTTGGTTGTAGATAGTTTGGTGAAAACAAAACAACCTCAGTTAAAAATGTTCTAACCTAAATATTCCAAAAGATTCGGCTGTGCATATTGGGGCTGCCTTTTCAAAATGGCAGGCTCTTCACGTATAACCTAAAACTGGCAATTGGTTGTGAAGAAAGTATTCATGAATGAGTTTACAGAAAGAAATCTGTGCAGAGTCTCACAGACAGTCAGACTTTCAAACCAGAAGGGACTTTTTCAAGCCCTTCTGTTTCAAAAAGTTGTCATCATCCAACCCACTGCTGAGCCAATTCAACCCTACTTAGGCAAATTGACTTTATCATACTGCCTGGCATATCACAATTAGAGCCAGGGGGGATCCAAAACACAGCAGCAGCCACTAAAGAAAGTGGGTGATGTAGGCAGATTTTTGTTTTCTGTCCTTAAAGGCATGGGGCAGTGAAGGACGCAAGTGCTCAGAGCTACAGTTCTCGACTCAGCAGTCAGAGAGCCAGTGCCCCATTTCAATAACTTTCTCCATTCTCTTCTTAAGGGCTGCAACTGAATGTCCACAGAACTACAGCCATTTAAATAGTACTAAAGTCGTCATAAACTTTTGCACTGGAAGATATTGGGGCTGAAGTGGTCAGGTCTCAGTGAATGAGAAATGCCTGTCATCCTGGACTCCAGCCCTTATTTACCCTACTCTGCAGAATGATGATTAAGACTCTTTTTCTTTGTGCAGAATTCTCCCAGGCTGAGAGGAGCACCTTGGCGTGTGGAGAGCTTGGAGGTGCCTGCTTCCCTCTAAGATGTCCGTCCAATTCTGTGCACGTTAGAAGTTGCTATCCACAGGGCGTTTGCTGTCGAAGGTAAGTTCAGCATTCCACAAGGCAGACATTGCAGTGTGAACAGAAATACCTGTTCCTCTCCTTCTTACATCCAAGCTGTTGTTTAATGCTTTTGAAGGTTCAATGCTTATGGCACAGCCCACGTTCTAGGCCACGTGGGGGTGGGAGTGGTCCCAGAATATATTAGAATCACCCCCGTGGCTGTTCTTCCTTATATCGGCCTTACTCAGGATACCTGTGGGCAACTCTGCAGCCTGGAGCTGCCCCACTTCTCTGCAGCGCTCAGTGTTACAGGGATTGCCACCTTAGACCCTCCAGCAACGTCTCCAGCACCACCCCAACTCCAGTGCTTGCAACAGGGACAGCAGAGCCCTCTTATGGCAGTCGTGTGCTGCTCACGCTTTGAGCGAATTCTTTGCCAGCCCCTTGTCATTCTTTTACAGGCTCCTTCTGCTGCTGAAGCATCATATATGGGCAGGGGTTGGAGCCAAGACACCCTGTTGTCAAACATTGCTTTTATATTTTAGAGGAGTGAAATCAAGCAGAAGCAACAAAAGTCTCCACAAGAGAGTGTGGGGGCTGCATCTCCTCTGTATCAGTCTGCTGGGGAAGTGAAGGCAACAATTAGAAATGAAACAATATCTGTAACAAATGGGAAACAGGGGAAGTAGATAGTAATCAATATAAATTAGAAGTCATGAAGTGCAGAAATATGATAAAGGAAGCTAAGGACATCAGGGAGGAATCTATGGCTGGCAGGGCTAAGGACAAGAAATCATTTTTTAAAATATCAGGAATAATAGAAACCCTAACAATGGTATAGGTCCATTCCCTGGAGGTGGTAACATCGTTAATAATGATGCAGAGCAGGCTGAAGTGTTCAATAAATATTTCTGCTCGGTATTTGGAAAAAAGCTGGATGATGTACTGATGTTACATAAGGATGGTGAACTACTGTCTAGTCCACTGGTTCCCAAACTTGTTCCACCGCTTGTGCAGGGAAAGCCCCTGGCGGGCCAGGCCAGTTTGTTTACCTGCCGCATCCGCAGGTTCGGCCGATCGTGGCTGCCAGTGGCCGCGGTTTGCTGCTCCAGGCCCATGGGAGCTGCTGGAAGCAGTGCGGGCTGAGGGACATACTGGCCGCCACTTCCAGCAGCTCCCATTGGCCTGGAGCAGTGAACCGCGACCACTGAGAGCCGTGATCGGCCGAACCTGTGGACGCGGCAGGTAAACAAACCGGCCCGGCCGCCAGGGGCTTTCCCTGCACAAGCGGCGGAACAAGTTTGGGAACCACTGGTCTAGTCCATTAGTAACTATGGTGGATGTTAAATAGCATCTACTAGGGATAACCTTCTTTAAATCAACAAACCTGGATATTGCACCACAGAGTCCAAAATTGCACCACAGAGTCCAAAAAGCGTTCACTGAGGAGATCTCTGTTCCACTGATTATTGTTAATACAGTAGGAAAATACCAGAAGACTGGAAAAGTGTTAATGTTATGCCAATATTCAAAAATGGCAGGCAAGATGATCCAGGTAACTATAAGCCAATTAGGTTGACAACAATCTCTGACAAAATAATGGAAAAGCTGATTCAATCAATCAATAATTAAATATTAGGAATATAATTAATGACTGTCAAAATGCACACAAGATCTTTGTAAATAGACCTAATTAAATTTTTGATGACATGACAAGTTTGGTTGATCAAAGTAAGTTTGTAACTGTAACATGCTTATACATTTGTAAAGAGTTTGTATTTAGTACTGCACAAGATTCTGATAAAAAGACCTAGCATCATACAATTTCAGCAAAGCTCACACTAATATAATATAACAACCTCAAAATAGCTGCCATTGGGAATCATCATTGGATATGGGTGTCTCCCAGGGGTTCTGAAAGGATAGGTTCTAGACCAGGGATCAGCAATCTTTGGCACGCAGCCTGTCAGGGAAAGCTGCTGGTTGGCTGGGACAGTTTGTTTACCTGCAGCTTCCGCAGGTTCGGCCGATCGCAGCTCCCACTGGCCACAGTTCGCCGTTCCCAGCCAATGGGGGCTGCGGGAAGCGGTGCGGGCCGAAGGATGTGCTGGTGGCCGCTTCCCACAGCCCCCATTGGCCGGAGAAGGCAAACCGCGGCCCAAGGGAGCTGCGATTGGCCGAACCTGCGGACGCTGCAGTTAAACAAACCATCCCAGCCCATCAGCAGCTTTCCCTGATGGACCACGTGCCAAACCTTGCCAAACCCTGCTACACAGGATACTCACCATGGGAAAATTAATGTTATAGCTGGGACAGATTTCAGAGAAGCAATTGGGAGGGTGAGAGATTTTCCCACCTACTAAAACACCAAATATGCAGGAGATGTGAAGCCGGTAGCCCTTTGTGGTTGCAGAGGGAAAGCCAGGGAACTAGGCTAGAGTGGCCATGCTCGCAGCTGCTCATATGCAACTATCACCTGAACAGAGCTGGCCTTCAGACAGAACTGGAATTTCCCTTCATTCTTTAAGAGTAAGTTCTTTATCATCGAAGTAATTATCTGTCATTTTAGCTTCAGCTGTGCACAAGGTGTGTGTGATAGAACAACTGTACCTGGATGTGAGTCGTGCTTTTCTGCAGTATAGATTTTATAGGCAGCCAGTTCACCTGATTAGACACACCTGACTATCTCCATTAATACTCAGTGACACAATGTCACAGTAGGGACCTCTTTGCCCACCACAGAGTGACTAGGCAATTCCTCCTGTGTAATTGATTTGAAATCAAACATCATATTATCCCTTTTCTGTGGGAAAACATCACAAAATCTGATTCTTTTCTTTATACAGGAGATTTTTTTGACTGATTGTCTAATCAGGATCTCTGGGAATCTGACAGACAGCCTCTTGCTTCTAAAATCATCAGATCCTGCTTCAATGGAACCCTGAAGTGCTGCTTATGTGGGCTATAAAGAACCTTGTGAGCCGGAGAAATTCCAGAAGGGAGCCCTTGTGTCCCCCATATAAGATTTGTTATTCTCCTTTTAATAAAAGCAAGCTGGTCTGAGATCATATTCTTGAAGTGTGTGTGTATGTGTTTTGGTGGGAGGCAAGGGGGCTCTGTCTAGCATTATTCTCTTCAGAAATCCATCTTGTTTATCTTTTTTAAAATAACAAATTAAATAAAATATACTAAAGAAGTCCTATTGCATGTTAATACCACACATGGGTGTTGATAGATGATGGTCCACACATCTCTGTAGGTTTCAACGAGCTCTTGTGAGTAGATATTTATTTCTTATAACTGTTACAAATCCTTTCAGTTTGTGGTGTCAGAGGAGCTGGGTTCGGTCACAGATTGATTGTAAGGTGTTACCCAGCATGGAACTCCATGGCAACTAGACCGTCCCTCTGTTTCAAAACTCATCATCCACATTGAGGACAGCAGAGGAAATTAGACCAATCTGCATTAAGGTCTAAGGTCTGATTCTGCTCCCTGTTACATTGACTGCTGTAAATCAGGAGTAACTCTATTAAAACCATCAGACCCTTGTGTAAACTGGTGTAAGTGAGATCATATTTAAGCACTTGCTTGTCCATAAAAAGATGAGAACAATTTAGAAAAAGGAAATATTTTGTCTACTTCAATTGGTGTTATGATTTCCCAAAATTCAAATCGGATCCTTCCTTGAAGGTTCCCTGAAACCAACCTCACCCATTCCACCATGCATCAGAATTCATAGAATCATAGAACAGTTAGAATCATAGAATATCAGGGTTGGAAGGGACCTCAGAAGGTCATCTAGTCCAACCCCCTGCTCAAAGCAGGACCAATCCCCAATTTTTGCCCTAGATCCCTAAATGGCCCCCTCAAGGATTGAACTCACAACCCTGGGTTTAGCAGGCCAATGCTCAAACCACTGAGCTATCCCTCCCCCCCAATTGTCACATAGATATTTTTTTAAGTCTTTAAATGTGGGGGATCTGCATCTGAAAGTTGATCACAGCCTTTATCTAGGCAGATTGTGGTTGTCTTCATTGTTCTGTCACTAAAGTCCAGCAGGCTGCACTGTGAGACAGCAGGTTCCTACTTCAAGGTTGATGCTCAATTAGCAGGAGCATCTTTTTGCTGCTGCAGTCATCCAGTGGTTGAGAGCCAGGAGTGCCAGTGAAAGACACTTTAGAAATGCATGTAAGCAGAGTCAAGATGAGCTCCACCCTGACATCTGGTGGTGAGGGGCCGATCTCATTTGCATAGGCACACCCACCCCGCCTAGAATGAGGCCATAGCTGCCCAAATGGTCACTTTGGCTGCTGTGGGATCCCCAGTGTCTCTGTTATTGGAGCAGGAAGAATAAATTGTTATTACCCTGATTATGGGAACTGTGCTTGGAACTGTACTTGGCCTTTTGTTATGATGGAGGGACTCGCCATCAACTAAGTAGCACTCGCTAGGCAAGGGTCATGGGTTCCAAAACTCTGTGACTTAGGAGAGGCTGGGGACAAGTATTAATACTTAGTGGCATGGGCCCCTTGGTGGGGGCCTTACATGCTAATTGTACTTCCTTCTCTCTCCACTGCAGAATATCAGAGCTAATTTTGATTCTATTAGAAGTCTAGTTACAGGCTGCTGAGCTCACTTTGGGCTAATAGTGCACCAGCACTGAGGCTCCCCTACTACAAGCTGAACTGACTAAGAGCTGAAATCACTGAGTGTTGTGTTAAGTAGTGGGGGAGCCTGAAGATATATTGTAGAGCAGTTTGCAGGATGGCTGGAGTGCCTTGTGGACCGGCTGGTGGAGCAGTGCGTGGGACGGCGGGAGCTGCTTGTGGGCTGCGGAGCGGAGCTGAGCAAAGGAGTTCATGGGGCGGCTGGTGGAGTGGAGCGGAGCAAAGGCCTATGGAACTGTGGGGCGGTCAGCTTCAGATCACGTAAGGTGCCTCTTACCCTCTGCCCTCATCTCCACCCAGGTTGGGAGGTAAAGCTCTGCAGATAAACTTTCGAACTCTGGGGCTGCCCTGACCAGGGACAGAGACTTTTGGGTCATTGGACTTTTGGGACTTTGGGTGATTTGGGGTTGCTGGACTCAAGAACCAAAGGGAAAGGACACGCCCCAATTTGCTTGGGGTGGGTTTTTTGCTCATGGGTTGTGTTAGGAATCATGTTGGTGGTGTTTCCCCAACATAATGCCACATTGTTTCTCTCTGTTATTAAAAGGCTTTTTGCTACACTCAGACTATGTGCTTGTGAAAGGGGAAGTATTGCCTCTTGGAGGCGCCCAGCAGGGGTGGTATATATTTGTCCCAGGTCACTGGGCGGGGGCTCGAGCCGGTTTTGCATTGTGTTATTGGAATGGATCCCCTAGATATTGAACCCGGCCCTTGTTGCTGCCAACTCTGACGGGCAGAAGGGTTACATGCATATAGATGATGGAATCGTGATCTCTCCCTTCCCTAGCTGCACAGAGCTTATCAACTTTCACATCTTCTAGAGGTATGTTTACACTGGGGCTTAAGGGGTCATTTCCAGTTCAGGTAGATGTACCACACAAACTCTGATGGAGCTAGTGTATTAAAAATGGAAGTATAGCCATGGAAGTGCAAGGGGTGGAACAGGCTGAGTATGATCCCATCTGAAACTCCGGACACTTTCTTGGGATGGCTAGCCGAAATTACGCCTCCACGTCCACTGGAGACATAACTTGAAGGACGCTTGACATCTGGAGAAGATGGGGGTGGGTTTAAGAGGGCTTGGGCAGCTGGGAGTGGTTGAGGCCTTTCTTAGGGTGTAAAGAGAGTTGATAGCGAGCGAGGTGAGGGTCTATGAGGGTTTGTCCATGTAGTGAAGACTCCCCAGGGTAGTGTGCAAATAATGATTTAAACCATTCCTGTTTCTCTGGAATTTGATGAACACTGTCTGCTCTTAGGCAACTTTAACTATATAATCAAATAGTGGTAAAGATCATTAGCTTACAAGACAATTGACAGCTTCTTACTCTTTTTGTGCAAGAAGCTGTCAATATCTCTTGACCACAAATCTGTAAGATTATTAGGCTTTACTCAGACTTTCTCTGTGCAATCTTTCGCTGTTGATAAGTGCAGTTTCCTGTTACAGCTATTTCTAGACTTCAACAATCTTAATCACATATTGAGTTACCACAATTTTGAAACAACAAGGATTCAATTTCTTAGAGAAATGCAAGTGTATATCACACATTTTAGCCATTTACATGGTTTTAACTCAGGTACATACTTTCAGAGGAGTATTCAGCTTTCAAATAATCAAGTTTTCATTTGGGAAACAAAACACATGTATTTTTGTGTAAGCAGAGTCAGGATGAGCTCCACCCTGACATCTGGTGGTGAGGTGTGGCAAGTTGTGGAAAGGAACTTCAGGGGCCAATCTCATTTGCATAGGCACACCCACCCCGCCTAGAATGAGGCCATAGCTACCCAAATGGTCACTTTGGCTGCTGTGGGATCCCCAGTGTCTCTGTTATTGAGGCAGGAAGAATAAATTGTTATTACCCTGATTATGGGAATCAAGGACAGTGGAACTGTACTTGGCTTTTTGTATGATGGAGGGACTCACCATCAACTAAGTAGCACTCGCTAGGCAAGGGACATGGGTTCTAAAACTCTGTGAAATGAGAGAGGCTTGAGATAGGTATTAGTACCTGGTGGTGTGGGCCCCTTTGTGAGGGCCTGAAATACTAATTGTAACTCTGTCTCTCTCCACTGTGGAATGTCGGAGCTAATTTTGGGTCTATTAAGAGTCTAGCTCTAGCTGCTGAGCTGAATTCACTTTGGCCTTATGGTGCACCCTCACTAAGGCTCCCACTGCTATGAGCTGAAATCACCAAAGAGCTAAAATTACTAAGAGCTGAAATTGCTGAGCACTGTGTCAAGTTGTGGGGAGCCTGAAGCTATAAAGTGCAGTGGAGCTCTTTGTGGATGGGCTGGTGGAGCAGTTCAGGGGACGGCGGGAGCTGCTTGTGTGATGTGGAGTGGAGCAGTTTGTGGGATGGCGAGCAGAGCAGCTTGTGGAGCGGATCAGAGTGAAGCCCTGTAGAGCTGTGGGGCAGTCAGCTTCAGGTCACGTAAGGTGCCCCTTACCTCTTTCTCCTCCCCACACACACGCACATTTTTACCCAGACTGGGGAGTAACACTCTACAGATGAACTTTTGAACTCTGGGGCTGGACTTTTGGGGTTGTGGACATTTTGGACTTTGGGTGATTTCAGGATTGCTGGACTCAAGAGACGTTTGGGTTGTGGGACTCAAGAACCCGAGGGAAAGGACATGGCCCAATTTGCTGGGGTGGGTCTTTGCTCATGGTTTGGTTGATGAACCCTAGTTGTGGTGTTTTCCCAATGTAATGCTGATGTTGTTTAGCTCATGTTTATTAAAGATTCTCTGCTACACCGAGACTCTGTGCTTGCGAGAGAGGAAGTATTGCCTCTTTGAGGTGCCCAGGGGTGTGTGTAAGATTTTCCCAGGTCACTGGGTGGGGGCTCAAGCCAGTTTTGCATTTGCTTTGATGAGAGGGAACTCCTGTGTACTGAACCCGGCCCTTGCTGCTATCAACTCGTCCTGGCAGAAGGGTTACATTTGTGACTTATCCATTGAAAGGAGCATGAAAGTGAATTCTCCAGCTCAGCCTCATGGTAGCACTGACTGGTTTCTCAATATAGATAGAAAGTTCATTCACTCAGGGGGTCATGATAGTTATGTCCTCTTCCTGGATTTTGCAGTTGTTGCCTTAGGTAGGACTGTAGGACTTAAAAGGATCAATTTACTAAATTGCTTCTTGGGAAAGAGACTTGAGTTGTTACTAGACAGGGAGTGCTCTCAGCGACCAAGTGATGTCAGGTGCTCTCCCTCTCTCTCATTCAGTTATTTTGGCTTTAGGAAGCAACACTTTGATCAAAACAGTCTGTTTTATGCAGTTTCTGAAGGGTGTCATGGCTTGACTTCTCGTTAAAACTGACCTGGAACAATCAGAAAATGACCCATGATTCTGGCAAAGATTGGAAACATCCAACCTGAATACAAGCTGTCCCTTCTCATCATCCAATGACTAGGGTGACCATATTTCCCAAAGGGAAAATGGGACACCACTTGGGGCTAGACCGACGCCTTCTACCCGCCTCGTGCAGGCCCAAGCCGCTCGCCCGAGGCCCCCTCCAAGCCTTGCACTCCCCTACCCAGCGGGGCTGGCATCACTGCTCACCCGAGCACTGCCTGCCCCCCACCCAAGCCCTACATCCCCCTGCATGGTGCTGACATCGCCACTCAACACACACACCCCATGTTCCTCCACAGCCCACTTTTTTGACAAAAGTGGGCATTTGTCCCATTAGTTCTCACCAACTGATCAAGTTGGCAAAAGCAAATGGGACAAATGCCCAGTTTTGCTTCAAAAGTCAGGATGGCTGGAACAGGGCTTAAAAAAGAGACTGTCCTGGCCAAAACCGGACATACGGTCACCCTATCAATGACAAAAAGAGGCATTTCTCATGGGTTCCTCCAGCTTTCTCTCTACAAATTCCATGATCTTCATGCAAAACATCTTGTGCTATCCCAGTTTGTGTAAGGCACATTAGGTCACAGTGATTAGTGCAAAATGTCTTGGGATACACACTGAACACCTGCTGATTTAGCTCTGATCAGCAACCTACTTCTTCAGGCCTCTTCCTTTAGACCTCCTTGTGCTGTGGTCCTTGTGAAACTTTGCATGACTTCGTATCCTTCCCTACTGGTAGTCACCAGGAACCTATCCTTGCAACAAAGCCCATTGCCAATTGTGTCCACGTATCTATTCAGGGGACACCATCATAGGGCCTAATCACATCAGCCACACTATCAGAGGCTTGTTTATCTGCACATCTACCAATATGATATACGCCATCATGTGCCAGCGATGCCCCTCTGCCATGTACATTGGCCAAACTGGACAGTCTCTACATAAAAGAATAAATGGACACAAATCAGATGTCAAGAATTATAACATTCAAAAACCAGTTGGAGAACACTTCAATCTCTCTGGTCACTCGATTACAGACCTAAAAGTGGCAATTCTTCAACAAAAAAACTTCAAAAACCGACTCCAACGAGAGACTGTTGAATTGGAATTAATTTGCAAACTGGATACAATTAACTGAGGCTTGAATAAAGACTGGGAGTGGATGGGTCATTACACAAAGTAAAACTATTTCCCCATGTTTATTTCCCCCCCGCTTCTGTTCTTCACACGTTCTTGTCAACTGCTGGAAATGGCCCACTTTGATTATCACTACAAAAGGTTCCCCCCCCCGCACTCTCCTGCTGGTAATAGCTCACGTTACCTGATCACTCTTGTTACAGTGTGTATGGTAACACCCATTGTTTCATGTTCTCTATGCGTATAAATCTCCCCACTGTATTTTTCACTGCATGCATCTGATGAAGTGAGCTGTAGCTCACAAAAGCTTATGCTCATATAAATTTGTTCGTCTCTAAGGTGCCACAAGTACTCCTCTTCTTTTTACTTGACTACCAGTTTGTCACTTGACAGCACTTTGAGCTGCCTACAAAAATGTTCATTTTGAAGTCAGAATTTATTTATGTACAATCTTTTCACATTCCTGGATGATTCCATTCTTGTTTCATGGCTTATCATGCCGTAACATAAAGTGACTTGAGTCTTTTACTAGGTTTGCAACTAATAATATTGATAATTTTTTGGAGTAGTAAGATAGAACAGCTGTATCCTCTGCACCATACCTGATTATTCTCTACACTTAATTTGATAGTTAGGAGGATGGCCACATATGTTTTCAGATCTCTTTGAAATGGGCAGTGAAACAGATGACCCGATCCAATCTCATACAGGCCTTATAATATTTCAGTGGGATTCACTTTACAGGTTTTCACTTTTCAATGGGGGGAGGTCCCGTACAATTGGAAAAAGGCAAATATATTGCCCACATTTTAAAAAGGGAAGAAAGAGAATGTGAAAAACTACAGACCAGTCAGCCACACTTCAGTCCCCAGCAAAATCGTGGAGCAGATCCTCAAGGAATCCATTTTGAAGCACTTGGAGGAGAGGAAGATGATCAGGAACAGTCAACATGGATTCACCAAGGGCAAGTCATGCCTGACCAACCTGATTGCCTTCTATGATGAGATAACTGGCTCTGTGGATATGGGAACAGCGGTGAATGTGATTATATCTTGACTTTAGCAAAGCTTTCGATAGGGTCTCCCACAGTATTCTTGCCAGCAAGTTAAAAAAATATGGATTAGATGAATGGATTATACGGTGGATAGAAAGCTGGCTAGATCGTCGGGCTCAACGGGTAGTGATCAATGGCTCGAAGTCTAGTTGGCAGCTAATATCAAGCGGAGTGTCCCGGGGTCGGTCCTGGGACCAGTTTTGTTCAACATCTTTATTAATGATCTGGATGATGGGACTGATTGCACCCTCAGCAAAGAAGGACCAACACCAACTAAAACATCCCAGCTAAGGCTTTGTCAAGCCGGGCCTTAAAAACCTCTAAGGATGGAGATTTCACCACCACCCTAGGTAACCCATTCCAGTGCTTCACCACCCTCGTAGTGAAAGAGTGTTTCCTAATATCCAGCATAGATGTCCCACACTGCAACTTGATACCATTGCTTCTTGTTCTGTCATCTACTACCACTGAGAACAGCCTAGCTGCATCCTCTTTGGAAATCCTTCAGGTAGCTGAAGGCTGCTATCAAATCCCCCCTCACTCTTCTCTTCTGCAGACTAAATAAGCCCAGTTCCTTCAGCCTCTCCTCGTAAGTCATGTGCCCCAGCCCCCTGATCATTTTTGTTGCCCTCCCCTGGACTCTCTCCAATTTGTCCACATCCTTCTGTAGTGGGGGGACCAAAACTGAATGCAATACTCCAGGTGTGGCCTCACCAGTGCCGAATAGAGGGGAATAATCACTTCCCTTGATCTGCTGGCAACGATCCTACTAATACAGCCCAATATGCCGTTGGCCTTCTTGGCAACAAGGACACACTGCTGTTTCATATCCAGCTTCTCATCCACTTTTCTGGAGAACGGCTGCTTAGCCTCTCAATCCCCAGCCTGTAGCAGTGCATGGCATTTTTCCTTCCTAAGTGCAGGACTCTGCACTTGTCCTTGTTGAATCTCATCAGATTCTTTTTGGCCCAATCCTCCAATTTGTCTAGGTCACTCTGGACCCTATCCCTACCCTCCATCGTATCTACCTCTCCCCCCAGCTTAGTGTCATCTGTGAATTTACTGAGGGTGCAATCCATCCCATCACCCAGATCATTAATAAAGATGTTGAACTAAGTGTATTAATACCTCCATGGTTTGCAGCAGAAATATTAAATTGGGTAGGTGAGAAGCGCTGAGGCCAGGACTGTTCCATTGCTGCCTCCATGGAACTCCATTCAGGCTTGGTTAAATTATACCCTAACAAAAAGCCCATGTCCCAGCTGTGTTTTCCTGTATAGATCCAGCTAGAGGCTTGTTGCTAAAAAAAAACCCCAACACTGGATTTGCACTTCACACCACAGGAAACTTTATACACTTTAAGTCTGGCAAAGTTGTAAGTAATTGAAAACAGGGGCAAATAGAATAAAGTGTCATGCAACCTCAACGTTAGGTGTCTCTACCTGCGCCATCTGAAACATCTAACTAACATTATCAAAGGTAACACAGCTTTTGATTTATGTTAATGAAGGTGATAACGTTCAAAGCCAATGTGAAGTGAAAATCTGTAAGGTGAACTCAACTAAAATCTTATAGGGCCTAGGCAACCAAAAGAGCCAATGACTGGCACAAAGCAGAGGCAACTTTATATTGTTATTATTAGTAGTAGTATTTATTTCTAAATATTTCATACCATTCTACTATCTCACAAATGAAATTTAGAGGTTACCCAGCTACTGGTACAGAGCCATGTAGAGCAGTTTGTCTTACTGTTGATTTAATTGTTAACAACTTTATTAGTAATAAATGAGTCAAGTGGCTTTATGTTGCTGCATGACGAACTATGAAACACATACAGAATCATCAAGGAATGTAAAAGGACTTTACATATAGACTCTCTCCTGACTAAAAGAAAGAGATTTCTGCCGGCCGCTCAAAGTGCTGACAAAGAAACTGACACTTGGGGAAGTGTCAAGTTGGCCAAGAACAGCAAGGCAGGGAGGCCTATGGAGAGTGGCCTGAGGATGTTCATGGATGATCAGAGGTGTTCGTTATATGTCCCAAGACATTTTGCACAAACTTCTGTGGGCTACCGTGTTTTACATAATCTGGGATGGCACAAGATGTTTTGCTCAAAGACCATGGCATTTTCCCAACAGAGAGTTGCAAGAATTCCAACGTCCAGATTGTGGTTGGAAATTTAAAATCTTCCCCAGAAGCACAGATCACTTTCTGATTGGCCCATGGCAGATTTGCCAAGAAGAAAACAAGCCTTCAAAAACTATATAAAACAGGTTCTTCTGTTCAAAACATCACTCTCTGTAGCTCATAAATCTGGATCAGAGAGACGGCTAGCAGGACTGTCATCACCTGGCAACTGAGAGCGCCTCCTGTCTGGTAACTACTAAAGTCACTTTTTTAATAATCACCCTTTTAACTCTCCTTTTAAAATCTTATCTAGGCAGACAGCTATGAAATCCAGAAAGAGAACAAGTAGTGAATGAACTACCTGAATGAATTTTCTAGCAACCACTCAAGGCTACTGGGAGGCTGAGCTGGAGAACTCGCTGTCATGCCAATTTAAATGGATAAGTAGAAAAACTGCCTGTGTTTTGTTTACCTCAAGGAAAAGTTGGTTATTTTAAAGCTTCCTGAGTTAAAATCATCTGCAGGATAATTCCAGTTATCTGAATTCCTTTTATCCAGAAATCCTAGTTATCCAAATGCATAGCATGTCCCCTGTAGTGCTGTGTTAGTTAATCACCCACTGATTAAGTAACCTTAAGGCTGAGAACTACAATTTGGGAAAACTTCTGGAGTTAGGGATGAGACCAGCAAGAAAAGGGGGGAAGAATGAGAGATAAGGTGGGGGAGGAGAGCAAAGAGGGGGACAGAGAGAGAGGGAGCAAACAGGCAAGATAGAAACAAATGAAGGGTTAAAGTGAAGGCTGAATGGAGAAGGACTCAGGCGGAGAAAGGACAGGGGAAGAAAGGAGAGGAGTTAAGAGATAGAGACCACGGTAGGAGTGAGGTGAATGAGAGGAGGGTGGAGGAGAGAAAAGGGGAGGAACCAAAGGAGGAGAGAAGAGGATGTGGAGGAGCCACAGGAGACAGGAGCATCCTTGGTGCTGCTTGAAAATGTTCTGATAGCCCTGGGTTCTGCAAGCACCAGTACAAACAGTGAGGGGTAGGGTCAGCTTACTCCCCTGGGGCTGTCAGTACTGAGAAGCACTCATGCAGAACCAAGGAGGCTCCTGTCTCCTGCAGCTTGTCCCCCTCTCCTCCTTCTTTCCTTCTCCTTTTCTCTCCTCCACCCTCATCTCTGCCTCTCTTTGGGCTCTGTCTATATCCTGCTGGGACCCACATCATTGCAGCATAGCACAGCCCCTCATGTTCCTCCTGCCCCTGGCTTCTTGCTCTAAATTTCCTAGCATTTCCCTTTAGCCAAACTCCTGGTTATCCAAAAGTTTCTGATATCCCCAGGCCAGGAGGATGGAGAAAAGCAAGCTGTTATAAAGTGTGTGACATATACTTGTATTTCACTACCAAACTGAAGCTTAGTTGTCCAGAAATTAGAGTGACTCCATACGTGATTTTGAGTGCTGAGGTTGAGAAATACTTGTAAAAGGAAATATTTCCTACAGCAAAAGATAGCTGAGAGAAACCCTGAGTGTTTCAGAGTTTATCCGTTTTTGTGGTTGAGCGAAATTGGCAGTTCTAACCCAAAAAGAGGAAGAAGCTTTGAATTGCCTGGTAATTGTTACCACTATTGGAATATTTAGTTAACCTTGGATATTTAGTTAAAGTGGCCTAAATATTGGTAAAATTCCAGAGAAACTGGAATACTGTAAATCATTATCTGCATTATCTGTCTGGGGTTTAATGTGTGATAACTAATTAAATTATCATTCTTAGAACTTAAGTAACTTGTTTGGTTTTCTAAACTGTAAATTTAGAGCTTTTTGGTTCAGTTGCCATAGGCATTCCAATAATTTCACTGGTGATCAGCTTAATTAGAAATGAATAAGAATCTGCATTTAAGGTTTCATAGTTCCATGTTGGTACCAAAGTCACCTGCCCAACATTGTACAGAACTTCGGTAAAGTTTAACTAAGAAACATGACTATATAACCTAGAATGAATTGATGTGATTTTATTATCTCTTGATAAACTATAACATCACGTGATGAATTTGTTCTTATAAATTTCACAAACGTGAGCATCCAACCACCTTTATTTTGCTCTGTAATTCCTTAATTGCTTTCAATTCTATATTGGCTAATAAAATACATAAATATTTATGAACTGATAATTATCCAGTCTGTACTTTGGCTAAGGAGAAAGAGATTACCATGAGAAACCTAATTTCAGAAACTTGTTAATTACAGTTAGTTACAAAACATCTGTTTTTAAAATATATATTGCCTCACATAATTGTATTTCTGTAGTATTTCTATGGATCTATATTGATAACAATAATTATTATTGAGAGATTTAGAATTCAAAAAAGAACTACCGGTAGATAAATTCATGAAGGATAGGTCCATCAACGGCCATTAGCCAGGATGGACAGGGATGCAAAACCATGCTCTGAAGTGTCCCTAGCCTTATTTCACCAGAAGCTGGGAATGGGCAACAGGGGATGGATCACTTGATCATTACCTGTTCTGTTCATTCCCTCTGAAGCCCTTGGCCTTGGCCATTGTCAGAAGACAGGATACTGGGCTAGATTGACCTTTGGTCAGACCCAGTACGGCCGTACTAAAGTTATGTTCTTATTACAGAACACATATTATAAATTTAATTTGGATTAGAACAATATTTCTAGTGCTCAGCATATCACAGTCTTCAGTGTCCAAGAAATATTGGGACTTTCTGTCTCCTCTCTGTCTTGGTGTTTCTTCCCTCTAGTGACACTGAGATCCCAGCCGACGTTGAGCCATGAAGATCCTTTATCTGCTCTTTGCTCTTGTCTTCCTGGTGCTCCAGGGTGCCCCAGGTAAGATGAAAAGGAAGACCAGGGATGAGCTAGAGGGATAGCTGGGAGCACACACTAAGGTTGCCCAATGCTTTCTATTAGAAATAAGTTTTTGACATTTTCCTGATGAGTTCTAGCACCTCTTCAGTTTTCAGACAACATATGAAATTTTAGAGGCATTGTCCTGAAGGCCAGGATGTGTCTTTGCTGCCCCCAGTAAGAATCATTGAGATCTGACTGAATTATAACCAGTCAAAAAAAAAATTCCCTTCAGTGTTTTCCTCAGAGCTTGCTGGGACTTGCTGTAAGCCACCCCATGTTCTAGCTGCATGGCACATACTCTTCCTCTAACAGGCAATCACAGGACTGAACATCCAGATGGGATACAGAAAAAATGAAGTCTGACCAACCTCTTTCAATATACCCTTTGGTTTAAGGGAAGGTTCATAGGGCTGGGAACAGTGAGACAGTTTTTGCCGACACAACCATGTTCCATTTAGGATGCCCAATAACCTCCAGTTTAAATGCTCTAACCTAAATTCCCAGAAGCTGGGAATGAATGACAGGGGATGGATCACTTGATGATTACCTGTTCTGTTCATTCTCTCTGGGGCACCTGACATTGGCCACTGTCGGCAGACAGGATACTGGGCTAGATGGACCATTGGTCAGACCCAGTAGGGCCATTCTTATGTTCTTACGTAAATAGTCTAGAGGGTTTGACTCTGCACATTTGAGCTGCATTTTCAAAATAAGGGTCCTTCAGGTATAAACAAAAACTGGAAATTGGTCATGAAGACACTATTCCCAAGTGAATCTTCAGAATAAAGTTTGGGCAGAGTCTCACAGACATTCAGGCATTCAAACCAGAGGGGCTTTTTCAAGCCCTTCTCTTTCAAAAAGTTGTAGTCATGCAACTCAGCGCTGAGCCAGTTCAACCCTACTTAGCCAAATTACATTGATGGTACTGCCTGGTACATCACTCTCAGAGCCTGACGAAATCAAAACCACAGTAGCGGCCACTAAGGGAAGTTAGTGATGTAGGCAGCCTCTTGCTTTGCATTCCTTAAAGCAGAGGTCTCAAACGCAATTTACCTTAGGGCCAGTGCCAGTCCTCAAATCCTCCCAGCGGGCCAATAATGTCGCTCATGCAGCCCAGAACCTGCCCCCCAAAACTCCACCCCCCACCTGCCTAAGGCTCTGGGAGGGAGTTTGAGTGGGGGAGGGGTGAGAGGTTGGGCTCTGGGAGGGAGTTTGGGTGGGGGAAGGGGTGGGGTTGCGAGCTCTGGGAGGGAGGTTGGGGGGTGTGGGGAGGGGGTGCAGGCTCTGGGAGGGAGTTTGGGTGTATGGAAAAGGGGTGGGGATGCAGGCTCTGGGAGGGAGTTTGGGGGCGGGATGGGGTATAGGGGGAGGGGGTGGGGGTGCAGGCTCTGGGAGGGAGTTTGGGGGCAGGAGCGGGTGGGGGTGCATGGTGCAGGATGTGGGAGGGGATGGGGGTGTGGCGCTTACCTGGGGCACCGCCCCCGCAGCTTCCTATTGGCCGCAGGGGCACTGGGGGCAGGGGCAGCACAGAGGCACAGCCCCTTCCCGCCCCGGGGCCACTCTGGGGGGGCCAGCGGACACATGGCGGAAGCAGGCAGAGGTCGCTCAGCTCCGCTGCGCTGCCAGGGCCGCAGGCCATTGTAAATCACCTGGGGGGGAGCGCTCAGGAGCGGCAGGTGGGGCTAAGGGAGAGACCCGGCCTCAAAACTATTGGAACCCTGCGGGCCACACTGGGGAGGTTCGCGGGCTGCAGATGGCCTGCGGGCCGGGAGTTTGAGACCCCTGCCTTAAAGGGATGGGGCAGTGAACGACAGCTGTGCTCAGAGGTACGGTTCTGAACTCTGCAGCTCGGAAGTCAGTGCCCCTGTTTAATTCACTCACGCCATTGTTTTCTTAGAGGCTGTCACTGCATGTGCAAAGAAATGCAGCTATTTAAATAGCACTGAAGCTGTGATAAACTTTAGCCCTGGAAAATAACTGGGCTGACTTCCCCAAGTCTTAGTGCCTGGGAAATGCCTGTTATCCAAGAATCTCAACTCGTATTTACCCTACTCTGCAGAATGATGATTAAGACTCTTTTTCTTTCTGCAGAATTCTCACAGGCTTGGAGGTCCAGGAAGCGATGTAGCTATGTTTCTGGTATCTGTTTCACTGGACCATGTCCCTACAATTATATATTCGTTGGAATATGCTCTCGAAAGTACAGCTGCTGTAAACTGTAAGTTCAACAAGCCACAAGAGAGACATCGCCGTGTGAACGGAAATATTTCTTCCTCTTTGTCCAATATCCAAGCTGAAGTTTAATGCGCTTGGAGGCTCAGTCCAGAGGCAAGGGACAAAGGATACTTAAGCCACTTTTGTGTTCTCCACATTCTAGGCCACCAATGGCTGCTCCTACTTACAACTGCCTTACCCAGGTTTTCTTAGGGTTAATCCACAGCCTGGAGCAGCTCAGAGTCTGCACAGTTCTCAGCGTTACTGGGTATGTCCCCTTAGACCTGACAGCCTCCAGCAATGTCTCCAGCACCACCCCAGCTCCAATGCTTGCAACAGGGACAGCATAGCCCTCTTATGGCAGCCATGTACTGCTCATGCTTTGGGCGAATTCTCGCCCCAGGCCATTTGGTGCTTTTACAGCCTCCATATGCTGCCAAAGCTTCATATATGGGCAGAGGTTGGGGCCCAAAAACCCCATTGTCTACATTGCTTTTATATTTTAGAATAGAGAAATCAAGCAGTAACAAAAAAAAAAAGTCTGCAGGAAAGAGTACAGGAACTGTGTCTACTCTATCAGTCTGCAGAGGAATGAAGGCAATTAGAAATAAAATAATATCTATAACAAATGAGAAACATGGGAAATAGATAATAATCAATCTAAATTAGAAGTGATGCAGTGCAGCAATATGATAAGGGAAGCTAAGGACATTAGGGAAGAATCCCTGGCTGGCGGGGCTAAGGACAAGAAGGCATTTTTTAAATATATCAAGAAGAAAATAAATCCTTACAATGCTATGGGCCCATTCCTGTATGGTGGTAAAATTGTTAATAATGAGGCAGAAAAAGCATAAGTGTTCAATTAATATTCCTCTTCTGTATTTGGAAAGAAGTAGGTTGATGTACTGATCTTACAGGAGGATGGTGAACTACTATCTAGTCCATTCATAACTGAGGAGGATGTTAAACAACATCTACTAGGTATAGACCATTTTAAATCAGCAGACCTGGATAACTTGTACTGCAGAGTCCTAAAAGAGTTGGCTGATGACATCTCTGTTCCACTGATAATTTTTAATACATTTTGGAATGTTGAGGAAATTTCAGAAGAGTGTGGCTGTTATGCCAACATTCAAAAAGGGTAGTCCAGGTAACTATAGGCCACTTAGCCTGACATCAATCCCTGGCAAAATACTAGAAAAGCTGACTCAATCAATAAAGAATTAAAGATTAGAAATACAGATAATACCATTCAACATGGCTTTTTGGACAATAGGTCATGTTAAATAAACCTTATTTAATTTTTATGACATTACATATTTAATTAATAAAGGTTTCTGTGTAGATGTAATATACTTATATTATTGTAAATAGTTTGACTTAGCACTGCACAAGATTCTGATTAAAAACCTACCACCATACAACCTCAGTAAAGCATTATAATATAATATAATAATATATAATATAGTTGTCAATGGGGAATTATAATTGAATGTGGGTGTCTCCAGTGACTAGATTAAAATGTATAAGTTTATTCACAGGGAAAAAATACCAGGTTCTCAAGGACTCTTTACTTGAACAGAGAAGGCAGAACGAGAACCAGTGGCTGGAAGTTGAAGCCAGGCAATTTAAGTTAGAAATAAGAAGTAGATTTTTAACAGTGAGGGTGATTAACCATTGCAACAAGCTACCAAGGAAATTACATATTCTCCATCTCTTGGTGTCTTCCAATCAAATACAAGTTCTGAAAACTAATCAAATACAAGTTGCCTAGCTCAATACAGAGGTAACTGGGGGAAATTCTATGGCCTGTGTTATACAGGAGGTAAGACTAGTGATCTAATGGTCCCTTCTGGCCTTAAAATCTACAAAATTATGGAGAAAAGCCAAAAATGTTTGAATGTATTGACACCTGAGGGTGGATGTAAATGTGTGTGTGTGTGTAGGGAGGGTAATAAAGTAAATACAGTAAAGTATTTTCAAACTAGTTAACTCAAAAGTGGCAGAACGTGGTAACTGAACGTGTGTCCTAGTCCTCACTAAAGGGTCCATCCAGATGAACCCAGTGTGAAAAATATTTGAGTGGAAACTAACAAATTCATTAAAACATCAGTCGAACAGGTACAGTGCAGCATTTCATTGGGCTTCCTTACAGTATATATGGGTCCAGATGCTGCAAATTCTAACGTGCATGAGGAGCTGCATTGAGAGTATAGTAGCTTGTGTGTGACAGCTTGCAGAATAGGTAGAACACATAAGTGTGAACGGCATTGTAACAGATGGAGGATTGAAGCAGACATCTCCAGAGTGAAGCACATGAGTCTCTACAATTTGAGCTAAAGGGCCAGGCTCTCTAGTGAGGCTATAAAAGAATCCCATTCTCTGTAGCTCAGTGTGACATAGGAGGGTGTGATCCAGGCCAGTGAGGGGTTGTGTCATCTCTGCCCTGCAACCTTGGGAACCTGACTTTACCTTGCCGCAGGAGCTCCCACTTGGGCTGCTCACAAACTGCCTTCCAGCATGCAAGTCACCCCCTGAGTGTCTGTGTGTAACTGCAGCCTGCCAGCCACACTTGAGTCACACTCTGGCTCTGACCAGCCTCGGTTAGATTGCAAGGTCACCCCAACACACTCTCAGTCCCGGATTTCCCCCCAGAAATGTATGTCCTGTACTGTCCATCCCTCTCCTAGACAGACCAAATATATTAAGCGTGTTATTCCTTTAAGGGAATAATATATGCCAGTTCATCACTTTAAATGGAATTACCCAGACACTTTAGCTTAAACATACTGAATTAGATAAAAACAATAAAACAAGTTTATTAACTCTAAAGAGATTTTAAGTGAGTACAAGCAATGAGGCATAAAAGTAAAAAAAATGGTTAAAAGAAAAATAAAGATAAAATACTTTCTAATGCCTAACTTAACAAACTATATTAGACTCAAGCAAAGTTTCTCACCACATGCTTCCACAAGTCTTACTGTCCAAACTCTACAGGTCAGGACCCCTCCCCCAGAGTCCAACAGCTATTTCTTTTGTCTTCTCAGGTGCAAAGAGTGAGATGGACAGGGAGACAGAGGGGTCTCTTGTGGTGTTTGTACCTCCTTTTTATAGTTTCAGTCCCCCACTTGAAAAGCATTTCCAGCTGAGAACCAGGAGACAAAAAGTCTGCGTGGAAGGATGTTCCCTGCTAGGTTTTTTCACCTGTGTATGCTCACATGCAGGTTTCCTTTTGTTTCCTCCCTTCTCCCTTTTATGACTCCATTTACCACTTACATGCAAATCAAGGCAAACATACACTCCTTTGTTCAAGACAGTCCTGTTTGACCAGTTTGGTTCTCTATGAGTTTTGAACATGCAGTTTTAACATCATATAGTGGAAAGTTTATAACTTCACACATAATGCTGCTATACACATTTTACCATGATATCACTGATCAGCAAGTCATGAGTTTTTAATGATACCTCACAAGGCATACCTTGTGCAAAGATTATTGCTATAATGTGTAGGGAGTGCATTCTGTCACATTGAGACACAGAGGGGACATGTAATGCACGCTGACCAGTGGGTGACACAGGCATATCATCAGAAGCGCTGACTCTTCCATATAATTAAAACAGCACCAGTCCACTAAAGATTGAAAGCCATTTAAGATCTCATGAATCCTTCAGTCCTTAAAGCAGCTCAGTACAGACTCTTAGCCCTTTATTGTTCCCCTTTTGAAGACCAAGGGAGGCAATTATGAAAATCTTGGTGACATCAATGTGAACACTATTCAGAAGGGTTTTTTTAATGTTTTTAACATGAAGGCTCCTTTGTAAAGTTAACTTGGCCACATGGCAAATCTGCAGCCTTTCTATTCCTGCTCTGCTTGTTTCAGGCAGTATCTGTCAAAAACGATACAGAATGCCCAGTCATGTCAAATTAATGTTACATCAGGTACAGCTCCCCGAGAAGCAGTTGGGAAGGTGAGAGATTTTCCCACCTATTAAAGCACCAGAGACGCAGGTTGAGGACAGGCCGTGTGAAACTGGGAGCCCCTTGGACCTGTAGGAACTAGGCTTGAGGTGACCAGAGTAAGCAGCTGCAGGGTGACGCTCTTGGCTGATTCACTGAGCATGCCCAGAGATCTGTGCCATCACCAGGCCAGGCTGCTAGCATGGAACTCCCACCAGAACAGAGCTAACCATAGATAGTATTGGAATTTCCTTTCGTTCATTAAGAGCAAGTTATTTATCAACTAAGTAATTATCTGTCATTTTAGCTTCAGCTGTGCCCAAGGTGTGTTTGATAGAACTGTATCTGGATGTGAGTCGTGCTTTTCTGCAGTATAGTCCATAGAATCATAGAATATAAGGGTTGGAAGGGACCCCAGAAGGTCATCTAGTCCAACCCCCTGCTCGAAGCAGGACCAATTCCCAGTTAAATCATCCCAGCCAGGGCTTTGCAGTTTTTACAGGCAGCCAGTTCACCTGTTTAGATCCATACAACTATCCTCCTTAAAACTCTGTAACAGAATATCGCAGTAGGGGAAATAATTTCCCTTTGATGGAGTTAACCAGGAACCTCTTCACTCACCACAGAGTGACTGGGCAATTCCTCCTGTGCTTTTTGATTTGAAATCAAACATCACATTATTCCTGTTCTATGGGAAAATATCAAAAAATCTGATTCTCTTTTCTTTGTACAGGAGATATTTTGAGTGATTGTCTAGGCAGGATCTCTGGGAATCTGAGAGACAGCCACTTGCTTCTAAAATCATCAGATCCTGCTTGAATGGTACCCCGGAGTGCGGGTTATAAAAAACCTTGTGAGCTGGAGTAATTCGAGAAGGAAGCTCCTGTATCACCCATATAAGATTTGTTACTCTCCTTTTAATAAAAGCAAGTTAATTTGAGCTAATCTTGGTGTGTATGTTTGTGTTGGTGGGAGGCAAGGGGACTGTTTCTATCACTCTTCTCCTTTAGAAATTCAATTAGTTTATTTTTTAAAATCAAAAAGAAAATACCCTAAAAATGTCCCTATCACATGTTATTTCCACACCTGGGTAATTGTAGACCATGGTCCACAGATCTCTGTCGGTTCCAATGAGCTCCTATAGGTGGATCTTTATTTCTTATAGTTGTTACAAATCCCTTCAGTTTGTGGTGTCAGAGGAGCTGGGTTCAGTCACAGATTGGCTGTCCAATATGTAACACACTCCATGGATCTCCATGGCACCTAGACCTCCTCCCTCTGCTCCAAAACTCATCATCCACATTGAGAACAGAGGAAATTAGGCGAATCTGCATTAAGTTCAGAGGCCTGATTCTCCTTCCTTTAGGCTGACCAGCCTAAAACAGGAGTAACTCTACAGAATCCATTGTAGTTACGCTGGTTTAAAACTTGTGTATGTGAGATCAGAATCAAGCATACAATTGTCCATAAAGAGACAAGAACAATTTTACAAAAGAAAAAGGTTTTCAGGTGTTTCAATCTGTCACATGATCTCCCAGCAGACATATCTGATCCCACTCTGAAACTTACCTCTGCTATTGGACTGTGCATCAGAAATTTCAGGCAGATTCTTTTTTAACCCTTTCGATGTGGTGGAACTACATGCAAAAATTTAGCACAGCCTTAATTAGAAACACGCTGCCATCTTTCCATGATTGTTTTCATTGCACTGTCACTAAAGTCCAAATTTCCTTCTTTGACAAGGTAACTGGCCTAGTGGATGGGGGGGAGCAGAAGATGTAATAAATCTTGATTTTAGTAACTTTTTTGACACAGTCCCAAATGACTCTCATAACCAAACTAGGGAACTGTGGTGTAAATGAAATTACTACAAGGTGGGTACATAACTGGTTGAAAACTGTACTCAAAGAGCAATCATCAGTGGTTTGCTGTCAAACTGGGAGGACGTATCTTGTGGGGTCCCACAGGCCTCTGTTCTGGGTCTGGTACTATTCAACATTTTTGTTAATGACTTGGAAAATGAGTGGAGAGTATGCTTATAAAATTTGCAGATGGCACCAATCTGGCAGCGATTGCAAACACTTTGGAAGGACGGGATTAGAATTTAAAGCAATCTTGATACATTGGAGAATTGGTCTGAAATCCACAAGATGAAATTCAGTAAAGTCAAGTGCAAAGGGCTTCACTTTGGAAGGAAAAATCAAATGCACAAGTACTAAATGGGAACTGGCTAGGTGTAGTACTACTGAAAAGGAACTAAGAATTATAGCAGATCACAAACTGAACATAAGTCAACAATGTGATGCAGTTGCAAAAAAAGGCTAATACCTTCTAGGAGATATTAACAGGAGTGTTGTATGTAAGACATGGGATGTAATTGTTCCACTCTACTTCATGCTGGTGAGGTCTTAACTGGAGCACTGTGTCCAATTCTGGACAGCACACTGTAGGAAATACATGGACAAGTTGGCAAGAGTCCAGAGAAGAGCAACAAAAATGATAAAAGGTTTAGAAAATGTGATCTATGGGGAAAAGTTGAAAAAAACTGGGCACATTTAGTCTTTCAAACAGAAGACTGAGGGGTGGACCGGATAGTCTTCAAATATGATATGGACTGTGATCTATTTTTATCTCCACATCCATTGAAGATAGGACAAGAAGTAATGGGCTTAATCTGCAGCAAGGAAGATTTAGGTTAGATATTAGGAAAAGCTTTCTAATCATAGTGATAGCTAAGCTCTGGAATAGGTTTCCAAAGGAGGTTGTGGAATACCCACCCCTGGAGGTTTTTAAGAACAGGTTGGACTAACACCTGTCAGGGATGGTCTAGGTTTACTTGATCCTGCCTCAGCACCAGGGGCTGGACTTGATGACGTCTCAAGATCCCTTCCAGCCCTAAATTTCTATGATTCTATTATTCTGTGTTGTTGGGGGTGGGGACAGGACCAAGTGTGGGGAAGCGACAAGACCCAGAGATGTGGTTAGCAGGAGTTTGTGATTAGCTTAGCTAGTAGCTGTCACTGTTACTCAACTGAGCTGTGTGACACACAAAAGCTGCATGTTTTAGAAGCTTAGGCCATCACAGAACAGAAATAAGGATGACTTTTTCCCAAATATAAAAGTATTTTCAATCCAGTCAAAACTGGCAGCACATTGAAAGTTGATGCATGTCCTCATCCACAAGAAAGGGTCCATTGAGAATGACCTGGTAGGAATAACTTTTGAGTGAAAACTGAAATTATGAACGTGGGAAAACTGCAGATACAACAGGTACAAGGCAGCATTTCATAGAAAGCTCTTACAGGACATCTGGGCCCAGATCCTGCAAACACTCATGTGCGGAGCCTCATTGAGCATGACAGAGCTCACGTATGTGTTCCTAGAACTGAGACCAGGCCAAGCATGCAGGTGTTGCAGCTGCTTGCTTGGCCAACACATTGAGCATTGAACCCAGGCCCTCCAGAGCTAAATGCATGAGTCTCTGCAGCTTGAAAGAGGCTCTGTAGGCAGGCCCTGTAACATACTCACATCTTCTGTAGCTGGAGCACAAAGGGGGATGTGTAATACACACCAGCCAGTAGGTGACTCATGCATGTTATCAGAAGTGGTCACTTCAATACAATTAAAAACCCACCAGCCCACTGTAGGGATTTAAAGGAGTTGAAAACCCTGTGGTACCTTCAGTCCTTATAGCAGCTTGGTATAGACTTTTAGGCAGGGCTTAAATTCTCATAGAGTATTTCCCAGAGCCCCCGCATGCCCCACCCCCAACATGCTATGAAAACTTCAAGGGGGTTGAAAATATTTATCGGACCTCTGCTCCAGACAGCGCCAGCTGAATTTAAGCCCTGCTTTTGAGGCCAGATTTTTAAAAGTATTTAGGCACCTACAGATGCAGATAGGCACAGCAAAGGTATTTTTGTGCCTAACTCCCATTGACTTCAGCTCCGCTGTGCCTAACTCCATTGACTGCAGACCCTCAAAGTTATTTAGGTGCCCACTTCCCAGTGATTTCAATGGAAGTTGGGTGCCTGAATCCCTTTGAAGATCTGGGTCTTAGTGGTTTTTACAGAAGTGCCTATGCAGGAGTCAGGCACCTAACCTGCTTAGATGCTTTTGAAAATCACACTAGGCACATATCGGCATCTACCTGCAAACCTTTGAAAATCTGGCCTTTATCCTCTTATTTCCCCCCTTTTCAAAATCCAGGCCATTAATTGAAAAATTCTTGGTGATGTCATTAACATTGCTCAGCTTTTTTTTTTTTTTTAATCTTTTAAGTCTGAAGTTTTCTACAGTAAAGTTAACTCAGTCACACTGCAAATCTGCAGCCCTTTCTATCCCTGTTCTTCTTGTTACCGGCTGGGTATACCATAAAATACACAGGGGACCCCGCTTAGTCATATTAACGTTGCAGTGGCCATGCTACCAGCTGTAGGGCTACTCTCCTGGCTGGTTCACTGAGCCTGCACAGAGATCCCTGCTTTCACCAGGGGCTGCTAGCATGGAACTGCCACAAGAATAGGGTTGAGCTTTAGGCTTATGTGATCTGGGAGGCTGTGTCACCCTGCCTCAAAACATCACCCTGGAATTCTCATATTCACCACTGTCATATAATCATAGAATCATAGAATATCAGGGTTGGAAGGGACCTCAGGAGGTCATCTAGTCCAACCCCCTGCTCAAAAAAATCAAATATAATTCTGATATGTTTTATACAAAGTCTGCCTTGTGATGTATCAGTTTAAAACTCTTGATCTGTTGAACATGAATATCCTGTTAGATTGTATGTGTTATCATTGTGTGGGAAGTTATGCTATGAGTGTGTTACTGAAATATGGTGTGAGATTGGGAATACCCACAACCAGCCTGCCAGGTACAACAATGGAGTTGCCAGATGTGCTGGTGGCCCGTTAAAAGGAATCCACATGCCCAAGGACTATCCCAAGATCTGTATACAATGGAGACTTCTCAGAGGGAACATGTAGGCAATGGAACCTGCTTGACTCACATCATAGCAATGGATCTTTTCAGGAAGCTGGAAGAAACTATAAAAGAGGGAAAGTGACATCATCACTTGGCCTCTCTCCCCCCACAATTCAACACCTGGAAACACACCTGGAGGCCAAAGACTGAACTGGGGAGGGTGGTCCCAGGCTGATGGAGAGTTCCAGCCTGTGTTTTAAAGATCTTAACCTGCTTGTTCTATTTATCAGGGTGAGACACTGCTTGATTCAAATCCTGTTTAGTCTATAGAACTTAGACTGCAAATTTATTTTATTTCTTAGGTAACCAACTTTGATTTCTATGCTCACTACTTATAATCACTTAAAATCTATCTTTCTGTAGTTAATAAATCTGTTTTATATTTTACCTAAAACAGTGTTTTTTGGTTGAAGTGCTTGGGAAATCTACTCAGGTCACAAAGGCTGGTGCACGTCCACATTCCTTTGTAGAAGTGGCAAATTTAATGAATTTACACAGGCCAGGCTTCTGACTAGTTCAAGATGGTATAGTTCTGGGGTACAAGGCTGGGGAACTGGGGGAATTGGCTGGAGTCTCTCTATTGTTGGTTCATGAGTTGCTGGGAGAAGCATTCATGTCACTCAGCTGGGTCTGTCCCTGCCTGTGGATGTCTGTGTAACTACAATACCTGACCAAGGTTTATGGATCAGCCATAGCATCACAGTGTGAGAGGGAGCCCAGACTGGTGAGACAGAGGGCTCAGTGGTCCCACAGTTCAGGCTGCACTCTGGGAAAACCCATCACAGAGGCAGACCTGGAATTTTCATGCATTCTTTAAGAATAGAATCATAGAATATCAGGGTTGGAAGGGACCTCAGGAGGTCATCTAGTCCAACCCCCTGCTCAAAGCAGGATCAATCCCCAATTAAATCATCCCAGCCAGGGCTTTGTCAAGCCTGACCTTAAAAACTTCTAAGAAAGGAGATTCTACCACCTCCCTAGGTAACGCATTCCAGTGTTTCACCACCCTCCTAGTGAAAAAGTTTTTCCTAATATCCAACCTAAATCTCTCCCACTGCAACTTGAGACCATTACTCCTTGTCCTGTCCTCTTCTACCACTGAGAATAGTCTAGAACCATCCTCTCTGGAACCAACTCTCAGGTAGTTGAAAGCAGCTATCAAATCCCCCCTCATTCTTCTCTTCTGCAGACTAAACAATCCCAGTTCCCTCAGCCTCTCCTCATAAGTCATGTGTTCCAGGCCCCTAATCATTTTTGTTGCCCTTCGCTGGACTCTCTCCAATTTATCCACATCCTTCTTGTAGTGTGGGTCCCAAAACTGGACACAGTACTCCAGATGAGGCCTCACCAATGTCGAATAGAGGGGGACGATCACGTCCCTCAATCTGCTCGCTATGCCCCTACTTATACATTCCAAAATGCCATTGGCCTTCTTGGCAACAAGGGCACACTGCTGACTCATATCCAGCTTCTCGTCCACTGTCACCCCTAGGTCCTTTTCCGCAGAACTGCTGCCTTGCCATTCGGTCCCTAGTCTGTAGTTGTGCAAATTATTCATTATTAAATGATTCAAATTAAATGATTCAAATTAAATTATTCATATCCTAAATATCTGTTGTAGCACCATCTATCAACAAAAGTGTGTTTGATAGAACAAATGTCCATGCATGTGAGTCTCATTGTTCTGCAGTATATATGTATGGTTTCTTTTTTCTATATGTAATCGAAGTAGCCAAACATCTTCAAATTTTGCAATATCAGCTAAACTTTTCACTGGAGTTATTAATTTAAACAGAAAAAAACAGGACTAAATTTTGCTAATTTTTTTATGAAAAGATTGTATTGTATTTTTAACCAGCTCTAATGCTTAATTAGTTGTGGAGTTATTTTTGTATCACGTCACAGATGGATTTTTGTTGTTGTTGTGATCTTCACTTTGACTTTGCAGAACATTAGTAGGAAGGACATTTTAAAACAAAATTCATGCTTGTTGTTTACTACTTCTCATAACACAAGAACTAGGGGTCACCAAATGAAATGAATAGGCAGCAGGTTTAAAACAAATAAAAGGAAGTATTTCTTCACACAACGCACAGTCAACCTGTGGAAGTCTTTGCCAGAGGATGTTGTGAAGGCTAAGACCATAATAGGGTTCAAAAAAGAACTAGATAAGTTCATGGAGGATAGGTCCATCAATGGCTATTAGCCAGGATGGGTAGGGATGGTGTTTCTAGCCTCTGTTTGTCAGAAGCTGGGAATGGGCGACAGGGATGGATCACTTGATGATGACCTGTTCTGTTCATTCCCTCTGGGGCACCTGGCACCGGCCACTGTTGGAAGACACGATACTGGGCTAGATGGACCCTTGGTCAGACCCAGTATGGCCGTTCTTATGTTCTTATGTTTCCTTACTAAAGAGTTTGAGACAGGTGAGGGGAGAGCCATGTTCAGAAGGCTGGTATGCCAGGTAGGCAGCCCCATCACCAGTTTAAACACAAATGACCATTAAAACACTGTAGCAGAATGTTGCATTAGGGAAAATCAATGTTAACCAGAAATATTTGCACTGACGGGGCAATTTTTCCAGTGCCTTTTGGTCTGAAATCAAATGTCAAAATTTCCCTTTTCTTTTTTATGGGTATAAACAAAATATCTGAGAGTCTCTCTTCTTTGTGCACGGCATGGTATGTCCAACAGCGCCTCTCACTGTCCAGGCGGGATCTCTGGGAATCTGGGAGATGTCCCTTTGCTTCTAAAATCACTGGGTCCTGCTTCCGTGGAAGCCATATCCCACCCTAAAGATTTTCAGAAACCTCTGCCCTAGCTCTGCACATTAGAAACTTCAGGCAGCTTGATTTCTTTTTGTCCCATTTAAGTAAAGGGATGGAGGTGGGGGAGATTAGAAATCTTACCTCAAACTTAACTAGGCAGAGGCTGTGTCTTGCCATGATTGTCTTCATTACACTGTCACAAAGTCCAACAAGCTGTGCTGTGCTGTTTCCGACTCCCAGGCTGACATTCCCAGGGGAAGAGCCCCTTTGGTCTAGTGGTGGGCACACAGGATTGAGAGATGGGGTCCAGTGAAAGGAACCTTTGAAACAGAGGTAAATCTCTCCCACCCAATCCCTAATGAGGAGACATTAATCTCTCCCTTTCTCAGAAGTACAGAGCTTCTCAGCCCCCAGATCCTACCAGGGATACATGATTAAGGCTAAGATTTTGTCACAGATTTTTTTAGTAAACGTCACGGACAGGTCACAGGCAAAGAAGAAAAATTAATGGAACAGAGGTCCCAGTAGATGAAGTGACTTGCCATTTACTCTAGAGCCGAGCACTCGGTCCCCAAACCACACAGCCTGCCTGGATATGCAAGAGGAAACTCTAATGGACTAGTCCAGTGGTTCCCAAACTTGTTCCGCCGCTTGTGCAGGGAAAGCCCCAGCCAGGCCGGGCCGGTTTGTTTACCTGCCGCGTCCGCAGGTTCGGCCGATCACGGCTCCCAGTGGCCACGGTTCCCTGCTCCAGGCCAATGGGAGCTGCTGGAAGCGGCAGCCAGTACATCCCTCGGCCCATGCCAGTTCCAGCAGCTACCATTGGCCCGGAGCAGCGAACCGCAGCTACTGAGAGCCGCGATGGGCTGAACCTGCGGACGCAGCAGGTAAACAAACCGGCCCGGCCCGGCAGAGGCTTTCCCTGCACAAGCGGTGGACCAAGTTTGGGAACCACTGATCTAGTCTTATTACATTTAGTTGTGCTGGTGATGGAGTGGGTGTGAGGGCTACAATGCCACATCCACTCTCCAAGTTGTTATTCTGATTCACCTTGAGCTTGGGATGCATCACTTGAAGACTCAGTCAATTATCTCTCAAGGTCAGTGAGGGATTATTGCTCAAGCAGTTCTTTTAGGTGTGAATGCTTGGTTGCAGCCATGGGTATGTCAGACAATGATGGCTGCTAATATTGGTACGGCGGCAGGCTCATGTGGGAGAGCCAGCTGCACCCATATGATCTCTTGCTGTGGGGCATTCAGCAGGGCAAGAGCCTGTTGGAGCCCAAGACATCATTTCCTAGCCACTTAGACCATTTTTTTCAAAAGCCTTGGTGAGCACATTTGGAGTTCAATGGGGGGTGTGGGGTGAGGAGGAGATGGCACGGGATTTTTAAAGCTGGTGTCCATAGATTTCATAGATTCATAGATTTTAAGGTCAGAAGGAACCAATAGATCATCTAGTTTGACCTCCTTGATATCATGGGCCAGAGAATTTCCCCTATGTTACCTCCTCGGTCATGCCCAAATTGTCTGAGAGCCCAGTGACTTGAGCTGTACAAGGGGGCATGGTAGAAGGGATGCTGGGCATCCCAGGAGCACTTCCAGAGGAACCAGGTATGTACCAGGCACTCAGAAATTACTTGTGTCAGAAGTTAGCTGTGAGTCAGCCAGCAAGTGCAGTTAAGGGTTAGGAGCTCAATAACTGCTTCTTGGAGCAGATAGTCCTGGGAAGCGGCAATTCTTGATTTAGTCCTAAGTGGAGCACAGGATCTGATCCAAGGAGTGAATATAGCTGAACCATTCAGTAATACTGACCATAATATAATTACATTTAACATCCTTGTGGGGGGGGGGGAGAGAAATACCAAAGAAGCCCACCACAGCAGCATTTAACTTCAGAAAGGGGAACTAGACAAACATGAGGAAGCTAGTTAAACAAAAATTAAAAGGAACAGTCACAAGAGTGAAATGCCTGCAAACTGCATGAAAACGTTTTTAAAACACCATAATAAAGGCTCAAATTAAATGTACCTCCCAAATTAAAAAGAATAGTAAGAGGACCAAAAAAATGCCACCATGGCTGAACAACAGAGTAAAAGACATGGTTAGAGACAAAAAAGCATCCTTTAAAATTGGAAGTCAAATCCTAGTGAGGAAAACAGAAAGGAGCGTAAACTTTGACAAGTCAAGTATATTTAAGCAGACCTAATTAGACCAAAAAGAATTTAAAGAGCAACTAGTAAAAGATACAAAAACTATCAGCAAAAAAAGTTTAAGAACATCAGAAGCAGGGAGCCTGCCAAACAATCAGTGGGGCCACTGGATGATTGAGGTGCTAAAGGAGCACTCAAGGAAGATTATTTGCATTGGTCTTCACTGCAGAGGATGTGAGGGAGATTTCCACATTCCATTTTTTTTTAGATGACAAATCTAAGGAATTGTCCCAGACTGAGGTGTCAATAGAAGAGGTTTTGGAACAAATTAATAAATTAAACAGTAATAAGTCACCAGGACTAGGTGGTGTTCACCCAAGAGTTCTGAAGAAACTCAAATATAAAATTGCAGAACTACTAACTGTGTGTTATGTAACCTATCACTTAAATCAGCTTCTGTACCAGGTGACTGGAGGAGAGCTAATGTGATGTTAATATTTTTAAAAGGCTCCAGAGGCAATTCTGGCAATTACAGGCCAGTAAACTTAACTTCAGTACTAGGCAAATTGGTTGAAACTATATAATTATTAGACATGTAAATGAACACAATTTGTTGAGGAAGAGTCAATACAGCTTTTGTAAAGGGAAATCATGCCTCACCAAACTATTAGAATTCTTTGAGGGGGGTCAACAAACATATGGACAAGAGTGATCCAATAAATATAGTGTACTTGGACTTTCAGAAAGCCTTTGACAAGGTTCCTTACCAAAGCCTCTTAAGCAAGGTAAGTAGTCATGGCTAAGAGGGAAGGTTCTCTCATGGAAAAGTAACTGGTTAAAAGACAGGAAACAAAGGGTAGGAATACATGGTCAGTTTTCAGAATGGAGAGAAGTAAATAGCGGTGTCCCCCAGGGATCTGTACTGGGACCAGTGCTGTTCAACATATTCATACATGATCTGGAAAAAGGAGTAAACATTAGTGAGGTAGCCACGTTTGCAAACAATTCAAAATTACTAAAAATAGTTAAGTCCAAAGCAGTGTGTGAAGAGCTACAAAGGGATTTCACAAAACTGGGTGACTGAGCAACAAAATGGCAGATAAAATTCAATGTTGATAAATGCAAAGTAATGCATACTGGAAAACAGAATCCCAACTATACATATAAAATGATGGGGTCTAAATTAGCTGTTACCAATCAAGAAAGAGATCTTGGAGTCATTGTGGATAGTTCTTCGAAAACATCCACTCAATGTGCAGCAGCAGTCAAAGAAGCTAATAGAATGTTAGGAACCATTGGGAAGGGATAAATACTAAGACAAAAAATATCCTAATGCCACCTATATAAATCCATGGTACAAGCACACCTTGCAGTTCTGGTTGCCCCATCTGAAAAAAAGCTATATTAGAGAATTGGAAAAGATACAGAGAAGGGCAAGAAAAATGATTCAGGGTATGGAACAACTTCTGTCATAAATATAAAGGGAAGGGTAATCATCTTTAAAATCCCTCCTGGCCAGAGGAAAAATCGTTTCACCTGTAAAGGGTTAAGAAGCTAAAGGTAACCTCGCTGGCACCTGACCAAAATGACCAATGAGGAGACAAGATACTTTCAAAAGCTGGGAGGAGGGAGAAAAACAAAGGGTCTGTGTCTGTCTTTATGATGCTTTGGCCGGGGACAGAACAGGAATGGAGTCTTAGAACTTAGTAACTAATCTAGCTAGGTATGTGTTAAATTATGATTTCTTTAAATGGCTGAGAAAATAGCTGTGCTGAATAGAATGAATATTCCTGTGTGTCTTTTTTGTAACTTAAGGTTTTGCCTAGAGGGATTCTCTATGTTTTGAATCTAATTACCCTGTAAGGTATTTACCATCCTGATTTTACAGAAGTGATTTTTTTTTACTTCTATTAAAAGTCTTCTTGTAAGAAAACTGAATGCTTTCTCATTGTTCTAAGATCCAAGGGTTTGGGTCTGTGGTCACCTATGCAAATTGGTGAGGATTTTTACCAAACCTTCCCCAGGAAGTGGGGTGCAAGGGTTGGGAGGATTTTGGGGGGAAAGACGTTTCCAAACAACGTTTTCTCAGGAACCCAGATAAAGTTTAATGGTGTCAGTGGAAGTCCAAGGGCAAAGGGTAAAATAGTTTGTACCTTGGGGAAGTTTTAACCTAAGCTGGTAAAAGTAAGCTTAGGGAGGTTTTCATGAAGGTCTCCACATCTGTACCCTAGAGTTCAGAGTGGGGAAGGAACCGTGACAACTTCCATATGAGAAGAGATTAAAAAGACCGGGACTTTTCAGCTTGGAAAAGAGATGACTAAGGGAGGGACGTGATAGAAGTCTATAAAATCATGACTAGTGTGGAGAAAGTGAACAAGGAAGTGTTATTTACTCCTTCACATAACACAAGAACTAGGGGTCACCCAATGAAATTATTAGGCAGCAGGTTTCAAACAAATATAAGGAAGTAGTTCTTCACACAATGCACAGTCAACCTGTGTAACTCCTTGTCAGGGGATGTTGTGAAGGGCAAAACTATAACTGGATTATAAGAAGAATTGGATAAGTTCATGGAGGATAGATCCATCAATGGCTATTAGCCATGATGGTCAGGGATGCTACCCAATGCTCTCGGTATCCCTAGGCCTCTTACTGTCAGTTGCTGGTACTGGACAATAGAGAGTGGATCACTTGATGATTGCCCTATTCTGTTCATTACCTTTGACATTGGCCACAGTTTGAAGACAGGATACTGGGCTACATGGACCATTGGTCTGACCCAATATGGCCGTTCTTCGGTTATGTTCTTATGGCTCTGAACCTTGAAGATCCCTGTACCCAGATGGAGGCAATCCCCAAGGTCAAATAGACCAGAAACACCTCCCTGTGCCAGCTGGTGTGCAGGGCTGAAGAGGGAACTACCGAAGGCAAAAGCATCCACACCCAGAATGCCAGTGTGGGATTGTTTTCTATTGTACGTGTATCCATGTTCAATCTAATCTAAGCCTAGAGCAATACAGACTCCATTACCCCAGGAGTGGATTCCACAGCTGGAGCGATCTCACTGGCGGTACATTGTACCTGATATTCAGTTTAAATTTTTCCTTTCTTAATTTCAACCCATTCCTCCTAATTAGACCCTATTGCAAGTAATTCCTCTTCTCTCCTCTTCAGGATCATTTTGGTGCATGCCCCATCTGAATAGCTGTAGACTGTTATCATTCTTCCTGACTCCTTGTTCTATTGGGAGCTTCTTAGGAGCTGTAGTGGTCTCCAAGTCTCAGATCCTCAAAGGTATGTAGGCTCCTAACTTCCACTGATTTCAGCCCAGCCCTCATTCCCCAACAAGTCTGAGTCATTTCTCCCTGCCCCACCCCAAGCAAAAAACACAATGCTGACCCAAGTCTTCTTAGGGATGTCCCTGGGTCTTTTACCCCTTCTGATATCTTCAGATAAAAGCTCATTTGTATCCAATTAGGCCAGAGAAAGAGAGAAAGAGAAAGTGCTATGGAAGAAAGAAAGAAAGAAAGAAAGAAAGAAAGAAAGAAAGAAAGAAAGAAAGAAAGAAAGAAAGAAAGAAAGAACCAGTAGAATATATCACAGGTGCCAATAAAAAAGTTAAAACACGTTACTGTGTGTGTTTTTATGAACATATATTTAATTCAAATGTTTTATAAGGAGTTGGGAGAAAAACTCTCTTTGTTACATTTCAACACCTTGCTCTCATCTTCTTGTTAATAATGAAAAGCTAAGGAAGCTCCCATCTATTTCTCTGACCTCCAGCAATAATAGGGAAGATCAAACTTGACTTTCCTGATACTTCTAATGCTAAAAAACCAAGCCAGGGGGAAAACATATTGAAATCACACCATGGCCACACACAGAAAACATAACAACAAAGCCTACACCCTTCAGACTTTATGTATACCTTTTGAGGAAGTACAATGGCCCCAACCCCAATATCACTGTTACTTTCTCCTTGGCGGGTCATTTTTAATAAATAATCCAGTGCTGAAATGTCCAGTGTGCAACAGAGTATTAGCAAATCCCTGATCTCATATCTCACTTCAAAAATTCCATTTCCATCTTTTCCTACTTCTGGATGGGGGTGAAGTTAAGGACCAGCCTCCTGCTCCCCAGAATATACCGGTAGCTTAAATTTGTGGAAGGGGGAGCTGTCCAGCTATCCAAAATAGCGGGGGAGGAAGGAGGGGCTCAGACTGCCACTTTCTGAGAAAACATGAGGGTGAATAGACCAAGCTATTATCTCCTGGAGATGCTGGATGGGGACAGCAGAAGGGGCTGGGCCTCCTTTCAAGGGAGAAGATAAGGGTGAGACATGGGTCTTTTGGGGAGGGGGCAGGGACATGGGGACTATTCAGGCTTCCCCCATCTCCTCAGGATGGACCAGTGTTTGGCGGAGGTGTGGGGAAAAGGGCAGACATGGAGATTAACAGAAACATTCTCAAATGTCAGCAGAGGGTTGGTCCAGCTGGCAGTGGCATCTAAAAGAAGACCGGGATGGGTGTAAGGGGAGCATTTCTTATTTTGTCTGACCCAGTTCCCCCACCCCTTGCTGAAACAAACGGGCCTTCTCCAGGGCAAGGCTTGTGCATCAGTGCTGAAACCAAGTATAGGTCAAGGGCCAAGCCCTGCACCCAGTGGAGAGGGCATTCTGCTGCTACCATCCTCCCTGTCCCCGATGCTCTGGGGGAGCAGCTGCCAAACACCTGCCTGAGGCGGTGCCCTCCCTCCCCACCAGACGCAGTCACATGCTGCAGCCAGAGCCTGGGCCGCTGCCAGGAGCTCCAGGCCCTTTTAAATTGCCAGGCCCCAGGAAGCTGCCCCTTTTGCGCCCCCCCCCCCCTTAAGCGGCCCTGCTGGTACTGTCAGCTGTGTACCGGCTCTTACTGGTATGCCGGACCAGGCCAGACCAGTTTACTTTCACCTCTGGCTGTAGTGTATACACGTCCTCCCTTGGTGGAAGAGGTATTTCCATCATTGTAGGTAATCCGTGTCTCCAAGAGGCAGTAGCTAGGTCAACAGAAGAATTCTTCTATCCACCTAGCTATATCTGCAGTGGGAATTAGGTTGACCTAACTATGTCTAAGTCTTTAAACCATGATTTGAGGACTTCAATAGCTCAGACATAGGTGAGAGGTTTATTGCAGGAGTGGGTAGGTGAGATTCGGTGGCCTGCATTGTCCAGGAGGTCAGACTAGATGATCATAATGGTCCCTTCTGACCTTAATATCTATGAATCTATGTTGCACAGGATGTGGAATTAGTCACAGCCCTGTTTTGTATAGCTAGGTCCATCTAATTTCTAAGTGTAGACCAGGCCTGGGAGGGACCCTGAAGCCTTGTCGGGGGTTAAATGTTGCTGGCTCTGAGCCCTGGTGTTAGGAGATGTGAATTGTCACCAGACTTGGACATTGCAGGCCTCTCACTAGTGTCTGAATTTGATGACTCTGGTTGGAACAGGGTGGGATTTTCTGGTATCGATCCTAAAAAACCCCAAAAAGCCTAGTGGCCAAAGACTAGATTTGAAGGGGTAATCCCCCTCCTCCCACCCCACTGCACTACACTGATTGACTCCAGTGGGGGACACCTCACACTTTCACCCATGACATCGAAAAGGAAACCTCTTTTACCTACTACACTCCCAGCACCTACAACCCCTGGCTGGGGAAAGGGGTTCCTCACCTTAATATTCACAGAGATAAGGACTGGCTTGGTGATGGCATCGAGACGATTCAGCTCTAGCAAAAGTGGGTGCAGCTCCGACTGGCTTAACACCTACAAAAACATACCTGTGAACAAACTACGGATTCCCCCCTCCCTACACCCACTCTCACAGATATACGTATACATGCTGTACACACACTTGGCCTTGGGATTTGCAGGCTTTCAGCCTGACAGAAAGGGAGGGCAAGACAAGAGGTGCCATCCCTCCCACCCTCATCATCAGACAAGGAACCAGAACCGGCCTAGGAATTGTGGTGCTTCCCTGGGGCCATGGTGCTGCTTGCTTTGCTTGTTTTCCGTGCCGGCCCCACAAACATCTCCATGCCCACGCACACTTACATAAGCAAGGTTCACAATCTTATTAAATAAACGCTATTTTTTTTTAAAAATGCCTTAATTAGGAGAGAATAATAAATATCTACCATGCTATGATGTTCCCCATTCTGGTTTCCTGCAGATCAACAGATTCTTTACAGGCAAGGTCTACAGCACTTTGCTTTTCCATTGTAGCAGGTTCCATTGGCTTTCGTAAAGAAAGGACATATCACAAATGAACATTTGCCCTGAGTTTTCCGATATATGACAGTATCTGACAAGATGTGTTCTAAAAAAAGGAAAGTGTATTTAAGGTTCTTTGTGTATATTCATACATGCAGGGAAAACACAGTCGTTGAACTGGTCAACAAACACAACACCATTTAACCAGTCAGGTGAGCACACACATATGCCTAGCAAATTGTATCCCCAGGAGTTTATTTTACGTGCTGTGAAATTTTACTGCAGAGTTTTAAAGGGGCACCATCCATTTAAAAAATCACACTAATTTTTTATTTTGCCTTCTTCTGCTATATATAGCACCTAAGATGACTATATCTGAAATAGATTAAAATAGGAAAATATTTTTTCCAGTTTATTTCTTGGAATATTTGATGGCACTTTGTGTATTGTCAGCATCATGATTCCTTCTGGGTTGCCAAGCAACAGAAGAGAGGAAAATGTCATTGTAAAACCACAAAAGTTGCTCGAGTGGGCCCAGGGCAGGGATAACCCTTGAAACTATTTGAAACTTGTTATTTTAAACTGACTAGATTTCAAATTGGTGGCTCCCCTTTAACATTAAAGGGACAATTATAATTATGTGCATGGCAAATGCAACCTCCATGATCAGTGGAGACAAAAGATATTTAAATAGGTGTGTGAGCTATCGTACCTCTGCAGTGCACCTCTAAATATACTTTTCCCCCATTCACTGTCTCTCATGTCAGGATTCCCACATCCACAGCTAAATTCCATGTGGGTTTTTACTCATAATAAATACAACCAAAACAATCATTCCAAGTTCATCCTGCTGACAAAGGAGTCTTCTCTGGCTTCTCCAGACTGAAGGGCTGAGCAGGTTCCTTTAAGCAGCTGTTAAGTGATTAGGACCAACTCCTTCAAACATGGATGCCTCCAGTGAGTCACCTGTATTGGTGAGCAGGCACCTAAATAAAAGTGGTGCTGAGTACCCATAATTCCCTTCTATGCCAAGGGGAGCCAGGGGGACACTACACCTCTGAAAATCAGATACCTTTCATTTACGTGGCTGAGTATGGATTGAGGTGCTTAACTGGAGGCACCCAATTCTGAACACATGGTGTCCTGAGCATCATGTCAGGACTTAGTTCCTCATTTTACACTGCTGTTCACTCTTGTTTACTCTTTGCCAAGTGTGAAATCATGAACTGGGTGCTCTGTAAAGGCTGAAGAAAACAGAAGGTAAATAAAAAGACACCCCAAAATCTCATGATTTTTAGGCCAATCTTGTGACTTTAGGAAGCCTGAGTCATGCTCTTCGAATGCTTGTGGTTGGTGATGCAGTGTGAGTGAGTTTATTATCCATATGTAAAGCAGTGATAATCTAAGGCCAGCGCACTTGTATGGTGCTTAAGGATATTTATTCACAGAGTAAAGTTTTCAAAGTAAGATTTATTATTTGTGTTGCCGTAGCACCTTAGAGCCCTCGTCATGGACCAGGACCCCAATATGGTAGTTTTACAGAGATTCCAAAATCTTAATATGATCTGGGGATCTCCCTGAGCAGAAAATGCTTTTATTCTCTTTCACAACCAGGAAGAGGGGTGCGTGTAAGTGTGTTGGTATGACTAACTGTCTTTCCATATAGAGGCTGGGAGAAATAACAAAGATCGAAGAACACAGCCGAACTTTAGAGTTGATTTCTAATAGCTTTCACAATTTCCCTGATGAGTTTAGATTTTATTTAAACAGCCTGGTTTTTTCTCATACAAGGTCTGGGTTGGGATTCTTTTTCTTTTTTTTTTTTTAAATATGTATGCTGGGTAATGAGTGTTTTACCTTGATGATGGATTGCAGTGCTGGAGAGTGAAAGCAAAATGACAGAACCACATACAGAAAGCTAGATCGGCTGCTGGTGTAAACTGGCGTATGGATTTGCAAGCTTTGGCGACTACATTCATGACAGCCTGTTGCTTCCAGAGGACACTTGAACGACTGGACTCCTTTCATATTCTCTGTGTGTATATAAAGTCTGCTGCAGTTTCCACGGTAAACATCTGATGAAGTGAGCTGTAGCTCACGAAAGCTCATGCTCAAATAAATTGGTTAGTCTCTAAGGTGCCACAAGTACTCCTTTTCTTTTTGCGAATACAGACTAACACGGCTGTTCCTCTGAAACCTGGACTCCTTTAGCAACTGTACAAATATCCTATTGCTGTTGCCATCTAGTGGTGATCTTTATCTAGGCCACTCTATTTTGGGTGGACAATCCAGTGAGTTTGTTGGGGCAGGGACAGCGACAGTCCATTCTTCTGCATCTGGGAAACACTTAGCACGCTGAGAACAAATAAAAAATCAACTGGCACCTCAGATGGCGCACATCAGCATAGCTCCATTGACTTCTATTTACAGTAGCTGAGGATCTGGCCCTAATGAGGTACAGCAGTGTATAAAAAGGAAATAAAATTTAACATTGAATTAAATAATGCAAAAAAAAATCGCGATTAGATTATCCGTTTTCATATTTCATCCAATAAATCCCTCTGTGTTTGAACTTATCGGAGGCTGCAGCTTCAGTCTGCTATGCTGGAGAGCCAGAGAGTTCAGGCCAAGCTTGCTATGGAGCACATAGGGCACTGGTGATAAGATGAAGTATCACTACTAGTGATAACAGAGTGGTAGAATTCATCCTTGTGCAGAAAGCTTAAACAGGACATCACTGGTGTACAGGCATCTCCACTGAGGTGAGCTTCCACCCAGCGAGTCGGGAACCCCCCTGCAAGTGTTCCTTATCATCATCATCACCACTGCAAAGCCAGGACTTTTGCTGATGACCCAGGGACATGGCAGAAGGTTCTAACATGGCGTCACAGCCAGGAGCCCGATGTCACAGGGACCCGGTGGTGGAGGTTCCATGGCAGTTTGAGGCAGCCGGGAACCGGCAGGCCACGCTGCACCAGGAAGAAGGCTGTTGGCAGAAGCTCAAAGGGGCAGGGCTGAGAAAGTAATAGTGTCTTGTCACTGCCACTGTCTAAGGCAGGGCATCCTGCGTTCCGGTGAGTGCCACTTGCGGTTGGTCCCCCAGGAGGTCCCCCAAAGCCTGGGGTCTTAGACAGAACTCGGGGTAAAGGAACAAGGGAAAGGGGATCTGATGCTACAGCAATGGGGCTAGACAGAGAGGGATGTACAGGAAAATCTGTGATGAATTCCCACCCCACGATCTTTCCCCCTTCAAACCCCCAACAATACCTTCCTCTCCCCCCACTTCAACCCCAAATGGCCCCCAGCCCCTTTAAAAAAAAACAAAAGGAGTACTTGTGGCACCTTAGAGACTAACCAATTTATTTGAGCATAAGCTTTCGTGAGCTACAGTGAGCTATAGCTCACAAAAGCTTATGCTCAAATAAATTGGTTAGTCTCTAAGGTGCCACAAGTCCTCCTTTTCTTTTTGCGAATACAGACTAACACGGCTGCTACTCTGAAACCTTTAAAAAAAAAACAACCATAAACCTGTCTTGTTAAATAAAACAAATGTATTGAAAGACACAAGAGGGACGTGTGGAACTCACATGGCTGTGAGGAAGCAGAGCAAGGTGGGAGCACCAGCATTCATCTGGCCTGATGGCTGGAGGCCAAGCTGGCCTCAGATATGTGGGTCCCCCTCCTAACCAGATCTCCTACTTTTCTGTAGCCACGACAGGCTAGAGACACAACCTGTCACATCCTGCCTAGGAGTGACACCCCTCAGACATACACACTGTGGTCTGAGGTCAGCTTGGGGCTGCCAAACCTGGCCAACCGATATGGAGGCTGCGTGACAAGGCCCCTGTTGCTAAGTGAGCTCGACTCTAGATATGGACAGCAAGAGTGTCACAGCTGATGACGACCATCACTTGAGGGTGTAAGGGGTGAGGTGGGTGGCCCCAGAAAGCTGAGTCCAGATCAAACAGGGCTTTACAGATTGGCACCACCATCTTGCATTGCATCCAGAAGTAAAGCAGCAAGCTAGGTCAGAGCTCTTGTGCTGGGACTCCTCTTAAGAGGCAGGGAGCTGCTGATGCCATGGTGGGCAACAAGACGAGGCCTAAGGAGAAGGCATTAGTGTCATCTAGCCTGCAGGTGGGGCTGGAGGGAGGCAAGGTCATATTAGAGAGGACTAGCTGACACCCCTTAGCCCAGGGGCGGGCAAACGTTTTGGCCTGAGGGCCACATTGGGTTTCCAAAATTGTATGGAGGGCCGGTTAAGGGAGGCTGTGTCTCCCCAAACAGCCAGGCTTGGCCTGGCCTGGCCCATGCCCCCTCTCTGACTCCCGCCCCCTCCCCTGCTTCTCACCCCCTGATGGCACCCCCCCAGGACTCCTACCCCACCCCCCACTCCCTGTTCCCTGACCACCCCCGGGTCTCCCCACCCCTGACTGCCCCCTGCCGCCCCATCCAACCCTCCCCCCATTCCTGACTGCCCCACCCCGGGACTCCTGCCCCATCCAACCTCCCTGTTCCCTGCCCTCTGGCCGCCTCGACCCCTAACCACACCCCTGAACTCCCCTGTCCTCTATCCAACCCCCCCCCCCCCCATCATGCTGCCTGGAGCGCCGGCGGCTGGCGGAGCTACAGCCGTACCACCCAGAGCACTGGGTCAGGCCGTGGCTCTGCAACTGCCCTGCCCGGCCGCCCAGAGTGCTGCGCCAGTGGCTTGGCACGCTCAGCCTGCAGGGGTGGGAACACCGGGGAGGGGCCTGCAGGCCAGATGTGGCCCACGGGCTGTAGTTTGTCCACCTCTGCCTTAGCCGGTCTGAGACGATAAAACATCGAAAAAGGCTTTCTATCTGTTTTATAGTGATTTTAAATAACTGAATTATTGTTAGCATTGTGGGAGAGGCCCCAGCTGAGATCAAGGCCCTGTTGTGCTAGGCACTGTACAAACTCACTGAAAGAGGCAATTCTTGCCCCCAAAGAATTTGCAATCAAAATAGACCAAACAGGCAAAGCAAAAGGAAGTATAATTACCCCCTTTCTCAAATGAGTGTCTGAGGTGCAAAGAGATTAAGTGACCAGGCCAAGTTCACACGGGGAATCTCTGGCAGAGGTAGGAATTTAACCTCTTTCCAGAGTCCCACTTAGCCTACCCCTACACGGTTCTCAGCAGCAAGCCTCTGAAGTAAACAGACTCAGGCTAGTGGGGCTTGCAGTACCATACTAAAAACAGCAACGTAACCATTGCAGCTCAGGCTTTGAAACCCAGCCAGGGGGGAGGGTCTCAGAGCCCAGACTCCAGCCCAAGCCTGAATGTCTACACTACTGTTTTTAGATTAGCCACCAGAGCCTCTCAAGCCCCAGGCAACTGACTTAGGCTCCGAGACTCGGTACTATGGGTTGTTTTCTTTGCAGTGTAGACGCACCCTCGGTGTCTTACAGAGGAAGGCTGGCCTGGAGGTAAGTTTAACATTTTATTTGCCGTGCCTTGGCAAGTTGGGACAGGGTGTGCATGCTCTCAGCCACATTAGTATACTAAAGAATCTCCCACTCATTTTGCCTTTGCTTCTGTTCTCCCCAGCGAGGTGCCCGTCCCAGCTGAACCCCAGCCAACATGAAGGTCCTTTACCTTCTTTTTCTTGTTCTCTACTTCTTCCAAGGCACTTCAGGTAAGATGGAACATATCATAGGTCTGATGAAGAGCAGGGAGAAAGAGAAGGACAAAATAACGATTGACCAAGGAACTGAATCCTGATCCTCAAAACAGTGGACTTGATTCTCCACTGCCTTGCACCTTGTGCAATCATTTACATATAGGCATCAAAGGCTACTACAATTGGGCATGGAGAATTCTGATTTGGTGGCATTTTACACTCACTTTGCGTAAATGACTATGAGGTGCCAGGTCACAGACAATCAGGATTATGATCCAGATCCTCAGCTAACATATATCGGCATGGCTCCATCAAAGTGATCAGAACTATGCCAGTTTACCCAGTTGAAGATTTGGCCTCAATTATTATTATCATGGTTAAACCACTGGCCGATGGCAACTTGCCAGCAGAGATGGGAGAACCAGTTTGGTTAAAAGAAAAGGAGTACTTGTGGCACCTTAGAGACTAACCAATTTATTTGAGCATGAGCTTTCGTGAGCTACAGCTCACTTCATCGGATGCATGCCGTGGAAACTGTAGCAGACTTTATATATACACAGAGAATATGAAAAAATACCTCCTCCCTTTGTCTTCTTATCTTTATTTATTTATTTATTTAAAAACTTCTTATCTTTGTCACTTTGGATGGGCTATCACCAGCAGGAGAGTGAATCTGTGTGGGGGGGGTGGAGGGTGAGAAAACCTGGATTTGTGCTGGAAATGGCCCACCTGGTGATCACTTTAGATAAGCTATTACCAGCTGGACAGTGGGGTGGGAGGAGGTATTTTTTCATTTTTTCATATTCTCTGTGTATATATAAAGTCTGCTACAGTTTCCACGGCATGCATCCGATGAAGTGAGCTGTAGCTCACGAAAGCTCATGCTCAAATAAATTGGTTAGTCTCTAAGGTGCCACAAGTACTCCTTTTCTTTTTGCGAATACAGACTAACACGGCTGTTACTCTGAAACCTGTCAGTTTGGTTAAATAACCTACCCAAACCTTCTCCTAAGGTTCATAGTCACAGCATCTCTATAATGCGAAGAGGATGTTGAATGAAGTAATTATAGGAAGTTAACTTCTTAGAAAATATAGGCAAGCAAAATAACAAACCGTACAGCATGGGTAGATGGCTTTAACCAGACAACGAGGTTAGTCACCTTGGTCCCTCCTTCTGACTTCAGAGCTAACCCCAGCCTTATATATTAGGCCTAGCTCTGCCCCCTTTATTATCATAACCACTCCTCTGGTAAGACCCACTGTTCTTTATCATTATGGAGTTAGAGGCAGAAAGAAGGGCCCTGGTACATTGTAAACCCCCTATACCTTTGGGAAATGGATGAGAGGTAAGGATGGAGAGCACCCCCTCTGTCCAGCCTGTATCACTCACAGCTTTAATAACAGCAAGGGAAAGGGAAGACACTGGCATTCTCCAGCACAGGGATACATTTCAAACCCCTTGATCATACCCATTTGAAACCTCCATTCAGGAGGCTTGGAAAAAAAAACAAAACACAAAAAAACCCACACACAGTTAACTTTGGTTATTGGGTTCCCCCATCCCCAAATATTGATGCTGAAACTCAAGAACTTCTTATCTTAAAGTGATGTTTATCCTAAAAATATAGAGACATACAGGGCCTCTTCCTTAGCCTGTGTATATTAGCAAAGTTCTATTTGTCTTTCTTCAACTTCCAGCCACTGGATCATGTTATACCTTCTCTGAAGAGAAGATTACCTACACAGGGAACAAATGTTTAATACTTAATGACCGGAGTGGCCAAATTGTGGCTCATGAGCCACATGTGGCTCTTTTACCATGAAAATGTAGCTTGCAAGCCCCTTTCACTCCCTCCCAATTCTCCACCTACCAGACTGGGATGGGGGGATCTCAGGACTTCTGCCTTTCAGCAGGGTTATGGGATAGGGGCTTCTGCCCGGTGAGGAGGAGGGTCTCAGGGCTTCAGAGCTGCGGGGCACACCTGCCAGGGCTTCAGGCTTTAGCAGGAGTGGGGCTGAAGCCTTGAGTCCCAGCTCCTGACAGGTGCACTCTGGCTCTTGAACTTCTGAAGATTGTCCTGTGTGCCTCGGAGGGCCACCCCAGCTATAGTCTGATCAAGTCACCCCTTAACCTTCTCTTTGTTAAGCTAAATAGATTGAGCTCTTTGGGTCTATCATTATATGTTTTCTAAAGTTTTAATCATTCTTGTTGCTCTTCTCTGAGCCCTCTTCGATTTATCAACATCCTTCTTAAACTGTTGACACCAGAACTGGACACAGTATTCCAGCAGCGGTCACACCAGTGCCAAAGACAGATGTAAAATAACCTCTCTACTCCTACTCGAGATTTCTCTGTTTGTGCATCCATTAACCCTGTTGGTCACAGCATCGCAGTGGGAGCTCATTTTCAGCTGATTATCCACCTCAACCCCCAAATCTTTTTCAGAGTCACTGCTTCCCAGGAAAGAGTCCCCGTCATGTAAATATGGCCTACATTCTTTGTTCCCAGATGTACATATTTATGTTTTGCCATGTTAAAAATGCAGATTGTTGGCTTGAGCCCAGCTTACCAAGCAATCCAGATTTTTTGTATCAGTGACCTGTCCTCTTTATTATTTACCACTCCCAATTTTGGGGTCATCTGCCATCATTAATGATGATTTTATGTTTTCTTCCTGGCCATTAATAAAAAAATATTAATTAGCATAGGGCCGAGAACTGATCCCTGCATGATGCCACTAGAAGCACACCTGTTTGATGATGAATCCATGTTTACAATTACATTTTGAAATCTATGTTACCCAGCTTTTAATCCGTTTAACGTGTGTCATGTTAATTTTATATCTTTTTTGTTTGTCATGCAGAACCAAGTCAAATGCCTTACAGAGGTCTATCATATCAACGCTATTAACTTTATCAACCAAACTTGTAATTTCATCAAAAAATATATCAAATTAGTTAGACAGGATGCATATTCCCTAAACCCATATTGAATGTCATTAACTATATTACCCTCCTTTAATTTTTTATTGAGTCCCAGATCAACCGTTCCATTTATCTTGCCTGGGATAAGATCAGACTGACAGACCCATAATTATCAGAGTTGTCCTGTTTACACTTTTTAAATATTGGCATATTAGCTTTCTTCGTTTTCTTGACCTTACCCACTGTTGCAAGACTTATTGAAAATCAACATTAATGGTCCAGCGAGGTCCTCAGGCAGATCTTTTAAAACTCTTGGATGCAAGTTATACAGACATGATTTAAAAAGCTACTTTAGTAGCTGCTGTTTAACATCCTCCTGAGATACTATGGAAAGTAAAGAGTGTAATCCTATGATTGACTATATCATGAGGTTTTCCCCAAATACAGAACAGAAATATTTATTGAACATGTCTATCTTTTCGGTAGAATTACTGATAATTCTACCGTTTCCATCTAGTAATGGACAATACCATTGTTAGGATTCTGTTTGTTCCTAATATATTTTTTAGAAACTCCCTATTTCCCTTAACTCTGCTGGCCAGAGATTTCTCCTTGTGTCCCTTTGCTTCCCTTCTTCATTTTCTAGTTTCTAACTTCTAATTTAGACACATTACTATCTGCTTCCCCTTTATTCCATTTAGATTAGAAAGCAGCTTTAAATCTATCATTTCCCCTCTAAACTATGTTGTCTTTTCAACCAATATGGCCTTCCTGGATTGTGGGATTATGGCTTTTTGGGCACCTAATAAAATGTTCTGAAACAATTCCCAATTATCATTCCATTTTTCTGATTAAATTCTTCCTCCCAGCTGATTTGGCTCAAAATTGTGTTCAGCTTTGTGAAATGGGCACTTTCAAAGCACCAAGTGTATATATCACTGGTCTGGACTTTGTTCAGTTTGCACATCATAAATGTGACCTAGTCATGATCACTTGTACCTAAAGTTACCATTAATGTTTAGTTCTGTGATCAGTTCCTCTTGATCTGTCAAGACGAGGTCTAATTTAGCATATTAAGAATCCTGACCTTGTCCTGCCTCCCAACCAATCCCCCTTCTTCTCCACTGGAGCATCCTTGTGGCCAGCCAGGGATTAGCTAGTTCCCTAATTCTCACCACCACGTTCTGCCTCCTGGGACTGGGCATTAGTAGCGATGAGATGAGAATTCTGACACACTTGTTTCCCTTCCCAGGCACGGGACGATGCAGGAGGCTGAATGGTGTGTGCCGACATACCCTGTGCCACCACGTTGAAACGTATGTTGGCCGATGCCATCACGGGATGGGAAACTGCTGTCTCAATGATGATGATGATCGAAAACTGAAAATGTAGAGACCCTGCTGAAGTGGGAAGCAAAGAAAAGCAGAGGAGCAGTCCCAAGCAATGCTGATGATTCTGTGCTTCCATGGTGCAGCAGGGTCCCAAAACCTGGTGTTTCATTGTTCCCTTAATAAATGATCATTATATATAGATACACCCAGTATGTACCATGCCATGCTCTTCTAAGGCAGCAGTTCATAACCTGGGAGTCGTAACCCTCTGGGAGCTTGGAAAGAGGTATCAGGAGTTGCAGCCGCCCTGCCCTTCCCATACTGCTAAATGGGAGCAGGGTCTCAGCTAGAGCCTAGCTAGATTGGAGGGAGGGCTAATGAGATGGGCGTGGTCCAATACCCAGAAAGGAAGGAGAGTCCAGTGGTTAGTGCGCTCACAGGGGGACTTGTGAGATCCAGGTTCAAGTCCCTGCTCTGACTTCCTGTGTGACCTTGGACAAGTCACTTAGGCCCAGTAAACAGCTTAAAAAGTTAGGTCAGCACAGCTTTGACGTTCAGAGGGGTGGATTTTTCATTCCCGAGCCCGCACGCATGCTCGCTGTAGCTATGTTGACCTAACCCCCAGTGTAAACACAGCTAGGCTGATGGAAAAATGCTTCCATTGTCCTAGCTACCATCACTCGGGGAGATGGTGCTCCTACAGCAACAGGAAAATCTTCCATTGCTGCAGGATGCATCGACATTAGGGAGTTATGCCAGCATAACTACGGTGGTGTAGCTATGCCACTACAGTCCTCATAGTGTAGATATGGTCTTATGGTCTCTTTGGGCCCCAATCATGGAAAGTTAGGACCCTAAATGTCTTTGGGGATCTGGGTCTTAGCTCCACCTGTGAAATGGGGATGAACATGAGTACATAAGCCACAATGGGTCCTACCCCAGTATTATGCAAGCCCTCATGGACCACAGATGCCAATTGATGAACACCAACATGGGGTTGCACTGGAAAGTTCATGATGCCAGAGTTTTCCAACAATCAGAAGTCTGCATTCTTGGACAACCTGGGACATTATTCCCACCAAATGACATTGCCATAAATTGAATTATTGTTCCCATTGTTATCCTAGAGGACCCCACGTATCTCTTTTGCCTGGGTGTAAGAGCACGCTGACTCACACCACGATGCCACCTGCTAGTTGCTCTAGGAATTAGCTCTTGTCAGCTGTGGAGCACCCTCTGTGCGTGGTGTCTTGCCCGTTGTCTGCTCTGCTGGTTTGGTACCCGCATTACTGCCTGCTCGGCAGCATCCGCTTCAGGACACTGCCCTCCAGCAGTGCCCACTACTCCATTCTCACCCCCTTCAGAGGGAGGGGGGGATTAACAGCAGTCCTTCGGCTTGCACCTGCCTCAGTGACCGACCACAACCCCAAAGCCTAACCCCTCACTCAAGGGTAAGTTGCAGTCTGTCTTGGCCACACTCCTCCACAGCCAGGTGCAGTGCAAGGGTGGGGGGACCTAGGCCCACCCACTACTCTGGGTCCCAACCCAGGGGTCCACTAGCAGCAGCCTCTCTCTGCCCTCCTTCTCTCCCCTCTCGTCCACTTATCTTCCCTGGTCCACTTCCCCTTTGGCCCAACGCACCTTCTCAACCCTTTTTAGCAGGGGCCACAACCTGGCAGATAACTGGGCCTGAGCTGAGCTGAGCTGAGCTGAGCTCCCCCAAGCCTGTGCAGCACTGCTTCAGCCAAGGTGCTACCTCCTTACCTCAGAAAACAATGCTTACTAGTCAGGGAAAGACTACCCTTGCCTCCCTGCTGCAGCCTTTATACAGGGCTCAGCCTGGTCCTGATTGGCTGCCTCTTTCTTGGCCGTAATTGGCTCCCCACAGGCACTCACTGATTGGCTGCTGGTCTGCGCAGCCTCTCTGGCCTGTTCCAGCCCTTTTTCTCATGCAGGTGCCCCACTACATTTGGCTTATGAAACCATATGCAGAATTTTTCTTATGCATGAGATGACTGTTTGGGGGGGACGGGGCGTGTTGTGCATTTATGTTATGGATTCTTGTACATAGATGTATTGAGAGATTGTGTCTGGATATAATTTCCCTATTGTGCCTTACCATGTGTTTATCTTTATTATTCAAAATACAGTAACTCCTCGCTTAATGGTGTAGTTATGTTCCTGAAAAATGCTACTTTAAGCGAAATGATGTTAAGTGAATCCGATTTCCCCATAAGAATTAATGTAAATGGGGGGGTTAGGTTCCAGGGAAATTTTTTTCACCAGACAAAAGACTATATTTTATATAAATAAATAAATATACACAATATAAGTTTTAAACAAACAATTTAATCCTGTACACAGCAATGATGATTGTGAAGCTTGGTTGAGGTGGTGGAGTCAGAGGGTGGGATATTTCTCAGGGGATGTCTTACTGCTAAATGAGGAACTAACAGTCGGCTGAGCCCTCAACATTGTTGTTAATGTAGCCTCACACTCTACAAGGTGGCACGAATGGAGGGAGGGGAGACAGCATGGCAGGGAGAAGCAGAGACACACACTGTGTGTGTGAGAGAGAGAGAGAGACACGCGCGTTGCCCCTTTAAGTACATTGACCCCACCCTAAGTACACCGCCTTTTTAGTAGATCAGCAAGTTGAGACAGCAGCTGCTGCCACCAAGCTCCCTCCATCCTGAGCCCTGTCGTGTCCCCACCCCCATGCTCTATGAAGATGGGGTAAAGGAGTGGGGGACAGGAGCGAGGGGAGGGGACACCCTGACATTAGCCCCCCTCTTCCCACCCCTCCCCCTGCACAGCAAGCAGGAGGCCCCCAGGAGCAGCTCCAAGGCAGAGGGCAGGAGCAGCACATGGCAGTGGGGGGAGGGACAGTTGAAGTGCCTGGCAATTGATAGCCTGCTGAGCGGCTGCCCCCCAGGGAACTTAGGGGAGCTGATAAGGGGGCTTCCGGTCCACCCTGATTCCAAGGCCCCACCAGCGAGCTCCAAAGGCTGCTCTTCCTGAAAGCAGTGGACAAAGCAAGCAGCTGTCAAACAACGTTAGAAGGGAGCATTACGCAACTTTAAAAGAGCACGTTCCCTAACTGATCAGCAACGGAACAACGAAAGAACGTCAACCGGGACGACTTTAAGTGAGGAGTTCCTGTACATGTTATATGATGTGATGTAATAATGGCAATTAATTTTCTTAATTAAATAAAAGCCTTTATTTGTGAACATGGATGTATTCCGGGGGAGTGATGGTGCTGTTTTGGTGTTCTGACGGCAGCTGGCCTGCCTGCCAATGCTATGTGTGCATATATTAAACCAGCACAAAACCAGTAATAAAACAAAGTGCATAAACCAAACACTGCATGGCGTAAACAGTGAAACCAATGCCACCAAAACAATCCCCTAAGTTTGTGTGTCCTCTGGCATGTTCTGCTTTCTCAGTCATGCATGTTGAGCATGCGCTGGCTGCCACTGCTTGGGGGTGGAGTTCTGCAGGGGGGAGGGCGGTCAGCATAGGGGTGGACGTGTGCAGAGGGAATGGGGCCTGGATCGGGGTGGAGGACTGCAGGGGGTAGATTTGCCCTGTCCAGCTGCTAAGTGCCAGTTGCATGGGCCACCTGCCAAGCAAGGAATTGTCCAAAGCGCTCCTGGTCTGCGGCGCACGGTACCGTGGAGGGGACTCAGGCTGTGGAGTGGATGAGGCAGGATCCTGCACTCTAGTGGTCACTAGTGAAAGCAGCCTCTCAAACAGGGACTTTCCACTGCACTCTGTCTTCCCCGCTCAACTCACGTTCCTGTTTCAGGAACCAAGATGCACATGTCAGCTCCCGCGCTGCCATTTTGTCCTCAAGCTCTGCAGCCTGCCTGTGCTTTCAACTTGCCATGAATCCTTCCCTCTTTGAGATTGCACCTGCTTGTTGGCCCTGTCCAGATTGTCAACCATAATTTCATCACGGAAGCCCTTCCTCTTTGACCGATCCAGGATGAAATGAAGACCCAGGGTTCTGCTGCCGGGTGCCTGAGCTGCCGAAGTACAATGGCCAGCTGAGGTTGAGGGACCTGCGAGCACACATAAAACAGTATGTTATTGTCTCAGTAATTCACGGACGGTTCAGTGCATGAACACAGGAAAAATCTTTATGGATTCTCAAGGCCAAAAAATGATACTTTGTAAAGCTGAATTTCACATATATTGTGAGAGGAATGCTTCAGGTCCCAGAAGCTCCATGGACTGCTTACTTTGCTTAAGAGCTTTCGGTGCGGGACCTTGCCAAAGGCTTTCTGAAAGTCCAAGTATGCTATATCCACTGGATCACCTTTGTCCACGTTTGTTGACCACTCAAATAATTCTAATAGATTGGTGAGGCATAATTACCCTTGACAAAAGTCATGTTGACTCTTCCCCAACAAATTATGGTCAACAACGTGTCTGATAATTCTGTTCTTTATTATAGTTTCAACCAATTTGTCTGGTACTGAAGTTAGGCTTACGGGCCTATGTGACAGTCTGTACCCTCGTGTTCATCCTTTTTACAAAACTATAATAAATCTTGTACAAAGTATGCCCTGGAAAGTATCATTTGAAAACTCATAATTTGCTGATCATTATTGTCATGGTAAAATGTGTGTAGCAACATTGTGTGTAAAAGTTATAATATTCTACTGTGAGACATGCTCCAGGTTTAGAAAAGCGGGCACAAACCACTTCCTCAGATACAAAGGCAAACTAACACCGCAGGCAAGTGTCAACAAAATCAAATGGACTATCACCTGGTTAAGCGGCCATTCTTTGGCAAGCAGAAGGGCATAAAGGGAAAATTTACTTCCCATGTAAACAGACTGGCTGTCACCAGAACTCCAGCTGGAGATGATTCTCAAAGAGGATGAAAAGATATAAAAATGAGGAACAGAGGCCCCAAATCACCTCTTTTCCCTCATCTCTATTTACAGCCTTCCTTTGAAAGACAAAGGAAGCATCACTGAACTGGGGGATTTCAGAGTAGCAGCCGTGTCAGTCTGTATTCGCAAAAAGAAAAGGAGGACTTGTGGCACCTTAGAGACTAACCAATTTATTTGAGCATAAGCTTTCGTGAGCTACAGCTCACTTCATCGGACGAAGTGAGCTGCAGCTCACAAAAGCTTATGCTCAAATGAACTGGGGGAGTGGTCCTGGCTGGAGGAATCCAACCAAACTGCTGCTCCCATATGGTGAGAGAAACCTTTTTTTGCTTTGAATTCATCCCTGGCCCAGAGCCCACAATCCCAACCCCCTGCCCCAGCCCAGTGAAAGTGAGTGGGGGTGGGAGAGCTGAGGACTGAAGGGGTGGGATGGAGTGAGCAGGGGCAGGGCCCTGGCGAAGGGGCGGGGTCTCAGGGAGGGAGGCTAGTCAGGGGCAAAGCTGTTGGGCTTTGTGCCATTAGAAAGTTGGCAGGGGAGCCGGCGCCTGTTCCTGCAAAGGCAGCTGCTGCTGCTCCGCTGGCCGAACCGACCTCCCCGGCCGCTAACGGGGAGGGAGCATTGCGAAGGCGGGAGGCGAAGGCCTGGGGCTGGCCGGCCGGCCGGCCCTTGAAGGGGCGGGGAGAGCGGAGCCGGGCTGCTCCGGGATCCTTGCACCGGAGCAGGGCGCCGCGCCGGGAGAAGGAGGAGGATGCGCGCCGCCTTCGCGGGACTCTCGCTCCTGCTGCTCGCGGCGGAACAGGGCGCGCGTGAGTCTCCCGGGGGCCCGGCGGGACCGGCAGCTGAGGAGCGGGGCTGCACCGGCAGCGGACCCCCAACGCAGCGTACCCCCGTGTTACCGCGCTGCCTGCAGCCTTGCAGCTAACCGGGGGGGCTGCACCACTAACTGTGCCGCCCCCCCAGCGCACTTGCATGTCCCTCGTGCGCTGCACCCCTCTGCCTGCCACGCATGAATGGCGCTACACACACCCGCTCTGCGCCCCCCAGAGCTGCCCCCCCCCCCGCGCCCCGCAGCGGGCACCCATGCAACTCGCCAGCGGAACGACGCACACACTCACCGGGCACCCGGCAAAGCTGCACCCACCCCACCGCCCCCCCCCTTCCTTCCTGCGAACAGCCGCTGTGAGCTGCGGAGCAGCCTTCTTGTCCCGGCCCCACGACTGAACGGGGAGCATGCACGTGGCCGACTGGTTTGCGCCGGGGGGCAGCGTGCAGGGCTGAGCCCCTGGCACGGGAACCGGTGCAGGGCGCGGGGATCGGGCCCGGCTCTGGCCGGCTCCTTGCGGCGCAGCAAGGAGGAGAGCGCCGCCGGGACGAGCGCGCGCGCGCGCGTCTCGTTTTTAAAATCTTTAACCCTTTGCGTGCCGGGCTCTGCCGCCGATCCTGCTGCCGCCCCCCTTTCCTCTGCAGGCTGCCCCAGGGGGGGAAGCTGCCACTAGGGTTACTAGCTCTCCAGGACGGTCCTGGCACCTGCAGGAATTAAAGAGGAATCTTTAATGAGAGGTTAGGGCACGGGATGAAATCAGTAAACCTCCAGGAATGCCTCCAACCTGAATCTGCAATCCTAGCTGCTGCCTTTCGGGCCCATACTGGAGCAGGCAGGTGCATGGGAGAGGCTTCACCCTGTGCTGGGCAGGCTGATGCCCCTGCCTCGGGGCTGCTGGCTAGGGAGGGTCCCAGGGCAGCTCTCCCTTATTTTCAGTGACTGGCCTGCACCAGAATCCTGGACCTGAGCAAACCCAGAGTTTGGGAAGTTAGGATCTGGATTGGCCTGAGCTGTTCCTGGGCATCCCACTGAGCTATTCTAGATCCATCCCTGACAGCAGGTGACTACGAAAGGGCAGACAGAAATGATTGCTACTTCTTTGGGGGGGACAAATGTGTGGCCTATGTGAATAAAGCGCTAGACTGGGACTCAGGAGACTTGGATTTGGTTCCTGCCTCTACCACCAGTCTGCTAAACCTTAGGCAGACCGGTGGAAGAGGCAGGATAATCAGGCTGACCCCCGGGATAAAGCACTGTGCAATCTACTGATGAAGATGCAATAGGAGAGCTCTAGGTATCATTTTACTCATTGCTTTATACACACCCTCCAGAAAACAAGCCCCTACGTGTTTAAAGGGCTTTGGTTAAATTGAGGAGAGAGTATCTATTTGTGATTTGTATTCCCATAGCACCTAGGAGCCCCAGTCATGGAGCAAGGTGCTGGATCAGTGGTTCTCAACCTGCAGGCCCGTGGGCCACTTGCGGCCCAGTCAGTACACAGCTGCGGCCTATGTGACATCCTCAGGGCCATACAGGTAGTATTGGATGCAGCCCACAATGTTCAATAGATTGAGAACCGCTGTGCTGGATGCACACATAGCAAAGGATAGTTTATTACAAAGATGACGTTAACATGCATAGTTATGTTATGCATTAACCAGCACTTAGAAATAAGATTTCAAAAGTGTTAAGGAAGGAAAAAACCTCTCTCTCTGTATAGAGCTGAGCCCAAACTGAAAACCTAATCCAAACCCTCTTTTGCTTTAAGAGCAGAGATCTTATTAGTATTATTAATCTGTATGGTGGTAGCACCTAGAGGCCACATCTATGGATCGGGGCCCCTATGCTGTGCAAGCAGATGATGAAAAAGATGGTCACCCAGAGACTTTGCAATCTAAATATAAGACTATAGACCAGGGATCAGCAAATTTTGGCATGTGGCCCGTCAGGGAAATCCGCTGGCGGGCTGGGATGGTTTGTTAACCTGCAGCGTCCGCAGGCTTGGCCGATCGCGGCTCCCACTGGCGGCGGTTCGCCGTCCCTGGCCAACGGGGGCTGCGGGAAGCGGCGCGGGCTGGGGGATGTGCTGGCCGCTGCTTCCCGCAGCCCCCATTGGCCGGGGACGGCGAACCGCAGCCAGTGGGAGCCGCGATCGGCCAAGCCTGCGGATGCTGCAGGTCAACAAACCGGCCCGGCCTGCCAGCGGATTTCCCTGATGGGCAGCGTGCCAAAGGTTGCCGATCCCAGTGCTAGATGGATGCAAAAGGTACAGACTGAGGGAGCACAAGGTAACAGTGAGATCTTATGCTCAGTGTAACAAACACAGGTCGCAGCACAGGAGCCGCTTAGCCGTTGCTGAGCGTTGGGTAGCTATTGCGGGAGCGGTGAGTTTGAAGGAGTTGAATGTAGTGCCTCTGTGGATCTTTATGGGGAGCTTTGCCCTGAGGCATAAGAAGTGGCATGGGAGAAAGAGTGGTGATGCTTGTGGTCAGATGTGATTTGGGCCACAAAGGCTGGTGCACTGTTAGAGCTGAGGTGGGAGAGGTACCATGTGTGTCACCATCTATCATATTGTTTCTTTTCCCTTTTTCAGGGGTCTGCACCATCGTCCATTATCTTCTCTCTGGCCGGTATCTCTGGTGCTGGTTGACCATTGCCTTGCTTCTGCCTGACTATGTAGTTCAGATCCTGAGCTTCTCTTGGTTCCGGGCAGATGGGCACATAGGCTGCTGCTGTCTGGTGATCGTGCACATGCTGAAGCTGGGGATTTGGAAGCGGTGAGAAAACAACTCACAGCCTTTGAAGAATTAGGAGGCTTGAGATATAATGTTCTGAGGACAAATATATGTACTTTGCATGGAAAGTGTGCCTGAGTGTGTTATGTGGCAAGGAGAACCAATGGGGTTGTATTAGGTGTCTCTTTCTGCAGTGTAGGATCAGGATTTTCCTATGGTAAACTGAGACGTCAAACCACAGAACTGTGAGTAAACACTGTCTTCTAGAAAGTTGCGAGCCTGGTTTCTAAGTACAGTAGAACCCCTGATTTTATGGGCATTGGTCTCACGAATAGCTGGTTATCTGAACCATCTTTCTGCCATTGTATGTGACTCTGATCCTTCAACCAACATAGAATTACAGAAATGTTAGGCTGAAAGAGACCTCAGGAAGTTGTCCAGGCCACACCCCTGTGCTGAGGCAGGACCAAGTAGACCAGACTGTCTCTGACAGGTGTTTGTCCAACCTTCTTCTTAAAAAACTTACAGTAGCAGGGATTCCACAACCTCCCTTGGAAGTCTAGTCCAGATCTTATCTACTAACTAACTAATAGTTAGAACGTTTTCCTAATATCTAACCTAAATCTCCCTTGCTGAAAATAAAGCCCATTCCTTCTTGTCCTACCTTCAGTGAACCTAGAAAAGAATTGATCACCATCTTCTTTATAACAGCCCTTTACATATTGGAAGATTCTCCAGTTCCCCACCTGTCTTCTTTCCAAAAGACTAAACATGCCCAGTTATCTTAACTTTTCCTCATAGGTCAGGTTTTCTAATTCTTTGATCTTTTTTGTTGCTTTCCCCTGGACTCGCTCCAATTTGTCCACATCTTTCCTTAAGTGTGGCTTCCAGAATTGGACACAGTATTCTAGCTGAGGTCTTACCAGCGCTGAGTAGAGACGGTCAGTTGCCTCATCGTGTTGACTCTCACTCAATTTGTGATCCACTTAAGTATTCCTCCTGTGTCTTGCATACAATACTTCTGTTGTTGCACTCCTTTTTTGCCACTTTATATCAGTGGATATTTGCATCTGCAGATATAAATTTTGTATCCCTACGGGGCTCTAGCCATTTTATCGCTGTGCTTTTGATTTTTCCTTCCTTGGTGAAGTACTTTGCACTTCGAAGTTCATCTTGTTGAATTCAGACCAATTCTCCAATTGCCAAGGTCTTTTTGAATTCTAATCCTGTCCTCCACAGTATTTGCAACCCCTCCCAGCTTGGTGTCATCTGCATATTTTATAAGCACATTCTCCACGCCATTATCCAAGTCACTAATGAAAATATTGACTAGTACTGGACCCAGGACTGACACCTGCAGAACCTTACTAGCTGTCCTGATTTGACATGAAACCATGGATAAATACTCTTTGAGTACAATCTTTCAACCAGTTGTGCACCTGTCTTATAATAATTTCATCTAGACCACATTTCCCAGGTTTGAGAAGACTAAGATATTTGGTGGCAAAGATGAGGTGCAGTTCTCTCGCTCAAAGAAAAATCAAGTGCACTGAATCCAGTTGTTACCATTCGTTATATAAACTATCAGTGAGCGATTAATGAATTAACCTATGCACCATACCTCCTGGAATCTTGGGATGTTCAGTTTTATGAACTCAATCCCCCATAAAATAGGGGATAATCAAATAGGGGTTCTACTGTATGGACGAAGATGGGACCTGAGAGTAAGATGATGGGAAAGCTGACATGTTCTGGCACCTTGGTGACATGCAAAGACACATTGCACCCTTAATGCTGTTATTCAGCTCGAGTGGTCCAATATGTTGATACTAGCTGAGAATGCTTCTCTTTTCCCAAGTAGTGGAAAAAAGTCCTAGGGACTGTCCATTATCCCTGTTGTTGGAAGGAAGGCTTATTTGTCTGGGGTTTTTGCTTTGTTTTTGTTCTTGTTTTAGTTGAAGACCCTAAAAATCTTTCAGATCTTGTCCAGATTACATTGGGAGGCAGGGAAGGGGAGTGGAAGATGCTTGATTAATGCTCACAGAATTGGTTTGCACTTTATATGTAACTTGTGATTAATGCCAATAATATGGGGTTTTTAATTCAATAATGTTTTCTCTGTTGGTTTGTGAAGCTCCTATAAAGTGTATAATAGTGCTATTGTAAATAGATATTTCAAAGGGCACATTGTGCTTTTCTTAAAGCAATTAGTCACTCTCAGAAGTTTGAAACTAGAAGCTGTCTCCATAGCTGAACTTCTTATCTCTGCCCTTGAGCGTATGCAGTTACATTTAATAATGTCAGCAGATGATTGGGGAGAAACTGTCACGGATTTCTTTTCAGGCCAGGATGGACTGTTGTCATCTAGTCTGACCTCCTGCATAATGCAGGCCATGGAATCTCACCCAGCGATTCCAGCGTCTAGCCCAATAACTTGTGGTTGAACTAGAGCACGACCTGACAAATGAGGGTGTGAAATAAGGTGGTGGAAGCACCCCCTGTTGGAGCTGTTTTACAGCTAGATTGGACAAAGCGCTGGAGAATAAATTGCAGGGGATGGTGCTCTACACTGCAAGAAGATGGACTAAATGCCCAAACCACATCTGTATTACAACAACTACTTAGTCTAGGGAGCTGGTACAAAACTATTCCGTTTTGTAATGTAGGTGGGACCTAACCACGGTCACAAACCATGCAAAAGCCTTTGAGATGCCATAATTTGGGGACACTGTTAACCATTAAAATAGAAGCACATGAAAACAACATGGTGCACACACAGCGTTGCACCATCGTAATTGCATTGGTTTAACATCTGACCTGTAGTTGAACCAGTAAAATGTCTGTGTGTAGACAAGGCCTTGGTGCAACACAGTGGTAGAGCTGACTGGTCCTAGTGCTGAGGGATTAGGATTCTAGTTGCATGGCAGAGAGACAGACACGCATTGTGTAAACCTTTGCAAACAGATGGGCGTTGGAGGAAGAAGGCTAAACGTTGGATTTGTCAATTTTTGCACTGTCCTTTCATGATGGCACCGAAGGAGTTATGGGTTTCTCAGCATGCTTGTTCATTCTAGGGATGTAAATACTGTTAAAAAAAGTAACCGTTTAAACAATTACAAAATATTGTGTTTAAATGGTTAACCGATTAAGCGGCTGGGGCTGCTCCGGCCAGATGGCGCAGCTGGGGCCGTTCCAGCCGGGCGGCATGGGGCCGCTGCGGCCCGCTGGCACGGGGTTGACAGTTAAGGCCAGTTAACTGGTAAGCAGTAGTCTTACTGGTTAACATTTTACCTCCCTAGTTCACTAAATCCAGTGTCTCTGTTAGGAATGGCTGTACATGCCCGAAGTATAAAAGTAAACAGCCTCTGGTTAAGGGCCAGTCTGCCAGATGGCTGTATTTACTGTGTGCATAGGGTTTATTGCAAAACCCCAGTATCTACCTTAAGTAAACACCTCTCGAAGATTACAAGCTGTGAAATAAATTACATCGGTGGGTGTCAGTACAAGTCATTGATTCAAATTATGTCAGTGTTAAGAGATTAGCTAAAGTTCATGTATTGAACCGGATCAAATAGTGGCTCTGGAGGTGGAGGAGCAGCCTTCTCAAGTGTAACGCACTCAGAGCGACTGGAAGGGAACTCTCAAGAGTGTGTGTATAGTAGTGTGTGCGTGTGTGTATCTAATAACTTTATCCTCTACAGTTCCTGCTCAGAATTGTTTGTCTAGAACCAGCAACGTGCTAAGTTTACACGGAAGCATAAAGCCAAGAGGCCTGGTTTTCCACAACATCAAACCATTTGTAGTCATTTACACTGGCTGTGAAATGCCCCTGGATCAGATGTTATCATTTTACACAAGGGGAAATGACTGCATAGGGTCCAAAGGGCCTGATTCTCCTCTAGATCAGGGGTTCTCAACGTTTCTCTTTCTGAGCACCTCCTCTCCTCCCCCCCCCCTCCCCCCCCACACACACACACCCCCACACACACACCCATGCTGCTGGCCCGGCGGCAGCAGGGCTTCCGGACCTTTGATCCTTCGGCGGCAGCAGCTCGGCTCTCCCCACTCCATCTTCAGGGGCACGCTGGTGGCAGCTTTTCTTTTCTTTTCTTTTTTTTGCGCTTCCCTAGAGCTGGCCCTGGGGGTGTGCGATCCAAAAAGTATGGCGACCACTGCTGTAGATCACACCTGCGTACATCAGAAGTAACTGCTGAAAGCAGTAGAGTCACGCTATAAAGTTGATGGAGGTAGGATCAGAATCAGGCACGGATCCTTTGCCCCGAAGAGCCCTGACTGTGGTGTGTACTCTTTCAGGCACTGGGACGCTCTTTGGACAGCTGCGAAGCCTGGAGGAAGCTCCATTGCTGGAGATCTCCTCATGCAGCTGGGGGACCTGGCAGTTCTGCGGCTCTTGGAAGCCCTGCTGCAGACCTTGCCCCACCTGTTGCTACAGAGCTACGTTTTTGTAGTGGTGGAACCGACTGGCCTTGTCCCAGGTAAGTGGGGAGTCTTTAAATGTGGAAGGAAGGTGATGTATGTGTGTGATGGACTCTTGTCCTCTGGTCTACCCAGGGTAGACGGGCACAGGTAGCAGGAGTGGACTTTCAGGATGAAGGACCCTATTGCAGACTAACTGGAGAAAAACATATTCAGAACGGTGCTTTTTAAAAATTAGCCTCTTGAGCTACTTAGCGGCAAAGCCTGGTGTCTTCCCTTCTCTCTCAAGAGTTCCCCATCTTTTCCCAACTGTTGTCTTGTGCCCCCCAACGCAGTGGTTGCATTCCTTCCGACAGAGAACACCCAGAGCATACCTGCTTCGCTCCTCAATCCACCTGCAGCATGCCTGCTGTTCAACAGCCGTCTGCTCAGTGGCCAGTTCATACCATAGCAGAAACCCTGGGAATCTTGTGTGGGCAGGACAGAGAACAGTCCGGCGGCCCGTGTTTGTCTTATTTCTGGAGGAGATAATCGCTGGGTTTGTTGGGGTGTGTGATGGCTCGAGGAGTGATCTTGGGATAGGCATAGAATCTTTGCCATTTGAGATGGACTATCCAGTTCCTCTCCCTGCAAATCCATCCTGTAATGGAACATAGAGCTTCTGTCCTTGTACAGAAAGAGCGTTCCAACTCCCCGGCAGGTTAGAATCTGGCTCTGGCATGATGATCGTCCACCGAAAAGATAAAATTAGTGTTCTCAGCCCATTGGAGAGAAGTGACTACAGCGACAGTAAGGGGTAGTCTTACAAGAGAAGCCACGGACTGAATGACAATGAAGAATTAATAACCATGGTGCTTAGTACTCTCCATCTGTAGCTCTTCAAGCGCTTTATAAAGGTCAAGTATCAGCTCTGTTTTGCAAATAGGGAAACTGAGGCACAGAAAGATTGTGAGTTGCCCAAGGTCGCACTGCAATTCAGTACTAGAAACACCCTACTAGAGGAACTGCTGATTCCTCCAGACTAGGGGTATGGAAGGATGGGATAAACTTGCCCTGCCACTGCCTGTGGTATTCCTCCTGTGTGCGTGGGGGCGGGAATAGAAGACTCAGCTCTCCAGAGCTATCTGTCCCACAAGTGCTAGGAGTCCCTCTCTCACAGACCAAGGTTTCCCCATAGGTTCTCTAAACTGCTATGGTGTGCAATGGAATGTACTACTTGTGAGAGCGATTGCAATTGCATGCAGTATCTTTGGGGGCCATTGTATTACATTTATGAATGGTTTCTGTGTGAGTGTATTCTGTTCCATTGAGGAGGGGTATCCACAGTGCCTCCAGGAACTAACAATGGGGTTGGAGGCGGGGCGGGTTAAGGCGAGTCACTGAGACTAAACAGTTCGGGAGGAGAGGGGGGGTTGCATAGACTGGCTCAGGCTGGGTTTTCCAGAGACTAGGGAACAAAGAAAGGGGTTTTGGTATAAAAGAATGAGCCTAAATAGACTCAGGCTTCTTTCTGATTAGCAAAGGACAGGATCTTCTGTCCAAGGAGGGGCCCAACCCTTTCAGACGGGTTGGAAAGACTTTGGCCTGTGAGAGCCCCGTAAGATGGATGGGTGACTCCTGGGATGTTTCGTGTGGCTTTAAATCTGTATTATTTATATAATGTTTTCTTTGTAATGCTTTTACCTTAGGAATAAATGTGTTTGTGTAACGCGCACACCTCCAGGGTGTGGTTTTCTGTCCCATCTAGTGGCACCGAGACCACTTAGAGAGAGATCATGAGTCTGCTCTACAGCCTTAGCTAACAGCCAGGTGGCTTTTAGCTCATGCAATAGAGTCTCATGCACTAAGTTCCAGAGGCCCCAGGTTCGATTCCGCCCGCCGACGACGGGGGTCTGTCGGTGTTACATTTGCTCAGAAGGAGCTGGGTGGTAACTGAGGGCAATACACTGTTTATCACCGTCAGAGAGAAAGCAACACCCAGGGCCTGGCTGTTAGGCAGACTGGCTTGCTGAGGCTATCGCACTGTAAGGCAGGGAGCTGTGCAGCCTTAAAACCCCCAGCTCAGAAAGGAGTGGGCAGGGTTCCTTCCCAGAGACAGGTGATGGCTGGAGACCTGAATGGGCGTCCCTGGAGTGGACCATGGGTGTGGAAATAGAGGTGCAGTTACATTGAAACTGTAATAGTACTGATGAAGTAGAACATAAGAACATACATAAGAATGGCCATGCTGGGTCAGACCTAAGGGTCCATCCAGGCCTGGTATCTTGCCAATAATAAGAAGGTGTGCTTGATGCACTGGTGTGTATTAGCATGAGAACACTTGTGAGTGGATTGATGGTCTTTTAATGGCTGTTGCAAAAGATACTTTTAGTCCTAGTAAAACTGATAACTGGGGAGAGATGGAAGGAGAGAAATCGAGGTGAGGGTTTAGCGGAGCACAGACACAGGTCAGCAGAGGAACATTTGGTAAAGTGCTCCAGCTGGAGTGAAAACCATCTGTCCTGTGGAATGCAGGTGCCGTGGATTTCTGACTCCTCATTGTGCCTTTTGAATAATGTCCCTCCTCTTTCATTTGTAGGTGTGAGTGCTGGACTGTCCCTGCTCTCCCTCTCCTGGTCTTTAGTCTCTTATAGCCGCTTTACATGCCTAATGAAACCAGGTCATCTCTACATGCCAGCGGCTGCCCTCCTGTGCCAGCTGTTGTGGAGGACAGGAATGCTAGGAACGAGGGTCGTGGCCCTGGTGCTCTTTGCCAGAGTCTATCCTGTCTGGGTTTTTGTTGCAGCAGGTAAGATGAGATTTTCTGTGCATGCTTGTGCAGTTAATAGTCTCCTGTGTCACCTGTTGTGAATAGCCACTAGGTGGCATAATGCTCCCGTTTCTCTCGCAGAGGAGGGTTATGTCTACACTGCAAAGAAAGACCCACAGCGCTGAGTCTCAGAACCCGGGTCATAAACTTGGGGTACGGGGCTAGAAATAGTAGATAGTCCCACTGGGGCTGGAGCCCAGACTCTGAGACCTTCCCCCCTCGCTGGGTTTCAGAGCCTGGACTCTAGCCCAAGCCCTAATGTCCACTCTACTCTTTTTAGCCCCGCAAGCATGAGTCCGTTGACCTAGGCTCTGAGAATCAGCGCTGCAGGTTTTGCTCTGCAGTGTAGACGTACCCTCAGTGTCAGTGAATCCAGGGTTCATCTTTTCAGTAAATACACAGCTCATGAACAGTGTTGGCTTGATAGCCCTAGAGTCTGCAATCCCTCTCCCATCCAGGATTGGTACGACACGGGGAAAGCTTTCCCTGTGCTGCCCCGCAGGACATGGTGTAAGGAAGAGAGTCTGTTCCTTTGCACATCGATCCTGGCAGTGATCTGATTTCTCCATCCACCTTCAGGGCTTCTTGCCAGCGGTCCCTCACTGCTGATGCTTGTGAGATTTGCTAGCTTTACCCCTCAGCTCACCACAGCAACTAATTTGCTTTTTACTCTCTGCCTTCCCCACCCAGGTGCTCACTGGCTGGTGATGTCCTTCTGGTTGGTGTCTCAGCAAACTGACATCATAGTGAGTTCCTGTCACTGGAGACTGTTCAACTTCCTGGTGGGGGCTGTGTACATCTTCTGCTACATTAATGTCCAGGCCGGCCCCTCCAGGTACAGAGTGGCTGTGTTTTATGTGGTAAGTGCTCGATCTCCTCTTGGCTCTTAGTCACAGTCGCTAACAACGAAAACTATTAAGAACTAATCTAACCATAAGACCTGTGCAGTAAGGGCCATGGCTGCTTCTGTGTGTCCTACAATGTAGCCCATAGAGTCTGGCCATAATGAACAGTAACAGGGGCTTCCAGCTGTGACCTTCACCTAATGCTTCAGGTGAGCCATTTCCCCATCTCCTACTTCTAACAGCAGTGCTCCCTGGGGTGGCACTTACTTCCTGACCCTTCTAATGATCATTCTCTGCCCTGAGGCATGAGATTTGACTATCCTTATTTTAGCATCATGCTTAGCTACGTTTTTATGTTGGCAACATCAGTTCCACTTGAAAATCCCTGCTACAGTCAGTGGAGTGGATACTTTTCTAGAATCGAAGAGGTTATAAAGACAAAGTGAATTTAGTGCTCATGAAAGGGGCAGATTGGCAGCTCTGGGAGGCTCCTTCTAAATACAATAATGGCTGCTACTGTTATTGTTAGTGGGAAACACGTGCGCGTGGCTGGTTCTGAGGTGTTTGGCGTTGCTCCCAGATCTGTGCTGAACCTGTTCCATGGTGCTGCTGTGTGGAGATGCTTTGGCACAGAAAAGGTACGATTAAAAACTTGCAATTTATTGTCACAAGCAAAGAGCCATATTTCATTTCTATTCAAAACCTACGTGGGGGGGAAGGCCAGAATGGTAGCGGGAGCTCAGAGTATGATAGCAAGTGAGAGCAAAATAAATAGGTAAAGCTTAGAACTTATTCACGTGTGTCATTTAACTCCCTCCACGGTAGGAGGCATGTCTACAACCAGTTCGTGCACATGCAGCTCTGAGTGACAGCTATCTTTCCTTTGCCCTGCAGATAATGCTGATAGAGAACATCTTCCTTTTGATGTTGGCCACAGATCTCCTGCAGGGGGTGCGGCGGGATAGCCTGTTTATGACAGGGGCTGTGATGGCTGGATTCGTGATTGGTAAGATCTGTTGCTTTCTCGCGCTGTGAATCAGAAGGTGCTCAGATGCTATGTTGATGAGAGCACTGTAAGAACCTTTCTAGAATAGTGTTGCCAACTCTCACAATTTTCTCATGAGGGTCAGTATCTTTTCTGAAAGCTCTGGTTCATGGAGTCATAGTGGAAGGATCTGAGGGTGCAGGTCTAGAACCCGGGGTCTCTGGATCGTTGACACTGCCTCGGGGCCACCATCTCGCTGAACTTGGAAAGTCAGGCCCCATGGGAAGTTCTGTCTGAGCGCTAAAGGCCTGCAGCCGCCTGATTGGCTCACATCTGCTACTTAAGCCAGGAAGTGACCCGAGTGGGCCATCCAACCTGCTGTGAAGACTTTCTGTTGCGGCCACATGGGACCCTGCTCTTGCCTGTCTCCTGCAAACCTGATCTAAGCCTGGTGCTGATTCCTGCTCCACTCCTGACCTGTTCCTAGCTCCTGCCTTGATCCTGTTTTGTGCCTGATCCTTGCCTCTCCCTGGTTCCTGCCCTTTCATCTTGCTCCTGACCATGGGCTGCCAACCCTGGCTTTGAACCCCGCCCCTGACTTCTGACTGGCTCAACCCTTGGCTCTGGCATTTCATATCCAACCCTGACTCTGATCCTCAGCTTTGGTTCCTGGCCCCAACTCGGCTCAGCCTCCTGGCTCTCGTACTTGGGAGTAAACACCAGCTCCGACTCTTCACGTCCATTCCCTGCCTGGATGCCTGCCCACTAGATCTAACCCCCATGCTCTGACAGTAGGCCAGACCACCTGCGTCCCGGTTCCTAACATGGAGTCAATCTTGGCTTTCCCTTTTAAAAAGGGTGACTTCCTAGCCCTCATGGTAGCAGAGGGATGCTTGAAAACATGACTGCAGTGCACCCTGAAGGCTCCGAAACCAGGAAGCAAATGTATGATTGGCTTTAAAAAGTCTTGTGATTTTGGGGGCTTGACTCATGGTTTTTGAGCGCTTGGGATTGGTAGTGCTGTAGTATGGAGGATCACTGTTAGGAAACACTTGCCAATTAAATGAATAGGGGTGCAAGAGAGATTGGTCTTGTTAAGGTGTGTTCCTTTCTTCTGGCTGAGAGTATGTTGATGAAGGACTATGCAGAAATGTGGGTGATCTTTCAGGGATCAGATTTGGCCCTTGGCAGGTGATTGCGGCTCTCATTAAGGCAGGTGCATGTGCTTGAGGACTGAATGCGGCCCTGCCTTGTGAAGGATGTTGGGCATAACTATCCTTGGGGGGAGGGATAGCTTAGTGGTTTGAGTATTGGCCTGCTAAACTCAGGGTTGTGAGTTCAATCCTGAGGGGGCCATTTAGGGATCTGGGGCAAAAATTGGGGATTGGTCCTGCTTTGAGCAGGGGGTTGAACTAGATGATCTCCTGAGGTTCCTTCCAACCCTGATATTCTATGATTCTTTGCAACAATGTAGTGACTTGCACGAGAAAACATTAGCCTTGATTCTCTCGCATTGTGACTGCTCACCACAATATTGTCCCCTATTGTAACTTACTGCAGCTCAGCTTGTGCCTTTTGTTCCTCTCCACCCGCGTAGATGGGGTGGGGGCACTGACTTCTCCACAACATGCTCTCCACCCCCAAGGGACTGTCCCAGGCTTGCAGTGACCCTGGGACTCGAGTCAGGGGAAGAAGGGGCACAGGACGGGCTGGGAAGCAGCCACTGAAGCCGGGAGTGGTTTCCTCTCTCCAAGGCTGTAACTCCCAAGTCCATGGTAGTGAGCAGTTAATTCACTTGCTTCCCTCCCACATACCTCAGGAGGGATCAGCTGCCATGGGCAGAGTTGCGGGGGAAGCCCCATGGCTGTCCTTATCTCCACTGGGTTGTGTTCGGCTTTTCTTGCTGACCCTTGGGGGTTTGCCAATTCCCCCCCCCCCGCCCCAATCCTGCTCTCCAAGTCTGCGCACCCTTGCATTGTAGAGGGAGCCTGGCTCCAACCTTGTCAGCATCTCCGTGGGAAGTCATTTCCTTTACTGTGGGAGGGAAGCGTCAAGCACCTAACTCCTCACTAAACCACCGTTGCTGTTTTTCTTCCCTGCCCCCCGTCATCACTCCACGCACTGCCACTCAGGCCAGGGGCTGGGACTTGGGCAATATTCTGCCTGGCACGGAGCAGATCCTGCATTTGATCACGATGCAGCTCAGAGGGAATCGTGCAGTCTAACTGATTCCATTAACTTCTCTCCTGCCGTTGGCTTTCTTTTTCAACGAGTCTGGGGGTAATGTTTTCAAAAGCGCCTCAGTCACTTAGGAGCCTTTGAAAACGTTGCCCTAGACGTCCCCTTTGGGGCTCTCTATTCCTGGGCTGACAAGGAGCTGTTCTTTAGAAGCAGCTCTGCGTTGCTGCTTCACTGCACGATGGCACCACTAATCCACTGGTGTTCCTTCCGCCAGCTTGTTTTCTGAATGCCTTTTTCCAGAAATACAACCCCAGAGCCCAGCGGCTCCTGTTCATCGGGCCTCCCAGCCCGGTGTTGCTCTAACACCATCTCTCTGCATCCTGAGCCCTGCGGAGCTTGGGGCTGTTCTTCACCCAACCCTCTTCCTGGCCTCCCGGTGGCTGTGCACCAAACCTGGTGCAGAACTGTCTTCTGGACTGGAGTTAGGAGTGGCGTATGTTCTTATTTCGGAGCTGCTATTCGGCCACCCACGCCTTGTCCTCCTACATCCTCTGCTAACCACAAGCTCTTAACCTCAATCTGCCAGTGACAAAGGACGTTGGTGGCCCGAATAAAATGAGGAACTCCCCGCAGCACAACCGGAAGGCTGGAAGGCTGTGAGAGTTGGAGAAGCAGTTCAGTCTGATTTAAAGAAAATGCCTTGAGTAAGCACTCTGGAATAATTTCCACTGGCAAGCAGTAAGTCTGCGTTGAATGAGTGCTAAATTTGGGTCTAAAACCAAGTGACGTCCCTTCTGACTAGGTAGCGGTGGTGCAGAGATGCTTAGCTCTGCTCAAGTCTCCTGTTGGATCCTTGTCTTAGGTGGATGGTTGCCCTCACATATCACCTCCCAGTACTTAGGGACTGCTTATCTCTGCACATGAACCCATCAAGTGACGGTCCTAGCAAGTGGTATTCATGCTCCCAGAAGCATTCTTCGTATAGATTCCGGCAGCCAGGTTGCATCTAGCTACTGGTGCGTTTTCCCTCCCCGTGACACAGCTACAGTTGCGTCCTTTACATAAGCAACTGAAAACGCTTAAATTGTAAAGCAGACCCTACCTCGGCAACTTTGCACTCCACTGAATATCCGCCATGGTACCACTATTTAGATACCTAATCACATCAGTATCCCTAACTGTTTCGCACTATATGCCACAATGTTGGGGTGTTGGCAAAAATGTCACCTTGTTCCCCTTTGCTTTCTTTCAGGCTCTGCCGCTCTGGTCATCTATTATAGTCTGCTACACCCCAAATCCACAGAGATCTGGCAGAGTTTCCTGAAGAAATCTTGCAGCATCACAACTGCAAAGTATAACGGGACAGAAGGATCCACTTTCCGGTCCATAAACGAAGCTGGGGAGAGCTTTGGAATTTCAGCTCAGGGGGACATTGTCTCTTCAAATGCAGAAGTCTCCAAGGTGGTGCATACCAGGCCTGCTTCTAGAGCACACAGTGAGATCTCACTAGGAGAACTTGAAGGTCATACTTCTGTGAAGGACAGCTGGGTGAACCATCATCACTGGCTGTTGGTAAAGCTAGCCTTGAAAACTGGGGATGTGTCCAAGATCAACGCAGCCTTTGGAGATGGTGGAATTGGGGAGCTTTACCCTTCAGGATTGGTGGCAAGCAAACACTGCAGTGCCATGCTTGGGCCGAAGACCAATCTTGGCTTTTCTTCAATGGGAAAATGCCCTGGAACTCCTAAAGCCAGAGTGGTAGGACAGAGGTTTCAGGCAGAAGAGAACGGAGCTGGAGAAAGCCTGAGCAGAAAGGAGACTACTTACCTCACTTTAGCAAGCAGCGAACACAACACGTACTCTGTAATAACGCCGCTAACCCTGCCAGAGGAGCACAGGCCAACGGCAAAAGCCCCCGACTGCACAGGCTTGACGAGCAGACATGAAGCTCAGGCAGACAAAGCGGGAGGCGTGTCCGCTCCTCTCGCTCCAAACCGCAGTGCCAACGGCAACTCTGACTTGGAAGCCATTGTGGAGCACCCAGAAGGGACAGCTCAGATGCACGAGAGTCCCACTCTGTATTTCAGTGCCAATGCAGAGGTCACTGCATCTCTGAACGGAGGTGGGGGAGCAGCCAGCTGTGCGGCTGATGGCCTTGTGGAGCTGGTGGAGGACAGCAGGCTCAGGCCTGTAACTGACAACACTGTAGGTAAAGGAGATGGCTTCCCCATCACCATGGCTAATATCAGTCCAATCCTGGGCGTTGGCACTCCTGGCTTGCTGCAGAGCAGTCCGTCCTTCTGCTGCACCCATCAGTGCAATGCACTGAATTCATCCGAGGAGACCTCGGAGCTCACTGAGCAGGAGGGAGTCCGGAAGGCACAGTGCAACCACGGGGGCACCACATCCGTTGGGACTTGGGTTGCTGCTGTGAAGAGGAGACTAAGGCCAGCTGAGGAACCGTGCTACACGTCCACCCCCAAGGCTGACCCGCCCAGCCAGGACTGCAGGTTGGGGGAGGCAAAGGAGAGGACGAAACTGACGGGGTTGATGGAGCAGTTGTAATGGAATGAGACTGTAAATGAACCAACTGGGGCCCTGTGTTTGGTGTCCAATCTAGTCCCTTGGTGTCTTGTTAATAATTTACTCTTAAGTCTCCATAGGAGCGTACAGCTCCAGTTCGTGTCTGTCTGGAGCTCTAACCTTTTCTGCTGTGAGTACGTTGCTAGATTCCTCCTTCCTGCATCCACGTACTGTATCATGCAGAGTAGCTCCCCAGTTGTGTGCTGTCTCTTACCGCTCCTGCTAGAGTCCAACTCTGGAGATGTGTGCTTGCTCCCTCTAAAATGGCCACGCTCTTCTGCAATCTGGGGACACAATGGCAGGAGTTGCATAGTAAATTGGCAGTAGCAGAACCTGCTTTAAGTATTGGGGCAGCAATTCTGCTGCTTAATGGCGGTTGTGACGGTAGTACTTGGGTATGTTTAGGGTTCAGTGGGTGGGCCAGGAGGGCTGTTCCATTAGTCGTGAAATCCTGCGATGGCAGGCATTCACTGGACTGGGCAAGGGACTGTCTCAGGTGACTAACAGTGGGCTACGGAATCCTCCACTGCTCGGGAACGAGCACATATCCAGCACCAGCCATGATTTTCAGTCACTTTTACAGCTTAAAAGTGCATCAGAGCAAAAATGCAAACATTTTTCTAATGCATTAACTACTTGGGAAAGGAGAGGTGGTTGATGGGAAACTGGCCGAGTGGCTTGCACAGAGCATGCTAGCAATGCCAGCCTCTCTGCCTGGCTCTGACTCTAAGACTGAGGATAGGCTGCAGCAGTAGGAACTGTAGTCTCCGCGACATTGGCCTAGCTCTGCTGCCTGCAGCAAAGGGAAGGTACAGATGTTAAATCAGGCATTTTAAGATCTTACTAACCAACTAAAGCAGGGTGCCTCTTATGTATTTGTGACAACGTCTTGAAACTTGGCCATTAGCAGCCCTCGTTCCAGAGGGTTGTTTCCCTCGCTACTTGCTTCTCCCCAGCTTGGAGGAACAGCTGCTGCCGGGGCGGCTGGGTGGTTTTTGTACCCTGACCTCTGCCCGAAGCAAGTGTCTTTCCCTTTCAGGGCAAACACGAGTTCACAACAAAGCACCGTGATCTTCCCTGGCACGAGTCTGCCTACCCAAGCCGGGGGGCTTGCTCCCGGCTGCAGTGTAGACATACTCTAAATCAGGAGCAGAATCCTGCCTGTCCCAGAGCCGCTTCCTACGCTGGCCTGCTCTGCTCAGGCTTTCTCTCCAGCCTTCTCCTTGGTCCTCCACCCAACTGCTTTGTCTCCAGGCCTCTTCCCCAGCTCCCTAGAGAAGGCCTCACTCTAGATCTTGCTTCAATTCCTCTGTCTCCCAGACTGAGCACAGACCTTGCCTGACCCCAGCTCCAACCAGGGCTGACTTCCCGCTTGGTCACGTGATCCGTCGGGGGAAACTGAGGGGTTGAGCCTTGGAGCAGGGCTGGCTGGACTCTGGCGTGCCCTTAAAGGGACACCTCTGCACTACAGCTGAGAGGCCTGGTCAGCGAGCTGCTGGCTTGGGTCACAGTCTGTAGCTTGCCAGTACCCAACGCACAGACACAGATAGCAGGGTGAATAAATGGCCCCCTAAAATGTCCTTGCCATGCCTGAGCATTCAGTTACAATGGATGGTTTGTCAGTTCCAGGCAGTGACTCCAGCCCAACTGAAGCAGGAACAGAGAACAGGTGGGGATGGAATTGGGCGTTGCTTCGCTTAGCCAGAACAATAATGTGTAGAGTCATTTATTTCAAGCCCAGGCAAATTCATTTCCCTCCTCATTTAACAAAAGAAGTGAAGTCATATTGGTCTTTGAGCACTAACCCACTCGCATTGGCTACAACCTGCAGAATTATCCTGCTGAGCCACTAACATGGCCTGCTGCCAGTGAGATGTCAATAACACCCTGCAGAGGGAGCTGGTAGTGAAGTGTGGGAAGGAGGAGAGCCCTGATTTACTGACCGGGCGAGCAATAAAAGCTCCCTTCCCTATTTTGATTTAGTTTTAACAGCTTGGACATGCCTAGATGGGCAGGTTTCACAACATGGATGTTCATGTATTTAACTAATGATTGGGTGCTAATGTCACATTGAAGCTAGTTTCCCGTGTAACTAACTCTGGATTTTATTTTTTTTGTAACCATAAAAGAGCATTTTGGATGCGCTCGGTATGGAAAGAGACGTTTGTAGTGAGTTCCAATCTCACGAACCCCATATCAGCAGATATACTATGGAGGCACGGTAGTGGCTCCATCCTTCAGCTTTTATGAAGCTTTTACCTTTGACAGTTTCTCTGACTGACTGGTGTTTTTAAAAACCACAAAAAGTAGCAAATACTGTCTGAGTTTTTGGATGTGTTGTGTTAATTGATGGGTGCTGTATCCCCAGAAATGTAATTTGGGCTGCTGCGTCTCACCTTTGGAAAACAAGCCACTGCATAGCTTTACACCAAACAACAACTAACGGCAGTTCCGATGCAAATGCGCTATCGTTCCATTTCCATTGTAGAAAAGGAGGAAAAGGTTATTTGTCTCTAAACACAAAAGAGTCACACCTAGAATAGTCAATGAAGGGCCCCGCCTTGGTTCCATGTGTCTTATTTCTGGTTAGAGCAGGCTGAAAAACCAGAAAACAATTTTGAGACAATCTCAGGTTTTAGATTCCATTTTATTTTTCTCTATTTTTGATATGTGCTTATTGGTTTGTTTTGTTTCGCAAAACAACGTTCTTTTGGTTGAGAAACTCAGCCGTTCTCAAGCTGAAATTTTGCCCCAGAAAAGGAAATGCGAGCATGACCATATTGAACAGCTCAGCCAGAGTCTCTCTCAATGAGGAGAAAGGAGGTTTTGCAGGGAGCTCTCCTGCATCACACAACTTCCCCCTGCCCAACAAGGCTAATGAAAAGGAGGGGTGATGGAAATGGGTGTGGCTGCATCTCCTGCAGCCTAGGGAAGCATGGCGAATCAGTCCCAATGGTTCGAGCACTTGCCTAGGGCTTCAGAGCTGGGTTTAATTCCCTTCTCTGCCCCAGCCTTTTTGTGTGACCTTAGGCAACTCACTTAGTCTCTCAGTGCCTGAGTTCCCCATCTGTAAATGGGGATAACCGTACAGCCCTACCTCACAGGGGTGTTGAGAAGTTAAATACCTGAGAGTTTAAAGCGCTCAGATTTAATAATTTTATTAAGATGCTGTTGAAGTAAAAAGAAAACGGTACAGAGTTTAAGCATAGAAGTTTCTGGTTGTCAGGGAATAAGGTACAGATTATCAAGGGGTGTGAAATTCGGTTTAGGAACGAGTTGCGGAAGGAATACATAATCTGCAATCTCCCTGATTGGGGGTAAAAGGTTAACGGGTCAAAGTACAGACATTGAGATATGGGGGTATGTTCATATGATGGCTATGTTCAGGTGTGGAGTATAATGAGTGGATACAATGATGAGGATGCATTTACCCTCATTTGGTGGGATTTAATGTACTACTAGAGTGATGGGGGCCAGATGAGTATCTTAAGTATAGCCAGAGGCCTGTGCTCCTCCCTGGGGGTCGGGGGGGGGAGCATTTTGCTCTAGTTGCAGGCAAAGCGAAGGTGGGTGCCTGCAGCCACTGTGAAGGGAGCTTGGAGGTCAGCAAGGGGTAGGAATGTGGGTGGGAACTTGGGAGAATCACTTAGCCCTTCTAGACTCCAGTTGATGTTGCTATAGTATCTACTTCACAGTGAGGATCCATAATGTGCTTAAAATCCCCCCTGCTGACATGTGCAATATAGTGAAAGTTCGACAAGACGCATGGAAGAGGTCTGCTGGATTCCAGGCACAGCTGGACCTTCAAACAAAAAGCCAACACACATATTGTGTTGCAACTTTAACCATCCTCAGCTGAACAAAAGCAAGGAGAGCTGGAGGTAAGCCAGATTCTAGCTTAGCTCCGCTGTATCTGAATAATGCAGCCGTTGATTGATTTTCTGTGCAACGACTGCTGGACACCCCCGAGGGAGTTAATGCATGTGAGCCAATTTCATCCCAGCCTGGTGACTCTGACCCAGTGTTTCTGCCTTAGTTCAGAATGTCCTGGCTTTCCTAGATGAGTCGATGCAGTCTATTTCAGCTACTCATATAGTTCCCTTTACCATAATGTCTGCCTTACACTCTTAAGTATTTTTCAGGAAAGCATTGTATCCCAATTTACAGGTGGGGCACTGAGACACAGAGAGGCTAAGTGACTTGCCTAAGGTCTCACACAGTGACAGAGCAGGGACTTGAAAGCCTATGTCCCACGTACTAGACTCCTGCCCTAACTGCTGGACCATCTGTCTTCTTCAGAGAACTGCCTTTATAATTCCCCCATGGGATTCATAGGAGGTTGGTGTCCACCTCCAGTTGGAGATCTGGCCCCCTTTACAGCATTGACATACTTTGTCATTGTTGCTTGTACAGTGTAAACAATTTTACCACGCAGGGGATTCTGCTTTATATTAGGCTGGTGTTCACTTCACCAGCGTCTTGCTACTGGGGAGACTTTCAAAGGAACAGGTAGGAGCTAGGGACCCATCTGCCCCTGACTTGCAATAGGAGTTGGGCTGCTTTGACAATCACCCCCCACCATTTATTATTTATGTATATTACAGTAACGTGCTCCCCCCCCCCCCCAGGATGTGCTGGGTGCTGTACAAACACTTATTTAAAAAACAGCCTCTGCCCCAAAGAACTTGCCATCTAGGTTACAAGCAGATGAAACCCAGGGCTGAGGGGAAGATGGGGGATGCTCATGAAGCTTCATCTGCCTAGTATTAAAAGGGTGATGTGTGCAGAGTTAGGGGGAAGCAAAATACGCCCCCCCACCCGAGGCTGCAGCCCAATCAGTTCATAGGTTTGATCTGTGAACGTAGCCTCTGTCCCACTAGCGTGGGAGCCGTGGCGCTGCCGGATCCACTGAATATTATAGCGTGAGCACCTTGGGGCAGGGACTGGGTGATGGTGGTGATGCTAAACAAAAAGCTGTTCCCCTGTATCCCACCAGGGCTGACATGGAGCCCACTCGAAAAGAGATCACCTGTCCAAATGCCCCACCCACTGCCTCCTTCCTGGTGGAGGCCAAAGTTGGGAGGTAAATGGCTTGTGAGGATCTTGCCTGAATCTCTCATCCCAGGGTAGACATCACCCTTAAATTGAATGAGAAATATGGATAGCGAGCTGGGAAAACAACTGGTCCAGGACCTGGCTTGTCTTCCCAGATGCACAAGGAACTCTTCCGCATGCGTGAGTGGGGACAAGTGATCTCCTATGGCTTCGTGTCTGCTGGGAGCCTGGCTGCATCGCTGGGAGAGCTTTCTGTGGGATTTCATTTCTTCTCAGTGGAAATGTTTTCTGACCTTGCTCCAGCTGGCTTTGGCATCTCGTTGAAATCCAGGCTGCAACACCAGGGCTTTTCTTTCTTTCTGCTTGGTTACTGTATATCAAAGGAAGTGTAAACACTTGGCACTCCAGAGCCTGAGCAAAGCCATTTTACTGAGGAGTTTGGTTTTTGGACACTCGCTTTCTGGGTTGCCAGACTGAGGGATTTGCTGATGTCTCAGGGCGGCTTCATCCATGGGGGCTTGTGGCAGGGCCAATTTTGCAAACTCATTACTGAGCCTGTTAATGGGAAATTAATGGAAATCCTCATGATATCATGCACTAAAGCAGGGATCGGCAACCTTTGGCACGCGGCCCACCAGGGTAAGCCCCCTGGCGGACCGGAACAGTTTGTTTACCTGCCGTGTCTGCAGGTTCGGCTGATCGCGGCTCCCAGTGGCTGCGGTTCACTGTTCCAGGCCAATGGGGGCTGCGGGAAGTGGCAGCCAGCACATCCCACGGCCCGCGCCGCTTCCTGCAGCCCCCATTGACCTGGAATGGCAAACCGCAGCCAGTGGGAGCCGCGATCAGTCGAACCTGCAGACGCGGCAGGTACACAAACCGTCCCGGCCCGCCAGGGGGCTTACCCTGGCGGGCCGCGGGCCAAAAGTTGCCGATCCCTGCACTAAGGGCTGATTCTGCCCCCCTCTGCTCATGGTGAGTTGTGCCATACTCTGCCTAGAGCCAGCAGAATTCAGCCAGGGTGGGTTTGCACAATTACACCCGAAGAAGGATCTCGTCATGCTTCCCAGCTGAGCAGCCACATGCACCTAGGGGACAGCATATCTGAAAGGGCACTGCCAGCCTTTTTGGCCCCGTCCCATTATGCAGCTTCATTAAAGGATAACATTGCGGTGATGTTACAGCCAAGGTGGGAGTAGCGACTGCATTCTACCCTGCAATCGCAGGGTGAGAGAGCAGCTGGAATAGACATGTCGCTAGACTATGGGAGTAGTGAAGCCGCGGCAAGTTGAGCTGTACAAGCCTGCCAGGAATCCTGGCTAATTACTTGCAGGGCTAGCCTGTGCTGAAGCACATGCTGCCTGCCACAGCTTCGCTGCTCTGCTGCCTGCCACAGCTCGAATAAAGCTAGCTTGGGTGTGACCACTCAAACTGCAGTCGCACGGAGTGATTGTAATGTAGACATACCCTATGCACAGCTGGCTCTGGGTCAAGCTCTTAGAACCAAACTCCCCCATTTGAATTTAGAGCGATCTAGATTATATGTATTGTAGCACCTAAGAGCCCCTGTCATGCAGCAGGACCCCATTGTGCTAGGTGTTGTACCAACACAAAGCAAAAAAGACAGGCCGTATATCTTGAGCTGATGTATATTTAGTTCATTCTAAATGCCTAGTTTTGGCTGGAAGATTTCCCAGCTGCATGTAACAAACTTGGAGGAGAGGGGGTTGGAATTACCGGTTGTGCACAAAATGTTTTGTCTGTTCCTGGCATTAATTGTTGTCAGTTGAAACCTATTAATCTAGAGGGGGTTATATCTTTGGTACATGCAGCTAGAGATCGCAATGGGCACATGTTATAAACTGGACAAATAAATAAGCTCCCTGCTGATCATCTTCCTATTTTGTCTCAGCATTGATTTTCTCCCACTGAAAATCTAAATGCAGCGTGCCTTCCAGCCTAACAAAAGGTACATTGGATCCCAAAATCACCAGGCCAGCCACTCTGACAGTTTCCACAGTATGCATCCGATGAAGTGAGCTGTAGCTCACGAAAGCTCATGCTCAAATAAATTGGTTAGTCTCTAAGGTGCCACAAGTCCTCCTTTCCTTTTTGCGAATACAGACTAACACGGCTGTTACTCTGAAACCTGTCATAAAGGGACATTGTCACACTACAAATCATGGGTCTGATTTTCATAGGTTGGCCCTACCCAACTTTAGTGGAGCTTGGAGGTGCTCATCACTTCTGAAACAGAGTTAGATATTCTCCTAAATTCCCTTTTTGTGATTGCTGCTACTGACTTTTATTATTCATAATAATGGCACCTGCCACCTTTGCATCCAATCGCTTCTGTAAGGGAAGGGCCGGGAGTTCATAGCCAAGGCCTGTAGCTCTTACCCTGGTGCTCATCCACACAAAAACACTTGCGCCACTGAGAGGTGATTGATTTCTCTTTGGCCATGAGAGGGCGCTGCCATTCAAAGTCACAAAGCAGATCTGTTACAAACGCAGCTCTCTAGAGAATAGCTTGGGATGCAGGAGGAGGAGAGCTCGCAACATTGCTTGCACTGGTATTGATACCACCCCATTCCTGTGAACAGATGGGAGCCGAGGAAGGCGGGCGGTAGCCAACACGTAACTTGTATGCAGGATGATATGCCTACCTAACACCTGCAGCCAGTGTGTGTTGCACATTGTAGGGAGAGTGGTCACTTTGGATAAGCTATTACCAGCAGGAGAGTGAGTTTGTGTGTGTGGTTTTTGGAAAAAGGGGGGGGAGGGAGAAAACCTGGATTTGTGCTGGAAATGGCCCACCTTGATTATCATACACATTGTAAAGAGAGGTTTCAGAGTAACAGCCGTGTTAGTCTGTATTCGCAAAAAGAAAAGGAGGACTTGTGGCACCTTAGAGACTGGCCAATTTGTTTGGGCATGGGCTTTCATGAGCTGCAGCTCACTTCATCTGATGAGGTGAGCTGTGGCTCACGAGGGCTTGTGCTCAGGTGGATTGGTTGGTCTCTAGGGTGCCACAAGTACTCCTTTTCTTATTGTAAAGAGAGTGGTCACTTTGGATGGGCTATTACCAGCAGGAGAGTGAGTTTGTGTGGGGGGCTGGCGGGGGTGAGAAAACCTGGATTTATGCTGGAAATGGCCCAACTTGATTATCATACACATTGTAAGGAGAGTGATCACTTTAGATAAGCTATTACCAGCAGGAGAGTGGGGTGGGTGGAGGTAGTGTTTCATGGTCTCTGTGTATATATAAAGTCTGCTGCAGTTTCCACAGTATGCATCCGATGAAGTGAGCTGTAGCTCACGAAAGCTTATGCTCAAATAAATTGGTTAGTCTCTAAGGTGCCACAAGTACTCCTTTTCTTTGTGTGTTGTAACTTCACCTTTGGAACCCAGCACTGGTGTCATGGTTGTGATGAAGTTCTATGTACGAATTGGATTCTAGTGCTAGGATCCAACTCCTCCACGTGTGAGTGTCCCCAGGTGCCCTTAAGGAAGTGGATGTCTCCCATGTTACTGCCATTTATTATGGATTTTTTGCCATTTTAAAAATCCTGGTGCTCCTACTGTTCGTAAATCCAAGTACTAGACTCTTGCCTAGGGATTTCGCCGTTGATGCACATCTGTTTAGACGTATCCAATCATTGAGTGCTCTGCTGGGGTTTCCAACAAGGGGACAATACAGACCCAAAACTTACACACTGGCAAACAGTGCTATATAAATGACAAATCCTCAGATGGTGCCAATCAGCATAACCCCAGCTGGCCTGTCGTTTTTTAAAAAAACAACTTCACTATAAGTAGCGGATTCCTAGAAACAGGATTTGCATTCCAGTTCAGTTAAACAATGCAGCACTTTCATTCTACACCAGTCTAACCAGTAAAGCAGGGGTGGATGGGGCCCCTCACCCCAAAAAGGAAGGGGTGGGAGTGAGGAACTAGTTGATGTTTTTCTGTAGCCATGTAGCTTTGATGAAAAATGAATTTTTTCACAGAATTTTTTCCCCCAGTTTGCCAGTGAATGCTTTTACAGGTTTTGAAAAGCAGGTTTCAAAAATCAGCATTTATTAGAGGTTTGACTTTTATCAACCAAAAAATGTTCAATGTGAAAACAAAAAAGCTGCAATTTTTTTCAGTATTTCCCAGGAAAAAATAATTGGTGTTTTTCAGCTAGCTCTGTCGTTCCTGGTTTTCTGAACGCTCCCAAAGTCTGGGCAAGTTCAGAGCTGGGGTTTTGACCTGGGCCCACCTCTAGTTAGAACGGAGTGTCCCCATGTCCGAGTTCGCTCTAAGCAGCTTCCACTCCACCTCCAGGAGGTTACGTGTCCAAAGGACAGGCCTGGATTGTCTTGCATTTCTGAATATCTCTGAGTCTATGATTCGTGCTCATTTGCCCCCTGCTATCCCTTCCCTGGCTCTGTAACAGAGAGCATAACTGAGCCCCCTGGTCTATCGGCGGCAGTTTCATTCCACTTTTTTTAAAAAATGCCTAACGTTTTTGGCCGTTGGAAAGAAAACCAATTGGAACGGCTTTTCTTTTAAAAAGCAAACTCTGCCCAGTTCCATATAGGGTCTGGCTGACACGCCATAGCCCAGGAATGCTGACTCGAACACAGTGCAGCTGATTCGCCAGCTGACTCCCCTGTGAGCTCTTTCCGCCCACTCCAGTTCCCAGCTGGAGACTGAAAGCAAAACACCCCCAGCCACAGCCCCTGAACATAGACCTGATTCTGTGAAACAAGCCCAAGTGGAGGCATCTCCGCTCCAGTGAGGATCATGACCCTGGGTGTTGATCTTTCTCTCCCTTATTCATGGATTTAGATGGAGTCAATCTTGTTCTGAACTGGTGTCAGTGATTAGAAAATCAGTTCCTCCATCTAGGTGCCTCTGGCTTCCCTGTGGATCCTCTTCCACCTAACGATTAGGTGATCTGGTGGGTCTGACTGGCTGTTCTCAGATGGACAAGAGAAGAACATAAGAGCTGCGTTATTGGGTCAGACTAATGGTCTATCTAGCCCAGGTCTATCTGTACCAAACAGAGCAATATTGGAAAGATCCACCTCGTCTTCCCCTCCTATCTTCTGGTAGTCAGAGGTTGAGGTTCAGCCCAAGCATGGGGTTACATCCCTGATTATCTTGGCTCATAGCCATTGATGGACCTGTCTTCCATGAACTTATCTAGTTCTTCTTTGAACCCATTTATACTTTTGGCTAGCACAACATCCCATGGCTATGGGTTCCACAGGTTAATTGTGTGTTGCGTGAAAAAGTATTCCCTCTTGTTTCCCCAGCTCCAGGTTTTGTACAGGTTTTCCTGATACTCAGTCTAAACACCCCACTTTGTTAGTTTCACCCCCATTACAATCCCTAGGTATTGACCCAGCAGTTCCTCCCCACCCTTGGTGGTGGCACCCTTCAAATTAGACTGTTCTCAAGCCCTTCCTTTAGCAGTCACTTAGACAAGCTATTTTATCTTTTAATCTTTCCTCCTACATTGGTCCCTCCAGCCCTGTGCTCATTTTTCTCGCTCTTTTCCAAGCAGTGTCCAATTTCTCAGTATCTTTGGCAAAGGAACTGCATCTCCTTAGGTGTTTGGACAGCACCTAACACAGTGGGGACTGCAATCCTGAGTAGGGCTCCTGGGCACTAACACAGCACAGGCAATCCATAGTGACATGGAATAAAACAGGGGCTCAGGTGTGGCCATGTCAGAGCTGATCAGGGAGGGACCATCGTCTGCCTGCTCCAGGATGTGATGCTTGCCAGCGCATAACCGGAAATCCAGGGATCTTTTACTGTATGGCACATCTAGTTCACTGCTATCCAACTACGGTACCTATGTGGGCCTCACTACAATAGTATCTGAGCACCTCACAGTCTCTAATGTAGAACACCTCTGAGAAATAGGGAACTGCTATTTTCCCCATTTAACAGATGTGGAACTGAGGCTCACGGAGACTAAGTGACTTGCCCAGGATCACACAGGAAGTCTGTGGCAGAGAAGAGACTTGAATACAGGTCACCCAAATCCTAGGCTAGTTCCCAGGACCACACCTCCTCACAATCTCCCTTAGTTTGGTCTCCCTCAACATCTGTGCTTTCCTAGTTTCTCCTTCCCACTGAGTCAAGGCTTATCACCCTTTTTTCTCCTGTCTGACCAGTGTTCCCGGAGCTCAGTCCTTTGTTACTAAGTTATATATCAGGGGTTAGCCCTTGATCCATTGACTTCAGTGGGCTTTGGATCCGACTCTTAGGATCAGGCTCTGAGCATTGTTTTAGCTATACTGCTGTGATGTAGACATGCACAGTGACAGAAGGGGTTTTTTCATCACAATCCACCCTCTCGAGAGACAGTAGCTAGGCTGACAGAAGAATTCTTCCGTCGACCTAGCTGAGTCTACACTAGGGGCTAGGTCGACCTAACAATGTTGTGTAGGACGTGAAATTTACACTGAGCAGTGTAGCTACATTGACCTAAATTTTAGGTGTAGAACCGGCCTTAGTGAAAGAAGCCTTGAGTTTCTCAGTTGCTTATTCTAAACAACATTGTGTGGGTTTTATGGAGAGAAAAGCACAGTCATTTGCACCAGTTAATCAGGACCTATCTAATAGGGATCTCTGCTTCCGTAGAGCATGTAAGGCCAGGAATCTATTCCCTATGCTGTATTTGGCTGGAGGGGACACTCGGTGCTCTAAGTGTCCGGTTTGAAACAGCGCAGCCCCTTCAAACCAGCTGGAGCAGTCAGTCCTTCATGCTTCTTCTAACTCTCCCAGGACAGAATGGGCCAGATCCTTAGCTGGTGTCAATCAGCATTGTTCCACTGAAGCCAAGGGAGCTATGCTGGCTTACACCAGCTGAGGAGCTGACCCAGCGTGTTTACTGTGTAGGTCTTTGAGATGACATCTTAAAAACAAAGTGTCTGTTTCCAGTTTTTCTAAGCTACTTGCCATCACCTCTGTCTTCTGTGGCCTTCTCCCATGCATGGCATGACCCCCAGCTCATCTGCAAAACCCTACCTGGTCCACACTTCAGTCCCTCTTAACAACCCACTTTTGCCTTGCCAGGCTATAGTGAACTGAGTTGACTTGTATGTAAATTGTCTATTGTTGATCCCTCTCCCCTTACCTTTGCTTTTCAGTCTGTCCTTAGGCTGTCAGCCCTTTAGACAGAGCCCATCCCTACTCCAGTGTTTGGAAAGTGCCTTGGACTTTGGGGTGCGGCCATCAATAAATAAGAATGGATATTAATGAGTCCAGGATACTCTGCGAAGTGTTCTGCTCTGGAGACCTTGGCCAACTTCTTCTTGTCCTCCAGATTATCCTCTTCCCGCCTGGCTGCTGCTCTCTACCCCAGAAGCAGCTGCATTCCAGTGCTGCTCTGTGTGTGTAACTTGTGAAGCACCTTGAATCCTGGAGTCTGAAAGGTGTTCAAAATGTGCTGCATTATTATTCAATAGGTGTTCCTGTGGATATTAAAAGGGGAGAAGCCTGGGGTCAGATGATCGGGATGTGAACAGGAAGTCCGAGGCACCTGTGTGGGTTTAATGCCTCTGAAAATAAAGTCAGAGGGGCCCAGTCCTCACTCAGAGGCTTTAGGCAGGCTGCTCCCATGAATAATGCTCAGCGGGTAAAGGCTGTATGTTTCTAAGACCTCTGGAGTCCGAAAAAAGTGGGTTTAGGAGGCAGCATCGCCTAGGGGCTAGCGCGCTGGGCGGCAACTCTGGCGACCTTGCGTCTGTTCCCAGCGCTGCCCCTGGCCTGCTGGGGCGAGCCTGGGGAAGTCACCGTCCCGCTCCGTGCCTCAGTTTCCCCCTCTGACAATCGTGACACTGACCTACTAGGTCAGTGAAGGGTGGGGGGTTGGGCAGGGTGGAGGAAGGGGTGGGTTGAATGCCGGAGGGCAGGGAGCCGGGGGAGGAGCTGGGGGGCGGTGAGGAGCCGAGCCCGGCCGGCCGAGAGCCAGCCCCGCGGGCAGGGACGGGTTAAGCGGGCGGGGGCGGTCGGCGCAGGCGCGGGCCCGGCGCTGCCGAAGTTGTCCGGGCTCCGGGCCGGGCGAAGTTTGCGGCGCTGGGCGGAGGCAGCGGCGGGCGGCCGGGCTGCTCGCTCCGCTCCGCTCCGCTCCGCTCCGGCCATGGCCTTCCGCCGGCGGGCCAAGAGCCACCCGCTCTTCAGCCAGGAGTTCCTGATCCACAACCACGCGGACATCGGCTTCTGCCTGGTGCTCTGCGTGCTCATCGCGCTCATGTTCGAGGTGAGAGCGGGGGGCCCCCTGCACCCCCCCGGGGACCCCCCTGCACCCCTGATTGCTGACCCCGGGGGCCCCCCTGATTGCTGACCCTGGGGACCCCCCTGCACCTCCCCCACGGGACCCCCTGCCCACTGACCCCGGGGACCCCCCCTGATCGCTGACCCCCTGCACCTCTCCTGGGGGACCCTCCTGCACCACTGACCCCGAGCACTCCCCTGCGCCTCGCCCGTGGGCCCCCCCCCCCCGCACCCCTCTCCACTGACCCTGGGGACCCCCCGCTGCACCCACCTTGAGAGACTCCTTGTGACCCTTCCCCAGGACTTTGCCCTGTGCACCCTGGGGGTGCTGCCCACTCCACTCTGGGACCCTGCTGTGCCCCTTCCTGCAGATCTGCCCCTTGCCCTCTCAGGATACTGCCTGCTGCACCCCCAAGGAACCCTACTGCACTCCTTCCTTGGGGGACCCCTCTGCAGCCCCCTACCATGGGACACTGCAGCCCTTCCTGGGGGTATTCTATGTGCCTCTCCAAGGGACCCTGATGCAGTCCCTCCACCCAGGGCATCCTTCCTTGGGACCCCAATGCACTGCACACCCTGGGGGTGGATCCGAATGTAACTCCTTCCCAGGGGATCCTACTCCAGCAGACCCTCTCCTTGTCAGTAGAAGCAAATTCCAACCTCCCACGGTGCACCCCTGGAGAGTGCACCTTTGCAATGCACCCCTTTGACGTGTGGGGGAGAAGACGACCCCCCTGTACCCTGCCTGGGGAGAGAGCCCCAGTGAATCTGCCTTTCAGCACTACCCACATTGCGCCCATCAGGAGGAGCGCAATGCACTAAGCCCCCCAGTCCCACTAACCTCCTTTTCCCAGCCCCTTTGTGGGTTAGTTTCCCTCCCCTACACTGCACTTCCTTCCCCCTTTCGTTCGCCAGGGATCCTTCCCACTCTTCCTGTCCTTTCCCATCCCCATACGCCACCATCCACCCCCGGATAACTTCATTTCCCCTTCATTTCCCCTCTTCCATACCCCCAGCTGCTTCTCCACTCTGTCCACACCCACAACTTCGACCTCCCCAGCTTCCAGTCTCCCCAGTACATCCTTCCCCCTCCCCAGTGCCTCCTTCTCCTGCTCCAGTTTGCAGTCTCCCCTTCCCCCCCAGCCCCTCTTAGGCCTGGACCAGTGCCCACCAGGAACAAGATTTCCCCCTGGCCTCTAGCTGCTGCCCTCCTTGAGTCTGGTTGAGTGTAGGTGGGGGTACTGGGGACACTGACTAGCTACTGCCAGGGATGGCCATGCTTGTGTGACCCCTGTCCATGGGGTCCATGAGATAGGCCGGGTAGCATCCTTCAGTCTCTGTGTTTGGGCATGGTGCAGGCGGCGTGTTGACCGTCTTGGGCTCCAACATTGTGGGGTGGAGGAAAAGGCTTTTGGGGTGAGGCTCTCCCTGTGCTAGAGCTCCGGGGATGGGGGACAGCTGGCTCTGGCCGGTGCTTTCCCCAGGGTTTGGGGATGAGCTGCCAGATGGCGTTGGTCTGTGCCCCAGAAGTTGGGGGAGTTGATGAGTGAGGGGAAGTTGGGTGTGGCCTGAGTTGAAGTGGAGCAGCTTTAAGGCAGGGGATGTGTTGTGATGGGGTCACAACCTTTTGAGGTTTGGCGGGAACCCCTGCAGTGTGCTGTCATGCTGTGGTTAGCAGGAGAGGTGGCAGGGCCCACAGCCGGGCCACCAGATGCTGCCATCCTGACAGCTCTCTCCCTAAGCAGGGCAGGCTAGGTGAGGTCATTCCTTGGCTGGGAGACCTCTGAGGAGCCCGAAGGTGCTGCTGGGAGTGGGGATGGCAATTCAGTGGAAGGCTAATGCTCAGCCTGATGCAATGCCCCTGTGCTGCTGGATAGCCCCATCTTTCAGGTGCACTGTGGCCGTGGGTTTGGATTGTTGGGCTTTGTCAAAGGGGCGCTATCAGATTTTAAATCTTTTTTTTTTTTAATCCCTTGTCTAGGTTACTTACCACTGATACCTTTGATTACCAAAATCAAAAGAACTTTAAAAATCCAGCCCACTTTTCACCATTTGTGTAGCTTGCTCTGAGTTTCCCGCAGCTGTCGTTACTTCTGTGTTTGTTTATAACCCCTTTTTCGCGCTGGATTCTTATGTGCCAGCACCTGGTTGCAATGGTTGGGGTGCAAACTCTGCAGGGGAATATGCAAACCCAGATCAAATGGAAGATTTTTTTTTAAAGAAATGGAAACATTTCAGTAAATAGGGTTCATTTAAAGAAGAAAAATAGCTTTACCTGCGGAGGGTGAGAGGCAGTGTTGTTGGAGGACGTCTGCCCCTTCCCTTTCCCCGGGAGCAGCTGCCCCTTTCCTTTGCCCATCAGCTAGGGTTGCCATCTCTGAGCTACAAAAAACTGGGACATTCGGGATGATCCTGAGCGCGTTGCACATGACCAGCTGGCCAGTTTTTGGAGCACACTGACCGAAGCCCAGGACAGCGATCTCAAACAGGGACAATCCTGGGAGAATCTGGCCAGGTGGCAACCCTACTATTGAGGTACTGGGGGTTAGGTGTCGGTGGGGGCAACTGGCCTACCATTTTCCACCACTTCCTTTTGTTCCCGCCTTCCCCAGCGTTGCCCCTTCCCTGGAGGGAGTCGTGATCCTGACCTTAGAGAAATGTCCTTCTGGAGGAGTGCAGTGCCCCCTCCCAGGCCACACTGTCCCCAGTGCCCCTTTCCCCATGCTTGGGGCATCTTCCCCTCCACCAACCCCTGAGCTCTCCAGGAGCCTTGTTCTCCCTCTTTCCAGAGACATCCCACAAGCCAGAGGTGCTCTCCTGCCTCCCTTCAGCCAGCCCCCACCAGAGAGAACCCAATGAAACCTTTCCCCCTCCCTAGACAGGAGTGTCCGCTCCTCCTGTGGGAGGGGGAGTTATTTATCTGCCCCTCCCCAGTACATTTGATAGAAATGGAGCCCCTGGTAGGGGGAGAGGAGCAGACCCTTGGCCTCTCCCAAGCCTGGCATCAGGGCTCTTCCTCCCTGTCAGTCTCTAGCCCGGAGAGCAGGCTCCTTGCAGCCCCAGTGCTTTGCACAGAAATGTCAGGAATGTGGAGCTTCCCCCCCCCCACCCCGCCCCTTCCCAGCTTTCTCCTCTCTTTCCTCTCCTCTTTCAGGGGAGGAGACAGGATAGGGAGGGGGCTGAGGATTCCTGCTGAACAACTCAGCCCTTCAGGCTTGCTCCATACGCGGAGTCTGGCCAGCCTGGCACCTCAGGGGCGTGCGTGCTTCTGCGGTCAGCATCTGAACATGTATGTCTGCTAGGACCGTGTCTCTCCCAGCCCCCCAGCCGAGTGCCACGTTTCAGGGCAAATGGAGATGAGATGGAAGGGGGGTGGGGGAGAACGCATCAGAGAAGGGGGAAACCCATTTCCTTAATTAAAAAAACAAAACAAAAAAAAGACAGTTTTTTCCCTCCCTTTCATTGCAATGCACTGAATGAACAAGTAGTTTTCAGTACCTAGAAATCTTAATGTCTTTAAAGGAAACATCTAAATTAGAGCCAGAAAGGCCAGCTGGCTGGGGTATAAATTCCCAAACCGCATGCAAATGCCACAGAGTTGGACACACCGGCTGCAAGTTTCATAGTTGTACTTTGAAAACAAAACAAAACAAGCAGCGACTTTGAGCTGGAGGGGGTTTTGTCTCCCACTAACTCAGCAGGCCGAGGGTTTCCCCTTGGTTGTTGCTGGTGGTCACTTTACCAAACTTTCCTTCTCTAAGGCTGTGTCTACGCTGGCACTTTTGTCCGTATAACTTTGCCAGTGTGGACAGTGCTATGTCTGCGGGAGACCATCTCCTGATGACATGGCTACTGCTGCTTGTTGGGGGTGGTTTAATTATGTCCACAGGAGAACTCTCCCCCGTCAGCATAGAGAGGCTACACAGGAGATCTTACAGCTGCATCGGTACATCTGTGCCGCTGTAAGCTCTCTAGTGTAGACGTGGCCTTAGCCTCAGGGCTGCGTGCGGAATAAGCTCATCTGGGCTCTCTTTAGAAAAAGCTGATTATGTTTTTGCACAGTTGGAAGATGTCGGCTTGACAGTCCTGGAGACAGGACTTGTCTGCATTGGTATTTTCATTAATCTCCCACCGTTGCAGCTGCACTAGTCAGAATCCTGGTGTAAACAGGGCATTGTTACCATCCAGACTTCAGAGGAAAATTGTTAGAAGAACCTAAATGATGCTTTTGAGAGAGGAGGGGGATGAGGTAATATCGGTCGTTGGACCAACTTCTGTTGGTGAGAGAGAGAAGCTTTTACGCTACACACAGCTCTTCTCCAGGTCTGGGAAAGGTTCTCTGAGCATCGCAGCTAAATACAAGCCGGAGCAGATTGTTTAGCATCAGTGGTTAGTGCACGTTCTGAGGAATCACTGTCGGTGAAGTAGCCCATTAATACATCTTCAGTCATAGGACAAAAAGCGGGGCTAGTGGGCTACAGAGTGTTGTAATAAGCCCTAAATCCAGTGTCTCTGTCAGATCCATGATTTTCAGTGGCTAGCAGCGTTATGAATTTAAGCTCCCAGGCTTGTCTTTGGAAAGTGTTGTGCAGGTTTTGTTCAAGGATGCGGCCTGATAGGGCAGCTGTAGCGTGATCGCGCTGTGAAAAGTATTCACCACAGCTGCTGGCGTGTTTGTCTTTTCTCGTTTTCCTGTGTGAGTTCATTCAACGTAGGTGCCTTTTGTAATTTTACTCCCTCATCTGGACCTGCACTGAGACAACACAGTAATAAAAACACCCATGTCCTCTCTACGGTGGAACTTCAACGGAGGAGAATGTTAGTGTAGGGACAGCCAAGGCAGAGTCAGTATTAGCCTAAATACTGTCCCTGCGAAGGGACAAAAATGTTTTTTGCTTTATTTTTTTTTTCTTTTTGATGTACAGAGAGAATTTGAAGTGTGGTTTGTGCTGGAAATGCTGGTCTTGTGTCCCCTGCTTTCTCCCCCACCCGCTAGAAGGCTCTGTGGATGTCTGGCAAACTCGTAAGATTAGGACATGTGCCGTACCGTGCAAATGAAACCTGCTTAAGTGGGAAGGGAAGAGAGGGTCACGTCCACCTTCGCCTGTCCCAGCGACCTCACACCCTCCTGATCTCCTTTCACTTCTTCTCTTCAGCTTCTCCCCTCTTACTGCTGCCTTTCATAGTACAAATATACGGTGGTCCCCACGCCCTTGGGCTATGTCTACACATGGCAGCGTGTAGTATACAGGCACTACTTGCGTATCTACGTGTCACAATGAAAGGCTCCAGCAACAGGGAGCTGCTGGGGCCTTTTCCCACAGCGGGAAAAGGCTCTGGCAGTGGGGTACGATCCTGAAAAGTAGCCGTGTAGACATGGGAGGCACGTGTAGGTAGATACGCTGGAAGTTCAAACGTGTAGGGCGTGCTGCTTACATAAGCCGTGTCTCGCCCGCTACGCTGCTATTTATAGCCCTTCTAGCTGGGGGTGCAGCATCTGTACTCCACACGCCCCCGGAAGTGTAGACGTACTTTTAGAAAGTCATTTCTTGGCCCCAGCTGCCTCTTACTCTCACGTCCTCACCTTTGTAGCCTTTGCGCCTGAACCCACTGAGTGCGCCGTGTACGGGCAGCACCTCGAGTTCCTGTCTTTCATTCTGGATCCCCTGGCTCGCCATGTCCCCCTGCAGCTACTGTCACAGAGGTTTCTAACGGCCTCTTCCTGGCCAGGGGGTCCTCAGACTTGGTCCATCCTCCTAAACTGCTGCTTTTGGCTGTGTCAGTCATACTCCCCCCTCTTGATGTCTTTTCCTCCCTTGGCTTTTGTTGTGGCTCTGTCCTCTCTTGGTTCTCCTCCGACCGCTCTGATCGGAGTCTCTTTTCATGGGTGCTTCTCCCCCCTTTCCACTCTGGTGAGATGCCTCAGGGCTCTGCCCTGGCCTCCCGCTCACTTTACAGCCTCTCCTTGTGAGATCTGATCCATGATCTTTGCTGGAATGACCTCTCTCTCCACTCCTTCCCTGCCTCCCTCACTCCTGCCCTGTGTCTCTGCCTATCTCTGACAATTCCAGCATGTCTTACCATCACTGTGCACTTAGCGTGGCTAAAGCTGAGCTGCTGATCTCTTTCCAAAACCTTCTTTATCCCTCCTCTCCTCCCCCTAGTCTTGATCATCATTGCTTGGACCCACATCCCAGGTATCCCCTTTGACTCCTTGTTTCCTTCCTCACCCCGCGCAGGCATGCTGTTTCCATGTCCTGCCACTTGCTGTTCCACGACACTTCTAAGATCCGCCCTGCGTCTGCTAGAGTTGGAGACTTTGCATGGTGGGTGAATCTTCACCAGGGATGGGTGAATGCAGTCCACAGGGGCTTTGAGCAGCCCGTTAGGCCTTCCTCAGGCTGGTGTGGCCTGTGGTGGAGATCAGAGAGCATCATCTGCAGAGCCCTTCTAGAGTGTAGTGGCCAAAGCTCAGATCAAAGCGGAGAGTCTCAAGCTCTCTCCTAGGCTGCAGCTCCCTCCTAACGTGGATAGACGCGAGACGCTGCCCTCAGCTGGTGAAAGGTTTGGCACTCCCGCTGACTGGCCATACAGACGTGGAGAGACTGAAGGAAATGGCAGAACCTGTCTCACAATAGACCATTTCCTGTAGGGAAGGATTTCTCTGGGCTCCCAGGCACTCTCCCGCAGGCTGTGAATGTGTGACTATGACTTAACCATTTCCTTCCAAATCTGCAGCTGGCACACTTCTGACCTAGACAGTCGCCATCGTGTGTTTGCGAGGGCCCGTGGCGTTGTCTGCTCACAGGTGGTGAGCTACTATCCAGCCACAGTCCTTGCTGCCCTACAGCTTGCTGTGTAGTTCTGTGCTGCTTAGGCCTTAGCTGGAGTATTGTGTCCAGTCATGGGCACCACATTCCAGGAAAGATGTGGACAAATTGAAGAAATGCCAGAGAACAGCAGCAAACATTATTAAAGGTCTAGAAACTATGACCTATGATGGAAGATTGAAAACATTTAGTATGTTTAGCATGGAGAAGAGAAGACTGGGGGAGGGGTACATAACAGGTTTCAAGTATGTAAAATGTGGTTATAAGGAGGAGGGAGAAAAATTGTTCTCCTTAACCTCTGAGAATAGGACAAGAAGCAATGGGCTTAAATTGAAGCAAGGGAGGTTTAGGTTGGACATTAGGGAAAAACTGCCTAACCGTCCGGGTGACTAAGCACTGGAACAAATTGCCAACGGAGGTTGTGGAATCTCCATCATTGGCAGTTTTTAAGAGCAGGTTAGACCAGTGGTTCTCAACCCATTTACCATTGTGGGCCGCATATGCAGCTCTCTGTGTTACGTGGGCCACATCCACACACTATATATATACTACCTGTGTGGCCCTGAGGATATCACATGGGCCACTGCTGCGTACTGATTGGGCCACAAGCGGCCCACGCCTCAGGTTGAGAACCACTGGGTTAGACAAACATCTGTCAGGAATGGCCGAGTTAAAACGTCGTCCAGCCTTGAGTGCAGGGGACTGGACTAGATGGCCTCTAGTCTAGCCTTCGAGTCCTACACTACTATGATTCTGTGAACATGGTGGCTAGTACAAGTCTGAACAGCTGTACAGCATTTCACACCCAAAGTACTGTGAATATCAACTTCTTAGGGCCTGACCCTGCAACCCCTCTTCATACACACAGCTTCTATTGACTTCAGTGGGAAATCCCTGTGCAGAGAGCGCTTTGTAACCAAGGCCTTGCCTTGGCCAGTCAGACTTGTGCCCTTTGTGGCCTGGTATCCTGTCATGGGCAGTGGGCAGTTGCCAAATGGCGAAGAAGGACAGTGCAGCAGTTAGAGCACTAGCCCTAGGAGTCGGGAGACCTGAGTACAAGTCTCTGCTCCACAACGAGGTTTGTGTAACTCACTTAGCCTCTCTGTGCCTCTTATCCCCATTTTAGGTGGGAAACATAGCACTTTCCCACCTCAAAGCGGTGTCGTGAGGATAAATACATTAAAGACTGAGGCACTCTGTGACAGGAGCCTTGTAAGTCCATGACTAGGCAGATGCCTTTGAAAGTAGCCTGGACACAGTGCTATACAATGTACTATGGGTAGAGCCTTCCCAAATTCGCAGTCCACTTTGGTAAATTTCATGTCATAGCATTTTAAGAATCTTGAATTTCATGGTTTCAGATATTTAAATCTTAAATTTCAGTGTTGTCACAAAGCATGAATATGTATTAAAAAATATAACCGCGTCAAGCCCTTAAGTCAGCATTTCTAAAACTGGGGGTCCCGACCCAAAAGGGGGCTCCGAGGCCATTGTGGCAGGGCTGCGGTATGGCCACCTTTACTTCTGCGGTACCTTCCGAGCTGGGCGGGCAGAGAGCGGCGGCTGCTGGCCGGGTGCCCAGCTCGGAAGGCAGAGCTGACCCAGCGGTGGTATAGAAGTAAGAATGCCATGGTGTGGTATTGCCACCCTTACTTCTGCGCTGTAGCCTGCAGCGATGCGGCCTTCTGAGGTGGGCGCCTGGCTAGCAGCTGCCACTTTCTGGCCGCCCAGTTGTGAAGGCGGCGCAGAAGAATGGGTTGGCAAGTATGGGTTGCCATATGGGCGGCGCAGAAGTATGGGTTGCCTGCCCCCCCTCCCAAAATCCGGATTACGTGGGAGAGACCAGTTTCATGGTCTGTGTCATGTTTTTCATGGCTGTGAATTCAGTAGGACCCTAACTATAGGGAACAGTCTTGTGTTGGCAGTGAGATGGCGCGTGTGATCTACTATAGGCTTCTCCATCTGTAGCTTCTAGGATGAAGGCTGATGTGATGAAAATATTTTTTTTGGATTGAACCCAGTTTCAGTCCCCTCTTAATTCAAGTTGGATCTGGTTCCTCTCCAGATCGATTGTGTGAAAGGTGTAGTTGGTGTGAGAGTGAGAAAGCAGTGCTGGATTTTCTACAGCTCCTGGCCTCTTTGGCAAGCAGTCTAAATAAGTTTCTACTCCTGACCTGTCCAGGGTCAGTGCAGGAAGCTACAGGATGGACCATGCTTTGAAAAGACATGCTTGCTCATTCTAAAAGTAAATCTAAGTGATGGCAAAGAATCACTTCCACTATTTTACTGATTAAAATTACCCCATATTTAAATTAAAATAAGTTCTTTTCACCCAAGCCCCAAATTGCTTTTACTTCACTGGCATATTTTAAACCATGTTCTAGCAACAAATGAAACTTGAAAAGGATTTGTAATGCCAGCACTATGACATGGATGATGGCACCACCAGATGACCTTACCTAGCTGGTCAAGCTTTGACTAGGTTAACCTTAATACAAAATGCTTACGCAGTGTTTTTCATCCCTCAATCAACAAAGCACTTTACTAAGGAGGTCAGTATCATTATCCACATTTTACGGAAGGGGAAACTGAGGCACCGGAGATGATGTGACTTGCCCAAGGTCACCCAGCAGGCCAGTGGCAGAGCTGGGAATCAAACCCCAATCTCCCAAGTCCCAGTCCAGGGCCCTCTCTTCTGGCTTGCAGAGCTGTAGACATTTATGGTAATAAAATCTTGCTGACTCGTGTTAAATTCCTATTTGTCTCAAACAGTTCAGATAAGCTTGTTGCTAAAGCACACTTGTGACATGCAGCAATGCTCCTTTGTATAACGTGAACTCACTAAACTTGGAAACTTCCCCCCCTCCCCGTGCCTTGAAAGTAGGTGGTTTTAGTTAGTCAAAACCAAAAGCACATCTGGATTCTAGAGTCACCACACAGCTTGGTGGGAGGAGAAATTAATCTATTTTAGCCGGAGCCAATGAAGCTCAAGTTGTGATGCTTTCTCCTGTATTCTTGTTCCAAACAAGGATGGGAACATTCACTGCCATCATAGTCCTGAATCATGGTCTTCCAAATATGACCCTGCCAAAGGGAGGAGGCTCACAAATGAGCTCCTGTTTCCAGACTAATACTAAATATACTCTGTCCTATTATAGCACCCTTCACGAAAAGCTCTTAAAACACAGTACAAGCAGTAACGAACGAAGCCTCACAATAGCCCTTTGTGGTAGGGTAATGTCATCTGTGTCTGATGGACAGGGAAACCGGAGAACCCAGAGGTGAAGTGACCTGGCCAAGATTGCAGAGTTTGTGGCGGAGCTGGGATTAGAACCTAGATCTCCTAGTGCGGTGGGAATAAATAAAAGGGAAATGCATGGTAGACGAACTGTTGTATGTTAAAATAGACAGGTATATTTGGACAGTGTGTTGAGAATCAGATGCTTAAAAAAAAACCCCTCCTTTTTATCCTTGAGCCTCAGAGTCAAATTTGGGAGTCTAATTTACGTGCAGGTCCTATTCTGACGCATCTGGAATGTACTTTAGATTAACAGGTTTTTATTTGTGTTTCAATGGGCACTCGAGCCCTCAGAGCACAACATTAGGAAGCAACGTATATTTTTTTAATTGTTTGACAAACCTGTAGTATGAACAGAAATATTTTAAGGAGGCTGTGGAATCTCTGTCATTGGAGGTGTTTAAGAACGGGTTAGACAAACACCGGTCACAGACGGTCTAGACCAGTGGTCTCCAAAGTGGGGTGCACACACTGCAGGGGGTGCGCCAGGGGGTGCGCTGCAGGAGGAGCACTCTGCCGGTTTTTTTTATTCGGCGGCAGCTCGGCACGCCTGTGGCAGGTCTTCCCGTCTTCTTTCTTCTGCGGCACCATGCAGGTTCGCGATCCAAAAACTTTGGAGACCACTGGTCTAGACAATACTTAGTCCTGTTTCAGTGCAGGGGACTGGACTAGATGACATCTGAAGGTTCCCTTACAGTCTTACATTTCCATGATTTATTTCTAATGACACTTCCCGGGCAGGGCGGGGCCAGGTTTATGCATTTAAAGGTGCTGTAAACCAAACCCAATAGCCTCCTTGTAGCTGCGGACAAGCCCTGGGCACACCTGAAAGTGAAACTAACCAGGATTTGACTAGAAACGTTTGTCAGTTTCACTTTTGATTTTGCTGCATGACCTGCAAAATGCCAACAGCTTGAACAATGAAGTAAATGGGGTCAGGATGTTAAGATGTCCATTTAAGACCTATTAGAGGGACCTGGTTTTCTGAGGGGGAGGGGATGCCCTTTAATAGGTCTGTTTGGGATGCCCAGAATCTCTAGTCACATCTAAAAATCTTGACATTTTAAAATTCCAGCTTCAATAATCCAAGGTACATCAGTAACGGGGCCATGAATTATTGGTACATGGTGATGCATGTGCTCTAGGTTCTCTTCTAAAGGGGGGAAAGGGCACCCCAGCATTTATATGGGATAAGCAGCTCCCACACTAAGAATTATTTTGACTTCATTCACTCTCCAGTTATAAGTAAATAGGTGGGCTGTGGAGTGTGATTATGCGTCTTCAAATACTTCTCATAATAATTGAGTTGTGTTCCTTTGATTTTTGGTCCCCGCTATCCCATTCACTTTCCTGTGGCATGCTGAGTGGCTCCCAATGTCATGCTACAGGGCTGAAAGTAGCAGTGTAGACGTTCCCGCTCAGGCTTAGATCCACCCCCTCGCCAGGTTTCCATGCCTCAGCTCCAGTCCGAGCGGGAACATTATACTGCTATTTTTAGCCCTGTAGCACAAGCCCCATGAGTCTGAATGTGTAGACCTAGGTTCTGAGGCTTACTGCTGCAGGCCTTTTTTGCAGTGTAGACATACTGAGTGGCTGTTGGATGTCAGCCTAGTGCCAGGATTGGGGTTTTAATGTCACCAGTTTAGGCTGTTATTGGATCAGGTGTCAGTATCGTATTCAGTGGAGCAGATTCCCGTCTGAGTGATGGGGAGATTAAAACCCATCTGGCTGGTAGCTGGAGTAGGGCAGAGGGCTGTAATTTGCACAGCATTCGGGAAGCTTAGTTTTGGCTAATGCCGTCCCTGACCCTTGCAAACAGTTCTGTGCAAACAGTAGCTCCTCTCCCACCCGCTTGCTCATTACTCATTCCCCTAATCTGACTGTTCTCCACGTCACCAGCTGGCATTGCACTCAATGGATTCCAAACTCCAGCTGGTGCCAGCGTGTTTACTTACGCAGGCAGCAGGAGAGCCTGGCAAACGGCCCGTGGCCAAGTTGCTGCACAGCTTTGCAAAGAGAGCGCAAGGTAAAGGCATCTTGGAGATGAGACACCGGTTTATGTTCTCGCCCATAGTGCCTGTGAGGGAGGTGGGGCTGAGCTGCTGTTCCTGTACTAAAGGGAAGGTGGCTTGGCGTCTCTTTCTCAAGAACGGGAGTACTTGTGGCACCTCTAAGATGCCAGAAGTACTCCTGTTCTTTTTGCGGATACAGACTAACACGGCTGCTACTCTGAAACCTATTTCTCAAGATGGTCCCAGGCTGAGGGTGGTGGTAACGGTTTAAGATCTGTGTGATGGTAGCACCTGGAGGCCAACCAGCTATGGTGGTTGGTGCACGGACATACAGCACATGACAGACGCTGTCCTAAAGAGCTGACCACCAACGGGGGAGGTTTCCAAAGGAGTAAGCGACTTGGGGTACGTCCACACGGCAGCCAGGAGTGTCCTTTCCAGCTCAGGTAGATATACTTCTGCTAGCTTTCGTCAGGCTAGTGCACTCCAAATAGTAGTGTGGCCAATGGCTCCATGGGCAGTGACACGGGGTAGCTGCCTGAGTACACACCCTGTCGGGGAGGGGGGTGCAGCTCGCTTGTCCCATCACCCATGTAGCTGCAGCACCACTGCTATTTTTGGCTCATTTTATCTGGATCAAAGCTAGTGTGTGTACGTCTACCCAGGCCAGAAGGGACAGCCCCCCTGACTGCAGTGTCAGTGTACCCTTAGGAGCACAAGTTCCTGGGAGGGCTGTAACTTCCCCAAGTCCCTGGGGCTGAGGCTCCTAAATGACTTAGGGTGGTTTGATGAGCCCATTCCAAACCCCGTTGATATTCAGTGAGATGTACGTATCTCACTCCCTTAGTCTCTGAAAGTCTCAGTCTACAAGATGAGCCATAACCGGTAAATGAGACAAGCAGGCTGAGGTGAGGGACTCTGGGTATAACACAAATCCTGGGATGTGCCTAGTTCTTGGCCAGCTGTGGTTGCAACTTGCCACCTGCAGTCTGAACTTTCCCGCTCTGGTGCAGTCTTCCTCTTTGGATCCACCGGTACCTCCCAAGTGACTTACAAAGGGTTCTGGTTCTTTCTTTAATACTTCAAGAACTTAGAAAAAGTTGTCACCGGGGTCTCCAGGTTTTGCATGCCCGTCTTTGGACCAAATAGTTTTACAGTTGCTGTTTCTATTTTATAGATAGATCTTTTATTGGACACTAATTGCAGTTCATCCTAATGCTTTGCAAACACCAGTGCTTGCCATGCCCCTGTGAGTTTGGGAAGTCTTATCGCCATTTTACTGATGGGGGAAACTGGGGCACGGAGCAGTTATGTGACTTGCCCAGAGGCACAAAGCCAGGGCTAGAGCTCCTGAGTTCTTGTTTCACTGTCCTGTGTGTGAGCCAATAGATCATGCCCCTCTGTCTGCACAATACCCTGGATTATGTTAAACAGCATATGGCCATACGTTGGGTGTTTTAAATACTTGTTGCCAGTCCTGCTCCAAATGAAGTTATCCAGCCGCATCAGATCATACACAGTGGGTCTCCTGCTTTGAGCAGGGGGTTGGACTAGATGACCTCCTGAGGTCCCTTCCAACCCTGATATTCTATGATTCTGTAAAATACTGGGATGACCTCACTGTGATGGGTAAACACTGGTATGACTGAGCAGAATTTGACACTCTAATTTACATGTGGCCAGCAAGGACATTACAGGTGTCCTGTTAAATGCCCCTCTTACCTGCCAATGGTGCATGTAGCCTGTCCACACAGCCATGTATTCATCTCGCTGGAGTCCTGATGGTCCCTTCTCTGTTCCCTCTGCTTGTTTGTTACGTGCATCTTGTTTCAGTTTAAATTGCAAGCACTTTGGGATCTGAGTGTGTTTGCACAACCCCCAAAATGATGGGGCTCTAATCTCAGGGCTTCTCTACGCTTAAGATGCTACAGTGAGGCAGCTTCTCTAGTGTTTCAGTGTAGACGCTAGCTATGCTGACAGGAGGGGTTCTTCCATCGACGCTGGTAATCCACCTCCCTGAGAGGTGGTAGCTAGGTCAATGGAGGAATCTTTCTGCCGACCTAGCGCTGTCTACCTAGGACATAGGTTGGCTTAACGCTGCTGCTCAGGGGTGTGGATTATTCACACCACTGACCAACATAGTTAAACCGAGCTAACTTTGTGGTGTAGACTAGGTCTCAGTCTTTAGATCAAGACTGGATTCTAGAGAGAAATGCCCTAGTTCAGCCACACCATTTGGGGCTCTGGGCAGGAATCGGTGGGTGAAATTATGGTGGCCTGTGTTCTGCAGGATGTCAGTCAAGATCAGGGATCGGCAACCTTTGGCACGTGGCCCACCAGGGAAAGCCGCTGGCAGGCAGGGACAGTTTGTTTACCTGCAGCTTCTTCAGGTTCGGCCAATCACAGCTCCCACTGGCCATGGTTCGTCGTCCCAGGCCAATGGGGGCTGCAGGAAGGGCGGCCAGCACATCCCTTGGCCCGCGCCGCTTCCCGCAGCCCCCACTGGCCTGGAACGGCGAACCGTGCCCAGTGGGAGCTGCGATTGGCCGAACCTGCAGGTGCTGCAGGTAAACAAACGGGCCCGGCCCACAAGCAGATTTCCCTGGCGGGCCATGTGCCAAAGGTTGCCAATCCCTTGTCTAGATGATCCGAGTGGGTTCTTCTGGCCTTAAAATTTTATCTGCCCTGAGAGGGCAAAGCTAATCTTGCCAATTAGGTTAAACAGTGGTTCCAATTGTCTTATTCCAGTGACTTCATTGTTATTAATCTGGGCGCTTCCGGGTGAGTGAGAGCAGAGTTTAGTTTTCATTTGTAACCACATCTGGAATGGTTTGAAGCCTTCGTGTGAAGTTAGTGCCAGTGGTGGTATCAGAATGAAAGCTCCAGAGGCTTCGGTCCTCTGTGCGTAGAGCAAGTACAGTAAAAGCAGCAGCAACGCAAGCTTCCTCCCCACTTGGGAGCAAGAAGCAGCACTCAGGGTAGGAACTTTCAATATCTTCATAAATGTTCAATATCTTCATAAATGATCTGGAGGATGGTGTGCATTGCACTCTCAGCAAATTTGCGGATGATACTAAACTGGGAGGAGTGGTAGATACGCTGGAGGGGAGGGATAGGATACAGAGGGACCTAGACAAATTGGAGGATTGGGCCAAAAGAAATCTGATGAGGTTCAATAAGGATAAGTGCAGGGTCCTGCACTTAGGACGGAAGAACCCAATGCACAGCTACAGACTAGGGACCGAATGGCTAGGCAGCAGTTCTGCGGAAAAGGACCTAGGGGTGACAGTGGACGAGAAGCTGGATATGAGTCAGCAGTGTGCCCTTGTTGCCAAGAAGGCCAATGGCATTTTGGGATGTATAAGTAGGGGCATAGCGAGCAGATCGAGGGACGTGATCGTTCCCCTCTATTCGACATTGGTGAGGCCTCATCTGGAGTACTGTGTCCAGTTTTGGGCCCCACACTTCAAGAAGGATGTGGATAAATTGGAGAGAGTCCAGCGAAGGGCAACAAAAATGATTAGGGGTCTGGAACATATGAGTTATGAGGAGAGGCTGAGGGAGCTGGGATTGTTTAGCCTGCAGAAGAGAAGAATGAGGGGGGATTTGATAGCTGTTTTCAACTACCTGAAAGGGGGTTCCAAAGAGGATGGCTCTAGACTGTTCTCAATGGTATCAGATGACAGAACGAGGAGTAATGGTCTCAAGTTACAGTGGGGGAGGTTTAGATTGGATATTAGGAAAAACTTTTTCACTATGAGGGTGGTGAAACACTGGAATGCGTTACCTAGGGAGGTGGTAGAATCTCCTTCCTTAGAGGTTTTTAAGGTCAGGCTTGACAAAACCCTGGCTGGGATGATTTAACTGGGAATTGGTCCTGCTTTGAGCAGGGGGTTGGACTAGATGACCTTCTGGGGTCCCTTCCAACCCTTATATTCTATGATTCTATGATTCTATGAACTTTGACCCTGCTAGTGTCCTCGAGGCAACACACTAAAGAAAACCTGAGTAACCCGGTGAATTGCTGTAGAAACACTGTGTGCCTCGACTTGGAATCTCCAGGCAGTCCGCTTTGCTGGACTTGCATAGCGGATACAGTCACCAGTGGGTGAAACTCACTAGGCCTACGAATCTCTGATCACGTGGTGCTCCTGGGTTTCTCCTTAGAGGGACAAGGAAGACACGGGTGTTATCGGTTGTAGCTGACACGGTATGGGAATAATTTCACACTTATAGAAATTCTGATTTAGTGTGAAGGAAAATTTCACAGTCCCCCTCATATCAGTCTCTTTAAAAGCTGCCCTTGCGCTTTGGTTCCACCTCACATGCAGACAGGAATGGGGGCAGGAGGTGGGATTGGGAAGAGAATCAGCTTCCAGATGCAGAGAATGAAAATAATTTGGTCCAAATTCCATGACTAGACCTGCCGTAGTGTTAGACAGAAGGACCAGCAACAACACTTCTGTCACAAATCTCATGAGCCCTCAGGCCTGCAAAGCTGTTGCTGTATAGCCCAGGGAGGCTGGGATTATCAGTTCCCCACTGGCCAACCACATCTGTTTCCAAACCTGGCTGGTCATGAGACTTCAGATATTTAAAACTGAATCATGCTAATGACTAATTTGCTTTTGATTCCTTTCTGCTTCAGTTCAGACATAGATTTGAGTAGTTGCTATCTTGATTTGCCAAAGCTAGTAGAAAACAGTGTTTTGTGCCATCTGAAAGCTTGGAACCCCGCTTTGAAATAGCAGATATCATTAACTTTAGCCATTCATGAGATTGTCTACTAAAATCACATTGGAATTGACCAGAGTTTTGGGAGTAGAATGCTAAGGATGTTGTGGTATTAAGGTATGAAATCTTGCAACCAGCATGCCTGGAAGTCCTTTGGTGGGCAGTACAAGTGCTTTAGGACCAGAAAACTTTACAAAGCCCTGGTCCAGCGAATGGAAAGAAATACTTTTGTTCTTTGCTGTGTGTCCCTATTATGTAGCACAAGGTCTCTGAGCTATTCACTAAGGATTTGGATCACAGGTGGGCTGGAATGCAGGAAACCTGAATTCTGTTCCCCACTCTGCCACTGACTCACTGTCTGACCATGGGCAAGTACCTCAGTTCCCCATCTGTAAAACGGAAATGGTACAGGGCTCCTCTTTATAAATCTGAGACATACAGATTATAGTTCTGTGTATGGCATAAGATCACTAGCTGTCATTGCCTAGTTACCATGTAGGGCTTTTTTAGAATACAATAAAATGCAGCTACCTCTGGGGTGGAGGGTGGTTGCTGGGTAAACAATTGTCATGCTCACTAGTTGTGTGGGAGAGAAGGGAATGTTTGGCCAAGACCGTGGGCACATCCCTTTCTTGTGTTCAGTGCTATGAGACCTTTAATATCCCCACAGAGTCTTTGTTTTTTAAGGCCGTATCTGAAAGACACTGAGACAGATAGTTGCAGTGTTTCATAGATTGTGGTCTTCTAAATGGCAGTTGCTAACCTTTACTAAATGCAGCTTCTGTCTATTTGTGTTGAAGCTCACAGTGCACTAAGTCTGTCTTTTCTAAAGATCGGCACTTCCCTGCGTGGTATGGAATCTAGACGGCTCATGGGGGTGGGTGAAGAGAAATCCTGTGTTGCCACTTGCTTGGAAACATTAACGTGCCCAATGTTGCAGGTTTTAATTCTCTGATTTCAATACAGATGATTCAGCTTGTTATTACCAAGTCAAGTGTTGGCTGCTAACACTGCACTCTGCGATGAAGGGGGTCTTTGCAAACAGTGAATTCCACCTCCCCAGCAAGGTAGGGTAAATACTCCAATTTGGTAGCTGAGGAAACTGATACACAGATTAAGTGACTTGCCCAAATTTACTTTGTCAGTAGCAAAGTTTTGACAATAGAAACCAGGAGTCCTCATTCCTCATGTCCTACTTTTACTAGTCATAATAATAGCTAATAATACCTAGCTCTTATACGGTGCTCTTCATTAATAGATCCCAACTCGACGTACAAAGCAGGTCAGTATGATTATCCCCATTTTACAGATGGGGAAACTGAGGCACGGGCATGTTACTAGGCCAAAGTCACCCAGCAAGCCAGTGGCAGAGCTCCTTGGTATCTTGAGTCCCAGTTCTTTGCTCCATCAACTAGACAATACTGCCTTTACATTAAATGGCATCAGTGCTAGCTGATATTTATCATCTGAATTCTCTAATCACCTTTGTGTGTGTGTCTGTAATAACAACAATATATTTTACATTGTAAAAATTACTCTAAATATTTAATTACCTTCGTTGAGAAGGTTCCTGGCCTAGTGGATAGAGGAGAAGCTGTAGATATGATATATCTTGATTATAGTAACCCCTTTGACACATGACATTCTCATAAGCAAACTAGGGAAATGTAGTCTAGATGAAATTACCATAAATTGAGTATAAGTTTGGTTGAAAAACTACTCAAAGAGTAGTTATCAATGGTTCCCTGTCAAACTGGGACGGCATATCTAGTGGGGTCCTTCCAGGGTCTGTCGTGGGTCTGCTACTATTCAGTATTAATGGCTTGGCGAATAGAGTGGAGAATAAGCTCACAAAATTTATGGATGACACCAAACTCGGAGGGGTTGCAAACACTTTGGAGGACAGGGTTAGAATGCAAAACATTGGATTCTTGATTCAGTCTTGATACATTGGAGAATTGGTCTGAAATCAGCAAGATGCCATTCGGTCAAGATGAGTGCAATGTACTTCCCTTACGAAGGAAAAATCAAATGCATAGCCACAAAATAGGAAATAACTGGCTAGGTGGTAGTACTACTGAAAACAACCTGGGGGTTGTAATTAGGCTTGGCAGAGAACAATTTTTATTTATTTTTAAAATAAATTTGGTGGATAGTATTGATGCTTATTTTTAAGCATTTTTTCTATTATTGATTTAAATTTTCACAGTTGCAGGGAATTATTGGGGGGTGTCAGATAATCATTTTAATGACAATAGACATTAAGATTCAAAAAAGTAAAAACCTTATAACCACTAAAACACAAACTGTCAGCATCATGTGTCAAAATACGGAAAGTAGATATCCTTAAATCAAGCTCTAATACAGTCTCAAACAGCATTTTTCTTACTCTGCCTTTATGTAAATTTCTGTTCTCATTGAAAGAAGTATTTTCCCATCTGTTTATGTAGTAAAATCAACATTTACTGAAACTTACTGGTAAAAATCCAACCCTTCCAAGCACCGGTATAGTGGATCACAAATTGAATGAATCAACAATGTGATGCAGTTGAGAAAAAGACTGATATTAACAGGAGTTTCATATGTAAGACATGGGACATAATTGTCCCTTTCCACTTGGTACTGTGTCAAGTTCTGGGCACCACACTTTAGGGAATATGTAGACAAATTAGAGAGAGTCTAGAGGAGATCAACAAAAATGATAAAAAGGTTTAGAAAACCTCACCTATGAGGAAAGGTTAAACAAACTGGGCATGTTTAGTCTTGAGAAAAAAAAGTCCTGGGTGGGACCTGATAACAATCTTCAAATCTGTTAAGGGCTGCTCTCAAGAGGACAGTGATCAGTTGTTCTCCATGTCCCCCAAGGGTTGGACAAGAAGTAATGGGCTTAATCTGCAACAAGAGAGATTTAGGTTATATATTAGGGAAAACTTTCTAACTCTAAGGATACTGAAGTATGGAATAGGCTTCCAAGAGAGGTTGTGGAATCGCCGTCTTTGGAGGTTTTTAAGGACAGGTTAAACTTGTCCGGGATGGTCTAGGTCAGTGGTTCTAAAACTTTTCTTTTTGTGGATCACTTGAAAATTGCTGAGGGTTTCGACACGATCTTTCCAAATGTTGTTTGTACCGTTAGCTAACAATTGTAAAGCGCTTTGGATAAAAGCGCTATAAAAAAAAATTAACGCTTTTTTGTCCTACAATTAAAAGCACATAACTGCTATTTTAATATCAGTAGTCTTACCTTTCTAATGTGATGGATGTGCCCTCTCTCCCCTGCCGTGGCAACCCCCAAGCTGGGACTGGGAAGGAGGGGGTCTCTCTCCTGCCACAGCAGCCATGGAGCAGAGGCTGGGAAGAAGGGCCGTCTCTCCCTGGCAGCCGCAGCCCTGGAGCTGGGGAAAGTCGCCTCTTTCTCTGGCCGCCGCAGCTCTGCGTGTCCCAAATTCCCCCCACCCTCTCTTCTCACCCCACTGCCCCTCCCACCTACCCCCATTCCTCCCAAGGCCACCACCTCACCTTACATGTGCGTCTTCTCCAGAGTTCAGGCACTTAATTAATGGAGCCGTGCCTGGGCGGACTCCACTAATTAGGTGGGTGGCCCTTCATTCTCTCTCATGTGGCTGCCCAGGTGTGCACCTTAGAGCAGGGGCAGGCAAACTTTTTGGCTTGCGGGCCACATCGGGTTTCTGAAATTGTACAGAGGGCCAGTTAGGGGAGGCTGGGCCTCCCCAAACAGCCAGGCTGCCGGGCAGGGGGAACAGCAGGGGAGGGGCCAGGGGCTAGCCTCCCAGTCCAGGAGCTCAGGGGCTGGGCAGGAGGGTCCTGCGGGCCGGATGTGGCCCGTGGACTGTAGTTTGCCCACCTCTGCCTTAGAGGGAATTATCCGCAGACCACAATTTGAGAACCTCTGGTCTAAGTATACTTTGTCCTGTCTCAGTGCAAGGGACAGGTACAGTCCAGTATGGCCTCTTCAGGTCCTTTCCAGCCCTACATTTCTATGATTCTATATATAAAGTAGCCTCCCCAGAGACCACACAAATGCTCCCACACACTTGTATTTCCCTTCTTCTAAGCAACTTTGCGCTGTCGTTTTCTCTTGTTTGTTCTTAATTTAGGAATGCCTATATTGGATCAGACCCAGTCTGTCTAGGTCTGTATTCTGTCTCAGACAGTGTCCAGTACTAGGTGATTCAAAGAAAGGTAAAATAAACTGTGATTATGAGCTAGCCTGCCTCCCAAGGAAAATTTCTTCCTGACCTCTGTTAGTCATAGCTCAAAGTGTGAGGTTTTATATCCCTTTATATCCTCTTGGAAGAAAATGTAAAATCATCACTAATAAAATTTGCAGATGCTGCAGAAATTGAGGCTGTGGTATAGGATGAGGCTAGATCACTTGGTAACCTTGGTGCAAGCAAATAATGTCCATTGTAATACAGCAAAATATACCCCTACGAGCAAAGAATGTAGGCCATGCTTACGGGATGGGGACTCTGTCCTGGGAGGCAGTGACTCTGAGAGAGACTTGAGAGTCATGGTGGATAATCAGCTGAACATGAGCTCCCAGTGCAACACAGTGGCCCAAAGGGCTGATGTGATCAGGAGATGCGTAAACAGGTGAATCTTCAATAGGAGAGGAGAAGTTATTTTACTCTGTATTTGGCACTGGTGGAACAGCTGCTGGAATATTGTGTCCAGTTCTGGTAGCCACAAGTCAAGAAGGCCACAGAATAAGGATGTTGATAAAATGGAGAGGGTTCAGAGAAGAGCCATGAGAATGATTAAAGGTTTAGAAAACATGTCTTATAATGACAGACTCAAGGAGCTCAATCTATTTAGTTTAACAAAGAGAAGGATTAGGCGTGACTTGATCACAGTCTATAAATACCTACATGGAGAACAAATATTTGACAATGGGCTCTTCAAGCTAGCAGAGAAAGGTACAACTCAGTCCAGTGGCTAGGTGTTGAAACTAGATAAATTGAGACTGAAAAGATGTAAATTTTTGACAGTGAAAGGAATTAACCATTGGAACATCTTACCAAGGGTCATGGTGGATTCTCCATCACTGGCGATTTTTAAAAGGTTGTAAGCTCTTTGGGGTATGGTATTTATTTATCTGTATGGTATTTATGGTCATGCAGGGACTGGACTAGATGACCTCTCAAGGTCCCTTCCAGTTCCATGATTCTGTGCCTATCTATGGTATTATAATCATGTGTGTGCTTTGCAGTAACACTTTGTTACTCTTACCCTTTTATGTGCAGTGCATCCGATGAAGTGAGCTGTAGCTCACGAAAGCTTATGCTCAAATAAATTTGTTGGGCTCTAAGGTGCCACAAGTCCTCCTTTTCTTTTTGCTGATACAGACTAACACGGCTGCTACTCTGAAACCTGTCATTCTTCTCATTAGTAGCTCAGTCACCCAAGACTGAAATTCCTGCCTTAACCGCTCAGTGCCTCAGTTTTCCCTACCTCCACAGAGGTGATGTGCAGCTTGAGTCTCTGAAGTAGTTAGAAACTCTCAGATGGAACCTGGTAAATCAAGTGTATACTTCTAATCAAATCCACCTTCGAATGAGGCCTGTTGAATTGCCATGATCGCTGCCCAGGCAGCCTGCTTCCACCCCATTGCAGGCTTTACTGTCATCCATGCAATGCATGGAAGGCACAAAGCTCTTGAAGTGCTCAGTGTTGCTGTTAATTGGCTGGCCCTGGAGTCAGGATAGAGCCTGGGGTGTCAGCTCTGTCTCTGTCTTAGGTGCTGTTATTCTAGAGCTTGGGAATCGTTTGATTTAATGCTGCCTGCTCCCAGGCATGCCCACCTTTGGGGCTCAGTTGAGCGTTGGTGGCCCACGCTTAGCTATGGGAGCGTGCACTTCAGGACCTGCTCCCTTCCAGCTCGCTCAGCGTCAGGTTTCTGGTATTGTTTCTGGCTCTGTTTCCTGGGGCACGACACAGGGAGTCCTGTCTCGCTCCGCGTCGCAGCTGCACCTCCCGCTTGGTCTGTCGTCCACTTGGACCCTGCTAGCCAGGGGGCAGATGGATCCATTTTGTGACCAAACGCCAATGAAAACGCAGCCTTGGCTTTTGGTTCCAGATGGCTTGGTTGCCTTGTTCCCGACCTTTCCCCAGCCCAGCAGCTGTCCTTCTGCGTCTGCCTCAGCAGCGTGGGCTGGAGTCCCAGAGAGCATGTCAGCGATCAGATCTCCTGCTCCTGCAATGAGGAACTGGAAACTAATACTTGCCTACTTCTCCTTCCTGCCCCCTCCCCCCCCCCCATGGACTTCACACTCACCTCTACTGCCATGCTAACCCCTCCCCACCTGAGCTCCCAGTGCAAACCTCCTCTCTTCTGGTTCTGGGACCAAGGATCAGATTGAGACCCAGCAGCAGCATGAAGTTCAGACCCAGGGATGTGGCTTCCCAATCCCAGCCTTCCAAAGTTCTGGCCTTTTTCCCCGCACTGGGCAGCCTTTGCTCATCCCCAACCTCAGCAGCCTCCTGAACCCCAGAAGGCTCTTAGAGTAGCCAGCTCGCCAAGGACTGAACACACACTGGATTTCGAGGAGTAAAGAGACCATGCACAGATGCTGGATGGACACTTGGGCTTACCATGCACAATACAGACACGTGATTTTGAAATTTTGAAAAATCGTAGCCCTGGTATCCTTGAGGTTTTGTGAGCAGGATAGAATTAACCCTGAGATGCTTTCCAGGCCCTCAGCCCAAACCACAGATTTTACAGGATGTATCTATAGATGTGTGCCATCTGCAACAGCTTCAATTTGATTCCCAAAGCTGCTTTTCCTCCCCACCCAAGGAGTCTTAACAAGCATCTGCCACTCTCCTCCATGGTTCTGACATGGCTAATCCCTGTGTCTGTCACCAGTGGGAGGGATTACTGTAAAGAACTGCTGGCTAAATGTGTTTACAACCTACAGCGCTTTGCACCCATCACAGGGCTGAGGTTATTCTGGGGAGCCGGGGCATTCGTTTGTGAGGCAAAGCCAGTTAATGTACTATGCTGATGTCCCTGCCTGGGACGCTAGGAGCCGCTTAAAACCAAATAGTTTTCAAAGTCAAACACTATAATGCTTTAGCCCTCTGTGGTTCCTCTCCTTTTTAAGAGCAAGAGGCTGGGTGAGTGAGGGCCTGTCCCTCAGCCTAATGTATTGCTCAGTCCTTTGGGGGATTTGTCACACTATGACTAGAAATCCTGGCTCTGCCTTACAAGGCTGTATGTAAAGCATCCTTAGATTGAACTGATCTTGCGTGATCACAACGTGCAAGGATGGATGGAGCATGCCTCATCCTGAGGGACTTGGGAGCACTTCACAAACAGACAGACTGGGCACATCCGGGCTCAGGGCATCATTCCATCCTGATCACTAGTCATCACAACCTGTCTGTAAGTCTGTCCCCTCCCTGCGCTTTCCTATGGAGTGCTTTGTTTCTTGGTCAGGCTGTTGGCATGGCTGCTCCGTGGTTAAGTTTAAATCCAGTCTAACTTCCCTCCATGATATGACATCATGACTAGAACGTGGTCCTCTCTACCCCTTTGCTGTTTCCCTTTTAAGCTTCGTCTTTTGCAGCAAGGTGAAGGCCCCAAAGAAACAGCTGATGCTGCCTGTTTACCCCCAGAAGTGGTGCAGCAGGGCAGCGTAATCTTCTCTCCCCAGGCTGCCCTGCTGGTCTGCTTCAACCCTGATTTTAAGGGATCTGCTATAGGCGGTGAGCTGCGATGATTAACAGGGGAGCTAATAGTGGTAACGGACTTCACCTGCAAACTGGATTGGACTGAAAGTATCAGCCTTACCCAAGACACCAGCTAATTGTAGTCTCGACCCACCTAGTCTCATAAATCAGTTTAGACTGTTGGCTGAACAGTGAGTAGAGGATCTGGACTTAACCAGCATGCACTGCAGTGCGATTGGATGGGACATGTGACCCAGGGGGAAAGAGGTTGCGGACAAGACTGGACTTTGTGTCCTGCACAGAGTTCCTTATGATTGGTTGCTGAGCAGTCGGCTTTGTGGAGCAAAGGCAGCTGGCTTGGAAGAGGCAGAGGGATACAAACAGACGTAGCTGGCCCTAAACAGGGAACCCTTTGCCATGAGCCATGCAGAGCTGGGATTTCAGTGGGGGACGGTTCCTGCAGGGTGGATTGTTCTGGCTGGGTTATGGATGGTGGTGGGAATCTGTACCTGGTTCATTGAAAATACTATGATTCACTTTAACCAGGTGTGTGGTTTTTTTTGTCTTTAACAGGCGACAGCCAAGACTGCCTTCCTGTTCATCTTACCTCAGTATAACATTAGCGTGCCTACAGCAGGTAAGAGCATCCACACCAAAGCAGCAGCCCTGCATACAAATCCTCCACAGGATCTCAGCAGACTGTGCCACTCACCCTCATTGCTAAGCATCCCCAGCTGAATGGGTCTCACATTCCACAGCGTACATGACATGGGGGATTTTCTCATAGTAGAAAGCTACTTTAAAAAAACTATGCTAGCAGTCAGGGAATAGCTCAGTTACTGTTTATCTGGGCTGTTAATCCTCATGCGTCAGGGCATAAACTTCCCACTAGCTGGGGTCAGGAAGAAAATTTCCTTAATGACACATAGTTATTGTAATGCTTCTTCCATCCCTCTCCCACAAAACCACTTGGCCAAACCAATCGGGGCACTTCACAGCATAATCCTCCCAAACTGTCTTAACATTCAGACAAAAAATAATATGCACAGGGTGTGTTTTTTGTCTGCTAAGGAGCATTTGGTTGAGACACCGTGTTGAACTGCATGGGCTATTGGCAATTCCTCCAGCTTTAAATTCTTGATGTAGTTAGTTGTTGGGAGGAAAGAAAAAGAAAGGGAACAAGATCACTGAAAACCAGGATTGTGTAAATGAAGTCAGATGTGGGTGCCCCAGTAAAATCAATGCAGCACGCTCGACCATGCTCTGTTCAGACATACAGTAAATGCCAGTCCTTTTCGCCAAAGAGCTTGCAGTTTGTATTCATCCTAGCCGCTGGAGATGGAAAAGATCTGTTAGGCTGTCTTGCTTGTCTCTTACACAGAGCTGTCCTACAGTATCTCTTCCAGTGTTCTGTCCAGTCTCGCTTTCATTGTCCTAAGTAATGACCCATCTGCTATGTTCTCTGGGAGACTAGGTTTAAGCGTTCGCTATATGTAGCGTGGTTAAGTGATGCCTGAGGGGATGAGTGTGTGGTGCGTGGCAATCTGCAGATATTTAAAGTGTGTAAATGCCAAGGAAGGAAAGGAGTCATTGGAATTAAGGGCTGGTCTGCACTGGAATGTTACGTCTGCATAGCTATCACCCTGGGGGCGGGGAGAATTTGAAAAACTCACACCTCTAAGAGATGAAGTTAATTTAATCTAACACCCGTGTAGACAGCACTAGATCAGAGGAAGAATTCTTCTACCAGTCTAGCTACCACCTCTCCAGGAGGTGGATTAACTAGAGCGATGGGCAAATCCCTCCCTGTCACTGTAGTTGGTGTCTACACTGAAGTGTTACAGCTGTGTTGCTGTAGCATTTGGAGTGAAGACATAGCCTAATAGTGTGGGGTACAACTAGGGCTAATGAGATGAAAGGGGAACGTTTCTGATCATAACATTAATGTTTAGGCTAGAAGGGACCACTCTGATCATCTAGTTTGACCCGTATAGCACAGGCCAGAGAATTCCACCCAGTGAATACTGCAGTGGAGTGAATTCTATGAACCTATGAAATAATCTCGCAAGGGAAGTGGTGGAAGCCCCAACATTTGGAACACGTTAAAACAGGACAAACCATTGGGTATAATAGGGAACAGCCCAGCACTGGCAACAGGGAGATGGAGTAGCTAGCCTAACAGGGACCCTTCCATTTCTGACCCAATTGTTCTGTAGTGCAGTAGAATGCACTTGTAGGAAACTTCTGTTGCTAGCTTCAATTTTTCTTGGCTCAGCTTCACCTCCATCTCGAGGTGAAGACACTGTCACGCTAGCTGCTCATAAATCCAACATACCCTAATTAATTTACTCAGAGGTACCTTCTCCTGCAGTTAGCAAAAGAACAATTACAGGTAGAAAGGTCTGTGAAATACTTTAAAGAAAGGAGATGGGATGGTCCAACTATAGTGTCAAGTAATGAAACTGCTAAAAACCTCACAAACCCTGCAACATTTATTATAGGAACGTAGGAATTGCCAGACTGGTTCAGACCCAAGCTCCATGGAGCCCAGTATCCTGTCTCTGGCAGTGGTCAGCACCAGATTCCTCAGAGGAAGGTGTAAGAACCATGCAATGGGTAGATGTGGATTATTCCAGTTCACACACAGGTTTTGTCCCTGTCTCTGTGGGTTAATATCCTTTACAAAATGTTCGTTCTCTTTAATTAGAACTCTGGATATTCTTGTTATAAAGATAAATGTCAAGCACTTTGAATCTTGCAAAGTTCTTGGCCTCAACGGTTTCCTGTGACAATGAGTTCCACAGCTTAAGTTTTACATGAACTAGTATTTCCTGTTGTTGTTTTTGAAATTGTCACCTTTCAGTTTCATTGCATGTCCCCTGATTCTTGTGTTATGAGGCAGGGAGAGTAGATGCTCCCAATCTACCTTCTTTAGACCAGTAATTATTTTATCTTTTTTATCACCTTACAGATGAATAAGTGATCAATCCCTTCCTAGGAGAGTTTTTCAAGGCTCTTGATCATTCTCATAACTCTTCTCTCAGCCCCCTTCAGTTCTTCGGTACTTATTTTAATAACTTTAAATGAGATCAGATACCATAAGTAGCTGGGATTATACATACTCCATATTTAAAATGTGACTCACGCTGTCTGGAGTTTGAGTAACAGCCATGTTAGTCTGTATTCGCAAAAAGAAAAGGAGTACTTGTGGCACCTTAGAGACTAACCAATTTATTTGAGCATAAGCTTTCGTGAGCTACAGCTCACTTCATCGGATGCATACTGTGGAAAGTGTAGAAGATCTTTTTATATACACACAAAGCATGAAAAAATACCTCCTCCCACCCCACTCTCCTGCTGGTAACAGCTTATCTAAAGTGATCACTCTCCTTACAATGTGTATGATAATCAAGGTGGGCCATTTCCAGCACAAATCCAGGGTTTACAAGAACGTCTGAGGAGGAGGGGGGGGGTAGGAAAAAACAAGGGGAAATAGGTTACCTTGCATAATAACTTAGCCACTCCCAGTCTCTATTCAAGCCTAAGTTAATTGTATCCAATTTGCAAATGAATTCCAATTCAACAGTTTCTCACTGGAGTCTGGATTTGAAGTTTTTTTATTGTAATATAGCAACTTTCATGTCTGTAATTGCGTGACCAGAGAGATTGAAGTGTTCTCCGATTGGTTTATGAATGTTATAATTCTTGACATCTGATTTGTGTCCATTTATTCTTTTACGTAGAGACTGTCCAATTTGACCAATGTACATGGCAGAGGGGCATTGCTGGCACATGATGGCATATATCACATTGGTGGATGTGCAGGTGAACGAGCCTCTGATAGTGTGGCTGATGTTATTAGGCCCTGTGATGGTGTCCCCTGAACAGATATGTGGGCACAGTTGGCAACGGGCTTTGTTGCAAGGATAGGTTCCTGGGTTAGTGGTTCTGTTGTGTGGTATGTGGTTGCTGGTATTTGCTTCAGGTTGGGGGGCTGTCTGTAGGCAAGGACTGGCCTGTCTCCCAAGATTTGTGAGAGTGTTGGGTCATCCTTCAGGATAGGTTGTAGATCCTTAATAATGCGTTGGAGGGGTTTTAGTTGGGGGCTGAAGGTGACGGCTAGTGGCGTTCTGTTATTTTCTTTGTTAGGCCTGTCCTGTAGTAGGTGACTTCTGGGAACTCTTCTGGCTCTATCAATCTGTTTCTTCACTTCCGCAGGTGGGTATTGTAGTTGTAAGAATGCTTGATAGAGATCTTGAAGGTGTTTGTCTCTGTCTGAGGGGTTGGAGCAAATGCGGTTGTATCGCAGAGCTTGGCTGTAGACTGTAGAGTCTGGAGTAGCTCACAACTGTGAGTGCCAATCTGTGAGTGCCAGACAGGTCAGACTGTCAGAAAACAGGGTAGACACCCCAAACTGGTGGTATATTCTATAATTAGATTTTTACCAAGCCAGTAACAATTGTGAACTTCTGGATCACTATATTAGCCTTACCATGGCATTTCAAGCAGTTTCCTTAGGGTCTCCAGCCAATTTTGCCACTCAGACAAACTGGACTTTGTGTGATAATGGTCCCTTATACCAAATATCACTTGACATTATGTTACTCCCAACCTCAAAGGGTCAGTCACTTACCCCAGTCTGTATCTCACACCAAAGATCACTCTGGTAGCCAATTTTTCTAGTAAAGTAACTAAAGGTTTTTTTTAGCTAAGAAAGGCAATGAGAGTTACTTAGAGGTTAAAACAGGTAAAATACATTAACAGGTGAGTCAAAGTTTGTAAGTCCAAATGATAGCGGAGATGTAGTGATCTGCGCGTTTTCCATACCTCTCTCAGGATTACCCAAAATAACTTTGGGGATCTCTGTCTTGCTTCTGGAGTGCTCCCCTGTGAGTGTCCAAACAATCCAGAGCTACAGGCTCGATCCCTAGATCCATCTTTACAGCTGCTTTCTGTGGAAAGCAGTCTGGCAAGTGTTTTCATCACAGCATGGGCTCTCTCTTTGTGGACTAAATACAAACTGAGCTTGTGACTTTCCATTGTCAAACACAACGAACCCGTGCTTTGACGTTAGCAGTCTTTTACATTTCCAAGGCTTCAATCTTGTGTGATGGTTAAACCTAACGTAAACACAATGTGATAGCCAGAAACAATCCTTCATTAGTTTTCATGAAGTTTACACATCCAGTACATTCACATTTTAACTAGCGCACACTTTAATCTAGGACTACCTAATTACCAGGTATACATAGTGTAAAGTGATAGTAGACGACAGGTTATAGGTAAGTGAAGACAATAATATTAACAGTTCTTTGATATTCACCCACAAGTGAACTGGTCCATGGCTTTGATCTGAGCTGGCCTGTCAGTGTCAAAGTGACCTTGTCCACTTTTATTAGGCCTCAAACACCAAATATGGCTTATTTAAAATGAGTCCTGCCCGTTTAAAAGATTAGGCCCCACTGTTTAAAAGTACTTAAGCGTTGCAGTTCTCAGCATCACAATGCCTATCTGGTTTAGGAGCCTAAATCTTATTTTCAGAAGGGATTTAGGCACTTGAGTCTAATCACATCAACTGCTTTCAAAATACCCATAGGTGCATATCTGCATCTTTAGGCACCTAAATCCCTTTGGAAAATTTCCCCTAAATGTTCATTAAAGATACACAGATTAAAGCTGACAGTACAAACTATTTTAGAACATAAAAACCTAAGAATGCCCATAATGGGTCAGACCAATGGTCCATCTAGCCCAGTATCCTGTCTTCCGACAGTGGCCAGTGCCAGGTGCTTCAAAAGGAAAGAAAAAAACAGGACAATTATCAACTGATCCAGTTCTGTCATCCAGTCCCAGTATCTGGCAGTCAGAGGCTTAGGGACACCCAGAGCCATGGGGTTCCATCCAGTGATGGGCTGCCAAAATCTTAACAACCGGTTCACTATAAAAAGTTCTGATTTAAGGGATGTGCCCCAGTATGTATTTTTTGTACCAACAGGGTTGCAATACGTCCGTATTTTCCCAGGAGGAATTTTTAAATTTTAAAAATTCCTCCCGGACGGCGATTTAAGAACCAAAAAGCCTGACCTGTCCGGGAAAATACGGATGTGTGTTAACCCTGCCTAAAGTTCTTTTTTACGAAGATGATCCTGAACTAGAAACGAGCTCTGTTTCACATGTGTGGGTCCTCACCAATCCCTGGGGGTGTGCTAGGGTGACCAGATGTCCTGATTTTATAGGGACAGTCCCGGTTTTGGGGTCTTTTTCTTATATAGGCTCCTATTACCCCCCCACCCCCATCCTGATTTTTCACACTTGCTGTCTGGTCACCCTAGGGTGTGCACATGTGTGGGTCCCAGCTGCTCCCTGCCCCCCTCATTGAAGCAGGTGTGCCCTGGGAACTGCAGGGTACCAGTGGCCGTGGGGCCAGCTGTAGACAGGGCTAGCTGGAGGCAGGGGGTGCAGGGCTGGCTGCGGGTAGGGTAGGGGGTGCGGAGCTGTCTGGAGACAGGAGAGTGTGGGGTTGGCTGGAAGCAAGGGGGTGTGCGGCTGGCTGGAGATGGGGCTGGCTGCAAGCAGGGCAGGGGGTGCATGCGGCAGGGGCTGGCTGCAGGCAGGGGGTGCAGGGGTGGCTGGAGACAGGGTAGGGGCTGACTGGAGGTAGGGGCTGGCTGCAGGCAGGGCAGAGGGGTGCAGGGCTGGCTGGAGACGGGCTGGCTGCGGGCAGGGCAGGGGGTATGGCAGGGGCTGGCTGCGGGCAGGGGGTGGCTGGAGACGGGGGCTGGCTGCGGGCAAGGTGGTGGGTGCTCCCGAGGAGAGCAGCAGGACGCAGCCCAGGCCCAGCAGAGCAGCTGGGGACCCGCCAGGCGGCAGCGGGAGCCCCAGGGAGCAGCAGCAGCCCAGAGCCAGACGGCAGCCCACATGGCTTCCGCAGTGCAGTGCCCCCGGCGGCCAGAGCCCATCAAAGCCCCAGTGCCCCCTGCAGGGAAGCGGGTTAACAACCGGTTCTAAAACTGCTTCAAAATTGAACAACCGGTTCACGCGAACCGGTGCGAACCAGCTTCAGCTCACCACTGGTTCCATCCCTGATCAATTTGGGTAGTAACCTTTGATTGACCTATCTTCCGTAAACTTCTCTAATTCTTTTGGCCTTCACAACATCCCCCAGCAATGAGTTCCACAGGTTGATCGTGCGTTGCCTGAAGAAGTACTTCCTTTTGTTTGTTTTAAACCTTCCGGCTATTAATTTCATTGGGTGACCCCTCCGTCTTGTATTATGTGAAGGGATAAATAACACTGCTTTACTCACATTCTCCACGCAATTCATGATTTCATAGAATTCAATCATATCGCTTCTTAGTCGTCTCTTTTCCAAGCTGAACAATCTAAGTCTTTTTAGTCTCTCCTCAAACGGAAGCTGTTCCACATTCTTTATCATTTTTGTTGCCCTTCTCTGTATCTTTTCAATTTCTAATATATCTTTTTTGAGATGAGGTGACCAGAACTGCACACAGTATTCAAGGTGTGGGTGTACCATGGATGTATGTAGTGGCATGATATTTACTGTCTTCTTATCTATCCCTTGCCTAATAGTGCGTAACATTGTTAGCTTTTTTGACTGCCGCTGCACATTGCGTGGATTTTTGCAGAGAACTAGTCACAATGACTACCATGGAGGTCCTGGACTTTAATCTCTTACCTAGCAGCTTACATTTGGGCGCTAGGACTTCTCTCCTATCCCTCCCTATGTCATTGGTACCTACATGTACCATGACCACCGGCTTTTCCTGAGCACTGCACATAAGCCTGTCTAGATGGCTTGAGAAATCTGCAGCCTTTGAACCCAGCAGGCATGTCACCATGCAGTTCTCCCAGTCATCACAAACCCAACTATCTATATTTCTCATGATTGAATTACCCATTATTATTACATGTCTCTTCCTCAGAACTGGGGTCCCTTCCTCAGGAGGGGTATCCTCAGCAGGAGAGGACACCATTACATCATTTGGAGGGTGGATTACCACTATGGGATCATTTTCTTCCACTCCAGCTTGATGTTCTCCTTCCCCGCGACTTTCATCCTCCTCAACAGCACAGAGGCTGTCATACTGGATGCGTGACCACTCTGACTGTGTCCCAGAAAGTGTCCCCTGTGTACCTCTCTGTCTCGCTTAGCTCCTCTAGTACATCCACTCTGGTCTCCAGAGCCCGTACTTGGTCTCTGAAGGCCAGGAGCTCCTTGTCCTGAATGCACAAATACGCCACCTGCCCTCAAGTCAGGTAATCATGCATTCAGTGCAATCAACTGGATAGTCTCCGCTTTGCTGCTGGACTTCTGCCTGCTTTCTTTTTACTCCTGCAGCTTTTTTGGGGTGGGGGGTTGTTTATTAGCCTCAGGTTAGAGAATGTTAGGTGTGTCTCTGGCTCTCATGCTGCCTTTCTCAACTCCCTCGCAAAAATTCCATTAGCTGCTTCTGTTTGCTAGCTCCTCTGCTCACTTAGGAGCTGGCTTTTTAAACCTCCTGCTCTTCCTGAGTAGCCCTGCCTCCTGGTTAAAGGATCCTTGCACAGATATTAAGAGGGGGTGGAAACACTCAACACAAGCTACTACAGTAGAGTTAAGGCAGTTTAGCGTAGGGCTCATCTATCTGGAGAAGCTATTGTGGGAAAAGCTGGGGTGTGAATTTAAAGTGCAATGGCTATTGTGCACGAACCCACATGTGGACATTTTTATTCCACATCAAGGGTGTGTGTCTACCGTGAAGCTGGAGGCATAATTTCCAGCTCGGGTAGACATACACACACTAATTTTGACCAAGCTAGTGCACGCTCAGAAGAGTGGGCAGAAAGGTGGGGGAAGACGCCAGAAGGGAGTGGGGCTTTGGGGGAAGGGGTGGAGTGGGGGCAGGAAGAGGTGGGGTGGGGGCTTGGGGAAAGGGGTGGGGTGGAGCGGGGCTGGGGCCTGGGGCTGAACGGTTGAGCACCCCTGGGGAAAATTAGAAGCCAGCGCCTGTGCCAAAGGTTGCATCCAATAGGGACCTGTCTCTCCATAACTCTAACACTTTGGCTCTCCAGCATGTCAGATCCCCCAGAAAGCTCCCTGCTGAGGAGTTCTGGTTTGGCCGTGGGTCGCATCTCTCTGGGTCGCATCTCTCCAGCTGCGCTGCTAGGCCCATCTGGCTCTAAATGATGTGTTTGCAGTGGTGGTCCAAGGACGTTAGAGAGACCAGGCTTGGAAGGTAGTATCTTTTACTGGACCAACTCCTGTTGGTGGAAGGGACAAGCTTTCGAAAGGTGGGGGGTTACTCTCCCCCCACCTTGTCTCTCTAAAATAGGGGCCTGAGCTCCCTGGAGTGTTGAAATTCGCACTCTGATTATCCTGGTTGCAACACCCAGCCCCCTTGACTGTGCTGTCCCTGTCTCTGGGGTCTGTTGGGATCCTGATGCTTTTGCCATATATATTTTTATTGTAAAGGCTTGACTCGTTCAGCAGCTGGACTCTTGTTCCCCAAGTGACTTTAGTGCTGCTGAAGGGTTGGATTGACAGCCAGAGGGACTGGAGTCTTGTTGTGATGTTGCACTCCATATGCGATATAAAAATATGTTTATAAGTGTGAATATGATGGAACTGGAATCTGCTTTATGCAAACGGTCTCTTGTAAGGTATCATTACAAAGCTTATAATCTACTGAGTGTGTTCATCCTATTTGTATGAATGTAGCATTATTGTATCTGAAACTAGAATATGAAGTTTCAGAGTAACAGCCATGTTAGTCTGTATTCGCAAAAAGAAAAGGAGTACTTGTGGCACCTTAGAGACTAACCAATTTATTTGAGCATGAGCTGTAGCTCACGAAAGCTCATGCTCAAATAAATTGGTTAGTCTCTAAGGTGCCACAAGTACTCCTTTTCTTTTTGTAGAATATGAAGTGTAACTCCGAGGTCCTATTGTAATTATGCAAAGTGTGGGCCATTAATGGTGGTTTAGAATCTTGATGGCTCCCATTGACTAGGACAGTTGACTGTAAATGGTTCTGTTTACCTGCAAGCCCTGCCTGTGTACATGTAGGCCAGCCCCTGGGTAAGGAAAAATGGGGTCTTACAGTGACATATGACTATGTCACCTGATACTGGAATCCATCTTAAACCTGGTGCTTTTCCATTTAGAACGAGGGGTTGGGATCCAGAGAGACAAAGGATTCCCGCCTTGTGCCAAAGCTATAAAAGGGGGTCCCAGTCATGGGAGAGCCTCTGCTTTTCACTTAAGATGTTAGTTCCAGCAGGCAAGAACTGTACCGGGGAAAGGATTGGGCCCAGACTAAGAAGGAGGATAGTCTGTGAAAGAAGCTTATTGGAATATCTCTGAGGGTAAGATATTATCTGTAATCAGTTTCTTAATGTATTAGGCTTAGACTTGCGTGCTTTGTTTTATTTTGCTTGGTAACTTACTTTGTTCTGTCTGTTATTACTTCGAACCACTTAAATCCTACTTTTTATACTTAATAAAATCACTTTTGATTATTAATAAACCCAGAGTAAGAGATTAATGCCTGTTGGAGCAAACCGCTGTGCATATCTCTCTATCAGTGTTATAGAGGGTGGACAATTTATGAGTTTACCCTGTATAAGCTTTATACAGAGTAAAATGGATTTATTTGGTTTCAGAGTAGCAGCCATGTTAGTCTGTATTCGCAAAAAGAAAAGGAGTACTAGTGGCACCTTAGAGACTAACCAATTTATTTGAGCATGAGCTTTCGTGAGCTACAGCTCACTTCATCGGATCAAAATCGATGAAGTGAGCTGTAGCTCACAAAGCTTATGCTCAAATAAATTGGTTAGTCTCTAAGGTGCCACTAGTACTCCTTTTCTTTTTGGATTTATTTGGGGTTTGGATCCCATTGGGAGCTGGGTGTCTGGGTGCTGGAGACAGGTAACCTGCTGAGCAGCTTTTAGTTAAAGTCTGCAGCTTTGTGGGCATGAACCAGACCTGGGTCTGTGTTGCAGCAGGCTAGCGTGCCTGGCTCAAGGCAGGGTTCTGGAGTTCCAAGCTGACAGTGAAAACGGGCTCAGAGGTAAATTAAGCACATCAGGTGGCAGTCCCAAGGGGGTCTCTGTGACCAAACCCATCACAGTGACATAGTCGAGCAGGGTCTGTGCCCAGCTGATTGTTTTGATACACTGGTAGTGATTTTAAGTGAGTTTTAAGTGTGGTGGCTGGAGAACATACAAAGTGGTTACGGGTTTGTTATTTTCTGTTTGCTTATTTCGGGGAAAGGGAAGTAGGAACAGGAAAATGAGTGAAAGCAGTGAAGCGATGGCGAAGTTGGAGCTTTTTAGGCTGCAAGTTGTAGAAAAGGAGAGGGAGCACCAGAGATTATTGCAACTGAAAGAACGGGAGATAAAAGAAAAAGAAGAGTCAGCCAGAGAGGAGGCTGCACACAGAAGGGCTATGGAGGCAGAGGCAGCCAGGGAGAAAGCTGCACACCAGCAAGTCCTGGAACTCAGGCAGCTGGAGGCTGACGAAAAAAGGCAGGATAAGAACTGAGAGAGGCAGCAAGCCCTGGAGTTAAGACAAAGAAATTGAGGCCCAGATTGCAACTCAGAAGCATGAACTGGCTGTAATGGAGTGGAAGAGACAAAATCCTTCAGCAACTGGCTCCATTTCCCCAAAAATTCACAAATGGGAACGGTTATACCCACAGTATAATGAATCCAATGATATTGCTGAATATTTCATCACCTTTGAGAAACTGTGCACTCTCCTTGCGATTCCTGAAGATCAAAAAATGACCACTTTGGTTGCAAAATTGACTGGGAGAGCTTTGGACATATTCAGTAAGATGCCTATTGATGATGCTTCAAACTGTGGTAAATTTAAGGAATTGGTTTTGAAACAGTTCCAGACTACACCTGAAACCTCTGCCAAGATCCTGGCTCCTCAGCTGCGCAACAGGCCAACCATGGTCCCCATGCGGTGCTAACTAGGTTAGGCTTTTTGGATGCTCATGAGAAATGGCTTTGGGCCTGTCCGTCTGCTCCCCCCTCCATCTTGGCTATCATGACTAAGTGACTCTCTTGTGGGGTGGGTGTAGCTTTAGTGGGGGAAGCCCGTGGCTCCCGGTCAGCAGTGAACTCTACCCTTTAGCCCTGGATCTGGGCTGAGTCACCAGCAGGGGTTGGGCAAGGGACACCTTCACTTGGAATCTGAATAGTGAGAAGTCACTGGTCTCTCTCTCTTTGACTGCTGTGAGCTGTGGAATTAAACCCCTCTCTTATCAGAGTCCCTTGTCAGGTAGTTCTGTCTGTTGTGTGGGTGGTATTCCAGAAAACCCGCCGCAGGACCCAGGCTTCTGGGAGGGCCGTCCTGCGAGTGGTGGTTGGGTCACTCAGCTGCGCTCTTTTGTGACTGTGTTGCACGCTGTTTTATAAGACTGGGTGTGGTTCCCCCTCTTTGGGTGTTGCTTAAAATGTCTGAGGGACGACTCTGAAGCTGGCTGTTTTATGGCCCTCGATACCATAGTATCTGAGCACTGTGCATTTATCCACCAACTCCTGTGAGGCAGGGCACTTCCCCACAGGCCACCCAACAGCCCGGGAAGGCTGCAGCCATCTAGTGCTGCCGTGTGTTTCTAGTCCCATGGGAACGAGGGTGCCACTGACAGGGCCTCAGTTTGACTTCTGTCAAAAGGAAGGATGGCCCAATGGTTTGGCTGCTAGTCTGGGACTCGGGAGACCTGGGCTCACGTGCTGGCTCTGCAACAGACTTTCTGTGTGTCCTTAGTCACTTGGTCTCTCTGTGCCTCAGTTCCCCATGTGTACAATGGGGTAATAGCACTCCCAGGGGTTTATAAATCCATTGAAGACCTCAAGGCACTAGGGAGCTGTAAACTAGCTCAGCTACGTGTCAGTGTGAAAGGAGCATTCCCTGCCGCTGCCCATGCTGGGCCAAGATGAACAGAGTCCTCCAGGCTTGGCATCCACCTTATTTTAAAAAAAAAACACTTCATCTCTGGGTGCCTTTAAAACCCAACCCTGGCCCGCCGCTTCAGCGTCGGAAAACAATGCTCTTTTGGCCTAGCCCCAACAGCTGCAGTGATGATATTCGTCTCTCTCTCCCCAGACGGCGAGCTAGTTCACTACCGTTACGGGCTAAAGGACTTGATCACCATCCTCTTCTATGTCTTCATAGCAATCATCCTGCATATGGTGTTGCAGGACTACGTCCTGGATGTAAGTTCTGCTTCTGTTCTGAGGTAAAATTCCTGGAGGGCCTCTTGTTAAAGAGCCCGCAGGCCTCTATGTTGACTCTTAGTGGCCACAGCTGGCCTCTGCATGCTGGCTGGCCTTTCTGTGCTGGTTGGTTTGATCGGGCCGGGGGGTCTCTCTAGCCTGACATGGTGGCAGGTGAGCTCTCACTTCAGGGGCAGGCGGGAGTGACTGGTGTTTGGGAGTGAGGAAGGTGAATTGCCGGCATTGTGGCTTATGCCCTTTTATTATTTTTCCTCTAGAAAATCAACAGGCGGCTCCATCTCTCCAAAGTCAAACACAGCAAGTTCAACGAATCGGGGCAGCTGGTGGCTTTCCATCTCACCTCCATGATCTGGTGCTTGTATGTAGTGGTCACGGTAAGCTATGGCAGAGGGCCCAGCAGAGACTCGGCATGGTCCATTTCAGGTTTCCCTTTACAGAGATTGGGCCTAGACTGAGGGAGTCTGCAGCAGATTCCTGCTCACATGGGTCCTTTAGCATTCCCTCTGCTGGGTGTTTTCTGTGCGTGTTGGTTTGAGGCAGTTCTTGCCCATGCTCTCATCGGTAGGAATCCCTCCAAAGTTACTTACTGTGAGGGGTGAGGGAGTCTCGAGAGAGCAGACGACTGGACTCCAGAGCAGCATGTACAGTGGGGCTCCGTGTACTGCTTGGCGAGCTGGACTGAGTCTCTGTCAGAGTTAGGGGATTGCATGGCAGACAGAAAATTCGGTGTCCCTTTCACTGAGCTAAAAACAGGGGTTTGAATGAGCTCAGTTTGAGAGTGAACCATGCAGTCAGCATGGCAGCCACTGTGCTGTTCGTTTTAATATTACATTTAATTGATTTGAAGCTATCTCCAGACTTCAAATTGTCAATGTGACACCGACTCTGTATTGACAAGGCGTAATAATGATAATAAATACCTGTCTTTTATAGAGCACTTTTTATGACTAGCTCACAAAGCGCACAATGAAGCCGCATTGTAGAAGTTGTCATAGGGAGCACGGGAGGATCTTGGCACCTCGGGGAGGGGTAGAAGACAGTTTGGAACCAGCCCATGGAATGAGCACATTAGCTGGGTGTTTCTGCAAAAACTGTCAACAGTGAGACAGCAGTGCAGCAATTTAAACGGTCATTTCAGGATTCAGATTCTCCACACACACAGACAGACACACACACACACAACAATTAACCCCTCTAAGCTGTTGTTTCAGGCTGCTGGCAGATTCAGGCAGACGTCACCATGTTAGTTTACACTTGGTTCGTGTTTTCAGGGTTTTCTTTGCAAGCGTGAAGGATACAAACAGAGGGTAAAATTCTGGTCCCACTAAATCTGGGGGAAGTTTTGCCGCTGACTATAATGGCACCAGGGTTTCATCTGTCCTATGTTGTGGGGAAAGATTCTGGAGCACATTTCTCTGACAAGGGGAGGATTCTCAGGCAAAACTCCTGACCATGGAATTGCATTGTATCCTGGGCCCTGCTTTACAATCCCTTGGCAGCCTGCTCTCTCCCCCTCTCTGGGAAGCCTGTTGTTCTGGCTTTCTGCTATGTGAGGCCCCTTTATTCAAGACGAGAAAGCTGGAAATGTTCAACCAATGGTGCCATCTGATCGACTGGAGTCAACACACAGTACTGTATAGTCCACAAAGCTGCTGCAAGGAGGAGCTGCGGGTGGGGCTGGCTGTGTGCATTTTAGCAAGAGCAGATCTCTTAACCCAGGTTACCAAAGCCCTTGGAATGAGCAGAGAGAAGGGGATAAACTCTGCTAAACACAGTTAAGGTCTCTGAACTCCAAGTGTCTTACTGCCAATTGCTCTTCCGCTCACATTCTGATTCCAAGCTGGGGGAGCAGCGTAGCATAAAAGCCTAGAGATGCCAGGAGACTTTAATATGCATGAAAATGTAAACTGACTTTCCATTGGATTTGGGGGCAGGGGGCCTAGATAGGGCAGAGGCATTGTGCAAACATTCTGTAAAATGTGGGTTTAAAGCATGAGCCAGTGTCCCCCATTCCCCCCCAAATCCCAACCGAAACCTACGTAATTTCAGCTTTAATGTCACAGAACATAAATGCAGTAGACTAAAGTCAGGCAATGCAAAAGTTAAGGATCCTCCTGGCAAGGCTAACTCAGCCATTTGTGTGTGGAGGGGAGGTGTTTTTGGATTGCTCTTAAATACGTGGATTAATACATGTCCCATACAAAAGGCTTCATCCAAAGAACAGAAAGGGTGCTAGCAGTTACTAAAGAGTTACCACTTAACCAGCTGTATTAAGCCTCTCATATCCCCCAGTGTCAGGAATGCCCCAGTATGTGGTATCCAGCCAGTGCTGGATAGTAACTGACTATCACTGTCGCAAATTACATGTGACTCCAGTAAATAACCCTAAACTCCATCTACAGCATCTGCCCTAGCACCCATGTCCTTCCCAGCAGGCTGGCAGCTGCATGCTGCCTCAGGCCCCAACTCCTCCTCCAGCACAGCTGGCTCCACCCTAGTTTTACCCCTCCAGATGTACCTCACCTCCACAGTGGTGGGCGCCAGCCTGAGGGAGGTGGGTATCAGGAGCCTGCAGGCAGGGAGTCGGGGGGAGGGAGAGAGATTTATTTAAAAAAAAAAATGGATCAAGACTGCTGGTAAGACTGGCCTCCTGCCAGTACTCAGTTCTCCTTAGCTGTGACCAAGGAACTGGCTGGTCTCCACTGTGTTAAGAATTAGCCAGGGTGTTAAGGGTTAATGTTTTTGTTGCTCACTATCTCTGGGGAGGGACGGGGACACTTTAAATAAAAAAAAACAAAACGGGTTCACTCTCATTTTGTTTCTGGCCCAGCCTGGTGTAATGGGCTCCTGGCCAGGCCCAGGGCTCCCTGTGACTCTTTAGTTTCCAGTTAATTAAAACCACCGAGTAAATGTTCCTTTGGAAGCTTCACCTGGCCCTGCCAACCCCTCCCGACCTGCACTGCCTCGCAAGCCAGTCACGGAGCATCCCTCTTTTTCAGCCTGTATTACTTTAAAGTACATTCATTCCTGAGATGCCCGTGGCTGGTGGATGCTCCTGTGAACGATATGGGGCCTGGTCCATTGAAACAGGTGGCAAAGCTACCGTTGGCTTCAATTGGCTTTGCACCCGCCCTGTGGTGCCTGTTCTCTCATTGCTGGCGGTGGGCACCCTGTCTCTCGTTAGTGCAGCGTTAACCCTTTGGAGGCTGCCCATCTAGATACCTATTTCTGCTCCCCCTCCCTCCCACCAGGAAAGCCTGGTGTCCGGAGGGTTAAAAAGACTTGTCCATCCTTCAACATCTCTTATGCCCTTAGTGTGGGCTGCTCGTGCCCCTTGAGAGCAAATTAGCAGCATCACTCTTGTTTGAGTACTTCACGGCTACAGTCTCCTCCCCCACCACCACCATCCTGCTTCAGATATTTCCACTAGCCAGGGGTTGCAGAACTGGTAGGCAGGGGGGCTAGAGCCCCTGCAATGGAAATATTGTGGGGGCGCTGTCCCTGCATCAGCTTGCACATGCCCAGGTGCAGGGGGCGGGGAGGTTGCAGAGGCGAGAGCTGAACCCAGAGGGGCTAGAGTGGCTGCGTCAGGGCCTGGGACCTGGGACCTAGCAGAGCTGAAATGGAAGCCCCTGGACTGTCCTTCCAAGCCTGGAGCTGGCTGCCCACTCCCACCCCTGGCCAAGTCTCAGTACCTCCCCTTACTCCTCCTTCTATTCCTCTGTCCCCCTCCCCCAATTGCAGGGAGCTTCCGCCCTCCTGCCTCTAACTGGGGGCCGCAGCCTCCTCTGTAAACATCCCAAGTTGCTGCTGTGCCAGGGAGCCCCGAGGGCGTGCCAGCTGACTGAAAGAGGCTTCTGAGCTTTCTAACTCTGTGTGCTCTGTCCCCCAGCCTGGCTGCAGCTCGGTATCCATGTTGGTTTTTCAGAGAAGACGCTGTAAATGAGGGTGAATCGTCCGAGCTTGCCCTGGCTGTGGGTTTTGCCTCCAGATCCCAACTTCCCCCCAACTTCAATTTGACACCATGTCTGACAAAGCCAAGATCTGTTGGCCTTCAGGGTGCCTCTGTTCTCCCGCGCTTTCCTTAAGGGAGGGGGAGTTGATGGGAGGAGACTTCCCTTTGGTTTGGGAGCGTGGGCTTGTCTACACGGTGAGAAAGCCCAGAATAGTTAGTGTGCACCCCAGCCACTCCGCACTAACTCCCTGTGTGGACACTCTTACTCTGCACTAACGGAGCCTTGGTGCACATCAGCTTAATACACTTCCAGAGTGCCCAGTCAGTGTGTCCACATGAGGATCTAGCACAAGGTAGCTATTGTGCTGTAAAATCACACCGTGGCTTAGCGCGCGCTAGCTGCTCCGTGCAGACAAGCCCTGCATGTGGGCTTGCATGTGTTGAATATTGATCCGCTTGTATCTCACAATTCCAAAGCAGCCTGCAGTGTTGAAGACACAAGTCCAGTAAACCGAAGTAAATATGGATTCCGTGCAAAGACGCTGCATTAAAAGAGCACTTACGTTTGCAGAGCAAAGCACTAAAAATAAATCTGGGAATGTCCAAGTTCAGGTTTCCTGCACAACCATTATTATTGATTTGTATCATCCTAGCACCTCGGAGCCCCAGTCCAGGACCAGGAGTCAGGACCCCATTGTGCTAGGCACTGTGCAAACATAGAATGAAAAGAGGGTCCCTGCCCCAAAGAGCTTACAGTCTAAGACAAGTGACTGCAGGTTGATACAGGCCGGCAGGGGAGCATAAGGGAACACTGAGACATAACTTGAACTTCACCCCTTTGGGCTTATGATGGGTTTTAATGACAGGATCGCATCCTGTTACCTCTGCTGGACCCAGGGCTCGTTCAGCGTGCTGGCTGGCTGGTACACACTGTTGTAAGCCTTTTATAGCTTGGTGGAATCAAAATGCATTTTCACTGGACCCCTAAAAGGCAAATGGGACCGTCTCCATCCTTGAACTATTAGGTTTCTGCCCTTTCCCACTGAGAGATTAGCTGGGGGAAGGCTGCAGCAGCTTTATAACAAAAAACATTCCCTGCGTTCAAAAATGGCTGAAGAAGTTTTGCCCAATTTTTATTTCAGTTCCCCTTCAGATACAGAGGAGACCCGGAGAGGTGCAGCCCTGTTACGTGAAAGTTGGACAAAATTATCATAGCCGTAAGAGGCCTATTAGAATGTCAGTGTTTTGGCAACCTTAATGCTGGCCTTACCTAACGTGCTTCAGCTTGTAATAATTGCAGCTGCTCTGAAAGGATCCAGCCTCCAGGCCCCTTTTCTCGGTTTCTCATTACTGACATGGCATTTAGTTTGCGCAGTTGGAATTGGCGCTGATGTGGGTAACCCCAGAACCGACACGTGCTGATGATTTCCTTTGCTTAGAACTTGCCTCTCCTCTTCTCTTTCAGGAAGGATACTTGTCAAACCCGAGGAGGTGGTGGGAAAACTACCCTCATGTTTTTCTCCCGTAAGCGCTCTGTTCTTCAGCTGACTGCTTCCTTCCTCTTTTTAGGTTAATGTCAGGATGTGGCATGGGAGTCAGTGCCATGTGACTAGGCAGCATTTACCTTGCTGTGTATTTTCAAAGCACTGTACAAAGGATCCCACAGCCCCTTCCCATGCTGGGTTTGCCAGTAAACCCTGATTTCTACAAAGGTCTTAAGGAACATTTGAAATCTTAATACAAATTCAGGAGGTGTGGGAGGCATTGTGTGATCGGGCACTTCAGAGCATGTCTCCCCTTGTGGCCTGGGACTCGAGAGTCCTGAATTCGGTTCCGAGCTCCCAGTGACTTTGGGCAAGTCACTTAACCTCTCTGTGCCTCAGTTTCCCATCTGTAAAATGAGGGATGATAATTCTCCCCTCCTTGCAGGGATGCTGTAATGGTGAACTTGGGAAGGTTTGTGAGGCTGGGGGATATATAAGTACCCAGACAGAAAGAGGGAGCTCCAGTCAGTGTATAGCCAATGTTTGGGAACCATGGGTTCAGAAATTCAGGAGTGATCTGTCCCCTTATTAGGATGCTAATGGGGGCAGAGAAGTTGGGACTTGCCCAACCAATCAGCGGCAGAGCTGGGGTTAGAAGTTAGGAGGTTCCTGGCTCCCACTCCCATGCTAAATCCCCAGGAGGAGCTCAGTGGGGTTAGGAGCTGGATGCAGGAATCCCTGGGTGGAATTTGCTGGCCTGTGTTACGCAGGAGATCAGCCTAGGAGGTGACCACAGTTCTCCTCCTGGCCTTGAAAACTGTGACTCTAGATCATTCTGGCCCAGGAATCCTGGATCCCATGAATGATTAAACTTATATTTGGCCCCTCCTTCCCATGTGCGCACTCCCCTGAATGCTAGTGGGTAACTGGATCCTAGTGTAGGTGCAAAACAGTAGGGAGAGGAGTGCTCTGTGGTGCCCCGGGCAGCGCAAAGGGAATTCTAGCACCCGCATGCCAAATCCAGAATGAGTCTGAGTCTGCCAGGCCTCCCAGCAAACACACAATGTTGCATTTTGGTTGCTGTCAAATTCTCCTTCTCTCTTTTCCCTCCCATTCCTTGGGTGCCATATCTATTAGCTCTTGAAAAGCAGTAACCCCTTGACGACTTTGTCTAAGGCCCTAGGCCAGTACCTCTTTCCCAGTCCTCAAATAAGAGATTAAAAAACTAGCCCAAACCTGACCTTCATCCCCCAGACTGTTTGGGAATGGCTGCTCCCTGCAGGTTCTCTGGCTTTCCCGAGGCTTCCTCTTTCCAGGAAAAGTCCACAGGGGACAGACCTCCCGCTGAGTTAATGGGTGTAGTAGATCAGGCAGTCTTCCCCCCTTGGCTGGGACTGGGGTAGCTGGTTTGATTTCCAGGGGTCAGATCAGGGCATGTGCTTTCTGCTCAGAGGAATTCTCCCCGCAACTCTCAAAGGGGTGATGCCCCATCCCAGTCCACAGTATGGGGAATATTTACACACATGGAACTTCCAGTCTGGAGCTGGGTTTGCCCGCCAAGCTTTCACCTGTCCTGTCCTTGCATTTCAGGTTCCAGGTGAAGTTTTTCTACCTTTGCCAGCTGGCCTACTGGCTGCATGCCCTGCCTGAGCTATACTTCCAGAAGGTGCGCAAGGTGAGTGCTGGACAGGCCACGCTGCAGGCTTTGCAAAGGCTGCCTCATCTGGTGGAACCACTGGCCAGCGGATTTGCAGTAGCTTTAAGAAGCAAAATGCCAGACTGCATACATGGAACTTGGGGAGAAGTGCAAGGCTGGGGAAGGTACAGCTGCTGCATGTTCCCCTTACACTGAGAGCGAGCTTGGAAGCTGCTTTCTCTCAGCTTGCATAGGTGCCCTGGCCACCATGTTGCCTTTACACTTGGCCAATTAGGTGGAATATTCATGGCCACAGGATGACGTTGCATGTACCACCGGGAGCGCTCCACAAATCTTGGCAGAGCAGGGAAAGCCCTAGACTTACCTCCGTGCTTCGCTGCTCCATTGCGTGTGCTCATTCAGATTTCCAAGTGAGGAAGGTTGAACTTACTGTTAAATCTTTGTTCCTTTGCCAGGAGGAGATTCCTCGTCACCTGCGGTACATCAGCCTGTACCTGATGCATATAGCTGGAGCATACCTCTTAAAGTGAGTGCAGTGGAGTTCGCTTTATGGGGCCTGTGAATAATGATGGCAAAATCCTGGTTTCCGGAGGGCGGGTGCTCAGTATTTGCTGAGGGGTGGGCAGCCAAAATCGCTAGTCCCTGTGAAAATCTTGGCCGACGCATTGAGACTTGAGTAAAGGGGGGGGGGAGTGATTTAAAAACCAACAATAAATGCAACAAATGATTAGCCTGTGGAACTCCCAGCTACAGTATGTTACTGAAGCCAACAGTTTCCAAATAGGAGAATAGCTACTTTTAGGAAAGAAGATATTGTCTAGTCACATCAGCTAGGATGGATGACATGCCGGCACCTAATACTTTCAGAGCATCGTACAACGCAAACCTCTGCGAGTGCTTCTCAGTCTCAGGCTGGAAGATGTGATCCCCTTTTTGGTGTCAGGAAAATTTTCTCCCGGGGTTGTTATTGCAGTTAGAACAAATACGTTCTAAAGACTTTCATACGCCATCCGGTGAAGCACGCAGCCTATGTGAGAGGCAGCAGGGTCCAGTGACTAGTGCGCTGGACTACAATACAAGAGACCTTGGCTTCTGTTCCCGGCTCTGCTCGGTGATAGTGGGCTCTGTGCCTTGGTTTCCCCTTAAACCATGTCAAGTCTATTTCGATTGTAACACATGCCTGCCCCAGACAGGTATGTCCAAGGCCCAGCACAACGGGGTTTTGATTTTGATTTGAAGCACATAGTCCGCAGAACAAACATGAAGTAGGAGTAATAAGGTAGGTGGCTGACTGGAGCTCAGGTCTGTTCCAATATGGCAATGCCTGTGTCTTCTCTCTCTAGCCTAACCCGCCTGGGGCTTGTCCTCTTGCTGCTGCAGTACTTCGCTGAATTCCTCTTCCACATGGCCCGTCTATTCTACTTCACAGATGAGAACAACGAGAAGCTGTAAGTACACCGAGCTGAGAGGAGCGATTCGCCCCTTGCCGGCCAGAACTGTCATGCAATGGAGTCTAGGGGGAAGTCTGTCTTCCTTCTCCAGAACGGATCTGCAAGGGGTCTCTCATCTTGGAGGTCGGGGGAAGGAGACTAGGGGGAGCAGGGGAGTCTGTCTTCCTTCTCCAGAACGGATCTGCAAGAGAGCTGTCACCTTGGGGGTGGGGAGAGGGGTCACGGGTGCTGCAGTTCCTGACTAGCCTGTTGGCAGTGGGCAGGAAGATCTCCACAGCACAAGTACAAAGAGGGCACTTGAGGCCGGATTAACTCCCAGGCTTGATTCAGTAAGCATAAGAACCCCTGATCAGTGCAGCCTGTGAAGGGCCTGAGACCTTGTGTAGTCATGTACGGCGGTGCAAAGTTGGAGAGGTGGTGTGGTCTAGTGGATAGAGCACTGGCCTGGGAATCAGGAGACCTGGGTTCTATTCCTAGCTCTGCTGCTGGCCTTCAGTGAGATATTGGGCCAGTCTCATCTTCTCTCTGTGCTTCTGTTTACCCTCCCACCCTTTGTCTTTTTTGTTTAAACTCGTCAAAACTATCCCTCGCTAGGTGTATGCGCAGAGCTAGCGCAGCAGGCTGCTTTCCTAACACAAAGCCTAATGGATATAAAAAGATACTGGAATGGTGGTGACGTTATATGCTCCTGTTGCAGTGGGCTGCATGACCACACACAACAGAGGGCATAAGAGAATTGGACCTGAAATCCCCCCGGGCCTGAAATTCACTCGTGCCAACTGTGCACAAATGTGCCAGGAGACTCTCTGCGCATGCACAAAGTGGTGTGCTCTGGAGTGGAAGGTTGACAGCCCTGGAGACTTAAATCCTGTTCAGCACAGGCGCCAGCCAACCTGCCTCCCACGTGACTCGGCAGGGCCATCTCACGCGTGGCCTGTTCCGGCAACGGCACCCTTGCTGAGGCTGCAGGAAGGGGGCCAGCTGTGACAGTTGCATAGCACTCCTAGGCTGAAATAACCCCTCCTCCCCCAAAGTTCAACCCTGTTAAAAGTGGGTCCCCATGAACAACATGCTGCTCCTGGGCATGTTGAGGCAGTTTCCTGGCCTGAATGTCTGCGACTCGCGACTCCTGCTGCCCTTCCGGGTAGGCTGGCTGTGCGCCCCCACTGCGGATGGAGGCTCATCCCAGTGACGCTGCTGTTGGAATTCACACAGGTTTAATGCCTGGGCAGTGGTGTTCGTGGTCACCCGGCTCTTCACCCTCACCCTTTCCGTGCTGGTTGTTGGCTTTGGGCTGGCTCGGGTGGAGAACCAGGCGTTCGACCCAGAGAAAGGAAACTTCAACACTCTGCTTTCCAGGTAAGACGTGGCCATGTGCTGCTCCATCGGCTTCCTGCCCGTAGGCTGAAATGGTCTGCCGGATTGCTTAACGCATGCTCATGTAGTCAGGAAGGGGACTGATGAAAGCAGTAGTGATGCCCGTGTTCAGGTTCTCTACCCATCCACTCCCACTCGGCTCCCAAGGGCCAGACCTGCAAAGTCAGAGGGGTCTGAAAATCCAACTGTCTTCTGCTTGGAACTTCTCCCGTACCGAGGGCTCTGTAGATGCAGCATAGTGCTAGGCGCGCAAGCTGGGTGCTAGGCTGTCTTGAGGCTCAGCAAAATTGTCTGTGAACTGTAGCGTGAAGAAAAGAAAAATCCTTGTTTGCTCAGTAAAGAGACCAGATACGAAGAGAGCCTCCAAGCAGATCTGTCATGTAAGGAGGTGCACTTAGTACAATCCCTTTTCTAGCCATAACTGCAATTTAAGGGACCTGGTCAACATAAATCATACTTCTGTCTGGCTGTGTCCTCCCTCCTGTTGTCAGAGGAGCCTAGGGACGTGGCAGGCGTGATTGTACCTAAGCAAAAACTGGCAGTGGCACTCAGGGCAGGGCTGGTACCTGGAACAACTATTCCCTCCCCTCAGGTGTCCTCACAGAACTGGTCTGTGGGCTCTGGAGAGCACCAGTCTCTGTAGATCGCTGTGGTCTTTGGGTATGAAGGCCATTTACTAGCTGGCTTGGTTGGGTTTGGAAGTGGCTCCATGGCCCCTGGCTTCGGCCTCTCTGCTCCATTCTCAGCCTGCCTCTTCTCTGCCCCCTCCCACCCCCCAGGATGGGCGTGCTGTCCCTGGTGTGCCTCTCCCAGGCCTGGATGATGTGGCACTTCATCCACTTCCAGCTGCGGCGCTGGCGGGAGTACTGGAATGAGCAGAGCGCCAGGCAGAGAGCTGCCACCCTCACCAAACAGCAGTCCAAGCCCGTCAAGAGGGAGTCGGGTAAGTGCCAAGGCCGGGTGCTGAGAGCAGGGCCGTGTGTGGCTGAGCTGGGGGCAAGATGTAAGGGCCCAGGATGCTGTTGGGTCCCTTCCTCTGCTGCAGAGGGATCAGCAATGGCCAGGAGCCATCAGGGCCCCAGCTCTGTCCTAGGGTTGCCAACTTTCTGTTAGCAGAAAACCGAACACCTTTGCCCCGCCCCCTGAGGCTCCGCCCCTACCCCGCCCCTTCTCCAAAGCCCCACCCCCATTTACTCCATCCCCCCTTCCTCCGTCACTCGCTCTCCCCCACCCTCCCTCACTCATTTTCACTGGGCTGAGGCAGAGGGTTGGGCTGCGGTGGAGCTGAGGGCTCCGGCTGGGGCTATGGACTCCGGGGTGCGGCCAGAAATGAGGGGTTTGAAGTGCAGGAGGGGGCTCAGGGCTGGGGCAGAGGTTGGGGCTCAGGAGAGGGTTTGGCGTGCAGGCTCTGAGCAGCGCTTACCTCAGGTGGCTTCCGGGAAGCGGCCAGCATGCCCCTCCAGCTCCTCGGCACAGGGCAGGGTTGGCCACGGGGGCTCAGTGTGCCGCCCCCACCTGCAGGTGCCATTGGCCATGGTTCCCAGCCAGTGGGAGCTGCGGAGCTGGTGCTTGGGGAGGGGGTAGCGCGTTGAGCCCCCGTGGCTGCCCTTGAGCCTAGGGGCTGCAGGGACCTGACCGCCACTTCTGGGAGCTGTGCGGAACCAGGACAGGCACGGAATCATAGACTTTAGACTTTAAGGTCAGAAGGGACCATTATGATCGTCTAGTCTGACCTCCTGCACAACGCAGGCCACAGAATCTCACTCACCCACTCCTGTAACAAATCCCTAACCTATCTCTGAGCTAATAAAGTCCTCAAATCATGGTTTAAAGACTTCAAGGTACAGAGAATCCTCCAGTAAGTGACCTGTGTCCCACGCTGCAGAGGAAGGTGAAAAACCCCCAGGGCCTCTTCCAATCTGCCCTGAAGGAAAATTCTTTCCTGACCCCAAATATAGCAGTCAGCTAAACCCTGAGCATGTGGCCAAGACTCACTAGCCAGACACCCAAGAATGAATTCTCTGTAGTAACTCAGATTCCACCCCATCTAACATCCCATCACAGGCCATAGGGCATATTTATCGCTAATAGTCAAAGATCAATTAATTGCCAGAATTAGGCTATCCCATCATACCATCCCCTCCATAAACTTATCAAGCTTAGTCTTGAAGTCAGATATGTCTTTTGCCCCCATTGCTCCCCTTGGAAGGCTGTTCCAGAACTTCACTCCTTTGATGGTTAGAAACCTTCATCTAATTTCAAGTCTAAACTTCCTGATGGCCAGTTTATATCCATTTGTTCTTGCGTCCAAGAGCCTGTCTTAGTCCCGCTGCGCTACCAACTGGACTTTTAACAGCCCGCTCAGCAGCCACCAGGGTCCCTTTTTGACCAGGCGTTCCAGTTGAAAACCGGATGCCTGGCGACCCTACTCTGTCCCCTCCAGCAGTGTAGTGCCCCGAAGGCGGTGCTGGGGCTTTGCTCAGGAGCGACAGTGTTCCATGAAGCAACCCGAGCCCGTGGATCTGGTGGGACCAGGACACAAGGGGGAAGGGCTGCAGGGTGCTGACGTTCCTCTGCAATTCTGCATGAGCCCAAGCGGAGGAAGCTGAGATGACAGTTCTTACCCTTTGCGCTGAATTGGCACTAAGCCCACTCACCCCCTTGAAGCCAATGAGGCCCCAGTCGAGTGTCCCTAACTCGCTGCGCTCCCCTGTCCCCAGGTTACCATGAAAACGGAGTGGTGAAAGCTGAGAACGGAACCTCCCCACGCACCAAGAAGCTCAAATCTCCATAGAGCTGAAGGCTCGTCTGCTGGGGAGGAGGGCGAGAGACCAGGACTAAGCACCAGCCCCTCCCTCGGCCTCCCAGGTGCTGAATGGCTTGGAAACCTCTCAGTCTTCCCAAGGTCTCTCCCCCTCCCCCCCTCCCCAAACCATTTGCAATAAAACCAAAAAACCTTGCTCCGTCGCACGGCCTGCAGGAGCCAGAACCAAACCTCCCGTCCTCTCCTTCCGCTCAGTTCTATCGTCAATCAGCATGCAATTTTCTCCCCTCCCCGCCCCCTTCTTGAGTGTTTTTTCTTCCTGTTGTGTTTTTGTTACAAATGCACCATGGGATGGTTCCAAGCAAACCACCCCTTTTCTAAAGCAGGTTCTTCCCCTGCCCTTTTGGCATTTCCCTACATCCTGGGCTCGGAGGGGCAGGCGGGTGCTTGAAGGTGCCCTGTGACCATGCGGATAGAGGTTTGGGGAGCTGGGGAAGCCATGCCCTGTGTGCAGAGCACCTCTCGGCATCGGGGTGGTGTCCTTGGAGGGGGGGTGCCACTGCTCGAGTTCTTGGGTGAACTGCAGAGCAGCCTTGCATCCAGCACGCCCAGCGGAATTGCAGAGGCGGGCCAGGTCTGGCTTGGGCCTGTTGCATTAGGGCACAGGGTGGTGACCTCAGACGTGCTTTGCATCATGCTGGAGCTCCAGCATGTGGGATCCCTAGCAGTCTGCGGCAGGACATGAGCTCTTAGGCCTGTTCTGCCCACCTCCCTCCCTCTCCTAGGTGCGGTGATTCGGCTCTGCCTCTGCCCTGCAATTCCTAGTGCCTTACTTGGGATGATGTCACCCAAGGAGTCGCTCAGGCCAAACTCAGTTGAAGATGTGTAAGCCCTGGAGGTGAGGCCTCCACCAGCCCTGGTCCCACACCTCGCTTCTCCTTACCTCACCCAAGTGCTGGCTTAATCCTGTGGCGTTGTGGTCACGTAGCACTCGCTGCGTGCCAGAGAGCAGACTCCCTGCCACTCAGAGTTTATCTGTAACAGGGCCTTTCACCTCATGCCTCACCACTGCCCTTGCCATCCCAGACCAGCTATGGCCTCTCCCTTCCGGCTGCAGCTGCCAGCTTCTGTCTTTCTGCTTCACAGGCCTCGCATCCCCTGAGGGGTTTGGTTAATCTGGGATCCAGCCCATGCATCCCTTCCTGGGCTGGGTGGGAATAGCAGAGAGCAGCCTGTGGGAGTGCCTCTTGCCCGATCCATGCCACCCTCCTCCCTGGCTGGTGGATGGAATTGTCTCAAATCTACCTCAGAGGCCGCCTCTTTCATACAACCACTCTCCCTCAACCCCTCGTTGGCTGCGTATGTTGGGAGGAGATGTGGGGGAATTGTTTGAGCACTCATTGATTCTGTCCACTGCCCAGGAACAGCATCCCCTGCCCTCTTCCGGGTGGCTGGAGCTGTCCCACTTGCAGGGCTCTTCCAGTGCCATGTGCTGGTCAAGACTGGCCAGGCAGCCAGGCAGCAGAGGGTATTTCTCTCTGTGGAAGGTCCCCGTAAGCCAGACTTTGCAGTGGGCATGTTGCAATGCATTGAGGTGACTTGGCGCTTCACTGGGGTGGGAGCTTCCCTCTTGGCAAAGCTGGCTCAGCTGCACTTGCTGCGGCTGCCCGGAGGGGTAGCATTTCCCTTTGGCTGAGCAGGGAGAGGGTGTCGCTGCTCCCAAAGGGGCAGCGGGAGAGGCAGGCAGGGAGTAGCAGGGATGAAGTGTCATGGAATCACTTCTCATGCAGATCGGGATCAGGGTTCTTCCTTCTTAGCTGGGGTGAGTGACACGGGCCAGAATAAACCATACCGGATGTTCCTGGCTTGTTTCATGCTCCTCCCTGTGGCCTTCCTTACTGGAGGCGATTGTAATTCATGCTCTCCGGCCTTTTGTTTTTTGGGGTGGTGAGAGGAACTGGCTGCCCATGCTGCTTTCACAGATGTTGAGTCCTCTCCACGCCTGTTCTGGCTCCTGCACTGGAAGCCCCTGCCTGTGCTGGGGAGAGAATACCTGGGAGCCTGAATGTAGCTGGTCAGATTCCATTCCTTCCCCCCATCCCCCTAGGAGCTTTGAATGTCAAAGGAGGGCCACTAGCTGGCATCTCCCAGGGATCTTCCTCCTGCTCCCCCAATATCTTGGAGCAGAGCACCAGGGAATACCTTGTGACTGTCCTTCCTTAGCCCTGGCTGGACAGATGCATAGCAAAGCCAGCACTTGGGTGAAGGAGCAGCGGGACCAGGCGGGAAAGGACTGTTACGCCAGTGAGAGAGCGAGAGCTGGGACACAAGCTCTTGGCCCCTGGGCCTAGCACAGTTCACCCTTCCATCCCTCTCCCCTTTCCCGTCCGCTCCCAGCCAGGAGGGGATCGCTGAGCCCTGCAGGGAGTGACTGCTCCCCAAATCTCTCTAGAGCCGGAGCTGGCCTTGCTCCTCTGACATTAGCGACTTAACTGCAGACGAGGAGCTGAGACTCCCGGTTAAAAGGTGGCTAGTTGTCAGATCCAAATAAACCAGGCTGCTGAATGATTTCCCCCACCCCGCCCTGCTCCAGGCAGCCTTTCCTCTGGCACAAGCCTGCAAGGCCGTGAAGTAGCTCATTGTTCTCTATATACCAAGTGCCTTACATTGCGATATAGTCTGTACTCTCTTGCCTATGCGCTGCCTCAATAACTCCGTGCCCTCAGGCTCTGTGTATCTGTATGATGCGTGTTCCATATTTAGAGTCACTGGGGAAAGGGACCGTTCCCGCTGGAAGTCGCCCCTCATTTTCTGTGCCTTTTCGGTTTGTAGGATGGTTCCTTCCTCCATGGCTAAAATCCCCTCCCCTTTTTCTGCCTAGATCGGTCGGCCTCTGCAGTGACGCCCACGGGCTGCCATTTCGCAGGCATCGCTGGGGTCATTTGTGGCTGGAGGGGCTCCCATCCCATCCCTCCCAATGCAGACGCTCTTGCTCCTCTCTGCTCCAGTGCACGTACTGTCCCTGGCTCTGCAGTCACTGGTGCAGCTCTCCTTGCGTTTCCTAGCAAACCAAAACTTCCTCTCTATCCTGGAGAACCATCTCCTCGTAGAGATGGATTATTTTCTTTTCCAGTCTCTAGGGTTAACTCTTTCATCGACCCATCCACATACAAAGGTGCAGAGAGCATGGGGAAGGGGAGACCCACTTCTCGAATGGGTCCCCTTCTTGGGCCCCATCCCACAAAGTGCTGCGTATCTTCTGCAACGGTTTGAGTGTCCCCATCTGCTAGAAGGCTGAGGGCACTCGGGATCATGCAGAATTGGGCCCTGGGTCCCAGATTCAGTGTTATAGCACCGCTGGTTGTGCAATAACCCGCCTGGATCGTGGTCACTCCAGTAGTGCCTGCATCCGTCACCAAACCCTGGGAGGGGAGGGCCCCTGAGATGAGGTCAAGTTGTGATAATTGCGTGGAGCACAGAACGCCTCCTAACCTGGGCTGTGGCAAAGTCTCTTAAGAACCAGCAGTTCTTCTCCCTCTCTCCTTGTCCCAGATGGATCTTAGAGGGGTGGATGTCGGGGAGAATGTAGCATTTTGCAGATCAATATCTTTTTAAAAGTTTGTTGAATGAATCTTCCTTGCTCAACAGGGCATTAAAGTTTGTATTTTTGTAGGATGATTTTTTCCTACCTATCATGCACAGGTGTAGCAAATAAGGGAAGGGTTTCTCCCTGGTTTTTATATTAAGTGGAGGATGGTCTTTCTTCAGAACTAGACATGAAATCTGTAGAGGGGTGGTCTTCATTCCAGTGGACTGGAGTTACAGCTACATCTGACTATGGAGTCCAGTCAATGGAAGCTGACTTCTGTCTACAGTTGATAGCGTCTACAGCTGTCTGATTGTGCAGTATAGCAGTTCCTTTTTGTGACCTTTGAGTGCATAACATGTGGCTCGAGTTGGCAGTCTTTATATTGACGCTGTCATCTGGGTCACTCATCTCCCTATGTCATGTGTACTTCTTGCCAGAGGGAGGGATGGACACAAGACACAAAGTTTGGGTGGGTGCTCGTATCTGTCTTTTTAACATGTTTAATTCTCTGGACCAAACTTCAACAAAGAAACTCAAGGAAAATTCTGTTCTTCCATATTTATGCTTTAGTGCAAACATTCTCTTCCTTTGTTATGTATTTTAATTTGTTTTGGTTTGGGGGGGTTGGTTTTTTGGATAACCTCTTCAACTCCCCATCACCACCATATGTTTTTATTCTTCCCCTGACATTTAAAAAATAACCAATTTTGTACGGAATTTTTTTCATTAAATGGCTTTTGTGAACAAACTCTCAACAAAGATATTTTCTGAAATAATAAAAGGCATAGAATCATCAAGTGGTGCTTAACACTGGTGTGTGTGTTTCCTCAATTTGCGAATACCTCGTCGCTATGACTAGCTATTCTAGTGTTCCCAAAGCATGACAGGACGGACCCACCAGGTATGGCAGAGAGAGGTGCAATCTGCTCCATTTGGTGTTTGATCTATCTTTGTCATAGACAACACATCTGAAGGTGGCTGGCTCTTTCCATGGCTTGGACCTGTTCCATGGTTTGGGTGCAGGCAGCGTATAGGGGAAGTGATTCCTACCCAATGTGCTGAGAACGCAAGTGGATTCTGAAGGCAATTCTGTGGCTCGATGCAGTGGCCTGTGCTAAAGGCTACTGACGTCCATGGAAAGACTCAGTGATTACGACAGGCTGGGGATCGGGCTGCAGCTCTGAACCTACTGGTGAGGAGGCCTGGAAGCAGGTTCTTGAAGCTGAGGAGCAGCAGAGTGGTGGCCTTATCGATGCTCTGAATAAGGAACGGCACGGATAGGCTCTCGCCTTCTGGGGCTAACCTAGAGGATGGGAGCTGGTGTGTGGCTGTGTGTTGAGATTCTCGAGTATCTGTGAGGAAACGGGAACCACCCCACACACACACACCCCAAAAAGGGACGGATAAAATAAGCATTTTGCTCAGAAAGTGTGCCTAATGGTGGAGACCTGCATGGTCTCTGTCCTAGTTGCTCCTGAGGTGCACCTGGGCATCCCACTGGCACAGTTGGCTGGCTGACCTAGAGCACAATGGGGGTGGGTGGGTCTGTGGCAGCTTTCTTCATGTAAGGGCGAGCGACCAGACTTTTTAAACAAGGTGAGAGTGCTATAGACTCACCCTGACCATCTGTCTCTCTTCACTGTAGGGAAACACAGCACTATCCAGGCAATAGCCAACACTTCCTCATGGGACCAGCATTTCTAGTAGGGCAACTAAATTGAGAGAATATCCAGTGTGTGTGTGTGGGGAGCAGGGGGGATATGTATCCAAATCCATTCTCCGTGACGTGGGGCACGTTATTTAATCAGCTCTAAATCTGTTCCCCCGTGTGTTAAAATGGGGATAACAGTACCTCCTTTCAGATACTGTAGCACCTCGCACAATGGGGTCCTGCTCCATGGGTGGGGCCTTTAGGCCCTTCTGCAGCAAAATAATAAATTAAAAGGGTACCCAGTTGTGTTTTGCTTAGTTAGTCCTCCGCGGGCGGTCTGTATGAAAGGCCTGGAGCTCTCAGTCCATCCAGTCCACCCCATCAGAGCCCAGGAAGAGACAACCTGGAACGATGTGGAGTTATTTCTTTAATACAAATGAAGCTTTTTCTACAGACTCTGCTTACAGGCCCCGCATTTGGGACATTGAGCTACGTGAGGCAGGAAGGAAAGTGGGGCAGAGATGAGGTGAGCTGGTGCCAAAGGGATGAGCAGCGCTAAATGAAGCGATGGGGGGGGGGGGTCTAAAGGTACAACATTTGAATATGTGTCATTTCAGCTGGGACCATCTTGGCTGGTTTGTGTCTCACCTTCTGGGGGCAGCTCAGCAGGAGAAAGCTCTGATGAAGTCATGGTAATTGATCTTGTTCTCCCCATGTGAACACAGGCTGATCAGCTGGAAAAGAAACGACAGCATGAGGAGAGCAGAGAAGTACAGTCACATTTCTCTAAAGGGTAACTCCAGTGAGCAGCTCCTGTGGGACAGGACAAAGGGCCCCATTCTTCCCTATAGGGGAGCAACCCACCTACAGGAGAGGAAAACTTTCCCTTATAATAGCCCCATTCACTCAGGAGTAACCTGCCCCATGAAGTTTCAACCCAGCATCCTCCTCATTCTAGCAGGAAGAAGCCAAATGTTCCCCGCCCTTTGCCTACAGACTTCAGGGGATCCACAAGAACTGAGAGGGACCCACATGGGTGCCCCTTGCTCTGTTGTCCAGACACAGCAGGTCCCACTGACAGCTCCTACGGAACTGTTTCCCTGTGGCAGCAGCTCCCAGCCACTGCCTAAAGGCAGCAGAGGGAACTGGCGTCGGCTATCTTACCATCCCTGGGAGCTTTCACGGGGGGAAGTAGAGTTTTTAATGGTGTCTTCTCTTCAACACCTTGGGATTATCATAATTCCTTTGAAAGATTTACTCACCCTTCATCACCTCGTTTGCACGGTCACTTGTGTGGATGGATGCATATTTGGTTAATTATTTCTGTTTTGGAGGTAAGAATTAGCTGCTGCTGCTCGGTGCCTATTTTTAGCCTGTGGCTCTGGTATCTAGACTAGGGATCTAGGCACTTTATGTATTACACAGCTAGACTGGAGGGGCGGTCCTGGGGCTAAGGCCCTGGCTTGGGACTCAAAGCTGGGTTTAATTCCTGGCCTTGGCCGGGGTGACCTGGGGCATGTTAGTTAATCTGCTCTGAATCTCAGTTCCCCCATGTGTTAAAATGGGGATAACAATCCCTCCTTTCTCCCATTATATCGGGTATGGTAGGAAGAGTCTCCTGCAGAATCTAATGCAGCAGGGCCCTGGTGATGAAATAACCTTGTTGCCTTTGTAATACCAAAGAAACAAGTCTTGCTCAAATGCATTGTTTTAAATCGGCTTGATCCCTTGGCTACCATCCAGTCTAATTTTTGCTAATTTTATTAAGAAAATGGGGGACATAGTCCCCAGGTTTTATACATTTCTTCAGATGGAGAAGTTTTCTGCACTTACAACTCTAACAGTTTATACTGAGGAAACCCAAGTTACCATTCGTGTTCAACTATGTTTGGTTTCTTCTCTCACACACGTCGTTCTCGGTCCTGTTTCCTACAAAGCAGACTGTGATCTCTGCTGGCTTCTGCTCATGGCCCCATAGCTGTATTGCCATTGACCCTTATTAGCTAAGCCCATAAGGTTATCCAGCCTTAGCGAAAGCCTGAGGTGGAGATGGTGGAGATGCCATGCAGGCTTGGGCTTACTGTACCTTCTCGGCAATTCAGCTGGGATGTGGTACGCAAAGGCAATTGGTGATCAGAAGCTGCCCTGCAGGAAGCATGACTGTGGTGCCCACGACAACATAACCGTGGAGGAAGGCTAGTTACTTGGCTACCGGTGCTATCTTGGGGCCTACATGGAATTGGATTCCCACCTCCATCCCCCGGCTTCTGTTTAACCCACACAGGGGTGAAGTGGTTTTCACCTCAGGGTTTGAAGGAATTTCTCCCACCTCTTGCTAGTCCCACTGCCAGACTGTATGTGTGGGTCTCCTCTGCCTCTGGGGCCCTGAGCAGGAATGCTCCAGGAGGAGGGGGGATAGCACACAGTCTAGTTCATGGCATTGCCCGGGGATGGGGCACTGCCAGCAATGGGGCTTGGCTGCCTTCTGGAAATGGACAGGGCAGCTCCTTTGGAAGAGCTGAGGCAAGCGAGAGAGGACAGTGCTGTGTGCAATATTACGTGGCTCCCAGGTCAACGTTTCAGCTAAAAGCCAAACTCCGCACATGCTAACCATGCTGCCTCCTGACCTTGTTAACTAGGGCATCGCTGACCGGCAGGTTGAATCGGTTGCAGAGGGCAAAGAACTCTGCCTTCTCGAGGAATCCGGAGCCGTCCTTGTCGTGGTGAAGGAACGCCTCCCGCATGCTGCTGTTACTTAAGTAGTTATGGTACTTCAGCTGCTCTTGAACCTGCTTCACTAGCTCCTCCAGTTCCTGCCTGCCTGTCCCCGCGGCTAATTGGCTGTGGAGGAAGGAAAGGAGGAAATGACTGCATGCAGAAGTCACGCTTGACACAGCTGAGCTAAGTCCTTCTCTCATGTGTTCCATCAACTAAAATCTATGGGGGCCAGTCATGTTCCTGGGTTGGCCAGCTGTTCTTCCTGAATATATACAGGCAGTCCTTGGACTTACGACACAACTGGTTCCTGAATATCGCGTCTTAAGTCGAAAACATCGTAACTTGAATTTCCCATAGGAATGATGCTGGATCGAGCATTGTAAAGTCAAAACAGATGTCATAGTCGAAACACAATGACAATTTATAAACGTAAGGGCCGTTCATCGTAACTCCAATGTCGTAAAGTCAAGGACTGCCTGTAGTAGGCTTCTAAAGACACACTCCTTTGAATAACAAGGCCATCTGCTTGGTGGACAGGACATTGGGCTGGAAGGCAGGGGCCAAAAAGCCTCTGCCCAGCTCTGCCCCTTCCCCCTTTGCCTCTGTTTCTCTTCACTCCTTTTGTCTGTCTGGTCTATTTTGTGTAAGCTCTTTGGAGCAGGGACTGTCTCCTTCTGTGTGGTCATACAGAACCAAGTGGCCCCATTCTCAGCTGGAGCCTCTATGTACTGCCATAAAAATCAGTAGCTGGAGCCCACAACAGCTCGGTGTGGCGATGGATGCCCTCACCCCAGAGAGAGGGGAGGGGAGGTCATATAAAATAAGGCTGAACAAAGCACTAGACAATAGGGTAGGGTCCCGTCCTTCACAGGCCAAGGAATGGCCCAAATGACCTACTAGCAATGGTAAGAGAACCGTCAGGTAGGCTTCTCGTAGCCAGAGTGCGACGAGAGGCGGGTGCTGGTACTGTGAGCAGCCACTCTTACCGAGCGCCGCCATCCTCCACAGAAGAAGGATGACTTAAGTGCTCCGAAGCAGGGCTGAAGAGAAATCTTTGCTACAGGCCTCAGGGCGGCGCCAATGCTCTCTAAGGAAGATTTCAGGCTCGTGGGCTGTAGTAGCACGAGTAGCAGCAGTTCTTATATAAGCAGCCTTAGTGGTACCTTGCATACACTGAATTCCTTCTCTCTGTGCCCAAGGAGGGGTTCCCAGAGTGGAACAATCAGCTGATCAGTCATTAGCCAGCAGTGGCCAGAGTAAGAGGCTAGAGCATGGTACCACTGGTTAATGATGGTCTATGTAAGATTGCACTAGAGCGCACAGCACTAGGGCAGCTACTGCAAATAAATACTAGCCAGTTGACCAGCTAAAAGCTGAATGACTGATTAAGCCCAGCTCTCGCTGCCTCTCATGTGCTCGCCATTGAAACCTACCTCTCAGCTGCCTGCGCTGCCCTTCGGCGAGGGGCAAAGTGATCCCGCAGAGACTGCAGCGTTGCTGCAGGGAAACTCTCGACGTTGCTTTCCATGTAATTCAAGACGTACTCGTCAGCATCGTTGATGATAAACCTGTGGCCAAATACTGGGCAAGCAACAGCAAACCAAGTGTTACTTCCGTGTGTGGGCGAGTCAGGTTACTGACACAGGAGAAGACAAGATTCCTGCCCTGAGGAACTTGCAATGTCAGAGCCAAATCAGAGCAGTTCACACAGTTTTTTATTGTCTTGGTGTAGGAAAAAATCTCTATGAATTCCATGGGCGTTTTGCCTATGTCAGGAGCCACTGAGTAAAGGCTTCAGGATTGGGCCCAGAGGAATTATACATTTAACACTGTCTACTTTCTAACATGCTTTAGGATCAGGGTTATTTTCCTCCATGGATGAACTGATGGCCCAGGCTCCAGGATTTCATCTGGCCCAGGGCTCCAGCATTAACCCTTAGAATGCTGGCATACCTCAGAACACCAACTGCACAAATGTTACGGAAAATATAGTGCTCTCTCTCTATGTATGGTAGAGACCAGATCACCAGCTAAATGAATGGAACTACACCATTTTCCACCACCTGCTGCATTTTACACTTGATCCAGAACTAACAGTTTGTAGGTGGAGGATGTTGTGTGCAATATCTGTGCAAAAAGGAAGAGTTTGTCTACACTTACTGGGCGATCGAAGCATGGCAATCGATGCATCAGCAGTCGATTTAGCGGGTCTAGTGAAGACCCGCTAAATCGACCGCAGATCGCTCTCCCCATGGACTCCTGTACTCCATCTGAACGAGAAGCACAAGAGGAGTCAACGGAAGAGCGCCTCCCGTTGACATCACGTAGTGTGGACCCCGTAGAAAGCAGATCTAAGTATGTCGACTTCAGCTATGTTATTCATGTAGCTGAAGTTGTGTAACTTAGATCTATCCCCCCGAAGTGCATCAGAAAACTCATTTAAAACAATGAGCCTGCTCTAAAGAACAGATGCTCTATCGGCTCCATCGAGTTCCAGATCTACCTTCAACTGTGGCACCAATGGTGAGGTCCGCTGGCTCGTAGTAAACGGGGTTATCTGTAGTGGAGCCTGGCTTGGGGACTTTAGTTTTTCCTAAGTATTTGCCTCCAATGATGCCTGAATTGCAGACAGGCGGCTCATAGATGCCGATCATGTCAGTGGAGAGGAAATAGGAGAGAATGAACCGGCGCTTTCTCTCCTCGGGGTTTGGCGATTCCTAGAGAAGGGAAGGACCGGAGTGGGTTGTGTGGTCAGGAAACACATATTTGGACATTCAGGGTTAGCTGCTTTCCTTAGATACTCACAGATTACTCCTATACACCCCCAAGCAGCCAAGGACTGAACCTAGAGCTTTCTTTTTTACGCCTGTCTAAACACCTACAGTACTTGGTTCGAGCCCCTGCCTGAAGAAGGCAAGAGGAGTAACCAGCCTGCTGCACTGTAATAAAACCACAGACTACGTTCAACATCGGGATATCAGTGGCTCATTGGACTACTCCCAGCCCAAACTGTTGCTCAGCATGCCTAACCATGGCAGAATCTGGTCCAGAACTACCAAACTCACTCATTACATCCACGTCTACAGCACTCCAGGAGCAAGGCATATCTTGCATGAAGTGATTCATCCCACAAAGAATGATTAGCTGTAGAATTAAAGTCTGTATCTCCGTGAGGTCTGGGCCGATTCCAGCTCCTAACCACAAGACGAAACCCTCTGAGCACTCCACTGGGTTTATGTGCTTAGATTAAAATTAGCTTTGATCTGAGCACTAAATTATGGCCTTCGGGAACAAATACAGCCAACGCGAGAGAACAGCCACAGCACGCCCCTTAGAATGTGGGAGGGGCAGACATCAGCTGACCCAAGGGTAGCATGGGAACAACCACTACATCGCAGAGGCCATGCACATGGCAGCCTCAAAGCTGCTGCTGTGTGAAGAACACAGCTCTCAGCTGGGCTCCCTCGCCAGCTTCCCAGCCTGCAAATTGCCCGACAGTCCTGATGTAATGAACCACAGCTGGCTTCTAAAGCTGGGATTAGCCCTGGGGAGGAGGGGGCAACGTGCACAGGTGCTGGCAGGTGTTACTGGAAGAAGATGATGTAACGGGGCATGGACATGGGGGCGAGGATGGATGACAGTCAGGTTCAAGCGGCATTGATCCAACACCTACTGAAGTTAAGGGGAGTCTTTCCACTGACTTCAATGGGGGTGTGGTGCAGGACCATGTAATATTGTCTGGTCCTGCTTTTATTCTGCCTTACTATATTACTGCTTGTCTTAAAGGCCATACTGGAACATGTGACCATCCTCAAACAGAGGGCTGTTCGCTGGTGGCTGCTGAAGACCTTTCTTGTAGTGTTAGCTCCCCCCAGTGCTATCTTTTGTTAACTGAGAACACACCAGTCCCCCAACCCTTCTGATTTGGAGGGTGTAACCAGGTAGCGCTTACTCATGTACCAAGCTCTCACCAGTGCAACCTGATAGCGCAGCACCTTGTGGTCATTCTCTAGCATCTTAATAAAGTTTTTCCTGGGGGGATGCGGCAGTAGAGAGAAGCAGTTCTGCAGGGAGTCTTCGAGGAAGCCATAACCGTTGTAGGGAGGAATGATCTGCACACACAAAAGACAGGAGGCACATGTGGTTACAACTAACAAAAAGACAGTGGTCAGGAAGCGGCTCCGGGCAACCACTCTCTGCAGCGCGAATTGTGCCAGTTCTGAATACCTTCCCCACGGGCAGTGCTGTTTTCCCCAAAGCTGAGCCATGATACCCTGGACTGTACATGTAAATCAGCAGGCCTCCCATGACTTCGGTTACAGCAGCTGACCCTGTGTTTTACATACTCTGAAAAGAGGCTCTGGAAGAACAAGTCTGAGTTTAAGGCCAGAGGGACCAGCAGGTCATCCAGTCTGACCAATCTCCACTCAACCCCCGCAGCCACCCCCTCCCCAAGCCAACAACCAGCATTAGATCAAAGTATACCAGCCCACAATGGGACAGGCAGAGAGGTGCACCAATCCCCGGAAGCCCCTGCCTTGTCAGGAAAGTGAGGGCATTGCAGGGTTTCAGGTTTATTGTCTTGACTTCAAATCAAATGTGCTCCAGCCAAAATATGTTTGTTTTTCTAGTTCCAAAGCCTGCAAATTCAGCCTCAAGCTCGAGGCTAAAGCTGGGTTCTTTCCTTTCCAAATATCAGGTCCAGGAGTTTTGCAGGCCTGGGGATACCCATGCAACCCTATACTCTTCAAGGGGGTTCACAGCTGTAACTGATTGAAGCCAACTAATCCATTCTGTTGACAATACAGATCCTGTGACTTAAGCTCCTAAATCACTTAGGCCTAATGGGAGTTAGTCTCCTAACTATCTTTGAGGATCTGGGCATTAGCCATCTTGGCAAATGTTACCTATAATCACATTTCAGAGCACAACTGCTCTGTAATATGGCAGCCACCCCGAGAGCAGAGAACATGGCCAAACTGACTCACCAACTCAACTTGAACACCCCGCAGTTTGGAGGTAACCAAGCTACGCAGAGGTTTCCTACATGAGCTGTGACGTTAAGCCTTTCCCCGCTCCTGGAATGGCATCCCAATGAAAGTACTAGCCTCTCTGGAACTAGCCTCTCTGGAACTGCCATAGTGGAACAGATCAATGGTCCATCTACTCCTATATCCTCTCCCCATGACTGGCCAGAACTGGACATTCCAGAGAAAGACATAGGCCCCTTCTGCAATAATGTGCCTACTTGTGTGCAAGTTTACAGTGTACAGGGGCTGCAAATGTCTCCTTACTTCAGCTACTCACCCAACCCCCTGAAGCCAGAGGGGTGATAGCCCCTGTACTTTTTAACCATATGTACTCTCCTTGGCCAAAAGCCTGAGCTGTTTGTTCAGTTTTCATGGAGTCTTTAGTCAAGAAGTTTAGTAGGACTCCACTCCCATAGAAATGTAGGGCTGGAAGGGACCTCGAGTCCAAACCCCAGCACCAAGGCAGGACCAAGGAAACATAGACCTCCCTGACAGGCATTTATCCAACCTGTTCCGAAAAACCTCCAGCGATGGGGACACACGAATAATTCCTGCTCTGAGTCAGAGCTGCAGAATTTGGCTCTGAGTAGGGACCTGTGGCAACTTATTCTTATCAATATCTAATGAGGTTTATTGGTTTTTAAATCTCAGTACTCAAAGCAAATTCCACAAGTCCACTCATCACTGTGGAAAAGCCACCAGGCGCGTTCCAGAGCATTAGAGGATGTATTTTGCTTTCCAGCTGCCATGTCATTCAGCAGTGGAATTAACCTTAGAAGTAGAGAGTTTTCCAGTACTTCACTGCTATATAGGTTAAGACTCACAGCCCTACTGCCCTGGCTGACACACACTAGACTTTCCCTCTGGCGTCCCCTTAATCTGACTCTCTTGAGCAACACCACAACATTAGGAGAAAGTATTTCTAAAAGGCTTACAATAACGGCACTTAGGAGTCCGAAGGGTCTTTGCCTTGTACAGACTGTTGGGTTTCTCCCCCCCACCCCGCCCTGTGAATTTTCTCCCAGGACCTGTGGCACTTCCTCTGGTGGCTTCTTCTTTACATCCACTGGCTGGAAGTCAGTGATGCCAAACTTCTCGTAATAGAACTGTCTTGTGAACTCATCACAGTCGTAGATGAAGAAGCTGCGCCCCAGGAGGGTGACGGGCTTGCCAACAGCGAAATCTTTGGCAGTGTACCACTCCAGCACCTCCTGATTGGAGATCTCCAGCACGCAGCGGGGGAAGGTTTCTGGGGAAGATCAGGGGTAGAAAAGGCAGCTCAGTGAGCTAGATGTCGTCTTTATTACTGCATACAAAGCAAGAGATGAGAAAAGCCTGTCTGTATGTGAAAGGTATAAACAGCTTCAGGGGGCCGGTGGTGGAATGCCTGAGATGTCGCACTTGCTTTGGCAAAGCGGCAGCAAAAGGTTAAATGTTTTAAAACCAACAGAGATTGTTTCTGTTGGAAAGAAATTGTAAACTCAAGAAAGGTTCCTGGGATTAATTACATAGATGGTATATTTATAATATGAGACACGCATGCCCTGCGTGCATCCACCCATCTATGCTCATGCACACACACAATTCCTGCTAACAGAAAACAGGTAAAACCCCAAGCACAGACTCTTACTCATCTTGTCCACAAAGCTTTTGGGCAAGTGCTGGCGTCTGATCAGCACTGGGAAAGGGTCTCTGCCATCGTTGCGCTCATGGAGTTCCCGAACCTCCACCGTGTCGTCCGCCAGGTAGTAATGGATGATGAAAGGCCGGTTCTCGCCAAACATGTTCTCGGTGTCGTCCCATATGGCGTAGAAGCGAAGGACCTGCAGGTGTTGGAGAGCAAAGCAAGGCCCATGAACCCAACATGACACTAAAACATGCCCTGTCTGGATTAGGCCAGTGCAATTTGCGGGCTGTGTATGCAGAAGGATCCTGCCCTGAGCACAGGGGTGCCAGTCTGCCTGTGTTAAGCACTGGTGAGACTGGCCTTGAAATCCTGCACTCATTTCTGGGCTCTGGTCAGCAAGTCATGGAGGGAGGCAGTTCAGAGAAGAGAAGCAGAAATGGTTCAGCAGCAGGAGGTTTTGACTAAGAGAACCAAACAGAACTAGCTAGGCTAGGCAGCAGCTGAGGGGAGAGAAGACCCAACCACAAATATCTGAAACACTACGGAGGGACAGAAATTATTCAGGTAGTTCAGAAGAAATTTCATCAAAGGAAATATTGGGGAAAATGCCCTAGCACTGAGATGTATCAGTCCCCAAGGGCAGCGCTGGGACACTGATAACTAGGCTGGACAAAGTACTAGGGAATAACAATCTAGTACTGGTACAATGAGGTGGACTAGCTGATCCAACAGGGCTCAAACTGCGACCACTTCATAACAGAACTTCCTTCCACCCCAGATCACAGGGAGACACAGGTGGCAGGCATCTTGCTCTCAACCATCAGGCTGCCTAAACGCCATAGCTACTCTCAGGTGGGGCTGTGGTTTATTTGCCCCAGAGGTCAAAATAATCACACAGCGATGGATGTTTGCAATGCACCATCATTACCCACTGAGGTAGCAGCTAGCTGCAGAGCTGGGTTATAATGTGCCTTTCATGACAGATGTGAAATCAGGAGTCTTCAGATGCCAAACAGTAACTGCCCCTGATGCACTCAGGCAAGTGGCTGGTTACCCTACCTGGACATAAGGCTTTCTGGAGCAAGAAAGAGAGAGAGGAGGATCTAGAGTGCAACAAAGCCCATTGCCAACTGTGTCCACATATCTATTCAGGGGACACCATCATAGGGCCTAATCACATCAGCCACACTATCAGAGGCTCGTTCACCTGCACATCTACCAATGTGATATATGCCATCATGTGCCAGCAATGCCCCTCTGCCATGTACATTGGCCAAACTGGACAGTCTCTGCATAAAAGAATAAATGGACACAAATCAGACGTCAAGAATTATAACATTCAAAAACCAGTCGGAGAACACTTCAATCTCTTTGGTCACTCGATTACAGACCTAAAAGTGGCAATTCTTCAACTAAAAAACAGACACACACAGAGAACAACCTAACCCAAGGAAAGGCACCTGTGCCCCACTCACCTGCTTGTCAAAGGTCAGAAACTGTTTGAGCTGGTCGAAGTTCGATGGTGTGACGTACATGCGCATGGGCATCTTCCGGAGCTCCGTGTATGGGTCGAAAATCATTTTCTCAGGAGGGTTCAGCTCAATTCCTTGGCTCTCCAGAAATACCTGGGGAAGTGTCTGGGCCATTAATGCTGCGATGGGTTCTAAAGGTCAGGAGGCAAGGAAAGCTCTGGGCTGGGTTTGGGAGGGAATCAGCAAGAGCCTGTAAGCTCACTGTTAGCAGTTGCACCTAGAGGCCCCAATCCCAGTATGCTAGGTGCTGCACAATAATCATAGACTTATCGACTTTAAGGTCAGAAGGGATCATTGTGATCATATCATCATAATTAATAAAGGTTTTTAACTGTCAGTTGCCTCTTTGTTTCCACAGACCTTTCAGACCTCTCTGCAAGCCAGATCTTGAAGTCCTGCCTCAGGTTAGACTCGGGCAAACCTCCCATTGGCTCCACTGCTGGGAGTTTTGCCGGAGTAAAGACTGAAGAAGGACTTCAGGTCTTGTCCCTTTATGTTTCTATTACAAATCAAGAGGGCACGGCTCTCTTTTTTGGTTTAATTTGCGATGCCCCTGGAAGGCGCCAGCTCTGGAAAGCAGAGCCCTATTTCTATACTCACGGCACTCACCCGAGAGAGCCACTGAAGCCAGTGGGACTGCTCGCCTGCCTACGTCACCAAGATTTGGCCCAGAAAACATGCAGCTTGGGAAGCAGCAGCACAAGCTTCCCCATCAGGGAACTGACCCCTGAGCTGGAGAGATCACCACAAGTCCTTAGAAGGAAGGGTCAGGCTGCATGGCTTAGTAGTTCTGGCCCTGAGGATGCCAATTTATGCTAAATATAGTTGCAGGTTTGAAATGGGAACTGGACGGCATCATCAACTCATTTCATATAAGCCACCAAACGACTCTAGAGTAACTTCAGAGACTGGATCTACAGCTGGGGTAAACAGGCATAACCCCACGGATTTCAATGGTCATTCAGTTCCAGTTTGCACCAGCTCTATAAAAGAGATCAGTCTACATAACGGGTTCTCAATGTGTTGGCAGAACCCTGCGGGGTGGGAGTGTCAGAAATGGGTGTCAGGGGGTCATGAGTGATCACCTCACCTGCCCCATGGTCTTATGTGGGGTGGGGCCCCAGTATGGAAGAGGCTGAGAATCCCTGATCTTACTTTTGTGTGCTGGGATTAGTGGGCTGGGAACAGAGCAGGGATTCTAGTGAGCTTTGCCCATCGCTAACTCCTAGGATTCTCTTAGTCGGCTAGTTCCCTGCATCCCTGATGCACCTGTGTGAACGGGTCACAGTCGACTATGCGGAAAGTCTTGCCATAGATGGTGATGTTCATGCCCCGATTCAGGTCTTTCCAGTGGTAATGGTCCCCGCGGTCATTCTTGGGAATCCACTGGCGTTTGATGAGCTTGCCCTGAGGAATACCAGAGTTCTCCACGATGGGCTCCATGACGGACATGCTGTCGTCCTCCAAGTAGTAATAAATACCCACTTGGCGGATCCGGAAATGCTCTTCTGTGGATATGGGAACATCTTCCTGGAAATAGGCATCAAACTTTAACACCTGTAACGTGGGGAAGGACCCCGGAAGGAGAGAAGGAACTCACATTAGTGACGGCATTAATCAAAGATCTTGTTAACGTTTGCCATCTGCTTTGACAACATGGGTCACTGGGATTAGTACTTATCATGCCATCGAGGGCCCCAGAGTCTGACCACAGACTGCCTGCAAGAGCCTCAGGGGAGCTCTCATTGCTGGTGGTTTTTCTAGAGCCCAATACTTTGTAAATTTTTCCCTTGTCTGAGGCACCCAGGGACCGAGTGTAAGTGGCTCGAATAAACATAGCTCCTGCCCCCACGAAGGATCTCCAAGCCCTTTACAGCCAGGGCCCGCGGCTGGCACATTGCTGAGCTCTCCAGTTCCCATTGGCGTAGCTTACTGACATACACGAGCTTCTTTAATATGCTCATCCCCTCAGAGTCTGTGTGGCTGCCGAGCTCCCAATAGGGGAAGCCATTCTCTCGTTCTCTGGCTCCACTACTGATGAGGTTTCCTGTGCTCTACTGGATTTGAGAATCTGCCTCACTCTCCTGCAGTTGCATTTGCCCTGCAGGCTGACAGCAAGAGCCAGCCTGTGCGTGGGGAGGTGGTGGCGAGGGAGGGTCAGGGCACAAGGTGACTGCCCTGGCTTGGGCACCCTGCCCAAGTGCAGCCACAATCACAGTTCCTGTGCTTGGGCAAAGCACAAGGAACGTTTCCTCCATGAGACTCCAGGCTGCAAGGGGTGTAGAGTAGCTAGGGCCATGGACCTGTCTGCCTCTCCACACCAGCCCACAGAGCTGCCCAGGCATGCTATGGGGAGCAGATGGTGCCACCCTAAAAGCTGGCACAGCCTACGCATTCCCCGTTGCGCTCTCCGAGCTCAGAGAGGGATTGCAACTTGCTGGGGCATGATCCCTCCCAAGCTGTGCAAGGGGTGGTGCTGCAAGTTCCTTAAGGACACAGTCTGGCCCGAAGCAGGTACGCTGACGACGACTAATGCGGGAAGTCTATATGGGGCAGTACAGGCTTTAGGACGCTGTGGTGATGAGCACGGTATAAACTCCCAGATGACAGCTCGACAAACAGGAGATGCCCCCTTTGCATGGGACCTTTAGGTGCCCGGCTCTGTTGCAGTTCCAGCATAATTTTGCAAGGAGAACATGAGAGGGTGGGACTTACGAGGGTGGGACCCACCAGAGGGTGGGACTTACCAGGGGATGGTTGTAAAGTGAAGCATCTAGAGTTCATCCGAGTTCTCTTTTAAACTACTGGATATGTCCTTGCGTAGCTCGAGGGGAATGCTTTATAATGTTTACTTACTGTAATCCTCTTCGCAAGCAAAGAAAGCCTCTTTCAATCCAGACATCAGTTGTCTATGACTAAGGACTACGGCAGCTGGAAAATACATTCTATACTGTCTGTGTCCCCGCACCCTGGCGTTCACAGCTCACAGCCCTGGGTTTGGCTAGCAATGCTCCTGAACTAAGGCTTTCTGTACCTTTTTGTCGAAAGCCACATGTGCTGGAATGAAGTCGGAAGGTGGGGCCTGCTTGGCTTGCCCGTAGGTCAGCGTGGGTCTCTTGTTGGACAGTTCATCTAATTCAGCCTGGGACAGCTGGTTCACGTAGAGTCGCTCCCTGCCTATCCCCATCGTCGGTAGCCGCGAACAGGCAAAGCCATTCCTATAGCCCAGTGTCTGGGAGCGATGGAAAGCCGATTTCTAAGGAAAGCAATTCAACCATTAAATACAATCTGGCACCAGCTAGATCTTGATATATGAAGCAAATTCTTTCACCAAAAAACAGCTCAAGGTGTCAAATATCCTGAAAAACGGCAGTGCATTTTATTGTAATTTCTTGCAACAATTATTAATTTAACCTTTCCTGGTCCCACTTAGCCAAAGGAGGTTGCAGAGAGAACAGGTGTTTTGGGGAGCTGGCACTGGATTGGAAATCAGGAGATCAGTGTCAATAGATCCTCCTGCTCCAAAAGCTCATGCCAATCTAAAGGAGAATCTCAATTTGTTCTTAGCAGGATAGAGCCTCTGACACACTGTTGAGCCATTCTCATTCCATGCTATAGAAGGAGGTGGGAACCAGCACATTACAATGCATGGAAAGAAAACGCCTTCCGCGCCCCGAATTTGCAACCAGTTCAGCCTTGAGCACGTGAACAAACAGGTTAAGACTCTAATCCTATTTATAATCCCAAGGCACCAATGGCATTCCAAGTACTTGCCCGTTTTTCCTTAAACCCAAATACAGCTGCCTCGGCCAGTGCTGCTCAGGACAGAGCAGCAGTGAAGCAAGCTAGTTTTTTAAGGGAAGTTAATAGCCAGTTGCACAAATATTATACTTGCCACAGAATAATTATTTCCTGGTGGTAAATAAATGCCAGGGCGAAGCAGAGGTGGTTGTGGGAAAGACAGCTGAGACAAAACCAAGACGCTTATCTATGAAAGCAGGGGCCAGCAATCCTGTGACAGAGTAAACTGCAGTGTATTTGGGCCCAATCCTTCAGCCCTTAAAGGCATATAGGCAAGCGCCTAGGCGCCGACTGGCATTTTCAAAAGTACTTATCTACGTCTTTAGACCCCTAGGTGCCTTTCCAGATCGGGCCCATAAGGACTCCCAGTGATATTAACAGGACCAATCAAGTGAGTCTGGCTTCCAGTTCAGGACTCTCCTACCAAATGACTGACGTGAATGTAAAGAGACAGCCCCAAATGTAAGCTATTGCATCTGGTCTCAGCTACGCCAGCATGTATCTGAAGGAACACCATTGACTTCAATGCAGTTCCTCTGTTTGCTGGTTCAGAGCCCATTCTCCCCCTCAATGAACACACCAACCACCTTTCGCCTTCCTCGTGCAGATTGCTGACACCAGTTCCGCATTTTTGAGCAACCCTTTAATAATAGCCCGACTAGCCAACTCCTGCTCGTGGCGGATGGTTTTGCTAGAAGATACGCTCCAGTTCAAACAAATTAATTCAGCAAAGTTCTCTGGCCTGTGCTATAGAGGAGGGCCATTGTTTGAATGACCACAATGGGCCCTTCTGGCCTTCGACTCTAGAAGTCAATGTGAATTACACCAGTTGTCCTGCTAATGTCAATGGAACTACTCACATGAGTATGGCAAGCGGGATTTCTACAGGCCAGAGGAAAGAAACATTCGGACAAGGAACTAGATTTGAGGTTCAAACTTTCAAGGGGCTATAACCAATGGTGAGAAAAAATATTTAAATGGTGACGAGCTGGGACAAAGCCCTTTTGATAGGTGTGGGGGCAAGGAGGGACAGCTCTTCACTTCTCACTGGCTTGTCTGGCTGATTGTGTGCTTCAGAATGCAACTGGCCAACAACCAGTGTTAGAGTATAATTGGAAGAGTATCTGGGGAACACGACAGCCCATTGGGGGACATTGGGTTCCCAGGAGGGTACAGAGTTATCAGGCCCCATGGGGCACAGAGGTACCTAGCCTGGGGATATCAGATTCTCATGGGGGTCCCATCCCTATTAAGGAGGGTGTGAGGTCCATGGGGGGCTGATGAGACATGGGACCACTGGTTCCAAGAGTATTGGGTACCAGATCTGGGGGAGGGGATTGGGTCTCAGGGTCAGGGGTATCAGTCCACGGGTATCAGGTCCCAGGGGGAATGGGGTCCAAGGGCTGGGGGATGAGGGGAGGTATCCAGTCGCAGAGAATTTGTGTCCCGGAGGGGTAGGGTTGGAATTGGATCCCAGGGTTGGGGGTATCAGCCAGGGTATCAGGTCTTGGGGGGGAAGTATCAGGTCCCAGGGGCTATCGGTTTGGGAAGGGATCCAGTCCCAGGCTTAGGCAGGGGAGGGAATTGGCAGAGGGATTGGGTCCTAAGTGGTATCTGGTCAGCGGGGAGGATTGGATCCTGATGGGATGGGGCAGGGGATTGGGTCCCAGGGAATCGGTCGGGGGAGAGTATCGGGAACCAGGAGAATCGGGTTCTGGTGGGGGCTTGGTCTGTGGAGGGGAAGGGAGATCGGAATCGGGTCCGGGGGGGGGGATCGGGTCCCGGTGGGGGCTCAGGTGGGGGGGAAGGAGGATCGGGGCCCAGGGGGGGGCTCTGTCCGGGGAATGGGGGGCGGGAATCGGGTCCCAGGCAGGCTCGGTCCGGGGGGGAGGGGAATCGGGTCCCAGGGAGGGGCTCGGTCGGGGGGGAAATCAGGTCAGAGGGGGGATCAGGTCCGGGGGGAGGCTCTTTTCGGGGCGGAGGGGAATCGGGTCCCGGGGGGCTCTGCCCGGTGGGGGCGGGGGGAAATCGGGTCTGGGGGAGGATCGGGTCCCGGTGGGGGCTCAGCTGGGGGGGGGAGGGAAGGAGGATCAGGGCCCAGGGGACTCTGTCCGGCGGGTGGGGATGGGAATCGGGTCCCGGGGGGAATCGGGTCGGGGGGAGAATCGGGGCGGAGGGGGGATCGGGTCCCGGGGGGGCTCTGCCCGGTGGGGGTGGGGGGAACCGGGTCCCGGGGGGGGCTCTGTCCGGGGGGGAGGGGAATCGGGTCCCGGAGGGCTCTGCCCGGTGGGAGCGGGAGGGGGGGTTCGGGTTTGGGGGAGGATCAGGTCCCGAGGGGCTCTGCCTGGTGGGGGCGGAGGGGAACCGGGTCCCGGTGGGGGCTCTGTCCGGGAGGAGGGGAATCGGGGCGGAAGGGAATCGGGTCCCGGGGGGCTCTGCCCGGTGGGGGCGGGAGGGGGGATCAGGTCCCGGGGGGCTTTGCCGGGCTCGCGGGCCCGGCTCTCCTCACCGTGGGGTCGCTGAAGGCGCTGCCCGGCAGCAGGGGCAGCCCCTGCACGGGATGGGCGCTCATGGCCAGCGGGCGCCCGGCGCGGCGGCTCCGGTCCCAAGCCTACCCCGGCGCCAGGCAACGCCGTCACCCCTGGCAACCGTAAACATTCCAGAGAGCGCATGCTCGCCAGGAGCGCCGGCGGCGAGGGATGCGCCGCCTCTGGGCATGCGCGATGGGGGTGCAGCCGGCTCCTGCCGCGGGAGTCGGGGGCTCGTGCGAGCGTTTCCCGGGGGGGGAGGGGCTTTGCCCAGAGAGCGCTGCCAAGCCCCACCTGGGCAGCCCCCACCCCCACCCCCACCCCGCCCGCCGTGACAGGGTGCGGCGTTGCCAGCACGGGAATGGGCAGGGACTCGCCGCACCAAGCCCCTGCCCCTGCCCGGGCCCCTTCCACCTGCTGGGCTGGGGGTCCCTGCCCCCCTGCCAGGGCCCCTTCCACCTGCTGGGCTGGGGGTCCCTGCCCCCCTGCCAGGGCCCCTTCCACCTGCTGGGCTGGGGGGTCCCTGCCCCCCTGCCCGGGCCCCTTCCACCTGCTGGGCTGGGGGTCCCTGCCCCCCTGCCCGGGCCCCTTCCACCTGCTGGGCTGGGGGTCCCTGCCCCCCTGCCAGGGCCCCTTCCACCTGCTGGGCTGGGGGTCCCTGCCCCCCTGCCAGGGCCCCTTCCACCTGCTGGGCTGGGAGCCCCCTGCCAGGGCCCCTTCCACCTGCTGGGCTGGGGGGTCCCTGCCCCCCTGCCCGGGCCCCTTCCACCTGCTGGGCTGGGGGTCCCTGCCCCCCTGCCAGGGCCCCTTCCACCTGCTGGGCTGGGGGTCCCTGCCCCCCTGCCAGGGCCCCTTCCACCTGCTGGGCTGGGAGCCCCCTGCCAGGGCCCCTTCCACCTGCTGGGCTGGGGGGTCCCTGCCCCCCTGCCCGGGCCCCTTCCACCTGCTGGGCTGGGGGTCCCTGCCCCCCTGCCAGGGCCCCTTCCACCTGCTGGGCTGGGGGTCCCTGCCCCCCTGCCAGGGCCCCTTCCACCTGCTGGGCTGGGAGCCCCCTGCCAGGGCCCCTTCCACCTGCTGGGCTGGGGGGTCCCTGCCCCCCTGCCCGGGCCCCTTCCACCTGCTGGGCTGGGGGTCCCCTGCCCCCGCGCTAGGGCCCCTTCCACCTGCTGGGCTGGGGGTCCCTGCCCCCCTGCCAGGGCCCCTTCCACCTGCTGGGCTGGGGGTCCCCTGCCCCCGCGCTAGGGCCCCTTCCACCTGCTGGGCTGGGGGGTCCCTGCCCCCCTGCCCGGGCCCCTTCCACCTGCTGGGCTGGGGGTCCCCTGCCCCCGCGCTAGGGCCCCTTCCACCTGCTGGGCTGGGGGTCCCTGCCCCCCTGCCAGGGCCCCTTCCACCTGCTGGGCTGGGGGTCCCCTGCCCCCGCGCTAGGGCCCCTTCCACCTGCTGGGCTGGGGGTCCCTGCCCCCCTGCCAGGGCCCCTTCCACCTGCTGGGCTGGGGGTCCCTGCCCCCCTGCCAGGGCCCCTTCCACCTGCTGGGCTGGGGGTCCCCTGCCCCCCTGCCAGGGCCCCTTCCACCTGCTGGGCTGGGGGTCCCCTGCCCCCCTGCCAGGGCCCCTTCCACCTGCTGGGCTGGGGGCCCCCTGCCCCCCTGCCAGGGCCCCTTCCACCTGCTGGGCTGGGAGCCCCCTGCCCCCCTGCCAGGGCCCCTTCCACCTGCTGGGCTGGGGGGTCCCTGCCCCCGCGCTAGGGCCCCTTCCACCTGCTGGGCTGGGGGGTCCCTGCCCCCCTGCCCGGGCCCCTTCCACCTGCTGGGCTGGGGGTCCCCTGCCCCCGCGCTAGGGCCCCTTCCACCTGCTGGGCTGGGGGGTCCCCTGCCCCCGCGCTAGGGCCCCTTCCACCTGCTGGGCTGGGGGTCCCCTGCCCCCCTGCCAGGGCCCCTTCCACCTGCTGGGCTGGCGGTCCCTGCCCCCCTGCCAGGGCCCCTTCCACCTGCTGGGCTGGGGGGTCCCTGCCCCCCTGCCAGGGCCCCTTCCACCTGCTGGGCTGGGGGTCCCTGCCCCCGCGCTAGGGCCCCTTCCACCTGCTGGGCTGGGGGTCCCCTGCCCCCCTGCCAGGGCCCCTTCCACCTGCTGGGCTGGGAGCCCCCTGCCCCCGCGCTAGGGCCCCTTCCACCTGCTGGGCTGGGGGTCCCCTGCCCCCCTGCCAGGGCCCCTTCCACCTGCTGGGCTGGGGGGTCCCCTGCCCCCGCGCTAGGGCCCCTTCCACCTGCTGGGCTGGGGGTCCCTGCCCCCCTGCCAGGGCCCCTTCCACCTGCTGGGCTGGGGGTCCCCTGCCCCCCTGCCAGGGCCCCTTCCACCTGCTGGGCTGGGAGCCCCCTGCCCCCACGCTAGGGCCCCTTCCACCTGCTGGACTGGGGGTCCCGAGCCCCTTCCACCTGCTGGGCTGGCGGGGGTCACACACCCTGGGCCGGCCAGCCCTCTGCCCCACTGGGAGTGTGCACCAGGTCCCCGCCACCTGCCAAGCTATGGGGGAGGTCATGCTACCGCGGAGTAAGCGGAGTCGGGAGCGGGGGATAGTTCCACTGTTATGAGGCACTTTCCTGGCTTATACACAACCCCGGTGAAATGGGCTAGTAAAAGGATCTGAGTCCTCGCTGCCACTTCCTTTACCCAGAGGCCTGCCTGACCTCGAGGACTCCCACTCTCCTGTGTGGTCCTCGTAACCCCGACAAGCCTGGGCCCAGGATTCTTGAGGGACTGAACCCCCAACCTTGGTGTGGTCACTTAGGGCAGGGGCTAGGGTGTCCCCACTCCTGGGTGCTCTCTCCGCTCTGGACGCTTCCCTGGCTCACTGATCATTACATATAGTTCAAGCAAATACAATTTATTAAACAGCAACCAATTTTAAAAAAAAAAGGAAAAATGGGAAAGGTTAAAGGAAAACACATCGCCCCGCTCTGTGGCATGAGGATATCACACCCAGCCATCTCTGGAACATAAGGGCAGTTCATAGTTTGTTCCTCAGATGTGCCAGGCCTCCCTTCCAGGCCCTGGCTGTGCTGTAAGGATACTGTGGGGTCGGACACTTGCTCTCGCGGTGGCCACGCGCCTTCAGGCTCTAGGTGGGAGAGTCCTTCTTCCCAGCTTTCCCTTCCCTTCCCCCCCGTCGTGGTTATGATCCCCTCCAGGTTTGGCCTGCAAGGCCTCTTGGCTGGGGGTGTCTCCATCTGCGGGGCCCGCTGCCCAGGGTCCTCCCTCGTTTTCCCCCCACTGCTCACTACACCTGGCGCCAGACTGGTCCAGCCCCAGCACTGCTGCTGCTCCACCCCCGGTGCAGCTCCCTGGCTGCTCCTCTGGCCCCTCTAGATCTGTTTGCTGAAGCTCTGCTCCCAGCACAGCTGCCTGGGCTGCTTCTCTGGCCCCTCTGGCTCTGGCTGGTGTGGCTCTACTCCCAGCACAGATCTGCTCCCTAGGCTGCTTCTCTGGACCCTCTGGCTTTGGCTGGTGAGGCTCTGTTCCCCAGGTGAGTCCAGGTTCCTGCTCTCTCCTTAGCTCGGCACAACCCTGGCCCATGCAGGCAGCTCTAGCTCACACAGGATGGGACCCCTGGCCTCCTCACTCCCTCATTAGCCTGCCCACCCTGTCAATCAGGCTGATCTGGAGCGTTGGCCTCTCCGCATTGTCCCTGGTTTCCCATCGACCCTTCCCCTTACTTTTGGTACTGGGAGTTGTCCAACCAAACACCACCCCGCACTAAGTTTTAGTAAGGGGGCAACAGTCCCCTTACACAGGCAGCATTGCAGCCACACACTGTGGGCTGGCCAGCGCCTCTGTCCTGTTGACACCCTACCCATTCCTCCCAAACCAGGACCCAGTGCTGCCAACTCTCATGACTTTGTCTTGAGTCTCATGATAATTATTGTTTTCCTTAAAGTCCCCACTCCTAGAGTCAAGGGGACAGGTGATGATTTCAGCCTTCATTCTTAAAGAAAAGGCATATTTCTAGCCTGTGTGGCTGCAGAGACAGTTTCAAAATGTGGGCCCAGTGCACCCTAAAGGCTCAGAAAGCAAATCAAAACACCAAATCTAATATTTTTACATAATCTTATGATTTTTAGTGAGCCTGACTCATGATTAGGGCCCCACCAAATCCACAGCCATGAAAAATGCATCACGGACCGTGAAATCTGGTCTCCCCCACCTCGAAATCTGGTCTTTTGTGTGCTTTTACCCTGTACTATACAGATTTCATGGGGGACACCAGCGTTTCTCAAATTGGGGCTCCTGACCCAAAAGGGAGTTACAAGGTTATTTTAGGAGGGGGGTGTCACAGTACTGCCATCCTTACTTCTGCACTGCTGCCTTCAGAGCTGGGTGGCCAGAGAGCGGCGGCTGCTGGCCAGGCGCCCAGCTCTGAAGGCAGCACCCTGCCAGCAGCAGCGCAGAACTAAGGGTGGCAATACCAGACCATGCTACCCTGAAAGCAGCGCCACGGCCAGCAGCTGTGCAGAAGAAAGAGTAGCAGTACCGCAACACCCCCCCCCACACACACACACACACACAACTCCTTTTTGGGTCAGGATCCCTACAATTACAAAACCGTGAAATATCAGATTTAAATAGCTGAAATCATGAAATTTACAATTTTTAAAATCCTCTGACCATGAAATTGACCAAAATAGACCCTGAATTTGGTAGGGCCCTACTCATGATTTTTGAACGTTTGGGGCTGGCCATACTGAGGGCCATTCCAGAACCTCCCCCCCATTTCACACACTCTCTTCATCCCCAAACAGCATCTATGCAGGAGTGGCCAGCTCTTAAACGGGGACAGCTGTGGCGTGGGTAGGGCCAAGGGGGTGCATCCAGGAGGGGTTTGTTATCTAGGGTAACAGCCTTCCATGTCCCATACACACACAAAGTGAGGGGTCAGGCTGGCTTGGGGCCTCCTCTGGAGGGGCAGGGGTTGGTGGGGAAAGCCCCTCCAGAGGGCTGGAAAGCCCCTCCAGAGGGTGAGGGTGGGGAGGGCCAAGTGACAACATGCAACCGTTCTGCCTGGGAAGGTTCTGGGAAGTGCACAAGCCCACAGCCTGCCTGTCGTCCGTGTCACCATAGCAGTCAGCTAATGGCTCCTGCAGGTGGCTAGGCTGCAAAGGGTTAGAAAACCCAGACAAAATATAACAGGGACACTAGGGCAGGACTGGGACATTCCTGTTTTTCAAGGACACAGGGTCACCTTAATGGTCCGCCCGCAAAACCTGAGAAGGCCCACGCCATTGCTCTAATAGTGCAAATAACTAATAAAATGCAGAGACACTTAGAAATGCTTCTTACTGAGCTGCACTTCATGTATCTTTATCTACTGCCTAGTGTCCTTCTCGCTGTAAAACCCACCCTGGCCTGTGTTACAGCAAAAGATCAAACACTGTGACGGAAAGGAAGGATTTTCTGCTATGTATGATTTTGTACCATAAATAAAACATTCAGGGGGGAGGGGAATGGCAGGTTGACTTTTAAAAAACAATCTGGCTCCTGTATCTTTCATGCCATTGTCCCTTAATTCCTTGGAAGGCCGGTGGCCACCTGAACTGTGCACCATCGTTTTTTTCACAACATCAAGGCGGCAGCAGGAGCTATCTGTCTGTCCATCTTCCTCAAATATTTCAAGGCACCTATCACCGTGATATTTAGGCCTGGGACAATTAAAGGTAGCATTAAATGGGCACAAAAGGGCTCTGGTCTCTCCTCCTTCCACCATTACCATGTGCCCCCCACTCCTTCCCCCTCGTCCTTTATTCTCCTCCTCCAACTGCTCTTCTCTCGCCTGAGACATCTTTCTTTTCTGAGAACACTCAGATCCTCCTGCTTTCAAATCACAGGGTCTACCTGAGCCACAGGAGAATCACCATTCACCTTTAGCACTACAGACTCTATGACACACCACTGAGCAGTTCCAATTGCCATTCTACAGCAGTAATATGGATACACACTGACCACTTCATTGAGATATTCAGGAGCACATTGTCAGCCACAGGAACAATGGGTTTGCTGCATTATCTTGTACACAGCTGTTGTTTATGTTGCAAGTATACATCATAATATGCCACGGGGTAAGTGACTGCTGGACCACTGCGACTTAACATTTCCTAAACCGGGCCTGGTTCTGTTCCTATTACAGACAAAACTCTCATTGGCTTCAAAGGGAGCTGGGATCAGACTCTGGTGAATTTTAACTGTGAGCTTTACATTTTACCCTGAGGTTTGTTCCCTTCTTCTGCACATAATTTTTATCTCCTTTAAAAAGATGCAGTAACAAGGGAGTGGAGAGACCTTCAAAGAAGATGGTTGTGAAGAAAGCACTCCTCCATCCCCAAATCCTTGAAGCAACAGACAGCGGAGGTGTGGATCAGTCAGCAAAGGGAATTATTTTCCTGCTGCCTTTCTTTATCAGAAAACTACAACAAAGGCCACGCTGTAGCGTGCGAGCGGGCAGTGGGACGCGGAGTTCTGCAAATGGAGGTCGGGCAGGGAGAGACACAACCCTGGCCCTCGAGTGGGAGAGAGAGAAGAAACCAGCTGTGGTGAGATAAAGGGGGCGGATGAGCTTGGAAAGTAAAATGATAGATTCAAGGCCAACTGGTGCTGAAAGAGAGGAGATTAAAGAGAGGCACAACCAGCCGCTGGGCCTAAGCTATCACGCTAATGTACTTATCCCCATGTGAGCACCTCACAATCTCAAATGGATTTATCCTCACCATACCCCTGGGAGGCAGGGTAATGCTATTATCCCATTGTACAGATGGGGAAGTGAAACACAAAGGCCCAGATTCTCAAGTCAAGATTTAGACTCCTACCTCCATTCATGTCAATGAAAATTAGGAGCCCAAATACCTTTGAGGAGCTGGGCGTAAATGCCTTTCCCCCGGCCATATAGGAAAGCTGCCGCAGAGCTGGAACCTGTGCTCACCTGGTGGTGAGTCAGTTAATCCCTTCTTGCCCCATGCTCCCAAAACATTCCTATCAGGTATTCTGGGAGGAGTGGGACGGTTCAGAAAAACCATTTAATGACTGCAGTAAAGCACAAAAGAGGAAAAATGGTCCTGTGGGTAAGGCACCGGCTTGGGACTCCGGACAGCTGGAGTCAGTTCCTGCCTCTACCCTTTGTGTCCTGAATCAATCTTCCTGTGCCTCAGTACCGTATCTGTAAAATGGGGATAGTAATGCCTCCTTTGTCTCTCTCGTCTATTCAGATTTTAAGCTTTTTGGAGCAGGGACTTAGAATGTGTTTGTACAGCACCTAACACCCTGGGACACAGATCCTGATTGGAGTCGCTAGCTCGTCCAGTCACACAGCTACTGAGTAACACTACAAAGAGGTCAGACCTGGTGAACATTCAAGCCACAAAAGGAGTGAGTAGGCTTCCCACATGAGCTACTTCACTATGTTCCATTGGCTGGTGCTGCATGGGGTTAATTTAACAGCAGCCACCCTGTGATGTACCATGACCTTGTTTCCCCTTCTGTGAGCAAATCCCTACTAGCTGATAGCCAGGTAATGGGAAGGAGTGATTTTTAGTGCTTTCTTATTTCCATCTAGGGGCATTTTCTGTTAGAGTGATAGAAAGTCTGTCTTATCCAACCTCAGCCAGAACAAAGCAAAGAGCTGTGAGGTCCTGGACATTGGAGATGGCTGCACTGTTTAAGACCACAAGGAAGGGCTTTGGAGTTGTAAGCTTCAGGTTTAAAACACTTATGGCCTGATTTTCAGAGGCAATGAACATCCACAACTTTCACTGAAGTCAATGGGAGCTCCAGGCAGTGATGGACATTGGTCCAGCTGGGACACAGGGAATGAAATTTTCTCCTTTAATGGGCTAGTTGGCTGTGGAAAAATAAAATGAAGCCAGCATAATTTAAACCCATTTCCCAACCCCTGGCCTAGTTAATGCATGTTAACAAGAAGCTTCAGGAATAAGACCAGATAACACTTTTGAGTCACGGCGGATGCTCATTACTGCAGTATCTGGGTGCCCCAGGTGAAAAGTTATGCATTCAATAAAATCTTCCCCACTCCTATTAATAATGCCAGAAGATATTAAAAAAACCCCAAACTTTAAACCTCACTGTAATTTTCCCCCTTGATGTTGTTTCACTCTTTGCACTTCACTCAGTTTGGGCTGGGTTAGTCAAGTCCACTTTTTTTCTATTTACAGTCAGTTTCAGGTTTTCATGCAGCTGTTTCTAATATCACTGAGATGTATAAATAAAAAACAATCTCTCCTCTCTGCATCCCAAAAATCCCTATCATCGATTTTTTTTAAATCCTTTATTCTGTTTTGTAAATTTCCCATCCCCTCAATTTTGTATTTTTCAAACATTTAAGATTTGAGCCTAAACTGCCCATTTAAAAGCTTGACTTTGTAACTTCCATGACGGATAACACTTTAAAGAAAGGAATCCCCTGCACTGGAATACATCTGTTAAATAAGAAGTATCCACACTGCACGGAGTTGATACCGACTCAAATTCAATCTTTTTTTTTCCCCTTAGATCATTTGGAAGTTGTTGTTTTTTCTGTTTAAATAGTTTCCTCTTTATTGTAGGATCTGGGAGGAGGGCAGTTATGCAGATACTGCATTCGTGGGAAGCATGCTTTCTGCTGCTGAGGGTGAGGAAATCTTGCCATCTGGTGGAAGGAAATGCAAACACAGTGCAGTAGCCAGGGGGCGCAAACAGACTCACATGTTGTTATATATGAAGGGCCAAAAAAACTAAAAAAACATCTGATGAAGTGAGCTGTGGCTCACGAAAGCTCATGCTCAAATAAATTGGTTAGTCTCTAAGGTGCCACAAGTACTCCTTTTCTTTTTTTAAAAAAACTCTGTAGTAGAAGGAGGAAATATTCCCATCTCAGATTCCTGGAGACAACCTGTATAAGTCAAACTTTCCTCCCAGGGTTTACGAGCTCGCTGGAAAACAGTGTGTAGTTGTAGGTGACCAGATGGCTATAGCCAGGAGGAACAATGATAAGGAGTTCTGACCTTAACTCAGCAAAGCACTTAAGCATGTACTTAATTTTAAGCATGTGATTAGTCCCATTGACCGTCAAGAGCACTACTCTCCCATGCTTAACTTTAAGCACACACTTAAGTGCTTTGCTGAATCAGGCCCTGCATTCATAGCTCTGCCACTGATGCATTGTCACAATCTCTCCAGCTAGTCACAGTTAACCACTTTGTGCTTCATCTGTACAAGGGAGATAATACCTACCTGTTGTGAGGTGTGAAAAGTGCTTTGAGATCTACAGATGAAAGACAAGTAAAGCACATTCATTATTATTATTTATTGTCATCAACTTTTTAAGGCCAAACTTTCTGCTGAACAACTTACAGCCATGACCATCACATTCCCCCTCCTGTTGGTGGAGTTACAGATTTTACGTTGCACCCCTTTGTCTTGCTTTTATAGATTTTATTACTGAGGCTTTTGAACAGCTGTCAATACAATACAAAGTTTTCAGTGGTCTCAACAATACAAAGTTGGGGGACAAATGAGGGAGGGTTTGTGCATAATACTTACACCTCTCCCACACTCCCAAAGAAAAAAATGCAAAACTCACTACTCCTGTTCAGTAGGAAGCGATGCTTTTAAAACCCAGCCAGCACGAGATGTAAATACCAAGGCACATGTGTAGCCTGAAGCATGCACCCCAGTTCTGCTACATGAAGCACTCAAAGTAAATTCATGGTTAATGACCCCCTCTGCCTTCACCCTCAATACCAAGACAGCTCTCTTGGTAAAAAATCAACCAGTAAGTGTAATCATGAGGCTACAGATGGCAAAGCTGCTGCTTCTAACCTGCACATTCCCAATGAGCAAGTCCAACGAGTGAGCAGCATAATACACACTGGATCAGATCCTCAGCTGGTGTTAATCAGCACAGTTCCAATGGGAAACACTGATCCACACCTGTTAAAGACTTGGCCCTTGGTCTCCATCTGAGGGTCATGTCCCGCAAGGAGGTTTGTGACCCTGTTTCCCGTAGCCAACCTACCGAGGTTGATGTACTCAGCCTCTTGCGACCAGGTCATCATCAGATGCCACTGCTGGCTGAGCTTCTCGTGGGAGGCCCCAGATCTGGCGCAAAGGACTCTAGGAGCAGGAGGAAGACCAGCTGCAAATGGCCGTGCGGGAGCTGTGGAAGGAGTAACAGGCTGACAGCCGAACATGACGGCATTTACGTCCTCTTAGGACCAACCCTCAGTGAAGTCAAAGGCAAGACTCTCGATGACTTCATTGGGTTTAGAGTAGCACTGTCAGCGACCTGCAGCCAGCCCAGGAGTGCATACACAAAGGTCCACATGAGCAATCGCCAGCCAGCTGTGTAAGGCACAAGTACAAGACGACTTGGGAAGAGGGAGGGTTTGTGGTCTGGTCTGAGAACAGACAAGACTGGCTCGCTCACTGGGAGAAGGACGGCAGGGATGGCACTAACTCCAGTGCTGATGAAGCACCCTGTGTCCTTAGGACGTTATCTGAAAAGCAGCATTGGTCAGTACTTCCCTGCAAAGTCAGCTCCATCATTCCCCGAGGAGGTCAGTTACTGGTCACATTTGCAGGGGTGAGCGGGGGTAACTGCTCAGACTGAGAGTTAACGTGGGAACACCAAAAAAAAACAACCCAGGAGGAAAAAATTAGTTGATTTGTGACACCAGTAGGTGGCGATATAGTGTCACAGAAAGCACCAGGCTTAGTCCTTCCATTAAGAGTGATACACATTCTTGTCCCCTGTGCTTTGCAAACACTTGCGCTGAGATGGCATGGGTTAGTGTATCCTCCTCTGTTGGGACACAGCCTAGTTCACATCCTTTGGAGGAGCTACGCTTGGTCCACACACAGATTTTGTACCAGCATAACAAAGTATTTAGGTTAGGGATGTGATTTCCCCCCCCCGCTATAGTTATACTGGTACAACTTCTAGTGTAGATGCAGTTATATTGTACAAAGGTGCTTTATACCAGAATACGTTATTCCCATTCCTACACGGAAACACATTCACACCACTATAATTACATCCACACTAGAGGGTTTGTACTGTTTTAACCCAATGCAGTTACAGTGGTTCAACTTTAGTGTGTAAATAAGGCGAAAGAAGAAAATCTGCTCTGATGGACTCTTCCCCAAAACTAACAAGAGCAATTTTACAATTACGCAGGCCCCTGAGCAGCTCTCTCATATAAACCTCTTTTTATCGCTACCAACCTGGGCTGAATTTGAATCAGGAATGCAGAGTTCACAGCCTCTGTATCCTATTAGCAATCCCTTGAGCCAATCCCCTCCCCGCCACCTCCATAAATGTATTTAACTTGTCATTAAGGCCAGTAGTTTCAGATTAGGTTGCCCAGATGTAGGCACTTATCCACAGAGAGGTACCTAAATTAGTGGCTTGGTTTTAGTCCAGGCATCCACAGCTGCCATTGTCTACTCCTTCTCTCCACCAGCGAACCATTTCCCTCCCTGGCTGACCTTCACCCGGCAAAAGGGTTTGCTAACATCAAAGCAAAACAGAGCCCTTCTGGCAGTTGTAACACACACAAAAGAGAGGTTTCAGAGAAAATCCCCCAAACCAGACCGAACACTAAAGCTCAAGCTTATAGTGACTGAGTTTCGGTCACATCTCTCAGCCCCACCTCCAAGGCCAGTTTCAACTCACTCAAGTAATCCAGTTTCATTTGGATTTGATGGGCCAGATCCTCTGCTGGAGTAAATCAGTGTAGCTCCACTGAAGTCAATAGGGATTTACACCTGGTGACGATCAGACCGTTCGGGTGTGGAGATATTGCACAGGACACATGGGTAGTGCAGTGGTATAGTCAACCACAAGGGAACTGGGATTTAACACTGGGAGAGGACAGAATGGACAAGACAAGAACTGCTTACAAGTTAGGCCTGTGAGGACTGTACCTAGGCAGAGCCTCCTCGACGGCTGATGTAAGTGCCACTGACTTCAGTGCAGTCACTCCAATTCACACCAGCTGGGGATCTGGCTCATAGCCTCCAGTCACCTACTTCCCACTCAGGTAGACAGAAGGGACTTATCCAATTGGCGAATTCGTTCTAAGCAACCCAAATCTTTGTAATTCATTTGGGATGGTAGAAGGGAATGACCCACAACCATCAGCATGAAATATTTAACTGTCTCCTACCCTCATTTCCATATTACAGGAGGGCTACACTACAGTGTCAGGGTTACGCACTGCCCTAGATCCATATGCAAGGCTTCCGCTGACAGCTCGCTCCCGCAGCAGAAGGCAAAGGCCTATTACACCAGCCAGTCCATTCGTCTGCCAGGGTGGGATTGTTCCTTACGGTACGTCCACTCCACTGGCATCAGTCAGAGTCGAACATTCAATAGAAATCTGCAGTTCAAATGGAAGAAGAATTTTGCTCTGAATACAATAGACATTGGGGGACATCAGGCAGGATCATCGAAGGGAGAATGAGGGTACAGTTTGCTTCTTCCCCCCCTTCCCCCTCCACTGTTTTTTCTCCAATTATTAAGTTTTAATCTCTAATGTTATTTCGCTTTGATGAAAGGTGGCAGACTCACAACCTTGAAGACCTCTGTTTACCCTCATAAGTACAACACAGGCTACAGCAAGTGCCAGCTTCCCCAAAATGCCCATTAAAGAGCACTTCTCCTGGCCAGAAGGGGACTGTCCCTACAGTGAAGGGTCTTTGTTCTCTTTACTCCACCAGTAACTCAACTACGAGCATAAAAGCGTTTGATGCAGGCCACCAAACAGTCACTGGCATCACTACCGACCCAGCCTGGATTCAACAACAGGGGAGGAGGGATAGCTCAGAGGTTTGAGCATTGGCCTGCTAAACCCAGGGTTGTGAGTTCACTCCTTGAGGGGGCCATTTAAGGATCTGGGGCAAAAATTGGGGATTGGTCCTGCTTTGAGCAGGGGGTTGGACTAGATGACCTCCTGAGGTCCATTCCAACCCTGATAGTCTATGATTCTAAAGATCTACTAGGGAAAGGCTCCATATCCCATTACCAGCCCCTGAGACAGTCCACCTCATTGTTTTAAATTTTTATGAGCAGCCCTGGTACTGGATTTCTATAAACACCCATGCTAAAATCTCTCAGTGACAGAAGAGAGAATTTCGCTCACATCACCACTGGGTCAGGTGTCTCCTGGAAGAAAACCTGGGTCAGAGTCAAATAGTGAAGCAGAGATGGGCCCGAGGCACGAAGTTCTGATCTGGTCTGGAACATCCCCAAAGTCTGGGGATCGATGAATCTAGAGTTTTGGTCCAGACCCATCTCTACAACAAAGATTTGGCAAAGTCATCCTAAGAACCTGGTACAATTTATTTCAGGAGAGCAGAGTTGAGAGAACATGAGTCACTAGAATCTAACTTGGAGATATATAAAGGGCTTGTGCAGCTGTAAGCTATATATCACTGTGCCACCCAGACCTCCACAGCTACACCCTGAAAATTTAGACTCATATGGCCCAATCCTGCTGCTGCTGAAATTTTGCTATTGACTTAAATGGGAGCAGGATCAAGCCCACATATAGCAGAGATGGAAAAGACCTAGTAGGTCATCTTGTCCATGCCCCCTGCCAGTACAGGACTGATCCACACTGCTCAGTCTCCTGTGCTTTGTAAAGTCTTAAATGACTCTAGCCATGTGCTTCCCCTAGGAGACTGCTCTCCAGTCTAATGTCCCTTAGGAAGGTTTTCCTGATATTCAATGTAGTATTCCCTGCAGATTTACTAGCATGGAAAAAACTAGAAACCTCTGCCTAATCCAAGCATCCTTGGTTAAGTGCCCCAATCTGGCTTAAAAAACACCCCTGCATTGCAAGAGGCAGCCACTCAAGTAAAAACGCTTTAGACGGAAGGGCTCTTGTACAGCGACTCCAGCCTGCGACCCATCCCTCAGTTATAAATTAGAAAAACCTGTTATGCAAACAAACCAATTTGTTATGTCTCTATAAATTATCCTCCGCTGGTTTCCACCAAATCGGCACCAGCCAGTCAGGGTCTAACTAGTCTTCGCAATGGACTCTCAGGAGTCTCTTTTAGCCAGCCCCGCTTTGATCCTGCACTGCAGGAAGTGAGCAGTGATGGAGCTACAGGCCACCAGGCCGAAGAAAGAGACGCAGGACAGGTAGATGGAGAGGGGTCCATGCCTACTCAGGAAAATCTCCTGCCTGATCTTGTAATCCAGGAAGATGGCCTCCAGCTGCGAGAGCGTGCAAAGGGCCAAGAACATGTGGAAGATCTGATGGGCGTGGCCAATTATATCACAGGAGCCCGGGAAATACTTCTCGGGGACCGGGCAGGAGAAGAAATAAGCACTGATTAGAAAGAACAGTATCTGGAAGGTGTGATACCAGGCAGCCTGCTCCTCGCAGCCCCCCAGGTGGCACATGACCACACGGTGTGCAACAGGGCTGATGTCCAAGACGAACGCCAGCCCTGCTGGGATCACCTGACACATCTTCCTCATGAGGGGATAGGGTCGTCGGTACCGGTACTTGGCGTAGCAGCAGCCAGCACAAGAGAGCCAGCCGCAGAAGGCAGCCGCGGGAAGGAAGAAGAGCCAGAACTTGTCATACCAGGCTTGGTCCGAGCTGTAGTAGAAATGGGCCAGGGCGCTGCCGTATTGGTAGACGCTGACCCCGACGTAGTCCATGAAATAGAAGGTGTAGTGAGACAGCTCCGACTTGGATTGCAGTAGGTGGGCCAAGAGGCTGCAGGTTAGGTAGGTGAGGGAGGACAGCACAAAGATGAACAAAGGCAAGGATGAGACGTCCAAGGACAGCTCCTCTGCTTCTGCAAAGGCCTTGAACCTCAGCAACACAGCCAAGGCCGCCAGCAGGTGAGTCCAGACGTTGACCACCTCGTTGTGCTTCTGGAACAGGCTGAAGAAGTAATAGCGCCACTCCTGGTCGGTAGGGCGGTACCCCGTCTGGATGTATGGCTCCCGGAAGAGCTGGGGCACATCGGATTCTTCGACGGTGCAGGGCATCTTGGGGAAGCCTTCCTCCAGGAGTTTGGGGAGGCGGCGGAGCTGCTGCCCGCTGACGGACAAGGTGCTGATACGCTCGAGGATGGCCGTCATCATGCTCCCCACGGCAGAAGGGAGTCTGCAGATGGGTAAAGCCAATCCCTCGCCCTGCAGTTAGGAGAGAAATGGGAGCAGTGAACAGCAGGATAAAGCCGGAATGGAACCAGGGAACATGAGGCAGGGTTACAGAGGCAGCCAATGAGGCGCAGCAGCCTCTAGTGGCCAGTGCTGAGACCAGCAGCGCTCTCCCCGTCCCCAGGCCAAGCTGCTCAGGGCAGAGGGGTGCTCTGGGTGGGGTTGGATCTGGGAGGGTTTGCCCTAATTATGGGGAGAGTCACTGCACAACAGCAAGCAAGGGCCCGCACTGTGCTTTGAGCTTGCAAAGTGCTACGGATTTCCCCTGTGGGTGCTGCGATACCACGAAGCACAGCCCGAAAGGTGAACAGAGCTTGAGTTCCCAACGCCGGGAGGTCCCAATCTTAGCGGGGGGCCTCTAGCGGTGTGTCTACACAGCTCACTAAGCCTGGGGCTGTGGAAGCCTGCATTCACAGACCGTCTGACTCAGCTCTGTGGCTTGACCTGCTTCCACACTGCAAAATGACAGGGCTTGGACCCAAGTCACAGCGGGACTCGGGCTCTGAGCCATCCCTTAGCAGGATCTGGGTTTGGAGTGCTTGCTGACAGAGTCAGACTGATTTGGGTGTGGACCGAAGGAGGGGGTGGGCTCAAAATTGAGTCAGAGCCCGGGCTTAGTGCGCAGCAGCTGCTGTAATAATAAGTTAGCAATGCAGGCTGAGCCACTTAACTTCTGAACCAAATGCACACCTCCTCCTGGATGGGGAGCACTGGGCTCCGCCGGAGGGGCCAGACCCCTCTCCACTACTGAGCAAGCTGCTGTTTCAGTTGACATTCCAGCCTTCTCCCTTCACTGGCAGCAGTTAAGCAGCTGCAGGCCAAGGGAAGCTCTGTACCAAGGAGCTGCCAAAGAGATGTTGTTTTCAAGAGAGGTGATCTGATGCAGGGAGTGCTTAGCCTTGCCAATCCCATCTCCTCTTTCTAGAACCTGCCTTGAAACGCAGCCATGTGGCTCCCATTGTTATAAGATCCAGTCAGTCAGGCTTGGGGAGACATGTACTTGGACTTGCAGAAAGCCTATGATAAGGTCCCTCATCAAAAGCCTTTAAGCTAACTAAGCAGTCAGGGATGAGAGGGAAGGTCCTCTCATGGGTCACTAACTGGATAAAAGATAGGAAATAAAGGATACGAATAAATGGTCAGTTTTCACAATGGAGAGAGATAAATAGCAGAGTTCTGCCAAGGATCTGTAAAGATAGTTAAATCCAAAGCTGACTGCAAAGAGTTACAAAGGGATCTCACAAAACTGGGTGACTAGAGAATAGGGATGTAAATATCGTTTAAAAAGTTAACCTTTTAAACTATTAAAAACTATTTTGCATAAACGGTTAACTGATTAAAGGGCCGGCAGGTTGGCGCAGCTGGGGCCGGGGCCATTTTGGCTGGGGCAGGCACAGCTGGGGATGCTCTGGCCGGTGCAGGGACATTGGGGCTGGCTGGCACAGGGTCGGGCCCAGAGGTTAACAGTTAAGGCGGGTTAGCCGGTAAGACTGATGCTTACCGATTAACCATTTAACATTTTACATCCCTACTGGGGAACAAAATGGCAGATCACATTCAATGTTGATAAGTGCAAAGTAATTCACATTAGAAAACATAATCCCAACTGTACATATAAATTAGCTGATACCACTCAAAAAAGAGATCTTGGAGTCACTGTGGCTAGTTCTCTGAAAACATCCATTCAATGTGCAACAGCAGTCAAAAAAGCAAACAGAATGTTGGGAATCATTAGGAAAGGGATAGATAATAAGACAGAAAATATCATATTGCCACTATCTAAATCCATAGTACACCTACATCTTGAATACTGTGTGCAGTTTTCGCCTCCCCATCTCAAAAAGATATATTAGAATTGGAAAAAGTACAGAGAAGGGCAACAAAAATGTTTACATATGAACAACTTCCATATTAAAAAGAGTGGAACTGTTCACCTTAGAAAATAGATGAGTAAGGGGGGATATGATAGAGGTCTGTAAAATCATGAGTGGTGTGGAGAAAGTGAACAGGGAAGTGTTATTTATTCCATCACATAACAAAAGAACCAAAGGTCACCCAATGAAATGAATAGGCAGCAAGTTTAAAACAAACATAAGGAAGTATTTCTTCACACAACGCACAGTGAACCTGTGGAACTCCTTGCCAGGGGATGTTGTGAAGGCCAAAAGTATAACTGGTTCAAAAAAGAACTAGATAAGTTCATGGAGGATAGGTCCATCAATGGCTATTAGCCAAAATGGTCAGGGACACAACCCCATGGTCTGGGTGTTCCTAAACCTCTGACTGCCAGAAGCTGGACAACAGGGGATTGATCACTCGATAATTGCCCTGTTCTGTTAATTTCCTCTGAAGCATCTGGCATTCGCTACTGCCACAAGACAGGCTACTGGGCTAGATGAACCATTGGTCTGACCCAGTATGGCCGTTCTTATGTTCTTACATATAACCTGACCCTCACAAGCCCCAGTGGGCTGGCCTTCCTGGCCCCTAGAAACAGCCACCGCTCCGAGGCACTGGGGTGGTGTGTGGTTGCGAGAGGGTCAGAGCTCTCCCATCATTCGCAAGGCCTGGGAACTCCAGACACATTTCTGCAGCAGATGGAAACCTGCAGCATGAAATCGTGGGGTCTGCAGCAACCCAAGCAGTACCATCCCCCACCACGGAGGGCTGCACAGGTAGCACCCTCCCAAGGGGTGGTGGAACAGGCCCACTCCTCCTGCAAGGTGGGCAGCAGCACAGCGGACTTCCCTAAAATGCAAGGCCGCCTGAGGCTCCCTGGGAGGTGATGCAGCTCCACACAATTCCCATTGCAGAGCCGCACCTAGAAGGCACAGTCTTAGCCCTCAGCCTTTTCCCTGCGGTCTGGAGGAGGAGGGCTATACGGCCTGGGAAAATCTCCCTGTGAAAACCCGCAACGCCACTTTCCTTAGGACTCCCCTTTGCGGCAATGCCTATGATGCCCTCAGCTATGGCCAGGCAGCTGACATGCTCTGACCGCTCTCTGGTATACTCAGAATGATCTTACTAAGTGCATTGCCATAAATGCTGTGCAAACCCATAACAGAGAGACGGTCCTTGCCCACAAGGAGCTTACAATCAGCTCTCCGGTAACAACGAGACGATTTGCCCATCGGTTTGTTGTGTCCACCGCTCATCCCCCATTTTATTCTTAGGCTCTAAGGGCATGTCTACATTACAACAAAGGACCGGTAGCGTGGCTGCGACCGGTCCAGATCAGATGACTCGAGCTCGCAGGGCTCAGACTGTGGGGCTCAAAACGGCAGTGCAGCCATTTGGGCTTCAGGCTCAGGCTGGAGGTTGGGCTCTGACGCCCTCCTGCCTTGCGGGATCTCAGAGACCAGGCTGCAGCCCCAGCCCCGATCTCTACCCTGCAATTTTTAGCCCCAGAGCCTGAGCCCCGCAGGCCCAAGTTTATTGACCCCGGCTCTGAGCCACAGGGTTTTTATTACAGTGTAGACAGCCCCTAAGCTCTCTGGGGCAGGGACCATCTCTTTGCTATAGGTCTGTACAGTGTCTAGCGCAGGGACATCCTCATTCCTAAATGGGGGCCTCAAGGAACACATGCATTGCCAGACTGGATCAGACCCACGGTTCTACTAATCCACTCTCCTGTCTCTGACAGTGGTCAGCACCAGATGCCTCAAAGGAAGGTGTAAAAACCCCACAGTAGGCCGATGTAGGGTAACCTGTCCCCATGAAGGTCTCATCTTAATCTCTTAGAACTTGGCTGAAACCCTGAAGCCTAAGGGCTAATTTCCTTTCCAAAACTCTTTTAGTTTAGCATTTATTATTACAACTCTGGGTACCACTGTTGCCTGTAGACACTAATGTAATACAAACAATAATGACAAGCTATGGACCCAATCCTGCAAACACCTATCTATGCTTGTACTTTATGCATCTGAGTACTTCCACTGACCTCATTATAGAATTCCTGTTCCTCAGATATGTAAAGAGAAACGTGTGCATCTATGTCTGCAGGGTCAGTGCCTATCTCCTGACATGCACTGAACAACCACCGTTGTGGAGACGGTTCATATGTAAGTAAACACAGAGGACAGTTTGGTTTGGGGGCATGAATTATTTCAGGGGTGGGCAAACTGTGGCCCGGGGACCGCAACCAGCCCTTCAGACATTTTAATCTGGCCCTCAAGCTCCGACCGAGGAGCAGGGTCTGGGGTTTGCCCCACTTTGGCGCTCCAGTTGGGGAGCAGAGTTGGGGGCTTGCCCTGCTCCACGTGGCTCCTGGAAGCAGCACCATGTCCCCCTCTGGCTCCTACACGTAGAGGCAGCCAAAGGCTCCACATGCTGCCCCCATCCCAAGTGCCACCCCCGCAGCTCCCATTGGCTGGGAACCACAGCCAATGGGAGCTGCAGGGGTGGTGCCTGCGGATGGGGCAGCGTCCTGCTTCTGGGAGTTGCTTGAGGTAAGCGCCGCCTGGAGCCTGCACCCCTGATCTCCTCCCACGCCCCAACCCCCTGCCCCAGCCCTGATCCCCCTCCTGCTATCTGAACCCCTTGGTCCCAGCCCAGAGCATTCTCCTGCACCCCAAACCTTCATCCCCAGCCGCACCCCAGAGCCTGCACCCCCAGCTGAAGCCCTTGCCCTCCCCCCACCCCCACACTCCTACCCCCTGCCCCAGCCTAGACCACCTTCCTGCACACTGAACTTCTCATTTCTGGACCCACCACAGAGCCCACACCCCCAGCTGGAGCCCTTCCACACCCCAACCCCCAATTTCATGAACATTCATGGCCCCACATACAATTTCCATACCCAGATGTGGCCCTCGGGCCAAAAAGTTTGCCCACCCCTGAACGATTTCCTCCTTCCTCTGAAGCAACAGACACTGGCTATTGCCCGAGATGGGATATAGGGCTTGGTGGACGCACTGTATGATCTGGTATGGAAAGGCATGTTAACTAATGGCTCCACAGATCCTCCCAAAGCTACGTCACTCAAACACAAAGGGAGAGAAGGCCGGGAGATGGCAACCACCACAGGAGGAGATCCACATTTGAAGCCAACGCCCCTGAACTAAGAAGTCCTAGAAGAGCCAGAAATGAAGGTTCTGAGCCTGATTTTGCAGTGACCCGGCATTCCCCACTTCCTCCAACAACCCAACCAGTCCGTAAATAGAGATTTGGGTGGAACTTCCTGCTTTCAGCAGGCACTGTTAAGATTGCAAAAGAGTTTCTGGCAGAGCACCCGGTTCTTTTGCTTTCTGAAAACAGCACCTCGTGGGGCTGTCATTTCCCATCTTTGGCAATGGGGGAACTTGTCTGCTGAGTCTGACTCAGTCCCCATCGGTCACTTCAGGAGGGGAAATTTACAAAGTTCTTTTGGTTTTAAACAGGGCACTGGCAAAAAAAAAAAAAAAACCCTGAAGTGTGAAAGCCCTTTCAGACAGTGTCCTCAGTAAGGGCTGTGGCCTTGGCACAGTATTGAAAGAGTTGGTTTAGGACGGCTCAGAAGGGTTCACATGGGAGAGTCCTTCTGTAAACTGAAGCCATGACAACTGTGTTGTGCAGTGCTCCTGTCGTCACCCGCTGTTGCGCCGGTTCTCCTGTGAACATTGTGGCCCAGATCCTGGCCTGTGGCAGAGCAGCATTTGGTGCAGCTCAGGAAGGGCAGCGCAAAAGGGTTTTAAGCCACATTTGGGTCCCATTCCCCCTCCCTGTCCCCCAATCCTGGAGTTATGTGAGTGCTGGGCCATTCCCTGCCAGAAGAAGGAGCAGCTTCAGGACTGCTCCGTTTTACGCTGGCTGCCCATGCTGCTGTCCTGGCAACCGCAGATCGTCATGGCATAAGGATGCACCAGCCACAGCCCTTTTTCTCCAGCCATGCCCCCTGTGTCAGCCGCCAGGAAGGGCCAGTTCAGTGGCTGCCACCGGAGGATCCCCCTGCAGAATGAAAACCCTCCAGTGGCTCCATCTACCAGAAGGGCACAAAGAAGCTCTAATAGACTGGAGGATCTGGCTCTCTCTATTCAGCTCCCTTCCCTATTTAGCTTTAACCTTCCCTCCTATCCCCAAGGATGATTGACCCGAGCTCAGCTGCATCAGGGAAGGTGCAGAGATTGGAGCCAGACTTGTGCTTCTCTCCCACAGGAAGCTGCAGCACCCGGCTAGCACTGCCTGGCACGGAGCTATCATGGCTAGCAAACAGCGAGGAGAAGCAAAGCATCATGGGGAAGGAGGGGCCAGAGGCTAGCGGGGGAGTGGGTTTACAATGCTAAGCAGAACTCACTCAGAGTATTTTGTCTCCTGGTGCCTTGGATACACATAAAGGGCCTGATCCTAGAAGCTGCTGGGCACCCACAATTCCCACTGATGTTCAGCTCAGCACCTGCCAGGATCTGGTCCAGTCGCCTCACATTAGGTCCTGCAAAACTCCCACTACAGCAAGGCTGTCTCGGGCCCCGGGTTGAGGGAGAGTGCAAAGAAGCTGCCTCTCCTTGCACGGCGGTCACGAGCCTGACACTCCCTCCTGTGCAGGGGCAGCAAAAGGCCTAGGCACCACTTAAGCCTCCGAAATAGAGCTTGACGTGGGAGTTAAGGATGCCTCAGCCTCGCGCTGGCCCTCCACACGGGGGGCGGGGGGGAGTTTCACCACGGCAGTGCTGGGACTGCACAAGACTAACTATGAGGGTGGTGAAACTATGAAAACTTTCACTAGGAGGGTGGTGAAACACTGGAATGCATTACCTAGGGAGGTGGTAGAATCTCCTTCCTTAGAGGTTTTTAAGGTCAGGCTTGACAAAGCCCTGGCTGGGATGATTTAACTGGGAATTGGTCCTGCTTCGAGCAGGGGGTTGGACTAGATGACCTTCAGGGGTCCCTTCCAACCCTGATATTCTATGATTCTATGATTCTAACTCCTGCAGTAGCCCTTGCCCCTCCAATGGGCAAGGGCTACCGCAGGGCCTTGCTTCCCTCATTGGGCCACCCAGCACATCAGACCACGCACTGCAGTGAGTGTGTGCTGCACCTCAAGGCCAAAGCAGCAATCACCTTCCCACATGCCTCCTTCAGGAATAATCCCTCCCACAGGTCACACTGGGGTGTGCAGCTCTGCGTGGACCCCAAAGCGGGGCTGTGCGGTAAGGGCACAATAAAGCCTGTAATATCACAAATGTGGCGGAGGTTTTCTGCGTGGGATTTATGGGATATCGGCTGCTCCCGGCATAGTGTGTCATTGGTTCCTTGTACTCCCCGTTTAGGGCTACTCCAATACAAATAATAATAAAAATAACGCTCTGGAAGGAAAACACGTCCACGCATCTCACAGAGCAGATGGTCTCTATTGTAATGTAGAGATCCCATTGTCTGGTGTCTCCAGCTGACAATCGAACAGTCCATGGGGTTTGCATTACGCTGACCCTGTGCTGGACTGGGCACACCAGCTGGTTATGCAGCCTGACCTTGCACTCCCCACTGAGCTCCCAGTCCCTGACCTGCTACATCCCTTTTTAATTATTATTGAGCTTTGATGCTGAAAACTCAGTTGAAGCATTTCAGCCTCCCTCAATGTCCTCCATTCCCACACGCAGGGAGCAGCCAAACACGCTCCTCCCCGCACCACCGCCTCAGGGCTCAGATGACTCTGAATTATAGCAAGGTGAGGGCCGGTCAAGCCCCAGATTGGATTTCCATCCCAATGGCACTCTCCAAGATCACAATCCAGCATCGATTGTCCCCAACAAGGTCCAGAGGCGAGGGTCACCTGCTGGGAATGTCCTGCACCAGGCCCCTGATGTTTAAACCTGGGCACTGGGTGCTCGAGCACATCAGCTGGCCTTTGTGGTCATGGGGAGAGAGGCAGTCACAGCACATAGATCATTGAGGGCCAAGCCACACGGAGAGAAAGTTGTGTAGCAACTTCCTGCGACAGCTGGAGCTTCCATGTGCAGGCACTTGGTACTCACCTTTCAGCGTATCATCAGCCTCTCTTCTGTGGAATCATTGCTTGGGGGATGCCCACTAGCCCATCCCAAGGGAGATGGTGTGTAACCAAAGCACCATGCTAACCCTTCCCCATCTCTCCTTTAAGCAAACAGCAGCCAGGAATTCAGCCCTACCACGGAAAAGCTGGGTGGTAATCGCCAGGCTACCAGTGAGCACAGGTCATACCAGAACAGGGAGGATGGAATGGGTATCGCTAGTTTGAGTGACAAGACCTAAGGCCCTTGTTAACCCTTTGGAGCCTGCAGACCCGGCTCTACACAATACAAACCTGTTTATCTGAAGGTCTTGGGGCCCAAACCTCCTGGGTGGCCCCGGAGTGATCACTGCAGCTGCTTTCACTGGTGTCAGAGGATGGCACTGGGGCTTTGGTTGGAGTTTAAGTTAACCAAAGCTCACCTGAACGCTGTGGCATTGACATAAGAGGATCCAGACTGTGGCTAGCACGTAGCTGATCGGTTACTACGCTGGTGGGCGCAATGTACAAATCTAGCTAGGCAGATGGATTAGACAGACACAGGTGTGATGGCCCTTCTCCTGCAAACAGGGCACTAATACACCGCCAAAGCAACATGATTGTGTGGTCCTGAAGCCTGGTTCAGCCTATGCAGGGCTCCTTGCCCATTCTGCTCAAAGGCTGGGGGAGACCGTGCAGAGGGGTTGAGAGCAGATCAGGCCGAGCTGGTACTATACAACCCTGGCTCCCTGGTCACACCTGCTAGAGCCCCTTGGCACTGCAAGTCACAGAGGACATTCAGAGAGGTCTCTGCAACTTTTGGTAGTAACCAGCCAGCCAGCGTCTGTACTAGACTAGTACTGGCTACAATTAGTACGGTGTGTGTCAAAGTGTAGGCCATCCAGAATCTACATAGGGCCTGCTTTTCAAAAGTGCTGAGCTCTCAAGCTCCCATTGGCTTCAAGTGTACCTGCAAACGCTTAGCTAATGATAGACAGAGACTGACACTCCAAGCAGTCATGTAGCTAACGGTCTGGAAAGTGCTAATGTTTAAAGGGATAGACCCCGGCTAGACATTTTAACAATAATATCCTGATATTAAAAAAAAAAAATCACAAGAAACACACTTGAAACCTGGATAAACAACCCTAAGTTAAGAATCTCCTACATGGCTTATTTTAAACAGAGCCCATGACGCTAGTGAGCAGGAACCAGTTGGCAATTTCCAGCAGTCATGTGGTGAACAAAGCAACAAGCAATTAATGTTACAGAGAAAAGAAATCCACGGTCAGCACTGCCTGTTTCCCTTTCACAGAGCTTCTATTCTCTCCCTTTCGCGGGGGTATAGCCTCAGCTGAAAGCTGCATTCATTTGTAGGGCATCTATTTCAGAATCTGTCCTCACCCCGCTCTCTGGAGGATTCAATTATTTTGGCTGTTCCCAAACAACAGCAACCAAGTGTCATTTGTTTGGGATCTGAGAAAAGGGAAAGACTGAGGGGACCACAGCCAAGTTGTGTCATTACAAGCCCACTAAAAATGTGCAAATTCAAGGAGAATGATTCTTTTTCCTTTTATTAATGCCACAAAACAGGTTTAAAAGAGTTAGCAAACCCAAACCATTTCCAGACCTTTACTTTTGGTCTAAGTCTAGTGGAGAGGTTTGAATGAGGAAAATCTGATGCTATGTGACAATTCTCTATTTCCCCATCACTTTGGCCTCAGAACTGAGAGACAGAGATTGTACTGATCTGATATGTTTACCTGCAGTATGTTATCCAGTCAGTCACTAGATGTCTTTGTGTGATACCTGGTAAAGAAGAGTGACAAAGCTGGAACTGTAGCTGCATAGAAGTCTGTTTGTTTCTGCACTTGCGGTTGTTTTCTTTAATAAATGTCTCTTGTTTAAGAAAGACCGTGATTCTCTATAACGTGACAATAGCAATGGTGAATGATCTCCTCCTAGCAACCGTCCAGGTCATTACTATTACCATTTATGCAGTGCTAAAAGCTTGCTTGCCACTTATGGCAAGGTTCCAGTGCCATGGGCTACAAGGTTTTGTTGACTTGCCTGCAGGCTTTTGGGAGGACGGATGGGGTGGCCCTTCAGCAAAATCATTAGAGATTGTTGACATTTTTTGAAGTACAAAGTTTTTTTAGTGGAAAAAGGGCCATTTTTAAAAATCAAACTATTTTTGCAAAAACTATCGATGTTAGCTAAATTGTTTGCAAAAATGTTTGAAGCATTTTTCTTGGGCATCTTTATCAAACATCATTATGGAAACTTTTCATTTACAAAACAAGGGTTTCGGCAAACGTAAAGTTTTGGTAACAATTTCAATTCACAAATATGTTGCCAAAAGTTTGTTAAAAATGCAAAGTGGGCCCATTTTGAAGCCTACACACAAAACAACTTAGGAATTTGTCATAAAAGTTTTCTCCCTGACTAGCTCCAGAATTCCTTCTCCTCAAAGAAACTCTGCCTTCCGTCTTGTCATCCCTCCTGTTCAATGTGTATGTAAAGCCACTAAGGGGGACTGCAAATCATTTTGGGGCACAGATTTATTAGCTGACACTCAGCTCTATGTCTCCTTTGAATTAAAGCTAGGTTCTGCTGGCTCATTACCTTCCCACTACCCGGCTGAGACTGGGAGCTGAGAGGAAGTGATCAAACCTGCACAAGATATGCCTAGTGCTTGGTGGCAGTGTGTAGAAGAATGGGCAGGCCAGTAGTTGAAGGGTTATGTTTACCAGTCGTCGTGATGGCTAATGGCCTCCCTCCCTGTTGGAGCCATGGCTGCCCAGATAGCAGTGGGGGCCACTGCTTCCTTTCATTCCTACTATCTGTAGCTGGCCAGAAGTTGTGACTATTCCTCTCTAATGTGGGCCACACAACAGCCACACACATGGCTGTCATTTCCAGGCTCAATAAGCATAATGTTCTTGAATTGAGATGAACCTGATAGTTCCCCTAGGACATGAGCGGATGCTGAACGCAGCTGCTTAATGGCTGAATGAGGCAGGTCACAAGGGGTATGTCGACACTGCAATGTAAACCCATGCTTGAGCCCAAGCTCAAGGCTCAACCCCCTTATGTCCACACTGCAATTGAGTTTACCTAGTCCTGAGACCCTGCAGGGCTGGAGGGTCCGAGCTCAAGTCAAGCTGGGAAACAGGGTCCGATCCCTACTGCTTTGCAGTGTAGCCACAGCCGTGCTTGACTCAGGTCCCAGGAGTCATCTGCAAGTATCCCACAATTCCATGGGACAACTTCCTTAGTCCTTTCTATCCCAACAATCTGCAATCCACTCTATTGAAAACGGAAGCCACCACCCATTGGCAAAGGTCAACGGCTCAGGTCGGAGTTAACCCATTCTCTTCTGACCACCGATCTGCAAGCACACTATCAGAGAGCCTCATGAATTTGCAAAGGAGAGCAAACTTGTAACGTGTAGGGAAGGCAGTTAAGTTTCCCCACAGTGCACCATGGTCTAGAGCGGCAACACGGGAGGGAGGAACACTATGGTCTCTGGGATATGGTTACTTTGACTCAGGTCTTCCAGTGCAGACGCCAGAGCCCAAGGTTTGAGCAAAAACTTAACTAAGGGTTTAAATGCAATGTAGATGCTCAAGCCCAGGGTTCCCTAACACAGGCTAGCTGACTCCAGTCCCACTAACCCTGGGCTTACACTGCAGTGTAGACATTCCCTAGGAGCACATAGCTCTGGTGACTGAATCTCTGCTCTGGCTTCCGGTTGCAGTTCAAGGTGCTGGCTGTCTTTGGCTTCTCTGTGACAGTTATCAGAAAGAAACTGCTCCTTCTCAGCAGTGAAGACCAGTTGGGGGAGACTTGCTGTCAGTTCCTTGGGCTAGACACTCCCAGACAATGGGGGGGCTTTCTCAAGTGAGGAGCCCTCCTGCATCTCACCTGAAAGGCACCCACTAGGAACTAGACTGAGAGCACCACCTCCCATCACCTCCCACCAAAAAGCCACCAGATGATCATGTCTTTGGGTAGCTACTGAGCTGAGTTTGAAAGGATGTAGTGAGAGATGCACTCACAGTGGACTTGATCCAGAGTCCACTGAACCAGGAGTCTTTCCACTCACTGCTCTGCATTTCTGCTCGGGCCCATTGCCCATTTGCACTCCCCAGTCAAATCACCTTAGAACAAACTCACTCCTCTACAATCGTAGAAGTAACTTGGTCTAGAAGCAAATAGCAGAGGAGAAAAAAAATGGAACTTACTTTGAAATGAGCATCCTAGCACAACTGTAAATATTTCCCAGCCCCAACTCGTGTGACCACTGGGAATTACTACTGCCCTTGGCTGCGAAACTGAGAGAACATAACATACTTGTTGTTAGTAGCTCCCTGCACTCTCAGTCTTCACTTCCTTTTCCTGTGGTACGTAAACCTGCCATCTTCACATTTCCTGCCAACTGCTACAGCTTGAAGATGGCAAGCGCTGTGCATTCAGATAACTAAAGGACAGATTCTGATCTCAGCTACGCTTGTGCAATTCCAGACTTCACTTGAATAAGTCTGGATTTACACTCACGTAGCAGAGCTCAGAATCAGTTTCTGTGCTTACACTGTCCACGTAGTAACATATAAGAGGGCAGATTCAATGAATTTACACCAGGGATGAATTTCACCCAAGGTCTAATAGGTAGCAGTAAAGGATCCAGTGATTTTTTGATCATCTAGGCTCCAGTTGTCAGACATGCTGAGCACCCACACCTCTAACAGACAGGAACTGCTGTAAAATCAGATCCCAGGCGTCTCACGCTGGGCATCCAAAAATCAAAGCACCAACATTAGAGGACACAACTGGGAATATGTTTCTTAACTGCTCCGTGTCTCGGTTTGTGAATCTATAAAATGGGGCTAATAATACCTACCAGCTTTACTGGTACATCCTTGTGTTTGCGCTTTGAAATCCTTGGACAGAAGGTGCTCATCGTGCTGTTACTACATCATATATTAAATAGGTATGTTTTATTTCTACACAAAGGCGCAATCTGGGACCCACTGAAGTCAGTGGGAGTTTTGCCATTGATTTCAATGGGGCCAGGATTTCACCCAAACGCCATCTGATTTCTATCAGTCAAAGGATACATTCAAAGCACTCACCCAAGTGGGGGACTGAATGGGTCAGGACATTAGAATTGGACTGTGGAACCTTTTCCTTCTAGGTCACACCTTCAAACCCAGACTAGGCAGAAACCAAAAGCTATTCCTACCTGCTAGTTACTTAGTTCTCCATAGTGAGTTGGTGGCTCCAATCTGGTTTCCACTAGCTGGCAACCACCTCAACCGCTGGGTCTCTCAGATGAGAAGGGAAGGACGTAAATAGGCACATTTCATAAGCCCTAAAACTCACTTGGGCCAAAATGCTCTAATGTGGGGGCTGTTGGGCACCTATATTAAAGTAGTTAAGTTTCCAGAGTTTGCTGGCCCCACAAATCCTATCAAAGTCAACAAGGTGCTCAGGCTGCTTTTACTTAGGGTCCTAAATGATGGATTTAGGCACCCACGTTGGAACATTTTGGCCTGGCAGTTTCAAAAGAAAAGGTATTTTAACTAGGGGCAAAGCTCCTCAAATCTGACTTTATAATCTCTCTGGCTAGAGCATCTGTAGCACAAACAATAAGCCTGAGGTGTGTGGAACTGGGATGGGCACTACAGAATCTTATGGCAACTCCCACGTCCTTTGCATCTGCTTAGATTTGCTGCTTAGGAGGCCTGGCTGCTGTTCTGTGTTCAGCCCCTGGGCTGTGAACTCAAAGAGTACATAGGGCACGAGGTGGAAGTGTCTAAACCCTGAAACCGTAGCTCAGTGAGACAGAACAATACAGGGAGAAGATTGCAAAGGGCAGAGCTGCAGGGGAGAAGGCTCTTGCACCAACAGCGATGAGAGTGTGTGAAGTGAGGAGGTGGTGGAGGGCGCAGGAAGTGATGAAAAGAGAGAAGGTGCAAGAGAAAAGACGGGAGCAAGTCTGTGGAGGGTTACAAAAAAAGAAAATGGGTCTAATTCCACCTTCAGACATACACATGTACAGCTCCAAAGGGAGCTGAATACAGGGAGCTGAAGGCAGGATTTGTCCCCATATGTATTAATCCGAGAATTGGCATCTCGCAATTTACAGAGATTAGCCATCAAAAATGACAAGAGCTGGCATCACCATTTAAATCCTAAGAGAGTCACCGGAATGCCAGGTCTCGCTGTTTTCTGGCCTGGAGGCAGGCTCAGGTGTGCTGAGCCATAGTACTTCTCAACACTGCATGGTCTGTCAGTTGTGTTGTCTCCAGCCAGTGAGAGAGTTGTGCATCTTGTACAATGAACAGAGCACGAGGGCCTTGGATGAGGGCGAGTTATGACAAAAATATGCCAGGGCATCGCCAGACAAAACATCAATGATCCTGGAGATCCAAGACAGGGAAAGGCAGTTTGCAAAGTCCAGCCAAGATGAGATGTGCCGGAGCAGAGGGTCTCAAACTGTGGTCCGCGGTCCATCAGTGGTCTGCGAGCTCCATTCAGGTGGTCTGCGGATAGTTCCCTCTAAGGTGTGCACCTGGGCAGCCGCACATGAGAGAATGAAGGGCCACCCACCTAATTAGTGGAGCCCGTGCAGGCATGGCTCCACTAATTAGGTGCTTGGACCCTGGAGAAGACCCATATGTAAGGTGAGGTGGTGGCCTTGGGAGGAATGGGGGTAGGTGGGAGGGGCAGTGGGGTGAGAAGAGAGGGTGGGGGGAATTTGGGACGTGCAGGGCTGTGGCGGCCAGAGAAAAAGGCGACTTTCCTCAGCTCCAGGGCTGCAGCTGCCAGGGAGAGACGGCCCTTCTTCCCAGCCTCTGCCTTGTGATGGGGGAGAGATCCCCCTTCCTTCCCAGCCCCACCTCGGGAGCTGCTGCAGCAGGGGAGAAGGGCACATCCACAGAATTAGAAAGGTAAGGTACTGATATTAAAATATGAGTTGTGTGTTTTTATTTGTACAACAAAAAAACTTTTAATTATTATTAAGGGTTTTTTTTATATAGCGCTTTTATCCAAAGTGTGTTACAATAGTTAGCTAATGGTACAAACAACATCTGGAAAGATCATTAAGTGGTCTGCCAAGACCCTCAGCAATTTTCAAGTGGTCCGTGAAAAGAAAGGTTGAGAACCACTGTGCTGGAGAATTCTTCATGGTTTTTTTTTTGGTGCCTGGGGGACAAGAGCAGATAAGTAGATTGAACTCACTTGTAGCTGTGAGCCAGGAACTGAGGTCTAGCCCTGGCTGCTGACTCTGCCCTCTGTGCCCTGGGGAAAGTCACTATGTCACACAGTTTTAACCCTGGATACCTTAAGTTAGACATCTAAATACATGGCCTGATTTGCAGAGGCACAGAGTTCCCAGAGCAACTCCTAACTTGCTCAGTATCTCTGAAATGCAGGCTATGGATTTAGGTGTCTCACTTTAGGCATCTCAAATTGAAAATTTTGGCCAGAATCTTTCTGTCGCAAGATGCTATCACTCATATGTACAGTAGGGGGCGCAGTCCTAACCAAATTCCAAATAAAGTCACTGTCTGCCTTCCCAAATTGCAGTTTCTTTGGATATAGGATCCTTCTTCACCTCCTGTCCCAAATCATTGTGCAGTGTTACTACGTACTCCAGAGGTGGCTGCATTTCAGCGCCGATGCACATGTATAGCCTGCAAAGTAGTTTGTAAGAGGTCATCACCACCGCCCTTAGCCCCTGGACAATGCCATGCACCTTCAGCATCTGCCAGGGGTTGGGCTGGGCATACTGTGGAAATGAAGTAGGCCAAGGTCAGCTATGGATATACATTACACCGGGTGGGAGCAAAATTAGAGCACAGGCTCAGCATCATTAACAGTTGCTATGGCGGAGCTGAGTCACGGGAATCGGTAACTACGAGCGTGAAAAGTCACAGAGATGCTTCAGAGCAACCACAGCTAGGAACTACCCTCCTGGACCTGGGAGTTATAAGAACATTTTAGAAGGCAGTTCCCGACTCTTTGGATACCCTCCATCTGTCCATTTCCTCACTGTAGCCTGAAGGCCTGTTGAGCAGGTAACCCTTTTCCTGAATCAGTACAGGACCAATACCCACGTATGGGGTAGGGGGTGCTATGCTCCTGGGGGGGTATAGGTTTGCTATTGTAGATGCAGAATCAGGAATCAGTACAGCAAACCCTTCCTCACACAGGTAGATCAACTGACTTTGTGGAGATGACTCATGTGAGCAAGGCCCACTCACACAAGAGTTTGACAAATCAGGCCCTCAGAGAGGTCATTTGATGAGAGCTAAGAAAGTGCTCTTAGATCTGCTACCCAGACCAGTGGGGGGTTACAAGTGTCCTGCACTGCATGAACTGTGCTCCCAACAGCATGACATTTAAATTCTGGGTGGGATTTTTGTGATCAGGTGACCATCTGCAGCATGCCAAACAAACAAAATAAACCTGTGAGCCCATTGTGAAAAGCAACAGGGCAGTTGCCAAGAAGATCTCCCACAGCACGTCCTGCTGGACTGATTTAATTTTGCTATAAACATGTCGTCACCACAAATGCACAGAAAAACTTTTAAGGCTATGAATTCTGGTGCCACAGTCGTTAGAAAAAAATTTACACAAATTATTAGCCGGAATTAAAGATTAATTTTTAATTCAAGATTACGTGATGTGATGAAACCTCCAGGAATATGTCCAACCAAAATTGGCAGCCCAAGCCGTGCGAGGTTCTCAGTCCTACCCTAATTGCCTAGAGCTGTGGATCTTTTCCACATCAGGTCTCATTTACATACTAGTACCTCCATCCCCCACTCTCCTCCAATCTAGCAAGGAGCCCTTTCCCATTTATCAATATGAAAAGGACAAAGTGATCACAACCCCTTGACACCTGTTTGCGACACCCCCCCCCCCCCAGAGTCACAGCCACAGGCGAAGAAGCCCTGGCTTAGAAACTCTTCAAGGAAACTTGTAACTCTTGGAGAATTTATTGAGCAATTATGAATACTATAATTCAAGGGCTAGTAAAGGTTGCAGGGAGAGGGTTCCTGACACAGCTATAGCTAAACCTTGTAAATTATTCAGAAACATCAAGCTGTGCACGCACATAGCTGCTTGTGCAACCACATGATCTCACATTTTAGTCTCTAAGGTGCCACAAGTACTCCTTTTCTTTTTATGATCTCATTGTTACCCTCATCCTCCCTCATCTTCTCCCCTCTGTTATTTGTTCAGTTCACTTGCTGCACAATGTTGCAATCAGACTGTAAACTCTTTGAGACAGGGTCCATTTATCTGTGCCTGCCCAGCACCTAACGCAAAGGGGCCCTGATCCCGATCAAAGCCATTGGGCACAGTTTCAGTGGAAATATTAAATAATAATAAATGATGCACAGGGTATTTTTAGAGTCTGAACATTCTTGCAACCATATGGCAAGGGTGGGAAACACCCTTAGCAGCAAACAAGAGTAAATAAAGAATGTTTTTGTGGTTTGGCTTGATTTTTCTCTGTGTTTCTAGGAATTGTTAGACAACATCTGGATAAATTCACACTGTCCCTTAATGATAAAGCAGGTGCACAACCTGTTTATATAATCCACTGTTATGTTTCTCTCCCATATACAAAGAGGTAACCATATACTTTCAGCCTGAATGATTTTTTTTATATTCGATTTAGGGAAACAATCAAACAAGAAGGAACTGGAGTGATGTCTCCATGAGAAGGCACAGCACGTGTGCCATGTCTGTAACATGATTCACTGAACAGCAGCTGCCCTCTAGGCAGGCAGCCTTGTTAGAAATGGAGAGGGGAGTACACAGAAAACAAGCAATACTAGCTACAGAGCTACCAACACCACATTTACCTGGTATTGTGTTTTTCATAATTGTACAGTACTGGTAAGCGGCCTTTTTTACAAACCCAGCAACCATGTTGTCATGACTAATGATACTTTGTGTGCCTAGAGCTCTTTTTCAGCAAAGTACTTCACAAAGGTGGGTGAGGGTTACTGCCTCCATTTACAGATGGGGAAATGAAGGCACGGAGAGGTTAAGTGAGCTGCCCAAGTTACTTTATGAGATGGTGGCAGAGACAGGAATAGAGCTTAAGTCTCCTGCTGACTATCCATTAGATCAGCATTACAAATCACAGCTGTGGGCCTTTGAGAAGCGGAGAATGCAGGAGGGTGTGTCAGAGGGCCATGTAACTCAAATACATGTTAAATCTTAATCAGTCAAGGTAGAAGACGTGCAAGCTGTGGCTCTCAAACTGTGGTTTGTTTTCACTGCAGAGTTCATTCAAGTTTTCTACCCTCAAGTTACTTCTCTTGAGTGAGCCTAACTAAAGTGGTCTCTGGAACCCTCTCTGGACAAAACATACTCAATGCCAAGTGGCAGAAGGAAGTGGTCTGCAGAATGAAATCAATGATGAACCACTCATAAAATCAGAGAAATCAGAGATGGCAGAGACCTTTTAGTTCACGTATCAGGTACACTACAGCATGTTTGTATACTACATGCAACTGAGTATATGTGTGTAAAAATTAATACACAAGGGGCTGAGATTTCACTTTTAGTCCCACTGGAGTGAGCCCCAAAGGAATCATAGAATCATAGAATATCAGGGTTGGAAGGGACCTCAGGAGGTCATCTAGTCCAACCCCCTGCTCAAAGCAGGACCAATCCCCAATTAAATCATCCCAGCCAGGGCTTTGTCAAGCCTGACCTTAAAAACTTCTCAGGAAGGAGATTCTAGGAGATTCTACCACCTCCCTAGGTAACACATTCCAGTGTTTCACCACCCTCCGAGTGAAAAAGTTTTTCCTAATATCCAACCTAAACCTCCCCCACTGCAACTTGAGACCATTACTCCTTGTCCTGTCCTCTTCTACCACTGAGAATAGTCTAGAACCATCCTCTCTGGAACCACCTCTCAGGTAGTTGAAAGCAGCTATCAAATCCCCCCTCATTCTTCTCTTCTGCAGACTAAACAGTCCCAGTTCCCTCAGCCTCTCCTCATAAGTCATGTGTTCCAGACCCCTAATCATTCTTGTTGCCCTTCGCTGGACTCTCTCCAATTTATCCACATCCTTCTTGTAGTGTGGGGCCCAAAACTGGACACAGTACTCCAGATGAGGCCTCACCAATGTCGAATAGAGGGGGACGATCACGTCCCTCGATCTGCTCGCTATGCCCCTACTTATACATCCCAAAATGCCATTGGCCTTCTTGGCAACAAGGGCACACTGCTGACTCATATCCAGCTTCTCGTCCTCTGTCACCCCTAGGTCCTTTTCCGCAGAACTGCTGCCTAGCCATTCGGTCCCTAGTCTGTAGCTGTGTATTGGGTTCTTCCGTCCTAAGTGCAGGACCCTACACTTATCCTTATTGAACCTCATCAGATTTCTTTTGTCCCAATCCTCCAATTTGTCTAGGTCCCTCTGTATCCTATCCCTGCCCTCCAGCGTATCTACCACTCCTCCCAGTTTAGTATCATCCGCAAATTTGCTGAGAGTGCAATCCACACCATCCTCCAGATCATTTATGAAGATAGTTATGTAGGAGTTACTGTTCTCAGTCACACAGGAGTCAAGTGTGACCAAGAACAGAATTTGGCCATGAGATTTTAAGCAGTGCTTAAGGTAATGGGAAGGGCAGAGGACACAGGCCCAGGGGAAAAAATTGAGCCAAGTTGCTGATAGACCCCTCTACACCCACTTCCAAACCACTGTTAAGTCCTGGTTACAGAAGTTTAAATTATAAAGTATAAAGGCAGACAAAGTGGCCAAAGGAAAAAGCAAATTTGGGCTCACTTTCCCTTAAGTGCAGGGTTCTTGTTTTTCAAATACTAGTGAAATATACAAGCAACAAAGGACCTGATCCAAAGGTCACTGGAATCAATAGCAAGACTCACATTGTTCGACTTCAGTGAGCTTTGAATCAGGCCCACAGCTAATATACACCTTGCAACTGTGATGTAAAACAACACAACCCAGAAAAGACACAAACAAAACAGTGCATCCTGAGAAAAGCAGATCAGAAATATGCCCAGCTGATGTACTAATAGTGGGCCAATTCCTCAGGTCCTTACTCAGTTGTTTACCAAAAGTTTTGCTTGAGCAAGGGCCCGCTGGTTTTGGCCCAGGGATCTGAAAGCCTCCCAGGCTTATGCCCTAAAAACTGGGCGGCCATCCTTCCTTTCATACCACCAGGATCGACCCCATGTGGAACGTAGTACAGGCAGAGCTATCTCTGTGGTTGGGCAAAAGGTGCCCAGCTGCTGAGATGTCCATCTCTGGGACGCACCAAGGTACCAATCTATCCTTTGGGAGTGCAGGGGGTGTTCAATCTAGGCATTCAGCTGTGTGGGAGGGAGCACAATGCTATCTATCTATGCTGGTGTAGACCGGGTGCTCATAGCTGGGCCTTAATTGAGGGGGGGCAGACAGTGGTGTTGTCGGTGTGCCACTCTGGGTGTGCCCATCTCTGGGGGGGGACACACAATGGCTGCCCATCTATCTCTCTGCAGGCGGTGCCCACCTCAGGGGTGCAAATGGGGGGTGCCATCTATTTCTGTGGGGGAGGTGCTCATTTCAGGGGGGATCCATGGGGGGTGCCCATCTATTTCTGTGCAGGGGGTGCCCCTCTCAGGGGGGCAAATGGAGGGTGCCATCTATTTCTGTGGGGGAGGTGCTCATTTCAGGGGGGATGCATGGGGGGTGCTCATCTATTTCTGTGGGGGGGATGCCCCTCTCAGGGGGGCAAATGGGGGGTGCCATCTATTTCTGTGGGGGAGGTGCTCATTTCAGGGGGGATGCACGGGGGCTGCCCATCTATTTCTGTACGGGGGGTGTCCATATCAGGGGGACAAATGGGGGGTGCCATCTATTTCTGTGTGGGGTTGCTCATCTCGGGGGGGCACACAGGGGGTGCCATCTATTTCTGTCCGGGGGTGCCCATCTCGAGGGAGGAATGCATTGGGGGTACCCATTCATTTCTGTGCAGGGGTGCTCATCGGGAGGGTGCCATCATTTTCGGGGGGGTACCCATCTCTGGGGGGCACACGGGGGTGCCCATCTATTTCTGTGCGGGGGATGCCCGCTCGGGGGGCCCACGGAGCCCCCCGGACTGGGAGGCTGCTGCCCGCGCCCCGCGTCCCCAGCCCGTGGTCGGGGTCGCTGCAGACTCACCGGGCCTCCAGCAGCGGCAGCTCCCCGCGATCCTGGAGCGCGGCACCGGCAGCCACGGCCCTGGGGTGCCCGGGATGGAGCCGCCGGCCGGGGCTGTCCGCAGGCGGGCGGGGCCGGGGCTGACGGGGAGCCCTGCCCCGCGCATGGCCCTGCCCACGGCGGCCGCCCACCCGGCGGCTTCGCTCGGCAGCTGGTACACGCCGACCCCCACCTCCAACCTCACCGCCCGGTCCATACTGAACCCCCCCAACCCCCCAGTGACCCCCCACCGCCCGGTACACGCCGACCCCCACCTCCAACCTCACCGCCCGGTCCATACTGAACCCCCCCAACCCCCCAGTGACCCCCCACCGCCCGGTACACGCCGACCCCCACCTCCAACCTCACCGCCCGGTCCATACTGAACCCCCCCAACCCCCCAGTGACCCCCCACCGCCCGGTACACGCCGACCCCCACCTCCAACCTCACCGCCCGGTCCATACTGAACCCCCCCAACCCCCCAGTGACCCCCCACCGCCCGGTACACGCCGACCCCCACCTCCAACCTCACCGCCCGGTCCATACTGAACCCCCCCAACCCCCCAGTGACCCCCCACCGCCCGGTACACGCCGACCCCCACCTCCAACCTCACCGCCCGGTCCATACTGAACCCCCCCAACCCCCCAGTGACCCCCCACCGCCCGGTACACGCCGACCCCCACCTCCAACCTCACCGCCCGGTCCATACTGAACCCCCCCAACCCCCCAGTGACCCCCCACCGCCCGGTACACGCCGACCCCCACCTCCAACCTCACCGCCCGGTCCATACTGAACCCCCCCAACCCCCCAGTGACCCCCCACCGCCCGGTACACGCCGACCCCCACCTCCAACCTCACCGCCCGGTCCATACTGAACCCCCCCAACCCCCCAGTGACCCCCCACCGCCCGGTACACGCCGACCCCCACCTCCAACCTCACCGCCCGGTCCATACTGAACCCCCCCAACCCCCCAGTGACCCCCCACCGCCCGGTACACGCCGACCCCCACCTCCAACCTCACCGCCCGGTCCATACTGAACCCCCCCAACCCCCCAGTGACCCCCCACCGCCCGGTACACGCCGACCCCCACCTCCAACCTCACCGCCCGGTCCATACTGAACCCCCCCAACCCCCCAGTGACCCCCCACCGCCCGGTACACGCCGACCCCCACCTCCAACCTCACCGCCCGGTCCATACTGAACCCCCCCAACCCCCCAGTGACCCCCCACCGCCCGGTACACGCCGACCCCCACCTCCAACCTCACCGCCCGGTCCATACTGAACCCCCCCAACCCCCCAGTGACCCCCCACCGCCCGGTACACGCCGACCCCCACCTCCAACCTCACCGCCCGGTCCATACTGAACCCCCCCAACCCCCCAGTGACCCCCCACCGCCCGGTACACGCCGACCCCCAACTCCAACCTCACCGCCCGGTCCATACTGAACCCCCCCAACCCCCCAGTGACCCCCCACCGCCCGGTACACGCCGACCCCCACCTCCAACCTCACCGCCCGGTCCATACTGAACCCCCCCAACCCCCCAGTGACCCCCCACCGCCCGGTACACGCCGACCCCCACCTCCAACCTCACCGCCCGGTCCATACTGAACCCCCCCAACCCCCCAGTGACCCCCCACCGCCCGGTACACGCCGACCCCCAACTCCAACCTCACCGCCCGGTCCATACTGAACCCCCCCAACCCCCCAGTGACCCCCCACCGCCCGGTACACGCCGACCCCCACCTCCAACCTCACCGCCCGGTCCATGCTGAACCCCCCCAACCCCCCAGTGACCCCCCACCGCCCGGTACACGCCGACCCCCACCTCCAACCTCACCGCCCGGTCCATGCTGAACCCCCCCAACCCCCCAGTGACCCCCCACCGCCCGGTACACGCCGACCCCCAACTCCAACCTCACCGCCCGGTCCATGCTGAACCCCCCCAACCCCCCAGTGACCCCCCACCGCCCGGTACACGCCGACCCCCACCTCCAACCTCACCGCCCGGTCCATGCTGAACCCCCCCAACCCCCCAGTGACCCCCCACCGCCCGGTACACGCCGACCCCCACCTCCAACCTCACCGCCCGGTCCATGCTGAACCCCCCCAACCCCCCAGTGACCCCCCACCGCCCGGTACACGCCGACCCCCACCTCCAACCTCACCGCCCGGTCCATACTGAACCCCCCCAACCCCCCAGTGACCCCCCCACCGCCCGGTACACGCCGACCCCCACCTCCAACCTCACCGCCCGGTCCATACTGAACCCCCCCAACCCCCCAGTGACCCCCCACCGCCCGGTACACGCCGACCCCCAACTCCAACCTCACCGCCCGGTCCATACTGAACCCCCCCAACCCCCCAGTGACCCCCCACCGCCCGGTACACGCCGACCCCCACCTCCAACCTCACAGCCCGGTCCATAGTGAACCCCCCCTACCCCCCAGTGACCCCCCACCGCCCGGTACACGCCGACCCCCACCTCCAACCTCACCGCCCGGTCCATACTGAACCCCCCCAACCCCCCAGTGACCCCCCACCGCCCGGTACACGCCGACCCCCAACTCCAACCTCACTGCCCGGTCCATACTGAACCCCCCCTACCCCCAGTGACCCCCCCACCGCCCAGTACACGCCGACCCCCACCTCCAACCTCACCTCCCGGTCCATAGTGAACCCCCCCTACCCCCCAGTGACCCCCCACCGCCCGGTACACGCCGACCCCCACCTCCAACCTCACCGCCCGGTCCATACTGAACCCCCCCAACCCCCCAGTGACCCCCCACCGCCCGGTACACGCCGACCCCCAACTCCAACCTCACTGCCCGGTCCATACTGAACCCCCCCAACCCCCCAGTGACCCCCCACCGCCCGGTACACGCCGACCCCCACCTCCAACCTCACCTCCCGGTCCATAGTGAACCCCCCCTACCCCCCAGTGACCCCCCACCGCCCGGTACACGCCGACCCCCACCTCCAACCTCACCTCCCGGTCCATACTGAACCCCCCCAACCCCCCAGTGACCCCCCACCGCCCGGTACACGCCGACCCCCACCTCCAACCTCACAGCCCGGTCCATAGTGAACCCCCCCTACCCCCCAGTGACCCCCCACCGCCCGGTACACGCCGACCCCCACCTCCAACCTCACCGCCCGGTCCATACTGAACCCCCCCAACCCCCCAGTGACCCCCCACCGCCCGGTACACGCCGACCCCCAACTCCAACCTCACTGCCCGGTCCATACTGAACCCCCCCTACCCCCAGTGACCCCCCCACCGCCCAGTACACGCCGACCCCCACCTCCAACCTTACCTCCCGGTCCATAGTGAACCCCCCCTACCCCCCAGTGACCCCCCACCGCCCGGTACACGCCGACCCCCACCTCCAACCTCACCGCCCGGTCCATACTGAACCCCCCCAACCCCCCAGTGACCCCCCACCGCCCGGTACACGCCGACCCCCAACTCCAACCTCACTGCCCGGTCCATACTGAACCCCCCCAACCCCCCAGTGACCCCCCACCGCCCGGTACACGCCGACCCCCACCTCCAACCTCACCTCCCGGTCCATAGTGAACCCCCCCTACCCCCCAGTGACCCCCCACCGCCCGGTACACGCCGACCCCCACCTCCAACCTCACCTCCCGGTCCATACTGAACCCCCCCAACCCCCCAGTGACCCCCCACCGCCCGGTACACGCCGACCCCCAACTCCAACCTCACTGCCCGGTCCATACTGAACCCACCTTACCCCCCAGTGACCCCCCCACCGCCCGGTACACGCCGACCCCCAACTCCAACCTCACTGCCCGGTCCATACTGAACCCCCCCAACCCCCCAGTGACCTCCCACCGCCCGGTACACGCCGACCCCCAACTCCAACCTCACTGCCCGGTCCATACTGAACCCCCCCAACCCCCCAGTGACCTCCCTCCGCCCGGTACACGCCGACCCCCAACTCCAACCTCACTGCCCGGTCCATACTGAACCCCCCTTACCCCCCAGTGACCCCCCCACCGCCCGGTACACGCCAACCCCCAACTCCAACCTCACTGCCCGGTCCATACTGAATCCCCCCTACCCCCCAGTGACCCCCCCACCGCCCGTTACACGCCGACCCCCAACTCCAACTTCACTGCCCGGTCCATACTGAACCCCCCTTACCCCCCAGTTACCCCCCACCGCCCCGTGGACGCCGACCCCCAACTCCAACCTCACTGCCCGGTCCATACTGAACCCCCCCAACCCCCCAGTGACCCCCCACCGCCCGGTACACGCCGACCCCCACCTCCAACCTCACCGCCCGGTCCATACTGAACCCCCCTACCCCCCTGTGACTCCCCCACCGCCCGGTACACGCCGACCCCCAACTCCAACCTCACTGCCCGGTCCATACTGAACCCCCCTACCCCCCTGTGACCCCCCCACCGCCCGGTACACGCCAACCCCCAACTCCAACCTCACTGCCCGGTCCATACTGAACCCCCCCAACCCCCAGTGACCTCCCTCCGCCCGGTACACGCCGACCCCCAACTCCAACCTCACTGCCCGGTCCATACTGAACCCCCCTACCCCCCTGTGACCCCCCCACCGCCCGGTACACGCCAACCCCCAACTCCAACCTCACTGCCCGGTCCATACTGAACCCACCCTACCCCCCAGTGACCCCCCCCACCGCCCTGTACACGCCGACCCCCAACTCCAACCTCACTGCCCGGTCCATATTGAACCCCCTGACCCCCCCAGTGACCCCCCCACCGCCCGCTACACGCCGACCCCCAACTCCATCCTCACTGCCCGATCCATACTGAACCCCCGCTACCCCCCAGTGACTCCCCCACTGCCTGGTACACACCGACCCCCAACTCCAACCTCACTGCCTGATCAATACTGAACTCCCACTAACCCCCAGTGACCCCCCCCTCACCGCCTGGTACACAGTGACACCCCCCCACACAGCACCGGGTACACACCGACCCCCAACTCCAACCTCAACTGAACCCCCCACTAACTCCACTGACCCTCCCACTGCCGGGTACACACCAACCCCCAACTCCAACCTCACTGCCTGATCAATACTGAACCCCCACATTAAGCTCCCAGTGAGTTCCTCACTGCCTGGTACATGACCCCCCCCCACACTGACTCCCCAGGGAGCCCCCTCCCGCCTGGTTCACAATGACCCCCCCCATGAGACCCCTTCCCACCGCCAGATATACACTGACCCCCCCCACACACACACACACTGACCCTTTTAATGAGACTACCTCCCACCTGGTACACACAGACCACCCACCCACACACTGATTCCCCTTCCCCACACAGCGAGACCTCCCACTGCCTAGTACACACTGATCTCCTCCCTGTAAAACTTCCCAACTGCCTGGTACACACTGATCATACACACCCCTGAGACCTCCCTCCAATGCTTAGTACACACTGATGCCACACACACACACCCTGGTACACACACTGACCCCCACACACTGCCTGGTTGCACACTGACTCCCTCCCCCCTACACCCTGGTACACACACAGTGCAATCCCCCCTCAGAGTGAGCCCGCCTCCCCCCTGGTACACACACTGACTCCTCCAACAGTGCCCCCCTACCCCTGGTCCACACACAGTGATCTCCTCACATCGCCTAGTACACACACAGCCCAGTCTCCCCCCCACCCCAGTCTGGTACACACAGCCTGATTCCCCCACACAATGACCCTTTCACAACTCCTGGTACACACACAATGACTTACCTCACACTGCCTGGTACACACACAGCCCAATCCCTTCAACATAGTGACTTCTTCACGCCCACTGATACACACACATGGCCTGGTCTCTCCCTGACACAGTGACCCCTCCACACCCCTTGATACAAACACAGCCTGATCTCCCACACACAAAGTCACCCCTCCACACTCCTTGATACACAGCCCAATCTCCCAAGTACACACAGTGATCTCTCCACACCCCGATACACACACAGCCCAATCTTGCCCCCCCACCTCATAGTGACCCTCCCACACTCCCTGCTATACAGGCCCATCTCCCGCATACACACAGTGACCCCTCCACACCCCTGATGCACACACAGCCTGACCCACCCCCACACACAGTTACCCCTCCACACTCCCTAGTACACACACAGTGACTCCTCCACGTCCCCTGACAGACATTCAACCCAATCCCCCAACATACACAGTGACCCCTCCACACCTCCTGGTACACACACAGCCTGATCCCCCCACATAGTGACCCCTCCACAAACCCTGATACATGCAGAGCCCGATCCCGCACCACACGCAGTGACCCCCTCCACACCTCTGGTATACACAGCCTTATCCCCGCAACATCGTGACCCCTTCACACCCACTGAAACACACACACAGCCCAGTCTCTGCCCCCACACAGTGCCCCCTGGATACAAACAGCCTGATCTTGCACACACACAGTGTCCCTCAGCGCCCCCTGATACACACCCAGCCCAATCTGAAATACATACCAATCTCCCCGCTCATATACACAAACATATATTGATCCCCCCAACACACACGCACATAAACACACACATTTTGACCCTCCCCCATACCTTGACACCCAGGAATCACATTCACATACACTCTTTAAAACGCACACATACACAGACCCTGATGCACAGTCACATAAACACACGCAATTTAACAGTCACATTCACGTGCATACACCCACCATGTTACTTAGAGGCGCACACACAAAAATCACATAAAAACCCACATTTTAACACAGACACACATTCACATACACACATTGTCACATGGAGACACACACAGTTTAAGACAGACATACACACACAGTCACATACATGCAGGCACACAATGACCTGGGTGCGCCCACCCCCACTTTAAACTGTGCTTCCTGTAGAATACCACAATATACCCAGGGAGGGGTGGAATCTCCTTCCTTTGAGGTTTTTAAGGTCAGGCTTGACAAAGCCCTGGCTGGGATGATTTAGTTGGGGATTGGTCCTGCTTTGAGCAGGGGGTTGGACTAGATGACCTCCTGAGGTCCCTTCCAACCCTGATATTCTATGAATATAATACTCTATAAACCTTTATCCCTGCTGTCTTCCCTACTTTACTAATCTACATTATTACCTGTTACTGACAAAAATCAGCAAGCCTCAGCTCTAGCCACCAGCAGCAGAAAGACTATTCACATCCCCTATGCAAAGGTTTGATCTCTTTCAGATGATTGCATTTTCAGTAATATTTCCAGACCTATGCATTCTGTTCTGGCAATGTATAAAAGAGGTGACATTGAAACACGCCATTTTCTGGAGAGGAAGAACTCACAAGATCCTTGTTATTTTCATCTTCTGAGATGGAATCTGAGTCACACCATGATATTGCAAAATCACCACGGCATTTCTGTGACGGCCCCAAACCATGGTGTTTCTGGCCCGGCCCACAGCTCAGAGTACACGTGTATGAAGCGTTCATATCCTAACGGTAGTTTTATGGGGCACGGAATAGACGGTAAAAAATCAAGCATCTCCTGTGAATTTTGAGGGGGGCTAGATGGCAACCCAGAAAAAAGTCTTGCTCCTCTGGAGCCATTCAGACACTCAGGCTCCAGTCCTGGAGGATGGACGACGGCCCCTGCTTTGGTTTCAGTGGGGCTTCTGCTGGGAGTGACTGTCCCACTGAAATCAGTGTAACCCCAAACAGGTGCTTTGGTCCAAGAAGAAGCTGGAGGATGAGTGCCTACAGCTGTATTGATACCCGGCTTTTCCCACTCACATTTGCCACTGCTGAGGCCTCCAATACAGCTCCATCAGCAGCTGCTGCCATTTTATTCACCACGTCACGGAAACCTGTTCACCCAGATATGCAACATATACATAGTCTGGATCCTGAATAATTTTCTTTGCTCACCATGGACCAAATTCTGTCCTGCCCAACTCCAGGGGCTTTGATGAGAGTGCATGGGAGGGAAGATTCTTTTGTCTTAAAAGGGGAACTGGTTTGCAACAGCTCTGATGTAAATACAGTAGATTAGGAAGTTAACTAGTTTCACAGCTGCTTCAATACTAAACTTTCTGCATCCTCCGCTGAGCTGCTGTTTTGTAATTTCCGATGCGGGGAGACAGTTTATTGGATCAGATAACCCTGTTTCTTAGCATGACTGTACTCACACATGACTGGTTTCTTCTCTCTTTAGTGGTTAGAGCAGCAGTTCTCAACCAGGGGTCCAAGGCTCCCTGGGGGGGCCACAAGCCGGTTTCAGGGGTCCACCAAGCAGGGCCGGCTTTAGACTCACTGGAGCCCAGGGCAGAAAGCAGAAGCCCCGCTACCCCAAGCCCCAACACCCGGGGGTGAAGCCGAAGCCTGAGCAATTTAGCTTCACGGGGTCCCCTGTGGTGTGGGGCCCCAGACAATTCCTTGCTTGCTACCCCCTAATTCCAGCCCTGGCTTTTATACAGGGCACTGGAACAATTTGTATAATGGGGGCGCTGTGAACCATTGAACCAAACTGTAAACCCTGTATATGATAGAAACCATTTCAAGCCAATGGGTGTGGCTGCACCCCCAGCACCCCTAGTTTCAGCACCTATGCTTTTATATGCAGAAAACCAGTTGTTGTGGCACAGGTGGGCCCTGGAGTTTTTATAGCATGGGGGGGGGGTCAGAAGAAAAAGGGCAAGAACACCTGGGTTAGAGTATTATCCCATGCTGGAGGGGAATAACCTAATATTCTAAGCACCAGGGGCATGATCCTGAGAGGTGCTCAGTGCCCTCATTGCCCACTGGAGTTGAGTGCTCAGCACTTCACTGAGTCAGGCCCACAGATGGGAAGGCAAACATTTTTTTGCACCATAGGTTCAAATCCATTCAGCTTCCCAAGGGAGACAATAAACTGAGTTCCACTCAGTGCCCTGTGTGTGTCTTCATAATGAGTTCCTCTTTGATCTCTGGGTGGACAAGCAATGGGGCTATGCCCTGATGCCTTTAACTAACATTTTCCCTCCTGCTCTCTTGTTCAGCGTTCTGTAAGCTGGTCTCCTCCCCAGAAGTGGGCCCATGTATAGTTAATGATCCTTTTTGAGAAGGGAGATGTATTAATCCCAGGTGCTATTTGGTGACGTAAACTGTGCTGAATCCAGCATTTGTCTCCACACTGATGCCATGTCACACACAGGGCCATAGCATGCCCTCAATCCCTGGTTGTAACCCCCATTGACATCAGTGAAATTCCCCATGTGGCTCAAAGCAGCACAGAGCTTGTAAAGTGTAGGCCTAAAAATGGACATGAAACAAAATTCAGTACATGTTAACTCCTCATGCTTAAACAACGTGTTCCACCTTGCATTTAGTCGGGACACCCTGAGTACCTTTCTCAGACCTGAAGAAAAGCTCTGTGTAAGCTCAAAAGCTTGTCTCTCTCACCAACAGACGTTGGTCCAATAGAAGATATTACCTCTCCCACCGTGTCTCTCTAATATCCTGGGGCCAATGTGGCCACAACAGCACCGCAAACAGAATTCAGTAGGTGTCTGTATTCTGACTGATAAACTCCCGTGTTTCGGTCTCCTAATTATTCACCCTTCTTACGCCCTCATTCCTGGCTGCTTGCAGGGATCCTGGCCACTCCAGTCCCACTAGCTCAATGGTACTTCATGTGCATTCGGGTTGGATCACAAACACATCAGCATCTAAGAGCCACTTGGGACTGTACAGCCACAGATTGTGCGATCCAAGGAGGTATATCAGTAGGAGGAATAGAAAGAAATTGAGCAGGGGAAACTGAGGCTGAAAATTAGAAAAAAAAATCCTAAAAACAAGATCTATTAGCTTGTTGGGAAAGTGGTGGAACCCCTGCGGCCTGAGTCATTGAGTTGCATGATTGCACAACGCAGACCACAGCATAGGGGCAGAGCTACAGAAGCAATGGTTGTGGACTAGGTAACCTAATTGGTCTTTTCCAGCTCTGATTTCTATGGTTCTATGGTGTTTTATTTATAACATACCTTCTCTTATAACTCTAATTACTGTTATGTACCACTGCCAAGGTGCTAAAATCAAGGCATTTAAAAATACAATGAAATAACCTTTTGCACAAGTTTAATCCCTGTTGTTCCCCCTCCCCACTTCCAGCTTAAATGCATCTTGGTTTGTTTATGAAGGGTTGCTCATGATGCCTAGCACAGTGGGGTCCTGGTCCATGACTAGGGCTCCTGGGCGCTACAGTAATACAAAAAAATTAATAATAATAGTAAGAGCACTGAAGTGTTTGTTCTGGGAGAGCAGAGGAGACATATATAAAGAATTATATGCAAAAATAGGAGGAAGAAAATATGGCCCCATTTTGAGCCTACCAACCTTGCAAACAACCCCCTGAAGGCTTCAGCCCATCTTTCTAAGCACGCATGTGTCTGGCTGGCTGGAAGCTGCCAGCATTCTGTGAATTAACAGTCACATGGCTTTAGCCTGCGAGATACAATTGAGTAAGAACTCAGAGCTGGTAGTGAAGGAACAGATCTCCTTGATTGGCTGTCAGTAATGTTATAACCGTGGCAATAATCCTTGCTAAATGGCAATTCATAGCCCACTGAAGTCAATGGAAAGACTTGAAAGAGCCGAAGGCTGGAAATGCCTGCTAGCAGCATGCAGGAGCAAGCAAGATCCTTGTGAGTTTCCCTTCAAGGATGTACAGTCTCTGGATGGAATTTACTTTTCCTTTCCTCGCAGCAGGGAGTCCAGCAGGGTGGCCAGGATGAGCTGGTGCCTATGCTTTATCCGCAGTGCGGGCACCAAAGGGCATATCTCCACAGCCCATAGCAGCGAGCCTCCCAGCCCAGGCTCTGGTTTGGGGGGTTCACGCTAGCGCTCTAAAAATAGCTGTGTAGACAGCACTTTGAAGGTGCGGTTTGGAAGGTACAAAATCTATGCAGCTATTTTTAGCAACATAGCACAAGCCTTGTGCACCCAAGTCTGTCAAGCTGGGGTGGGAGGTTCACTGCTGTGGGCTGGGTAGACGGAACTGAAGGGCCAGAAAGGAATAACTGAACAACCCAGTAGTGTGGTTTAGTGGAAAGAGCAGTGGACTGGAACTCAGGAGACCTGGCTTCTATTTCTGGCTAGGCTGTGGGCCTTCTGGGTGACTTTAGGTAAATCAGGTCATGTTGTGCCTCAGTTTCCCTATCTGTAAAATGGGCTTAATGTAAAGAGCGTTGAAACCTGATGAAAAACATTGTGTAAGGGTGACGTGTTATTATAGTCTACAACTTCCCAAATGGTAGCGCTTTGCAAATTAAGGAGTATCTGCTTAACTGACAGATTGAGGCCAGAATGAATCTGTAAAAAAGTACCATAAACAGATCTACAGGAGAACGTAGACTGGGCTTGGCCATCCTGCTAGAGGACCTGATTTGTAAAGCCTATATCAGGTTTGCCCTCTTGTATGGTTTGTGATATAGATTGCTTTTCCCCATTTATCTTAAAACATGCCTGTGAATAGTCTTTGAGTAACCTTACCACAGCTCACTGCAATGCAGTCCTAATTGCTCTCCTGAGCCGGGGGCAGTCAGTTTGTTTTGCATGCTAACTTCTGTTGATGCTGAAAAGTGAGACCTGTGGCAGTGTTTAGTACATTTAATTACCTGATTTCAGCTGAATGTCCCAGGTATGCTAACACAGCTGCCATGCTACTGAGTGCTTGATGATGACCTGCTCTGTTCATTCCCTCTGGGGCACCCGGCACTGGCCACTGTCGGAAGACAGGAGCCTGGGCTAGATGGACGCTTGGTCTGACCTAGTAGGGCTGTTCTTATGCTCTGGGTACAGCCCCATAGAACACACCAGCTCTGCTACAGGTACATATGGAGAGAGCGCACCCAGAATCCTGCTGAATATGCCAGTTTAAGCTGATAGAAAACCCCTGCTGTGATACTCAATGCTATAGGTATTTTCAGGAAGATCACACCTGCCCTGCCGACATATGTTCTTTAGGTAGAATGCACCTGTCATGATGCCGACTGTTCCAGGCACATCCAGGTAGAATGTATCAGCTACTCTGTCAAACACAATACAAAGATATACCAGGTAATGAATGGTCCAGAGAAGGCAGATCTGGCACTTTTATTCACCTTCCTCGGAAGCAGCTGGTGCTGTCCACTGTTGGAGACAGGATGCTGAATTAGATGGACCTGATCAACTCCAGTCTGGCAATTCCTATGTTCCTAATTATGTGATATGATAACTCGTAATTCACACAACCATCTCTCAGCACACAGCAGTTGTAACATAAATGGTGTTGCTCTAAGGAGGTGAGACTATCTGAGGCAGGAACTGTCTTTCTTTTTGTGTCTTATTCAGTGGTGAGCACATTGTGACTACTAGACAGCAAATAATTATTGTTACTCTACAATTATTATTATGGCTTAAAGAATTACCCAGTCATGTTTCTGACATTTACTCTTTTTCCAGTGCTGAAAATAGCTTGTGGAAGTGGCCTGGGAAATCCCCCTCCCCCAACAGATTTCCCATGCCCGCTGGGAGCTGATCCTGGAGAGTGCTGTAGCTGAAGCAGGGGGCAGTTTTTGATATGACTTAAAGAAAATCATGCTTTAAACACAGATCAATGATTTTTACTCTTAAAGATGAGCCATTGATTTTGAGAATTAACCAAAAGAAAATAAAAATAGCTGCTTAAAACCTCAGAGGCTCCATATACAGAAGTGAATCCTGGCAGGGGATCCGCCTTCAGTGCATAGAGGTGAAAGGTAACACATACCTTACGTACACAAACTCTGTCATCTATGCTATTGAGAGTTTTGTTGATCCAGCCACTCCTCAGTTTCTGTTTGCCATGGTGGTGACATTTTTTTTTATTGCTGTTTTATTCATTGTCTCAGACAACCTGGAAATAAAAAAGCAACAATCCCAACACATACACCCCACAGCAACATCTGGATGTAGCATGTCCACCCATGCATTAACAACAGGGTTCGAACCAGAACAGGCCAGGATATAGGATAGCATTGTAGTATGTACCCAAGATCACTGATGCTTCAAAAAACTCCCGCATCCCAATCTGGGTCTATGCTGGTTATGTACTATGTATGTATCTTGTGAACCTTGTGAGAGATACCTGTAATCTCTCATAACTCACGCCTGCCCCAGATGTACAGTACCTTCCTTCTTAACTTGTGTAAATTTGATTTTAAACATTAGCTTTAATAAAAATTTTAAATCTGTGCGCTTCCTCAAGCATTTCAATACAGAAACACCGATAGTAGTCTCCTGATGGTGTTTTTTTTTCTTCCCAGTCTGTTGAGGAAATAGCTAGAGACTAAGGCTTTGTCTTCACTGGAACCTGAACGACAAAAGGTTTGTTGTTCAGAGGTGTGAATCCCCTGCCTCCCGAACATGAATGACAACAGTTTTACTGATGAAAAGCGCTGGTGTGAACAGCGCTGTCGGCAGGAGAACTCTCCTGCTGACAAAGCTACTGCCGCTCGTTGGGGGTGGAAGCATTTTGTCAGTGGGAGAGCTCTCTCCAGCAGACAAACAGTGGCTACACTGAGTGTCTTTTAACAGTATGGCTGTAGCGGCATGGCTGTGTAGGTGCATAGTGTAGACATAGCCTAAGAGGGAGAATGGATGTATTGTGTGTGTGATGCAAATATTGAGGGAAAGCAAAGTCAAAGATGCTTGAACTGGATGTAGGAATCACTGGGTGGAATTCCCTGGCCTGTGTTACGTAGGAGGTTGGCCTAGTTAGTCATAATGGACTCTTCTGGCATTAAAATCTATTGAACAAGTTTTGCACAGTCAGATCTGTGATAATTCTTCTCTCTTGCAGGAGTGTGTTCCATAGTCTGAGTCCAGTTCATAGAATCATAGAATATCAGGGTTGGAAGGGACCTCAGGAATCATAGAATCATAGAATATCAGGGTTGGAAGGGACCCCAGAAGGTCATCTAGTCCAACCCCCTGCTCGAAGCAGGACCAATTCCCAGTTAAATCATCCCAGCCAGGGCTTTGTCAAGCCTGACCTTAAAAACCTCTAAGGAAGGAGATTCTACCACCTCCCTAGGTAACGCATTCCAGTGTTTCACCACCCTCTTAGTGAAAAAGTTTTTCCTAATATCCAATCTAAACCTCCCCCACTGCAACTTGAGACCATTACTCCTCGTTCTGTCATCTGCTACCATTGAGAATAGTCTAGAGCCATCCTCTTTGGAACCCCCTTTCAGGTAGTTGAAAGCAGCTATCAAATCCCCCCTCATTCTTCTCTTCTGCAGGCTAAACAATCCCAGCTCCCTCAGCCTCTCCTCATAAGTCATGTGTTCTAGACCCCTAATCATTTTTGTTGCCCTTCGCTGGACTCTCTCCAATTTATCCACATCCTTCTTGTAGTGTGGGGCCCAAAACTGGACACAGTACTCCAGATGAGGCCTCACCAATGTCAAATAGAGGGGAACGATCACGTCCCTCGATCTGCTCGCTATGCCCCTACTTATACATCCCAAAATGCCATTGGCCTTCTTGGCAACAAGGGCACACTGCTGACTCATATCCAGCTTCTCGTCACCTGTCACCCCTAGGTCCTTTTCTGCAGAACTGCTGCCTAGCCATTCGGTCCCTAGTCTGTAGCGGTGCATTGGATTCTTCCATCCTAAGTGCAGGACCCTGCACTTATCCTTATTGAACCTCATCAGATTCATCTAGTCCAACCCCCTGCTCAAAGCAGGACCAATCCCCAATTTTTGCCCCAGATCCCTAAATGGTCCCCTCAAGGATTGAACTCACAAACCTGGGTTTAGCAGGCCAATGCTCAAACCACTGAGCTATCCCTCCCCCCTCCTGCGCTTCCTGCACTCGTGAGCCACCCCCAACATCTGTGTACAGTTCTGTTGTGTACGTGGAACATGGCTACCATGGGAAGTTGCTCTGAGTATGGAAGATTCAGCAAAGACAACTGGCAATGAGGATGGGAGTGAACATGACCCAGAGTAGCTCTTTCCTTTTTGTCCAATTGACCTTTACTGTAGATGAAGGGAAGCCAATCAAACAAGAAAGAACACAGGTAAAGACCAAGATAGTGCTTGGTGTAGATGTGTCTCCTTCATAACAGGTTGCATCTGAACCCAGCACAAAATGGCAGATGTCTCCAGGTCACTGCTATAAATTTAAAGGCACAGCACATAAAAAAATAATAACAGTTATATGGCTATATACACTGAAGAAATAAACACACAATTAGGACTCAAAGAAGCTGTCCCACTGTAGATCAGGATTGAGGCACATTGGATGCAGCTGCATAGGGAAAGCTTCCGCACCTGCTTCCTGCGCTGTACCTGTGCTGTGGCTATGCTAATAACTTTGTTCTCCAGGGCTGGCAGGCAAGTACTTTTCAACCTCTCCACTGGCTCCCTTGCCTGTTTTGTTAACTCAAGTCAAATCGGCCAGCACTTTTCAACAGGGTGACCTAGACTAATTCAAACCAAAAATGTTAGCAATCCTAGGAACGATGCATCAAATTCTTCTCTTGTTTATGCTAATCCACCTGCGCCCAGGGCTTTGCTTTTCTGTGTGTACAAGGCTTGCTGGATCTCTCTCTGGGAGCATTCTCAGAAGAATGAGGGGGGATTTGATAGCCGCTTTCAACTACCTGAAAGGGGGTTTCAAAGAGAATGGATCTAGACCAGTGTTTCCCAAGCTTGGGATGCCACTTGTTCAGGGAAAGCCCCTGGCGGGCCGGGCGGGTTTGTTTACCTGCCGTGTCAGCAGGTTCAGCCGATCGCGGCTCCCATTGGCAGCAGTTTGCCTCTGCAGGCCATTGGAGGCTGAGGGAAGTGGCGTGGGCCAAGGGATGTACCGTCTGCCACCTGGCCCGCCAGGGGCTTTCCCTGAACAAGCAGCATCCCAAGTTTGGGAAACACTGATCTAAACTGTTCTCAGAGGTAGCAGATGACAGAACAAGGAGTAATGGTCTCAAGTTGCAGTGGGGGAGGTTTAGGTTGGATATTAGGAACAACTTTTTCACTAGGAGGGTGGTGAAGCACTGGAATGCGTTACCTAGGGAGGTGGTGGAATCTTCCTTAGAGGTTTTTAAGTCAGGCTTGACAAAGCCCTGGCTAGGATGATTTAGCTGGGGATTGGTCCTGCTTTGAGCAGGGGGTTGGACTAGATGAACTCCTGAGGTCCCTTCCAACCCTGAGATTCTATGATTCTGTGACTGATTCTATGGCATGTCCAGAGATCATCTGTTTGAAAGCGGCCAGGTTCAGTGCTGTAAGTCAGATTCGCCTGCTGCATGGTGACCATTTGTCCCTTCTGTTCTGCACATACTTGGATGGACACATTTTTATTTCTCAGTGGAAACTCTTGGAGGCCCCTTTTTATTGCTCTTTAAGCCTCCAAGTTGATTATTAACAGCTCTAGACTACAAACCACACACCATCAGCTTGTTCCAATACAGGTTCTGCTCACTGGAAGGCCACTGTTTATTTTTACTCAAGAGCTTACATTAGCCACCAAGGGTCAGCACTCCAGGGGTAGCAGCCTACCTGAGTCTGTAGAAACAAAGCCCCTTTTCCATGCTGTCCCAAGGGATGGAACACTTTCCCACAACCATTTTTCCAGGCTTGGCCAGATGCCTCCTTAAAACTCATTTCCGCTTCAATGCCTATGAGAAGTGAAAAAATGAAAACAAAAAGGGAAGGGTTCCTGACCTAACCAAAAAGAAAAGGAGTACTTGTGGCACCTTAGAGACTAACCAATTTATTTGAGCATAAGCTTTCGTGAGCTACAGCTCACTTCATCGGATGCATCCGATGAAGTGAGCTGTAGCTCACGAAAGCTTATGCTCAAATAAATTGGTTAGTCTCTAAGGTGCCACAAATACTCCTTTTCTTTTCGCGAATACAGACTAACACGGCTGTTACTCTGAAACCTGACCTAACCAAGTCACTGCTGCATGACCTTATTGATGCAGCCCCAGTCAACTCCCCTTCTCTTCCCATCTTCTTTGATCTTGCCCTCACTGGCTGGGTTGTGTCTAACTCCTAGAACATAAGGCCACAGTGGGTCAGACCAATGGTCCATCTAGCCCAGTAGCCTGTCTTCAGACAGTGGCTGGTACCAGGTACTTCAGAGGGAATAAACAAAACAGGGCAATTTCAAATGATCCATCCCTTACTGTCCTGTCCCAGCTTCTGGCAATCAGAGGTTTCGGGACACCTGAAGCATGGGGTTGTGTCCCTGACCAACTTGGCTATTAGCCATTGATGGATCTTGAACATATCTAATTCTTTTTTTAACCCTGTCATAAATATAAAGGGAAGGGTAAACCCCTTTGAAATCCCTCCTGGCCAGGGGAAAGCTCCTCTCACCTGTAAAGGGTTAAGAAGCTAAAGGTAACCTCACTGGCACCTGACCAAAATGACCAATGAGGAGACAAGATACTTTCAAAAGCTGGGAGGAGGGAGAGAAACAAAGGGTCTGTGTGTCTGTCTATAGTCTGTCTTTGTTGGGGATAGACCAGGAATGGAGTCTTCGAACTTTTAGTAAGTAATCTAGCTAGGTATGTGTTAGATTATGATTTCTTTAAATGGCTGAGAAAAGAACTGTGCTGAATAGAATAACTATTTCTGACTGTGTATCTTTTTTGTAACTTAAGGTTTTGCCTAGAGGGGTTCTCTATGTTTTTGAATCTAATTACCCTGTAAGGTATCTACCATCCTGATTTTGTAGGGGGGATTTCTTTATTTCTATTTACTTCTATTTTTATTAAAAGTCTTCTTGTAAGAAAACTGAATGCTTTTTCTTTGTTCTCAGATCCAAGGGTTTGGGTCTGTGGTCACCTATGCAAATTGGTGAGGCTTTTTATCCAACATTTCCCAGGAAAGGGGGGGTGCAAGTGTTGGGAGGATTGTTCATTGTTCTTAAGATCCAAGGGTCTGGGTCTGTAGTCACCTAGGCAAATTGGTGAGGCTTTTTACCAAACCTTGTCCAGGAAGTGGGGTGCAAGGTTTTGGGAAGTATTTTGGGGGGAAAGACGCGTCCAAACAGCTCTTCCCCAGTAACCAGTATTAGTTTGGTGGTGGTAGCGGCCAATCCAAGGACAAAGGGTGGAATATTTTGTACCTTGGGGAAGTTTTGACCTAAGCTGGTAAAGATAAGCGTAGGAGGTTTTTCATGCAGGTCCCCACATCTGTACCCTAGAGTTCAGAGTGGGGGAGGAACCTTGACAAACCCAGTTATACTTTTGTCTGTCACAACATCCCCTCATAACAAGTTCCACAGGATGACTGTGAGCTGTGTGGAGTACTTCTTTATGTTTGTTTTAAACCTGCTGCATATTAATTTCATCAGGTGATCCTTAGTTCTTGTGTTATGTGAAGGGGCAAATAACACTTCCCTATTCACTTTCCCCACACTACTCATGATGTTATACACCTCTATCAAATTCCCTCTTATTTCCTCTTTTCTAAGCTGGAAACTACCAGTCTTTTTAACCTCTCCTCATACAGAAGCTGTTCCAAACTATTAATTTTTGTTGCCCTTCTCTGTACCTTTCCCAATTCTAATATATCTTTTTTGAGACAGGATGACAAGAACTGCATGCAATATTCAAGGTGTAGACATACCACAGATTTATATAATGGCATTATGATATTTTCTCTTATTATCTTTCTCTTTCCTAATGGCTCCTAACATTTTGTTAGCTTTTTTTGACAGCCACTGCACACTGAGCAGATGTGTTCAAAGAACTAGCTATGATGACTCCAAGATCTCTTTCTTGAGTGATAACAGCTAATTTGTACCCCATCATTTTGTATATCTAGTTGCGATTATGTTTTCTAACGTGCATTACTTTGCATTTATCAACATTGAATTTCATCTACCATTTTGTTCCCCAGTCACCCACTTTAGTGACATATCTTTGTAACTCTTTACAGTCGGCTTTGGACTTAACTATCTCGAGTAATTTTTTATCATTTGCAAATTTTGCCACCTGTTTACCCCCTTTTCCAGATATTTTATCATTTATAATCCTATATTGTACATCAAGATCAGCAACCTTTGGCATGCAGCCCATCAGGGAAATCTGCTGGTGGGACGGGACAGTTTGTTTACCGACAGCATCCGCAGGCTCGGCCGATTGCAGCTCCCACTGGCCGTGGTTCACCATTCCAGGCCAATGGGGGCTGCGGGAAGTGGTGCGGGCTGAGGGATATGCTGGCCACTGCTTTCCGCAGCCCCCATTGGCCTGGAACGGTGAACCACGGCCAGTGGGAGCTGTGATCAGCGGAACCTGCGGACGCTACAGGTAAACAAACTGTCCTGGCCCACTAGCGGATTTCCCTGATGGGCCACATGCCAAAGGTTGCCGATCCCTGTTGTAAGTACTTCAGGGCAGGACTACCTGTTTCTTCTGTGCAGTGCCTAGCACACGCTTGGGCATAGCACCAATCATTGTGCTCAGTCAGAAGGCCTGGTTTCTGTTCCTACTTCTGACACAGACATTTTGTGCTTTTAGGTGAGCCAATTAATTTCACTGTGGGGCAGATTGTGCTGTTCTTACCATCTCCAACAATGGCCAAAAAGAGCTGAAGGTGCAAGGAACCCTGAAGGAAGTAGTTGTCAAATAACCTGTCCGCATGGAAAATTTCCTCCTGACTCCCAAAATTTAGAGATTGGCCTAAACCCTGAAGCGTAAGGGCTTATATCCCCACCCAAACTCTTTATTTTTATTATTGACTATAACTCTGGGTTTTCTTGGTATCCATATAAATGTCCATTTTTAAAAATCCTGCTAAGCTCTTAGCCTCAAAACATCATGCGGCAGTGGGTTACACAGGCAAACTGTGCCACTCAGAGGGGGTTTGTGAAGCTTCATTATCCCGTGTAAAGTGCTCTGAGATCTATGGATGATCAATGCTATATAAAGGTAAAGCATTACTAATTATTAATTATTATTATTAGATTGGATAGTAGGTTAGTTTGTATGGTACCATGGTGATCTCTGAACCTGCTCTGGGATCGGAGCACAAAGTAATAGGAGTCAATTCCATTATCCCTGCTCTCTCTGTCTCTTTTCATTCCTAGGGACTGACTTGCTCAAATAAATTATTAATACAACTGCTGCCATGGGGCACTGTCATGAATAACAATGGGCTGCTATTTTTAGCCATCAACCTTGTTATTTTGAGGCTTGGAGCCATAGTCCTTTCTGACTTCTCAGGTGCTCTAGCTGTTGTGTGCTTAGGGTGAGGAAAGATGTTTGTATTTGTTCTTAATGTCAGAACAAAATCATAGCCACTAAGGGATTTATAGGTTCCCCTTGCTTCACACCACAACCTTTACGAGGTTCACTGTGACAACAAGGATAGAACTCAGATCCTACTACTCAAAAGCACAGGACCCCACCATTTAAGCCAGAGGAGACTTTCCCTCAGCTAACAGCAGTATAGGGCTTATGATGCTCAATAGAGCAGTTCTGAGTCAACCCACTATGGGGCAGTGGTGCCTAATCAGAATGTATACTAAAAAATCAGTACCCTCCTCTCCCTCACATTGGTGGTAGCAGTTTACACTCTGCACAGATGTAAATAACTTCACATAAGGGGCAAAGCAGTGTAGAGCGAAGCCCATAACCTCTCTGATGACATATGTTATAAATACAATACATGATGGCAATTTACGATGAGTCACTACTGTCTTTATTGGTGTTCATGGCTCGTTTTGTAAGCAGATCCACAGGTGCACTGAGAACTGGCTTCTACTGAAACAGATATGCAGTCAGACTCTTCCTGCTCCATCAAACGCTCATATCTTTTCTGTTTATAGTGAAAGAACTTTCCCATCAGTGACCATTTAAGGTAGGATACTCAGTCTATGCTGTCTATTACAGAGAGTGGAGAATACATACCATGCATTACAAAGAGAGGAAAGTTGCTCCAGAACTGATATTTAATGTCATGTCCTGATAACATATATCAACAGCTCCAAATGTCCTCCGGTGATTTGTTATGATAGCTGAATCTGCCAGCCAAATTGCAGATGTATGATTTGTCTGCTCCTGCCCCATTCTAGCCAATGCCTGTCACCTGTGTTTACTGCACACATCAGTTCATTCCAGGGGCTGGGGCTGTTATCTACACATGCATTAGCCAGCATATTCCTGGATATTTCCATCCTGCACCCAGCAAGCTCTTTTCAGGGTCTCAACTATAAAAATATAAGGCTTGATCCTAGTCTCATTCCTGTCGATAGCAAAACGCCTAATAGCTTCGGTGGGAGCAGGAGCGGATCCTTAGTCCTTTCTTCTTCTGCTACTGCTGCTTTTCTTCCCCATGGTTACACGGGTGTGCATAGTGCTTTAATGAGAAAATAAAGACATGGGGACAAATCCACAGGTGAACCTGAGCCCTGACTGTTGCACCCCAGCAGGGAGCATAAGTGGCTTTTTACCACCTTTCCATCACCTCTGATTTTGAAGGCTGCCAAGAGCTAATTTTACCCCAAGCACGAATTGGAGCAGCCTCACCCTCAAAGGTGCTCTAACTGGCACCAGCTGGAATGGCCTTCTGGGGCTGTTCTGCTAACCCCAGATCCCTGGAGTGCATTGTGCTTTGGCCATACTTCCTTCTGCCTCCAACATGCTTCCTTGTCAGTGGAGCCAAGGGCAGGTGGTATAGAGTCATCTAAAGCTGGGTTTATGCCCTTATCTGAGGGGAATCTCCAGCTTCATTAGGGATGCTTTCTAGCTACTTGACGCCATCGGAAAGACACAAAGCAGCCAGAGCAGGGACCAGAACCTGGTCAATAAGACCTAATTCTCCACTCCCCTGCATGCTGTGTAGCCATTTGCCATGAGTTACCATCCTGACCGGGTAGCATTTTATACCTACTTTGTGGAGTATCAGGTCCAGAGTCACGGCTCCAAACATCTTCCAACCTAGGTTAGACACAGCATGAAACGCTGGAGGGAGACATGACAGAGGGGGAAGCATGGGACATGCAATACGGTTATGCATTTGCGCATTACAAGGGTCATGTTACATTGCACTAGCTTAGAATTTACATTTAGATTTGCCTAGGATGCCAAAGGTTAGCTTGGAGGTGTGTGACATTGGGCCCAAATCCTCCCCTTCAGTTACACAGCCCCATTGAAGTCACTACAACTAAGAGGAGAATTGAGCTCACTCTAAGAGAGCCTGTGGAAAGAGGTACATTTGAAGGACCCAGGAGGCTGCTGAGAACATGGGATCAGGCAGGCTATTGCAGGGGGACAGCACAGGAAATAGCGAAATGGTCATGAACAGAAGCAGAATTGGTGGAACTCAGCATCTGAGTGGAGGAATTGCAGGAGAGGCCTGATTCTCCACTCACACCAATTTTACACTAGTGAAGCTGTATTGACTTCAGCTGAGTTATTCCAAGAGTAAAAAAAGAATAGGAGTACTTGTGGCACCTTAGAGACTAACAAATTTATTTGAGCATAAGCTTTCGTGGGCTACAGCCCACTAAATCAGATGCATAGAATGGAATATAGAGTAAGAAGATATATATATATATACATACAGAGAATATGAAAAGGTGGCTAATTAATTAAGATGAGCTATTATCAGCAGGAGAAAAAAAAAACTTTTGTAGTGATAATCAAGATGGCCCATTTAGACAGTTGACAAGAAGGTGTGAGGATACTTAACGTGGGGAAATAGATTCAATATGTGTAATGACCCAGCCACTCCCAGTCTCTATTCAAACCCAGGTTAATGGTATCTAGTTTGCATATTAATTCAAGCTCAGAAGTTTCTCATTGGTCAGTTTTTGAAGCTTTTCTGTTGCAAAATTGCCACCTTTAAATCTGTTACTGAGTGGCCAGAGAGGTTGAAGTGTTCTACCGGTTTTTGAATGTTGTGATTCCTGATGTCAGATTTGTGTCCATTTATTCTTTTGCGAAGAGACTGTCTGGTTTGGCCAATGTGCATGGCAGAGGGGCATTGCTGGCACATGATGGCATATATCACATGGTAGATGTGCAGGTGAACAAGCCCCTGATGGCGTGGCTAATGTGATTAGGTCCTATGATGGTGTCACTTGAATAAATATGTGGACAGAGTTGGCATCGGGCTTTGTTGCAAGGATAGGTTCCTGGGTTAGTGCTTTTGTGGAATTCCTCAATGGCTTCTTTTCCATGGGTCCAGACGATGAAGATGTCATCAATGTAGCACAAGTAGAGTAGGGGCGTTAGGGGATGAGAGCTAAGGAAGCGTTGTTCTAAGTCAGCCATAAAAACAAAAAAAATAAATGGACACAAATCTGACATCAGGAAGCATAACATTCAAAAACCGGTAGGAGAACACTTCAACCTCTCTGGCCACTCAGTAACAGATTTAAAGGTGGCAATTTTGCAACAGAAAAGCTTCAAAAACAGACTCCAAAGAGAAACTGCTGAGCTTGAATTAATATGCAAAATATGCAAACCCATTAACTTGGGTTTGAATAGAGACTGGGAGTGGCTAGGTAATTACACATATTGAATCTATTTCCCCATGTTAAGTATCCTCACACCTTCTTGTCAACTGTCTAAATGGGCCATCTTGATTATTACTACAAAAGTTTTTTTTCCTCCTGCTGATAATAGCTCTTCTTAATTAATTAGCTTCTTACTCCACCTTTTCATATTCTCCGTATGTATATATATATCTTCTTACTCTATGCTCCATTCTATGCATCCCATGAAGCGGGCTGTAGCTCATGAAAGCTTATGCTCAAATAAATTTATTAGTCTCTAAGGTGCCATAAGTACTCCTGTTCTTTTTGCGGATACAGACTAACACAGCTGCTACTCTGATTCCAAGAGGAGAGGAGAGAGGAATTGGACCCAAGAGATGAGAAGCAAGGAAGGGGCAGAGCTGTACAGTTTCAGTTGCGGAACCAGTAAAAAGGACTACAGGAGTGGGGTGATTATACTTGAGGATTGGGTATCATTCTAATTTAGTAACAATAGCTATTTAGCAGATTTCAGATGTCTAGGTGAAACTGATCCTGATACCTAACCCAGTAAAGAGGAAACAAGACACCTACTTGTTATATACTCTCATTTGGACACACAGACAACGGTTAGCTGTGTTCGATCTGAAGCTGCTTCCCCTAGTGGGACTAGATAGGAATGAATGAAGATTTTGATGTAGCATTTTACAGAGCTGATAATATCCTGACTGTTAGCGAGACAAGGAGGATGAGCTAATATCTTTTATTGGACTAACTCCTGTGGTGGAAGTTACAAGCTTTCAAGCTAAGTAGACCTCTTCTTCAGGTCTGGGGAAGCAGAGTATCTGTGCTAAATATTGCAAATAACATGTTGCAATATTTGCAGTGTTGTTGTAGCCTTACTGGTCTCATGATATCAGAGAGACAAGATGAGTGAGTTAACAAGATATTAAAAATAATAAAAGGCATAACTTTACCCACCTTGTCTCTCCACTGTCGTAGATGGGCATTTATTATCATCATAGCTGCCACTACCATTTTGTATTATAGTGGTGCCTAGAAGCCCCAATGAAGTATTGGGGACCCTCTGTGCTCGGTGCAATACACACACAGTGGAAAGATAGTCTTTCTTTCTTTTTTTTCCTTTTGCACCTATTTTTAATTGCAGTGAAACAAGCCTGTTTTTAAAAAAGAGATTCCAATGGGCATCTTATAAACATAAGTCAGGGAAATTCATTGGGGAAAAACTAGTGGCCTGCCGCTGACAGGTGCTGGGCCTCTGCAATTCCCACTGACGTCAGCGCGTAGAATCTCTGAAAATCAGGGCCTAAGTCAGCAGCGTTGCCAACACTTGCTACTTTATTGTGAGCCTTGCTTGTGATAACTCGTGATTTTCTGAAAGCCCTAGCTCCCGGAGTCATGTGAATATGTAAGAATTTCTGTTTCCATTTTAATAACTCGTATGTTTCCATCCCTTGGGGGTTGGGTGGGGTGGAGAAAAGCATGAAAATGTGACACCCCCACCCCCCAGTTCACACTAAAGGTGAGCAACCTGAAGGCAAATACCACAAACTTTGATTTGTGCTGGAAATGACCCACCTTGATTATCGTGCACATTGTGGGGAGAGTGGTCACTTTGGATAAGCTATTACCAGCAGGAGAGTGAGTTTGTGTGTGTGTTTTTTTTTTGGGGGGGGGGTGAGAAAACCTGGATTTGTGCTGGAAATGGCCCACCTTGATTTTCATACACATTGTAAGGAGAGTGGTCACTTTGGATGGGCTATTACCAGCAGGAGAGTGAGTTTGTGTGTGTAGTTTTTGAAAAAAGGGGGGGGGGGTTGAGAAAACCTGGATTTGTGCTGGAAATGGCCCAACTTGATTATCATACACATTGTAAGGACAGTGATCACTTTAGATAAGCTATTACCAGCAGGAGAGTGGGGTGGGAGGAGGTATTTTTTCATGCTTTGTGTGTATATAAAAAGATCTTCTACACTTTCCACAGTATGCATCCGATGAAGTGAGCTGTAGCTCACGAAAGCTCATGCTCAAATAAATTGGTTAGTCTCTAAGGTGACACAAGTACTCCTTTTCTTTTTGCGAATACAGACTAACAGGGCTGTTCCTCTGAAACCTTTCCATTTATTATTATTACTAATCTCATGAGTTTGGGGGCCTCACTCCTGGCTTTTGAGTGACAGGGGCTGGGTTAGCAACGTTTCAGTGCCTGATGTGCTGGTTCAGAGAATCGGAACTGACCCAAAAACAGCCAACCCTGATGGACTACATATCCCAGCATGCCCCTGGCCGTAATACACCTCCCAGCATGCAATGTTCTCTCCGACTCAGAGCAGTTCGAAGAAACTACATATCCCAGCATGCCCTAGGGCGGACTAGCGCTTGCACAGCAGAGGCCTCTCACTCGCTCGGGAGAACTCCCCCTCCGGTATACCACGCCCCCCAGTTCCACACGCCCTCCCCGGTGATTGGCTGGAGCTGGGATCCAGTCCCATCCTTCCAGTGGGGCTCCTCCCCTCACGCTCGACTATTGGCTGGCGGCGAGCCGGCGCCGTCAGAGGCTGGCCAATGGGAGAAGGCCAGGCTGGGAACCTTTTTGTGACCTTTTCCGTGGCGGGAAAAAGCATCGCGTTTTGGCGCCAGGGGCGGAGCCGGCGGGAGCGCGAGCGCGGCGGGCCCGGCCTGCGCCCCTCCACCCTCTGCTCCGCGGGTTCGCGCCCCGGCCCCGAGCAGCCTCTGGTCCCGTCCCGCCGCCCCTCGCCCCCGCGCAGCCGGCCCCGAGCGCAGGGAGCCCCGGGCAGGGCGCGCTCCGCGCTCCCCAGCGCAGGCAGCATGGCGGCCCCCCCGGCGGGGCTGGAGGACGCGGAGCTGCGGGAGGCGCAGCGCGACTACCTCGACTTCCTGGACGACGAGGTGAGGCGCCGGCGGCGGCGGGGGGCCGAAATCCCCGAGCTCCCGGCCCTGCTGCGGGGCGGGGGGAGCCCCGAGTCTCGCCGGGCCCGGCCGCGCCAGTCGCGCCTCTAGCCGCTGCCGGGGAGGCCGCAGAGGGGAGGGGTGCTGGGGGGGGAGGCCGCAGAGGGGAGGGGTGCTGGGGGGGGAGGCCGCAGAGGGGAGGGGTGCTGGGGGGGGAGGGAGGCCGCAGAGGGGTGCTGGGGGGGGAGGCCGCAGGGGGGAGGGGTGCTGGGGGGGGAGGGGAGGCTGCAGAGGGGATGGGGGAGGGGTGCTGGGGGGAGGCCGCAGAGGGGATGGGGGGAGGGGAGGGCTGTTCCTGGGTTTCCTGTTTCCTCTTCCAGCCCCACAGGGTGAGCTGTTTTGTGCTTGCTCTGATTGAGCTAATGTGCTATAAATAGATTGTAACTCTGGCGGCAGGAGGGTACTAGCCACCTCACCTATGTGCCTGTGGTCTCAGACAGGTACATTCTTTGGGTGGTTAGCCCCTCCTGCGGCTCACATTGGTATGGCTATGCTCTGAATTTAGTGAGCCAGCTCCATCAGAGCTGGTGTGGGTATGTCTCCACAAGTTGGGAACTGCACCTCCAACTCAAAGTGCAGACGTACCCCAGGGTGGGGAGGGGGATTGAGAGTGCCTCCCTCTATCTGGCCTTTCCCTGTGTCAAAGTTCCTTCCCCACTCTGAACTCTAGGGTACAGATGCGGGGACCTGCATGAAAACCTCCTAAGCTTATTTTTACCAGCTTAGGTTAAAACTTCCCCAAGGTAGAGATTATTTTCCTTTTTCCCCTGGACTTTATTGCTACCACCACCAAGCGTTGAACCGATATATAACCGGGAGAGAGCCCGCTTGGAAAGGTCTTTCCCCACAAAATCCTCCCAAACCCTACACCCCCTTTCCTGGGGAAGGTTTGATAAAAATCCTCACCAATTTGCAGAGGTGACCACAGACCCAAACCCTTGGATCTTAAGAACAATGAAAAAGCAACGAGGTTCTTAAAAAGAATTTTAATAGAAGAAAAAGTGAAGAATCACCTCTGTTATCAAGGTTCCTCCCCCACTCTGAACTCTAGGGTACAGATGTGGGGACCTGCAGGAAAAACCTCCTAAGCTTATCTTTACCAGCTTAGGTCAAAACTTCCCCAAGGTACAAAATATTCCACCCTTTGTCCTTGGATTGGCCGCTACCACCACCAAACTAATACTGGTTACTGGGGAAGAGCTGTTTGGACGAGTCTTTCCCCCCCAAATACTTCCCAAAACCTTGCACCCCACTTCCTGGACAAGGTTTGGTAGAAAGCCTCACCAATTTGCCTAGGTGACTACAGACCCAGACCCTTGGATCTTAAGAACAATGAACAATCCTCCCAACACTTGCACCCCCCTTTCCTGGGAAATGTTGGATAAAAAGCCTCACCAATTTGCATAGGTGACCACAGACCCAAACCCTTGGATTTGAGAACAATGAAAAAGCATTCAGTTTTCTTACAAGAAGACTTTTAATAAAAATAGAAGTAAATAGAAATAAAGAAGTGCCCTCTGTAAAATCAGGATGGTAGATACCTTACAGGGTAATTAGATTCAAAAACATAGAGAACCCCTCTAGGCAAAACCTTAAGTTACAAAAAAGATACACAGACAGAAATAGTTATTCTATTCAGCACAGTTCTTTTCTCAGCCATTTAAAGAAATCGTAATCTAACACGTACCTAGCTAGATTACTTATTAAGTTCGAAGACTCCATTCCTGGTCTATCCCCGGCAAAGACAGACTATAGACAGACACACAGACCCTTTGTTTCTCTCCCTCCTCCCAGCTTTTGAAAGTATCTTGTCTCCTCATTGGTCATTTTGGTCAGGTGCCAGTGAGGTTACCTTTAGCTTCTTAACCCTTTACAGGTGAGAGGAGCTTTCCCCTGGCCAGGAGGGATTTCAAAGGGGTTTACCCTTCCCTTTATATTTATGACATCTGTAAAATCAGGATGGTAAATACCTTACAGGGTAATTAGATTCAAAACATAGAGAATCCCTCTAGGCAAAACCTTAAGTTACAAAAAGACACAAAGACAGGAATATCCATTCCATTCAGCACAGCTATTTTATCAGCCATTTAAACAAAACCAAATCTAATGCATATCTAGCTAGATTAATTACTAAGTTCTAAGACTCCATTCCTGTTCTGTTCCCGGCAAAAGCATCACACAGACAGACAGAGCCTTTGTTTCTCCCCCCCCTCCAGCTTTTGACAGTATCTTGTCTCCTCATTGGGCATTTTGGTCAGGTGCCAGCGAGGTTATCCTAGCTTCTTAACCCTTTACAGGTGAAAGGGTTTTTCCTCTGGCCAGGAGGGATTTTAAAGGTGTTTACCCTACCCTTCCTATTTATAACACCTTGCAACAAAGAGATTCTGGCATCAATAACAGTTGGGGACTTTCTGAGCCACTAAAGACTCTGGAATCAGATCAAAAGGGCTGCATCTCACTGGCTTAACTTTGTAAAATGGAACCCTTCTCCCATGGCATGTTGCAGGAGGATCAGGGGATTTACCAGAGCAAAGTCCGGGATGTGATCAGTGACAATCAGTATCGTCTGATTGTCAGCATCAATGACCTGCGGAGGAAGAATGAGAAGAGAGCCAACCGGTAAGAGTGGCCTCTGAAGGGACTGGATAAGAGCGGTTAGCAAGATACTTTCCATTCAGCTACTGCATAGCACGCAAGCTTCTGAATGTCCTTAGGTTTTGTGACTGGCATGAGAGGAGAGCCATTACAGTTGTTGCCCTGTTGGCAAACTTTGTAGGCAGGCCAATGAGTTAAGCTATTACTTTCTCTCTAAAGCCCAGTCTGCGCTAGAAAAGGTTTGCTTGTGTACTTATACCAGCAAACCATACTAATGTAGATGCAGCTTACACTGACGTCTAAAGTGTTTTTGCCACTATACCTTATAACGGGTACCTGAGCAACAGAAGATATATCAGCCAAAGCACTTAACCATCTACCATAGGCCATATTAAAATGGTGCTGCGCCCCGCCTCCCCCCCCCCCCCCCCCAAAAAAAAAAATTACCATGAACAGACTTGCAATACTGGCAAAAGTTTCTTGTGTGGACCTGACCTAAGGTTATGCCTTCACTGCCAAAAAGGGGTGCGTGTGTAGTGTGTTTTTGGTTTTGTTTTTTTTACTGTGCATTAGCCATCTTGATGTAAAATCACAGGAGATGAGTCACAGGTAGCTTTTATCATGATGTAGTTAGATGATGTCAACGCTATGCTCCCCTCCTGGGTTTGACCTTGGCAAGCAGAAAGCGAATATAAGGGATGGGAACACTTTCTAAAGCCCCCAGGTAATTTAGGAATCTAATGGGGTTTAGGGCCAGACTTACACAAATATTTCAGCACCTACAGATAGGCACCTAGTGAGACTTTCAAAACTGCCTCAGTCACTTTGGTTCCTAAATCCCATAGACTTGCGGTGGGGGTTAGGTGCGTAACCTGGTTAGGGACTTAATGTCCATAGCACACTCACTTCTTGACTGAAGTGAATTCTCACGTGAGTGGTGGGGAAACATCTGTTGGTGTTTGCCCAGCTCTGCTATTAACTTGTGAAGGCATTCGGAATTGCCACTGTGTGAAGGAAGGGTCTTCCTGCTGCGGATGTGCTGGCAAGATCCTCTCCTAGCAGCTGAACTGACCAGAGTCCTGCTGCCTTTTGCTACAGGCTCCTGAGCAATGCCTTCGAGGAGCTGTTCGCCTTTCAGCGTGCCTTGAAGGACTTTGTTGCATCCATCGATGCCACGTACGCTAAGCAGTATGAGGAGTTCTACATCGGGCTCGAGGGCAGCTTTGGTTCCAAACACGTGACGCCCCGGACGCTGACATCCTGTTTTCTGGGCTGTGTGGTCTGCGTGGAGGGCATTGTGACAAAATGTGAGTATGGTGTGCGGGGGCTGAGATGTTCCCTCTGAATGCACACATGGGATTGATAGCTATCTGTAGACACTAGAGCGGTGGGAACGTCAGGGATGCTCTAGGGTGTAACTAGGAGTCATGGAGTGAAAGGTAGCTGAGAAATTTAGGCTTGTTGTCAGGGAACATGCCCCGAGATCTGTTACTTTGTGGGATGATCTCCCAGTGGAACAGGTAGAAACCCCACTGCTGAAGCCATGGTGAACAGGAGTGGACTATAAGGTGGATAGAAAGCTGACTAGATTGTCGGGCTCAACAGGTAGTGATCAATGGCTCCATGTCTAGTTGGCAGCAGGTATCAAGCGGAGTTGGTCCTGGGGCTGGTTTTGTTCAAAATCTTCATTAATAATCTGGAGGATGGCGTGGACTGCACCCTCAGCAAGTTTGCAGATAACACTAAACTGGGAGGAGTGGTAGATATGGAGGCTTGGGATAGGATACAGAGGGACCTAGACAAATTAGAGGATTGGGCCAAAAGAAATCTGATGAGGTTCAACAAGGACAAGTGCAGAGTCCTGCACTTAGGGCGGAAGAATCCCATGCACTGCTACAGACTAGGGACCGAATGGTTAGGCAGCAGTTCTGCAGAGAAGGACCTAGGGGTTACAGTGGACGAGAAGCTGGATATGAGTCAACAGTGTGCCCTTGTTGCCAAGAAGGCTAATGGCATTTTGGGATGTATAAGTAGGGGGATTGCCAGCAGATAGAGGGACGTGATCATTCCCCTCTATTTGACATTGGTGAGGCCTCATCTGGAGCACCGTGTCCAGTTTTGGGCCCCACGCTACAAGAAGGATGTGGAAAAATTGGAAAGCATCCAGCGGAGGGCAACAAAAATGATTAGGGGACTGGAACACATGAGTTATGAGGAGAGGCTGAGGGAACTGGGATTGTTTAGTCTGCAGAAGAGAAGAATGGGGTGGGGGGGGGTGCGGAGGCGCGGGATCTGATAGCTGCTTTCAACTACCTGAAAGGGGGTTCCAGAGAGGATGGATCTAGACTGTTCTCAGTGGTAGCAGATGACAGAACAAGGAGTAGTGGTCTCAAGTTGCAGTGGGGGAGGTTTAGGTTGGATATTAGGAACAACTTTTTCACTAGGAGGGTGGTGAAGCACTGGAATGCGTTACCTAGGGAGGTGGTGGAATCTTCTTCCTTAGAGGTTTTTAAGGTACAAAGCCCTGGCTGGGATGATTTAGTTGGGGATTGTTCCTGCTTTGAGCAGGGGGTTGGACTAGATGACCTCCTGAGGTCCCTTCCAACCCTGAGATTCTATGAGTGGGGAAGGTCTACAGGGTTTCTTCCCTCCTAACTTTTTCCTCCCACCAAACAAATCTGAATGCAGGCTCTCTGGTACGTCCGAAGATCGTCCGCAGCGTCCATTACTGCCCTGCTACCAAGAAGACCATTGAACGCCGATACACGGACATGACGACTCTCGAAGCTTTTCCATCCAGCTCTGTCTACCCCACTAAGGTGAGCAAACGGAGTCAGCGTCAAATATTTGCCAGAGACCTGGGGAAGGAAGTGACTTGCCCAAGGCCATACAGTAGGCCAGTGGTAGAGCTGGGTATAGATCCCAGGTCTCCTGAGTCCAGTGGACCTCACTGCAGTTGTCCCATATAGCTATTGGGAGCGAGTTACCTCCCTCTGGCTTCATCTGTGGGGCATGCATGTTGATTAAACAACAGTAATGTATCGGCTCTGCTGTAGCAGAGGTGCCGATGTATGTGGAGCCCCTCCTAGCGGCCAGTTGAATGCCCTCCCAAGAAACAGACATCTGCATCGGTTAACACCGTTTCAGTCCTGAAGGCAGCAGTGCAGAGGAGGCAGCTTATTAATTGTTTTGCAGTCTGTGCTGGGTTTGATGGAGTTCAAACCTAGGCTGCTGGTGAGACAGAAGCATCTGTTAGTCAGACTGGATCAAATGGTCTGTTAGGCAGAGTGATCACTCGGTCTCTGGAGAACATAGTGGGTAATTGGGCTGCCAGTGACCAAATAACACTCTTCTCACCTGAAGGTCTTGCTTGTGTAACTGCTCTTGCACGGGTGATCTGTGACTGCCTGTCTGGTGTAGCCAGCAGAGCTCTCCATGACTGCTTAGTCTGTCCTAGTGCTTGGGTAGGCCCAAGGGGCTCACGCTAGGTAGTACAGGCTGTTAGTCTGGGAGCTGGAGAGCCTGGATGAACCACAAGGTCTCTGTGTCCAGCAGCCTCAATAAAGAAGCCCCTTGTAGGACAGTCCTGTCGCACTGCTACCACAAGGGACACTCCAGCCTCTCTTCCCTGTGTGGGTGACCCCATCTGATCCCAGAGACTCCTTTGCCATGCTCCTGTGAATGAGGCATCTCATTACTGTGTCGCTCATTCAGGATGAAGAGAACAATCCCCTGGAGACGGAATTTGGCCTCTCTGTCTACAAGGACCATCAAACCATCACCATCCAGGAGATGCCTGAGAAGGCCCCAGCTGGTCAGCTTCCTCGCTCTGTGGACGTTATTCTGGATGATGACCTGGTGGACAGGGTGAAGCCTGGGGACCGAATCCAGGTTGTTGGAACTTACCGCTGTCTGCCAGGGAAGAAGGGGGGCTACACATCAGGGACATTCAGGTGAGGCACACAGTGTAATCACCTTCCCTTCATATTGCTGCTTTCATCGTGAAAGATCCCAGAATGCTCTACCTTTTATAGGAGGAGCACTTCACTTGCCACTGAGATGCAGCCAGCTCTGGGGTGGGATGTAATAGCTGTTGAACAGCAGCATGGTGCTGTAATTAGGCCAGAACACAGAGTCAAACACCCTGAATCTCTTGGAAGGTTCCATTAGCTCTCTAGTGACTGTGGATGGCCAGGACCAAACAAAGGATAGAGACGTAGTACTGCGGACACAGATGAAGAATGGTCTTATTGCTCAGTTAATTAAGCAGACATGAGGGCATCAGGATACATCGTTTTCTGAGCTTTCCAGAGTCTCCAAGACTCGGCTTGAGGAGTGGACCCTTATGGAAGGATGCTGTGGGTGATTGCTGTAATCTGTCGGTCCTTGGATGGTTGGGTCTGTCTGCAGGGTTTTTGTGTTCTAGACTTGACCAAGCTCCCTCTCCTTTCCAGAACCATTTTGATTGCCTGCCATGTGAAGCAGATGAGCAAAGAGGTTCGGCCTCTCTACTCTGCCTCTGATGTGGCCAAGATCAAGAGATTTAGCAAAAGTCGCTCAAAGGTATTAAGCTTTATTTTCAAACACACCTTGTAGAAAATTGTATATTATAGATGGGAACATAAACACTGGTCAGCTAACCCATCCCCATGGCGCAAGGCAGGGTAGCTCGGAATGTTTTCTAGTACTTTGTCCAGCTTTAAATGGCTCTAAAGATATAGCTTCCCCCACTTATCCTGTGCAGGTGTATGGGGGCTCTTACTCAGTCGTCCCTGTATCATTTGCTTAGTTTCTTCTCATTGCTTCGGCCCAGCATAAACAATTTCTTTGCTTCATGTTGATGCTCTTCAGATACTAGCTCAGCGTCTATCTGATCAAACGTCTCTCTTGTGCATGCACTGATCACACTGGAATCCAGTCGTGTCTGCTCTTCGCAGAAGTCCTAGGTTTTCTCACTCTCAGACCCTCCCCTTCTCCTTAGCTGATCAAAGTTTGAGCATTGCCAAGACTGAAAGGATACAAGGTCATATCCTACACTTACCTATTAGAGAAACAAATCAACCCTAATCCATACCCCTCCTCTCTTACTGCAGTGCCTGCAGGTCTTTTCTTAACCAGAGAGTGCCCTCAGATTGACCTTCCCTTCAGAACCATGTCCTGGAGAGATTTCCCAGCTGACCTTGCTCTTAAAGGGGTTGCTGCTTTACCATGAGGGAGAGAACTTGAGCAATGGGCAGGAATGTTAAAGGAAGCTCAGAATCTTTCTTCTGTAAATAACATCGATGTAAGGTCTGGCTCAATATAAAAAAACAAAACAAAGAAAAGACCTTCCTTTTTTGCCTCTCAGAGGTGCACCCAGGTTAAAATCGCATTGTAAAAATTCTTCCCCTTAGGTCACTGCTGAAGGGATTTAAAACACCCATGTTTTCTCAGCTGGCTGAGATACAGTGGACTAGTTGAATCAGGGTCTCTCTTTCTAGTTCTCCTGACCTAGCTCCGTGTTGTCGGGGGCTCCTGTCCTGCAGGGGAACGTGCCTGATGTGTAACAGTTGCCAGCGAAAGCCCCTTCCTTTCCTGTTGATTTTAAGCCCACTCATTAGACTAGCAAAGCCTGAACTACCTGATCGTGTCCCTTGAAAGGGAAGCCATTCTTGTTGGCTGGATTTTTTTATGTGGTACACTTCGTTTCCTCTGCCTTAGGATGTCTTTGATCAACTCTCGAGGTCTCTGGCCCCCAGTATCCACGGGCATGAGTATATCAAGAAAGCGATTCTCTGCATGCTGCTTGGAGGGGTGGAAAAGGTCCTGGAGAATGGGAGCCGCATCCGAGGAGACATCAACATCCTGCTGATAGGTAGGGTGGAGGGGAGTGGCATTGGGATTCTATGGTGACGGGAGGGCAAAGCCTGTGTGATGGGACACTTCATAATTGCTCGGACTCGTCCTTTCCAGGAGACCCTTCAGTCGCCAAGTCTCAGCTGCTGCGTTACGTGCTCTCCACAGCCCCCCGGGCCATCCCCACCACCGGTAGGGGCTCCTCCGGGGTTGGTTTGACTGCTGCCGTCACCACGGACCAAGAAACCGGTAAGGTTATCGTTGAAGCGCTCTGCTGGCAGAGGATGCTGTGAGAAAGGAAGTAAAGGGAATGGCTCTGTAAGATGTGAGGCTGCCTTAACATCTGTCAGCCATCACAGAACCACTTGTTGCTCTTGCTGGAAGCTTTTACATGATGGGACCCTCTTCTCTGGTGCCATCCATATCCTGTTAGTGGATGTCTGCTGGGGTGCAGCTTCTTACATCTTCTCAGGCTGCATGTCTGAGTGGCACCTGCCCGGGCAGCTAGGTAGATGGCTCTCAGCTCTCCCATATCCTGTGTGGGATCCCAATAGGCAGCAGGAGCTGGTAGTGCCATGTCCCTAAATCACTGCACAGATGTTCTTGACCTTCCTGCTGCTGGAAGTACCTGTGCGAGAACTAATGGTACTTGCTTCTTTGAATAGGATCTGGTTACTTTCCACCCAAGGTGGTCCCATCCCACCCCCAGGTCCTCCCATGCCTCTCTGTCTTGAAGATTCATCTCCCTGACTTTCCCTGCGTTACCCCCACCACTCTCCGCTGCGGAGAGCTAGGCAGAGCTATCTCTGAAGCCAGAATTTCACGTACTCCTTGGGCACCAGAGTTTTGGGGATTTGAACCCCAGATGCTGGGGATCTGTCAGATCTCTGTGAATTTCAGAGCGAAGGGGAGGGCTTGGGGATGATGGCCCATACATAACCCTGGACTACTCCCTGCTCCACCCCCCAGGTGAACGCCGCTTGGAAGCTGGAGCCATGGTCCTGGCTGACCGGGGCGTGGTCTGCATTGATGAGTTCGACAAGATGTCAGACATCGACCGCACGGCCATCCATGAGGTGATGGAGCAGGGCCGCGTGACCATTGCCAAGGCAGGCATCCATGCCAGGCTCAACGCCCGCTGCAGTGTGCTGGCTGCAGCCAATCCTGTCTACGGCAGGGTGAGTCAGGGCGAGTGCTGTCGGTGGGGCTCTCTCGGATCAGCTCTTCTCCTAGTAGTTACTGAGACCGGACCCACCTTCCAGGAGAGGATCATCTGATCTCCTGAGGGGTGAGCAAGAGGCTCGGATGAAAATTCTAGATGGTAAAAACCCTTGATCAAAATAACAGGGTCCTGGGTAGGTCTCCGTGCAGCTGTGGATGCCAAAAACATATCCTAATGTCCACACTGGGCCCAGACTCTGCCCTCACGTCCAGTGCACCCCATCTTGAAATGAATGAGCTGGAGACTGAACGTGGCCTCTAGCCCATTTTCTGGAGCTCAGCTCAAGAGCTGTTAAACTGAGCAATTAAAGCAACACGAGGTTTTCAGCTCTGATCTGGAAAGTGCCTGGCTTGGTGTCGACTCTGGGGGAGGCAGAATGTAAAATGTACCAGTTTCCTTTGTAAATGGGGCAACAAGGCATGGTGAAGCGGAGCAATACTGCTGGGTTTATTTTCCAGGGGCAGCATTCAGACCAGGATGGTGTGTTAGCACCTTCGTTCTTAAATCCTGTGACACCCAGTCCCTCGAAAAGCCACGATGTCCAAGTGCTTCTGATAGTTTCAGGGTCTCTTGTAACTCATCTCCCTGCTCTTTGCAGTACGATCAGTACAAAACTCCCATGGAAAACATTGGCCTTCAAGACTCCTTGCTGTCCCGATTCGATCTGCTCTTCATCGTCTTGGATCAGATGGACCCTGAGCACGACAGGGAGATCTCGGACCACGTCCTGCGAATGCACCGGTATCGAGGACCTGGCGAGCAGGATGGGGATGGTGAGTTGAGTCTTTTCTCTTTTTCCCCCCTACCTGCTTTCATCTTGACTCCTTTGTGAAAACATCTGCTCAGTGTGCAGTGGCAGTCCAAGCTAACAATATTATGAATCATTAGGAAAGGGATAGATAATAAGACAGAAAATCATAATGCCACTATGTAAATCGATGGTACGCCCACACCTTGAATACTGTGTGCAGTTCTAGTCGCCCCAGCTCAAAAAAGATATATTAGAATTGGAGAAGGTACAGAGACGGGCAGCAAAAATGATGAGGGGCATGGAACAGCTTCCATATGCAGAGAGGTTAAAAAGACTGGGATTTTTCAGCTTGGAAAAGAGACGACTAAGGGGTGATATGATAGAGGTGTATAAAATCATGACTGATGTGGGGAAAATGAATAAGGAAGTGTTGTTTATCCTTTCACATACCACAGGAACCAATGGTCACCCAATGAAAGTATTAGGCAGCAGGTTTAAAACAAAGATAAGGAAGTATTTTTTTCACACAACGCACAGTTAGCCTGCGGAACTCATTGCCAGAGGATGTTGTGAAGGTCAAAAGTATAACTGGGCTCAAAAAAGAGTTGGATATGTTCATGGAGGATAGGTGCATCTCTGGTTATTAGCCAAGAAGGTCAGGGACGTAACCTTATGCTGAGTGTCCCTAGTCCTCTGCTGCCAGAAGCTGGGACTTGACAACAGGGGATGAATCACTTGATAACTGCCCTGTTCTGTTCGTTCCCTCTGAAGCACCTGACACTGGCCGCTGTCGGAAGACAGGCTACTGGGCTTGATGGACCATTGGTCTGACCCAATCCAACTGACCGTGTTTCTTCTCCCTTGCCCAAGACCGTGGGATCCCTCCTACCCACCCCACCCCCAAATTTCTCTAGGCTTTATGTTGCACTCGCCATCTGGGGACCCGTAGTCGTTGGTCGGAAGCTTCTCTTTATTCCTGTGCCCTGAGGGGCTGGACTCTGATCTCCCCCATTGTAGTGCATTGACCGTTAAGCAGACTAGCTCTCGCCCGCCAGTAGCTTGCTGCATGCCTGGTTATCCAAACAGTCGTGGCAAAAGTGGTAGGTGAAAGCCAGCAGCAGAATAAACAGCAGGTTGAGCTAATGGGAGTGGCTGAGGTATCTGACTCGGGCAGAGCCATACTAATCTCCAGTGCTCTCCTGCATTGTTCTGTGTCTTGGTTGATTTAGTGACCGGGTGAGCTCAGCTGAGTGATATGCAAAACTTCTGAGGGCTCAAAACCTGCAGCATAATTGGTCTCGAGCTTCTCCTTTCTTAGAGTCTTAAATAAGAGGAAAATCCTATTGGATCTAGTCCATCTCCGGGGTAGGGCCAGTGCAAGATTGTTGTCTGCAGCACGTTCTCCAGTGGCTTGTCCTGTCCAGTTGGGCATTTCCTCCACTCCCCCTGGAAGGATACTCGGATCTCGCAGGAAATGAGCTTTCCTTGATGTCTAGTCTACAGTTTGCTTTGTTCAGTCGCATCCCATTTTACCTAGTTATACACGCCCTGTTACCACCCTAAACCTTGGCTCTCTCACCTCAGTGCTAGTCAGCTGTAGAGGTTTCTGGGTTGATATCTGTGGCTTAGCCAAGCTACGTATTAGCCTCTCAAGGGTTCGGGCCTGGATGATGCGTAAATCCTGCTCTCCTAATGTCTCCCCCAGCCATGCCCCTGGGCAGCGCAATAGAGATCCTGGCTACGGATGATCCTAATGTGGTGCAGGAGGAGGACCAGGAGCTACAAGTGTATGAAAAACACGACAACCTTCTGCATGGCCCCAAGAGGCACAAGTGAGTGTGTCCCTGTCTGCCCCATCCCTGTAGTGATTCAGTCGTGGTTTTTATCTTCGAGGAGGTTCACAGTATGACTGGTTGTAAACTGCTGGGGCTTTGGCACCTAAGCTCCTTTGTGGGCTTGTCAAGGGAGTGGGAGAAATGTCGCCTGCAGCAGCAGTACCTTGCCTTTATATAGTGCCATTTGTGTGGAAGGATCCCTGGAAGGATCACTAGCCCACTACAGACAGGTGTCCAGCCCTGGGGTGGAACACAGCAGCCGTTCTGCACCTGGCCCATACCACAAGTCTGTAAGAGGATCATGAAGAACATTGTATGTGGCTGAGCATTCCATGCATGTGTATGTTCCACGTACAGCCCGGAGTGTTCCTGTTCTTTGTGTGTTGCTCATGTTGCCGGGGGGACGACTTCCTTTTGGAAGGGAGCGGCACAGTAAAAATGGAGTCTCCTGGTTCCATTCCGTAACTTGTGTATATGTTTGTGTGTCTCTGCCAGAGAGAAGATAGTTAGCATGGAGTTCATGAGAAAATACATCCATGTGGCCAAGATCATCAAGCCGGTGTTGACCCAAGAGTCAGCGAATTACATAGCGGAGGAGTACTCCCGCCTCCGCAGCCAGGACCAGATAAGCTCCGACATTGCCAGGGTGAGTAAATCTTTCCGGGGTGTGGGAGGCAGGAGCAGACAAGGAAAGAGACCAGAATGGGTCAGCTCCATCCTTTTCCCATGGGCCAAGGAAACAGTCACACATCCGGCCCTGAGATGTTCTCTCTTGTGGGACGCCCACTTAGGGGCATGATGCTCCAGAGAGGTGAACTCCTCTCATTCTCCCAGGCTTTTGCTAATAATTCTCTGGGGGGGGGGGGGAATGTTGGTCTATTTCCCTTGCCCTAAAGTTGGCTTTCAAGCAGTTGAATTGCAGTTTGGAGCCTGCCAGTGCTTCTCAGAGCAGCACATTTCCGATGCTGATTCCCCGAGATGGGGAGGCGGGAGGTACAGAGGAGGAAATCACATGCACTTAAGTTTCACATGGTCCTTTCTCCAAAGACACATGCTGAGCCTCAAGCGAAGGCTCACTCTGGCCTAGTACGCTGGGATGCTATGGATCACGTGAGGCTATAGCCCACAGCATACCATGTGCATACTATTCCTGTTCCATGACTGGCACTGTCCCTCAACTCTTTGAGGGGCGTGTCTTCCACAGGCTTCCTTTGCATCCTAAGACATATGTAGACTACAGCAGCACGTGACTAAGGCTTTCGGGGGTGTGGCCTTGCTCGATCTGTGCTGGGACTCTGCCTGCAGCTGTCCAGCATGGACCATAATGAACATGTGGGCATTGCCGCAACATGGAGCCATTGTCTGATCCCTCAGTTGCTGGACTGTCTTCTCCTCTCCTCTCCTCTCCCCTCCCAGACCTCCCCTGTCACGGCCCGTACGCTGGAGACGCTGATCAGGCTTTCCACGGCCCACGCAAAGGCCAGGATGAACAAAACGATCGACCTGCAGGACGCGGAAGCTGCCGTAGAGCTGGTGCAGTTCGCCTACTTCAAAAAGGTGAGAGTGTAGTCAGGGTGCCCGCAGGGAGTGGCAACCACCCAGGACTCCGGCTGCCAAAGGATTAAATTAAAGGGGCAAACCTCCTGTTGGAATTTCCAGGATCTGGCTTTTCTTTGTGTGGCTCTCAGCTGTGGTGCTGGCTGTTGCTGGAGTCCAGGCTGAGTGCTGGGGCTTGGCAGCTGTAGCGCGGGGTAGAAGACTCGCTGCTGCGAGCCACCTTCCAAGACCCCAGCTGCAATGGGCTCCTTGCTGCATGGTCTAGGAAGCAAGCAATGGCAGTTGCTCTTGGCGGTCTTTAATCTGGGAGGGATTTGGAGTTTTGCTCTTTTTCGTGGCGAGTTGACTTAATCCTGGGTCATGGTGCTTGGAGACTGCAGCAAGAGGTACCATAGGAGTAAGCATTGTAGTAATTTTGGAATCCTGGGTGTCAGGACTCCTGGGTTCTATTTCTGGTTATGCTGCTAACTGTGGGCAGGTGACTCCACCTCTGTGCATGTTTCCCTGTATGAAATGGGCATGATAGGCTACATCTTGGGGTGTTGAGGCTTAATTACGATACCCAACACTCTGAGATCTCCACTGCTGAGTAAAATACTTTCCGTTCCCAGACCACGGCTGTGACTTCTCTGTTGGAGACTCAGCATGTATCAAATAGATATCAAGGTCAGAAGGGACCATTATGATCATCTAGCCTGACCTCCTGCACAATGCAGGCCACAGAATCTCACCCACCCGCTCCTGCGATAAACCTCTCACCTATGTCTGAGCTATTGAAGTCCTCAAATCATGGTTTAAAGACTTTAAGGAACGGAGAATCCTCCAGCAAGTGACCTGTGGCCCATGCTACAGAGGAAGGCGAAAAATCTCCAGGGCCTCTTCCAATCTGCCCTGGAGGAAAATTCCTTCCCGACACCAAATATGGCGATCAGCTGAACCCTGAGCATATGGGCGAGATTCACCAGACAGATACCCAGGAAAGAATTCTCTGTAGTAACTCAGATCCCACCCCATCTAACATCCCATCATGGGCCGTTGGGCCTATTTACCATGAATATTTAAAAATCAATTAATTGCCAGAATCATATTATCCCATCATACCATCTGCTCCATAAACTTATCAAGTTTAATCTTAAAGCCAGATAGGTCTTTTGCCCCCACTGCTTCCCTTTGAAGGCTATTCCAAGACTTCAATGCCTGAGGGGTTGACTCTCCTGTTAATCTGCTTGGGTTGGGTTGTTTGGCTCCCTTTTGCAGGTGCTGGAAAAGGAAAAGAAACGCAAGAAGCAGGCGGAGGATGATACAGAGACTGAAGAGGAAGAGGAACCAGATGGTGGGGAGAGAAAGAAAAAGAGGTGTGTTGGGGGGGGGCTGGAGATGCATGTTGGGAGGGAGCACTAGCTGGGACTGGCGAACCCAACTGGGTGGGAGAGACTGTGAACTTGACCAGCCGCATCTGTGTGCAGAAACAACCCCAGGAATGGATTTTCTTGGAGAGGTCAGACTGCATTTAACAAAGCTAAATCCCCCGAGGCTGTTGGCTAGAGGGTATTTCACCAACTGTCTGTAGGCTTGGAACCTCTGTCTGGGACTTGGAGGCAGAGGAGAAAGCTTTAGAAAATGTCATGATTTTTGAGGGGTGGAAATCTGAATCTTTTTATAAACTTCCAAATGCTTTGGCCAGCCTCAGGGCTGCTCCTCATTTGTTACCAGAACCAACCCGGGTGTCTTCCTTCAGTGTTTGAAGAGAAGCACTGAGTTCCCCAGCAATCTGCAGGTGGCCCGGCTGTATTCCCGCCCAGTGGTTAGAGGTGTGAAGTGCCTCCCCTGTGGAGTTGGAGGTGTATTGCCTAGAGTGGTGAGGAGTGGCAGTAACCTTCTGTTGCCCTGCAGGAGGAAGAAGGCGCACCCTGGGGATCAGGAAGCGAAAGAGGGGGAGTCCTATGACCCCTATGACTTCAGTGACACAGAAGAGGAAATGCCAGAAGGTGAGTGGCTTTCTTTCCCTCTCTTCCTGGATCCTGTGTGCACAAGGGGCTGTAAGTTGCTGTCTCCTGCCTGATGCTGGACTTGAGCATGCTGTGGAAGAGTCCACTGGATGGCATGCTGTGTTTCAAGCTGCCTGCTGACACAGCTTTTGGGGCAACAGATGAACTGAGCTTCTCTCAGACACTGGAAAGTGGGAGCGAGACACCTTGGATGATCAGCTCCAACCCCTGGGGCCAGTGCAGGATTGTTCCCTATAGCCTCTGTCCAGTTGTAGAAAATGGGCTTCCACCGCTTTGCTTGGGAGACTGGTCCAGGATATAGCAACCTTGCTGTTAGCAAAAGTTTACCGTGGTCATTACACACTGATGTTGCACTCTTGCGGTGCTTTACAAGGGCCCGCTTTCAAGAGGCTGTTGTTTTTAGGCAACCAGAGATGAAGACCCTGCTCCCATCTCAAAGAGTGTGCATAGGGCAAGTCTTCCTGGGAGGGAGATGTCTTGGGCTGAGGAACAGTTTATTGGCCATGATGGGCACATGAGTGCTAAAGACCTCCTAAAATCCAAACTGAGTACCAGGATGGTATGCTATAGGTAGCAATGCTGTGTCATCGTCATGGTCCCATTTCCCCAGACATCTGAAAGTAACCACTACAGAAATCAGATACAGCTATGGAAATCACCAGGGTGTACCAGTGGCATTATTCCTTCCATGGCTTTGGTGAGAGAGTGGATATTAATTATTAATTAATTATTATGGTAGCATCCCAGGGCCCCATTGTGCTAGACACTGAATTAACAGTAAGACTAATTAGCCACTGTAAAACTACGTGGAAGGAATACTATCCTTGCTCTGGAAAGAAGTTAGTGACAGCGCCATGCTGCAAGATACTGTACAGATACAGGGTAAAACATGGTACTAATCCCCTGGTTGCTGCAGCAGATGCTACTGTATCTTGTGTGCGCGCAGGCATTGGAGGGATGACGTGTAGCTCTTAGTTGCCAGATGTCTCATCTTCGCTTTCTGCTTCCAGTCCAGGCACATACCCCAAAGACCCCTGAACCTGCGGAGACTGGAGGGAGCAAAAAGACCGAGTTGGCTGACTCAAGGTGAGTGGTGGGCTAAAGAAGCCGTGGGGAGTTATGTCATTGGATCTCAAACGGGTCAGCTCTGTGGCTTAGCATCAAATAAACTCTTATCCAGAAACAAAGATGGAAATTCTGGGGGATTCACCACTCTTCCTTTTAAATAAAATACTGAGCCAGCTTGACAATCCTGGAGACTGACGTTCACAAAACAGGTTCAGCCTAATCGGGCAGTATGAGCTGACCCACTCTGTGTGGCCTTTCTCCTTGCTTGGGGGATAAGGAGGGGCAGTCCAGACCTTCCTCTTCCTGCTGAGTGTGTATAGAAAGGCTGCTTTTGATGCAGATACTTAACTAGCCCTGACTCACTTCAAATAGGCATCTGGATGGTAGCAACTCCTGGTCATTACTGGCTTGGGTGGATTTGAGCCAGACCCCATGTAGGTAACAGACTCTTTGCCCTGCTCGCAATATTGAGTGTTAATTGGGGGGGTGGGTGGATGGGGTAGGGGCTTATATTGCAGACAGAATTTAGGATAATGTACATGTCTTCATGGGATTTAACTCCAGCTGGGGGAGCAGACTGGGCGTTGGAAGACGTCCATTCCTTAGAGTAAAGAGAATAAGGAGACCAGCTGTGGCCTTGCAAGTCTCACCTGAGCCTGCGGTTCCAAGTGCCAGGGAAATGTCTGCACTCCACTGGTATCTTGTGCTCAGATATACCCAGAGCACCATGCTTTTTCTGGGCACTAAGTCTGCCTGAGGTGGAAGTTAATTACTATATTATGCATCCGTAGCCCCATCTTGGCTTAAATCCCCTTAGGCCTTATAAACTCAGCAGCGTCGAGCTAGAGCAGTATTTGAATGGGAAACCTCTGGTAAATACCCAGGAAGGGGTATGAGTGACCCATTTAGCATCTCTGATTAGGTACTGAGCCCTTGCCCCACATGGTGCTAAGGGGGGGACTGTGTTGTTTGAGGTGCATGCTGCCACTTAGGATAGATGTAAGATGTGGTCAGGGCTTCTGGTCACGGGAGATCACATGGCACTCTTTATGACAGTTAGGTGTCTGTACCCCTGTGTTCTCAGGTCTCCAGCCATCCTGTGTCTCTGGGCAGGGTCCCATGTCCCACTCCCTTCTAACTGGTGGTTGTAAGACAGCCCAGCTCCTTGCCTTGCACTGTGACAGCTCCAGCCAGCCAGTCTGCCTTAAGGCCAGCATCTGGGCTGTGCGTTGTCACCAAAGACCGTTACAGGTCACCACACAGCTTTGCTAAAGCAAAGTACTTTTATTCTTTGAGTAAAAGTGTTACAGAGGAAACGTATCGAATGACAGGTCATACATGCTTACTAAACCTGTCAGAAATCACTCGTCTCCCACATAGGGAGTCTGATTGGCCAACGTGCTTTCCAACCCTTCCATGAGAGTTGTCGCTATCTGTTTGCTGAAGCCTTGGGTCTGCTTATGTATCCCACGTTCATTTTTTCTTGCTTGGGCTTTGGCAAACCCAGTCTGAGCCAAACCACCCCAGAAAATGGTCCTTCTCTGGGGAAGTTTTACAGTCTTAGTGACTTGCCTTAATCCCCCCCACTGTTTTTAGTTCTTGGTGGAGCTGTGGTGACCTTTCCCCCGTGGAGTAGAACACAATCATGCACAAACCATTCATACATTTAATAGCAGTCACAAGAGTTAGGGGACTTTAACCCCTATGAGCTGACCAGATTCTGAAGTGGGTAAAATACCATCTGCAGTTCAGTTGGGGTATTATTTGCTTCCTGTCTTGAACAGCATTTCCAGGTCGGGTGCAGCAATTCTATCTAGTTTGTAAAGCACTTTGGAATCCTACTGCTTGGAAGGCACTCTGTCAGATAGCTGATACCATTGACCCCGACTCACGTGGTTGGCAGATAAGGCACTAAGGTACTAGTGGCACCTTAGAGACTAACCATTTTCACAGAATCACAGAATATTGATAAGGTGACCCCTTAAAAATTCCCAAGGTAGGTTGCAGGTGCTAGGGTCCTCAATCTTTGATCTCATGCTGGGAACTGTGACTCTCTCTCTGGGGAAGAATTAATGGCTGTGAATGAAGAATGATTTGAGTCTAGCTTCTGGTTCTAATTACCTTTCCTCCTGCTTGGCTAGGCTGAAAGCTTTCAAGGCTGGTCTTCTGGAGGTGTTCAGAGCTGCCCATGCGCAGTCGGTGGGTCTGAAGAGCCTGATGGAGTCCATCAACCTGGATAACCCTGACCCCTTCTCGGCAGCTGAAGTCAAGGTGGCATTGGAGCGCATGCAAGACGATAACCAGATCATGATGTCTGATGACATTATCTTCTTAATCTGAGCTTCAGGGTGGGAGATGCCAGGTTCTCATGAATTGGAGTTGGAAACGCTTCTCCTATGAGTCCTCAGGCCCATCCTGAATGCATTACTTGGCAGAACTGAACTTTCTGCCACTTATAGCTCAAGCTGGAATTGGCAAACTCTGCAGCTGTAGCTCTGTACTGTCTCATGGAGTTTGAGAAGAAATAAAGAAGCTGGTTCTTGAAGGCCTGGGGATCCAAAGTCTGTTTTGATTAGTTTGATTCCAAAACCATTGGAGTGTTTTTGTTTTTATGAGTAGCAAAAAGCCCTTAAGTGCAAATTACTTGTCTTCTAAATGTGCTTTAGGTGAGTCTCAGCTGTATGCAATCTCTAACGAGCTTCATTCAGGACACAATAGTTGAGGCTGATTTGAGATTTTTATCTCCATGTGGAGAGCTCAGGATACAAGTTTTTGCTGTACACTTTCACGTAGCATAGATTTCTCATTCTGAGGTGGTCCTTTTAAAACCCACCTCCATTTTTTAAATGTCTGCCTAAAGTGTAATTTTTACTTTTTTTACAATGGCAATGCACAAATTCACCATTTGGTGGCGACAGTTTTATAAATTCTCATACTTTCAGGTTTTTAAATGGGATATTAATATGCACTTAGTCAGGAAAATGACTGTCAAAATGACATTGGGTTCCATAATCTCTAGTGATTCGAGACCTGAATCTGATTCATTTACAAGTCAAGATAATTTGTCCTTTTCCCTGAATACATATGCTGCAAACTCAACCTGAGCTGTGATATTTGGACCATTTTGAACAATGATTCTACAATTGGATTTTAATTGATGCTCCCAGGAGTAGGCAGGTTTGACTTGGCAGATGTGATTAAAGGCTCTTCCTGCTGTGCAATGTTAGACTTGATGGTAGGTAAGAGAAGCCAAGGATGAGTGAATCTCACAGCCCTATCTGGAATTTCAAAACCAGATTGGTGACACAGTTTGGAACTGTTGAGCTGGTAACCTGTTTCAATACCAGGGTTCTACATATCAAGGAATTTAAGGCTGCAGAGTTTCTAAGGGATACATGTGGTTCCAGATCTCTGTCCAGAGTTCTCATCCATGTTAAGTCTTCCTGTAGAATGAGTAGAACAAGACACATGATACATTGAAAGAACAATGTCTAATTGTTTTAGATGCTTTTGAGCCTAGGTCCCATTAATTTTCAAAGGGATTTAAGCACCAAGTCCCACTTAAAGTTAACAGGACTCAAGCACATATGAAAACTTTACCCAGCAACTCCATAAGTACTGTCAGCTGAATTAGTGCTCATTTCTATCAGTGTTCTCCAGGGGCAAGCAGAGAAGGATGCAAAGTGTTACTAACTCCCTTTTGCCCAGTGATTTGTAAGACTGAAGGTTTGGACTTCTGCATTATATGGTGTAATAGGTTTATACACAGAGAGATGATATTGATAGAAAGCTCTAAAACCATATGCCCAGAGTTGTGTCAGATGACTTGTGTATAATGGAACCTGTCCTGAGTAATTTTCTCATGGTGCCAATGCCTGCCTAGCAGCGTTGGTGCAAGGTCTATCAGAATTGTAATAGTAACTCTCCGTAAAGGGCTCTCAGCAGGAGTGGATGTTGAAAGTGGTCCTTACTGTTTCACACTCTGTACAGCTAATACTGCTTTTTCCTTTGTGTAATTGGCATCTCAGTCTTGTGTTCAGTGATGGGGATGCTACAATACTTATTCAAATAATAAAATGTCAAGATCATCTGTCTCCAGTGCGGTGCCTTATGTTGCGGATGTTCTGTGGGATTGGACCAGCCCTGACCCAAGCAGAGGTGTCATGAAGGTGTAATTTAGCTGTGAAGCAGTTGGGGGAAGGCGAATGTACTATAACACTTCTGCCAGGGGTGTTGGGAGTAACAAGGGCTGGGTCCTTCTTTCTAGGGGATTCTGTACCATTTGTTTACTATTGGCTGGAGCTCCCCCGCAGTAATCTGGGAACCCATATCCACTCTGGCCACCTTTGATAGGCAAAACTGGACCCACTCGCAAGCACATTCAACAGAGGTTTAAATGAGTTTTGTTGGGGAAAGGAAAGGGTGAACTCGGACAAATTTTGCAGTTTCACTTTGTCACCTACTACCTCAGGGGGGCATGTGTCACAGCCCCAAACAATTGGATCCTGAGTGGCTGATGCAATTTTTCCACCTCCCAATCCCCTATTTGCAGTTCATGGGTTCCCAGTTTCCCCACTCTGTTTGTGGTCCCAAGAAAATCAGGGTCCCTGTTTCTTAAGCAGTTCTCAGGCTCTGCCACCTGTCCTGCTATGATTTTAGCAGCTAGGACAGGGAGGCCTCACTAGAGGGGACCAGCGAAACGGCCTGCAAACTCCTCTGCTCCCACCGTAGTCCACCCAATTGCTCTGTCTGCAGGATACTGTGGTTGGACCCACCTACCACTTTGCTCTACCTACTGCTGGCCAGCTGACAAAAATGGCTGCTGAGCGCTGCCTCCTTCTTCTCAAACAGCAGGAGTCACAGCTGAGCTCTGCTCACAAAGGCAACTGCAGTTCTCAGCTCAGCTCTTTCAGATGCAAAAGGACCAGTAATTGAAAGAAGTGCATCTCAACCTCTTTGATACGAGGGACCAGCTTGCTGCTTTCCTAAAATGTCTCAGGGAAATCTCAGGGACCGGCATTGAGGTTGCCATGGAACGGTGCTGGTACATTGAGAAACACTGATCTAAAGAATCCAGCAGCGCCCATGCCACCAAAAAGACATTTCTAACAGCAAACCAGAACATAATCAGACTTCAAAGAAAGAGAGAGTAAGTCCCAGGCCTCTGTCCCCAGCCTCAGCAAACATTAGTCTCCCTCAGGGTGATCCCAACCCAGTCAGTATCCAGGCTTTGCCCAGGTGATTCCCAACAGGATAATCTCCAAAATATTGTCCCCAAGTACAAAATGTAGCCAAATGATACCCCAATGTCCCCAAAATAGCCAGTTAATATGTAAACAAGGTATTGCCTCTCTCAGTTGACTCCCCTTGCTCTCCAGCAGATGACAGCAAAGAACGCAGTTGGTATTTAAATCAGGTACAACCTCACTCAGTCGATTCCCCTTGCTCTGCAGCAGATGCCAGCAGAGAGCTCACTCAGTTACATCCCTTCTCTGATAGGCTTCATGTCACCGGTCCATCTTACTTTTTTTGTGCTGATTTTTTTGAGGAAGTGCTCAACTTTTGCAATGAAAATTCTTTCTTCCTCAGTTTTTCCAACCAGCTGAAATTTCTAAAAATTATTTAGTACTTTGTTTTTCAGCCCATTCGACGTGAAATTCTTTTCTAGATATAGGAAAATGGGGAAGGGGAAAGGGGGGTATGGTAGAACTAGCCTAACTCTTCACTTTTCCAGGCAGTTGGAGTAGGGTGAAAGAAATCTGTACTACAGCAACTTCTGAGTCCCAGGCTTTGTAAAAAGATTGGCTGTCCCTGACAGAAAACATTTTGACCTCAGCCTGCTATTTTTGGTGCAGACAACGAGCAAATGTAACACCTCTTGCCTCATCCCAGAGGTAAGCCTGTGTAATTATGGACTCCTTACACACCTCGATGCATTTACTCACACAAATAGACCTATTGGCTTCAATGAGACATTGTGGGGTTGTGGATGTAACTAACCACTCAAGCACAATCTAGACCTAAATCTTTACTGTAGTCTCAGCAGTAGCACTAACTTGCATTTTCACCTTCCCTGGATTTCACTCTTGTTATTTAGGGCTGGACTGGACTGGTAGACATTCTACTGGTGTCACTGTATGGGGTAGGGATGTAATTTTTTACAACAGTTGTACTTGTAAAAACCCTGGTATAGACAATTACACCAAACCAGAATAAGCTATATTACCATAAGTACTTTTTATAGCAGTATAATTGCATCCATATTAGGTTCTCCCCCTCCGCATGCCCCTTTTATCTGTACCCACATAATTAGACTGTTACCTTGGTTGAAAATCCCCAAGCTCATTTTCATTCTGTTAGTTTTCAAAATAGAATGATTTGTTGTTTGATATTGTCTGCATAATTTTTATTGCACATTGTCACGGGGTACATACACCCCATTCAGGGGTATCCAGTCATGTACAGTTGGCAGGGGGCTTTACTCCCCAGCTGCTAGAGTCTCTCTGATGGCCTAAGCCACAAAAACAGGAGTGTGTGGCCTAGCAGTCAGTTCTTTGGGCTACCTTTTCTCTCAGGCAGTGTGACCTAGAGGTCAGAGTTCTTTGGGGCCATTACGCAGGGTCTCAGACCTTCAAGCCAGGTAGAGCACCCAACCAGTTCGGTCTTAGGATTTCAGGCAGTGTAGAGCAACAAACATGCAGTCTGGGGTCCTCAGGCAGGGTGGAACAGCAAACAGCCTGTCCTAGCTCTGGCAGGCAGCAGACAAACACAGGCCTGATGTGAGGAGGCTGCCACCCCAGGGGTGAGGTTGGTAGCTGGTGGTAGGGGACCCACCCTACTCCACCGGATCTCAGCCCAGGCCCCGAACAGTGGCGGACGGTTCCGCTACTGGGTCAGCAGGGATCCCACCACAACACTATGGCTGGGCCAGTATCTATTTTCCCTGGGCCACTTCCTATCCTGTCTTTCGGTGCAGCAGTCCGCAGGTCCTTTGGTCCCAGGGGTCTCCAGCTGGAGAGGTTTCTGACAGGTTCAGTTCCCTCGCAGGTCTCTGTAGGCAGTCCAGGGTCCGCCTGAGGTTTGGCGTGCCTGGTCAGTGTAGACTGGGGCTCCTGCAGCTCTCCAGAGGGAGCTTGCAATACACATCCTTCCTCCTTGGTGGTCCAGCCCAAATGAGCAGCATGGCTTCCCTTTATACTCTGTCTTCAGGCTGAATATGCCCAGCAGGGAGGGAGGGGCATGGCTTCCTCAGTCTGCATTAACCCCTGCAGGTCCAGTGGAAGGTAGATACACCCTGTCACACACATTTTTCATTTTCAAAAATGATTTATTTTTTTTTAGTTTGAAATCAAAGGTTTTCAAAAAGACACTTTGTTTGATTTTGGGAACCACCGGTGGCTGAGCTGTCCAATCAAAATCAGCAATGCAGCAAAAACAAACCAGCAGTGTCGATGCCTGAAGACGAAGAAGGCTTACTGACTGAACGCACGCAATCACACAAAAAAGAAGGGAGGTATAGTGAGAACTGCTAAACACAAAGGTTCAATGATGGCTGAACATAAGGATGTTAGAACACACAGCCCAAAGAAGACAACTGTGTGGGAAGACTAAATGTACAAGGAGAAGAAGATCAAAAACTAAAATGAAGATTGTGACTCTCTTTTTGTTTTGTGTTTGTATAGTGCCTAGCACAGTGGGTTCATGGTCCCTAGCTGGTGCCCCTAGGTGCTACTGTAGTGCAAATAATAATATTCATTAATAAAATAATTAATAATTGAAAAAATGAAGGCCAAAAGCCCAACAGGCTACCTTTAAAAAAAAATATTTGCAGTTTCTATTCAAAACTTTTGAAAAGTTAAGCATTGCCAAAAGAAAACGAACTTACTGGCTTCGCAAAATGTTTCATTTCTGAAAAGGTCATTTTTTTGCCTCCCCGATAAAAGACGATTTGTTTGCAAGATTCTACCCAGCTGTAATCACTCTGTATTTCCCCAGATGCAAATAATCATGGTAGCAAAAAATAGATGAGTGAAACATACAGCCATATCTTAACATCACCGTGTTTCCTGAGCGCTGGGATAGCATTCTTGCTATTCAATGAAAGACCACATTTGCTCTTTTCTTGGCATAGCTGCTATGAGATCTAGTTGGAGGCCTTGATTTCTAGGGCCTGTCATGGGGCGATTATCCATCTGACACCCAAGTCTGCCTAGACAGTCCCTCCTCCCCCCATTGACTTTCACGGCTAGAGGCCCCGAATTGGGCTTATTTACAGATAAAATCTGAAGCTCGGCTATGTAATATGCAAATACAGTACTATCAAGAAAACAGTTTAACCTAATTATGCTGACCAAACTTTCGATTCCCATCTCATGAAGCGAATGCACTTGGTCGAGTCAGCAACATTTTGATTGTTTGGGTCAAAGATCTGAGCCCAAGACTCTCGCAATTGAAGGCATTCTTCCCCCACAGCTGGGATCGAAGCGTTCCTGCCCTACATTTAGGCTTAGACTTTGAGCTGCATCTCTGTGGTGGCTTTCTCTGTGTTGTTAGCGCAGACCCCATCCCTCTCCTTACTTGGATAAAAATGCAGATCACAATCAGGAACCGAGCTCACAAATGATGGACCAAAGGAAAATAATAACAGTTAGCAAATTAGATAGCACCAAAAGCAAGGGTTAGGTTGCTGATTCTCTGCTCAGACGGCCCACAATCCCACGGTAGCTGGTTGTTTCTGCTGAAGACAACAGTAATAAAATGGCTAACAATGTTGATATTTAATTTTTCATAAGGCTTCACAGTTAATTGTGCCCACTGAGATGACTGGGGCAGTTCCCATCTCTCTTATGATGAGATCTTGGGAACTTCTGAGTGCCCTCAATTCCCACGCACTTTAATCAGCACTAATTTAGCTCTTAGGTGCCTAAATGCAGTGGTAGGTGCTCAACTTAATTTAATCACCTAATTTCTAGGCCCAAAGTGAGCTTCATCTCCTCAGACAGAACCAGCGGATAAGGATGTGACACACTGAATACAGATTCACTTTCTATGGAGTCCTTTATACCAATGGTCTCCCACAGCCCCTTACCCAGTTCAAACTCGTGCACATTTCCCACACTCCGAGCATCAACCTCCCACAGCTGTGAGGGTCGGTACTGCCAAGAACAGACGGGGAAAGTAGGCCTCAGAGAGGAGACGCAAGCAACACTCACCCAGTTAGGGAGCTGAGACTGGAACCTTGATCGTCTAGCTCCCGTGCTATAGGCCTCAACCACCTGAGGTAAAGAAATTTGCCTTCACTTGACACTAGTAATAGGGCCCTTATCCCCTCTGAGCCAGGCACCAAACACACAGCACTAGCGCCAGCTCACCAGAGCAAGGATTAGAGCATGGGTCAATTACGGGAGTGGGTGGGGAAAGTTCTGCAATGTTCTAGCTGGGATGGCCACCGCAGCAGGATTTGAACTGGGGACCCTTGGAGCTAAAGAGGCAGGTTCCTGAAGCAGTGTGATTATGTTGGGATGTAATGCCAAAACGCTGTTGCAAAACACCATTCCACCCGCACCTGAAGTTGTGGCAAGTAATGCCTACAAGTGATTTCAGTGCTGGGTACAGTTAGTAGCCCTGGAACTACTGGGACAGGTGAGAACTGTTTTCACAACGCTCCCAGCCCCTGATCATCTGGAAAGTGAGACACTGGGCCTGAGAATAAGATTTGGTTTTTTTGCATGGTGGCTTTGGATATTCATTACAAAACTACGGGGCTAGCCTGGTTGTTTTGAAAGGACCATCACCAAGACTTTTGCCACAGCATCTTTTGTGTCCTCACTCTTGTCTACACGTGGCCCCTGGAATACAACGGTGATAGCAATATCTCCAGGAGCTTCTTTCTAAGTGACTCCCTGGTCCCACCTAACTTTCACCAGCCCAGGGTTCCCTTCTTGTAAGGACGTTTCTCGCTTGCCCCCCAGCATGGCTTTCTGGGACTTTTCTTTTAAACTGAGCAGAGCCAGACAGCTGTAATCTTACAGCGGCCATTTTGTAATTAGCTGCTGTTTGTTGTATCTTCCACTCTTCCAGCTGGTTTGTTCCCTGCTTTGTTTTCCTGGTTCTTATTGCTGAGGAGCTGGGACATTCTCTCAGGCCTACATATACTCCAGTAATCGTGCAGTTCCAAATGTAGCACACCAGGGGGCACTCTAGTATAGCTAAGGCTTTGGCTTTTTATCACCATACTGTCTAACAAGGTTAGATGACACCGTGTGTCTCTCAGACCCTCTCCCTGTCTTCCAGACCTCTGGTTAGAGCGTCTACAGTTGGTAAGGCCTTATCTACACTGGGGTTTAACCACCAGGTTAGCTGTGCTGCTGCAAACCCGCAGTGTGGACAGGCAAAGCAGCTGTAAGCTGTGATTTCCACTGATGCAGTTTATTTCTGCTTTGAACCAGTGTAAGTTGCACTGGGGCATATATAGCGGGTTTGCCTGTCTAAACTCGGGGATTGCGTTGATTCAGCTACACCACTGATTCGCTGCTGCTGGCAGACACGAGCAGACCCAAGAGCAGACCCCCATGATCTAAGGCCTGTGGAGGCATCTTTCACTTTTTTGCAATGGTTTTGCTCATCCCAGAAATATCAGAAAATCCAAAAATGTTCTCCCCGTGCTACTGCCTCACTAATAATCTCTGTATTGTGTGGGGACGGGCGCTGAGAGCGCCAGATGTTGTGGGATGTTTGAAGAAACACACTGATGTCTTTGAAGAGCCAAGACTCGCTTCGATATTCATTGATATCGCTGCATAATTCCAGGCTCCCCTGCTGCTGCAAGAGGGGAAAAGAGGATCGGCTAGGTGATTGCGTTCCACAGTGCCACATGGCACAAAGGCCCTTGCCTGTAAGTAAATCAGCAAGTGCTAGTACATAGACAGCAAAACCAAGCTGCATCCTTCGAGGAAGAGCAGCTCAATACAGACATGGCTGGACTTTCCCCAGAGTGTCTTTGATAATATGTTTCAGAGTAACAGCTGTGTTAGTCTGTATTCGCAAAAAGAAAAGGAGTACTTGTGGCACCTTAGAGACTAACCAATTTATTTGAGCATAAGCTTTCGTGAGCTACAGCTCAGTTCATCGGATGCATACTGTGGAAAGTGATAATATGATAATATGCTAACTAACTTTTTGATAATATGCTAACTAACAGCTATCTGAGTGGAAAGGAGTCAGGTGGCAATGATGACGGTGGCAATCAGACTGAGAAAAACTCCCTGCTCTGTGGGTTAGACTCTGCTAAGTGCTGCAAGGTGCTTACGCAACCTACACTTCCATTGAGATCGCTGGGAGTGGAGGAACGGTCAGCCCTGATCTGGAGCATGGACCTGGGCACTTAGTGAGCATAAGGATGACAATTAATAATAACACCTACCGCTTACATAGCACATTTCATTAGGAGATCTCAAAGCATTTTACTCACGAGGGCAGTATCATCACGCCCATTTTACTGATGGGAAAACTGAGGCATAAAAAGGTGATGTGACTTGCCCATGATCGCCCAGCAGCAGAGCTGGGAATAGACCCCAAATATCTGAGTCCCAGGCCAGCGGTCTGTCCACTAGGTGACACTGTCTCTATCAAGGAGCTGTTACTGAGGCTATGGTGAGTGAAATGTGCTTCTGTTTTTGACAAATGATCAAGTTAATTTAAAATGAAAATGTCTTGGTGTTGATTACCAGGAACCAGGCGCGACTGTCCTCTGCCCCAGAAGAGAATTTGCCAATGAGCACGGTGTCTTAACTGGTGGTTAGAGCATGGGGCTGGGAGTCAGGATTCCCAGATCTAGTCCAGGCACTGCCACTGATTATGAGACCACAGCTTAACCGCTCAATGCTTCGTTCTACCCACAGTGTGAATCTGAGAGCATAATTTTGTTCAGGGTGTGAAGGCACACTCAAGAAGTAATAAATGGTGAGGTTTGCATTGTAACCCTGGAGAGTGCTCTAGCCACACATCACAACAATCCCTCCTCATCTTTTAAGAAAGCTGGTTCTGACAATACAGAGGCAGAGCTGGCCGTGGCTGCTGTACCAGACAGGTGAATGTTTAAGAACCCAGGGAGAACATAAGAACATAAGAACGGCCATACTGGGTCAGATCTAGGGTCCATCTAGCCCAGTATCTTGTCTGTGGGCAATGCCAGGTGCCCCAGAGGGAATGAACAGAACAGGTCATCATCAAGTGATCCATCCCCTATCGCTCATTCCCAGCTTCTAGCAAACAGAAGCTAGGGACACCATTCCTTCCCATCCTGGCTAATAGCCATTGATGGACCTATCCTCCATGAATTTATCTAGTTCCCAATGATGGACCTATCCTCCATGAATTTATCTAGTTGTGCTGTGGACTTCAATGGGAGCTAGGAAAGACAAAATACTTAGGCAACCTCTTTGTCCGCCAGAATTTGTTCTTTGTTGATTGGTTCGCCGTTTGATTACATTGATTTTCCATGTTGTTCAGAACTGCAAGCAAGTCAAACAAGTGCAAATGTCTATGCACTAGGAGAGCTTGTAGGAAAACCGATAGGATGTTATTTTAGAGAGTCTCGGGTAGCGAAGAGAAAGAAGCGGCGCGTAGAGTTGTGCGGATGCAGTCATGGTCTGTGGGTGAGGTATATTACGGGCAGGGGGTAGCAGAGTCAAGGAAAACAAAATCACTCAGAATAAGTATTACTTATTTGTATTAAGGTTTTGCTACACACCGTACATACATGCACACAGTGAAAACCAGTGCCTATCCCAAAGAGCTTACAATCGAAATCGGTAAGATGGACAAAGAAAGTATTCCTGTCTCCATTTTACAGATGAGGGACTAATGCATGGAGAGATTAAATGTCAGTAAGGCACCGGTGGAAGAACTGGGCATTGAACCTAGGCCAAAATACCTTCCCTACAAAACCATCCTTATGGGGCAAGGATTGCTAAGGCCGGGTCTGCACTGGAAAGGTTTCCCAGGGCCAGTTTTACTGGCATATAGCAGTTGACATGACAATGTTGCTACAGCACACAGGCAGGCTGCCTTTACCGATCCCATACTTTATAGTGCCACTATTCGGTGACAAATAGAGTGCAGTCAGGTGATTAAAGACCATGAGTGATTTGCTTTATGGCAGAGGTGGGCAAACTACAAGCTCCGTCCGGCCCACGGGACCGTCGTGCCCGGCCCTTGAGCTCCCGGCTGGGGAAACTAGCCCCCGGCCCCTCCCCTGCTGTCCCCCTTCCCCTGCAGCCTCAGCTTGCCGGGCTGCCAGCGCTCTGGGCAGTGGGGCTGCAAGCTCCTGCCAGGCAGCGTGACTGCGAGCTCCTGCCGGGCAGCACGGCTGCGAGAGCTGCTGGCCTGCCCCACTGCTCTAGACTGCGTGGCGGCCTGGCTGGCTCCGGCCGGGCATACGGTTGCCAGTCCTGGTGCTCTGAGCGGCATGGTAAGGGGTCGGGGAGTGGGGGGGGGAGGTTGGATAAGGGGCAAAGGGTCCCAGAGGGCAGTCAGGGGACAGGGAGCAGGGGGTAGTTGGATGAGGCAGAGGTTCTGGGGGGAGGTCAGGGGATAGGGAGTGGTTGGATAGGTGTGGGAGTCCTGGGGGGCAGTCAGGGGAAAGGGAGCAGGGGGTAGTTGGATGGGGCAGAGGTTCTGGGGGGGAGGTCAGGGGATAGGGAGTGGTTGGATAGGTGTGGGAGTGCCGGGGGGCAGTCAGGGGACAGGGAGCAGGGGACGGTTGGATGGGGCGGAGGTTCTGGGAGGAGGTCAGGGGATAGGGAGTGGTTGGATAGGTGTGGGAGTGCCGGGGGGCAGTCAGGGGACAGGGAGCAGGGGACGGTTGGATGGGGCAGAGGTTCTGGGGGGGAGGTCAGGGGATAGGGAGTGGTTGGATAGGTGTGGGAGTGCCGGGGGGCAGTCAGGGGACAGGGAGCAGGGGACGGTTGGATGGGGCGGAGGTTCTGGGGGGAGGTCAGGAGATAGGGAGTGGTTGGATAGGTGTGAGAGTCCTGGGGGGCAGTCAGGGGACAGGGAGCAGGGGGCAGTTGGATGGGGCGGAGGTTCTGGGAGGAGGTCAGGGGATAGGGAGTGGTTGGATAGGTGTGGGAGTCCTGGGGGGCAGTCAGGGGACAGGGAACAGGGGGTAGTTGGATGGGGCAGAGGTTCTGGGGGGGAGGTAAGGGGATAGGGAGTGGTTGGATAGGTGTGAGAGTCCTGGGGGGCAGTCAGGGGACAGGGAACAGGGGGTAGTTGGATGGGGCGGAGGTTCTGGGAGGAGGTCAGGGGATAGGGAGTGGTTGGATAGGTGTGAGAGTCCTGGGGGGCAGTCAGGGGACAGGGAGCAGGGGGTAGTTGGATGGGGCGGAGGTTCTGGGAGGAGGTCAGGGGATAGGGAGTGGTTGGATAGGTGTGGGAGTGCCAGGGAGCAGTCAGGGGACAGGGAGCAGGGGGCAGTTGGATGGGGCGGAGGTTCTGGGGGGAGGTCAGGGGATAGGGAGTGGTTGGATAGGTGTGGGAGTCCTGGGGGGCAGTCAGGGGACAGGGAGCAGGGGGCAGTTGGATGGGGCGGAGGTTCTGGGGGGAGGTCAGGGGATAGGGAGTGGTTGGATAGGTGTGGGAGTCCTGGGGGGCAGTCAGGGGACAGGGAGCAGGGGACGGTTGGATGGGGCGGAGGTTCTGGGAGGAGGTCAGGGGATAGGGAGTGGTTGGATAGGTGTGGGAGTCCTGGGGGGCAGTCAGGGGAAAGGGAGCAGGGGGTAGTTGGATGGGGCAGAGGTTCTGGGGGGGAGGTCAGGGGATAGGGAGTGGTTGGATAGGTGTGGGAGTGCCGGGGGGCAGTCAGGGGACAGGGAGCAGGGGACGGTTGGATGGGGCGGAGGTTCTGGGAGGAGGTCAGGGGATAGGGAGTGGTTGGATAGGTGTGGGAGTGCCGGGGGGCAGTCAGGGGACAGGGAGCAGGGGACGGTTGGATGGGGCAGAGGTTCTGGGGGGGAGGTCAGGGGATAGGGAGTGGTTGGATAGGTGTGGGAGTGCCGGGGGGCAGTCAGGGGACAGGGAGCAGGGGACGGTTGGATGGGGCGGAGGTTCTGGGGGGAGGTCAGGAGATAGGGAGTGGTTGGATAGGTGTGAGAGTCCTGGGGGGCAGTCAGGGGACAGGGAGCAGGGGGTAGTTGGATGGGGCGGAGGTTCTGGGAGGAGGTCAGGGGATAGGGAGTGGTTGGATAGGTGTGGGAGTCCTGGGGGGCAGTCAGGGGACAGGGAACAGGGGGTAGTTGGATGGGGCAGAGGTTCTGGGGGGGAGGTCAGGGGATAGGGAGTGGTTGGATAGGTGTGAGAGTCCTGGGGGGCAGTCAGGGGACAGGGAACAGGGGGTAGTTGGATGGGGCGGAGGTTCTGGGAGGAGGTCAGGGGATAGGGAGTGGTTGGATAGGTGTGAGAGTCCTGGGGGGCAGTCAGGGGACAGGGAGCAGGGGGTAGTTGGATGGGGCGGAGGTTCTGGGAGGAGGTCAGGGGATAGGGAGTGGTTGGATAGGTGTGGGAGTGCCAGGGAGCAGTCAGGGGACAGGGAGCAGGGGGCAGTTGGATGGGGCGGAGGTTCTGGGGGGAGGTCAGGGGATAGGGAGTGGTTGGATAGGTGTGGGAGTCCTGGGGGGCAGTCAGGGGACAGGGAGCAGGGGGCAGTTGGATGGGGCAGAGGTTCTGGGGGGAGGTCAGGGGATAGGGAGTGGTTGGATAGGTGTGGGAGTCCTGGGGGGCAGTCAGGGGACAGGGAGCAGGGGACGGTTGGATGGGGCGGAGGTTCTGGGAGGAGGTCAGGGGATAGGGAGTGGTTGGATAGGTGTGGGAGTCCTGGGGGGCAGTCAGGGGACAGGGAGCAGGGGGCGGTTGGATGGGGCGGAGGTTCTGGGGGGAGGTCAGGGGATAGGGAGTGGTTGGATAGGTGTGGGAGTCCTGGGGGGCAGTCAGGGGACAGGGAGCAGGGGGCGGTTGGATGGGACGGAGGTTCTGGGGGGGAGGTCAGGGGATAGGGAGTGGTTGGATAGGTGTGGGAGTCCTGGGGGGCAGTCAGGGGACAGGGAGCAGGGGGTAGTTGGATGGGGCAGAGGTTCTGGGGGGGAGGTCAGGGGATAGGGAGTGGTTGGATAGGTGTGGGAGTGCCGGGGGGCAGTCAGGGGACAGGGAGCAGGGGACGGTTGGATGGGGCGGAGGTTCTGGGGGGAGGTCAGGAGATAGGGAGTGGTTGGATAGGTGTGGGAGTGCCGGGGGGCAGTCAGGGGACAGGGAGCAGGGGACGGTTGGATGGGGCGGAGGTTCTGGGGGGAGGTCAGGAGATAGGGAGTGGTTGGATAGGTGTGGGAGTCCCGGAGGACAGTCAGGGGACAGGGAGCAGGGGGCGGTTGGATGGGGCGGAGGTTCGGGTGGGGTGGCGCGGCGTGGTCAGGGGACGGGGATCGGGGGGGTTGGATAGGGTGTGGGAGTCCTGGGGGGGCCTGTCAGGGGATGGGGGTGTGGATAGGGGTTGGGGCAATCAGGGAACAGGGAGCGGGGGGGGGTTGAATAGGGGGTGAGGTTCCAGGGGGGCAGTTGGGGCGGGGCAGTCCCCGGAGGGGGCAGTCAGGGGACAAGGGGCAGGGGGGTTTGGGTAGGTCAGGAGTTCTGAGCGGGTCAGCCAGGGGGTAGGAAGTGGGAGGGGGCGGATAGGGGGCAGGGGCCAGGTTGTTTGGGGAGGCACAGCTTTCCCTACCTGGCCCTCCATACAGTTTCAGAACCCTGATGTGGCCCTCAGACCAAAAAGTTTGCTCACCCCTTGATGGGCTTGAAATTCATTTTTTGAGTTAAATTTCCAAGGTGTTTTTATTTAAAGCAGACTGGAGAAACAAAGCAATTCCATCACATGCACCTGTGCTCGACAGCAGTAGACCTCCCGACTCCGGGAGGGGGATGTGATCTTAGAGGTGACATTTGGAAAAGGGCTGAGAACGGGGACTCCTGGGTCCTCCTTGGTTTTTTAATTGTGATTTGTGTTGCATAGTGCTCGTTCATCTAACCGTGGGGGTCTCAACATACTTTGTGGCTCTGTAGAACTAGCCGACATGCCATAGCCCAGCACATACAGACTGCATAGTCCTTCTGAAAGACAGGGCAAGTAAGTGGATGAAATTTGGGTCTGCCACATTGTACACCTACTTTCTATTCTCAGCACTGTCAGCAGCGCACTTGTGCACTGGGTGTTCTTAGCTACCCATCGGGGAATGATACCTGCCTTGCTCGGTAGGAAAGGTGGTGAATTACAGAAAATTATTAATATCAGTAAGTGGAACAGATGAGTCTTTGACTCACAGTCCCCTGGCTCCTAGGCCTTCCTCTGTGCCAAAAGGTATTTCAATAGCAGCAGTGTCTATGTCCTGTTCAGAGCTGTCACTGCATACATTTGTCTCAAAGCGATGCAGGAGGCTCAGTGGGCTGGTAGGAAGAAGTTTTCAAAGGCATCTAAGGGAGTTCAGCATGCAAATTCAACTGATATTGTGTGAAGTATTACTTCACACAACACATAGTCAACCTGTGGAACTCCTTGCCAGAGGATGTTGTGAAGGCCAAGACCATAACACGGTTCAAAAAAGAACTAGATAAATTAATGGAGGATAGGTCTGTCAATGGCTTTTAGCTAGGATGGGCAGGGATGGTGTCCCTAGCCTCTGTTTGCCAGAAGCTGGGAATGAGCGACAGGGGGTGGCTCACTTGATGATTACCTGTTCTGTTCATTCCCTCTGGGGCACCTGGTACTGGCCACTGTCAGAAGACAGGTTACTGGGCTGGATGGACCTTTGGTCTGACCCAGTAGGGCCGTTCTTATGTTCTTACGAAATTCAATGGCTGTTGATCACATAACTCCGTAAGGTGCCTTAGAAACTTCAGCCAAAGAGTGCAATGAATTCCACTGTGAAAATGGTGATATTCTTAATTGTAACTCAGTCAAATATGGGCAGATTCTCGTGACACCAGTAAAAGGCACCCCTCTGACCTCTGCACTATATCCCTGCCAAATCTGGATTCCCTGCTCCTTTAGCCTGTGATGTGAAAATTATTCAAACAGTGCCTGGAGATTTGTTTTATGTATCAAAAAATCACCTCTTTTGGATGGACCGCCTGGAAAATGAGTGCAACCTTTTTGATGAATGTGTCATTAAACTTCAACCCAAGGCAAGTGCCGAGCATGGAAAATTTCAGCTCGAGAAGTTAATATTTGCTGAAGTTACAAAGTTTGCTGAAGTTACGTAATCAAAAATAGGGGGCGATAATGGAAAGTGTTTGGAAACCTTAAAAAATGTCACCATTGCGCTGCCTGTACTTATTTCCATTTGACGAGATACCTGCAAAATCTAACCCAATATACAACGCAACGCTTTGCTCTGTTCCTTTACCTCAAACAGTCAATTAGGAAAAAGAAAAGACCAGAAAATAGGTCAATTGTTGACCTGTAAATGTGCAACGTTGGTAATTCTACTGTCACTCGGTCTCCTTCCACGTTCCATTCGTCGTCGTGTTCATCTGTGGATGTAGAGACTGATGACAGTCTGGGCCATTACTGGCAAACAGGAAGCAGTCAGAAGAGAAAATGTGTCATGAAAGTTGCTGTCATCCAAAGAGAGGAGCCAGCGGGATGGTGACTGTAGTGACCTGAAATATCAAAAGTTAATGTGACACGAGTGGCTGGTGTCAACATGATTCCTACCAGATAAGTGTCCGGGTCCAAAAATCAGGATTACAAGTGGCAATGACACTAAGGGTTGATGGGTATGGTTCTCGGGCAAGAGGCCATTGTGTTAGGCACTGTACAAACACAGAGCAAAAAGTCAGCCCCTCCAGATACTTAGAGCATACAAACTAAGTGTATGACAAGAAACAACAGATGGATACAGACAGACAGGGGAGCACAAGGAAACATTGATCAGCATGATGGGCAGTGGACTCTGCATGCCAGTGAAGAAGAGTTTTAAGGAGGAATTATAAGGCAAACAATGAAATACTCTGCAGGAGGTCAGACTAGTTGATCATAATGGGGCTTCTTGGTCTTAAAAATCTGACTCTATAATTGGCTTTCTAGTCCCTATCTTTCTACAAAGGTAGTGTGGACTGGAGGAACGAACACAAAGTTGAGTTAGGAAGTCCTGTGTTTTAATGCACTGCCTTGGAATTTACCATGTGGCTGTGGGAAAGTTACTTCACCTTCTGTCTCCGGGCTTGTCTACAAGGAGGGAATTGACTGGAATAGCTATTCTGGAACTTCTCTGTGTGTGGACACTCTAGGCTGGAGTAAAAGTCACTATTGTTTCAGAATAATTACTCCGCTTCCACAGTGGGGTAACTATTCTGGAATCGAGTGACTTTTATTCTGGAATCGAGTGTCCACACAGGGAGCTATCTGCAACAGCTGTTATGGTCAGTTTCCTGTGTCTCCCCATGCCTAGTACTGCAGTATGCTCACCCATCCACCTCACAGTAATGTTGTCAGGATTCTAAAATAATCTGTACAGTGTTTATCTCTGAGTGACCCCTGCTTATTATGATAATCGTAATTGTCTCAGTGTTGCTCTGTGCTCCCCCAGTTATTTGTTGCATCTACCTCTTGTTTCTCATCTTATACTTAAATTGTAAGCTCTTCAGGGCAGGGATCACCTTTTGTCGTATGTTTGTATAGTGTCTAGCAAAGTGGGCTGGGAACCCTTGGTTGCTACCCCAGACCAAAGCAATAATAATGAAGTGCTTTGAACATGTGAAGTACTACATTCATGCTAGAACAATTAGATTATTCTACACTAGTTATTGTACAGGGCCCATCACCATAGTATCTGAACACCTAGAAATGGTCCCTCCATGTCCTGGCAAGGGTGAATAAAGGTCAACAAGAACTCAGCATCACGTTCTATCAGTGGTGTATTTTCCCCTAATGGTGGGGGTGGAGAGAAACGACTGGCATCTAAGTTCTAGTTATATGGAAAGTGTCTGTGCAATTCTTGATTCAACATTGAGGTTGGTGAAATGGAGCCTGGTCTTATTGTCTCAAAAAAAGCCATGCAAAGCAATAGCGAAAGGAGCGCTTGTTTTGGGCAGCTCTGCTAGGAAATTTTATGCACGGCCATGAGCGTGGTGGGCTCCCCCCAGGTCACAGCACAGAGACCACCATCACGCTTATCACCAATCTGCTTCCTGATGAGTGGCATGAGGAAGGATGGTTGAGTGCATAGGGTTGGGGTGTGCCCCCTAGGCCTGTGGTTTTCAAACTTTTTTTCTGGCGACCCAATTGAAGAAAACTGTTGATGCCCGCGACCCAGCGGAGCTGTGGATTAGGGTTTTGGGGTGTGGGAGGGGCTCAGGGCTGGGGCAGGGAGTTGGGGTGCCAGAGGAGGTCAGGACTCTGGGCTGGGGGTGCAAGCTCTGGGGTGGGGCCAGGGATGAGGGGTTTGGGTTGCAGGAAGGGGCTTCAGGTTTGGGGGGGCTCAGGGCTGGGGTAGGGGATTGGGGTACAGGTTTGGGGCACGGGCTTACCTCCGGTGACTCCTGGTTAGTGGCGCAGCTGGGGTGCAGAGGCAGGCGTGCTGCCTGTCCTGGCATCGCGGACCATGCTGCGCCCCAGAAGCGGCCAGCAGCAGGTCCGGCTCCTAGGTGGAAGTGCGCAAGTGGCTTTTCGCGGCTCTCGCTAACAGGCATCTCCCCCTCCTCCAGCTCCCATTGGCCATTGCTCGCGGCAGGGGCAGCACGTGGAGCCCCATGCCTCCCCCCTGCCTAGGAGCCGGACCTGCTGGCTGCTTCCGGGATGCAGCGCGATGTCGGAACAGGTAGGGACTATCCTGCCTTAGCTGGGCAGCATTGCCAATGGGACTTTTAATGGCTCAGTCAGCGATGCTGACCAGAGCGGCCATGACCCAGTGCCTTCCATTCCCAGAACTGGTTTGAAAACCACTATCGTAGGCAACTTGTTGTCAATTCCCCGCTCAGCTGCAGATTGCCTGGGTGGCCTTGGGTAAGTGACTTAATCTATGCTGTGCCTCAGTTCCCCAAATACTTCATGGGGCTGTTGTGAGGCCAAAATCCACAATAAGATGCATGGGTGATGGGGGCCATGTAAGTATCTAGACAGACAGAAAGCTTTAGAGGGGGTTCCTGGGCAACAGGGATGAGGTGCTTGTGAGGAGAGTTTTCAGGGCTCGTGATACGTCAGTTTAGTGGTTAAAGAGAGGCCCCGATCTCCAGTGCAATTATCTGTCCACCAGCACCCAATTCACTAACCAAAGAAAAATACAATGCTAAGAAAATGAGCTGTCTAATGTAACTGTGATGGCTCCGGGATGAAACCCCGAGATAGGCAGCCTGGTGTCTGTTGCTGTTTCACGGCATGACAGTCTGTCACTTTCCCACTTCTTTTGAGGGGTTGGAGTTTTTTTGAGCTTTCATTTCTAATCTGGGAAACCACCATAAATTCAAAACCAGTGATCCAAATCCAGGGTTCCTTGACCACATTTCTCTGTGTATTTTCAGTGCTGCCAGCCCATCGCATGTGGAGTTAATGGCAGGTACATAAGCATTGCTTTTTAGTACTTCACATACTGTGATCCTTTACACTGTGTTTAATAAAAGCATGTAGAGCAATGCTAAGATGAGCTCTTGCAAAAAATGGGCCCAAGGGTCTCATCCTGTAATGAGCTCTGTCCAGGAGTGAATGAGGATCCATCTGGGAGAGCTCACAACACAATAGGTGTATGCTGAATGGAGTTGAATGGTTCTGTTTACTATAATGATCCAAGGATAATCTTATTTAGTGTGTTTGTTGATCTCAAAGCTCTTTACTAAGAAAGGGCAATCTTATTATCCCCATTTTCCAGATAGAGAAACTGAGGCAGAGAGTGAAATTATTTGCCCAACATAACCCAGCAAGCAGGGAGTAGAGCCAGGAACAGAACCCAAGTCTCATAAGTCCCAGGCCAGGGCTTTAACCATTATGCTCCATTGCCTGGCTGTTCCTCTCTGCCCTCTTTGCTCTTCATTGCTCCCCTCTAGTCCATCCAAAGTGCAGCTGCTAAAATTATTTCCGCCAGCCATTCACTTCACACCTCTATTCAGATACCTTCAGTGGCTCCATCTTGCCCACCAGAGTAAGCTCAACTCCCTTAGCCTACCTTCAAATCCTGGCAAAAGTTGGCCCGAGCCCACAGCTTATATCTGACGTCTTAGCTCCAGGTGACACTTTGCCAAGGATGGCAGTCTTGAGGGCTTCTTTACTAGGATCCTCCATGCTGCCCTCTATGCATGGCATGACCTTCCAATGCAGGGGCCCCAGGCCCATTCAGAACCCTTGCCCAGAAACACTAACCCAGGGCAAATGCCCTCTCAAGCACAATGTATGCATAAAGGGAAATTTACAAGGCTTTCTTGGTCATCCCCCTGACCATCCCCAGCCCCTGACCCCAGTGCCCCCCCCCACTAGCTCCCAGTATCCCGCATTTCCATCCCCAGCTTCCAGTCCCAGTCTCCTTGCCCAGTCAATCCCACTCTCCTCCCAACACCCAATCCCACTTTCCTTCTCTCCCTCACACTAGCCACCAATCCCAGTCTTCCTCCACCACAGCTTCTTGTCCCAATCTCCTTCCCACACCTTCCCCTCCTAGGTCCAGCTCTTGTCCCCTCTGCATTTGAACCTGGTGACTTCCTCTTCCACACTGCCTGGTTGCCAACAGAGAAGTCACGGAGAACATAGGAGAGGCAGGGTCCCTGCTCTCGGTTCTGGTGCCCGGCCCCACCTTGGTCCTGAGCAGCCATTACAGGGAAAGTCCAGCTTGTCCCATGTAGCCCTGAACTGGAAGGACCATACTTAATCACTTTGTGGGGATGCACAGTCTGGTCAACGGTACTAGGACCTGAGAGAGGCTCCAACATGCACAGTGAGGTCAGAATCTTCAGGGATTTTAACGGCTCAGCGCTGAGAAGTCTCTACTGAGCATGTGGGAATTGGGGTTTTTCAAAGGCTTATAATTTGGCCAAATTTGGGAGAATTTTCATGGGAACACCGAAAGGCACACCCCCTGACAAGTTTCAAGTCCTTGCCCCAAAATATAGGGGTCCAAGAGCTTTCCAAAGGAATTTTTTTATCATGGGCAAAACAAAATACTTTCTTCTCGTCTCAGAAATGAGTCAGGAATATAGCCTAGTCCCCAGTGCCATTAACCACAAGGGAACATCCTTTCTTGTCTTGTAGCCTGCTGCCCCATGCACTGTCCAGCCTGGGCACAGAATGAGGCAGGGGACCGGTAGAGGAACTAGCAGGTGATCATGTAGTTAAAGACTGTACTGTCATGCTCAGGTACATGGGCACTTAATTAAAGTGGCACCAGCAATCTAACTTTTGAGTGCTTGACTTTGTGATCTTAATATTCTTGTACGTAGATTTTTGTAGGCAGTATTTAGGTCTGTCTACATAGGTGTGTGTGTCTGTGGCGGACGCATGGAGAGAGAACTGACTAATATGAAGAAAGAAAAAAATGCTGACAACACAAGTGCAAAAACGGATGGCACCAGTCTACATCTCTTTCGGGCTATTTTATCTCTTATTTATCACTTTATCTGCATCTGATCATTTAGTCTGGGATTCTGATATCTGGGTAGTCGGTTCATCACGTGTATTTTCCTTTCTGCCTCCCCCCCGTGACAGCTTGAGGATGTGGCATAGAAAACGTCAAATGTCAGCTCCTCCTGACCCAGAACCGCAAGGAAGGGTGGAGAAGCCACATCTTCGCTGCAATGGAAATGATGGGAGTGATTGAAAACCCTTATAAAAAGGAGCTGTAGCTGGCTGATCGATATATTCGCAGTGAAAGACCTCCTGCAGAAGGATACTCACCTACTGCTTCAGACAGTCCAGCTCTGCAGCGGAAGAGAGATCGCCATGGCTTTTGCAAGACACCCCTCACTGGTGAGTACTTTTATTTAACCCAGGTGGCCACAAATCTCACTCCTTTGGACACCAAGGGCGAGGGTGAGCATCCGTCCCATATTTAAAGGGACAGTCCCATTTTTGGGGACTTTTTCTTATATAGGCGCCTATTGACCCCAGCCCCCGTCCCGTTTTTCACAGTTGCTATCTGGTAACCCTACCAAGGGCCCACTTATGCCAGCGGTGCATATGAGTGACTCCTCTTGCCTGCAGTGGGAGCTACTCACAGGCAACATGATTAAGCCCTCGGGCAGTGGGACGAGTTTGGGATTTTCTTTAAAGCTTTCTCAAGTGGATTTAGGGCTGGTGAGAAGTGCTGGGTTGACAGCCCTGGGGACTTACCTCTGCCATTTCTCCACTGGTGGTGCAAGCTGCCCTTCGCTGTTTCAATAACCTACCCCAAGCCTGTTTTGAAAGGAGCCCTTCCGAGGAGGACAGGACTGTGCGTTATTGTTATTTAGTTGTAATGACAGTGCCACTTACTGGTCCGGATTGGGAGTGGCACTGTATAAGTTCATCGACAGAGACAGTATTGGGACACTAGATGGGAAGGGCTCTGAGTGACTACAGAGAATTCTTTCCCAGGTGTCTGGCTGATGGATCTTGCCCGCATGCTCGGGATCAAATTAACCCCCGTATTTGGGGTCAGGAAGGAATTTTCTCCTGGGTCAGATTGGAGGAGACCCTCAGTTATTTTCACCTTTCTCTGCAACATGGGGCCTGGGTCACTTGCAAGTTTAAGCTAGTGTAAATGGTGGATTCTCTGTAACTTGAAATCTTTAAACCATGATTTGAGGATTTCAGTAACTCAGCCAGAGGTTAGAGGTCTATTCCAGGAGTGGGTGGATGAGGTTCCGTGGCCTGCAATGTGCAGCAGGTCAGACTTAGATGATCATGGTGGTCTCTACTGGCCTTAAAGTCTATGAGCCCCTGCCTCGACCAGCTTACAATCTAAGCAGACAAAGGTTGGGTGGGGAAAGAGAAGCTGACAGGAAGGCGATTTGCCTAAGGACACAAAGCAGGTCAGTGTCAGAGCTGAGAACTGAACCCTGACTTTCAGCTCAGTGCCCTTATCCACTGATTTTTCAAAAGGGCTGCATACCCAGGGGAGTCAATGCGGGCCTGATGGAGCTACGCAAAGCTTCAGCGAGGCAGGCACCTCTTCCCACAGTGCCGCCAAAGCCGCTCAGCTGTGACTGTCCCCCTGTTGGGTTGCCGGGCACGTTTAGTCCTTGGCACCTGTCTGGATGCTGGGTTGCCCCGCCACCCGGCTGTAACCTTTGACGAATGTGGGTTTGAATCCTGTCTTGAACAGGAATGTGTCTGGGTTTTCCCCTTCCACAGCCCGGGATGGCAGCAACACTCTTGCAATGTTCGCTGTTTTGGTGCGTCAGCGTCTCAGCTTTTACTCCAAAGACAAAGGGAGTGTCTAGCACCGCAAAGCTTGAGCACATGACACGAGTGCACCCCAACCGCCCCCCAAACCAGAAGCCAAATCAAAAGCAGCCAATAATAATCATTATTATTTTTTAAAAAATCTCATGATTGTCGGGGCCTGACCCGTGATTGCCGAGTGCTTTGGGATGGCAGGGCTGTCTTTGTGTATGCCACAAAACCGCAGGACCCAGCTGGCACGATTGCCAACTCTGCCAAAGGCAGGCTGGGGGCTGGAAAAGAAGGGGGTAATTCCTCCAGCTCCGGGCTGAGTTTCTTTGGCAGAGCGGTGCAGGAGGCCTCAGGGCTTGCAGGGGCTGTTTGAGGGCAGAGGGACTTTGGCAGAGTAGCACCATGGCCAAGGATGTAGCCTAGCAGGGATGATTGCAGGTCAGGAATCCTGCAGGCTGGGGCAGGGCTGTAGGGAGGCCTGGGCTTGACAGAGCTGGGGATGCTACTTGCCAGTTAGAGCTGATGTGCTGGGGCAGAGAGGTGTGGAGGATACTTCGGCCTCTCTGAAGCTTAGCTTAACCTTGAGCATCTAAATTAGGCCCTCCCTGATTGCTGGGACACTTTGGAGAACCAGGTCCCACAGTGTGGATTTAAAAGCTTAGCATTGTACTCCCCTTTTTGAAAGCTTCAGCCAAGAGAGAATGCGCAGCATTCCTCAGGTGCCCGCGTGTGATATAACCTTTCCAGGAGCGATTCGATCGCCTGAATCTTCAGCCTCGAATCTCATCCAAACCTGTTCACCCAGCGCTCACTTCATGTCCTGGGCCATGTGTAGACATGGATCTGCAGAAAATCCCCCTGATCTGAACACCCCTGGACTTTGGGAAACGATCGGATAGGAATGATCCAGTCCTGGATCCAAATCCAACCGCTGTGGAGCTGGCTTTCTCTGATCCTACTTTTCTGCTTAACAGGGACAGAGATTTTCTTTGGCTGGTCTGTCTCTCATTGGCTTGGATTTGCTCCTTTGCCTTTACCCTGCTTAGAGCACCACTATCTGATTCTGTTGTTTGTCCTTAGCTTTGCTCCTTGTGATGGTGTCTGCCTCCCCCCTTGCTGGATTTCACTGTGCCCTCCTCCCCAGCATTTCCAATGTTTGGTTATGTCCCTGGAGCCCCCTGCATGCACAGAGAGACCAGGGAAAATGGACTGGACTTTGCATTGAAAAGTACTCTACCAGATGCAGTAAAAGGGAGTAGGGGAAAGGGAGAAGTGTAAAAGAGACTGGGACAATGCAAGTGGGCAGCTGTGGCCTTCTGGATCGAGCTAGGGAGTCAAGCATCCTGGGTTCTGTTTCTGCCAGCGCTGGCTTTGGGCAAGTCACTGTAGCCAAAATGTTCAAATGTGGGTGTCTAAAGTTAGGCACCTAAATCCATATTTAGGCTCCTAAGTGGCTCGATTTTGCAGAGGTGCGGACCATCTAGCTGCTTCTCTTCCATATCCAGCCTTGTGCATCCTAGCTTGATAATAATCAACCCCCAAGAGCAGGACCTGTCATAGTTCTTAGAAGAGGCATCTCTACTGAGTGCAAATATTTATTTTAAAGACAAAGATAACCATAAACAAAGATTTTCTTGAAAACTCTGGGCTCTGTCCACCTTTGAATTGTCTTACATTGGAAGTAGCATAAGCCTCTGCTGCTGTGCTGGCCAGTATGTTATACCCAGCTGAGCTAGAGCTGCGGGTGAATGGTAACCATAATCCAGCGCTGATTCCCCGGGATGGATGAATTGGCCTTCACTCTAAATCACTGTTCACCATGCTTCACTTGTGCTTTGCTCTTCCTTCACAAGAGATTCCCGAGTGAGGTGTCACTGGAGTTGTTTGGTGCCCTCGTCAATTCCAAACTCTGATCTGAATAGAATCAAGAAAGATGTTTCTCTCTTTCAGTTCAGGACACTGCTGCTGATCCTGGTGCTCTCGGCTAAACTAGCCCATGGGAGGGTTGTACGGACTGTACCCAACAAGGAAGGAGGCACTAATGAGAAAATGAGCGACGACTGCCAGACCCAAAAGAATTCCAGATTCCCTCTAAGTGTGAAAGTCAACATACACATCAGCAGCCCCAGTCATGCTATCAGAATGGCTCATGATGTCAGGAACCGGTCTATATCTCCTTGGGATTACAGGTAACAGGCACATCCCATTGCCTGGAAATGCACTGGCCACGCTGCACTGCACAATTATCCGCATGTTCCCATTGTGAACAAGAAGGTCGTTGTGTGCTTCCAGCATTTGCAAAGGGTATTGGGTGAATTTGCCATGGAACTCCACTAGGCGTCCTCAGCCAGAGCACTGCTACATTTATCTGATACAGAGGAATTAAAAACACTCTCCTAAATTTTCAGCCATTTCTAGGAAATCACTCTAAACTAAATAACACAGGGGGGCTCCTTTTACCGTGTCTCCTAATGCAGATCAGTAGGCATGTAAGGGGGAAAAAGGATAAAAATATAAAATGAATAGAAGGAAGTACCTTTGCACAGTGCATAATGAACCTAGGAAACTCACTGCTACAGGATATTCTAGCCTCTGTCGGGGATAGGATCATGGGCTAGATGGACCCTTGGTCTGATCTTGTGTGGTCACTCCAATATTCCTATTCTCTGGGCAAATTTACAGTAAACATAGCCATGTCCAGACTAAGAATAGCATCTGTTTATTAAGTAGAATAAAATTACAAGGCCTATCAATCTGTTTGCTTCAGGCTAAAAATTGATCACAAGCTTAGGCTCATGAATTAGCCCCAAGATTGTATACTGCGTGGTTCCTAAGTGCATCATCTCTATGCTTCTCCAGAAACATCCTTCACGGACCTCATTTGGAAATAGGGTGACCAGTTGTCCCAATTGTATAGGGACAGTCCCGATAGTTGAGGCTTTGCCTTATATAGGGGCCTAATGCCCCCCACCCTCACCCTGATTTTTCACACTTGCTGTCTGGTCACCCCATTTGGAAATAGGTTATTGGGTGAGAATAAACACTGATCTGTTGAGTGATTCATGGAGGAGACTCAGACCCTGCCACTCTGCATTGTCCTCCGAGGAATAGCAATTTCACAGAATTCATTCTCTTTGTGTCTTGATTCACAGCATGACCAAGGATCCCAACCGGTTCCCCGAAGTGATCGCCGAGGCCAAGTGCCGCCATTACAGCTGCGTGAACGCCTTGGGGCAGGAGGACTACAGCATGAACTCCGTCCCCATCCAGCAGGAGATCCTTGTTCTCCGACGGGAGCAGAGAGGCTGCCAGCACACCTACCGGCTGGAGAAGCAGCTCATCACCGTAGGCTGTACCTGTGCTGTGCCTCTTCTCCATCATCAGTCCTAAGAGGGTCAGGACAAGGAAGACACATGGACAGCTAGCCAATGTAACAAATGACATGTGTAACAAATTCGTGATTACTCTGATCTGTCAGATCCTCATGAAATTTAACCTGAATTTCAATACAGAATTGGGGGTGAGGGTGGGGATTTTTTCCAGCGCTGATTATTAGTGTTATGAATTAATATTTACATTATGGTAGGGCCTCCAGGCTCTGATCATGGACCCCTTTGTGCTAGGTGCTGTACTGACATAAAAGTAGAAATGGACCAGGCCCTGAAGAGCTTGAAGTCTAAGAAGACAAGCAACAAACAAAAGGAAGGGAAGCAGGAGATGTAAATTCTGATTTGTGAGAGAGCACAGCTATGTTCCCAAATCATTTTGTGTGTGTACATGTCTGTATCTGACACAGAAGACTGAAAATCGATGTAAGACTAGCTCTACACTAGGAAGAGTTTGCCAGGACACCCTCTGAGTGCTTTTGCCAGTATGGCTTATACTGGTTCAGCAAGGGAAATAAACTATACTGGCAAATGCATCTTTATGCTGATATAACTGCATCTATACTAGGGCTTTTTCTTATAGAAATATTGACACCCCCCCCCCCAAAAAAAATCCCACCTCTAATTGACTTTGCTATTCCAGCAACTGTTTCTAGTGTAGCTCTGACTAAGAGACTTTGGGCCTGATTCTGATCTCATTTACACTGGTTTTATCCTGTTGTAACTCCTGTGATTAAGTGAGAGAAGTGGACCCACTGGCTTCTGCTGGAGTTTAGCAATAAATATGACATAAATGAAAAACTCCGGGAGAAATGGCAAAGAACTGTTACATGTTTATATTTCTATTTATATGATCTATTTATATGACTATATTTATGGCCCTGTAAGTGCTCAGAGTATAAGGACATTGTATCTGTTTATTTGTATTTATTCAATAAAGACAAGGACAGGCTCCTGTTTGCTACTGTTTTCTTTCTTTTAAAAAATGTTATTTTCCTGGCAGGGAAAGAAATCAGGCAATTAAAAGTTGTTAGTATTCCAGTAGGGACCTACAGATCCCAACTAAAACCAGGGCCCCGTGGTGATAGATGTTGTACATATACATAGTAAGAGACAATCCCTGCCCTGAAATTACGGTCTAAATAGGTAATGCATGAAAATGATGGGATGGAAAAGAGAGGCCCAGAGACTTGCCCAAGGTCACACAGGAGGTCAGTGGCAGAGCTGGGAGTAGGTCTTGTGAATCCAGTTCAGTGCCCTCGCACTCCGAACGACACTGCCTCTCACCTTGTCAGAAGCTGTGTTCAATATTACACTGATGTGAGGAGAATGTGAAGTAAATAGGGTTGAGACTAAACAATAATAATTTGGCTTTTGGCCTTGCTTTTAGTTTCAACAGGCTAAACAAGCAAGCATTTTCCGAAGCCCTTCACACCAGTCAGGCTATCCCTATACGCCAAAATGATTCCTCCCCTCTTCCCCAACTACTGTTCTATATGCTGATCGAAACCCCTTCTTCTCCTAACCCCTATCTTCACATGCCGATGGAGTTCCCTCTTTCGCCCCCCTCTTCTTGTCAAATTTAATTATACTTGTAGTGCCCCTCCCTCCCCTGGTATCACCGTATTAGCCCCTTATTTTCAAGGCTACCAGCTTGCGACTTAGGTGTCCTGGCAGCTGCTTACCAGCCATGTCAAAGTGTGCAGCATGCTTGCCTTATAAGAGTACAGGCAGGTATGCCGGCTTGGGGTGTACTATGAGAGAAAGAGAGAGAGAGAGAAACTCCCATTGTGCCCTCTTCAACACAAGACCCACCAAACTCACTGCTACAGGATATTCTAGCCTCTGTCGGAGACAGGATCATAGGTAGATGGACCATTGGTCTGATCTTGTGTGGTCACTCCAATATTCCTATTCTCTGGGCAAATTTACAGTTTAAGCGTCTTTATTTTTTCATCTCCTCTTGCCAAGGCCATGGCTGAGTAGAAATAGGATAAATTGACCCTCTGCACGACACCCTTTGATTTTTAAAAGCCACAATCCGAAAGGTCGAAGGCCTTGATCCAAAGCCCCTTGAGGTCAGTGAAATGACTCCTGCTGACTACAATGGTGGCTTTGGCTCAGGACTGACATGAGATAAACTGGATGGTTTGAGGTGTAAGGGTACGTCCACGCTGCCATTGGGAGGTGTGACTGCAGCAGGTGAGGACATACCCCCGCTAGCTTTGATCTCACTAGCTCGCTAAAGATAGCAGTGAAGTCACAGTGGCATGCACTAGCCGCCCCGCTATGATCCTTCCTGGAGCCCTGGGCATGTACTTGTGAGGCTAGCCTGAGCCGTAGCTTGTGCTGGAGCTACCATGGTTACCCTGCAGTTTTTAGTGTTGTAGCTGTGTTGGTCCCAGGATATGAGAAAGAGAAGGTAGGGGAGGTCCCTGCAGCATCTGAACCCCTTATGCTTAACCATCTAACCCTTTATTGCCCACTTCAGTTTAAGTAGTCTCCGACAGCCTTTGTGAACCTCTTTATGCTTAACTGTCCCACCTTGTAGTTAGTTCAGACACTGGTTACCTTCCCCAGACCTGAGGAAGAGCTCTGTGTAGCTTGGAAGCTTGTCCCTTCCACCAACAGCAGTTAGTCCAATAAAAACGACCTCACTCACTTTTTCAGTCTGCTATGTTTAGCAAGCTACTGGGCCTACAGATGCTTCCGTCACACCTTTGTGCTGCGAGACTCACAGCCATTCACGCCTGCAATTGTTACTTATTACATGAATTGCAGTAATGTTATGAATAAAGATGCACATTTTATGCACCTTGTCCAAAAAATATGCTAAACCTTCCTCCTTAAGGTTTTGGAATAAATTGATATATTAAACAGTAATAAGTCACAGGTCCCGGCGGTACTCACCCAGGATGTCTGAGGGAATTCAAATATGAAACTGCAGAACTACTGACTGTGGTATGTAACATATTGCTTAAATCAGCCTCTGTACCAGATGATGAAGAATAGCTAATATGATGCCAAATTTTAAAAAAGGCTCCAGAGGTGATCCCGGCAACTACAGGCTGGTAAGCCTGACTTCAGCACTGGGCAAATTGGTTGAAACTACAGTAATGAAGAGAATTATCAGACTTATAGATGAACATGATTTGTTGGGGAAGAGTCAACACGGGAAATCAGACCTCACCAATCTATTATAATTCTTGGAGGGGGTCAACAAACATGTGGACAAAGGTGATCTGATGGATATAGTGTACTTGCACTTTTAGAAAGCCTTTCACAAGGTCCCTCACCAAAGGCTGTTAAGCAAAGTAAGCAGTCATGGGATAATGGGGAAGGTTCTGTCATGGATCAGCAATTGGTTAAAAGACAGGAAACAAAGGGTAGGAATAAATGGTCAGTTCTCAGAATGGAGAGAGGTAAATAGCGGTGACCCCCAGGGATCTGTTCTGGGAACAGCGCCGTTCAACATATTCATAAATGATCTGGAAAAATGGGTAAATGGTGAGGTTTCAAAGTTAGCAGATGATATAAAATTATTTAAGACAGATAAGTCCAAAGCAGACTGTGAAGAGTTACAAAGGGATCTCACAAAACTGGGTGACTGGGGAATTGTAGTGGGGTGGTCACCCTGCTCCAGCCCTGAAGGGGTTAAAACCACCCTGGGAGATGGCTGCCTGGGGGAGCCAGTAGTAAAAGCAGCCCTGGAGAGGGCTGAGGCTGGGAACAGCTAGGCTGATTGGGGGAAGCAGCCACAGCTGCGGCCATACCTGGCCCTTATAAGAGGGTTGTGGGCCAGAAGGTGGAGGAGTCTCATGCTAGCCCTGGCGTGGAAAGGGCTAGCTGCCTGGGGGCAAGGTACCTCAGGTGGAGCCATGCTGGGGGAGCGAGCGAGCTCGCTCGCGCCTGGTTAAAATCCCAGGCTGCAGGCCTTGGTGAAGGCCTACAAAGGTACTGGGGCTGCAGAGGGCTAGCCCAGAGGTAGGCAAAGGCAGCAGGTCCTACCCTTTGCCAGTGATGAGTGGCTATTACACTGCAGTCTGCCCCAGTGAGTGGGGGCTAGATGATGACTGGCAGTAGCCACTGAGGCAAGGGGGGTTTAGAGGTTTGGGGGTCCCCTGGGAGGGGAGACCCAGAGCAAGGGGGTACTGCTGGGGCAGAACCCCAAGGTAAGGGGCACTGGGGTCCAGGAGGGACACAGGGGCCAGCGACAGGTGAGGAGCCTGCAGAGGGCGCTCCCTACACTAGAGAGCTAATTCCCAGGCCGATCAGTAGGAGGCGCCCCGCCGGTGAGTTGGCGCTTCGCTACAGGAACAAAAGGGCAGATGAAATTCAATGTGTATAAATGCAAATTAGAAAACATAATCCCAGCAGTACATACAAAATGATGGGGTCTAAATTAGCTACTGCCACTCAAGAAAGGGATCTTGGAGTCATTGTGGATAGTTCTCTGAAAATGTCCACTCAATATTCAACAGCAGTCAAACAAGCTACCCAAATGTTAGGAACCATTAGGAAAGGGATAGATAATAAGATGGCAAATATCATAATGCCCCGATATAAATCCACAATAGGCCCACAGCTTGAATACTGCGTGCAGTTCTGGTTATCCCATCTCAAAAAATATGTATACGAGAATTGGAAAAGGTACCGCGAAGGGCAACAAAAATGATTAGGGTCAGTGCTTAATTTGTAAACAGAGAGGTACTGGGCCTCAAGCAATTTTTTTTTTACTTTCATAACTGATGCAGCAAGCCCAGAGGTGCCGGGGCTATGTCCTGCCAAGCCTAGAGGTGCTGGGGTTCAGGCCTGCCATGCCCTGGCAAAAATTAAACATTGATTCGGGGTATGGAACAGCTTCTGTATGAGGAGAGATTAAAAAGACTGGGCCTCTTCAACTTGGAAAAGCGACGACTAGGGGGAGAGATGACAGAGGGCTATAAAATCATGAGTGGGGTGAGGAAAGTGAATAAGGAAATCTTATTTACTCCTTCACATAACGCAAGAGCCAGGAGTCACCTAATGAAATTAATAGGCAGCAGGTTTAAAACAAACAAAATGAAGAATGTCTTCACGCAAATCACAATCAACCTGTGGAACTCATTGCCAGAGGATGTTGTGAAGGCCGATAGTAGAACTGGGCTAAAAAAAGTATTAGATAAGTTCTTGGCGGGTAGGTCCATTAATGGCTATTAGCTAAGATGATCAGGGATACAACCCCATGGTGTGGGTGTCCTAAACCGCTAATTGATAGAAACAGATGATCACTGTATGATTGCCCTGTTCTGTTCATTCCCGCTGAGGCACTTGGCATTGGCCACTGTCAGAAGACAGGATACTGGGCTAGATGGACCTTTGGTCTGACCCAGTATATCTGCTCTTATGTTCTCCCTAAACCTTTGCGTTTTCGGAGTATTTCCTTTGTGTTATACTTATTTCAGCACATGGCCCTGGGTGTGAAGCTGCCAGTTACAATCGTGGGTCCTGATCCTGCAGTCAGACCCAAATTGTTTTAAGGGTCACGTTGATCTGATTGCAAGCTTGGGGCTATCATATGTATCAGTATATGTCCTACAGAAATTTGCAGGGGATCCCCCTGAATCTTCTGTGGGGCAGTAGCATATCCTACTCTTCACTGACTCATTTTCCTTTACTCCTTTACATTTTTACTCCGATTTGTAGTCTGGAAATAATCTGGTAATTAAGACTTGCTATTTATTGTTAATTATTATTAATTATTATTATTTGATTAGATTGTTGAGGGTTTCTATTTTAAAGTGTTATTCTTTTTTCTAGACATAGTGGGAGCTAGAGTCTTCCCTGGTGTAAATTTGCGTAGCTGTAACTTCAGTTTACGCCAGCTGTTTCCTTGTTTACATGGGGAAAGTTGCACCGGTTTTAAATGAAATCAGTTTTTAAACTGGTGTAAATCCCTGTGCTAATACTCTATCTTTGGTTTAGGAATAGTTAAATTAAAATTCTTCCCAATTGATTTAAGTTAAGCCAAAAAGAAAGAGAGAGAGAGAGAGAGAAGCCACTCTTAAACCAAAAGAGTGCCCATACAAGACTGTAAGAAAATCAGTTTCAATTCAGACTGGTGAAACTTTTTCATGCAGATAAGCCCTGTCTTTTTCCCAGCTTATTACAAATCTGTGACCCAAACTTCTGGTTTGGAGCCCTTGTATTCTTCCGAACTGGAGGTGAGGTAGGTCTGGACGACTAACCTAGCCCTTGTCTAGTTTGCAGTGTGTTTCTCCTCCCTGGGGGTGGGGGTGTGTGAGTGGGTTCTAGCCACACCAGTAAAACACACTACTTTGATGTGACTAGAGGGGAAGCGTTTCTCATTCAGTTACAAAGCAAAGCGAACTCTGGTTGGCTGTGACAACAGAGCAGTTTCTTTATGACTGCCAAGCCCTTCATGTGGCGAGCACGTAAACCCACCAAGGCGCTCTGGCAGCTCCCCACATGATATGAGTTCCCTTGTTACAGTAACCCTCTGAGAGGGAAGCGAGCAGCATGCTGTGTACCAGTTATTGTTACTTAAGGTGACCTAAATTCTCTGCCTCCTAATAAGCCCTTTCTTGGTTGCCACCCCTGCTAATTTGCTGCGCTGGAATAAACAGCCCAAGGCTTTGTCTTAACACAGAGTTAAACTGGCTTTTAAATAATTTTAGATAAATTGGTGCAAGGGGCTGTGTGGACACTCTTAATTCAATTTAACCTCTCAGTTTAGCTCGAGCCAGCAACTTATTAACTTTAGCTAAATTGATATAAACCAGGTAACTAAGAGCATCCACACAGGGTTTTGGACTTGTCTAACTATACTGATTCAAAAGCACACCTTTAGTTAAACTAGAGCAAACCTGTGTGTAGACTGGGCCTGAACAGAACCAGTACCAAGGCTTATTTCATTCTAAAGAGACCATTTCCCTGGAGAGAGTTGGCTGAGCAATAGGACCATTTATCTGTGAACGATTATTTGATTTTAAAGCAAATGCCAAAATTTTCAATGACCTATCTGACTGGCTTTCGTTGCCAGGAATCTAACTAACCAAATGGCAGACAAACCTGTCCTTGACTCCCTGTCAAGAGCATAATTTCATCACCACCATGATCAAATGAGTCCAATTCAAAATAGCTCTGCTTTTTTTTCAAATTGCATCCACCTCAGCGGATCTTACAAAGCTAAGCCAGTGCTCCAGTGGGGCAAAACAGCCCTTAAGCCAGTGGATCCAGGCCTCAGATGATCCCATGTCCTGTGGCACAGAGCTGCTGATGTGCAGAGACCACAGCCTGTCACGCTGATCAATATTGTCACTTTTCTTCCTTGTACTCCTCTGTCTGTCTGCATCCATCTGTTGTCTCTTATCTTACACTTAGACTGGAAGCTCTTTGGGACAGGGGCCTTCTTTTTGTTCTGTGTTTGTACAGCACGTAGCACAAGGGGATCCTGATCCATGACTTGGACTCCTAAGTGCTACAGAAATAGAAATAATAATAATAGGAGTTCGTAAGCCACCCTTCAAGCTGCAGCTACTGAAATTGCCCATGGGGTCACAGGCAGCTAGTGAGCAGCCTTCAAGGACCTGACCAGTCCACAGTTAGTGTCAACAGTGGGGAGCCACACAGGTACCATAAAACCATGTTGGTGCTTCCCCGCAACCCAAGCTGGACTGAACAGTCTTTGGCCAGAGTTCAGTGTTGGGGCCTTTGCCTCTCTACTGTCCACTTCTTATTCCTTCTGCTTGCCTGACACTGACTCTCCCTGTCCCTTCACACAGTCCTTCCTCCTTTGGCGTGAAAATCTCCTTCTTCTACAGCTCCTGCCACCTGGAACAGCCTTCCTCTACCCAGTCTCATGGACATCCCTTCGGCGTGTGGGACTATTCCACCCCAGCACTACCCCCAGAAGATGGACCTATTGGAGTTGCCAGGAGATGCTAGGTCCAAAGCTAAAGGCCCTCCCCCTCTAACCCAGGCCACAAGTAAATTCTGAGGAGCCCCAAAAGATGGAACTGCCTGGAGTGGCCTTCCTTTGTCATGGTCACCAGGCTGTTGCGTATCATCTAAAGTTTGCAATCAGCCAGTGGTGAGAGGGTATGGGCATGTCAGTTGATAGCATTCCTGAAGGTTTCATCACATGACATAATCTTTAATTAAAGATTAATCATTAATTCCTGGAGACTCCAAGACAATCCTGGAGGGTTGGCAACCTGAAACCAGCTTCTTTATTCAGGCAAACTCAAATATATATCAGAGATCTCACCAAATTCCCCCTTGAGATTTTGGCCTTGATTTTCTGCTCATATCCAGCTTCTAAAGTATGTATCACATTTCCTCAGCCTAGCTCTCATCAACTGGCATTACATGACATAGCTCTGTCTATCTATCTATCTATCTATCTATCTATCTATTGTATCTGATCATCTTCCTTTTTTAACTGGGACTCAAAGTCATAGTTATCTGCTCTTTTGCTACACTAACAAAATCTCAAACCTTCCTTTCTGTTTGTCTTTAATCATTGATTTTTTATCACTTTTTAAGTTTAGCAGGGCTGCTGCTGCTGCTGATGTTTTACAAAGCTGACAGGAAACTCATGGACCCGAACTGGAAGGGAAGCCAATGCTGTAAACTGAGGCAAAAATCACACAGTCATAATTCCATCCCATGAGCTTAAATCAGGGAGAGACTGAAGTCTTTGAAAAAAATGGTGGTGGTCATTTATATTTTCAAAAGAAGGTGGTGGATGGACAGTTCTGGAGATGGATGTCCCTTATTCACAGAATGAACCCTGACAGAGCAAGCTTTCCTCTCTACCCATCCCAATCCTGGAAGCACCATTTCTAGGCTAAAGAGAATAATGCAGCCTCCAACTCTCCTCAGTTCTTTACTTCAGACAGCGTCGACTATGGTCATGGAAGTTTGGCCACAGGAGACTGGAATGAAACCATTAAATGGCCATTAGATGGTAAAGTATCCGTTTATTTACATTTATTCGATAACATTTTGGGTGTGTACTGAAATGAAAAGACAGACCTGTTTCTCATGGTGATGGAGGCCGTATGAGATTTTTGGATAGAATTGAAAAGAAATCCTTCCTGGTAGCAAAATAATCCAGGCAATCAAAAGTCGAGTTCAGTATTACCGAAGAAACATGTGCAATACCCAAGAAGCTTTCTGAACTCAGCAAGTGAGTACAACAGGAGCAGCAGGCAGGAATAGTCAGCTGGGAATTTTTCCATGGAACTTTTTTTGTCAGAAAATGTTGATCAACTAAACTAAAACTGGTTTCAGAGTAGCAGCCATGTTAGTCTGTATTCGCAAAAAGAAAAGGAGTACTTGTGGCACCTTAGAGACTAACCAATTTATCTGAGCATAAGCTTTCGTGAGCTGCAGCTCACTTCATCGGATGCATTCAGTGGAAAATACAGTGGGGAGATTTATATACACAGAGAACATGAAACAATGGGTGTTACCATACACACTGTAACGAGAGTGATCACTTAAGATGAGCTATTACCAGTAGGAGAACCGGGGTGGGGGGAGGGGTAGAGGGGGGGAACCTTTTGTAGTGATAATCAAGGTGAGCCATTTCCAGCAGTTGACAAGAACGTCTGAGGAACGGGGGCGGGGAATAAACATGGGGAAATAGTTTTACTTTGTGTAATGACCCATCCACTCCCAGTCTCTATTCAAGCCTAAGTTAATTGTATCCAGTTTGCAAATTAATTCCAATTCAGCCGTCTTTCGTTGGAGTGTGTTTTTGAAGTTTTTTTGTTGAAGAATTGCCACTTTTAGGTCTGTAATCAAGTGACCAGAGAGATTGAAGTGTTCCACTAGCCATCACTTTCAGCCCCCAACTAAAACCTCTCCAACGCATCATCAAGGATCTACAACCTGTCCTGAAGGACAACCCATCACTCTCACAGATCTTGGGAGACAGGCCAGTCCTTGCTTACAGACAGCCCCCCAACCTGAAACAAATACTCACCAGCAACCACACACCACACAACAGAACCCTATCCTTGCAAGAAAGCCCATTGCCAACTGTGTCCACATATCTATTCAGGGGACACCATCATAGGGCATAATCACATCAGCCACACTATCAGAGGCTCGTTCACCTGCACATCTACCAATGTGATATATGCCATCATGTGCCAGCAATGCCCCTCTGCCATGTACATTGGCCAAACTGGACAGTCTCTACATAAAAGAATAAATGGACACAAATCAGACGTCAAGAATGATAACATTCAAAAATCAGTTGGAGAACACTTCAATCTCTCTGGTAACTCGATTACAGACCTAAAAGTGGCAATTCTTCAACAAAAAAACTTCAAAAACAGACTTCAAGGAGAGACTGCTGAATTGGAATTAATTTGCAAACTGGATACAATTAACTTAGGCTTGAATAGAGACTGGGAGTGCATGGGTCATTACACAAAGTAAAACTATTTCCCCATGTTTATTTCCCCCACCCCTCACCCCCTATTGTTCCTCAGATGTTCTTGTCAACTGCTGGAAATGTCCCACCTTGATTATCACTACAAAAGGTTCCCCCCCACCCCCCCCGCAGCTCTCCTGCTGGTAATAGCTCACTTTAAGTGATCACTCTGGTTACAGTGTGTATGGTAACACCCATTGTTTCATGTTCTCTATGTATATAAATTTCCCCACTGTATTTTCCACTGAATGTATCCGATGAAGTGAGCTGTAGCTCACGAAAGCTTATGCTCAAATAAATTTGTTTGTCTCTAAGGTGCCACAAGTCCTCCTTTTCTTTAAACTAAAACTGTTTGTGGAAATGTTTCAGTTTAGACTGAACTTTTGTTGGGAAAGGTGTGTCAGGACAAGGATGGAGTGTTTGAAAACTTTTGTGGGGATGTGAAAACCTTTTCCCACCCAGCTCCACTAACGAGGCTTGGATTAAGATTTCATTATGCTGGCCGAGTGAGCTGTTAAGTGCTCCTGGTGTGAGTCATACATTGGGGAGCGTGACATGGGTATCTTTGCAGCTTGTAAATGGAGTGTTGACCAGTGTAGACCAGAGTTGGGATGTCCTGAAGGGGAAAGGGGCTAAAGCCCATCACCAGCCCCTTGAGACATTCAGTCACCATCTTGTATTAGAACATAAGAACGGCTATACTGGGTCAGACCAAAGGTCCATCTAGCCCAGTATCCTGTCTTCTGACAGTGTCCAGTGCCGGGTGGGAGGGAGCCAACATGGTCCTTCCCACCCCACAAGCTGCAAAGCAAAAACTGTGGGTCAGCAAGAAGGCAGAGACAGAGAGAAAAGGCTGTGGGAGAAAGGAGGTTGTAAATCTTATCAAACGTAAGACTGAAAATAAGGGGTGAACTGTCTGAGATGGGTTTTTAGCTAAAGTTGATAATAGGCAATGACATCACGACTTTGTTAAAGGGTATAAAAAGTAAACACTTAAAGGTGTCATTGCTAACACCTGCCTGACCACATTGGCACTGACCAATATGGGTCTAAGCACCCCTGTGGCTAGCCTGTTTGTATGTCTCTTGATCAAATGCTTATAAAAGTTTTGTTACTGTTTGGATGTAGTAAATTGCATATTATTTAGGCTTGTTAGGCATGCTTAGAGCAATTGTATAAATACCATTTGATCTTTGGATTTAATAGAGGAATTTATGGTTAGATTAGTGTGGTGCTAATGCCCTGAATAAATAATAATAATTCCAACACCTCCTACCATCCACACTGAAGAACCTCTGAGTTGGTTTTGGAGGTATTTTAAACCTGGGCTAGCTTTCAAGCCTGGAGTGTTAGTTATTCAGGCTCTGGGTTTAACTTGGGCTGGGAATCTGCCCACTTTGCAGGCTAAATCACTCAAGTGATGATCGTTCTCCAACATCCTTCCCACAATTCCCCCGAAGGACAGACGAGTTCTCCAGTTGACAGAAATTGACTGGGAAAGCATCCTAAAGTGTCTCAGCACAAAGAACCATGGGATATGGCCACAGGCACACACAGAATGCAGAAACAATAGGGCTACAGCAGTGCAGGCAGGGCTTTGAGGTAAGGACGCTCACAGCTGGGTTAGGCTAACCCCGGTGCTCAGACCCGGGTACCGATCACTGGGTTAACTGTGCAGTGAAGACACGCCCTTTGATAATGGCCTGCTATTGACAGTGTTGGCACCTATCGGCGTGAGGAGCAAATTCTCAAACTTCTTTATAGCCCTTTTGCAATACTGAAGAGGCATAATCCACCTGCAAATGTGCAGTGGAGAGTTCTATTTTTGGAGGAGAGCTACCTGCTGGTGTAGTTACAGCATCACTGGGCCCTGTGCATCTGATCATCAGCCTGTTATCTCAGGCCTGGGGAAGAGGCACGGTGGAGGAGCGGAACGCCTGGGACATCCTCTGCCTGGGTAAGGGCCAACGTCAGTGGCAAGTGTTAAAGCTGTTGCTGCTGACTAGCTTTAACTTGTGGGGGGCTTAGCCTGGAATTCAGGAAGCTAGAACTGGAGCTATCCGCCTTGTGTACTGAGTCTGCCAGTTGAAGTGACAGAAGTCTGTGTTTTGGTGTGGAAGGTCCTGGGCTCAAACCCTGCAGTCAGCCTTTGCTGCAGGGTTATTGTCCACAGCCAGAAGTTTCCCCTGCTGTCATTTGCCTTAGATAACCCAGCACTCTCAAGTCTTGTCTGCATAGGTGAAGTCTCAATCGGGGGTCTCCTGACCCACTGAACCTCTGACAAGGAACTCGCTCCTCTCTGTCCACTCTGTAACTCGAGTTGGTTGAAAAATGGGAATACTTTTCATGCAAAATGTGTCCGTTTTTCATCAGAATAATTTGAAATTTCTCAACTAGCTCTATCTCTAACCTTGTCTGCACTATTACCACTGATGTTAGCAACTCTGGGGGCTTGAACATAGTTGGCTCCCTGGCTTCAGAAGCTGTTTTCAGCACAGTGCTGCTCAAAATCTAACCAGCATAGTTGGGCCTCAGCTGGAGTGTTGTTTGTGGTAGGTAGGGCTCCCAAAGGTGATAACCACAACAGCTGGTAACAGTATGGATCTGAAGTACGTATCACCCCCATTCACATAGTCTTGGAGAATCTTCTTGCAACATCTTTCGAGGTGCTGTTGTCCCCATTTTACAGATTGAAAGCTGAGGCACAGAAAGACTGACTTGCCCGAGGTCACACAGGAAGTCTGTGGTACTGCAGGGTATTGAACCTGCATCTTCTAGCTAGCATTCTAACCACCAGACAATCCTTCCGATCTATAGCTAGAGCTGGGGAAAAAATCATGAAAAATGTGTCCCTATTTGTTGTCCAAAAGGAGATTTTTCTAAAGCACTTGAGGGATCCAGGAGTACAAGTCTCATTGACTTTCAGTGTGATTTGTGCTCCTAAATTCCTGAGGTGTTTTGGAAAATCTCCTCCTCAATTCTTTTCAGGTACTAACTTACCCAACCTCAAACTAACCAGTTGTTAGGTACATGCAACCCATCCTGACCTCTGCATCCTTCGCAGGTCTGTATTTTCTGTAGTTTTCACAAATGAGATTTCAGTGGTGACAATGACAGACCACAGACTTACTCCTTCCAGGAATGACAGCAACATCTAACATCCGGGACTGCTCAAACCAGCCAGACATTTGAAATGTGGGACATTTTTGTTTTTCTTTTCTCAACAAAATAATGCTTTAAATAAACGCAGACAGACAGAGCGCTAGCTTTCCACCCCACCTACGCCTCATCACAGCCACTGCAGAAATGCTTTGTCAGCTTGCCCTACATTCAACACCTCTGCACAGCACTGATTGGTGGTGAGGCTTGCATTGCAGGGGCATGAGTATGGAAGAAACCACTCCAGAGATGGGCAAGTCTGCGTTTCACCTCACTGGTGGTTATCTTCTACCCTCAGCAGTCTAATGAATTCATGTATAGTTCCTCTTACCCACATGGAATGAACCCTGACAACAGATAATCTGTCTGCTTGCATCAAATAGTTTTGAGATAAATTGAGTTGGCTGGAAATTGAAAAAAGCAATTTGATGAACAAATGTTGAAGTTGTTTGCTTTTAGCAAAATAGACCCTAAAAAAAAACTAAATAAAAATTTGGAGCTAAATATTGGTATTTATAAAAATTAAAAAAAAATGCTTTCAAAAATGAAAATGTTTTTCCAAAATGACTGTCAGAAAAAAGAAACAAGAATATAATACCTACGTCTCACAGAGTGCCTTGCATCAGTAGATTTCAAAACACTTCATAATCTTTAATGCACTAATCCTCACAACACCCTTGCGAATTATTAGCCCCATTTTACAGATGGGGAAAATGAGGCACCACTTGCTCAAGGTCACCCAGGTAGTCAGTGGTAGAGCAGGGACTCAAACATGGATTTCTGAAGTCCTTAACTAGGCCCAACCACTATACTGTAAAAAAGAGAGTAAGGAAAAGAGGAAAAAACTATAACACAATAAAGCAAAATGTTCTATATACATTTTGATTAACAATTTTAATTAAAATGTTGAAAATAGATTTTTCACACAAAAATGTTCAAATTTGAAAAAAAATCACATATCAATATAAAAAATCACTGAAAAATTTATGACCAGCTCTAGAGAAAAAATCAGTCAGATGTTTTTAAGCTATCAGTGAGCTAAATAACTAAATTTAAGGGTTTAGCTGCCTTTTGTTGTGCATTTCATATCACATTCCACATCAAAAATCACATGTAGCATTTCCACAGCTCTTATCTTCAAAGAACAATGTACCGAAAATGAAAATGAACTAGATCTGTGGGGTAGGGAAATTAGTATAATCACCTGGGTTTTATAGATGAGATAACTGAGATAGAGGTGGTCAGAATTTGCTGATTCAGTGAAATTGGAACTTTTTTGTGGGGGGCAGTCCGATTTTGCCAAAGTACCGACAGAGTCTAGGTAAGTGTCTGTTGGAAAAGTGCTGGTTTCCTGCCAGGTTGCCTGTCTGGGCTCTCAGCAGCCTGCCTGGTTGTCTGCCGAGTCCATGGCTTTGTGGCAACCTGTGTCCCAGGTCTTGTAGGGTCTATGACCTTGTGCCAGCCAGACATGTGGACTGTCTTGGAGTTCCAGTCCCTTTCATGGATAACTTACACATTTTTTGGTTTTCCTTCTCAATTGGAACCAACCCAGATTATGAAATATCAAAATCCTCTGTAAAAAGAAATCACCTTTCTCTGCACAGCTCTACTGTTCATACAATAATAAACATGTAGAAGGGTCCCTGAGAGGCCATCTAGACCTCCCGCCTCTGCTGAGGCAGGACCAAGTGTACGTAGGCCACTTCTGCCAGGTGTTTGTCCACCCTGTTCTGAAAAACCTCCAACGATGGGAATTTCACAACCTTCTTTGGAAGCCTATTCCAGAGCTTAACTACCCCTCATAGTTAGCAAGCTTTTCCTAATATCTAACCTAAGGCTATGTTTACATTACGAGCTCAGGGTGTGATTCCCCGACTGGCGTGCACACGCTCACGCTAGCTCCGAGTAGCTGTGCTAAGACAGGTAGCGGCCGCAGAGGCATGGCTGAGCTGGGCTGAGTACCAACTTGCCTGAAATTGGTGGGTACGTACTTGGCACAGCTCAGCCATGCCTCCGTTGCTGCTACCACAGCTGCATCGCTAGCTTGATGAGCACTACTGCAGGTATGTGTGTCTGAGCAGGGGAATCAGACCCAGAGCTCACAGTGTGGATGTAGCCTACCTCTGCTGCAGATTAAGCCCATCACTTCTTGTCCTACCGCACTGGACGTGGAGAACAGCTACGCACAGTCCTCTTTATAACAGCCCTTAACGTATTTGAAGACTCTTATCGGGTCCCCTCTTCGGCCTTCTTTTCTCAAGGGTAAATATGCCCAGGGTTTTTTTTAACCTTTCCTTATAGGCCAGGGTTTCCAAAACTTTTATCATTTTGGTTGCTCTCCAATGGAGTCTCTCCAGTTTAGCTACATCTTTCCTGAAGTATGGCACCAGAAATGAATACAGAATTCCGTCTGAGGTCTCACCAGTGCTGAGCAGAGAGGAACAATCACATCCCATGTCTTACAGGACGATAGCAGCCTTTTTTTGCAACTGAATCACACTGGTGACCCATTTTCCATTTGTGATCCACTATAACCCCCAGCTCCTTTTCAGCAGTATGACCGCCTAGCTGCTTATTCCCCATTGTGTAATTGTTCATTCTTTCTTCCTTCCTACATAAGGTACGTTGCCCTGGTCTTTATTGAATTTCATCTTGTTGATCTTGTTGGACCGAATGGCTAGGCAGCAGTTCTGCGGAAAAGGACCTAGGGGTGACAGTGGACGAGAAGCTGGATATGAGTCAGCAGTGTGCCCTTGTTGCCAAGAAAGCCAATGGCATTTTGGGATGTATAAGTAGGGGCATAGCGAGCAGATCGAGGGACGTGATCGTTCCCCTCTATTCGACATTGGTGAGGCCTCATCTGGAGTACTGTGTCCAGTTTTGGGCCCCACACTTCAAGAAGAATGTGGATAAATTGGAGAGAGTCCAGCGAAGGGCAACAAGAATGATTAGGGGTCTGGAACACATGACTTATGAGGAGAGGCTGAGGGAGCTGGGATTGTTTAGCCTGCAGAAGAGAAGAATGAGGGGGGATTTGATAGCTGCTTTCAACTACCTGAAAGGGGGTTCCAAAGAGGATGGCTCTAGACTGTTCTCAATGGTAGCAGATGACAGAACGAGGAGTAATGGTCTCAAGTTGCAGTGGGGGAGGTTTAGATTGGATATTAGGAAAAACTTTTTCACTAAGAGGGTGGTGAAACACTGGAATGCGTTACCTAGGGAGGTGGTAGAATCTCCTTCCTTAGAGGTTTTTAAGGTCAGGCTTGACAAAGCCCTGGCTGGGATGATTTAACTGGGAATTGGTCCTGCTTCGAGCAGGGGGTTGGACTAGATGACCTTCTGGGGTCCCTTCCAACCCTGATATTCTATGATTCTATGATCTCAGACCAATTCTCTAATTTGTTTAGATAGTTTTGTATTCTGATCCTGTCCTCCAAAGGGTTCACCACCCCTCCCAGCCTGGTGTCATTCACAAATTTTGTAAGCATACTATCCACATTATTGTCCAAGTCATTAATGAAAATATTGAATAGTGCCAGACCCAGAACTGACCCCTGCAGGACCCCACTAAATCTACCCTCCCAGTCTGACATAGAACCATTGATAACTACTCTTTGAGTATGGTCTTCCAACCTACTGTCCACCCACCCTATAGTAATTTCATCTAGACCACATTTCCCTAGTTTGCTTATGAGAATGTCATGTGGCACTGTGTCAAAAGCTTTACTAAAATAAAGTTATATCATGTCTACTGCTCCCCCGCCCCCCATCCACTAGGCCAGGAAGGAAATTAGGTTGGTTTGGCATGATTTGTTCTTGACAAATCCATATTGGCTATTTCTTATATCCCTATTATCCTCTAGATACTTACAAACTGATTGTTTAATAATTTATTTTGGTATCTTTCCAGGTATCAAAGTTAGGCTGATTTGTCTATAATTCCCTAGTTCCTCTTTGTTCTCCCTTTTAAAGATAGGTACTATGACTGAATGCATTCCTGTATTCACATCCTACACACCACTGTAATAATCTTTGTAAACAAATGTGTGTTGGGAAGTATCATTTGAAAACTAATAATGTACTGGTCAATCATATGCTGAAATGTGCGTAGCAACATTATATATAAAGTTATGAACATAAGCTAAAATTCTGTCTGAACTGTGTTTACCACACAAGTCTGGGGAGGGGGTAAACCTGTTTCTCAAAGACAAAGGACAAGCTGACACCTCTAGCCAGGTGCCATCAAAGTTGATTGGCACTCACTGGTCAAGTGGCCATTCTTTGGCAATGAAGCAGGGCAGGAACAGGTCGATTTGCATTTTAGCAAACAACATGAAACCTCTTTCACCTCTAGACTCCATATCTCCATCCTCAGAGTGGGAAGGAATTTATCTAGTGGTAACCCTCAGGAAAATGCAATCCAAAGGGGGATTGGACTATAAAAGGGAGGGGCAAAAACACCCCAAGATCTCTCTTTCTTTCTCTCCGTCTCTCTGTTGCTCTTTCACTTTCAGCTAAGAAGATAAAGGAAGCAGCCTTTTGACTTTGTGAAGGACCCAGGCATGAAAATTTGCTTAGCAATGTTGCTGGGAACATGTGGTAAGGATTTTACCTTGACCCCAGTCTAATTTGTTAAGTTTTAGCTACTAGAAAGTGTTTTATCTTTATTTCTCTTTAATGCCTTGTACCTGTACTCACTTAAAATCTCTCTCTTTATTATTAAATAAACTTTTAATATTTTTAATCAAAGCAAATCCCGTGCTGTGTTTAAACTGAGCTGTTTGGTAACTCCATTTGAAGTTGCAGGCTGTTGGATATTGACCCCTCAGAGGGGCAATGGACCTAAATATCTGAACTGTCCAGGAGAGGGCTGGACCGTGCAGGACACACTTTTTCGGAAAATTTGGACTGGGAGTGTGCTGGGGTCACCCTGCAAGTACTAACCAAGGCTGCTGGAAGCCTGAGTGTGGCTGATGTGTTGCTGACTGGTTGCTGGGGCCAGAGTTGCTGGACCAGGACTGCAGCTATACACTGACGCTCAGGGTGTGACCTGCATGCTGTTTAGCTGTTTGTGAGTGGCCCAGCTTGGGAGAGACAACAGCAAAGCACTGTAAGGCACCCAAGGTTGCAGGGCAGGTGGTGATTCTCTGGTCTGGATTGCACCCCGGAATGTGATAGGGTATGATGTTTGCCCTTCTACAGCCTTCTGGGACCTTACCTGTCCTCCATGAGTTCTTGAATATAATTGCTAAAGGTTCCAAGTTTGCTTCAGCTAGTTCCGTAGGTTTCCTACACTGAATTTCATCAGGCCCTGCTGACTTGAATATATCTAAATGATCTAAATACTCTTTAATGTGTTCTTTCCCTATTTTGGCTTGTGTTCCTTTGCCCTTGCTGTTAATATTAATTGTGTTGAATATCCAGTCACTATTAACCTTTTTGAGAGACGTGAAAGCAAAATAAACATTAAACTTGTCAGCCTTCTTGATATCATCAGTTATTAGCTCTCCTTCCCTGCTAAGTAGAGGACCTACACTTTCCTTACTCTTTCTCTTGCTCCTAATGTATTTAAAGAACCTCTGTTTATTGCCTTGTTCCTGATTTGGTGGCATGTGATAGACCCCTACCATGACCTAAGTCCTATTTTTCCCCCTTTTATCTTTACTCAGAAACTCTCAACTGCTCTGCCTTTCACCTTCTTCTGGACCTCTGAAAAAGTATATGTATCCTTGATTTATAATGCAACACCTCCTCCCTTTTTTCGCTGCTTGTCCTTCCTGAATAAGCTATACCCCTTTCTACCAACATACCTGCCACTGGAATTGAGTGACTTGGCGATGTTGTGTCACAGATAATGTGAAAACTGTGCTGCAGATGGCAAACACAATTAGTAGGTAAATCAGACATACACAAACAAGAGAGCTGAAGAACCCTGCTTCTTCAGCTCTACCAAAAAGGAACCTCTGTCACTTGAGCTCTAGGAGATCTCCTTTAAGAGACAGCAGTAGTAGGGACCTTATCCTCTCAGTGGATCACTCATTAGATGGCAACATTGCACACAAAGAAACAGTAGATTTATTCACCAGATTTTTATTGAATAAATACAGATAATAATCAGATTATTTGGAATCTCACCCCTTAATGCTATAAATAATTGTATAAATAGATCATTTAAATAGAGATGCAAAAATATACCATTTCACCACTGTTTTCCTGGGGGTTTACATAGATAGTTAAATGACTGCAAATTTGGTTTTATGTTCAATATCCATTTGCAGAAAAAGAAAGAAAATGACATTTTGCTTTTTTTAAAGTCTTGATCTGTTCAAATATAATAATTTACTTTTATGAGCACTTAAAAAAGCCTCTGGATTTTAGAATCAGATTCAGGTTGATTTCCCCAAGCCTTTGGTTGACTCTAGAGCTGGTCAAAATGGTTTGAATTTTGAAATAAAAAACAACAAACAAATGGGGAAAAGGTTGATATGAAATTATGAAAGTTTTTACACTTTTATCTCCCACTTATGGATCTGGTTGAATTTTGAATTTCAGAATTTCAAAATCTGGAGGAATTTTTTTAAAAAAAATTTGTATTTCTCCCCCTTTTCTTGCCAGCTGTCTTTGAATCTGGCTATTGATTATGGCTTGGCCCAATTCCAGTGAAATCAGTGGGAGTTGGCTCAGGCCGTTTGTTAAATCTGATGCCCATGGCTGGTTCTCCATGTGGTTCCTTCTTCTGATCTGCTGGCTTCTCTTACTACAGGTAGTGGATGATGGGCCTGGCACAGGTACAGCCCACAGTGACCAGCTGTTTCTCCAGCCGGTAGGTGTGCTGGCAGCCTCTCTGCTCCCTTTGGAGAACAAGGATCTCATGTTGGATGGGGATGGAGTTCATGCTGTAGTCCTCCTGTCCGGTGGAGTCCACACAGCTGTAATGGCGGCACTTGGCCTGAGCGATCACTTGGGGGAACCGGTTGGGATCTTCATTAATGCTGTGAAGCAAGATACAAAGAGAATGAATTGGTCAAAGTGGAAGCCTGGCCACTGCCCTGAATCAGCAGGGCTTTCTCCTCAGCTAAATCTTGCTCATCACCCAGACACAGTTTGCAAATGCCTCCTTGAGATTCACCTTTTCCCATGATTCATAGAGTCATCTTGTGCTGGGTCAATGTCTGAGCTCCTGCAATGCTCAGTCACCTCATGAGTCTGACTAGTTTCAATGGGAGTTTTTGCCTGAATAAGGATTGATTACAACTGGATGAAGACTTCAGTATTAGGCCCAATGTTCTCAAAGCCTAGTGTCCCACTAACATCAATGGCAAAACTCCAATTGACTTAAATGGTGTAGGATTGAGCCCTTGGGGGTATTTTGCTGGACTTTCTGAGGCAGGATTTGCACTCAGATATGTCAGACCAGAAATGGCTCTGAATAAAAGAGCAGTGATAAATCCTAAAGCTAATTAGTTTTCTATCCTTAGGGCTGAGTTGGACCATCCTTTTGTTCACTGTTTGTACAGCGCCTAGCACAATGGGGTCTTAGTCCATGACTGGGGCTCCTAGTTGCTACCACAATACAAATAAATAATAATTAATAAATTTCCAGTTATCATTTTTGCATGAGGAATCTGACCATCACCACATGGACTGGCAGGTCAAAGTTAATATTTCTGGATACAGCAGTGCACTGTGTTTTGTCCTGGGGACATCCCCTCTGTATGCCTAAGCAGTGCTTTGGAAGAGCCCAGTGCATTTCCAGACAATGGGGACATGAACTGTACCTGTAATCCCAGGGAGACATAGACCGGTTATTGACATCATGACCCACTTTGGTAGCATGCTTTGTGCTACTGATGTTTATGTCAACTTTCACACTAAGAGGGAATCTGGAATCTTTTTGGAGAGGGCAGTCATCACTCTTTTTCTCATCAGTGCCTCTCTCTATGTTGAATCCAGTCTGTACTGCCTTTCCATAGGCTGAATTCTTAGCCTGGAGCACCAGGATCAGCATTAACAGCAGTGAACAGAACTGAAATAGAGAAACACCATGATTAGTTAATGACCTAATAAATACATATATAATAAATAAACATCATGATTAGTTAATGCAGAGCACAGAACGCAGGAATGTGCTGTATAGCTTCAGCAACAAGTTATATCCTGAAATTCAATTCTTGGCTTGGAGGTCTCATGCAGGCCCAACTCTGCTTGTGGTTGGTAGGTTCAGCGATGAACTAAGTTCTACTTCATTCACAGAAACCTTTTGTGTCTAAAGAGAACCCATGACAATTCTGATGATTTTTATGAGATGGATGCACTTGTAAACATCTAATATATATAAGTAAGTTCATAGGAAGATACACACCTTTGCAAAAATAAAGCAGAGTGTGGGTTAGTGTTTAGGATTGGGAGCTAGGAATCCTCTTTCCAGGCCCAATCTCTGCTGGTGTAAATAGAATAGCTCCATTAACATGTGTGGACTTTTGACCATTTACACAAGCAGAGAATTTGTCCCCCTGACTCCAAATTTTGTGCAGAGATAACTCGTCAATGGCTGAAGGTAGAAACATCAAACTTAGTTTGTTCTGTTGATCTCATTGAGACTAAATATAAAACAAAGTCTGAAGACCATAAGTTCTTTTATTGTAAGTTAGTAGTCTAAGAAATTCCAGGTTGTATTAAATAATAAATAATCTAATTTAACAAATAATTTCACATAAAGGATCTCTACTCTAAGAAATAAGCACAAGGAGACACAGTAAGGTTGAGTTTTCAACCTTATTGTTTCATTTCCTGACTTTCGAGTGCCTGAGTTCTCAAAGTTAATATTGAATTAGTGCTAGCTTTGGGTATCAAAAATAATATCTCCTACTAATCCAGAACAGCGTCAAGCAGCCACAGCATACTAGTGATTCTGATCCTAAACATTAGAATTTTTTAAAAAGAAAAGATTTAGGATTGATATTTTATATCTTCAATTGGTTAGTGATATCACATAGTAGCATTCTCTGTGGTTTCCTTGTTTACTTTTCATGTATGACATTTTTAACAATTAAGAAAAAAAAAAAGGAAATACCCAAACAAAAAACTAAGTTAAGGTTGACCGTACAAACCGGTAACTAAATGGTAAAAGAAAAATCAAGCATTATAAACCCAGTAATTCAGAATTACAGTGAATTGTAAACATTTTAAGGTACAAAAATGCATAGTAAAGGTGCTAATAACCATTACTCTGCCCTGTAGTGATGCTATGCAATAGCCATATGTTTTAATATTTGCTGGTGCCAATTTAGATTACATTGATTTTTAAAAATATCTATTAGAGATTACATCGGTTACAATCAAATTTAACAAAGCTAGTACTTACCAATGGAGCACTTCTTGTAAAAGTCATCGTATAGCAGTCTCTCTTACTTTGTCTGATGTGTGTATAGGATATTTTCAACTGAACCTGTCTGTGTGCACGAACTTCAGGGCTTTATATAAGGACTTCTTCTCTCACTGCCCTAGTTTCCATTGCAATTCCATTGCAATTGGTTTTTCCCAACCTTATTTGTGGTTCTTGCTCTGGACTATGACTTAACTTTACATAAAACTTTACGTAAAACTTCCACTCCATGAACTTCAGGAAATGAAGTTATTGTGGTAACTGACAAACTGCTACTCGTTAACCTTAAAACCCATTTGATTTCAAGGAGTTTGAGTATAAAATGTCATAAGTACTAAATTAGTGTCATCAGTTTGGAATATTTGCATAATTTGCTCCCTTTCTGGAACAAAATTGAAGTCAGACACAAAATCCTTATGCTGTATTGATCAGAAATAAGGTTAGGTGCTAAGTGAATTCAGGTAACTGTGGTTAATTCATCAGATGTATGTTGAGATACTTTGTGGTCTTTCTTGGCAACACCACATGAATCATAGATGCGGTAGCGTTACAGAAATATAGGAATTGCCAGACTAGATCCTACCCATGGTCCATCCAGTCCAATGTCCTGTCTCTGACAGTGGCCAGCACAAGATGTTTCACAGGCAGGTACAACCTCCCTGAAGTGGACATTTTGGGGAGAACCTGCCCACAAGGAAAGTTTCCTCCTGTCTTCCAATATTTATTAGAGGCTGGCTTATACCCTGACACACAAGGATTTAAATCCCTTCCCGAACATTTGGTTTCTTTTAACGTTTACTCTTATAACTCAGGATGATCTTGTTACCTATATCAATACCCAATTTCTGTTTCAATTCTGCTAAGATCTTGGCCTCAATTAAGAGTGTGGTAATGAGTTCTGCAGACTAATAATGCATGATGTGAAACCTTACTTCCTTTTACCTGTTTTGAATTTACCAGCCTTCCGTGTCATTGAATGGCCTCTTGTTTTCTGAGAACGGGAGAAGAGAAATTCTCAATCCACTTCCTCTATCCCATTCATTATTCTTTCTGTCTGGAAGATGGGTCATTCAGAGTGCCAACAAGTTAAACTCTGTTGGGAGGATAGGCAGAGATGAGATGTGCTATTGTTATGCTGGAAGGAAGATAATACTTAGTCCTGCCATGAGTGCAGGGGACTGGACTAGATGACTCTCAAGGTCCCTTCCAGTCCTATGATTCTATGATTATCTATCTCTCTATCTATCCATCGCCACCGATCACCGTAGTATCTGAACACTTGCTATTTAAAATCAATGGCAATAGTGAAGTGGCTACTTGAACTCATGTTGGGTGGTAGGAGTTTAAGTTAAAAGGGGCCGTCTGTGTCATTTTCATGATGAAAAGGCTTTTTTTTGAAGGGGAAGATTTTGCATTGTTTCCTAAAGCCAGTCAGACTCTGGATTCGTCTGACCTCCTCTGGAAGTTTTTTCCATCGCTGGATCCCCTCAACTGAAATGGTCCCCTCTTGTTCCCCTTCTCCCTAAGGTGAACAGTCCTTCTCTTTTCAGCCGCTCTTCATACAAGAATTTTTCCATGCGCCTAATCTTTCCCTTAAGGCAGCCTATTCACAGATGGGAGAAGAGTCATCACACACTGGTACAAAGAGCAGATTGGTTCATTATTCAGGGCCTTGTCTTACAGTTGATTTTTCATTCTAGACTCATTGGCCGGACCGAAAGAGGCCAGCGGAAGGAATCCCTCCTTCGGACACCATTAAGAGAGGGAAAACATATGGGACTTAACAACACACAGGACATGCTAAGAGTGTCCCAGGATAGACAAGGCTAGCTTGTCTGATGTGTGTATAGGATATTTTCAACTGAACCTAGGGGAGAGATAGATCAGTGGTTTAAGCATTGGCCTGCTAAACCCAGGGTTGTGAGTTCAATCCTTGAGGGGGCCATTTAGGGATCAGGGCAAAAATTGGGGATTGGTCCTGCTTTGAGTAGGGGGTTGGACTAGATGACCTCCTGAGGTCCCTTCCAACCCTGATATTCTATGATTCTATCGTGAAACCTTGTTTGTGCTCCAAGCAATGTCTGATGGTGTGGGAAGGAAGTTATTGCACGTGGAACAATGGCGGGATGTAAACCTTAGGAAGTACTAGGGGCCTGAAGCTGCAAGGTGCTCAGCATCACCTGTGAGGTGCTGAACCCCATCAGTGCATTCTACCTTCAATGGGAGCTGAAGGCACTGAGGCATTAGTACGTCCTAGTCCATATGCCAATGCACTGATGGACAGTATGTTGGGCAAAGAATTTTAATTGGACAGAGGATATCATGTACATCTACAAAGCCACTGAGTCAATTCTACCTGTCAGTCTTCTGTCTGAAGCCCATTGGTAATGCACCCTATCACCAGGGTAACCAGGTGCCACATACACCAATGAAATGCAACCATTCATTCAGCAGGATTTGGCAGTGTTTCCACTGATCCATCACTCACCAGCAGGGTCCCTCTGCCATGTTTGGGGGAGGCATAGCTGGCTAGTTTGGCTCTGACATTATTGTAAGGCGGTTGGTGAAAACAGGTGAGTCTGGTGTTAAGCCCTGCTGGTGGACAGGCTCCGCTTCCTTCTGACTTCTGGTGGTGGTGAGTTCCACAGTCAGGGGCCCCCTCAGAGAATACGGAATCCCAGCTTCTGAGAGTTCCAACTGGGGTTTTATCAGCCTCAGTGTCCCTGGTTATAGCAACTACTCATTTTGTATTCATTTCTTACGTAGGCAAAACTCCTACTGAAGTAATTGAACACACCAAAAGATTGGGCCCCAGTTTGACATTTTTTAAGCCTGATCTTGCAAGATGATCACTTCTTTGGGAGCATCTCCAGCATTTGGCTGCTGGATGAGATCCTTGGCTGGTGTGGAGGATCTGGTCCTCTTTACCTTACATCGAAGGTCCTGGTGGATACATTTCCCCTGTGACTTGACTTGTCATGCTTGGGGGAGTAGCTTTATTTCTTGACACACAATCTCCATCCATTCTTTTGGGGATACTGAAATTCAAAACCTCCAGGAAAGGTTCAGCATCAGCGTTATCTGGATTGATCATATTTTCTTGGTGACCTTTATGTTAATAGATTATATATATTGAAAGGGATAAATCCAACCCTGGTATAAAGAGCAAAACCCTGTTAACTTCAAGAGAGTGTTGTGGGATGTATTTGGTCTATATCCATGTGTCCATTCATCTCTCTTGTGGCTTTACCTCTGGGATAGACTTGTACATCTCCCATCCCATCTCAGACATGGAATAGCTCTTGCTCCAGGTGCGCTCTTAAATTGTGTCAGGGTTGGGAAGGAAAGAATAGGAATAGCGGAGCAGTGATGCAAAATTGCTCCTTTGGGGCCAGACCCCATCTCTTGTTCAGGTGCCTTGGCCCCAGTGCAGATGAGGTGCCTGCCAAATGCACTGCCTACATGCACCAATGCACCTTCTCTGCATTGAAACTCAGGCATAATTCAGTTCTCCGAGGTGGTGGGAGGACTTCACCCTTGGCGATGAAAGGGCAAAAGGAAAAGGTGGTGCAGTGGTTATGTCACTCATTATTCCCCTCTGGGACCTGAATATGACCTTGGGATGAGCTCCGTGTAGTAAGATCTCCCAGTCTCAGCCTTACCTCTTCCCTGGAGGATGGATCTTCCACTCACAGGCTACTTCTCAGTCAACCATCAAGAACAGAAATCTGATTTCAATAACCAGGCAGCTGAGCTCCTGCCCCAAAGGTGAGTGCTCATAAGTGGTTGTGTATCAAAGTGCTCACTATCAAAAAACTGCAACAATTGTGACATCATTTTATCTTCCTAAAGGAGCTAACCTATAGAACCAGGTTCAACTCTGGCATGTCAGTAAAATTCCCATTCAGTTCAATGATATTGGGAGGGAAGTTTCTTTACTCAACTATTGCTGAGTTTGAGTGAAGTTCTAAAGTATAGTTTATTGAGATACATATTCTGCAGTGTTCATAGATCACTGGATAGATAGATAGACTGGAGTTCTACAGACGGAAAGAAAAAACATAAATAAATCCATAAATAAATATGTATTGTATTTGGTAAGTGTGATTATATACGTGTGTGTATAAAATTGTGGACTTTTAAAATCAATCAATCTATCTATCTGTCTGCCCTTTTAGTTGAAAAAAGAAAAAAGGTTGTACCATTAGAAATTCCCCCTTCCCCTCCAAAATATGCATTGAGCATGAGAAAACGTAGGCTATATTTTAGGAACAGTGAGCACTACTACAATGTGGAAACCCCATAGTCTAAATCATGAACACTAGACTGGACAAAGCAATGAAGAATATAGACTGCAAGATACAATCCAGCACGGATGTCTTTCTGGGCAAGGACTAGATGTCCTAATGCATTTTCTTTCCAACTTCTAATTTTGGTGATGCCCATGAGTAAAGGTTGTGCTAATTCGAAGCATGCTTAAGATCTGCTCATTGGTACAAATTCTGTCTTCAGTTTTTTCAAAGGGGTATAACTGAGGGTAGAACTTTGTCCTCCATTTCTGGGATAGCCATGACCTACATCACCTCCCTCCGAAGTACGCTAAGATCTGAAATGTTAAATGCGTAGTTTAATTTCCTCTCAAAGTTAGAGACATACAGGCTAACGGAAACCCTTCTCTCAGAGAGGGGTTTTCTCTTCAGCCATTTACTGAAATACTCAAAGTGGGTCAGGGAACTTTCCATTTCTGAAACCAATGAAGATCTCAAAAATATCTTTCTGGCTTAAGGTAAGACCGATGGAACTTGACCCTGAATTGAGGCTGATGAATGGTCTGGGTCATTTTGATGTGTGAATAGACAACATCCTGATGTAGCCTGATATTAAAAATAACTAAGATACCTTCCTGTGGTTTGTTTTATGAATCATGAAATCTTTTGATCTGCAATTGTTATGAAAAGACATAGACACAGAGGGAAGAAAAGCGGGTGAACCCCAGGATTTATATCCAGGAACGACATAGTATGTGCAAAGGAAGTTGCCACAATACAGACCGTGATCATAGACTTTAAAGTCAGAAGGGACCATTATGATCGTCTAGTCTGGCCTCCTGCACAACTCAGGCCAAAGAATCTCACCCACTCACTCCTGTAACAAACCCCTAACCTATGCCTGAGCTACTGAAGTCCTCAAATCATGGTTTAAAGACTTCAAGGTACAGAGAATCCTCCAGCAAGTGACCCGTGCCCCATACTACAGAGGAAGGCGAAACCCCCCCAGGGACTCTTCCAATCTGCTCTGGAGGAAAATTCCTTCCCGACCTGTTAAGGAAAAGTTAGTATATGTGACTCCATTTTGGTTTGGGGCCCACCATTGTCTAAAAGCAAGCACATCATGCACCAGGAGGAGTGTTCCTCAGATACTGCATTCCTGTGAAAACTCTCCCCCTTGTTTCCAGCCTGTCTCGACTCCCGGTTTTTGTTCTTTGTCTGTTCCTAACTCCCTGCCTCCTGGCCTTGTGATGTGGGCCTCCCATCCTGATAAGAAAGGTTACTGATGCATTGCTTTAGGACCATGTTGTGTAGTTTAGTTTAACACGGGGAATGTACCTAGCAGGGATAGGTGATAGATAAGGAAAGGGTTTGTCTATTGGCTAAGGTTTCCGATGCACGAGGGCAACATGCTTTGCTAAAAGGTATATAATCTTTGTATAACCTGCATTCGGGGTCCCCTTCTGACTAGCAGGGGGGCACCACGCTCGAGCGTAATAAACTTAATATCTTTGGGAAGTCTGCAGTTGTGGACTTTGTTCGTGTGCCTCAGCCTAGACTCGAACTGCGCGTGACCTATCAGGTATAATTCGCAATGGTTCTTGGCGACCCACATGGGGTTCTAGGCTCGCCCTGACGAGCAAGACTGCGCTTCTCCTCTTGGACAGCTCCAGCCAGCACAGGGTGAGTTCACCTTTGAGAACTCCAAGGAGCGGGAGTGTGAGCCATCGCTTAGGCGATAAGGTGGCACATTTGGTGTCCTTTTGGGTAGCCCATTATGGGTTCTGGGCAGAGTGTAAGTAAGGGGACCCCTTTGGCTGAAATTCTCAAGAATTGGAGGAATATTTCTGGTACCCATGGGTTAGGTAAAAAGAAAGTTGTAATCTTGTGCAAGGTTGAGTGGCCAGCACTAACAACTCAAACACCTCTCGAATGGCCACCGGATGGGTCCTTTGCTGGGGAAAAATTAACAGCACTTAGGAAAAGGCTGGAGGACAAAGCTCCAGCTCAGATGGATTATTGGTATGTATGGGACAACTGGGCTTATACGCATGTGAAAGGACATCCTCTTTCCTCCTCCTTTTCTTATTTATCTTAGGGGTCTCCAGCCCTGCTCTGGTAAGCTATGTCTGCTTCTGCCCCTCCTCTGGCTTACCCTTGGCTTTCTGACTTATGCCCATGACCTCCTTGCTTGCCACCCCCCAACCCATACAGGCCCCCTATTGACCCACCAGTTGCTCTGCAAGCTCCCCTCGTTCAACAACCCCTTGTTAGCCATGGTACGGACAGCGGTGAACAGATCGTCTTCCCCCATGTTCACTGCCCCTTCGGCCCCGGCGATTAGCAATATGGCAACAGCAGATGCCCCGCCTGCGTGATGACCCAGAGAAGGTTCTGCAAACCATTCGGTCTGTGTTTACTGCGTTCAGTCCTACATGGGGAGATGTTCAGGTAATCCTGGACACACTTTTCACCCCTGACGAGAAATATTCTATTCTGGATGCCAATTGGCGCTGGGCAGGGGAGGATAATATCCGGACTCCTTGGCCCCTGACTGATCCTGATTGGAATCCCAATAGGACCGACCAAATGGACCCTTTAAAGGCTGGTAGAAATGGCCTTTTGGAGGCTATACACAAAGCTGGTAGTAAAATGGCTAATTGGTCTAAAATTCGCGAATGCCAGCAGAAGCTTAATGAGCACCCCTCCGCCTTTTTGGCTCGGTTGTCCAAACAGGTTCACATATATGGGGGTGGTATAAAGCCTGAGATGGAGGAAAACCGTCCTATGATGGTTTCCTTTTATGTCGATCAAGCAACATCAGATATAAAAAAGTATTTCTCTAAACATGTTCCCAATTGGCTGGGAAAGCCCTTACATGAAGTAGTGCGACTGGCCACTTTTGTGTTCAATAGTAGAGATGAGGAAAAGGCAAAAGAAAAGTGTAAACAGAAGAAGGAAGCGGTTAGTATGCTGGCAGTAGCATTGCAGGTATCCTTTGGCAACCATCCCTGGCAGGGTCGGGACAGTTCAGGAGGGAGGGGTCATGGGCGAGGAAAGGGTCGGGGAGGAGCATGGAACGGGGGAAGGAACGGGAACTGCAACTACTGCAAACAACCAGGACATTGGAAAAGAGAGTGCCCCCTGCTTCCCCGAGGGGCTCCTTGGAAAAGTCAGGTAGAGACTAATTCTTCCTTTCCCTCTAACGCTCCCCAGGATCTTGTTGACCCCCAGGGACTAGAGGCGGAGATTTTGGGAACCTTGGGAGAGTTGGAATGGGATTTGGGGTTACAGCTGCAAATTTATCTAAAAATTGGGGAACAGCTTGTGCTTTTTTTAGTAGATACCGGTGCCACCCTCTCCTCTTTAACTTTTGTTCCAGGCTCTCTTTCTGATACAAAGTTTGGGTGCAGGTTATAGAGGGCAATCCATGTCCGGCTCCCCTATCCTACCCTGTCCCTGTTGAGCTTGGTTCTTTAAAGTTGTCACATAGATTTGTTGTAATGCCAGAGGGCCCCACGAACCTTCTCGGGCTAGATGTGCTGAGCAAACTGGGGGCACACATATATTGTGCCCCCGAGGGACTCCGCATGTCCGTCCTGGACTCGGCTGTTGCTTCTCTTATGGCATCGGTTACCCCTGTTCCTGATGTCCCCTCTGAATTGTCCAGTGTTCCACACAGTTTGTGGAGCACAACTTCTACCGATGTAGGCCTTCTTAAATCAGCCGTTCCAGTTAATCTGAAAGCAAGGGACGGACTGCCTCCCTCCGTAAAACACTACCCCTTGCCGAGGGAGGCGGAAGAGGGCATTTCACTTCTTATTGACAGTTATTTGACTCAGGGGGTTCTAGTCCCCTGCAGTTCGCCCTGTAATACTCCCATTCTTCCTGTGAGGAAGCCTAAACCGGGACCGGATGGGCGTCCAGTCTATCGGTTTGTTCAGGATCTACGAGCTCTAAATGGTTATGTTATAGCCCCCCATCCAGTTGTCCCTGATCCGAGCACCATTCTAACACTGATTCCTCTGTCGGCCACTTGTTTTACTGTCGTAGATTTGTGTGCGGCATTTTTCAGTATTCCTTTGCACCCCGATTCTCAATATTTGTTCGCGTTCACCTGGAAGGGCCAGCAGCTAACGTGGACGCGTCTTCCCCAAGGGTTTTCAGGATCCCCCCATTATTTTTTCCTGGATTCTCACCGAGGATTTAAAAGATATTGTCTTGCCTAGTTCGTCAGTCTAGTTCAATATGTGGATGATTTGTTAATTGCTGCCTCTGATTATAATGCATGTTTAATTGACTCTGTTGTTTTGCTTACTACCCTAGCCAATAAGGGTCATTGTGCATCTCCATCCAAATTGCAGCTGTGCAAAGATCAGGTAATTTATTTAGGCTTTGTGATTCGGCCCGGAGAGGGTTTGCTCTCTCCTGACAGGGTGCAGGCAATTCGGGATTGCCCGCGCCTGGTTACAAAAAAGCAGTTATGGGCTTTCCTGGGGGCTGCAGGGTTCTGTCGACCCTGGATAGTGGCCTTTGGGGAACTGGTCAAACCCCTAGTCCAGGCCAGCACAACATTGACCCCCGATCAGTCTCCTGGACCCCAGAAATGGAAGCCGCTTTTGAATCCATCAAGAAGGCTCTGATCTCTGCGCCCGCCTTGGGATTCCCGGATTACGGTAAACCATTTTCTCTTTTCGCTCACAAACACCAGGGGGTGGCCAGCGGTGTCCTTTTGCAGTACTTGGGGGATCGCCCACTCCCCATAGCCTATGACTCAGTGCAGCTGGACCCTGTCATTCGGGGCTCTGTCTCCTGTGTGCGATCGATTGCCGCTGTCATGGTTGAACGGTCGCGACCTATTGTTTTGGGGCACCCTCTGAGTGTCTGGGTCCCTCACGAGGTTGAGGTTCTCTTAAAACAACATTCTACACAGGCATTGTCTCCACAGCAGGCTCATAAATATGAACTAATCCTGTTGGCCGCTGACAACGTTACTTTACGCCGCTGCAACGTCCTCAATCCAGCCACAATGCTACCCCTCCCGGAGGACGGTACCCCTCACCATGTATGTATGGATGTCGTCGCGCAGGATGGTAAGCCTCGCCCGGATTTAGCTGACTCCCCTTTAACCAAACCCGATTTACTCCTTTTCACCGATGGGTCCTTGTACTATTTAGATGGCCACCGGGTCTCAGGCTATTCGGTTACCTCTCAGGCAGATGTTATCGAAGCTGCCCCCCTATCACCTTCCTTCAGCGTCCAGTGTGCAGAGTTATATGCGCTTACCAGGGCTTGTTGGTTGTCTTCGGGAAGGACTGTTACTATTTACACAGACTCTAAGTACGCTTTTGGTGTTTGTCATGCTACGGGCCAGCTCTGGAAACAACGAGGATTTTTAACCTCCTCAGGCACAAAAATTGCTAATGGCCCTCTAATTTCTGCCCTTTTGGATGCCATTCAGGCCCCTCACCAGGTGGCGGCGGTTCACAATTATGCGCATAGGCAGCTTAACTCTTTTGTATCCCAGGGCAATGCATGAGCTGACTCAGCCGCGAAGGCTGCAGCTCTGCAGCCCCTCCTGGTTTCGGCTTCCCTCCCCCTGGAAACACCCTTCCCGCCTGCTGACTGGACGCTGTTGTCTGCTGACGTATCCTCGGAGGAGCTTCGAGACTGGAAACGCTGGGAGGGATCAGAGGGCCCCGATAAGGTTTGGCGAATCAGGAACAAACCTATTCTCCCCTGCTGTTATCTACTCCCAGCTGCTTATTATTTTCATTCCTTGGGTCACGCTGGTATCCAGGGCACGGCGGCTGCTATACTAAAATCTTGGGCGGTGCCCCATATTTATCCAGCAGTGAAGCGGGCTCTCGGCTCCTGCCCTACTTGCCTGGCCTTCTCTGCTAAGACTCGGCTCGATGCCGACTCGAAGGGGGGGAGACCCTGGGCAAACTTCCCGTTTCAACGCTTGCAGATGGACTATGCAGAAATACCTAAAAGCTCAGGGTTTCACCACCTCCTTGTCATAGTGGATCAACTTTCCGGATGGCCTGAAGCAATACCAACCAGAAAGGCAGACGCAAGATCTGTGGTAAAGTTTTTAATGAAAGACATTGTACCCAGGTTTGGTGTCCCTGAAGTCATTGATTCAGATTGGGGCTCACACTTTACTGCAGAGATTTTGGAGGAATTGTACTGGTGTTTGGGGATTATCTGACAATTACATATTCCGTACCACCCCCAATCTGCAGGTCAGGTGGAACACATGAACCAAACAATAGAGACAATAGTAGCGAAGTTCTGTAAGGAGACTGGACTTAAGTGGCCAGATGCCTTGCCTATAGTCTTATGGCACATAAGACGAACCCCACGCATGCCCCTAGGCCTGTCCCCGTTTGAGGTGTTGTTTGGGAGACCAGCTTTAGTTCCGGGAACCTATGTTCCTGCACATGCTAGCCTCTTGGATGGAGATGAAACTTTGGTCAGATATGTTGCCAGACTGCAAAAGGAGCTGACTGACAACCAGTCTGAAGCTCAATTGTTTCAAACCTCACCCTAAGGGTGACAGGTTCATTCTTTTAACCCAGGGGACTGGGTAATGGTAAAAAAGATCCCCCGCACAGACCCCCTGGAACCCCAGTGGGAGGGGCCGTACCAGGTTCTGTTATGTACTTATTCTGCTTTAAAAGTTGCAGGTAAAGGTTCCTGGATCCATCATAGCTAAGTTAAGTTGGCACTGGGACCCCCATCTGACCCTGACAAGCCATCGGACGAGCCACTTCATGAATGAATGCCGCTACCAACCCATGGACTGAGCTCTCCAGCTATTGGGACCTTTACAGCCCACCAGAACTTCTTGTGTTCCTGTTTATTGGACTTACATTGGTGGTGTTGTTTTTTGTATGGTACAGAGGCGGATGCCGACATTGGTATGGTTTGCCTGAGGGGTTCTCTCCCTATTCCCAAGTCCAGTACAAGGATGGGAGGGCAATAGCTTCTTGAATTTAACCCGCGCTATAAAACAGGGTGTGAATCAAATGCAGTGTTGGATTTGTATTCATACCCCCACATATTTGGGTCAGGGGGTCCTGTTGGTAGGGGTACCTATCCCTCTTAATTGAACACTCCAAGCTAAGCTATGGGCAAACAATACTTTTGGAATGTTACGATCCGAAGATGGTCTTTTGATATGGTGGCCTAGGGTAATTATGCTTTATGTGTGTCACGACGTAAGGGCATGGAAAATACAGTTTTTGTGGGGAATTTTGTGGGGTGCAAGGACACCACCCAGATCAGCTCTGGTGCAGCAGGCCCCTCCACCTACTCCGGGGCCCCGTGGCCAGTCCCTGAGGGGTCTGGCTGGTACTGGTTATGCCATCACACAGCCTATAAGATTCTCCCAGCAGGATGGTGTGGTACATGTACCTTAGGGGCTATAGTACTCGCCGTGACAGTACACCAGACCCTGACCCAGGGAGAGATCCGCAATCTAGTATGGAGAAACCGACAAAGTATTCCTTTAAACCCTCTTTCACAATGGCCTACAGGCTTTCACTCCTTTGCGCGTTGGTTTCTGCCATGGTTACGAGTAAGCGAGCTAGAAAAATCTGTAGTTAACATTTCAGCTGCTTTGGAATTAATGGCAAATGCAACTGCAGACGCCTTATCTGCCCTTCAAATTGAAGTAACTCAGTTATCCCAAGCTACATTGCAAAACCGCCTAGCCTTGGACTATCTCCTTGCAAATCAGGGTGAGGTTTGTGCTCTGGTTAACTTAAGCTGTTGTGTATTTGTAAATCGGCACCACAGGGTGGAAATGGACATCCACATCCTCATGCAGCAGCCAGCCTTGACAATATCAGCACTGGATTCCCGGAGGTCTGGAACTGGCTCACCTCATGGCTACCGGATGTGGGTGCTTGGGGATGGCATATTTTGTATTTAATTCTTTCGGCTGGTATTGCTTTTGTGTTATTTTTTGTATGCCTACAATGTTGTAGTATGTGTTGTCGGCAACTGCTAACCCTGCATCACGGTTACTCAGCCCTGATTTACTTACTGACGTACAAAAGAAAAGGGGGGACTGTTAAGGAAAAGGTAGTATATGTGACTCCATTTTGGTTTGGGGCCCACCATTGTCTAAAAGCAAGCATGTCATGCACCAGGAGGAGTGTTCCTTAGATACTGCATTTCTGTGAAAACCCTCCCCCTTATTTCCAGCCTGTCTCGACTCCCGGTTTCTGTTCTTTGTCTGTTCCTAACTCCCTGCCTCCTGGCCTTGTGATGTGGGCCTCCCATCCTGATAAGAAAGGTTACTGATGCATTGCTTTAGGACCATGTTGTGTAGTTGAAGTAATAGTTTAGCACGGGAAATGTACCTAGCAGGGATAGGTGGTAGATAACGAAAGGGTTTGTCTATTGGCTAAGGTTTCCGATGCACGAGGACAACATGCTTTGCTAAAAGGTATATAATCTTTGTATAACCTGCATTCGGGGTCCGCTTCTGACTAGCAGGGGGGCACCATGCTCGAGCGTAATAAACTTAATATCTTTGGGAAGTCTGCAGTTGTGGACTTTGTTTGTGGGCCTCAGCCTAGACTCGAACTGCGCGTGACCTATCAGGTATAATTCGCAACGGACCCCAAATATGGCAATCAGCTAAACCCTGAGCAGGTGGGCAAGACTCACCAGCCAGACACCCAGAAAAGAATTTTCTATCGGAACTCAGATCCCTCCCTATCTAGCATCCCATCACAGACCATTGGGCATATTTACCACTAATAGTCAAAGATCAATTAATTTGCAAAATTAGGCTATCCCATCATACTATCCCCTCCATAAACTTACCAAGCTTAGTCTTGAAGCCAGATATGTTTTTTGCCTCCACTGCTCCCCTTTGAAGGCTGTTCCAGAACTTCACTCCTTTGATGGTTAGAAACCTTTGTCTAATTTCAAGTCTAAACTTCCTGATGGCCAGTTTATATCCATTTGTTCTTGTGTCCACATGGGTACTGAGCTTAAATAATTCCTCTCCATCCCCGGTATTTATCCCTTTGATATATTTATAGAGAGCAATCATATCTCCCCTTTGCTTTCTTTTGGTTAGGCTAAACAAGCCAAGCTCTTTGAGTCTCCTTTCATAAGACAGGTTTTCCATTCCTCAGATCATCCTAATAGCCCTTCTCTGTACCTGTTCCAGTTTGAATTCATCCTTCTTAAACATGGGAGACCAGAACTGCACACAGTATTCCAGGTGAGGTCTCACCAGTGCCTTGTATAACGGTACTAACACCTCCTTATCTCTACTGGAAATATCTCTCCTGATGCATCCCAAAACTGCATTAGCTTTTTTCACGGCCATATCACATTGGTGGCTCATAGTCATCCTGTGATCAACCAATACTCCGAGGTCCTTCTCCTCCTCTGTTACTTCCAAGTGATGCGTCCCCAGCGTATAACAAAAATTCTTGTTATTAATCCCTAAATGCATGACCTTGCACTTTTCACTATTAAATTTCATCCTATTACTATTACTCCAGTTTACAAGGTCATCCAGATCTTCCTGTATGATATCCCGGTCCCTCTCTGTATTGGCAATACCTCCCAGCTTCGTGTCATCCGCAAACTTTATTAGTACATTCCCACTTTTTGTGCCAAGGTCAGTAATAAAAAGATTAAATAAGATTGGTCCCAAAACCGATCCCTGAGGAACTCCACTGGTAACCTCCCTCCAGCCTGACAGTTCACTTTTCATTATGACCCATTGTAGTCTCCCCTTTAACCAGTTCATTATCCACCTTTCAATTTTCATATTGATCCTCATCTTTTCCAATTTAGCTAATAATTCCCCATGTTGAACCATACCAAATGCCTTACTGAAATCTAGGTAAATTAGATCCACTGCATTTCTGTTGTCTAAAAATTCTGTTACCTTCTCAAAGAAGGAGATCAAGTTGGTTTGGCACAATCTACCTTTTAGAAAACCATGTTGTATTTTGTCCCAATTACCATTGACCTCAATGCCCTTAACTACTTTCTCCTTCAAATTTTTTTCCAAGACCTTGCATACTACAGATGTCAAATTAACAGGCCTGTAGTTACCTGGATCACTTTTTTTCCCTTTCTTAAAAATAGGAACTATGTTAGTAATTCTCCAGTCATACGGTACAACCCCTAAGTTTACAGATTAATTAAAAATTCTTGCTAATGGGCTTGCAATTTCATGTGCCAGTTCCTTTAATATTCTTGGATGAAGATTATCTGGGCCCCCCGATTTAGTCCCATTAAGCTGTTTGAGTTTGACTTCTACCTCGGATGTGGTAATATCTACCTCCATATACTCATTCCCATTTGTCATCCTACCATTATCTCTAAACTCCTCATTAAAGACTGAGGCAAAGTATTTGTTTTGATATTGGGCCATGCCTAGATTATCCTTAACCTCCACTCCATCGTCAGTGTTTAGCGGTCCCACTTCTTCTTTCTTTGTTTTCTTCTTATTTATATGGCTATAGAACCTTTTACTATTGATTTTAATTCCCTTTGCAAGGTCCAACTCTACATGGCTTTTGGCCTTTCTCACTTTATCCCTACATGTTCTGACTTCAATAAGGTAGCTTTCCTTGCTAATCCCTCCCATTTTCCACTCCTTGTAGGCTTTCTGCTTTTTCTTAATCACCTCTCTGAGATGCTTGCTCATCCAGCTAGCTCTGCAACTCCTGCCTATGAGTTTTTTCCCCTTTCTTGGGATGCAGGCTTCTGATAGTTTCTGCAACCTTGACTTGAAGTAATTCCAGGCCTCCTCCGCCTTTCGATCCACAAGTTCTTCAATCCAATCCACTTCCCTAACTAATTTCTTTAATTTTTTAAAGTTAGCTCTTTTGAAATAAAAAACCCTCGTCACAGATCTATTTTTTTTATCTCTCTAAACCCATTGTTTTGTGCTGGAATCATGGGAGTCAGGAAGAAATCCCCTCCAGAGGTATATTATTATCCCCTCCGTTTATATTCTACCAGCTTAAGTTAAAACTTTCCCAAGGCACAAATTCCTTTCCTTGTCCTTGGACAGTATTGCTGCCACCACCAAGTGATTTACACAAAAATTTAGGGAAGGGTCACTTGGAATCCCTATCCCCCACAAGTCCCTTCACCCCCTTTCCTGGGGAGGCTTGAGAATAATATACCAACCAATTGCCTTAGCAGTGAGGGCAGAGACCATACCCTTTGTCTTCAGGACACTGAAAATCAATCAGGTTCTTAAAAGAAGAACTTTATTATAAAGAAAAAGTAAAAGAATCACACCTGCAAAATCAGGATGGAAGGTAACTTTACAGGGTAATAAAAAGATTTAAAGCACAGAGGATTCCATTCTAGGCTCAGCTTCACAGTTCCAAAAACAGGAATAAAACTACCTCTGTAGCATAGGAAAATTCACAAGCTAAAACAAAAGATAACCTAATGCATTTCCTTGCCTTACTTACAATTTCTGTGATTTTAGATGGATTATTTCAGATATATTTTCAGGGGATGTTGTACCTGCTTGGCTTCTCTCTCCATCTAGAGAGGGAACCAAAAAAGAGAACAACAAACAAATCCTTCCCCTCCAGATTTGAAAGTATCTTCTTTCCTCATTGGTCCTTCTGGTCAGGTGCCAACTACGTTATTTGAACTGTTTAACCCCTTACAGGTAAGGCAATTCAGTACAGCTGCCAAGGAGGGATTTTATACTACTCTTCCCTCTATATTTATGACAGAAGGTTTGCTCTCTACAGTGTATTTCCTGGAGCTATGTCAAGTCTAACTTTACATGCCTCAGGCAACAGGGACTTCCACCATTTTAACTATAGTCCAATATTCCTCATTAGCTCCCTCTTGGTTCATCCAAACAATTCTTCTTTCTTCTCTACACCATTTAAATATTTGTAGCCCATATCTCTACCTTAGCCAAACAAAGCATAATTAAAGCATGGGATCAGTGGTCTATTCCAAATCATAGAATATCAGGGTTGGAAGGGACTTCAGGAGGTCATCTAGTCAACCCCCCTGCTCAAAGCAGGACCAATCCCCAATTAAATCATCCCAGCCAGGGCTTGTCAAGCCTGACCTTAAAAACCTCTAAGGAAGGAGATTCCACCACCTCCCTAGGTAACCCATTCCAGTGTTTCACCACCCTCCTAGTGAAAAAGTTTTTCCTAATATCCAGTCTAAACCTCCCACACAGCAACTTGAGACCTTTGCTTCTTGTTCTGTCATCTGCCACCACTGAGAACAGTCTAGATCCATCCTCTTTGGAACTCCCTTACGGGTAGTTGAAAGCAGCTATCAAATCCCGCCTCATTCTTCTCTTCTGCAGACTAAACAATCCCAGTTCCCTCAGCCTCTCCTCATAAGTCATGTGCTCCAGCCCCCTCATCATTCTTGTTGCCTTCTGCTGGACTCTTTCCAATTTTTCCACATCCTTCTTGTAGTATGGGGCCCAAAACTGGACACGGTACTCCAGATGAGGCTTCCCTCGATCTGCTGGCAATGCTCCTACTTATACAGCCCAAAATGCCATTAGCCTTCTTGGCAACAAGGGCACACTGTTGACTCATATCCAGCTTCTCGTCCGCTGCAACCCCTAGGTCCTTTTCTGCAGAACTGCTGCCTAGCCACTTGGTCCCTAGTCTGTAGCGGTGCATGGGATTCTTCCGTTCTAAATGCCACAGAGCTCTGTATTGATTGCATATCTGAGGAGGATCGTGGGTTAGTGTTGGCATTTCTGAAACGTTGTCAAATGATAGAAACATGGGCAGTACCGTGTCATGACTAAGGCTAAGATTTTGTCATGGTTATTTTTTGTGAAAGTCATGGACAGGTCACGGGCAATAAACAAAACTTCATGGAACCCGTGAAGTGTCTGTGACTTTTGCTGCTGCAGTTCCATGGTTTCTCCCACCACCGTGGTGGCTGGGAGCTGTGGGGTGACCATATTTCCCAAAGAGAAAATGGGACACCCACAGCTGCTGGCCTGAGGCATCCCCCTCCCCCCACAAGGCTGTCACCTGTCACTGAAACCCTGAGGAGGCCCCAGTGATGAGCTGCCTAAATCTTAACAACGGGTTCCCTCCTCACCCTAAGAGGGGGTCGTTGCCCACCCCTGCCCTCCGGGACTCCTGCCCCATCCAACCCCCACACAGCCCTTGACGCCCCCCCCCGGACCCCTGCTCCATTCACCCCCCTCCCCTGTCCCCTGACTGCTCCCGGAACTGGGCAGGAGGGCTCGTGGGCCACCATAGTGGGTGCCCACCCCACCCCTAAGAGCCAGAGGAACCTGCCGGGGGGCGAGGTGGGGAGTCCCGGCAGTGCTTACCTGGGGTAGCTCCCAGGAAGCATCCGGCAGGTCCCTCTGGCTCCTACGAGTTGGGGAGCGTAGCTAGGGGAGGAGCAGGGGGAGCGGCCGCTCCCCCCACTGATCACATCAAAAGTGGCACCTTAGGCGCCGACTCCCTGGGTGCTCTGGGGCTGGAGCACCCAGGGGGAAAATTTGGTGGGTGCAGAGCACCCACCGGCAGCTCCCCGCCCCGCGCCCGGCCCCAGCTCACCTCCACTCCGCCTCCACCTCCTCCCCTGAACGCACCGCCCCGGTCTGCTTCTCTGCGCACCCCCCGGCTTCCCACGAATCAGCTGTTCGGCGGAAAGCCTGGGAGGGCTGAGAAGCAGGCCATGGCTTCCCGCTCAGGCCGAGGGTGGAGGAGGTGAGCTGGGACGGGGAACGCTTCCCCTGTGCCCCCCCCCGTGGGTTACCTGCTGCAGTGCGGGTGGCCCTCCTCGCCCCCCCACGCCCGAGCTCACCTCTGCTCCGCCTCCCTGGGCCTGAGCGGGAAGCCGCGGCCTACTTCTCAGCCTGCCCCAGCTTCCCGTGCGAACAGCTGATTCGCGGGAAGCCGGGGGGGCGGAGAAGCAGAGCCGGGCGGCGCGTTCAGGGGAGGAGGCGGAGGCGGAGAGGAGGTGAGCTGGGGCCGGGTGCCAAATTTTCCCCGTGGGTGCTCCAGCCCCGGAGCACCCAGGGAGTCAGCGCCTAAGGTGCCACTTTTGATGTGATCAGTGGGGGGAGCGGCCGCTCCCCCTGCTCCTCCCCTAGCTATGCTCCCCCACCCGTAGGAGCCAGAGGGACCTGCCGGATGCTTCCTGGGAGCTGCCAGCTTACCTGGGGCAGCACCGCCGGGACTCCCCACCTTGCCCCCCGGCAGGTTCCTCTGGCTCTTAGGGGTGGGGTGGGCACCCACTATGGTGGCCCACAAGACCCTCCTGCCCAGTTCTGGGAACAGTCAGGGGACAGGGGAGGGGGGTGGATGGGCAGGGGTCCGGGGAGGGGGGTGTCAAGGACTGCGGGGGGGTTGGATGGGGCAGGGAACAGCCAGTTCTAAAAGGGCTTCTAAATTTAACAACCGGTTCGTGCGAACTGGTGCGAACCGGCTCCAGCTCTCCACCGGAGGGCCCCCTCAGGAGTCTGTCGCCTGTTGCTGGAGCGTTGCAGGGGGGGGCCCTGTCGCTTGTCGATGCTGTTGCCTGTCCCTGGAACCCTGCCAGGGCCCTGCAGCCCCTGGGGCTGAAGCAGAGAATGTCAGGGAGGTCTCTGGAAGTCCCGGATTCGGTGACTTCCATGACCTCCGTGACATAAACGTAGCCTTCGTCATGACTTCTGGGTTGTGTCAGTGCTGGTGACTTGTGGGACAGCGCTGTCATGTTGCATCAAAATATCCTCCAAGCATCATCATGCAGTGAGGTTCTGTCTCCACCTACAAGACCCTGAGAGTCCTTTGGAAAGCAGTGAAGTTAGGCACAACAACAACCTGGGAGAACTGGGATTATTCCAGATATAGCAGCATGGGTGAGAATCCTACATCTGGATCTGTTCTTTTCACTTTACCATGGGAGAGGTTAGGTAGTCTGGCCAGGGAGCCCATCCCATGGAGCGGGGGTGGCCAACCTGAGCCTGAGAAGGAGCCAGATTTTACCAATGTACATTGCCAAAGAGCCACAGTAATACGTCAGCAGCCCCCCATCAGCTTCTCCCCTTCCCTGCTCCCAGCACCTCCCCCCATCGGCAGCCCCGCCGATTAGTGCCTCCCTTCTTGCACCTCCCAATCAGCTGTTTTGTGGCGTGCAGGAGGCTTGGAGGGGGAGGAGGGAGGAACAAGGGCACAGCAGGCTCAGGGAAGGGGGAAGGAAGGGGTGGAGTGGGGGCAGGGCCTGTGGCAGAGCCAAGGGTTGAGCAGTGAGTGCCCCCCGACCCACTGGAAAATTGGCCCCTGTAGCTTCAGCCCTGGAGTTGGTGCCTATCCAAGGAGCCGCATATTGACTTCTGAGGAGCCGCATGGGGCTCCGGAGCCACAGGTTGGCCACCCCTGCCCTAGAGGAGAAAGAAGACGAGCAGCACCCAGACTAAAACGCCCACGAGTCACCACTGTGCCTTTTAAGCAGATGCAGTTTAATGTTGAACTCACTCGAAACAGAACATTTGGATTTAGTTTAGTTTACTTGAAACTAAACATTTTTTGACATTTCCAAATCCAAATTTTTTGGAACTTTTCATTCTGTGAAAAATGTCAGTTCGTTCAGATTTGGGATGAAAGCAAATGTTAAAATATTGGAATTTTCCACAGGGTTTTCGCTCAGCAGGATTATTTCTATGTTCAAAAAGGACTCCACTCTCACCTTGTACCTTTCCTTCACATTGTTGCCTCTCTGTGTGAGATAATGTATTGTATTTGTCTTCATAGCATAGAGTTATATAGCATCATGGTCAAGTGATATAGAAATTATTGTGATGTCACAGATTTAATTATCATTGTGACTTCAACAACAAGGCCAAGTTAAGAAAAAAACTAGGCTGGAAGAGAGGAAGCATTTGGTTTTTTTCAACCCCTTCGAGATGATGAAATAGGAGTAATACCAATGCCTTGTGCGTCTGTCATGCTTGTCACTCTCATCCCCCTTTTACACATGAAGGACTGAAGCTAAGTGACTTGACCCAGTTCCCTGAGAAAGTCTTTGCAGGCATTGCAGGGAACTGAACCCACGTCTCCAACTAGTGGCCTAACCCTTATGTTATCCTTTCTCTTTCAGAGAGCAAGCATGCTGAGAAGGGGGTAAACCTCACCCAGGAAACCCCCCGTTTCCCTTTGAACTGCTGCTGCCGTAGCATAAACTGTGATCTCCTCTTGCACACCTGTCTTTCTCAAGCTCAGCTAAATCTATACTGTGGTTACACATCTGATGCGGTTTCTTGCAGTGGTTAATGTCTGATAGTTAATAGATATTTTATAGATAGCAAGGGAGCTGCTTTGAAACAAACCCTCAGCCACTCACATTGCTCTGCAGTTGCTCCTAACCAGGAGGGGGTGGCAGGGGAAGAGGGATTGAGAGTTGCCAGAAACGTGTGCTGGATTTTAATCATAGGCAGGGTTTTTTGTTTTTTTTTCCCAGCCTGTTGCATGTCAATTTCTATAGGGTAGATTTTCACCTTGCAGTCTGTCCCCAGGAAGGGACAGCATGTGTTTCCACTGCCCTAGGTGCAGAACAGGGCAGGGCTGCTGGAACAATTTTGACAGTGGGGGTGCTGAGAGGCGTTGAACCAAACTGTAAACCCTGTATGTAATGGAAACCACTTCAAGCCAGGGGTGGAGCAGCACTCCCACACACACCCCTAGTTCCAGCACCTATGGAACAGGGACTGAATTGTGACTCAGAGTTGGGTCCCTGGTTCCTTCCCTACCCCAGGGAAGAAGTAAGCTGGGCCACCCCTTTACCTGGGTTCCACCTATTGACTGCCCACCTGTACAGGAGGAAGAGTAGCAGTCTGAGGGAGGGTTGCTCTCCCTGCCTGCACTGTGACCTGTTATTATCTGTATTACCGGCGTGCCTAGAAGCCTGTGTCATGGTCCAGAACCCCATTGTGCGAGATGCTGTACCAACATATAACAAAAAGACAGGCTCTGCCCCAGAGAACTTGCAGTCTAGAGACTAAAACAAGAGACAACAGATGGATACAGACAGACGGGGGAGCACAAGGAGACCACACGACAATATAGGTCAGCATGACCGGCAGTGGTGTTAGTTGACAATGGTTAGGCCAGGGGTGTACTGGTTTCTGCAGCCATTGGGGCACAGAAGAGTTGTGAGGAGGGATGTAAAGGTGAATAATGAGGTAGTTTTGTGGGTGTTCATGGGGAGCACCTCCCATGTGTGAGCGGCAGCTGGGGAGAGAGCATGCAAGTGCTGGTGTGAACATGTCACAAGTGGGTTATGCAGGCTGGCATCCTGGGCCAGTTGAAGGTGGCAGTCGACATCTCAGCAGGGCATGAGCGATGGCAGGGAGGGTGGGGATAGATCACAAAAGTGAAAATGAGCAGCTTATAGCTGACTCAATGGGGAAGGAAAAGACAGTGGAAGGATGCAAAGGGAGGGGGGCATCGTGGAAATGACCAGCCAGGAAAATGATCTTTGCAGCAGCCTTCTGAATGGAGATGAGCCAGACAAGATGGCATTTGTCAAGGCCAGAGGACAGGATATTTCAGTAATCGAGACGTGTTGTGTGGATGGATAGGAAAGGCCGTACCTTAAAGCATAGGCATCGAGTTTCTAATCTGCCAGGGGGTGCTCCTCCCCCGGCTCTGCCCAGTCCCCCACTACACCCCTTCCTCCAATGTCCCACCCCCGCCCTGCTTTTTCCCATCCCCACCCCACCTCTTCCGCACCTCTTCCTGACCCCCCGCCTCTTCCCTCCCAGTTCTGCCCCCTCCCCCGCGTGCGCTGTGCCCTCGCTCCTCCCCCCCCAGCACCTCCTGATGCCATGAGACAGCTGATCCGTGGTAGGCGCTGGGAAGGAGGGAGAGGCACTGATCAGCGGGGCTTGTTGGCGGGCAGGCGGTGCTGGCAGGAAGGAGAGGTGTTGATAGGGGTGATCAGCACCCACCATTGTTTTCCTGTGGGTGCTCCAGCCGGAGCCGGCGCCTATGCCTTAGAGATGTTATACAGAGAGAATCAACAAGACGTGAGGAGCTAGAGAGAAGCCTGAGTCAAAGACGATGTCCTGGTTACTGGCAAGAAACCCATACAGAGGAGTTAAAGGGTGTTTAATTCCTCTGTGGGGGAAGAGAGCACCATAGGCATTTCCATACTGAATTAGACCTAGGGTCCTCTAGGACAGTGTCCTGTCGCCGGCAGTGACTGATGCTAAATGCTGCAGGGGAAGAACAAGACACCCGGCAGTAGGCAGCTGTGGGATAATTTAGATCTCATCTGAATCCCTAGTAGTTAGAGATTAGTTTAAACTATGAAGCATGAGGTTAAATATCCCGTGCAACAGTTTTTGTTAGCACTAACTATTTGGACTCTGGATACTCTTGTTATTCATAGAAATGTCTAATCCCTCTTTCAATCTTGCTAAGTTCTTGGTCTCAAGGACATCCTGGGGCAATGTGTTCCATCGGGGCCGTCCCTACCCATACACAAAGTTCGCAGCTGCATGCTGCTTCAGCCTCTGCTCCGCCTCTTCCCCATGGCCCCCGCCCCTGCTCTGCCCCATCCCCTTCTCTGCTCTGGACCAGCAGTGGGGGAAGCTGGGGGGGGGGGGGGGGCTGGGGCGGTCACCAAAATGGCTAGGGACGGCCCTGAGTTCCATAGACTAATTACATATTGTGTGAAAAAGCATTTCCTTTTATGGGTGTGTAAATTCGCTGCTAATTTAGCCCATAAATAGTTCCCAGGTACACATCTTTTTTTTTTCGGAAGTCCCAGTTTTTTTAATGCAAATTGTGACTCATTTCCAAACAGTACGATTTCTGCCTGATCTGCCTTATCTGCCTTATCGCTATAGTATCTGAGCACGGCATAACCTGTAATATATTGATCCTCCCAACAGTCCTCTGAGATAGGGAAGTGTTAGTATCACCATTTTACAGATAGGGGCTGGCGCACAGAGGGTATTTCTATGATGCAAGCCTCCCAGCCCGGGGAAAGAGACTTACACTAACAGGGCTCAAGCTAGCGCACTAAAAACAGTGATGTGGACATGAGAGCCCTGCAGTGCTCCCAGTTACCGTGCAGACACACCTAGAGAGGCTAAGTGACTTGCCCAGGGTCACCCAGGAAGTCTGTGGCGTAGCAGGGAATTGAACCTACGGGTCCCAAGTCTCAGGCTGGCATTCTAGCCACTGGATCTTCCATCCTTTTCTGTTTCTGGGGTTTTATAACAGATAACTCTGGTGTAAAATGAAACAATTTTCAAAGGATGTCAGTATGAGCTTTCCTCCTTGTTACACATACACATTCAGAGACTGCACTCTGGTTTATCACAGGGAAAGGTACCCGCGGAACAACTACATTAATCAGCTCCTTTCGTCTCTGGATATAGTGGGCCTGATTCTCCCCTAATTCACATTGGTGTAAATCTGGAGTAACTGCACTGAAGTCAACAGAATTATATCTTATCTGTCTGGTGTGTGACAGAAGAGAAACAGACCTATTATCTTGCATCTCAGCAATGAATTTGGGAACAGAATGCACTGGAAAATTTGGAAAATAGAAAAGAAAAGAGCAATAATCCGTTCTTTTTGGTGTTTATTGGAAAAAAACCTGTCTGAGTAGTTTTATCCTTCATGTCAATTAAAATCTAAAACCAGAAGCCCGTACACCTGATTCAAGACTACTTTACTCCAGTTTTATGTCAGTGTAACACCACTGATTTCATTCAGGTTACACTCATATAGAACTAGAGTGGGGTTTGCTCCCCACACTGGCCCTGCAAGGGCTTTAGGCCAGTTGGGCCCAATCAGCTAATTAGGCCACAAACAGGAGCTTGAGGCTGGAGGGAATTAGAGAGAAGCTCATCTGGGAGAGGCAGGCAGGCAGGGAGAGGGAGAGAGTGACAAACCCAGAGGCGTGGGGAAGGCCAGGAAGTATAGAAGCAGCTCAGGAAAGGCAGCAAGGGGGAGGGACCAGACCTTGGCTGCTGTGTAGAGGGTCCCTGAGCTGGAACCTGGCGTAGAGGGTGGGCCTGGGTTCCCCTGCCAGCTGCTGCAGGAGTGGCACTATGAGGCAGTGAAATGGAAGACTGCTGGAGATGGCTAGAAAGCAGGAACCTTGCTATGCTCTCCCTGGATGGGGAAACCACCATTGTGACCTGGCTGGAGGGCTGAGTCACAGAGAAGATGCTGTGGTTCCTGGAGCGAGAGAGGGGCTGCAGGGGAGAAACTGAAAGGGGGTAACCTGTGGAAGGAGTGTAAGCCTGATGGAACTAATCCCCAGAACCACTAGGAGGTGGCACTGTCCAGTGGTGAGTAGAGCAAACCTGTTACAGAGTAACACCCGTAAATCAAGTGCTCTCTCTCATTGTGTGGGTGGGTTGGGATATATACACACATGCTTTTTATACTGCTTTATGTATAGAACACAAAAAGAACACATGTATGAAGGACTCAGCAAACTGTTGAACATTTATTGGAAGTAGTTCAGACCTGATCCCTGGGCTGTGACTGCTCTCTAGAGAGGGAGAGATTCACCACTTGGTAGAGGCCCAACTCAATTGCTGGGCACTAGCAAAGTTTAGGGCCAGAGTCTCATTTACCCTAAAGACCCTTTACATCACACTGGCAGCAAAAGGCCCCTCTGTGCTGCCAGAGGGATCTACGGTGGACATGGATCTGTTTCCTCAAAGGCTTTTAGGCATTTAACTCCCCCTGAAATTGCTTTGAGGGTATGGGTCTTGATTTAAATGAGAATCTGGCCCTGAAGTCTTGAGGCTTTAAGTAGGAGTTAAGTGGAGAGGAAGGATGGTCCACTGATTAAAGGATTAGTCTAGGGCTTGGGAGATCTGGATTTAAGTCCTTTTTCACTTCCTGTGACTCCTTAGACAGGTCACTTAGTCTCTCTGTGCCTCATTTCCCCATCTGTGCAATGGGGATATTAGCACTGCCCTGCCTCAAGGGGTGGGTGTTGTGAGGATAAATACGCTGGAGATTGCAGTGATAGATAGAAGTGGTGCTGGCCCCGTGCACAGGAGGGAGTTTCATCCCAGGTTCCAAAGAGCTTTCTTTTATTAGTCTGCAGAATCCCTGATGTGACCTGGTAGCTGGCATCCCTTTACTAGCCCTTCCTCTTAAGAAGTGGTTCACCTGTGGTTATGGCATGCCATAGCCCAGCTCTGGCCAGCACCTCCACTGTGTCTCTGCATGCCACAACGGGCAACTGCTTGGCTTGTGACCCGTCATCTGTACATGGAAACACAAAATTGTGTTTTTATGTCACCTGGCAAAGCCCAAGCAGCCCACAATGCCAGAGCCCACAGCCACAAAACACCTGCTTTGAGCTTTGTGAGCCACTGAGGTCTTGGGTGAAAATGTTAAGACCTGCCGCAGATGCACTCCCAAGGGTGATGCCAGTCATGGGGCTAGAAGAGACAGCAAGGGTCTTCTCGTCTAACCCAATCCTAGCAGGTCTAGCCTGGATTGTCAGCGTATCGGCATAGTGCTATTGATGTCTGTATGCATCTCACCCTCTGTAGTTATGATTCCAAGATAGTGCTGGCTAGATGAGTTGCTGAGTGTGACTAAGCTGAGAACTCAGAGCAAATTGAGGTGGGTAAAGTCCTGAACGCTTGAGCAGAAAGTGCAAAGCATGCTTTGCATGAATGGGATATGGGGCCTTTCAGCTCTAGCCCATGGATTTATTTAGCCATAAGTGGCATGGCTGTTGGGAAAGATCTCTTTATTGAACATGTATAGAGAACAGAGTTACATGCTGAGAGGCCTATGTTTGTCTGGTACTTGGCTCTCTGCTCTCTTGCTTGGGTTCCGCAGTCCCCTGCTGTCATATCAAACTAGGGTCCTTCTGAAATGTGACTTTTTTTTTCTCCAGTTTCACCCAGCATGCTATGCACACCTGTAACCATCTGAGGGCTCTTTGATGCCTATTTTCTGTGATGGTACAGGGGCACTGATGTAGCTTTCACTGTGGCTGCATATGGATAAATGCTGACCCGTTTCCAGTCAGGCATGAACTTGTCTTAGGGATGCAAATGCCATTTTAGGCATACACAGGTGCATCCTAGCATGTGGTGCTTAATGGAAGAGCATACAAAATAGGTATGGGTTATAACTAACCTAATTGAAGTGGTTTTGACGAGGGTTGCAAATATATGGTAGGACTTGATCTGATACCTTTCACCCATGCTAGAAAAATTATTAAAAAAATAAAGGTTTCAGAGCTTATGCTGAAATAAATTGGTTAGTCTCTAAGGTGCCACAAGTCCTCCTTTTCTTTTTTAAAAAAAATAAAGGAAATTCACCATGAAATGGAACCATTTCACCAAACCTGTGTATTTTCAACCACAATACAATTTCGCTCTCAGAACTATCCCAGTCGTATTCAGCCATTGTGATAATGGGATGATGATCAAGTCTCTCTTCCTGTTCTTGTTACAATCTTCGTCACAGAAATGAGATGTTGGATTAGTAAGGCCACCTGCGGTGGGTGGGAGGCACAAGCATCGTGCCCTACTTTAATCTGGTTTCCGAGTGGCAGCCGTGTTAGTCTGTATCCGTAAAAAGAAAAGCAGGACTTGTGGCACCTTAGAGACTAACCAATTTATTAGAGCATAAGCTTCATCGGATGCATGCAGTGGAAAATACAGTGGGGAGATTTATATACACAGAGAACATGAAACAATGGGTGTTACCATACAGACTGTAACAAGAGTGATCAAGAAAGGTGAGCTATTACCAACAGGAGAGTGTGTGGGGGGGACCTTTTGAAGTGATGATCAAGGTGGGCCATTTCCAGCACTTTACAAGAACAGTAGGCGGGGAAATAAACAAGGGGAAATAGTTTTACTTTGTGTAATGATACATCCATTCCCAGTCTTTATTCAAGCCTATTTCCCCTTGTTTGTTTCCCCTCCTACTGTTCTTGTAAAGGCCTGGAAATGGCCCACCTTGATTATCACTACAAAAGGTTCCCGCCGCCCCTGCTCTCCTGCTAGTAATAGCTCACCTTACCTGATCACTCTTGTTACAGTGTGTATGGTAACACCCATTGTTTCATGTTCTCTGTGTGTATAAATCTCCCCACTATATTTTCCACTGTATGCATATGATGAAGTGAGCTGTAGCTCACGAAAGCTTATGCTTTAATAAATTTGTTAGTCTCTAAGGTGCCACAAGTACTCTTCTTTTTACTTTAATCTGATCTTTAGACTCTATGGGGACTGGCTAGTACTTGTGTCCTACAAAGGCTGGGGGGAGGGAGGGAGAAATGGTGAGACACGAGTCAAGGCAGATTCCCTTAATAATGTCTCCTACAAAATACTCCGGCCAACCATATTCTCAGTCTTAACAGCACCTCCTGCCCTTATCTCAGGAGTGGCAGCATGATCCAGGGTACCAGAATGGGGATCCAAAGGATGTGGTGGTGGTCCTGCAGTGTCAGTGCCATGGGGGAAAAGAGGGGCAGACGGCCTTTAATTTCATAGCATCTTTCTTCTAGCAGTGCACTGGAGTGCAGGGAGGGGCTGTTGTCATTTAGCCTGACCCTCCATTGAATGGATAGAGCAGAGCACACTTACAGGCTGCCTCTTTGTGACCCAAGATCACTTGCTCCAAGGAGCATAGATGCAGGTGTAGCCTCTGCACAGACGGGACCCAGCTGCAGAAAGCTGAAGCAAAGGGAGTGAGGAGCAGCCAGCCAGTGATTCTAAGGCAGCAGCAGGTAGGGGCCAGTTACCTGGCGCAGTAGGGAGCAGGTTGTGTCTGTTTGCTGGAGGGGAGCTGTGGTGGAGGGTGTGTGGCAGAGGTTGGGGGTCTGTGTGGTGGAAGTTGTGCAGAGGGTATGTAGTGGAGGTTGGGGTGTGTGTAGTGGAGGATGGGTGCAGTGGAGGTTGCGTGGAGGGTGTAGTCAGGGAGCAGAAGCAATACCATGTGACTTAAAGGACACAGCCATGCACCCTATCCAAATCAACAGTTTATGAACAATCCTTTAGCTGACCATCCAAACTGTCTGGCAAATACTTATGAATAACAAATTGGGATCAGTCTGTGAACCATTTGCAAACAGAAAACTCGGCAAAGTTCATCAGATAATTTATCTGCACCAGATAATTCAACATGTTCCACTCAATAAGCAGTTTTGTGTGTAATAGTAGCTAATGTGATATTGCTCCAAGGGTAGGTTTGGTTGCAGTTATCATGAATGCCGTCTTTCTAATGCTGCTCATTTTCAAGGGCTAGACTGTAATTTTACAATCTGACCGGAGCACACAGCTGCATTGCCCCAGAAGCAGGGACTGAACTGTGATGCTGAGAACTGCAATTTGATCCCAGCTGAGCTTCCCCCTTGCACCATTAGGAAAACAAGATGTGCGGGTTCTTTTTCTGGTGCAGATCTCTTATCCTGGCATGATGGAGCATCTGTATTGGCTGGTGTAGGGAGTGGGTGGGGCCTAACACCTCCCACCTGTGGGATGCAGAGTATCAGCCTGGCAGCAGCTGTTCTCTCTCTCTCCCCTGTGCACAGGCTAGCAATAGAGGTGGCCAACAGAGGGGAATAAGTTTGCCTCATGTCGCTGTACTCCCTGGCCATGTGTTAAGTAACCCACCACTGAGCCCTAAAGGAGGTTTTGCTGGTTCATGGTGTATGACTTAGCATTGGTAGTGGTAATGGCTGAAAATGAGATCTGGCATCTTGTCAGTTACAAGCCCTCTGTGGTGTGCAAGAGCCGATGACTAAGCGAGAGACAATGCCACCTCCTTCTCCACATCTGAATCGTGTTTCTGAAGGACTGAACCCGAAGTTGCTAGCCTGGAGTGGGGTTTACCTTGTAAAAGCTTAGTGAGGCAAAATGAAACCTCTGCAGGAAATCACCTTTTTAAAGAGAGCGACTGGGAACTGCTGTACGTCGTTAGTCACTCTCTGTCCCCCAGGGGAGTGATGGAGTTTTAAGATTAAGAAGAGAGCTGTTTAGTCCTACAAGTGATGCTGGCAGTATGTTTACACTGCTGTCAGAGCTGTGACTGCAGCATGCAGAGGGGTGCACAAGCTTTGATCAAGCTAGCACAGGTACCAAGAGCAGTGAAGCCATGGCAGCATGGGCTGTGCAAGCCCACCCGGCACCCTATACTTGAACAGCTAGTTTGTGCATGTTGCCATCGCCACTACTGTTACTCAAGCTAGCGAGACCAAAACCAGCTGTGTCTCCGGGTGCTGCATTCACACCTCTGACTGCAACGTAGAGGTACCGTATGAGGGCAGACTCCTGCACCTATGCAAAACCTCAGTGAAATCAAGGGGGCTGTGGGCGGAACTGGGGCTGTATCTCCCTGGCTGCCAAAGCCTAGTATGGGTCACATCTATCACAGGCCTGTGGATTCATGTAGGACACTCAGTGGTGTGGGATTCCTTCCCTTCATTGCAAAGAACGCTCACTAACAGTGCCGCTGTTCTGCATGTCTGTAAGTGCTTTCAGCAATGAAAGTGAGGAGTTACCCAGTTTGTGTGCAACACAGGCAAGTTTGGGACTAAAATGAGTGACCTCATTGGAAATGGGGAACAGTCAGAAGGTAGGACCAGGGCTTTAATTAAGGGAAAATGATTCAGATTTTCAGCTTGATAAGAATGCAATTGTAAAAAAAATATTTGAGATCTGAAAAGGAGAATTTATTAAATTAGGGGACACCTAGAGATTCTTCCCTTCCTATCTAAGTAGTCATTGGTGGAAGTAAATGTAGCTTTCCTAGATAACGATGATACAAAATGCTTTGGGGTACCAGGTCTCGATCTCCCAGGGACCAAGAGGATGTTGAAACCCTGGACTACATCAACTGTACAAAGCCCTCATACTTACAGAGGTCTGAAATTATTCAGATTAAAAGTTTTTTCCACTTGGGAAAATTACCTTTTTTGGTAAACAGTCACCAGAAAACCTGTTGACTGTTTTGCATGATTTCACAAATGTTCATGATGTATTTTTATTGTCCTTTTTTTATTTACCTGGAACTGGGTTTTAGCTAAACCAAAAATGTTAACCATTTCTCTAATTGTTTCTATAAAGTATCTTCAGTAAACAAAACTGATCGGTTCTGAATCTTGTCAAGTCAAAAGAACCTGGAAACTCTTTGAGAATTATTTCTGATCATCTTTACTGAGGCTACGTGAACTCTGTGGGCCACTGGTGCTTGCATAGGGCTGCATTTTACCTTCAGTGGGGCTATCTGTGTGCTGATCTCATGTACTGAATTTTATTGAGGAAGTTGAGACAAAAATCTCAATTTGAGCTATCTCCATTTCACTGGAAGTGGATGTACCTGTTTAATTTTTTTTAAGTGGATTCAGTGCTGACTGGGGGGAGGGAACTAGATTATCAGCCCTGGAGAACGAAACTGTCTCGACAAGGAAAGGCACAATACCGTGCGAATGGAAACTCTCTAGGGCAGGGACTCTTGCATGGCACCTAGCCCAATGGGGTCCTGGTCCAGGACTGGGATGCCAGGCACTACTGCCATGCAAATAAATAAAGCACAGACAAGCTTCCCCTGTTCCGCCTAACCAATGAACCTTACCCCACCTGGATAGATCATTTCTAGGGACAGATTCTCTGCTTGTGGAAATGAGTTTCACCTCTTATTTCATTGGAGCTGCACCTGTTTACATCAGCAGGAAACTTGGCCCCTGTTGTTGAAGATGTAGTTGAGTCTCTTATGGTATGTCTATACTGTGAGAAAAGACCTGTGGCATGGCCGTGACTGGCCTGGGTTCAGCTCACTTGGGCTGAGCCTGTGGGGATAAAAATTTGCAGTGTAAATAGAATCGCAGAACTGAAAGGGACCTCAAGAGGTCATCTGATCCAGTCCCCTGCACTCAAGGCAGGAATAAGTATTATCTAGACCATCCGTCACAGGTGTTTGTCTAACCTGCTCTTAAAAATCCCCAATGATGGAGATTCCACAGCCTCCCTAGGCAACTTATTCCAGTGCTTAACCACCATGACAGGAAGTTTTTCCTAATGTCCAACCTAAACCACCCTTGCTGCAATTTGTCTTATCTTCAGAGGTTAAGAACAATTTTTCTCCCTCCTCCTTGTAACGACCTTTTATGTACTTGAAAACCATTATCGTGTCCCCTCTCAATCTTCTCTTCTCCAGACTAAACAAACCCAATGTTTTTTTGCAATTTTCCCTCCTAGTTCATGTTTTCTAGACCTTTAATCATTTTTGTTGCTCTTCTCTGGCCTTTCTCCAATTTGTCCACATCTTTCCTGACATGTGGCGTCCAGAATTGGACACAACACACTGATGAGGCCTCAACTGGAGTAGAGTAGAGCAGAAGAATTACTTCTCATGTCTTGCTTACCACACTCCTGCTTATACATCCCAGAATTGTTTACTTTTTGGGGGGCTCGGGCTGGAGCCTGGGCTCTGAGGTCCGAGAAGGGAAGGGTCTCAGAGCCCAGGCTCCAGCCTGAATCTGAACATCTACACTGCAGCTCGAGCCCCATGAGCCTGTCAGCTGACCTGGTCTCTCCCAGTGTAGTGGGATTGTAGTATGTACAGTGTAGTATGTCAGTGTAGACATACCCTTAGGGCTTTAATGGGGCATCATCAGGCACCGAGTCTATTCGGTCCTTGGCATTACTGCTGAGATTGACGGCCATGGGGCTACTTAAATTTGTGGCAATGGTGGTAGCTTGTCTTGTGGCCCCCTATTCCTAAGGATGTGTGCTGTTGCCACCCTCATTCCCCACCTGTCAGAGCACTTGAGGGCTGTCTACTGATTTTCTTTGCCATGCTAAACAACTTAAGTGGTCCATCCCCTGTTTTCCAATCCCAGCATCTAGCAGAGGCTTAAACTCCCTCCTGGCCTTAAACTCTGTGGAATCATGAATATTACAACAAGGGAATGAATGCAGCATAGGACTTCCCTTCATCAATCAACCCATCAGAACTATTAATATTAACCCCCCACTAAGGCCATGGGCACCCTCAGGTATGGGGAGGGCCCAGAAATCCTGGGCAAATGCTCAACCCTGAGGATCATCCTATTCAGGCTTTGTTGGACCAATGAGGGAAGCAAATGCCAGAGTCAAAGGAACTCTAGCTGAAGATGCTCTTGTCAAGTGTTCATTTGCTCAGTGATCTTGGCTGTGGTGGTATCGGACACAGGCCACTCCCCAACCTACTGTCCAGATGAGATCCCGGCACTTTCAGTAGCAGGGTCGAAACCAACCAGGCCTCGATAAATCAAAAGCAAGCTTGACTTGCACCTGGACATGAACTGGAGGCCAGTGCAGATCTTGGAGCCCAGGCTAAATGTCAGCTGAAGTCCTGCTAAGTGAGTGCACAGTGTCCCCCTGCCCTAGCTGAACTCTGCACAGGATTCTTCAGGGTGTATTTCAGTAACCGGGTGTATAGATGACAAAGGTGTGGGCCGGTGACAGAAACAGGTTGCAACCCCTGGCAAAACTCAACTTGCTGAGGTGGGGGGATAGGCCGCACTTTCCCCACATGGTGTATCAGGTGTGTACTGGTGCCATCTGCTGGTTAACTGGTAGAAGAGCAGCACACACAAGGGCATTTCCTAATATGTTAGAACAGCAACGCTAGTAAATGTCCCTACGTAGACAAGCCCTTCGTGACAATTCCTGTTATACTGCCACAACATTTTCTAAGAGTTGAGTTGTTAAATGTGATGTTGGGACCTTTGTTGTTCTGCCTTAGTGGGTTTTGTTTTGTTTGCCATTTTTGTTATGTTTTGTAAATTTCAACCAGTTCTAGCCATTACTTCAGGACCTATTTGGGTTTCGGCAGGGCTTGAATGTACAGCTCTACATTGCACAGACATAGTCAATCACATTGTGCTCATAGTTAAAACAGAGTAAAACCAGCGCAGTTAATTCATGTCAGTTGAATTACTGGGCTAAACCCAGAAAGCTCGACAAAGCCCTGGCTGGGATGATTTAGTTGGGGATTGGCCCTGCTTTGAGCAGGGGGTTGGACTAGATCACCTCAGGAGGTCCCTTCCAACCCTGAGATTCTATGAAAGCAGAATCTCTGATGCAGGATACAAAGTGCTGATTGAATACTGCTTAGTAGTTAACAGGTGACTATTTCAACTGTTGATGGATACAAGCCAGAAAGCATGGATCTGGACCAGTAGGGTGAACAGACATCCTGGTTTTAAAGGGACCGTCCTGAATTTAAGCCCTCTTGCAGGTGTCCTGACTTTTTTTTCTTAAAGGGCAAATTGTCCCATATTTTCTTATCTCTTGCGCCCCCCCCCCCGTAATGGAAGGTCCTGCTGGCTGACTCCCTGCTCACCAGCTACCTGCCCACCAGCAGTTGTGGGGGGGGGGAGGGGAAGGGTCCAGTGGCTGACAATGGGGGCTGGATGTGCAAGGCTGGTGGCAGGGCGAAGATGCAGTGCGTGGGGCCGGCTGCACCCCCTGCTGGTCCATCAGCACAGCTGCGTGCCGGCTCTCAGCCAGCAGAATCCCACCACCTATCCTGTTTCCCGGGGGCAGTGGCTGCGAGCTGCGGTGGCTGGTGAGTGTGGGTAGGCACCAGGCGGTGACCAGTTGTCATTTTTGCTGCTCACCCATCGGCCCTCTTGCTGTCCTCTCCCAGCTTTGTCCTTCACCCCCAGCCCCACTGCTCCTCCATATTCCCCTTGGCAGGGCACGTCCTGCTCCCAGCGCTGTGTGGAGAACCAGCCCGTAGTCAGAGCACTGAGCTCACCAGCAGCCTGGCCTCGCAGGCTCCTTCCTCTTCTCCCCCCATCCCCCACTGCCTCTGGCTGGGCTGGCGCCCTGGGAAAGCCCAAGACCCCTTGGCCTGGGGTGCTGGCCAGGGAGAGACAGACCCTGCATGTGCCAAAGCCCTGCACAGCACTGGCATAGGAAGCTTCTCCACCCCTCAGCTAAGCTCTGGAATGGCAGGGGAGGGGGAAAGTGATTTCCAGCCTGTTCATGCCCCGAACCTGCAGGTTCCACAGCAGCCCCCTGCTCTCTCCCCCTCAGCCCTGCCCCCAGGGAGCATGGGGTAGCTCCAACACCTAGGCTCCCTCCTCTGCTGAGCCACCTCTCTGGCCAGGTTCACTGAAGCTGGGTTATGTCGGTAGCCAGCAGGAGCCTGGAGGTGTTAGCCGCTGTTTGACACTGTGCGCACAGGAAGGGACAAGCAAGGGTCATCCCTTCTCCCCCCCTTCCGCAGACCCCCTGTGGCTGGAAGCAGCTCCAGTCCTTTCCCTCCCATACAGTGCTAAATGGCTGCTGCTGAGCACGTTCTGGTGTGAACCCTGGCAGAAATCTGGGGAAGGAGGGTGGGCAAATGACCCTGCATGCCCCCTATGTGTTGCCTCGGGAAGATGCGGTACCAGGAGAGGTGAGTGCCCTCCATGCCTGGCTGGGCCCCCAGGATGGAGAGAGTGCTGGGTAGGGAGGGTCGGGTCAGTCACCAACCCGTGTGAGAGGTGTATGGAATATGTCACTCCTCCGTGTGGGGGGGTTGGGGTTGTGGGGTTAGGGGTGTGTGTCACCCCTCCCCATGTGAACCCTAAGTCCTTAAGGATAAGAAGGCAAATAAAAAATCCAACTACACATTTTTTAACAGGGGCTCAGTCAACTTGATGTTAGTTTGAATGTTTGTACAATTGATTGCCGTTGAACTTGCTTGAATAAGAGTAATTTTACCTGGTGTCCTGTATTCAGCATAGGGAAATATGGTCCCTCTGGATCTGAACCAGAACCAGATCTGGTTCTGACTCTAACTACAGATACCCCCCTGACCTGTAAACATCTCTGGTGGTCTGCTCTAGAGTGCATGTCTGGTCCATTAGGCCCATTGACCAGTTAGGGTCACTATTTATTTCTGGTGTAAGGACGTTTATAAAATAGACCCTTCCTACCAGATGAATTATGCTCAGGATACTGAGCTGTGTATATCCTATGTGTGATGTGCCCATAGGGTTGGCAAGAGTCTCTTGTCAGCTGCATGTTGGTTTCAGCAGCTGTGTGGCCCTACGCTGTCTGACATGCTACTATGCAACGTTAACATCAATTGTTCGTCTCTGTTTGCTGGGGCTTGCAAGTTTTCTGGGGTGAGGGGATAGTGGAAGATGGAGAAACCTACAAAAAAAGATTTATGGCTAGGGAAGTTGGTAACCCTGCCCTTTCCCTGATCAGACCAGGATCACACAGACAGATACAACCAGGCAATCTCCCAGCCAGCAAGATACAGGGTCCAATATAAAGCCCCTTCTGTGCCAACAAACTGCCTGCAATAGCCCTGAATAGCAGGTGGTTTGGAGACTCCCAGTTATGAAGCCAGTGGCATATGCTCCATGGCTGTTCCCCCAGTCACCACAGGTAGGTATTGTAAGCACATGGCAGACGCTTTTGCACCAGCAGTTACCTGAGTGCAGGATGCGAGGGTTTAATCTTCCAGAAGAGCCACTGAGACCTAGTGTGTGAGCTGGAAATCCCTTCTGCTCCTCTTGTGGAAATAAGGGCTCAAAGAGTGTTGGGAAACCTTCCAGGGTCTGGCTTGGGAAATGTGGCATCTCCTGCTACACAGGACTTTAGATCCAGAACTGATCACTTTAAAAACCACACAACCTTTTGCATTCATGGGAAACGTCTGTCTTATTGGTCTTAAATGTTGGTCCGGCTTGTTTTCTGATCTGTTTCCTTGGGGCTTTAGATGGCCCTGTCAGGGGTCTAACAAACAGGTATGTGTGCAGACTGAAACAGGTGCACCCAGTGACACAAACTTGTTCCTGCACACACAGGTAGGTGTGTGTGTGTGTGTGCGCACGCGAATACACACAGACTTGAAGAGGCATGGGCACTCGGGTGCACACAAACTAGCATGTCTCTACACACGCATGCCAACCCATATTCCTGCATGAACACACACGTACAAGCAGTTGGGTCGTCCCCCCCCCCCCCCCGGCTCCTCCTTCCCCGGCATAGGCACCTCCTCTCCAACGGGTATGTTTATGTGCCATCTCTAACAAGGTCCATTAGCCATGCTAATGGCTCCTTTTCCATTAGCCAAAGCCAACAGTTTTGCTGAGCTGTTCTGGCACTAAGCCAAAACCAGGGGTCCAGTCCTGCCAGGTGCTGAGCACCCCACATGAGAGCTGGGAGCATCCAGTGCCTCTGGAGTAGAGCTGTGTGGTGTTTTTTTTTTTTTTTTTGTCCCAGCTTGTTTTCTGGAAAAAAATAAATGCCGATTTAGCGGCATGAAAACATTTTGCAAATATATGTCAATCTTGCCATTTTATTTAAATAAAAACCCCAACACCCCCCCCCCCAACTGAAAGGTTTTGTTCTGACATTTTCACTATAAGGCTTCCATTTTTCAGTCGGAAATGACTGTGTTTCAAACTGCCCTTCAATTTAATTAAAAAATGCTTGAAATGAAAACATCTAGGCTTTGGGTGAAATGAAAACTTTCATTGGATCAGAGCAAGTTTTAAAAACTCTTTGAGTCTCCTAAAATATTTTCAGTTTGACTCAACTGAAACTTTTTTTGGAATTGGTAGCGAGCTGAAGAAAATCTGTTGGTCAGCCACTTGCTGTGCTGAGCATCCCTGCTGGGAACGGGAAGTGTTCAGAACCTCTCGGCAGGTTCCCCTGTTCGGGGTGTGTACTCCCTTCCTTTGTGGGTGTAGGCTCCTAGCAAATGTCTTTAGTCCCGTACCTCGAGGTTTGTGGTGCACAGCTAGAGGTCTTGGATTCAAATTCTCCTGTTCTGTACGTGCCACACGCAACGAGGCTGGACACAATCCGAAGCAGCGATCTACTTATGATTTGTTTAAGTGCTAACAATGTACTCCATCCCAGCCCCAAAGAGTTTAAACTAAACAAGATCAGGATAACACGAGCCAATGGCTGGAAGTTGAAGCTATGCAAATTCAGACTGGAAATAAGGTGTAATTTTATAACCATGAGTGTAACTCACCAAAGATTGGAACAATTCACCAAGCCTTGCGGTGGATTCTCCATCATTGGCAATTTTTAAATGGATGTTTTTCTAAAAGATCTGCTCTAGGAATTACTGAGGGGGAAGTTTTCTGGCTTCTGCCATACTGGAATGCAGATGAGATGATCAGTGATTCCCTTCTGGCTTTGGAATCTATGAATCCATAAACTCCCTAAAACATTTCAGATGTGGCTCTTCCCTGTGCAGAAAGCCAGCACCAGCCTCTTGTCTCGTGGCATTTATGTGGGGCCTAGGTCTTCTGCTGGCATAGGGTAAGTGCCTCTCACCTTTGGGAAGTATCTCCTGTAAAATATGTAGTGTACATACATGGAAGGCATGAACATTGGGTGGTGCGGGAAGAGGTTTTACAAGAGGGAGGCAGTGTGGCCTAATGGCTAGCGTGTCAGACTGGGATCTAGAATGACTGGGTTCTAGTCCCATCTCTGCTACTGGTTTGCAGGGTGACAAAAGGGAAGTCAGTTTGCCTCTCCATGCCTCCGTTTCCCCATCTGTAAAATGAAGATAATGGTACTGATCAACTTCAAAGCTACTGATGAAAGGGACTAGATATCATTACTGGCACTCATTTGTGGTTTTGCTGTTCATGAGTAATGCATCCACTCTCTATATGTGCTGATTTAAAAAAAAAAAAAAAAAATCCCCTCCCAAAGCACCATTGTATGCTGTTCATGGCTCTTTTTCCCGATAGATTTTTTGAGAGCAGCGTTGTGCAGATCTCCAGATTTTTGCTGGAGTGAATTCTGTCTTGAGAAAATTCAGAGTTCAGTATAAAGAATATTCGTATCTCCTTGGTATAATCTGTCCTGGGTTACGAAGACTGTGCCCTGCTGCAAAAAAGATGTGAATAAATCTAACCAAGAGCACCCACATCACAATGCCTCAGCAATCTGTATACTCAGTGTGCTGGAAAAGTTACATGTGCAGCATAATCAGTCTCTAAAAAATAAAGAGAATAGTTACGCAGGGGCTGCTTTTTAATTTAACAAAGGATTTATGTGTCTCTTGCCCTTATTTTAGTCCATGACAGATTTGAACCTTTGAACACTGGCCAACCTCTTCCGAGTTGTGTGTCCAAGGTTAGACATTGGAAATCTATGTTCGGGCTCTGATTTTTCAGAGAACACGCCTCTCCTGTTGGTGCTTCAGAAATAAATAAGCTCCCAGGCTATTTTTTTCTCTGAATCAATCACGTGTGTGTGTGTGTGAAGGGAGAACTTTATACATGTGTTTGTGTATATTGCAGTGTGTACAGTTCTGCAACCGTTTTCTGTGTGTGCTGACGTTTCTAGGCATGGGCCACTCTTGGAAGCAGCTGCCAGTTTGTTTACTGCTTGCAAGTGAGAGAACACACGCCGCTCTCAGGGATGCGATACCTCTCTTCTTTTTATACTTTTAAAAAAAATTCTCTAACAAGTCACGCAGGCTGAAAATGTGTGGTGGGGGGGCCTTTGGGTCTGAAAAACCTCTTGGGGGGGGGGGGGGGGGCTGGGAATTCAGGCCAGATTTACACCTTCTGCAACCCTAGACACAGCATCTTCAGCGCCCCCCACCCCCGTCTGCCCGACAGCTGACCTTTTGTGTTTTTTTGTTTTTTTTTTACAAAAAACACAAACTAAGAAATATAAACGATGATGATTTAAATTCAGTAGAACCTCAGATATGGACTTCCTGGCCAACCGGACTCCCCCTGTGAATCAGGAAGTCCTCAATCAGGGAGCAGGAGCACAGATAAAAAACAAAAGGAAAATTCTGTACTGCCTCGGGACTAGCCACGGGAGGTTGGGGCTGCACCTGCAGTCTGTGCTCTGGGTTTGGGGTTTCTGACCCTCAGGAGCACTGGGGCTGAGGGCTTTAGATGCGGGGTCGGGGGAGACGCTGAGGCTCAAGGATTCAGCCCCACTGCTCTGTTCCTGTGTTCAGCCTCACCAGGGTCACTGGGGCTTTAGTTACAAGGGAGTGCTGGTTTCAGCCCCAGTGCTACCCCCCCATAGCTAAAGCCCTGAGCCATGGCATGCTCCCTCCCTGCTGAAGCCAGACATGTTGGGGGGGGCCCTGCAAGGCTGAAACTGGGAGCAGAGCCATGGGGCTGAAGTCCTGACTTCAGTGCTCCCCCCGCACCCTGGGTCTAAAGTGCCGAGGACCCCAGTGCTTCTGTGGGAAAGAAGCCCTGAGCCCCTCACCCGGAGCCCTGGTGCCCCAAAAGTCAGAACCCATGACACCCCCCACCCCTGCAGCCACAGCCCCAACCCCCCATGTGGCTGAAGTTTGTAACCGCCTCTTCAGAGTTGCACACAACCTCCGTTCCCCTGAGGTGTCTGTAACTGAGGTTCTACTATATTAACTTTTAACCCACTCTTAGGTGCCCCTAGAAGGCTGGTGCCCCAAGGCATGTACTTACTGTGCCTAATTGGAAATCCGGTACTCTTGGGAATCGCCCTTGTGTAGGACCTTGCTAGTTCTACACCAGTTGCTCTTGTTCCTCAGGGTGTAGGGGGCATTTTGCTGACATGCTGGAGGATGGGGGGGCTCGGGCGGAGTTCAGTGATCCTGGGCCACGGCAAGTTAGAGCAACCTTAAGGCTACTTTCACTTGTGCTGGGGCTGAAGTAGCCCCCAGATTCTGCCCCCTTTCCAGTCTCCTGGTCCTGGGGGGGAAAAGCCCCCTGTAGTCATCACCCTCTTGGCCAGGTGCTCTGATTGCACCTACCGGACTAGGTCCTAAGGTGTATCTGAGCTGCAATCAAGACGTTGCCCATAAGGATCAGCACCCTCCTCCCATGTGCGCTGTATGCAGAACAGGCTAATGTGAATCAAATGCACATTTAGGAGGAAAGTCCTGTGGGGGTGAGTTGATGGGTGGGGGAGGCGTCTTCCTCCAACGGCCGGACGATTTCAGCACTGCTGTAGCTGGTTGAAGGGGACCAAACCTCCAAGGAAGACGGACTTGGTTCCGTTTGACCAGCCAGAGCAGGGTGCAGCCCCGGTATCCATGTGAGTATGCGGAGCTCCAGCTGCTTGCACCTGAGTTGGCTTCATGGTGCCTTACCTGCAACACAAGTAACACAGGTTAGATGAGCAAAGTTTCCAGTCGCTGCGGAGTATTGACAGGGCGTGGAAGGCTGGCCCGGTGGTTGAGTCACCAGCTTAGGATTTAGGGGACCTGAGTTTAGTTCCCTGCCCTGGCACAGATCTTCCATGTGACCTTGGGCAAGTCCCTGATTCCACATCTGTGAAATGGGGGTAGTAGTAGCTCCCTACCTCACAGGAGCATCAGGAGAGTCCATCCAGAAGAGAAGTGCTTGGCACTTACCTTGTGCTTTGCATTCAGAGATCTGAGTACTGCATTCCCCAGAGTCCTTGTGACAAGTCTGTGAACTCAGTGCAGTAACGCCTCCTGCCCCTCTTGGGGTCTAATCCTGCTTCCCCTGATGGCACTAGCAGAAATCCCTGGATTAGCCATTACTACAGGGATTAAGAGATGCCTAAAGGCTTGTGTGAGCTCTGCTCTGGGGTGAACCTCAGGCTAGCTGAGCATGTTCAACAGCAAGCAGAGATGGGCCCAAGCCACACAGCTGAGTTCTGGCTCTGAATCCACATTATCCGCCCCCTCCGTCCCCTGGAGTCTGGGGTAGTTTCATCTTTGCCAGTTTTGGCCTGGGCCCAAGTAATGAAGCTGGGTTGTGGATCCAGATCTGAACCCAAACTCTCCCCAAGATCAGTGCTTGGGGCCCATCTCTAGCAGCAGCAAGAAGTTTAGCAGCTTTCCCTTCATCTGCTCTCGCTCTCTTCCCCTCCTTCCCTGCTTTGAAAGGGGGGGAAGGAAAGACTCCTCCTTTGTCAATTGAAAGGAAATCACCTGTCAGTTGTCAGTCAGGCATCCCTTTTCTGGGAGGAGGCCCCCCCTGCCCCACCCTTCCAGCTGTACCTGAGACAACCAGCCCGGTGACAGCTGCTGGGGCTCTCCAACAATGGGCCTCGTGGCCACTCTTAAACAGCACCAAAGCTGCATTTTCCCCACCCACGCTGAGGCCCCGCGCCATGTGTGCGTGGCTTGTCAGGGACCTGACAAGACTCCCTCAGCGAGATGTCTTAATTCAGAGCATTTCCCTCTCTTCCATCCCCCGTCGGTGCTTGTCATTGGCGCGAATGTTAAACCGCGTAACAGAAAAGACCAGCTGCATGAACTGTATGTTTCCTGGGGAGAGGCCCCCTCTCTCTGCCAAAAACTGCTCAGGGAAGTATTCAATATCTGAGCCTCATTCTCCTCTTCCATGCCAGTTTTACACTGACTCTGGAGAGAGGAGTGGTTTGAGCCTGTGGCTGAGAGAGGAGGAGCAGGCCTGTGGGGGCTTTTGTATTTGAGTAGCACCTAGAGGCCTCAACTCGGGGCCCTGTTGTGTTTGGTGCTGTTCAGAGTCAGGCCCTGCCACAAGAGTTTTCTAGCTAAATAGATTTGACACCCAAAGGTGGTGACAGGAAACGGATGAAGTGTTTTGACCAATGTCCCATGACAAAGCAGCAGCAGAGCCAACCCTAGAATCCAGGTTTCCTGTGTACCCAGCATCCTAGGTACTGGATCACTCTGCCTCTCCTTGTGTGTAACTTGAAGAATCTGGCCCAGACCATGCACCAAAATGGAATGGATATTGTGTGGCACAGTGATGACTTGTAAAAATAGTCTCATTTTGTATCCACTTTGGATGACTGACGAGCAAATGTAAATGAAGTGGCGTGGAATATCCAGGATCTGCTCAAACCCACAGAGAATGCACTACTTCCACAGTATTCTCCTTTCTCTGGTATCTGTAACATAACCATCAGAACCCTTAACCATTCCAAGGGCTAGTTTAATATTCCCTCTCAGAATGAGCCATAAGGAGGCAGTGTTGACTTACAGTTAGAGCAGGGGGCTGTGTTTTGTTCGCTGCTCATTCCCTATGGGCCCTCATGTCAATTCTGTGTCTCAGTTCACCCACTTGTAAAAAAGGGGATAGTAATGCTTGCCTTGCAGGGGTGACTTAATTCATTAATGCAGCATTCCCCTGAGGGTGGAACATGCCACTGGGGGTGGGGAAAGCAGGCATCTAAATTGTTCTCCAGAGTCTCATCATTTTTTTTTTTTTTAAGTAAGCTACTTACGGTTCAGAAGGCAATCTCAAAAATGTGATGTGAATGTAACTGATGCAGCAAGGTGTGCCTGAGTTTGCAGAGAGCCTGACGCAATAGCTCCAAGCAGTGAACTTCCCCACTCATTTCAGTGGGTTCAAACTCAGCTGCTAGGAATAGCAGTTTAATTGTCAACTTTAATAACTATTCCCCTTCTCATCAGAGCATGTAAGAGAGGGTAGGAAGCATCATATGACAAAGATCCACACCGATGTGATTGAGTGACAGCTCCTTTTGAATTGGCCTTTTAACAATGCATGGTAGAGTTGAAAGTAGGGCTCAGCTTTCAAAACTTTTGGTGGTGGTGTTGCATTAATGCTCCTAAAATTCACTAAGGCTCTTGAATGGAAGGTGCCAAAGAAGTACAAAGTAGTATTTTTGCCACAGGAAAACATATTGAAACAGAAGAAGAGGCTGGTTTCAGAGTAGCGGCCGTGTTAGTCTGTATTCGCAAAAAGAAAAGGAGGACTTGTGGCACCTTAGAGACTAACCAATTTATTTGAGCATAAGCTTTCGTGAGCTACAGCTCACTTCATCGGATGCATGAAGAAGAAGAGACGTTACTTCTAGAGATGGAGAACCTCAAAAGGGGCAGAGGCTGGGTGCTCATCTGGACCTCCTTCAGACATCTCTGGTCTGGAAACTGGATTGAAATGTCAAGAGATCAGTCTTTGTGAGCTTTCTAGCCCTTCTTGGTTTCAGTGGTGTCCCAGAAATATGGCAACAGGAGCCCATGTAACATCTGCTTTTGGCAGAGATCAGGCTGAGAGGAGGGGCATGAAAAATATCCAGCCAAAAGCAATCCCCAGCTTTTTCAGATCTTTCAAATTTGGGTTCTCTTTAGAGTATGGTTTAAAAGCACCAAGCAAGAGCTTATCGCTGGGGATCTCTTAAGTTACTAAGAAATTTAAATCGCCATTTTAGAGGTGAGGAAACATGCAGAGAGGGGAAGTAACTTGCCTGGGGATTTAGCAGTAAAACCAAGATGAGAACATGGGTTTCTGGACCACACTATACTGATATCCTGGTGCACAAGCCACTGGACCACAGTCCCCCTTCTATATGTTTTCTGAAGTTCCTATTTGTCTCAAGCATTTTGCCTTGTTAACTTTCCCCAACCCTCTTTCTGCTCTGACATTCATTCACAACCAATCAATGCAGTGCACTGAAAGCAACTAAAACTGATTTAAAGCACTATATGTTTGTGTCTGATCTCAATTTACAATGGGGATAAGATAACACAGGATTTAATAATAAATGGCTAAAAGCAGAGATCTTGAGTCACTTTTGACTCCAGGTGAAATTTTCAAAAGTATATAGTGACTTATGAGCCTAAATCTCACTGTCTTTGAATGGGACTTAATCTCGTAAAAGCCTGAGTTTCTTTTGAAGTTGAGATGTAGCCTCCTAAATCACTTAGGCCCTATTGAAAATTTCTCCCTTAGTCCAGTAAAACTCCTATAGACCCAACAGGAGTTTTGCCATAGTAAAGAATGAATTAAAACTGAATAAAGATTTGATGATTTAGCCCATTACTAGTAATATTTGAACTGCATTATTGGATCATTTGTGTAATCTTGGGTGGATGAGAGGCCATTGGCCCCGTATCTAACCATTTACAGTGCTCTTGTGGTGAGTGCAACATGCTATCATTGATGTCAAGAGCCTTGTAGGATTCAAGAGGATTGTACATATGACTAGATAAGACTCTCCAAAGCTATCCTAGTAAGGATTAAACAATTGTTTTTGGTGTGTGTGGAAGGCATGTAAATCCTCCTCCTTTAGTTATCCCCTGATAGGGGTTAGGAAGAAACTTTCAGTGTGCAGCCGGTATTGAGTGCTGACCCAATCTGGCAATTCCTATGCTCCTGCATCTGATGGGTGCATTGATAGCCTATTAATGATGGACTTGCCATGTGCCACAGAACGCCAATGGGAGTTCTGCCATTGACTCAGTTGAGATCAGCCCCTTACCTATTTGATTTCTGAATCCTCCCAGGCTACATGCTGATTGTCCCTGTGCAACTAACTCACCATGTTGCTAAACCCATGCCATTGCTGACCAGAGAGGAATGTTTGAGAATGTCTGATCCATTTTCTGCTGTGACTTTTCATCTCTGGATCTCAAGGGGTGAGATTTTTCACAGGCACACATGGCAACTAATCTCCTAAATCCCAGTGAAAGTCCATGGGATTTAGGTGGCTAACTGAAGTTCAAATGGAAGTCTCCTCCAAAAGCCCTTTACAAAGCTGGATGAGTATCATTTGTTTTACATATGGGGAACCCTACATGCCGAGAAGTGAGGTATCTAGACAAGATCATGGGGTGACTCATGGCTGTCGAAATCTTCAGGGACATTCCATTCACATCGATACTTTTAGCAACTAAAGTAAATCAGTTACATACAAGTGTCTGCATCATTGCAACAGACGCAAGCAGAAAGGGAGTGGAGCGTGATGTATATAATTTCATCTCCCTGAAACCACACACTTCCTTACATTCCATAGCAGCGTAATTCATATGGGGATATAAAGAAGCATGTTGTCTCAAAAGAGAAGTCTGTCCGTCTCCAGGCAGTAGGACAGCTGCCCATCCTCCACTCTTAAACAGATAATATTGCTTCTCAGATGTTTCAACGCTGGATTGGGTATTTCCCTTTTTGGAAAGCAGTGGGCACACAGAGGCTTTCAATTCCACCTTTGCAGTTGGTGGACTCTGGATGGTTGGGGACAGATTTTCAAGCATTTTAGAATATCAATTGCATGCGTCATTTGCAAGAGCAATTTACGTGATTGTGTGTGCAAAGGCACAATTGTGGTTACTGATGTGCCCTGATTTGCATGCACAAGGATTTCATGAAGTATTTAGGTACATTTTGCAAGCACACCTCTACACCTAAAGTTTTGAAAATCAGGCTGTTTATTCAGTGAAAACAATTCATAAATTAAAAATAGGAACCATAGAAGCTAGAGATGGAAAATACATTCTTAAATTAACTAATCTTCTCTTTAGGATTATTGTAATTGATCCTGGTGGCGCCTAGAATCCTGACTGAGAGAATTGTCCCAATGTGTTAGTTGTACACACCCAGAGTAAGATAGTATCTACTCTGAAGAACTTGCAAGCCAAAGGATGGGAGGGAGAAAAAAGAGACAGTGGCTTCCCAAGGTCAACAGTAGGTTAGTGGCATGACCAGGAATAGAATCCAGATCTCCTGATTCCTAGTCCAGTGCACGGCTTGTCTGTTGGATAACTGCTACTGATGCAGGAGTATAGTACAGTATTATACAGTATAATCCTCAGTACTTTTGTCAGTAGGGTTTCCACCACTTCCCTTAAGGAACTTCATAAACTCATCATACGATAATACAGAGCTGCTACTGTATCTATGAACTATGGTGCGTGTCTGCATGCTTCATTTTTTTCCACAGCAGCTCTCCTGCTTATCAAAGTGGGTTCATGGGTGGTGGTGGTGGTGGTTTCTGCTCACAGCATTTAAGCTGCAATGGTTAATCAATGGGGGATTTTTGGATGTAAATCCATTTGAGAATGGAGATTTCAAGTGAGGATATGAGGAAGGATTTCCATGTCTGGCCACGCAAAAGAATGGCACAAACACAACGGATGTTACACATGGTGTTCTGACTCAAGGTTGCAGCTTTCTTAGCCTAGCGGATGTAATGTGCAGGAAATGCATGACAAATCTGCCTCTGTCAGCATGAAGTGTGCTGTCGTGGTCTGGCTAAGAGGCAGGAGTTTTTGAGTTCTAATCCTAGTTTTCACACTGATTCTCTCTGTGATGTTTGACAAATTGCTTAACTTTCTTTGTTAGGGAAGTACTCTTACAGTATTTCACAATCTCCCAGGGAATGCGTGTAGCTGGGCTTGTGAGGTTCCCCTAACTAATGTCTGTGAGTCACTTTGAAGATGAAAATTGCTAAGTATAATTATAGTTAAACTATTGCTATGTTTGCTGGGGTCCAATTCTAGCTCTCCTGATGTGCATATAACTGCAATTGCTATGCCGTCTGCCAGTGGTATTGATGGGAGAGCCCTGAGCAAATCTCACCAGGGTACAAGCTGGAGCTTGGTGGGAGAAGATGATAACTGCGTGGTGGTGGTTCATTCAATAGGCTCTGCAAGGTGATTTTAAAGCAAAGGGCAATAATCTCCTCTGAGAACATCACCCTGGATGGCAACTTTGTTCTCTCTCTGCTTCCTCTTCAGTAAATGTCAACAGGTCTAATGACCATCCATGTCAGTCATCACCAGGGATTGAACAGGGGAACTCCCATGATAAGCACAGGCTGCTACAGCTTGGGTTAAAAGACAAAATCCCATAGCTTGGAGCACTAGCAGACTCTCATCCTAGGTGGATCAGGCACAGAGGAGGATGCATAACACACATTGCATATGTAATCCATCGCTCATATCAGGAGCGCAGAATGCTAGGTTCAGAGGAGATACGCTGCAGGTCTGGGCAGAGAATTTTGCTGTGTGTAGTGGGAGCGACTATCTCTGGAGTGGAAGGTAACTGCACCACAACCTTACACAAAGTTCAGGACAGGAAGTAAATCTGGAGCCTTCCTCCACAAAATGAACTACCCCCTGGGGGAAGGACTAACGGATGCTGTCAGCTGAGGCAGTGCCCTGGAAGCATGACTGGAAATCTTAAACCATTGGGCCGTCCTTCCTCTCTCTTAGTTTATTATATTGGAAAAGTAACCAAGACAGTTTAAGCTATGTCAAGCGAAGGCTGACTTTTAGTTCACATTTTCCTCAAGGAATTATTCTTTATCGCTGTGTTATTGTGGGGTTAGTCTAGTGCAGGCGTGGGTTTTTTTTAATGTACTAACTGAAAGTTCTGCTGTTACAAACACACACGAGTAACTTTGCTCCACTAACTGGTTCCATTGACGTCGGTGGGTTACAGATTCATACCCTGCTAAGCCCAGAAGGGACCGATCCTGTCTGACTTACTGCATAACAGAGGCCAGAGAATTTCACTCAGCAATTCCTGCATCAAAGCCAGTAACTTGTGGAGAAACTAGAGCATCTTTAAGGGCATATCTGCGCTGCGAGCTAGGGTTGGGATTCCCCTGCTTATGTACACGTACTTGCACAAGCGCTCCGCAAGCGAGCGGGCTTGTAAATAGCGGGGGCACTGGAGGCACAGTTTAGCCAGGCCGAGTGCATACCTGCCTGAAACGGGTGGGTGCGTCCTCGGCACAGATCAGATGCGGCACAACTGCGCACTATCGTGAGTACATGGCTGTTTACGCTTGTGCTATCTCAATGCAAGCTAGGACAAGTGTGTGTACACAAGCAGGTGAATAACACCTCTAGCTAGTAGCCTTCAAAACACATGAATTGAGAGACAAGTCACGTGAATGAAGCTCCTCACATGCATAAATGTTTGGTGGCGGGATCACGACCAACACTCCATTTCTAAAAGGGATAGTGATCATCATCCAAACAAACCTCAGCCAAAAACAGCACTGCCCTTATACCGTGCACCCACTGGCCTCCCAAATGGTCACTCTTTCAGCACATGGTGACGTTATTATTACTACCTTTTAAAGCAAGGTGAGAATTCAGTGTACCCTTTGCTTAAAGAGAGGGGTGGAAACCTGCCCCACTGAAATCAGTGGCAGGCATCTTTTTTTTTGTTCTGTTTGTACAGCACCTTGCCCGGTGTGGTCCTGGTCCATGACTAGGGCTTGTAGGTGCTAGAATAATACAAATAATAAAATTCCAGTTGATTTCAGTGGAGCCAGCATTTCACCAGCAGTGGCCTTTTTGTTCTGGGTGCATAGATCCCATTGAACTGATCATTCTAATTCCAGGTTGAGGCCATATTCAAACATTTAAAAGATCTATAGCCAATTTAATGGATTATCCATATTGACAGCCTCCGTGACAATAACCCATCAGCTCTCCTCCTCCCCAAATACCTGAAAAAGTGGCTGTGCTCATTTAATACCTCTTCTTCTTTATCCTGAAACTATTTAGCCCTGGGGTGGTTCTACATTATACCCAGCTGTCCACAGTTCTAAGGGGATAGTCTGGTAGCTGGGGATTAATGGGCTATACAGGGGCCCCAGCCATGTCCATTTTCTCTAGGCACATCCTATCACATCTGGAACTGGGAGTGGAGGTGGAATGGAGCTGCTGTAGCAGACCTACATTACTTAAGCATTTCTCCTTCAGGAAGAATCCTCTACTTGCCAGTTAAGTTAGCTTTAAGGTTGCAAAGTGGGTCTGGCCCCAGATCTAGCACTTTTCATTCCAACTGCACCAAAGTGTCTGATCAGGAACCACCCCCCAAGCTTTGGAGGTGGGAGGATGCTTAGAAACCTGGGTCCTTATTTTGCAGCTTGAGCCCATCTTTAAGTAAAATTGTAATCTGTCTTGGACCCTTAATGCACATCAGACAGCACGAGAGGGCCAGATTTAAAGTGCCAACATTCAAAAGAATGGGAGGGGAAAAACACATATTGGATGAAGAGAAACTGCTGTTCTTAAACATAACTAGGGGATACTAGATTACACTAATGGAGAAAATGGAAACGTTACAAATAAAATAGTAGTAAAATCTCTAAAAGTGTTCGTGATCTGTATTTAAAAAAAAGAGGAGGAGGAAAAAGGAAGAATAAGAGTAGTAAGAAAAATCCCATGAGTGAGTAGGAATATTGTCCTTAAACTATCATCCTTTTTATTCTGGTTTAGCTGTGACCTGTTTACCGCTGTCTCAGTCTGTTCAGATCCTTCAGACCTTTAGAAAAGGTTTAACAAAAACTGTTTGCCTCTCTGTAGTTTTTTTTTTTTTTTCATTTTTAAACCAAGCTGTAGAATTATGCAGCAGAGAGATCATTCTTTTATTAAATTTTGTTGGATCATTTAAAAAATTGTATGGAAAATATGCTATCCTTTACTAAAATGTATGGGATTCTAATGTAACTTTTATAGCACAGTTTTCCTCCCCCTTAGATTTCACAGGACTTTTCCAGAAGTGTCAGCTATTTTATCACAGTATAATTCAAGTTGAGGGGAAAAGAGTAGGATCAGAGGAGACAGATATTGAGAGATCTAATTGTCCAATTAGTGTCTGATCCTGCAGAATTTACTCAGGCAAGTTGTCCTTACTCATGTATGTAGCCCCATGGCAGTTAATGAGCCTGGGGTTTTGTTCTCATGATGTTGTAAATCAGGAACATATATATCAAAGTAATTGGAGTGGCATCAGTGTAGAAGTGGGCTCTGTTTCCTTGATTAAGGATTACTCATATGAGTAAAGGTTTGCAGGACTGGCCCACAAGATCATATCCTTGCATGATTTTAAAAAAATTGGGGTAGAAAAAGAAAATGTGTAAAAGACTCTATGAAGATTATGGAAATGAGTAAAGCACATAAAAATGTAAAGGGATTATTTTAAAAACTAAAATGGCAACTGAAGACTGCAATAAAGAACTGAATCTGTAATGCATAAAATATATAATTGAGCCACTATCTTTTTAAAAAAAAATCAATGCAAGAAAATTAAATTCCTTCTGAACAGAAGACGTATAAATTACCAGACAACAGATCATGCCTTTCAGCTCGGATGACAGTAACCCAATCCTGGAGGAATATACAGAGCCACATCTGTCCATTCATGGTATGGCTCAGAGAAGGAGAGCAGAAGGGTGCAGCTGTCCCCTTAGGGTCACGGGAACAGTGATGGTTTTCCATTAGTGAATAGTCAGCGGGTGACACTTTAGAAGCAGTCTCGGTAATACGGCTGGAGTTCACGCGCTCACTCTGCCAGGCTGTCTCAGGAGCTAGTTTCCGCTCTGCAGCTGAAAGACGGCTGCCTCCCTCAAAGCACCTGTCATTGAAAGGAGGGCAGTAGATACGAGCTCTTGCTGCTCATTTACACTATGGCTCTTCCACACCACTCTGTATTTACATCCCCCGAGACGCCTCTGTACGTTGTCAGAGTGATGCAACGTGTCTTGGTGTAAATGAGAATCGGGCCCCGTGGCACTTCCTGGGAGGTGCTCAGCATCTTCGGCTCCCCTTGGAGGAGTTGAGAAGACACAGCACCTTGCAGGACTGATGCAGCAAAAGGCATTCAGCTTTCTCCTCCTGGCATAGATACATGAGTGCAAATCTTTCAACTGGTGATCGCTACCAGCCTAACTCTTCCTCCAGGCAGTGTTGTGGTTAAGGCACATGAGTCAGCCTCAGGAGATCTAGGGGCTGTTCCCAGCTTCCCATCTGACCTTGGGCAAATCAGTCAGGTTAAAATTCCTGGGCTTGGTGCCCGGTGAGGCATCTAAAGCTATATTTAGGCACCTGCTTTTCAGAGATGCTGAGCAATTACAGTTCCTTTAGTCTCTAACAGGGGTTGCTTGGGTGTATCTGAGGACAGCATTACTTCCCATTCAACAAATAAACCTTATTCTGCTGAACACTTTTCAGGGGGGCCCTGGGCTCAAGCTCGTTGCAATCTTGGCTATTATGATGGCAAATCAAGTTCTTCCCATCCATTTTTACCTTTATACCACAGGGCTCACTTCATAAAAATTCATGTCTTCCCAAAGCAGGTGAGCATTATTGTCCCCATTTTACAGATGGGAGAAGTTGAGGCACAGATAATCACATTTAGACACACCCACTTCTTTTTGTGTATGTGTGTCCAATGTGAATCCCTTTCAAAGGGTCGGAGCACCCACAACTCCTCTTGAAGTCAATGGGAACTGTGGGTGAGGAGCACCTCTGGAAAGCTGGTCCTAGGTGTCTCATGGTGGGAACTCTAAAACAGGCCCCAAGTTACTGAACTCTTGAAAAATTGGACCGGACGTTCCTTGGCAAGCCTGTAACGGAACCAAGTAAACAGTCCTGACATCCTGATGCCAGTCCCCTGCTCTGACAAGTTGGACTGCTAATCGCCTTCTAGAGCTCCCCCTGGTTTCGGGGGCTAAGCCTGAATGCTTCCAAAAAGAGGAGAGGGGACAGACACATAGTGGGCATGGGGATATTGGGATATGACCGTGTTGCTTTTGGGAGGCTGACAATGTTTTTATTCTCATTTTGGTTGGTTCCCAATGGTGTGGCCCAAGTGTAGGAAACACAGAGGAGGCCGGAAATTCCTTAGACCTGGGCACAAGAAAAATAAACACTAGCTTCCTGTACATAGTTTTACATTACTGTTTAAAATAAGTGACCCTGCTACTGGCCAGCAATCGCCCCACAAAGGAGTGAAAGCTATGGACTAGAGTCAAGAGCAGAGCATGTCCTAACACAGTGAGTGAATGAGAGAGCGTGGTCAGGACACTAACCTGAGAGGTAGAAGCACTAGAGTCAATTCCTTGCTCTGCCCCAGACTTCTTGTGTGACCTTGGGAAAGTCATTTAATCTCTGTGCCTCAGTTCCCCATCTGTAAAATGGGAGTAACACATCTGTATCTTGGAGATGTGTGTGTGAAGATAAATACCCTAAAGATTGTGTCATAGGTAAATGGCATCAAAACTTTTATTGCCTCCATTGCTATCTGTCTAGTTAATGTAAACCTTGTTAAGAGAAAGACAATACATCCTAAAATAAGAAAGTTAGAGGGGTAATGATCCTTGTTTTTCCTCCCCTACAAATAAATGTTGACCCAGCCTCTGATCCATTTAGGTCTTATAACTAAGGCCGTCCCTCACAATGACTGTCACTTCCAGAGGTGTTGTAGAGAATAGTTCAGAGGGTCATTTCTTGAGACATACCGTGGATGATGCCATGGAGAAGAATGGTGTTTGTGCCAATTTATAGAGCACCTCTGATGTAGGGAGATATTGCTACAATTTTACTTTGGGTGACGAAAATAAATATCATGGGCCATGTTATGGTTTCGATCCTATAGCAATCCCAGAACGACTGATGAGAATTCTCCTGACCCAAAATGTCAGGGTTTGGCAAAAAATGGGACCTGACTCTGAATTCTCATCTTTGCCAAACCAAAGCCTCTTCTAACAGGTTCTGAAAAACTAAAAGCACCCCCTGATTCTGTCTTTCTCTAGCTATAAGCCTCAAGAAATGTGTCTCTAGGGGACTCTGCTAAATCTCTCCTTGCATGGTCTAGTCTATTCTTGTGCTTCACTGTCGGCATGTGGGTTTCAACGTCTCATAAGCAGCCACTCTAACAGGAGCATGGACAGTTTTGCATTTGTAACAAATATTTACACAGGCACAGTAGTAACAGCTGCTGATTATGATACCACTGCTCAGTGCCAACCATCTCCTATAGTGGTAACACCTATAACTCCATTTATGGCTAACAGACTTTTTGTGCTCTCTCTTAGGTACTTATATGTAGCTAGGCCACTCGCAATCTCTAATGTATTTAGCCTCATAACACCTCTATGAGGCAGGGCAATGCTATTGTCCCCATTTTATGGATGGGGAATTTGAGGACAGAGAGGCTAAATAGCTTGCCCAAAGTCACACACGTCGTCTCTCGCACCCGTATCCTATCCAGGCACTGGGCGAGGGCACTGGATTGTGGGTCAGGAAACCCGAGTGCTACTCCTGGATCTGAACTGAAGCATGACCTGGAGCAAGTCCCTCCCCCTCTGTGTGCCTTGTCAATTTCATTGGTAAGGGGCAGGGGCTGCCTCATACTGTGCATTTGTACAACACCTAGCACAGTGAGGCCTGGCTCTTGGCTGGGGTTTCTAGGTTCTGCTGGATAAATAATAAATGATGCTACTTCTCAGGGGACAAGAGGAGGAGCCTGTTAAATATTGCCCTGGAAAATCACAGAAATTACCTTCGCTGGGGTTGTTGCAGGTGTCTTCCTCCTCTTCCCCGTGCTTGGTCCCTGCATCGCTCCGTGCCCCAAAGGGGGGGTTCATTCTGCAGGCAGCTTCACCTTGGGGGCATTTAGTCTATTTAGAGAGTCCCATGAGGAAGCTGCAGCTGGTGTGGTCAGAAATGTCATTCAGTGAGTGGCCAAGTTTTGGGGGCCTGGAAGATTCTCTCAGCCAGTTAAGCCTTCTGAGCAGCTTACACTGTGACTGTGTGTGTGTGTGTGTGAGAGGGTAGGGGAGTTCCCCCTTTCCTATTTCTAACCTACATTTTTAGACACCCCACCCCACCCCTTTAGGGGCATGCCACTTAATTTCCCTCCCACAGCTCAGTCTTCCTGGAATGACTAATACCCACCCTTCACTTTAGTTCCCTTTAGGCTCCTTGCTTTGGCTATTTCTAAGAGCTTTACACTCATCCCTCTGCCTATCTCCAGCTGTTTTTGCTCCTTCCTGGTTCATTCATAGCTTTGCCTGTTGCAATGAGCCTTACTATAGATCTGCCCATTCAAGTGTAAGTCCCTGTGTATCCCTCTCTTTCCCTTCTGCACTCTGCACCCGGCCTGTTCACTTTCCTCTCCATCTCCCGGTTTATGCTCCGAAAAGACCTGCATGATCCCTTTTGTATTCCATGCTCTCCGCTCCACCCCTATGCTTGGTCCTCCCACCTGTCTGTGTCCTTTACCAACCCTGGCCATTTCCACACCTCCTGTCCACCTCAATCACTGAAAGTGACAGCAACAACTCAGAGCGCTGTTGAATTACACCTCTTCAGCTGTCCTGCTCCGGGAGGGCCCATCTCAATTTTTATCCCCTTTCCGAATGGTGAACACAGGCTTGATTGACCACATGACGAGAAAAGACCTCTGAGAATGGGGCTATTTTATTTTAAATCAAGGCAGTTTAATAACTTATTTACCAGCTCCGGTCGCTGACCGTATTAATAAAAATATATTTAAGAATGAAATAAAACAAGCACAATAATATCACTTCCCACCAAGGATCTCAACGCACTTCACTGCCGACACAAGTGGAGCCTCTCAAGACCCATGTATGGTAGGAAAGTATTGCTATCCCCATTTTATTGAGGGGGGAAGCTGAGGTACAGAGAGTACGGGCCAGGTTTCTGGAAAAAGTTCGGCACCCACCAGCAGCCGTCATGGCCAATGGGAGTCAAGTGGGGGATTCTCCATCCTCCTCAAGGGGAGCTGTGGAGTGCTTCTGAAAATATACCTGAGAGCTCTCAGGTAAAGGTGGCTATTTTTGTTCAGGTGCCTAAGTGGGAGCTGAGCTCTTTTGAAAACAGGGGCTCCGCTTGCCAGGGCCGAGTTCATCGGAAAATTCTAGCACGTGTTAAAACAAGTTATTGGCAAAGATGGGAATAGATCCCAGGAGTCCTGTATCCCACTTCCTAACCCTAACCATGCTGTTTGTAATAATAGCCCTTTGGATGCTGGAAATGAATTCCATTTCCTTCATGAATGGTTTTTCTGCCAGCTCACACCACTTCTTTTACTGTAGAGTTGCTCCTTAATGCTGGGCTAAGGACACTGGTCTGTCTTTCTGGGGTATTTATATGGCCCCCATCACTGTATATCTGAGCACTTCACAATCTTTGTGTTTGTCCTCACCAGACCACTGTGAGTTCAGGGAGTGCTGTTATCCCCATTTTACAGTTGGGGAGCTGAGGCATAGAGAGGATAAGTGACTTGCCCAAGGTCACACTGGAAGTCAGTGGCAGGGCAAAGATTTGCACCCAGGTCTCTCACGTGTTAGGCTGGTGCTCTTATGACTGGTTTGTTGTTGTACAGTTCGAGACAAAGGGGGGGGGGCTTGGCTGTATACACAGGATTGTTATTGTAGGGTTACTGAGCATTAGAATTGGCCAACTTTTTTTCAACTGAAAAGTTTTCCCACTAAAAATAGTTTCATTAAACTATAATTATTCTGCACAAAAATGTCCTTTTTTAAAAAAAAATTACATATTTAATGTTTCAAAGGAAACTTTGAAACGAATCAAAATGAAAAAATTTCAGAATGAAATTTTAGTTTTGATTTGTTTTTTCTTTTGAAGAGTTCAGAGCCGGTGCTAGCCCATTGGGGGCTTTAAGCAGTAATATTTTTTGGGGCGCCCTCCCCCCACAATACTAAAACAGGCAAGTTCTTATAACAGAAAGCAAATAGCAGGCCTCCTTCAGCTGCTTGGGGCCCCAAGCAATTGCAGAGCCTGCTTATGCCTAGCACTGGCTCTGGAAGAGTTGCAGTTACATAGCTGCTGAGGTTGTTTTTTCCTTTTGCATTTGCTACTCTAACTTTTCCAAAGTTGGTGAAATTTTGAAAGATTATAGAGTGGGGTGCAAAAGGAAAAAATGAAGCTTTTCTTTTTTTTCAAAAAAAAAAAAGAGTTGAGAAAAACAACAAATTATTTAGATGACAAACTCTTTAGGGCAGTGATTGTCTTTTTGTTCTGTATTTTTATTTTATTTTTCTAAGTGCTAGAAGCACTTTCTTTTGAAACAAATTGCATCCTCTGTAAAGAAGTATGCAGCTATGATTGTTCTCAGTTGTAGCTCACTGTCTTCTCTCTGGATGCTTTCCTCGGCGAGATGTGCTAAGCTAAAGCAGAGTCTTTGCCCTGAAGAGTTCACAGTGCAAAGGCAAAGTACAGTAATAACATACAGAGTGCTCTTTATAGCTGGAATGCTTTGCAGAACAGGTGGGGTTCCAGTGTTTTATGAGTCAGGATGGGGAGCGTGCTAAACAGGTGGAGGTCACGGTGAGCACAAGGGGTGACTTGAAAATGGCAATGGAGACGGCACAGGGCAGAGGGTGTTCACAAGCTGGTAAAAAGAAAAAAGGGAGGTCAAGTTTCAGCATTCCCCATATTTGAGAGCTCGGCACAAGCAGGAGAACTTGAACTTAGAATCCTTGATGTACAGTGGTTTGAAATTAACTCTTTAACACCCTAGTGCCGCCTAAGGGATAGGGGCTTCTCGCGTAGGCTACTTCAGTGCTGTTCCCGGGAAAGTATGAAGGTTCCAATGGAATGTAGTAGCACATCGCCACGTTCTCCTGCCAGCCCAAAGCTGCAGCAGAACTGAGCAGAACGCAGCTGATAAAAGCATTGGAAATCAGCAGTGTGTGCATTACTGTAGCCCCGATGAAGTGAGCTGTAGCTCACGGAAGCTTATGCTCAAATAAATGGGTTAGTCTCTAAGGTGCCACAAGTCCTCCTTTTCTTTTTGCGAATACGGACTAACACGGCTGCTACTCTGTAGCCCCTATGGGAGTCAAAGAGGAATTGCCCGGGCTGTTTGCACCAGGAGTGGCAGTCTGTTCTCGACTCCGTGGGTACGCCTACCCTGCAGCTGGAGGGGTAACTTCCAGCTCAAGTAGACGTACATGGGCTAACTGTGATTGAGCACAGCATAGCAGTGTCACTGTGGTGGTGCAGGGGGCAGCATGGGCTAGTCACCCAAGTACGTACCTAGGGTTGCCGATGGGATTGTACTCAAGGTGGTTAACCTGTGTGCGCTGTCTGCTATTTTTACTGTGCTAGCTGGATCAAAGCTAGTGTGGCGACATCTACCTGAGCTAGAAACTACAGCTCCAGCTGCAGGCTAGATGTGCCCTGTGTGTGTGAGAAAGAGACCTTTTGCCTCAGTTTACTCATCTGTAGAATGGGGATACTAATACTTCGCCTTTTTAAAGCACCTTCAGCTTCTTAGGGCTCGTCTGCATTGGGGAAAGCCTGCAGTAGCTGGTGTGCACTAGCTACTCCACACTAACCCCCCATGTGCACACGCTTACTGCGCACTAAAAGTGCCTTGGTGCTCATTAGCTTACCGCACTTTGGAAGCGTACTTAGCGAAACTGCCTGAGGGTGCACTCGGTGCACAGTCAGAGTGACCCAGGTTGGGGGTTAGTGCAGAGTAGCTGGTGCGCTTTAAATTCACACCTTAGCTTACTACACACTAACTTCCCATGTAGACAAGCCCGCAAATACAAATAGCTGTTAAAGTGACCTGTGCCCCATGTTTTTCGCCTTCCTCTGTAGCATGGGGCACAGGTCACTTGCTGGAGGATTCTCTGCTCCTTGAAGTCTTTAAGCCACGATTTGAGGACTTCAATAGCTCAGACATAGGTGAGAGATTTTTTGCAGGAGTGGTGGATGAAATTCTGTGGCCTGCGTTGTGCAGGAGGTCAGACTAGATGATCATAATGGTCCCTTCTGACCTAAATATCTATGAATCTATAAGTGGAAAGTATTTAGTACCAAAAATCTTCAGGGTCTTCTCTGGCATATTGATTATTGGGGTGTGCAGGGGTCTGAGGTCTGCAGGTCGTATTTGGTCACCCACAATTTCGAGTCAGGGTATTTTCTTGTCATGTGCTGGTCTGATCATCAGCATATCAAGGAAGGATGATAAGAAAAAAAGAACCCAACCTCCTAATTTGATCTCTCGACACTCCATGAATCCAGCTTTCAGATGTCCTGGGAAGATCCCCATCAGATTTCTGACCAGGACTTTGGACCAAAAGAAGAAAAGACCCTGCCCCAAAAATTATCCTAGGTTTTGCACTGAGCTCAGTATAACCTTGGGAACAGCTACCAGACTTCCTGTGAATATGCAATAGGCAGGAAGTGTAAATGCGACATTCATGGAGTATGGCAGAAAAAAATTTCCCCAGTGAAAAAGGATGGTCTGGTTTAGTCTAGTGATTAAGGCACTGGATGGGAGTTGGGACATGTGGGTTTAATTTCCTGCTCTGCCACAGACTCTCTGTGATCTTGGGCAAGTCATTTAATATTTCTTTGTCTCAGCTTCCCCATCTGTAAAATGAGGATAATAATATTTACTTTGTCCATCCTGTTTGTTTAGATTGTTTTGGAGCAGCAGCTGTTTCTTACTGGATATGTGGACAGTGGCTAGCAGAGTAGCTGTGATACAAATGATTACCTTTCTTTTGGGGCACTGTGAAGTGCTCAGTCCTGCAGGGATGGGCAACTTGGAAATTTTGTTGAGCAAGCGTGGGTGTGGAGCAGCTGCTTTTGTTGTGTAAGGATGTGGGGTATGGCTGCAGAGCCCAAAGGTCATTCTCTGTTTTGTAAGGCAGAGGTCTGGAGTGTGGGGGCAGGACAGACGGCAGTTCACTGCCGGGATGGATTTCTGTGTCCTTCGGTATCACCAGCTCCAAACAGTCAAAAATAATGAGTCAAGTCTCCAAAAGTCATAAGATTGGCTTAAAAATTGAGATTTTAAAAAAATAGTAATAACAAAAGCAACCTTTTTTCTTTCTAGTTTCTGAGCATTTATGGTTAACGTGTTTAAGCTTTTCTGCATAACCATGAGAACTGGAAACCTACTTCTTTTTAAAAATGAAAGCTGATTCTCAGCTCATCCCTCCTCTCCAGGTGCTGTAACTTTAAAACATGAAACATTGCAAGACTCCCAATAAAATCCTCAGCATTGGCAACATTGCTCATGAAATGTTTAGATAAAAATAAGTAAATTGTTAAAAGAAAAGGAGTACTTGTGGCACCTTAGAGACTAACCAATTTATTTGAGCATAAGCTTTCGTGAGCTACAGCTCACTTCGTCGGATGCATACTGTGGAAAGTGTAGAAGATCTTTTTATATACACACAAAGCATGAAAAAATACCTCCTCCCACCCCACTCTCCTGCTGGTAATAGCTTATCTAAAGTGATCACTCTCCTTGCAATGTGTATGATAATCAAGGTGGGCCATTTCCACCACAAATCCAGGTTTTCTCCCCCCCCCCCCCCCACACAAACCCACTCTCCTGCTGGTAATAGCTTATCTAAAGTGACCACTCTCCTTACAATGTGTACGATAATCAAGGTGGGCCATTTCCATTCCAGGGTTTAACAAGAACGTCGGGGGGGGGGGGGGGGCGGGGGCGTAGGAAAAAACAAGGGGAAATAGGTTACCTTGCATAATGACTTAGGCTTGGACAGAGACTGGGAATGGCTAAGTCATTATGCAAGGTAACCTATTTCCCCTTGTTTTTTCCTACGCGTCCCCCCCCCCCCCCAACGTTCTTGTTAAACCCTGGATTTGTGCTGGAAATGGCCCACCTTGATTATCATACACATTGTAAGGAGAGTGATCACTTTAGATAAGCTATTACCAGCAGGAGAGTGGGGTGGGAGGAGGTATTTTTTCGTGCTTTGTGTGTATATAAAAAGATCTTCTACACTTTCCACAGTATGCATCCGATGAAGTGAGCTGTAGCTCACGAAAGCTTATGCTCAAATAAATTGGTTAGTCTGTAAGGTGCCACAAGTACTCCTTTTCTTTTTGCGAATACAGACTAACACGGCTGTTACTCTGTAAATTGTTAAAAGCTCCCTTTTTTTCTTTCATGCACAAAGTAACACAGGGTTAAAGGTGTATTACTCTGAGTTGCAGAGGAACTAAAAAGTCAGACTTGGTCAGAACAATCAGTTTGTGCCTGGTGTTGGACTGAAACTAGAACTGGTTTGAAAATAGAATTTTTTTCCTGTGGAAAAACTTAAAAAGAAAATTAAATTTTGATATTTTTTTCCCTATGGCAAGGTTTTATTTATTTATTTATTTATTGGGTGAAAAAATAAATATTTAGATTCAGAAACGTTGCTGCTGTCTAATCCCATTCTCTGCTGGCTGGGTTAGACTACATCTCCCATGATGCACCATGGTTTCTCCTCATGGAAAGGTGAGGTTCCTGGTGGACTATGGGAGTCTGTAGCTATGATACTGGATTTGCAAATTGAAATTTTCAGTGGAAAGCTGACACTTTTTGTGAAAAACTTTATTTAGTTGGAAAACAGTTTTGGGAGAGAATTTTCAGCCAGCCCTGGCTGAAACCATACAAAGCTATTGAGTTTCCTCCTGCAAACAAAAATATTCCCAAACCCAAACCAAACTTGGTCCAGATTTATTTAAAGGTTTGCAGCACTCAAAGGTTTCTTTGGAGTCAAAACTGAGCCAATCCCCCACCATGGTCCAAGTTGAATACTATTAATGGAATGATTGATTTGATGAATAATAATAAAAATTTCCAAATAATTTATTTGCTGACTAATTCCCTCCTCAATATTTGTCCAGCTCTGGTATTAACAAAGTAAAGCACCATTTCTAAATGTGATAGTAGAATTCACTATAAAAGGAATCAATACAGAAAGGCCTTTTGTCTAATGAATTTAATAGATCTACTAACTCATGTCTCAAAGGGTTGAATCTAATTGCTTCTTTACTGATCCCAGGGCTTGTGCTTTACTGTCCATGGAGTTTGTCTTATGAATTGTATCAACTCTTTGTTGAATAAATACATGCTTGACAGTGTGCATTTGATTATTGAAAGTATTTATAACTATTACAGCTCTTTGGGAGGCATAAAACAGATGGACCGGGATGAGAGAAGGAGAGTATGTGAGACTGAAAGTTGTAGTGACATTAAATTTTGCAGTGCGATAAAAAGAGAGGCACCATACTGGGTTGAAATGGCCTCTTTCCTCCCCTTCTCCTTCAGGAAAATAATCCTGTGGTGTTTTGACTGATAAATGAGCACTAGATTAGTCTACAACTGTAACTCCTTATGCTACGATCCTGTCAGATTTGACAACCAAGAAGCATCAAGCTAGGTATATAATTGAATGGGAGCCCTCTAAGGGAAAATCTAGCTGCTGCACTTCCTGATTTTCCCCAGTGTGATGCTAAAAATTTTGGAGGAGGTGTAATATTCAGGTCATGACCATTAAAGATCCCAAGGTATTTTCTCTGAGAGATTGGTTGTTGGTGCCAATATTCCAATCAAATTCCAATTAGCATAATTCTACTCTGTCTTCCCTTGCAATTTCCACTACATAAAGTATTCTTCCTCACCTCTTATCCTGGCTAGCTGGGTAATGTTACTGTGAGCTGTTAAGCAGCTGATTTGTTCCATCCTAGACCTGGCTTCATTTCAGTGAAGAAGCAGCAATCTTTATAATTTATACATTCTTCACAGAGCAGTTTGGGAAGAAACAGGCTCAACAGATATTCATTCAGATCAATTTTTTATTACGCCGCATTCTATAACATTGTTGACCTGGAAGGAATAGCTCCTCCTCCACGGATTATGCACGGTTTTTTGTGTGTGCTGATATACGCTGAACCAGTCTCTCAACAAAATAGCTTCATGTAATTCACACCTCATTTTCCTATCCTCACCTCTGAGTCTGTCTTTCATTGCGGTCTTTTCCCAGGCAAATTCTCCCAGTGCTTAATTTGTGCCTCTAGAGTTGGCAGTTCATAATCCCAGCACCTCTGGACTTGCTGCATCAGTTATGAAAGTAAAAAAAAATTGCTTTAGCCCCGGTACCTAATTGTTTGAGCCCCAGCACCTCTTTCATTACAAATTAAGCACTACATTCACCCTTACCCAAAAATGCCTTTGGCTCAATTTTCCCCAGCATCTGAGCTCTGCTTGGCGCAAAGGAGTGAGAGGTGCTGTCAGGGAGCCAGTTACAGTAATCCTACTCTGGCCTGGCCCTGGTGTCAGTTAGACAAATCCCTGGGCTGCTCTGATTTATGCCAGTGGTATAAATATGCCAGTAGCCGATTGGCATAGAGGAGTTTTGGTCTGCCACATTCCCTACACCGCAGAGTGGGGAGGGGGCCTGTGACTCGGGGGGCCTACCAACAAGAGTTCCTTTTGACTAGGGGAGTTCTCTGTTGACCAGAATCTGTTTCCTATACACCATCCGAGTGGTGCAAAGGAGATGACCTATAATGGAGAATTGGTGCCCTTGACTGTGCCTTTATTTACCATGAAGGGGTAAAAGTGGCTTGGAACAACTAAACCCATGGTGCTTCGCACCTGCTTGCATATTTGTAGGGGGGCGGGGAGCAGTTGTTGGGAGTTACAAATTCTGGGAGTCTTTTTGGGATCTGAGGCCTGGAACAGCTGACCCTGCCTGCAAATATTTCTGTTTGCCTTAATACACTGTCTATAGGGGAAGGGGATGTAGAAATGAAAGAGAGAGGGTTGGCCTGGAAGTCAAGCTGAAAAGCAGGTTTGTGAGTCTGAAATACAGGCACTAAGCTCTGAAAATACAAATTAAGCCCCCTGCTGAGTCCCCTCCTGCCCCTTGGAGGCTGTATTCGCTTTCCAGCCCACTCTCCCAGGTAATTCGGGAGCATGCTAGGCATGGCTGCTGACCTCCAATCCAAACGGGCTCATCCAGAATGGGCTGGCAAGGCACCTGCCAATTGACATGGCGCAGTCGGGGGTGGCACACTCCATTCCCTGCTGGTGATAATGCCACCAGCTGGAACTACACATCCCAGAACCCCTTGCACGGTGACTAAGGAAGGTGCCTTTAGGGACTAAGGGATGGGAAAAGGCAGAAATCTCCTGAGAACAGCTGAGAAACTGTCCCCTTTGCATAAATGGTTGGATGCAAATCTGAACCTCAAGTTATTAAGAAGGTGTATCCCATACCCGGACTTCCATCCCAGAGCTTTCTATAGGAGTGTTTGCTCAGATGGCTGCACTAATCTGTGGTTGGTGTTGGCTGATGCTCTCTTTTGGTATAACAATAGCCAGTAGGAGTCAGTGGATACTGGTGCCTGGTAGCAGCTGTGTCAGGATCCACCAAGCCCACTTGCTGCTAATTGAAATATAGAAGACACATAATACTGAGATATATGCATACCCCCAGCCCATCAGCTCAGGAAATCATGTGATCAGCACCCCTCACTCTGGTCCCAATGGGTCATCCTGTTCAAAGTGCCCTGCATTGTCTTCTGCTGGCAGTTCCGACCACTATGCATCAGGATGACAAATGGGTAACGTGTGGCACCTTTCTTCGCCCTCCAGAGTTGAACATGCTGTTTCGGTGCCTCAGAACAATCCTAGCTCCTGATGTAGCTGGGCTGGGACAAGGGAATGAGGCACGTTAATAATGCCGAGCTCAGGCACAGATGTGGCAGAAATAACATTTAAAAAAAAAGTTATAAAGAAATCAACTAGGATGGTGGCCACTCAAGGATGGACTAATTAGAGCAGAATAATTAGTAATTTTATCTAAGGTACTTATATGGCCCCCATAATTCTGATACAATAAATATTGATGTCCCTTACCTCACAATACAGCTGAAACACACAGAGGCTAAGTGGTTTACCCAAGGTCTTTGGTGGAACAAGGACTCACACCCAGGTTTCACAAGGCCTAGGCTACTGCCCTAACCACTGGCTCATCCTTCCTCTTGATATCAGTCTTTATTGCTAGATCTCACATGCTGTGCAAATTCAGGCTGATGTGACCCTTGCATTTTCCAGGTAGGGGAATTGTGGCACAGAAAGGTCAGTGCACTAAAGATAGGTTTCAGAGGAACAGCCGTGTTAGTCTGTATTCGCAAAAAGAAAAGGAGTACTTGTGGCACCTTAGAGACTAACCAATTTATTTGAGCATGAGCTTTCGTGAGCTACAGCTCACTTCATCAGATGCATCTGATTCCACGGTATGCATCTGATGAAGTGAGCTGTAGCTCACGAAAGCTCATGCTCAAATAAATTGGTTAGTCTCTAAGGTGCCACAAGTACTCCTTTTCTTTTTGCACTAAAGATGTTACACATAAGGGTTCTGGTAAGGGAATCGTCTTTATTTCCTGGCTCCCTATATGGGTCAGGATAACAAAGGATTCAGAGCTGCCCCATGACAAAGGTCCCTCTCCACTAAATCCAGGAGCTATTCTTATAGTCGCTGTCAAGGATGGAACCCTGTTACTGTAATCACTAGACCATGGTGGGATGAGGTTAGATTAATCTTCTACAGAATGAGAGGGGAGGTGAAAGGCTCCTGCCACTGTGGCTTACCTTTCCTGTTATGCTGCACAAACCGTGAACCCTCTGCAAAGGACAACACCGGCCACCTTTTGAGAAGGAGGTGTAACCCAGGGAGGTCCAGCAGAGCAGTGTGGTGGCAATTCCCTTGACAGGCTAAATAGCTGGCTTGGGGCAAGAGTGTGAATCTCCTCCCATCAGTGTTTTTACGACTAATCTGATTTTATACCAATCCTGGATCACGGTGAAAACACACTCATGCTGCAAAAGCAGGTATACCATGCACTCAGTTCAGAAACTTTCTTTTTCCGTAACGCTCTGGGCCATCATCAGGCTAGGATGGGTGGGGCAGAGCTCTAGATTTCACCCCTGAACACCGCTGCGGTGGAAAGTTTGCAGAGTCACTCTTCTGGCAAAATCTGGGAGCATAAACTTTATGCAGCTCTTCAGAATGCAGCCCTCCACCCTGCACCCGCTAGGCCGGGTGGAACATCCAGCCTGAATTCACCAGGTAGCCTGCAAAGGGTCAGGATTGACTAAAAGGACTCCAAGCTAGAGGCACAATCTGAAGCTGAGTGTGGGTTTGAGTCCGTAAGTATACGGCGTTACCAAATTAGCAGCCCAGAAAGGGTTGGGCATCGTCTCTGAACTCTGCAATCTACTCTAGCTGAATCTATGGTCCTGCCATTTAAAATGGGGAACAAGATAACTGAACACTTTGTGTCTTTGTGGGTTGTTTTTTTTTTTTCTTTCATTCAAAAATCTATTCCCGACAGAATGCCAGTGGCTTTGAGTCTTTGCTCTGTAGCCTGAGACACCGGTGTGGATGCTGTCCCACAGCCAGCAGCTGTTGCCCTTGAGGTTTATACAGCTGTCGTGGAGGCAGGCGCAGAGGGGGTGGGGATACAGCTTTTCAAGCGCCTAGATCCCACAGGAGGGTCAAAGGTGAAAACGTTTGGGCTAAAAGAGAAACAGGTGGACATAGTCAGAAGGAAGGAACAGTGGCGTGTTTGTTTGTTTATTTATTTCCCCACTGCCTTCAAACTACATTGGAAGCCACCAGAAGAAATTGTCTGTAAAGCATTTAACGGAATTGACCCCAAAAATGGGATTGCAGAGCTGTGTTTTTAGGGTGTGTGTATTCAGGTGCAGGAAGAGAAAGGAGGAAGAGGCTTTGGAACTTCACTTTAATTTTGTTTAAACACAGGTTACTGATACAGCGCCCCTTAGATACTGTGCATTAGTGCTTTGATTTATCAACATTACTGATCGCGCCTCTCTTGCATAAGAGGCAGCATGGCCCAATGGGGCCTCACCTGGAATCTAAGCAAGCTGGGTTTTATTCCTGGCTCTGCTGCTGACCTCTCATGTGACTTTAGGTAAGTCACTGTCCTCCTCTGTTTCTCCTCCCATGTCTGGTGAGTGTGTTTGTACAGGGGCTAGCCTAGAGGGGTCCTGGTCTTGACTGAGGCCTTGCGGCTTCTCTGTAACAGTAATAGCAGGTACCCATAGCATTGACTGACCCCTATCAACTGTTCCTTGTGATAATAAGTACTTAGCCATGCAAGCAACAGGCTTCACCCCTAAAACAATCATGTTACAGAATGAGAAAGAACACTGTTAAGTCACCAATGCTACACCACTGCCTATACATGTATAATCCACTGCTTGATGTATGTTATGTGTTCCCCACTCTGTTCCCAACCCACAGAGGACATGGCCCTGTTACAGTTCCTAGCTAGTGAAGTTGGTTCTTTAGCTCCAGCTAGAGACTTTTAGCCATGGAGGTCTTTGATTCAATCCCTGCTGTTGTAGGCCTGGGACAAGCGTCCTCTGTCCAGAAGGAGTTTGTAACTTATTGGTCATTACACTGTTCTGTAGCGGTTGGTCCAGCTTAGCTGTAAAGATGCCAAGCAGTAATGAAGCTTCATCATCCTTCCCCAGTGGCACGACAATGGGGGTGGGTGGGGGGGATATTTAATTTGCCAGTTTAATTGCATCTGGGTCCTCAAACACCCTTATGCATTAATCCTAAGTGTGTGGTTATTGTATGGTGTCACTGCGGGGCAGAATTAAGGTTATCTGGGTGCCTTAACTGTATTTCCGTGCCTTCACATATCTGGATTTCTTTTAGGCCCGTCTACACTTACGGCGGCACGTACGGTATGTGTAGGTACACACCGCGGTGAAAGACAAGCTGTCTCGACAGTCGTTGCGGTGTGTAACTACAAGTGACCGCGAAAGGCTCTGGCAGGGGGAGGTAGTAGGGAAAGTAATCCCCTTTCCCCACTGCCATCCTCTTGCCAGAGCCTTTGCCTGTTGCTGGAGCCTTTCACTGTGGTGGGGAAAGGCTCTGGCAGCAGGGAGGCGGCAGGGCACTACGCCGCTAAGAGTAGCCGTGTAGACATGGGAGGCACTTAGGGTTCTGGTGTGTCTCTACTTGCCTAAGCCATGGCCATCTACACACTGCTGTTAATACCCATGCTAACTGGACATGCACTGTCAGTGTAGACCTACTCTTAAGTGTGACCTTGGTTTGTAATGCTTGTTTTGTGGAGAATTGCGAATGTTGCCCTTCAGTTTCTGATCCACACTCAGCCGGAGCTCCATCTTAACATAGTTTCATCTGGAAACTTACTAAATGCAGACAGTGTACTCTTTGCTCAACTGGGGGTTCAGAGTTCGTAGATTTTTAAGGCCAAAAGGGCAGGAGAGTGAGTTTGTGTGTGTATGGGGGTGGGGGGATGTGAGAAAACCTGGATCTAGGCAGGAAATAGCCCGACTTGATTATGTAAAGAGTTGTCACTTTGGATGGGCTATCACCAGCAGGAGAGTGAATTTGTGGGGGGGGGGGGGGGGGTGGAGGGTGAGAAAACCTGGATTTGTGCTGGAAATGGCCCACCTGTTGATCACTTTAGATAAGCTATTACCAGCAGGACAGTGGGGTGGGAGGAGGTATTGTTTCATATTCTCTGTGTGTATATAAAGTCTGCTGCAGTTTCCACGGTACACATCTGATGAAGTGAGCTGTAGCTCACGAAAGCTCATGCTCAAATAAATTGGTTAGTCTCTAAGGTGCCACAAGTACTCCTTTTCTTTAAATCATCTAGTTCTGCAGCAGGTCAGACAGAGGATTTGATCTGGCCAGGATGAAATGAGACCGTCCTGGCCTCAAAGATTTCACAGCACAAAAGACAGACAACAATGGACTCTGCTCAGCGGCTGCTTTAAATCTTCTCCTGCACAAATGTGTTCAGTGTACGATATTCTCCAAGTGGGAAATCAGTCAGTTTGTGTGACAAAATAAATCACTTCATCCACCTCCTGAAGAATATGATGAGTTATTTCCCTTGTCTTGGGGTGAAGTGAAGACCAGAAGCAGCCGACTGTGAGCTGCTTTCTTTTATGTGACTAATACGTACAAATCCAGAGTCCCCGGAGACTTGGGGGTCAGTGACAGCAGCGGCAGACTGTGAGAACAGGGCAAGCGGAAAGGAACTGTGCTCTCCTTTCATTCAAAGGGTTCAGCTGTCCCACCTGTTCCCCCTGGTTCGACATGGGTAGCAGGGATGGAGGAGGGGAAGCTGCGTGGATGGCATTTAACATAAAAACGTGTAGAACTGAAGGAATTTCACATTAAACATGGGGAACAACCGAGCAATAGTCTTGCCACAGATAATGACAGGAGGGGGCAAATGATCACAGGCTGTTGTGGATGGTGACAGAGTCTGTACTTCTGGGCTGAATCAATGCTCTGAGAAATAGGGACCAGGCCAAAAATGAGTCTGGTAATGAAAGGATAGTAAGAGCTGAATTTCAATAGGTGCAGAGTTGGAGTTTGATGTCTGTTGTTTGTTCAAGTTTCTCGGGTATCTCTGCAGTACAGGGCTAATGCGTTAGCTTGGAAGATTTCTTCCATCAAGGAAATGCCCTCTAGAAATTAATAGAGAATGGTGCCCTAAAGAATTTCTAACCCAGCGTGGAGAATCTGTAGCAGTACATTATACAGTTTGCTTTAAATATTCCCTATTTGCTCCTATAGGGTTTATAGGAATAATTTCTAATTAGTCTCCTATGCTCGCTGCTAACCGTAACCGTGTGACAATGGCGATACAATGGTATTGTTTCAGGCTATTTGGTGTTGGCCAAAAGGGGCACCTGGAGCATCTGCTCGCCAGAATATGGCGGCGGGTGCCATGGAAAAGCCGAAGATAGCTAGGTAAGCCGGAGAAGACGGTGGGGTGGGGTGGGGTGGCTCGGGCTCTGCGCGAGGCCTTGGTTTGACTCTTGGCTCTGCTGCAAATTACCGGTGGAACAATGGGTGAACCATTTAATCGCTCTGTGCCTCAGTTTCCATATCTGTGAGGCAGCGATGTTGATCCTGCCTTTGTTTTGTCATCTTAGTTTCTAAACCCTTCGGGGCACAGACTGCCTCTTACCACCCGTTTGTACAGCACCTAGCACAGTGAAGCCCTGATCTCGGCTGGAGACCTGCTGGTGCTGTGGGAACACAAATGAAATGAGATGGAGTAAATGATGGTAAAATGGAGGCTTCCGCTGCATAAAACCTAAACAAGATGGTGCCTATTAGGGTACGTCTACACTGCGATAAAAGACCCAGGGCATGGCTGTGGCCGGCCCAGGTCAGCTGACTCGGGCTTTGGAGCTAAGAATCGCAGTGTAGATGTCTGGGCTGGAGCCTGGGCTCTGCGACTTCTGGACCCGAGTCGATTGACCAGGGCTGAGACACTGTGGCACAGGTTTTTATTACAGTGTAGACGCACCTTTAGAGATCCCCAAGGGGGTTCATCTCTGGGAGAAAGCTTCAAAGACAGGATGTCTTTGTGTAGAATAGAATAGAATATCAGGGTTGGAAGGGACCTCAGGAGGTCATCTAGTCCAACCCCCTGCTCAAAGCAGGACCAATCCCCAACTAAATCATCCCAGCCAGGGCTTTGTCAAGCCTGACCTTAAAAATATCTAAGGAAGGCGATTCCACCACCTCCCTAGGTAACGCATTCCAGTGTTTCACCACCCTCCTAGTGAAAAAGTTTTTCCTAATATCCAACCTAAACCTCCCCCACTGCAACTTGAGAGAGCACAAGGATCCCTCCTTAGCTTTGCATGGAAGCCAGTTGCACAGCTTTCTGGAGCGGCGAGGATGCATATTCTACATTCTGGCTCTGACCATTACCTTGTGCTTCAGAAGGCCAGCTGTGGGATACTATGGTATCATGTATCACAGCCCTCCACAGGAAAGCACCAGAGCACAGCATTGCAAATCCTCCCTGAAGCGATGGGTCTCTTCTTACCAAGTCACCTTCTGTATCCAGCCTGTTGCTGCTATGGGCTGCTGGAGTTGTGGGTGGCCATTCAAACACACCCTATATAACCAGCACAACCACAAAAGGCTTGAGCTGAAACAAGCTGCCTCTTGAAACCAAAGGAGCCTCAAACCTGTCATTAAAGCAGCTGTAATGGCAATAAATTTAGTAGTTAAGGAAATTTGGTGACTGTTTGTTTGAAATGCAAGGGGGGTCGTTAGGGGAATGGCCCACAATAGATTTTTATATCACCCTGAAAAGCAATGCTGTGAAATTGTATTGAAATGCTCCTTTAAAAGTCACTGAAGAACAGTATTTTTCAACTCAAAGTAAACACTGAAATCTGTTTTCATGAACATAACACAATGGAGTAGCTTCATTACTAGTTAAAAGAAAAGGAGGACTTGTGGCACCTTAGAGACTAACAAATTTATTTGAGCATAAGCTTTCGTGAGCTACAGCTCAATGCTCAAATAAATTTTAGTCTCTAAGGTGCCACAAGTCCTCCTTTTTTTTTTGTGGATACAGACTAACACGGCTGCTACTCTGAAACCTGTCATTACTCGTTGTAACTGCTCTGGTTTCACATCAGGATACACTGAGGTAAAGGTCCGATTTGGATCAAAACTGGAGAGGGCAGAAATTTCATTGCAACTTGTTTTTTGAGGAAAAAAAGTTTTTGTTTTTGTTTAACTGAATGGAAATTTACCAAAAGTGTGTTTTTTCATTGAAAATGGTATTTAAAAATTTTTTGTTGAAAATTCATAGGAAATTTTAGAAAAATTGAATTTCTCCTGAAAAAATAATTTTGCATTTTTCTAAGTCGGCCTAATCCAAAGTTCCCTCAAGTTTGGTGTGTTCAGTTCCAGTATGTTGGTTCACTCCGATAGAGAAAACCAGCTGCAGAGCTGGCGTCTGAATCTCTGTTTGGGCCCGTATGCAGTAGCCTATAATAATTTTAGCAGAACAAATAGTTTTTTGTCATTTGCAATGAGTGTGTGTGTCTTGGAGAGAGATTTTTCTTGTGTTCTCTAACATCTTAGATAAACATCTGAGCTTTATTATCATCATTTATTATTCATTTATATTATGGTAGTGCCCAGAATCCCAATCATGGACCAGGACCCCACTGTGCTAGCCGCTGAACAAAAAAACAGTCCCTGCCCCAAAGTGCTTACAATCTAGGTAAAGCTTATGAGCTTGTGTTCATTTCCTCCAGGCTACAATCAATGTTTGAGTCAGATAGCCAGGCCCTGTCATTACGTATGCTGGTGAGCATCCTGAATTCTCACTGGTGGTTGTTGCACTTCCTTATCTTGTGTACACTTACTGCCAGAGATGAACCCTCCACATTCCTGTCTTTGGAAGAAGTAGAAACATGTCCTGAAGTATTTTTCCCAAGGTTGACCAGGTCGGTGAGGTAATATCTTGTATTGACCGACTTCTGTTGGTGAGAGAGACAAGCTTTTGAGCCACACAGAGCTCTTTGCAGGAAAATGCAAGGTGGAACAGATTGTTTAGCATAAGTAGTTAGCACATATTGTAAGGGACCATTCAAGGTCCGTTAACCCTTTTGTAGTCATAGCACAAAAAGGGGGGTTAGCTGGTTATTTAATTGTTCTACTAAGCCATAAATCCAGTGTCTCTGTTCAGTCCATGATTTTTGGTGAATCTTGACACCTGGGGGAAAATTCCTTCCCACCACCAAATATGGTGATCAGTTAGACCCTGAGAATGTGGGCGAGACATAGCACCCAGACACCTGGGAAGTCATTTTTGAGGATCTGGACGTATGCACTTTTGAAAATTCCACCTTCACTATTAATACAAGGCTCACTTTGTCCTGGCCTCCACAGCTAGATTTACCTAGAACTGATTCTCAAACCTTACCCTGGATCACTTACACATAAGAAGAAATTCGAGGAACTGTTCACATGTAGAAATCTAGACGAGAATGTTCATGTTCGTAAGATAAGGGCTGTAGTGTGTTATCTGATGTGTGCTATTATCCTTGCTTCCACATTTAAATATATGGGGCCATTCTCAGACTAAGGTACTAATCGACGTATGTACAAGTGGCAGAATCTGGCTGAAAGCAATGGGACTATTCATGGAACAAGTATTTAATGGCAGCAAGTTCCCTTAGTATTTAATAGAGAATGTTTTAAAAATATAAAAAGAATTTCAATTAGGGCTGATAAGGAATTAAAAAAATTAATTGAGATTAATCACACGATTAATTGCACTCTTAATAATAGAATACCATTTATTTAAATATTTTTGGATGTTTTCTACATTTTCAAATATATTGATTTCAATTACAACACAGAATACAAGGTGTACAGTGCACACTTCTTTTTTATTACAAATATTTGCACTGTAAAAAACAAAAGAAACTGTATCTTTCAATTTACTGAATACAAATACTGCAGTGCAATCTCTTTATCATGAAAGTTGAACTTACAAATGTTGTATTATGTACAAAAAAAATCCTGCATTCAAAAATAAAACAATGTAAAACTTTAGAGCCTACAAGTCCACTCAGTCCTACTTCTTGTTCAGCCAATCACTCAGACAAATACATTTGTTTACATTTGCAGGAGATAATGCTGCCTGTTTCTTGTTTACAATGTCACCTGAAAGTGAGAACAGGCATTTGCATGTACTGTTGTAGCTGGTGTGGCAAGATGTTTACGTGCCAGATGCACTAAAGTTTCATGTGTCCCTTCATGCTTCAACCACCATTTCAGAGGACATTCATCCATGCTGATGATGGGTTCTGCTTGATATAACGATCCAAAGCAGTGTGAACCAACACATGTTCATTTTCATCATCTGAGTCAGATGCCACCAGCAGAAGGCTGATTTTCTTTTTTGGTGGTTCAGGTTCTGTAGTTTCTGCATCGGAGTGTTGCTCTTTTAAGACTTCTGAAAGCATGCTCCACACTTCATCCCTCTCAGATTTTGGAAGGCACTTTAGATTCTTAAACCTTGGGTTGAGTGCTGTAGCTATCTTTATAAATCTCACATTGATGCCGTCTTTGTGTTTTTTGTCAAATCTGCTGTGAAAGTGTTCTTAAAATTAACTTGTGGTGGGTCATCATCCGAGACTGCTATAACATGAAACATATGGCAGAATGAAGGTAAAACAGAACAGGAGACATACAATTCTCCCCCAAGGAGTTCAGTCACAAATTTAATTAACGCATTATTTTTTTAATGAGCATCATCAGCGTGGAAGCATGTCCTCTGGAATAGTGGCTGAAGCATGAAGGGGGATACAAATGTTGAGCATATCTGGCACATAAATACCTTGCAACGCCGGCTACAAAAATGCCATGTGAACACCTGTTCTTACTTTCAGGTGACATTGTAAATAAGAAGCGGGCAGCCCTATTTCCTGTAAATGTAAACAAACTTGTTTTTCTTAGCAATTGGCTGAACAAGAAGTAGGACTGAGTGGACTTGTAGGCTCTAAAGTTTTGCATTGTTTTGTTTTTGAGTGCAGTTATGTTATGAAAAAAAATCTACATTTGTAAGTTGCACTTTCATGATAAGAGATCCCACTCCAGTACTTATCTGAGGTGAATTGAAAAATACTGTTTCTTTTGTTTAGCATTTTTACAGTGCAAATATTTGTAATCAAAAATAATATAAAGTGAGCACTGTGCACTTTGAATTCTGTGTTGTAACTGAAATCAATATATTTGAAAATGTAGAAAAACATCAAAAAATATTTAATAAATTTCAGTTGGTATTCTATTTAACAGTGTGATTAAAACTGCAATTAATCATGATTTATTAAATTTTTTGAGTTAATCACATGAGTTAACTGCGATTAATTGACAGCCCTAATTTCAATCTACAGGAGAGATCTAATTCTCTATTATATTCAACAGGTTGGTTAAAAAATGTTGTGGGCTACTAAACTCCATTGGACTTTTCCCTAAGGGTTGTGTACGCAGTATATTATGATAAGCAGGGAGAATGGTCAGTAGGGAAGGATTAGGGCCATTTGTATAAAGCTGAGGCCTAGAAATAAAGAAATCTAGGTTCCATTCTTGATTGTAGCACAGGTAGGGTGACCAGACAGCAAGAGTGAAAAATCAGGTGGGGGCGGGTAAAAGGCGCCTATATAAGACAAAGCCCCAACTGTCGGGACTGTCCCTATAAAACTGGGAAATCTGGTCATTCTAGCCACAGGCCGTTTCTTTGATCTTGGACCAGTCCCTACTGCCCAAATTCTCAAAAGTAGCCTCTAGTTTTGGCTGCTTTGGAATGTAGATGCCCAGCTCTACATACCTAGGTGTCTAATGTTGGGTTGAGGTCACCAAAAATAGAGGTTCCCCCCCATGTGCCACAGTTTCCCCGTCTGTGGAGTGGGGCTATCTATCTACCTCAGGCTCTAATGGATCAACATTTGAAATGCTTGGAATGCCAGCTGCTATTTTTATAATCTTTTACACAAGCTCTTCTTTAAATCTCTTATCAGATCTTTGCAACCCTGTTCCCACTGAGGTTCAGAAATGTGGTTGAAACATGGTTTAGTCTTGTTGACACAGGTAAGACCCAGCCTGTTGTTGCTCATGCCACCCCCGTCACAGCTGGTTTGCCTGCGTAGACAGGTTCTAACATTGCAAGGGATGGAACACACTTTCCATTGTGCGGTTTGGATACCAAGTACATTCACGGGAGAAATCAAGGGGCTGGGGGCTGGGCACGCTGCTCTGTCCCATCTCATTCTTTTTGCTTTCCTCAGCAGAGGCTGCCAATCAGGGCAAATTACAAGTGAGAAATTTTTCCATTGTGAACAACTGTCCTCTAGGCGCTGAGCTGGGGATCTTTTTTCAGGGTCTCATGTTGCACGTGACTGGTGCTGGAGGCAAAAGGCTGCCAAGCACAGCTCGGGTATTTCTATAGATACCGTTGAAAAGCCTGGTGATAGAACAAGGTGCATGACATGTAAATAAGGGACATTTTACCAGGCAAGGACAGGATCAGAGGAAGCTGGGAAACAGAGCCTTGTAGCAAGGGCACACATGGCTCAGACATTCCACCCAGTTCTGGCAAAGTTGAAGCTCTTCTGTTCTGTTCTATGCAGGTTCTCATACCACACTTATCACCATAGTGTATAAGCGCCATTCAGTAGTGCACTGAGTGACCTGACTAACATCTGTCATGTGTGGTTATGGGGGAGAATTGTCTGTGCAGTAGAGTGTGTTTTGGTTTGGTAGGGTTGGGTTTTCCCCCCCCCCATGTACGTGTTGCTCTGTGTTTATATCAGACAAGCAGGTTGAAGAAATGTACCTTGCAGTTGGAGCAGAAGGCAGAGGAGTTTGTGATGGTTCTTAGTTCCTGGGGAAGTTCATTCTAAATTGTCAGACCAACCCCTTAGAAAGCTCTGTCCCCCACACCAAGATCTCTGCCTTTTCTATAGAGAGTTCCATTGTGCTAAAGGAGTGGAGTTGTCAACATGGTCTTCGTCCCAGAGCCTTAGGTTCTTTTAGCTCTCCTGGGCCCAGGCCAGGGACTGACCACTACTTGCCCTGACACTGAGGGAGGGCTTAGTTCTGACAAGTTCAGTGTTTTCTGATTTGGCCCATTTACCAAAGGCCATAGAGATGCAACTCCTACAGAATTCGTCTCCGGCTTTACCCAGAACCCAAGACATGATGTGACAAGCTATTTCTTCGGAGTGTTCAGTTAGTTCTCTGGAGATCACCAGTGAGGCTGGGGCATGCAATAAAGCTTCTTTAATACTGAAGTTGGCATAAAAAGACTGTGGTTAGAGAAATGTGAAGGGGGGGATGGGAAGCCTAGATTGAATCCTTTCCTTTGCCAGTGACTTGCCTTTGAAGTCAACGGAAGCCCATGTCCAGGTCTTGCGCCACAGCTGCACTAGACCGAGATTAAAAACAAAAAAAGCTCTGGTGGATTCCGTACTTTATTCCGATATTCCAGCAATGCTAATACACCTCCGAATGCTTCATTGGGATCACCAGTTCGGAGACCGACAAGCAGAAGGATGAAGCCTGGGAAATTCAGTGAGTTTTGTGCCCAACTCTCCTAGCTTCCTTTGCAGCTGGAAACCTTCATGCCAACATCTAACTAGCTCCTCCAGCCAGAGACAATTAACACTTGGATTTATTAACAATTAATTCCAATTCTTAGCACCTTCTCTTTGGCCTTGGTTGCTAGGAAACTTGAGTCAATAGAGTAAGACTCAGTATTAATAGAAAGAAGTAGCAGCTGGGTGGGAACTCTACACGGAACTGAATAAACACTCGGAAGGGCCTCTTTCAGAATACCGGGGCTCTTCTGTAAACTTGAGTGCTTATTTTGGAGTTTACAGTTGTAGTCCAGATGCGGGCGGGGGGTTTACAGCCCACCTACCACTCTTGGCTTGGCTTCAGTGTCTCCCTGACCACTTTTCTTTATTGTCCCCTCCGTTTTCATTTCTTTTGGGGGTAGGGCATGAATGGGAGGGCAGGGATTTAACTTTGTTTGTTGTTGCTCCCTGCTTGTAGGGATCACAAAATCCTGCTTGAGTATTTAGAAGGGCCAGCCATGCAGACAGAGGCCTGCCTTGCGTGATGCTCAGTCTTGCTGTCGCAGCTAATGCATTCCTACAGCCCAGGTACATGCCATGCATCAAGCAGGGCTGCCAGGATGACCCATAATTGTGCCTCTGTGTGGTCAGAGGCTGCTGTGGTGTCTGCTGTGCAGGTAGCTAGCTACATGGGTTCTGTCTGCAGCTTCCCTGGCTGGAGATGACCTTTGAAAGAGCTGTGGGGAGCAGCCAGTGCTAGGGACAGAAGATCTGGGGAGCCCAGTACAGGTTCCAGACTCTCCCACACAGCAACTAGTCATCCCCACTCCCAGACACCGCCCAGCTCCCACAAAACTGCTCACCACTCCTCCCTGTGCACACCCTCCAACCCAACTGGATCCTCCTTCAAAACTCAGCTGTTCTCAGCTCCCTTCAGACCTCGACCCCCCCACATACTGAGTTTGTACCCACCTTGTCCTCCTCCCAAAAACCTGCTTCCTCTTAGCTACCCCCATCTTCTACTCAGATAATCCCACATCCCTCCCTTCCCTGTGTAAGCAGGGTCTCACATGACATCTAGTGATGATGTGGAGGAAAAGACTTCAGGAAGAGATCGATGCTGCCCACTCTGCCTAGTTGCACAGTAAATGGACCTGCTTTGCCAAAATGATCGATTCTGGCTGGTTTGGGTTTACAGATCACTCTCTAGTGTTTTGAGTGCATAGGGAGTGGAATGTTATCTGGTTTCCTCCATCCAGCATCTCCCCAGGAACTCTTTCAGTAGACATCCAGCTCCTAGGATGACCAGGTGCCTGGTTTTTGACTGGAATGTCTGGTCGAAAATGGGACCTGGCAGTGTCCAGTCAGATCTACTGACTGGACACCCATAGTCTGGTTACTGTGGGTGGAGAAGGGGCCAGGTCATGACCCACACCAGCCCCTACTCAGCCAAGGTCGTCATCTACCTGCGTCGGGCAGCTGCAGGTCCCAGCTGCGGCTCTGCAGGTGAGTCCCTCCTGACCTGGGTAGGGAGGGGAAGAGCAGCGAGTGATGGAGGGAGGGGGAGAAGAAAAGCAAATTTGGCCACCTCACTGTTGACCCCTTTTTCCAGATCATTTATGAATATGTTGAATAGTACTGGTCCCAGTACAGACCCCAGGGGATACCACTATTTCCCTCTCTGAATTCTGAAAACTGACCATTTATTCCTACCCTTTGTCTCTTATCTTTTAACCAGTTACCAATCCATGAGAGAACCTTCCTGCTTATCCCATGACTGCTTACTTTGTTTAAGAGACTTTGGTGAGGGATCTTGTCAAAGGCTTTCTGAAAATCCAAATACATTATATCCACTGGATCCCCCTTGTCCACATGTTTGTTGACCTCCTCAAAGAATTCTAGTAGATTGGTGAGGCATGATTTCTCTTTACAAAAACCATGTTGACTATTCCCCAACAAATTATGTTCAACTATGAGTCTGACAGTTTTGTTCTTTGCTATCATTTCAACCAGTTTGCCTGGTACTGAAGTCAGGCTTACCGCCCTGTAATTGCCGGGGTCACCTCTGGAGCCCTTTTTAAAAATTGCTGTCACATTAGCTGTCCTCCAGTCATTTGGTACAGAAGCTGATTTAAATGATAGGTTACAGACAACAGTTAGTACTCCTGCAATTTCACATTTGAGTTCCTTCAGAACTCTTGGGTGAATATCATCTGGGTCCTTGTGACTTATTCCTGTTTAGTTTATCAGTTTGTTCCAAAACTTCTCTAATGACACCTCCATCTGGGAGAGTTTCTCAAATTTGTCACCTAAAAAGAGTGGCTCAGGTTTGGGAATCTCCCTGACATTCTCACCTGTGAAGACCAATGCAAAAAATTCATTTTAGTTTCTCCACAATGGCCTTATCTTTGAGTGCTCTTTTAGCAACTCGATCATCCAGTGGCCCCGCTGGTTGTTGAGCAGCCTTCCTGCTTCTGATGTTAAAAAAAAAATTGCTATTACCTTTTGAGTCTTTGGCTAGCCATTCTTCAAATTTTTTTTGGCCTTCCTAATTATATTTTTACACTTCATTTGCCAGGGTTTATGATCCTTCCTGTTTTCCTCATTAGAATTTAACTTCCACTTTTTACAGAATGGCCTTTTGCCTCTCCCTGCTTTACTTTGTTGGTTAGCCACGGTGGCTCTTTTTTGGTTCTCTAACTACGTTTTTTTAATTTGGGTTATACATTTAAGTTGAGCCTCTATTTATGGCATCTTTAAAAAGTTTCTATGCAGCTTGCAGGGATTTCACTTTTGGTGCTGTACCTTTTAATTTCTGTTTCACTAACCTCCTCATTTTTGTGTAGTCCCCCTTTCTGAAATAAAATGCTACCATGGTGGGCTGCTGTGGTGTTTTCCCTGCCAAGCAATATTAAATTTTCTTATATTATGGTCACTATTACCAAGCGGTCCAGCTATATTCACCTCTTGGACCAGATCCTTTGCTCCACTTAGGACTAGATCAAGAATTGCCTCTCCTCTTGTGGGTTCCAGGACTAGCTGCTCCAAGAAGCGGTCATTTAAGGTGTCAAGAAACTTTATCTCTGCATCCCGTCCTGAGGTGATATGTACCCAGTCAATATGAGGATAGTTGAAATCCCCCATTATTATTGAGTATTTTATTTTTATAGCCTCTCTAATCTCCCGGAGCATTTCACAGTCACTATCATCATCCTGGTCAGGGGGTCAGCAATATATCCCTACTGCTCTATTCTTATTATTCAAGCTTGGAATTACTATACATAGAGATTCTGTGGTACAATTTGGTTCATTTAAGATTTTTACTTCATTTGATTCTATGCTTTCTTTCACATATAGTGCCACTCCCTCACCAGCACGACCTGTTCTGTCCTTCCGATACATTTTGTACCATGGTATTACCGATGAAGTGGGTATTCACCCACGAAAGCTTATGCTCCAATACATCTGTTAGTCTATAAAGTGCCACAGGACTCTGCCGCTTTTACAGATCCAGACTAACACGGCTACCCCTCTGATATTTGTGTCCCATTGATTAACTTCATTCCACCATGTTTCTATGATGCCTATTATACCAATATCCTCATTTAATACAAAGCACTCTAGTTCACCTGTCTTATTATTTAGACTTCTAGCATTGGTACACAAGCACTTTAAAAACTTGTCACTTTTTAGCGGTCTCCCATTACATGATGTAATTGAATGGGACTCTTTCATTTGACTGTTTCTCATCAGATCCTACCTGTATTTTATCATCTTCCATCCTCTCCTCCTTACTAGGACACAGACAATCTCCATTAGTAGATCCTTCCCTAAGGGATGTCTCTGTCCGACCCACGTGCTCCTGTGCACTTGTCGGCTTTCCCCCAGCCCTTAATTTAAAAACTGCTCTACGACCTTTTTAATTTCAAGCACCAGCAATCTGGTTCCATTTTGGTTTAGGTGGAGCCCATCCTTCCTGTATAGGCTCCTTTCCCAAAAGTTTCCCTAGTTCCTAATAAATCTAAACCGCTCCTCCCTACACCATTGTCTCATCCACGCACTGAGACCCTGCAGTTCTACCTGTCTAACTGGCCCTGTGCATGGAACTGGAAACATTTCAGAGAATGCTACCATGGAGGTCATGGACTTCAATCCTTACCTAGCAGCCTAAATTTGGCCTCCAGAACCTCTCTTCTATCCTTCCTTATGTCATTGGTACCTACATGTATCACGGCCACCAGCTGCTCCCCAGCATTACACATAAGTCTATCTAGATGTCTTGAGAGATCTGCAACCTTCGCACCAGGCAGGCAAGTCACCATGCGGTTCTCCCGGTCATCGCAAACCCAGCTATCTGTGTTTCTAATGATCAAATCGCCCATAACTATTACTTGTCTCTTCCCAATAACTGGAGTCCCCTCCTCTGGGGAGGTATCCGCAGTGTGAGAGGATACCACAACATGATCTGGAAGGAGTGTCCCAACTATGGGATCATTTCCCTCTGCTCCAGTTGGATGTTCTCCTTCCCTGAGGCTTTCATCCTCCTCAACAGCACAGAGGCTGTCAGACCAGGGGGTGGGACCATACTAATGTCCTAGGACCTAGGGGTGACAGTGGACGAGAAGCTGGATATGAGTCAACAGTGTGCCCTTGTTGCCAAGAAGGCCAATGGCATTTTGGGATGTATAAGTAGGGGCATAGCGAGCAGATCGAGGGACGTGATTGTTCCCCTCTATTCGACATTGGTGAGGCCTTATCTGGAGTACTGTGTCCAGTTTTGGGCCCCACACTACAAGAAGGATGTGGATAAATTGGAGAGAGTCCAGCGAAGGGCAACAAAAATGATTAGGGGTCTAGAACACATGACTTATGAGGAGAGGCTGAGGGAGCTGGGATTGTTTAGCCTGCAGAAGAGAAGAATGAGGGGGGATTTGATAGCTGCTTTCAACTACCTGAAAGGGGGTTCCAAAGAGGATGGCTCTAGACTGTTCTCAATGGTAGCAGATGACAGAACGAGGAGTAATGGTCTCAAGTTGCAGTGGGGGAGGTTTAGATTGGATATTAGGAAAAACTTTTTCACTAAGAGGGTGGTGAAACACTGGAATGCGTTACCTAGGGAGGTGGTAGAATCTCC